>NC_140663.1:117115992-118605992 GCF_054131305.1 Coturnix japonica
GTGAGTTTTCCAAGTTATTCCAACCATCTTACTTTTAGCAGTAACCTCTGTGCTGTACTCCTGAAGTACAGCAGATAAGCCTCCTGGCTTACATCTGTTTCAAGCAGGTTAGTCTATATAGCTATGGGGTGAAAGACAGAGCAATAACACCCCAGTCCTGCAATTACAATCCTGATAGCAAGTTCATGAGCCTGAACTGAGCCCATTAGCTCCAAAATCCTAGAAAACACAAAAAATTCCAGCAGAGTGCTACACAAATGTGAAACCTGTTCACATATAACCAATTCCAAAATAAAAGATATAATAATTTTCAAGGTAACATACCTAACAGTTGGCTGACTGAGTTGCAGAGTAAAACTGGCTGCTTGTTGCTTTTTCATTCTGCCATATTTTTCCAATATGGCAAAGCCTGTATGAAAGACAAGAATTTTGGTAGATTCCCCCTTAAAAAACAGAAGATTCATTTTGGTTTTGCTTATTTTCTAAGGTCTTCTTATTTTATAGGGCCATGGGAAGATATGGGTTTAAGTTAATACCTTTCACTACACCTCTTTCTAGCCATATAGAAAAAAAAATTAAAAAATAGAGATTATTCAGAACCTACCAGATTTAATTCAGTGAATCACAGAATCATAGAATGGTTTGGGTTAGAATGGATATCATCTAGTTCCAACTCCCCTGCTACAGACAGGGACATCTCCCTCTAGACCAGGTTGCATACAGCCCCATCCAGCCTGGCCTTGAATGCCCCAAAAGTACATCCACAGCTTCTCTGGGCAACCTGTTCCAGTGTCTCACCATCCTGACAGTAAAGAATATCTTCCTAATATCTAGTCTAAATCTACCTTCTTCGAGTTTAAAACCATTTTCTCTTGTCCGGCTGCTATATGTTTTTATAAAAATCCCTCTCCAGCTTTCCTGTAGGCCCCCAGAGATTTGTCTTATAATGTTTGATACCGGTCAGTACATAATATATAGTTCTACAGCTGAAAAAAATAAAAAAAAAAGCAGATGAAAAAACAACCTCAGCTGTGTATTTCAGACAAATGCACACATTTAACTGTATAGGTACTTACTGATTCAGGAAATTGCTGTTAATAGAACACAGGATCACACAGAATCACAGAATCACAGAATTACCCGGGTTGGAAGGGACCTCAAGGATCATGTAGTTCCAACCCCCCTGCCTAGCAGGGCCACCAAACATACACCTTTACTAGATCAGGTTGCCCAGGGCCCCGTCCAACCTGGTCTTGAACACCTCCAAGGATGGGGCATCCACAACCTCACTGGGCAGCCTGTTCCAGGACCTAACCACTCTTCTAGTAAAGAACTTTCCCCTAACATCCAACCTAAATCTTCCCTCCTTCAACTTAAAACCTTTGTTCCTATTTTTGAAGATTACATTCCAGTTCAAATCCAACCCAAGTTAGTGGTCACTTTCAAGGTAAATTGGAAGTCATTTCATTTGGGAGCTCTATTTCATTTGGGAGCTCAGAAGACTGAACTAAATAGCCACAAAAAGAAACAATTCTTCCATGTTTGTGAATGACAATTATATTCCAGAATGTTTATTATTCTGGAATTGACTAAATTTCAGAGTCTAACTTTTTCTGGCATTTATTTGTGGAACTATGATACACTGAAGAAATATGTCATAACATTTGCATGAGATTTCTTCCAGTGTCTCATATGCACATGTAGGCGAATTTCTATGACTGGACCCTGAATGGCCATATGTGATTCATTTCTTTATTGTAAATTAAGCTAGCAGGTCTCAGTCCTGAAAGTGTGTTGACAGCGTGCTGCAGAGCGTGAACTATTTAGAACCTGAGAGCAGTACAGTGACAGCATCCCTGGTATGACCAAAGGTATAAATAAAGTTCAGAAGTGAGAAGAAAATGGTGATATTTTTCTTATTTGATAAGGATTTGGGAGATGAACAGTTTTAAAATATAATGTTGCTAAAATTACTGGAACATACTCAATGAAAACTTTGTGTCATTAAAGAAGGCCGTGACGTGCCTGTATAAGCAGTTATTATAAAATTCCCAACAGCTCACTGAGACCAAGAAAATTAAGTAGAAAGAAAGAAACTAACAATAAATAAATACACTTTTTACACAAGTGTAAAAAAAAAAAAAAAAAAAAAAAAAAAGGATTTTCTGTCTAGATAAAGAAAATGTATTTTGCTTAAAAGAAAAAGGAAAGAAAAAAAAAATATCTATTACTGAGCTTTCTCTTGTGTTTTTGCTTATTTTTTCCTAGTAACATCACCCATCCTTTTTTTATCGTGATATTCCTTCAATATAAAAATACATATATTTGCCCAGATTTTTGTGCTACTCTAGGATAAGTCTTTATGTAGTAGTCAGCACACTTCTCCAAAAAACTACCTTTCTCTATTCCATACTATGCTATGAATTAAAAAGTATAATAATGCATAACATGCATTCTAGACTGTTGAGCTACTTTAGTCTTAGCCTGTGCACTAGGCATTTCTTCTATCATTGTAGGTATAGAGGTTGCTGTTAAAACCCTGTTTGAGAAGCAGTCTAGATAGACTAGCCAAATCCTGTTCAAGGCCACAGTGATCACAGAAAGATTTGTTGAATGTCACTGGGGGAACTGAACTTGTCTCAGGAAGAAAAGTGTATGAGGGAACAGAGCATGCTTCCAAAAAAACGTCAGATCTTTGCCTTTTAATGCCAGATGGTTCAGGGGTGTTGTGACAGATAAAAACAAAGTGAATTCTTCACAGTTCCTGTGAAAAAGGAGTACATTCTTCTTTTCTTGTTGATAGAGCTTCCTGGAATAAAATTCTAAAAAGTTTTACTGAAATTTTCTGCTCCAAAGGACAGTATTGAGAAAAAAACATAATAATTATTTATTTATCTATTTATTTATCTATTTATTTATTATACAAGAGGTTAATATCTGAAAGTATGTGATTGGATTACCTTTGTCTGACAGCTAATCAGCGGTTCTTGTGTATTGCTGTATAAACCTCTTTTCTGGGCTATGACAAGGACATTGAGACACAAAGCTTGCCTTTGTGATGATTATTTATTTACCATCCGAAAATATTAATTGCTTGTTTTTTAGTGAGAATTCTGTTGGTGCAGCTTACTGACAATATTATTTCCTTAGAAAATCTCTGTTAGATTTTACCTTCTGAGCAATGCTAGAGTAGTTGATACTATATCAAATAGACAGTGCTTAGAGGGAATTAAATATTTTGGGACTTAGAATAAGTCTGTACTTGCCACCACAATGATTAACAGCCCTCTCAATCTGACCTATCTCTATGGTGCTTTTTCTGAAGGTAATACTTTTATGCCAAGAGTAGTTTTCTGACAAGAAGGACTTTAAATTTGCTGTTATGAATGTCTGTCCTTCTCCTGTTCCCAACCTCCCACAGCAGCAAATTTTATACACAGCAGCTCTCTCTGGTAGGAAAAATACAAAAATAAATATATATAAATAAATAAAGGAAATAGAGTAAGTAATTCTTATTTTGTCAGTGGTCTGAGCTCAGTAAGACATGACTTAGTGAGCTATGAATGGTTCTCACATTCCATCTTTTTTATAGGCACAATTTTACTGCAATGAGATAAAAAGCATGCACTCAACTATAGCAAATATTTGATACATCATATGTCCAGGATAAATTTGGAAAATTAAAACTAACACATAAAATGAACTACTCCCCGTATTGCATATCCTCTCTAGAAAGAAAAACTCAACAACTTAACAGGCAAAAGAAAAACAAAAACCAACAACCAACAGATGCCAGACAAATGTTTTGAAGCATTTTTAACCAACAACACGGTCTTCATATCATTTTTATCACTATGATTTTGAAAAAAGTCAAAAAACTATTCTTGCTGATTGTGAGTCTACCTGCTGCAAGTCACAGATTATTTTAGACTGGTTTGGTTTGTCTGGGTTTTGCCGATACATGCTGTTATGAGTTTAGATATCAGAGAGAAAAAGAAACACGTAAAATTTTAAACAATGCAAGCGAGATGTGTTTAAAGCTTTTCATGATGTCAACACATGAAATCACTAGTAATAATCAGTTTTGTCTGTCTGATTTAGCTTTAAACTGTATTTACCTGTTTCCAAGGGAGCTTATTAAACAAGACTATTAGAATTAAAAATAAAAGCAAAAATTGCCAACTGCAATATTAAAGCAATACTGAAAATGGTAGTCAACAAGTAAGCACGTAAAAAAATTCTGTTTCACATGAGCACTGCATGCCTTTGCAACAACTGGGAAACACAAACTATTCAACAGTAAATTAATGGAAGAGGCAAAGATAAGAGGAAGGGTGAAAACAGTCATGTTATATTTACTAGGTCTGGTAGTGTACTATGATCATAATAATCTTCTCAGTAATTCTCTGTTCAATTTTACCCAAACTTTTCCAATATCAGAACTAACATTGTATTTCTTTTCCTTATGCAATTCCGCTTATTCATTTATGCTAATTGTACCTGTGTACATTATAAGATCCTCTGGACATTTTTGTTCCTTTGTTTTGATTCTCTTTAATAGCACATAGATTTATACTGATTTTGTTTTTTTAACTTATGTATTTTACCAAGAAAATCTGTACAATTTCTCTCATTCCTGAAAGTGGGAGCAAAAATAACTGCTTAGTGTACTCCCTGAATAACTATTCCTATCACACATAGCCTTTTATTTTGGAGGGGATGGACAATGGAGTGCTCAATTAATGTTCTTAAAAACTACTATGATTCAGAACTTAAAATGTAAAAAAAAATAATAATACTAAATTACTATTAAGATAAATTTTAATGCTATATAGGAAAAACATTTTTTAGGTCCCCAGCAGAACAGTATAGTTTAACACAGTTCATCTACTATGTTACGAGTAAGATAATATGTTGGTCTACTTTTGGGAGGGCTAATGAGGAACTTGTCCTCCTTATACTTCTAGTCCTAGGTTTGAAGATAGAATGTCGGTAAAGAATTAGGGCTTATTCAAATTCTTCAAAGCTAAATGTAGAAGAGCCATAGAAGAAGACCGCTCTCAAAGATCACCCCTCATCTCAGCTGTAATAAAGAAACATAAAACATAAATATTTGATATGTCTCAGCATGATCTCTAGAATCAAACTGAGAATGCTTTTGACGCCTAAGCAAAATGACCTGGAAGTGGGGGAGGAAAAAATGGGGTACTTATCCCCTTTCTCATTTAGTTTTAATCATCTCGGGTTTCCAAAAAGGAGTAATAGCAAAAATAAAAACAAAACAAAACAAAAAAGACAAATAAAAGTAAAGACACAGATATGGATGCATAAAGGTATGTAAGTACCTTTACTTAAGGAAAATTCACATGGGTGACATATCTTTCTCAAAGAATCACTGTCAAGTACCCTACAGTGTCAAATATGTTGACAGCAAACCTCATCATGATTGTAATTTGTGAGTCATTCTGCCAGCTCCTGTCTGGTAAAAGCAAACTGTCCTTGAACATGAAATAATTCTTTTTTTCCATCAAAATGGCCAGTGACTCCCCCTTCAGCATAACATCCCAGAGATGCAAATAAATGAAGCTTGCTTTTCCTAAGACAAGATAAACTATTCTGTTGTCATTTTGGGTAATCTTCAGATCATTCAATATCCCAATCAGTTCCATTCTGGCTATTTTACAACACAAATGTGACTGGTTTTCCTACAGTTGTACTGATTCAACACAGCAGTGACTGCTATGCTGTTGAAGAAAAATAGCATTAGCCTGAAGAAAAATGCAGGGAAGTCAAAGTAGATTTGTTGACTTAAAATTATGGTAGCATCCTGGGAATTCAAAGCCTTGTTCGCTCCACTTAGATCTCTTAAATGCTACCTTCCACAGCTTGGTAGCACAGGGAAAAATCTTCAAATAAAAATGTATTTAATTATTGCATCACATCTGCAGTTCCATTTCCGTTACTGTGCATTTTCAGACTGCTACATTTGGAAGTAAGATATGAAACAAAATTGAGTTCATTATATATGAATACAAAGTTTTATGTTTAGGCAGTGTTCAGCTTCTGGGTGAAAGATGTCAGTCAATCTGAAAATACAATATTGATGGATCATGAAGGGCTTCCCAAATCTGGCATAAAATTGCAAGTAACAACAAGGCTGATCATAGGAAATGCACACCATCCACCACTTTGATTTCGTAAAACATAACCAAATGTATTCTAAATATAGTTTTAATATTATAAATGTCTACTATTATTTTGAACCCCTCTCCATTAGTTACTATGTAAAAGGATAATGTAGAACTACCGAGGTTATATTTTTCTGGGTTTTGTTTTTGTTTTGTAATGATCTCATTTTTAAGGTGTGATATTCTTTTCGGAGTTTGAATTCTGTTCTTTGATTGCCTTTTTTATGATTAAAACTATTTTCTGTGGAGTTACTGTATTATACTGAAATACCATTACGTATGGAATGTACATTTCAAAGGTTAATAGCTTTTTGTACAATGTTAGCTTTAGAAATGCACCCAGTCTTTACTAATGTAACAGCATCTTTTCAAGAATAACTGATAACACTAATGTGTGCTGAATGGGAAGTTTACATTTCCTGTGATCATGTAACAACATTGGTGGAAAAAAAGAAAGAAAAGAACATAGAAAGGAAATCTGCTAAATCGTAAATTTTGGTTTAAATATCTACCATCTATTTGGAGATTATTTTAGTATTTATTTATTTATTTTTAATTTTGAGTAAATCTTTGAGATAACATAAGTCCTGTGATGGAAGACCAGAAGTCAAAGCAGTTTGTCCATGTGCCACTTCTCTATTCCCCCTTCCAACAAAGAAATTCAGAGATGAGCTCTGGTGATATCTACTGGAAAGGAGGGCAAATAAACTGAAAATGACCATAGGATAGGACTGAAACATTTTACACTCTTTCGTTACATTTGGATGCATTTCTGTTAAAAGGGAGAGCACATTTTCAAATACAAAACAAAACTGTCACAGCATGTGAAAGTTCAAGGAATAATATAAAGCAGTAACCTCTGAGGAAAAAAAAAAAAAAAAAGAAAAAGAAAAAAAAAAAAAAAGAAAATGTCTGAGGAGTGAAGTTAAACTCTAGAGCAAACAAACAAACAAAAAAACACAAACAAACAAACAAAACAGATCAGACTTTTTTTAGAGGTCTTGGTGAGCTCTGAAGTGCAACTGGCATTTAGTTTCCTTTATAAAGAGTCTTCTTTTAAGACTCTTGTTTTCCAAGAAGCTGTGTTAGTCATAAATAATGCATTTATTGCAAACTCTGAAAAAGTAAAAGGAAGATGGTTAGGAACATTGCAGCAGTTAGTTAGAGTTGCTAGTGCAGGAAGTGCCAAGCAGCTTGTCAAAGTAGATGAGGACCATGACCATGATCAGGTCATGGGAGAGTCTGGAGTGGCAAGCAGAAGAGGAGCAGGTAAGGAAAGCAGCTTCTACCTCAGCAGCACTGTCAGTTTGGATCAGGCTTTTTGGCCTTAAAAGATCTGTCACACTGTGGCTGAGCAGACTTACTCCACTAGCGCAGAGGAAGTGTTTTATATCATCTGATGCATGTAACTGGTCATTTTCTTTTCACTTTTAATGAAACATTATTAGATAAAATTATTGGCATTTGTGAGTGGGAAAAATAGGTCTCTAAACATAATTTAACATTTGTTTTGTCCATGTTCTTTTGTGAAGTAGTGTAATTTAATTTCAAACATAGACCTTGCAGAAAAATTGCAATCATATTATTTCAAATATTATATACTATAAAGAAAGTATTGAGTGCAAAAACATTGGATCGTTGATAGAATTTAGACGATTGCTAAGGACTATAAAAATGATAAGTAAACCCTGTTAAACTGATTGTATTATGTATTTTGCCATGTCATTTAGGTGGGCATTCACTGGCTTAGAAAGACCAGATGGAAACAAAAGAAGGATTTGTCTTGTTAATGATCTAGATGTCTCCCTATATTCAGTGGAGAGAGATGAATTTTGATAGGGCCTATATCCTCTTCTGTTCCAGAGGATGCTTAAAGCACACCATAGGAAAGAAGGCCTAAGAAAACTAAATTGTCTCTTTGGTTATAAAATGAGTTTAAACTTACTCATTCAGAAGTAGAGAGCTGCACTGTAAGCATGCAATATTAGGTGAAATTAATGTTGTCTTAAATAATCAAAATAACTGGGAATATCTTTAGGTATAACATTTGGTTTAACTTTACATATGCAACATAAAAATGTTGTAGGTAGGTGGGTAAGTAGGTAGGTAGTTAGGTAGGTAAGATACATTGATTGATAGATAGTAATCATACAACCAAATACAAAGTAGGCAACATATCAAAACTATCCAAGGGATTCACAAGGACTGGCATATTTATATCACTTGAAAACAACAATAAATTCCTGTCATTGAGGAATTTTGCAGACTAGTATTTCTAGGTAATATTTAATGCAGATTACCAGTCCTTTATGATAATAAACATCTCGTTAATGTCCTACTGGCACTCAGTAGCTACACTGATATTTATTCAACAGCATCATGAATACTGACCGTATGGAGTTTGAAAGTATTTTGAAACAAGATAGAAGTTGCTCCTCTTTAACAACATCTGGGTGAAATTTTATGCAGCAAAGTAAGTAAAGGAATACATTTCTGAGTGTGGGGAAAAAGAACAATCTTTCAATAGATTAGACTTCATTAGAAGTTGATTCTGATATGGTTTACATAGACAAATTTATCCATATAGGAAAAGGGTCAATTCAAAACTCTGTAAAGAACGGAAAAAAGTAAAGAATGAAAAAAAAGACAACTACTGTTGGCAGTAGGACAAAACAATTAGCTAATATAAATAATCAGAAACTAAGGAATTAGTTAACTATGTTACTAGAAGCTTTGCTGTATAGTTTCTGCTTTAAAGAGAAAGTTATGCTGAAAGATCTATGTACTCCTTATGTACTATTCAGTTCATTCGCAGAGAATGTCTAAACCATCTATTTCTAGTGAATAGATTTCATTCAAAATTGTTTATTCCTCATGACTAGCTAAGCATCCCTGACATTTGTGTTGGTGCCATTCGAGTGAAAAATTCCATTTTTGACTGTCTTACTTGATGACTAATTCATCACTCTGAGCATATTTTAATACGCCTAAAGATGAGCAGTATTATTCAACCACTTTTGGGTTTATATCAATCTGTCAAAAAAATGTGTCCTCCAATACTGCAGTTTCCCCTTCAAAATTGCTCTGACCTAAGGTATGTCAAGTACACATTATCTGTCCTGTTGTAGCTGTATAATACTAAAGACATAGTAAATAATGTGCTAGCAAAGCAATTTTCTTAGGAGAAGTATGCTTAAATCATTTTTTGAAGAAAAAAATTGCTTGCATTATGTCTTAATATACAACTAGATAGATATTTTAAAGAAAAAGTTTTCTTTAATTTACTGTTTTACATGCAATCACTTATTTCAATTGTAATCCTAAAATAACATCCTCATGTCCTCCATTACGTCTCATCTATTTGTTTTAGATAAGGACAGTGGAAATATTGTCTAACATTTTAAAGCTAGTCTCAGATTCTGAAATTCATAAATAAAATGTAGTCCTCAAAAATCACAAGGGCTGATGGAGAAAAGAACTACCTTCAGAACCAAGGTGTAATAAGGTGCAAACAGTTCTGATATAAATTGTACATTGCATTGGTTTGTGTTGTGTCTATTTCAGAGTATTAACGAAGGTGACCATTTTGATAAAATTTCCCAGGAATCAAAGCAGCTAACAGGTACATACAAAGAGACATTCTATAAAAACAGTGCTTATTATAGTAGATAGGACTGACCCAGCGGGGTTTGAGATAGAAAGCTGTGCACGAAATAGGACATGAGAAACACAGATCTGGAAGGGACTTCAAGAGGTCATTAGTGTATTGTTTGCCCCAAGGAAGGCACAACTTTATCTATGTCATTTCCAGCATATGCTTGTCTAATCTGGTTCCCAAGGCTCTTGTGAGTGAGATTTCACTACTTCCCCAGGCAACTTATTTCGTTGCTTCACTAATCATAAAATTAGAAAAGATTCTCTGATATCTAAAGTAAATCTTACTTAATGAAATATAGGCAACCTACTGTTTGTTCTGTTGTTTGCAGATACTATTTCTGCATCCAGAGATTTTGCTGTATAACCCTTCTAGATCTTCTCTATATCAGACTAAAAAGCTCAATTACTGTAATTTTTTATATCATTTTATTTTATAAATATCTAAATATTGGTGTGCATATGAAAGATTACAGAGCTGCCTATATTTAAACTGAAGACATACTATAACAGAATTTACATTGACTCAGATATTCATTTAACAATGCTTCAGACTGGGTTTATTGTCTCCAGATATTTCTTACATGTCATGAATACAATCATAATAATATTGTATGCGATATCTTCAGGAATGTATCTTACATTCAGAATACATAGAGAAAGGTTTTGAGGTCTCTGGAAAGGAAAGAAAAGAAACCAAGAAGATAAATAAATCAATTTGGTATAGCTGGTTATTGCAAAATCTGAAGGATCTCAAGCTAACTAACTAGTGCAAGAGCCAAAGAATTTGAGCTAATATCATGTAGTACATTAACAGCTTATGGAAAATGTATATATTTTAATTGACAAGGTTACATCACTAGAGATCTCAGTGAAGTAAGCAGTGCAAAGAAAGAGATAGGAAATGGTGGTCCATATATGCAAGTGAATAATACTCATTTAACTTCATTTTTTCCTATGTTCTATTCAGCCATTTCCTTACACAAATATCTTTCATGTCAGCTTTTAAATTTAGAGGGAACCTTACAATATTTGTCCAAGGTTAAGATTGATCTTTGCAAATTTCTATTCTGAATAGTCATTCAAGCTTTGTTAAACAAATAAACAAAAAACAGTTAAGGTCCCTACTGTATGTCTATGGCAAGGATACAGTGAAATCAATGATTCTGGCAGTACCTAAGGCTTCTGAATTTAGGCAACATATTTGAAAATAAAAGAGAAATGGAAATATTCAGGAGGGCAAGGAAGTGAAGTCACGCTATGAAATTTTTTGTTGTTGTTGTTATTAACATTTTATTTTGCATTTGGTAGTATAAAGGATATCTAAATAAAGAAAAATCTAAAATTGAAATCAGATTTGGATTACAAAGTGATAAGGTAGTTAAAAGATAAAAATAGATTTTTTTTTTTTTCTGTAGCAAGAACAATTGACATGAATTGGAAAGGGTTTTTTTTTTTTTTTCTTTTTTTCGATGAGCTTTTTTTAATCAATACAAATAATGCTTTTTGTGAATATTCTTCACTTACACTATGTCTTCTACTTATTCCTGTACTCAATTACTCAGGAGTAATGAACTCCTGCAATCAGCTTCCTTTGCCTCCAACTTCTTTTTCTGCTTTCTCAATTGGTGCCCCATATCTCTCTGACTGAGTAGCTTTCTTTTCTTTCCTGGCAGGTAATGAAACATAAAAGGAGCTTTGCTGACTACAAATTTCAAAAGGCAATCCCTAAACTTCTTCACTGCTACTCAAGGCAACAGTGACGGTAATATGTTCTTTAAAAACAGATTTCCTCCTTTTTTGCCATAGCGATTGAATTAGTATGCAGACAAAGGGACCAGGAGACACACAAGTTCCTCTTTCTCCATCACAGGTTTTAAATATTGTTCAGACATTTTTATGTTATAGCAGAAGTGAGAACCTACTCAGATTCTCATATCTTGCAATAATATTTGAGTATTAAGAAAGTTAACATGATGGAACACTATAGAATGGAAATGGTGTGGGTTTCCAGATGTTTTCAAGGGAATATAATTGGTTAGAAAAAGAGGAAATAAATAATTCTGTATCAAACACTGTTTAGTGTTGATTCCCTTGATCTTCATTATGTGGGATGAACCAGGGTTGAGGTTAAGCAGATTCTGCTTGAATTTTAGTATGAATAAGCAAAGCAAGTATATAATATAAGTAAAGTATACTTATATAGTAAATATATAGTAAATATCTTACTTCCACAAGATAGGCCTCAATACCCAGTGTCAGAGATCCATTACAGAACAGCAGTGAAAAGAAAGGTTGCATCTTGGTATGTAATCTGAGGCACTTGTAAGATTTTATAGGCCCTGACACCTACTTTTCAGCTGTTTCTGATTAAACTTTGCCTTTAGGAAAGTCAGCATAAAGTCTATATGGCTCTGTACGCTGTTCTGCGGGAACATTTTTGAAACTGAAACAACATAATGTTCTTTCCATTGCCCAAGGTCATGTGTGTACTATGCCTGTACTAATGCTAAATTTGTTGTTGTTATTTATTTTGCCAAACTCTTGGTTTTTAAGTGTATTGATTTTTCATGTTCACTGTGAGGTTCATTTATTTAACCACTTTTCCAATTAGTAATATATTAACATGATAGATTCTGTGGTCTTTCTAATCAATTTGCTTAATTTTGCTTTAGGTAGAGATCAATACTGTACACGAACAGAATATGGATTCTCAAGAAAGCAAAAAAAAAAAAAAAATATATATATATATATATATATATTTGTCAATAATGTTGTTATTCCCTTATATTAAAATTTATGTCAGTAATGTTATTATTTCCACATATCAAAATTTATATTAAAAAAAGCATACAGAATGTTGAAATTGATGACTTTACTGAGAAATATATATATGTGTTATTTTCATTATGCTGCATTTTACTAATTACATGATTCCAAATTGAATAACAAGATATGAAATGCAATCATTTTCAACTATTTGTTGGAGAGAAACTCTAATTTTATAAATGTCAATGGAAGATTTAATGATCAAAGACAAAACAAAGAAAATTTAAAAACCTTTAATCTTTATGTAGTTGGTACTGCTTCCATAATATCAGAATACCATACAGGGAGTAGATAGAAAAGAAAGGAATTGCGCCTTTTTTTTTTTTTTTTTTTTTTTTTCCCTGAAGGAATTCAGCACTTCCTGTGACAATCACTGAAATAACCTAAAAATAACTTTTATAAGATTATTTAAGTCTTTAAAGTTGCTAATCATAGAACTGATCAGGTACTCCACTGAAAAGAAAGCTTTTTGAGAATTAATAAATAATTATTGACTAAGAACCTTTGTTTCCTTGAGTAACTCAGCTTCTTCAGTGATCCAGGTAATCAATCACTGATCAGGAAAATCCTATGAGAAGTGAAAGAATGTCTTCTATCATCAATTCTTTTTGATTGATACTCAGCTGAGAAAAAAAATGTTATCTACTTTTCCAATACAAACACTGATTTTGCCTACAGAATTCAGAGAGATGCTATATCTTTAAAATAGAGACTATCAAAGATCAAATATGAGAATGAAGATAATAGAATCACAAAACAAATTATATTTTATGCTTTAAATATGTAATCCTTTAGTACACAGAAAATATACCCTCTCTCCTGATTGCAATGCATTACTTTTTAACCACTTTTGTTAACCACCCTAACTGCTTCCAAGAATATCTTGTGATATTTTCCATAGTTTACAATTATGAAATAGTGTAATTCCTCAGAGTGACTAGTATCTCAAGAATGCCTTTCTCTAGAAACTTGGAAAATGCAGTATTAGTGCTAGTTGTTGGGCTTCAATCACTGTGAAAATTGCACAGTTTTAGATGAAATATTTTTAAACAACCACACTAAGCAGCTCTCGTTTTTTTCCTTAAATGAAAACATATATATTTTCAGTGTACTGGCTATATGAACAACTACTGAATACACTTCCATGTGGCTGATTCTGTCACAAGGCATACAATTCAACCAGTGATTCCTGCATGTGGGCTGAAAACTGCAGGTGATATAGATGGTGTATTCTGGGAGACACTACTTCTCAATTTAAGGGCTTCAAGTGCAGGAGAATTTACTGCTCTCTTTGATAATGAGCTTCACTGACTGAAGACAATGTTAAAACTGTGTGAAATTTTTCCATTTGTATTCGATAACCTTACCTGCCAACCTTCTTTTTCTTGTTATGGGATTACTAAGACTGTAAATAACAGGCAGCTCTGACTGCATGACTTCGCATTGCTGAATTCATATAAAATGTCAGATACTTTCACCATGATGTCACACAAACAGATCACACTAATTGCTCAACTATGAACATGACCCAAGTCTTTTTTTATTGTATGTCCTGGAGTACTCATTTTTGCACTTAAAGTAAATATGATTCTTTTGATCTTGCTTTGATATTAAGTGTAGATTAAACTGGATTAACTGTCTGCTTTGACTCATGTAAACAAGCCCTTTTTACCTCAGCAAGACCATTGTTAAAAGCAGTAAGATAGAACTGAGCTGAGGGAACAACCCTCCCATCCAAAGCTGTTACTAATATTCATCCACATTTTTCTGTTTACATTATCCTTTCTACATTATTTTACAATATTGATAGACATTTTAGCTTGAGGATATCCACTGCTTTTCCATGTAAACACTGAATTGAAACGGAGTTTCAAACTACACGCCATTTTTTAGCCTCCATAGCTGTATCAGTGGGAGCTGAATAGCAATTTTTCATCATAGAATCATAGAATGCTTTGGGTTGGAAGGAACTTTTAAGATAATTTAGTTCCAAGACCCAGCTATAGGCAGGGACACCGCCCACTAGAACAGGGATGGAGCCTCTGGAGATGGAGCATCCACAGCCTCTCAGGGCAGTCTGTTCCCGAGTCTCAGCACCCACACAGTAAAGAATTTCTTTCTAATATCTAGTCTAAATCTAACCTGTTCGAGTTTAAAGCCATTTCCCCTTATCACTGTGTTGGGGGATATGATTTAACTGGGAAGTATTGGTGATGGTTGGACTGGATGATCTTCTAGATCTTTTCCAACCTTGATAATTCTGTGTGTGTGTGATCCTGTCACTACATGCTGTTATAAAAAGTCTCTCCTCAGCTTTCCTGCAGCTACCCTTCAGGTACTGGAAGGTGACTGTAAGGTTCCCCTGGAGCACTCTCTTCTCCAGGCTGAACAGCCCCAACTCTCACAGCCTGTCATGAGGATGTTTCTCCAGCCCTCTGACCATCTTCTGCACCTGCTCCAATAGGTCCATGTCCTTGTGTTTGAGGCCCCATAACTGGATACTATGCTCCAGGTGAGCCTTCATGAGAGTAGATTAGAGGGGCAGAATCACCTCCCTTGATCTGGTCACAGATCTCTTGATGCAACTCAGGATACTTTTGGCCTTCTGGACTGGAAGTGAACACTGCTGGCTCTCGTTGAGTCTTTCATTAACAACCCCAAATTCTTCTCCTCAGGGCTGCTCTCAAGCTGTTCTTTGGCCAGTCTCTATCCATGATTGGGACAGCCCCAACCCAGGTGCAAGACCTTGCTGTTGGTCTTTTTGAACTTCATGAGATTGGCATGGGCCCAACTTCCAAGCCTGTCCAGATACCTCTGGATGGCATCTCTTCCCTGTCAACTACACTACCCAGTTTGGTGTCATCTACTAACTTGCTTAGGATACACTCAATCCCACTGTCCATGTCACCTACAAAGATGTTAAGTAGCATTCGTCCCAGCACTGATCCCTGAGGAACGTTTCTCATCACTGGCTTCCACTTGAACACTGAGCAGTTGACTGCAACTCTCTGAATGTGACCATTCAGCCAATTCCTTATCCAGTGGGTGATCCGTCCATCACATCTATTTTTCTTCAATTTGGCAACCAGGACGTTATGTGTTACAGCATCAAAGGCTTTGTATATGTCAAGCTAGCAGACGTCAGTTCCTCTTCCTTTATCCACCAACACTGTAATTCCATCATAAAAAGCCACCAACTTTGTCAGGCATGGCTTGCCCTTGGTGAAGCCATATTATTTAGCACCTATCACCTTGTCCTTATTTTCCATATGCCTTCCAGAGGATCTGCTCCACAATCATGCCATGCACAGAGGTGAGACTGACTGTATTGCAGTTCCATGGATCTTCCTTTTTTCCCTTCTTGAAAATGGGGATTATGTTTCCCCTTTTGCAATCAGTGAGACCTTCACAAGACTGCCCTGATATTTCAAAAATAATGGATAGTGGCTTAGCAGTTTCATTGGCCAGTTCCCTCAGAACCTGTGGATGGATCTTGTCAGGTTCCATGGACTTGTGCACCTTCAGATTCTTTTTTATGGTCTCAGATATGATCTTCACTTACAGTGGGCAGATCTTCCTTATCCCACTTCTTACCTTTGCTTTCTGCAGCTTGGGCACTGTGGCTAGAGGATTTGCATTTGATTAATTTTCCTTGTATTCTTTATCCTTTCTCCTTTTGTTCTTCAGTTGTCTCAAGCCATATTAATTAACATATTTCCTCCCTTTTAGCTCTTTTTGGGCAGTGAGGATACATTCCTTTTCTCTTCATCATACAGCTTTATTCCAATGAAAACATGAACAAAGAAAAACATCCCTTAAGGGATCCTGATATTTATTTTTGAAACATATCAATATTATTGCTATTAAAAAAGAATCACACAAGTTCAAAGGGCAACAAGAAAGACCAGTCTAGAGCAGTCTGAGATTATTAAGTTAACTAATCAAATCTTAAATTGGAAAGTAAATATGCTAAAAATTAGTTTTCTGACCAATAGGAGAAATGCTTCATTTAGATAGATATATTAACCGCCCTCCTCATACAAAAAAACTTGTCAGAGTTGTACTAGATCTGGCAGAGATCACTATGAGCAAAGATTTCTTGCTTTTTATTTTTTCCTCATTGCTATGTTTTTCACATCTGAGCACCTCAGTAATATTTGGATATTTAATATACTTGATATTTTTCCTACCTTTGAATAACCTCCATTTGAGTTTTAGGGGAGATTTAGATTAGAAATAGAGGTGTTTGTTGTAGGTTAGGCATTAGGAGGATGCTTTTCATTCAGAAGATGATGAGGCCCAGGCATAGGCTGCCCAGAGAGGCTGTGGATGCCCCATCCCTGGAGGAATTCAAGACCAGGTCAAATGGGGCCCTAAGGGAGCCTGAGCTGGTGTAGAGCAGCCCTACCAACAGCAGGGTGGTTGAACTGGAGGAGAATTAATGTCTTTACAACTCTAACCTATGATTCTATCCTGATTTGATGATTTTATGATTGTATGAGTAACGATCTGCGTTTTACGAAGCAGTGTATGGCAATGTTGCTTTATCAGCAGAAGCAATGGAGTTAACTTCTCCAAAGAAAGAAATTATCATTGGACATAATAAAATAAACATTCTTCCTGAATTCCTGTAGGGCACTTGTATCTGTTGCACTGATGACATTTTAACTGAAAGTGTACATAGCTAATAAGTAAAAAAGCATAGGTGTAATCAATTCTGATCTATGAATACATCCCACATGTATTCATGTAAGAGTACCTGCTTGAGCAGAATAAATAATTGCTTTCTTTATTTAATTGCTGTGATTCCTTAGTGCTCTTTGTTCATAAAAAATAAAACCCTATTTCATTACAACCAAAAATTTCCAGCTGCAGATTAAGCTGAAACTGTTTTCTGTTTGTTTGTTTGTTTGTTTGTTTCTGCATGTGTATGTGCAGAAGCCTAAACTGCTATGGGACCAGAAAACTCTGGGCTCTGGAGTCTTACATATGAAGAATAAATCTGGATCAGCTCCCCACTGAAGATTGCTTGTGATGTTATGAAAATTAATGCTAGCTAGTTGCCAGTCATTCATCTGTTCCTTTATAGATTAGTTTGTGTGATCTCTAGCCCCAAGCAAGCCTGAGAGTATTATAAGCATCACAGTCTGGTAGGCTGGCAATCCTCCGAAAGTGAGATCTCTCTAACCATTTTAATTGCCTTCCCCCTGACCTTTTCCATTACTGCTTTAGCTGTATTCAAAACCCCCAATCTTTAATCAATATTCCATGTGCTCATACATCATCATTTTTTGTCATCTCCTTATTGATAACTTGATTTACTTTTCTACTTAAAGTTTGCAAGACTTCTATTTATACATTTCTGTGACTGTGCCAGAATGATCAGTGATGTTTAAATGGCTTTTCCTGATTTATCACCATACAAGATTGATCATGCTGCCAAAGAGGGAAAAAGAGCACTTGTAAGGAGTTCAGAATATGTGTACTTTTGCTTAAACTAAAAGTAAACGGAGATTATTGGATATATAAGCCATTTACATGAGGAACTTTTTCTTTATGTCTGCATGTTAGATAGACATGTTGGGTAGGCTGTGATCATATTCATTCAATTTGATAGTGAACAATAAATTTATGTGTTTACTTGTCTCATTTTCATTTCATCTGATCCTGATGAAAACCTAAAAAGATTGGGGCATATTTTGATCTTTTTATCCAGTCCACAATTTGGAAATTACTTATTAATTACAGATTTGAAGAACAAAAAACTCTTCCCTTTTATCCATGTTAGTAAAGGTTATCCAACAGTTTCTATTCTGAATATATTTTCTTTTTGTTAACAAAGCAGTGCTCTCTGAAAAAAATCCTGTGTTTCCATGTTACTCAGTCAGTTACAGAACTTTTTTCCTTAGCATCTTACACTTAGCCCACTAAACCATGTCAGCTGAAGTGTGGAAAAAATTCTTATTCCAACTAACACTAAATATACTTGGGTTCCTGAATTTATGTAGCAGGGTGCTTTATTTGTTTGTTTGTTTGTTTATTTTCAGGATGTGTGAGTAATTTTCATGTCTTTTAAACTCCAAATGCTTTGGAAGACTTTTATCCAAGACTTTTCATTCTCTTTTCAATATTTTTTTAAGACTGCATTCACAGAATATTTTTATAAATATAAATAAAACAAAATTTGGCAAATATCACTTACCTTAGAAATCGTTGCAAAATATTTCTTACAAGATTCCCTAACAAAATATTTCTCTTGAGGAAAAAAAATTTTAAAGGGGAAGGTAATGACTTTTGGGCTACTTATATCTCCAGGAACACTGAAGAAAGTCCCTGAAGCATATTGTTCCACTCAGGACTGTTATACACAAAAGTTTTGATTTATTCAGATGACTTTTCTATTCTTTCCTCAGAGAATACTTTTCCTTTTTTGTATTTGGAAATCATCACCTATTGTATCTTGGCTCCAGGTACAGCAGTAAATTACAGCAATTTTAGTGCAAATCAGACAGAGTAGTTTCTGACACAATGCTCCTGAACTTGAAGACTTAGAAAAATAAAGGACTACTATGACAGAAATTTGCTTTCTATTTATAAAGATTCGAGATTTTTTTTTTTCATTTATTTATTTAATTTTAACTCATTTTAATATATTTTTAGCTTTTATAATATGTAGCAATTTTTACCATGGAAACACACAGATATTTGTATGAACTTAATGATAAAACTTAAAAACAGAAAATCTCACTAAACAAACCTCCTTCTGCATGAGATAATTATTTCTTAAGACATCTGAGGCAGAATAATTTAAGGACACATTTCTTAAAATATAAAAACAGCAATTGAAAATATTGTGTCTAATTGACTGAAATAATCAAAGCATAGTCTCTAAAAATGCTGAAATACAAACAGTGGAGCAGAAATAAGAGGTTACCATGTAATAATGACAGATAATGGAAAATACTACATGCAAATTAACAAATGCAGAACAAATATAATCTTTAGTATCTCGAAATTGAAAGGGAATAGAATGATAAAATCTAGTGATTAGTAAAACCAAAAAGACGGAAGATGAGTTGAATGCCTGGTGTGTTTTCAAGTAGAATTACAAAATGTATATGGATGGAAATCAGAAGACAAAAATACCTGAAAAAGAAAGTAAGACAGCAGTTGAAAAGAACAGTCTTCTGTTCTCAGCTCCATTTTATTTTATTTATTTATTTATTTTTCTTTCTTTTTTGACAATACATACCATTCCAGGATAGCACAGACCAATTAGACAAACTTATCTATTTACTTTACCCATTCCATGTCCACACTGATCAAAAGTACTGTGAATGCATCTGAACTACCATGGACTGTCATGGGCATCCAACCTTTTTATTATCCTCGTCTACATTGTGTGAAGAAATATTGTATTGTGTTGATGTCTGGTTGTTGCTGAGTGATGGGTGTGTGCCCAGGTCTGGGCCACCCACTTGGTGGGGAAGAGTAGCCACCATGAAGATATGGGAGCTGAAAGCAGAGTACATTGCTAGCTGTCCTGGGCTGCAACACGGCCTGTGGACTCGCAGTTGGACATGGCCTGCCTAGATACTAACAGGCTTATTTAGACTTATACAGTGAGTCACTTCCACTGGTGTAGGTTTTTATGAGCATGGCATGCAGGTTCTTGCTCATCACTGACAAAAATGCATACCTAATGGTGATGACAATGTTGGAAAAAAAAGCGCTTTATATCCAAGCACTTGCACTACCAAATAGTGTTATTTTACTCTTTGCATCTGTTATCACAGTATCACAGTCTCGTGCGGGTTGGAAGGAACCTTAGAGATCATCGTGTCCAACCCCTGGGATTCAAGCCCCTGTGTAGCAGAGTGGCACTTCTACCACTTGCGCCACAGGGGGGATTCGAACCCGGGCCTACCAGTGTTGCAACATGGCATTCCTACCACTGCGCTGCCAGGGCACAGATATCATATCCATGGAAATGAATAGGAGGTATTACTTATGGCTTGACAAAACAAGTGATGCACAATGCAGTTACCCACTACCTGCTGACAAATCCTCAGCTAGTCCCCAGGCAGCTCTTCCCCTCCAAGGCAACTCCCCACAATTTAATAGTTTTTGCATTATGTCATGTATGATAGAATATCCCTCTGTTTGGTTTAGATCAGCTGTCCTGGTTCTGTCTTCTCTCAGTTCCTTGTGCCCTCCCAGCCCCACTGATGACACAGCAGTACAAGAAGTTATAATGCCCTTGTCTCTTTTCAGCACTGCTCCCCAGCAGCTAAATATTATCAATATTGTTTTTTCTTTCTCCTAAAGTCCAAACTTAGCATCATACCAGACACACTACGAATTAAAAATAATAATAATAATAATAATAATAATAATAATAATAATAATAATAATAATAATAATAATAATAAATCTCTGTCCCAGATGAAACCAGGACAACTTTTCAATCTTTATATTATTTAAATCAGATATTCACATTTCTGAATTGTGAAATGTGTTGCAGATTGCCTTCTGTTTTTCTCAAATGCAATAAAGATTTTAAACAGAGAGGTGGCATATAAAAGCTTCTTCATGGTTTTTCACTTATAATAATCAGAGAAGATCACACAGAGATAAAGAATGGTAAGACCAGCAGGATGGATGAGGTACTGGCTTCGTTATTTTAAATTACAATTTACTGTTGCTAATATACCTGTGTAAGATCACGATCTCTGAAATCACAGAATATCACAGAATATCACAGAATATCACAGAATATCAAGGATTGGAAGGGACACTGAAAGATCATCTAGTCCAATAATCTCCCCCAAATGAACACTGTAACTTCCTGCGTTGGAATAATAATAATAATAATAATCATCATCATCATCATCATCATCATTATCATCATCATCTAGGGAAATATAGTCATCTTAGGTAAAACACACTGAAGGAGGCTGTGCCCCTTTCAAATCTCTGAGTCTAGTGACATGCTCAGTTTTCTCCCATGCCTTATTTGCTCAAACACATGCTAAAAATCCCACTTGAAATAAAAGCATGGCTCTTCACTGGTGAAGACATGGTTTCTTGTCCCTCGACAGTGAGAATGATATATATAGTACCCTTTGATGGCTGACTACTGTAAGTATCCATATTGTTATGGAACGTCATGCCTACAGGAAGAGTGATGGGGATTCAGTGCACAGTCCACTTCTAGATTTTCTTTCCCTCCTGCCCACCTCCACTGAAAATACTGCACATATGGGCAGTAGAAACACCAAACAGCGTTAGCTAGGGAGATACCAGTATGCTTTAACATGTGTGTCAACTCACCATGAACTCTTGCATAGCCAGTACCTTTGAAACAGTTTATTCCAGATTGTTGTAGGACACGCAGCAGTCTCTGTCCAGACCAGACAAGTAAAAGTCCCATACACATCTGAGATGTCTTGTTCCACACAGAAGAGTTGCAACCAGGAGAAACAAGAAAACCATGCTTTGATAACAGCATTTATTATACTTTGACTTCAGTAGCTTTTTGGATTATTTTCCTGAGGAAAACTGTGTACACGTGCCTGTGCCTGTGGTTTATTGTAGGAAAAAAAAACAACTTCAGACAAGTGAATTATTGCAACTCACGTCCTGCAGAGAGAACATTTGCTGCAGACAGAATGAACTTTAAAATTCTCACAATCAGCATTATTTCAGGAGAAAATTAAATCTGACTGTACTTTGAAATCCTTCTGTTGCATTTTATATATTTAATTACATACAGTTCTTTGTTAAGAAAGTATTTATAATAGTCTTTGATAACAGGCTTCTCCCCCAAAAATGTTAGACAGATGATGATAATGGGATTTGAAGGTTTAGTTGTTTGGGGTGTTGTTTTGTTGTTGTTGTTGTTGTTTTGTTTGTTTGTTTGTTTTGTTGTTTGTTTGTTCGTTTTAACTCTAAAATATGGAATGAAAGGGAAAAAAAAGCAAACCCTCATGAAGCCTGCCAACGACTGCACATTTTCTTAGCTTGATATCTGTGTCTGAAAATCAAAGTCCCACCGGATAAAGGTAAAAGTCACTTAACTGGAAACTGGCATCTGTTCTTTATAGGTCCTTTTTGGAGAATTCTCACTAGAAAAGAGCATTTGAAAAGATTATCTTATAGCAGTACTAAATAATACAGTGTTCTACGACATTCAAAGGTCTGGAGATCCCTGTGGAAACAGTGACATTTGTATAGTAAGTTAGACTGCTTCTGCAAAGGGGGTTGGTGGGAATGAGAAAATGATAGATTTGTGACAGAATTTTAACCCCAAGTTGCCATCTTTTCAAAAAATGGAAAAAAACAAAAAACAACCAACCAAAAAACAAACAAACAAAAAATGGATCTAGTAATACTTTAAATAAAGATCCAGACTCTTAGATGAATTTTAAACTGATTCACATCCACTTATTTTAATGGTCCCAGCTGATGTTCTTTCCCTGACACATTAGAGAGAGAAAATAAATGCCATATTGGTATGCTCTGGTGACAGATCAGTTGGGTACATTTTCCTAGATGGTATAATGCATCATTTTATTAAGGGCATCTCCTTTTGCTTGCCATTACAACATCTGAAATTGTTTCTCAGACTTTTTTTTTTTTTTTTTTTTTGTTTTTTCTGGTTCACTTACCTGTAAGTTTAAAAAGTTTCTCCGGACACACTTGAAGTAAACATAGGCTATCTCAGCTATTAAGCAGGGTCACTGCCTCCAAATGAGATCTCTTCCTGTATTTATTTCCCTGGTACAGTGAAAAGATATTAAGGGAGAATTAGATTGTGGGCTTTCTTCACACAGAGGGAGATTTGACCTTATGTGTCCTGCATGCTCTTATATAGCAGGCTATAACACAAGCAGAAAAATATATATATATAAAACGATAAGGCATTTCATCCTGCCTGTTGACACTGAACAAGATTGAAGCTAAGATGTTAAGAATCATAGGGAAAGCAGGCAGTCAGATGAGCATAGCTTGCTTTTGTCCTGGAAGAGAACAGCCAAGTCCAGGCCTGGCTGTATTGTACATCTGCATCCTTTGCCTATCATTCCATACCAGGGACTTTTTTCATTGTCTGAGAATGAAACTTCACCATGAGGATTGTGAATTCACATAGCTATGATATTCTATAATTCTGATGGTGAGGCCTTTCCCCTGAGTTGTGGAAGTTGAATTCTTTCAGATTGAGAAGAGTCTGCTTGGGGGAAAATGACACTGGCATATTTGTAAAAGGCTTTTTGCTCTGTTACTTGCCACCACCCACTGTTTGCTACAGTTAGCTCTACAGAAGAGCAAAGTGACCTGCTTTGTAGATTTCCTTAGAGATTTAAGCTGAATTGGGCAGCTCTGTATCTAAAATCATGCAGCAACAGAACTCAGCTGGAAGACAAACATTATCCCCTCAACAGGGCAGCTAAATCCATGTTTGAGCACTCAGGCAATTTCTTTTTCAAGGATGTGGAGACTGAAGTAGTGTTATAAGTAGGTACTCTTGATTATTGTCTACAGAGAGCCCTAATTCCAATTGAGATGGGTTTTCCAGGGTTGTACTTAGCACCCTGGGCACTTGAGCAATGCCTGCCAGCATCTGGTCTCTCAGACCATGTGCTCAGTGCCCTTCAAAACTTCTCTGGCCTTCCCACTGTGAGCATCAGCAAGCAGAGAATCTCAGCTTCATGCCACAGAGGGTCTTAAACGTTGTGAATACTGATTATATTTCTCACTAGAATTAAAATAAAGAGATCAAGATCAGGATTTATTATATGTTAATAAGAATTTATCACTTCAGGGCTTGCCTAGGCTCCTAAACCTTTTCTATGTAATATTGCTCATTGTGTAGCAAACACATTAACATGCTCGACCCATGAACTGGGACCTGACAGTTCAACCAAACTGAGTGTTTAATGTCTCCTGTCATATAATCATGTCATTTACTTTAGGTAAGGCATTGCTTGACTGCCATATGCAAACAAGTTTTCATAGAGCATTAACATTCTGAATAAACTTTCAGTCTTCACTTTTTCATCTCCTAGAAGAAGGAGATCTAGAAAGTCAGCAATGTTTTATACTACTGAAGTTTTAACGACTATTTTTAAACTTTTCTTTCCTTCTATTTCACCAAGTTGACAGATGGAGTTCTTATGTTGCTGAGATATTTAAAATTAAATGTAGTAAAACCATTAAAATTTTAGAACAAACCATCCACAAACCTTCTGCCCTGCGTGACTGTTCTTTTATTACAGAAGGGATTATTTTTTAAACATGAAAATGTCTAAAAAACATGTTTTTGACTGCTTTTTTGAACAAAGGCTACTCATATTTCTTCTGCTCAATGCATAAATAATCTAACTGAAGTAAAAAAAGCAGGAATAAAGGTTAATTCTTAAATTTTAGAAGTCTTGTAGCTCAATAAGAGCTAGAAGCTAATGCCGTAGAAGGCAAAGGAAAAGACAGCAAAATACATCCACCCTTCTCAATTTGCGCTATAACAACATTTTCTTTGAAAAAAATATCTATGGTTTCAGTGTTCTGCCTGGAAGATAGATGATCACACTGAATAATGCTTGCTAAAATTATTCTGTATCTCCAGTGTTGTGAAAAATCAGATTCTTCCTTAACTTACAATGTGCTCATAGCATTTCTTTTACTCTGTGTTTCTTGAGGTTTGCCATAAGAGTACAAAAAAAAAGCAAAACCAGAAAGGCTCTTTTTGATTGCATAATAAGCAATCAATAAAATCAGTACTATCCACTCAGTCCTAACAGTTCATCACTAATTTCTTTTACATGAAGAGGTGTTCCAGTAGTATTTGCCCTTATTTTTTTTTTTTTTTTTTTTTTTCTCAGTGGTTGTTGTTAGCTTGGGAAATGGAAAAGAAACTTTAACCCAGCAAATAGAAAGTTCTTCTAAATGAATTTTCCTGTACCTGTAATGACTTCTTATTTTCAATAATGCCATTTGAATCTGAATCTCAAAGTTTTGCTGTGACATTTTATAAACAACATAATCTTAGAAATTATCCTCAAATTAAAATCAAACTGAGGCCAAAGGAAAAAAAAAAATAAAAATTATAAGGCAAAAAGAGTGGAAAAGCATGTCCCGATCTTCTGAGTTTTCTACCTCTCTTGATAAAGACTGCATCAAGGCTTCTCCCTGTAAGACAAATAGTTATCCTGCTCTTGAGTGGTTTTTTCTTGGTTTGGGTTTTTTTTCAATAGTTTCTCAGTTGAGTCTGCCAGCAGGCCCATGATCTGGCCAGCAGGGATAGCAGTATGCAATATTTAATTCTTCTATCTCCAGCTTCCCTGCCACTGTTTTTCTGTCGTAGCTGGGCTCTTTATGCCAATGGGCAGAGATCCCAGGTCCAGAGCTTTAATCAGCTCCAAATTTCAGATATCCTTACTGAACCATTAAAAAAAAAAAGGCTCTGAATTTTGATATTCAAATAGCTTAATCATAAAACACTGCATTAACTCTCTCTCATTTCCAAGCCTTTTCTCATTTACTCCCCAAAGTAAATCACTCACAAGTACTAACTTTCCTTTTATAATAGTGCAGTATGCTATCAGCTTATCCACTCAGAGGGACCTTGACAGGCTGGAAAGCTGGGCTTGGGTGAACCTAATGAGGTTCAACACAGCAAAGTGCAAGGTTTTTCACTTGAGCCAGAAGAACCCCAGGGATCTGTGCAGGCTGGGAGGAGTGGTCCTTGAGAGCAGCTCGGCAGAGAGAGACGTAGGGGTCCTGATGGACGAGAGACTTAACATGAGCCAGCAGTGCGCTCTGGCAGCTTGGAAAACAAATGGGATCGTGGGCTCCATCAGGAGAGGGGTGGTCAGCAGGGATAGGGAGGTGATTGTCCCTCTCTACTCTGCTCTTGTGAGGCCCCATCTGTTGTACTGTGTCCAGGTGTGGAACCCTCAGTACAAGAAAAACATAGAGATTTTGGAAAGGGTCCAGAGGAGGGCCACGAAGATGATCAGGGGACTGGAGCACCTCCCCTATGAGAACAGGCTGAGGGAGTTGGGCTTGTTCAGCCTGGAGAAGAAAAGGCTGCAGGATGACCTCATTGCAGCCTTTCAATACCTGAAGGGAACATACACCCAGGAGGGGTGTAAACACTTTGAAAGGGCTGACAATAGAAGGACTAGGGGAAGTGGATCCAAGTTGAAGGAGGGAAGATTTAGGTTGGATGTTAGGAGGAAGTTCTTTACTAGGAGAGTGGTTAGGCCCTGGAACAGGCTGCCCAGGGAGGTTGTGGATGCCCCGTCTTTGGAGGTGTTCAAGGCCAGGTTGGATGGGGCCGTGGTCAACCTGATCTAGAAAATGTGTGTGTTTGGTGGCCCTGCTAGGCAGGGGGGCTGGAACTACATGATCCTTGAGATCCCTTCCCACCTGGGTCATTTTGTGATTCTATGTTTCTGTAACTGTTGAAACAAACAGACACCATAATTATCACTACATTCTGCATAGCTATCAAATTAGCACTTATTTGCATTCCATTGGAGCAGGATCTGGTGGATCGCACTGAGACCAGTGTCTTATTGTGCTTTGTGCTGTACGAACATAGAGCAAGAATCAATTTCATCCCTAAACATCTAATAGGTGCAAAACGCAAAAGGACTGCTCTATTTTTCTTAACGGATAAGGTACAAAAGCACAGAGATTAAACAATTTGCTCAGTGAAATCTGTGGCAGAATTGATCCCAGACTCTTAAATCTGAGACCGATGTCCAGTTGACAAGGCTATATCTTATCGGCTGCAATCAGTGGACCCCGGCTTAGCAGCAATTTCCTATTGTTATCAGTAAGTAATCCTTCATTTCTGTTTTTTTGCTCCCTAAAAACTTTGAAACTTCAGCATACTCCAAAGTGTAGTTTTATTTTAAAAAATGCAGTCTATTTCCATTACCAAGGCCAATGTTTCATGCTTCACAGAGTAACTGGCACAAACACAATTCATGTTCATTGCTGTAAACAAGATGTAATGGAACAGCATAGCAGAAGCCATGACTGTCACTTATTATCATTACTCTACTTGCATATAATTAATTCCTGGTGAAAGGCACCATTATAATAAAACAATTCAAACCAATCTCCTAACCAGTGTTTCTGTTCTGGAAACAACACCTCACAGTCAGGAAAATGGTTTGGGCTAACAGCATTCCTCTTGTTTTGTACCAGAGCCAAGAAGCTCTATATTCAACAGTGCTCAAACCAACCAACTCATAATAATAAGGATCTGTAGTGGAAACTGAACCTATCATTTAAATATATTTTTGTAATTACGAAAGGAAGAGTAAGAGAAAATGGAATATAGAATATTTGTGATGAAATAAAGGAGTTTCTTAACTCTTCCAAGGTATGACAGCAAGTTTTAACTTCTGTATGAAACACTAAATATTTACAAAAAAAAAAACAAACAAACAAAAAACCAGCCATGGCATCCACAAGTCAATATAGAAGAAGATTGAGCATTTTTAAAAGTTTACAATAACTTCATCTACATGGGTTCTGTGAAATGCGTGAAAAGAGAGAGGAAATGACAGCCAAAAGGCTTTGGCTTGTAAAATTAATCAGTGACTTCTGTATGAAAGTTTTACTTTAAACTATCATCGAGAAATAAATACACTTGATATCATTCCTGTCCTTTTGAATTAATCTATTACTAGATTCAAATTCAGTACGTTGTTTTCATTTAGGATAGACTGAAGGATGTTTCCTTTTGCTCATTGGTGAAGTTTCTGACATTATCTGCAATACGGTATATGGTCTACTGCCCTGGACTATTTGAGAATTAAAGTTTTCTGGGCAATGACAGATTAAACCTCATATTTCAATCTTTCTTCCTATTGACAAAATCTGTACTCCACTAACCAGCTGGTCACATCTAATCCTGAACAGAGAACATATTGGGATATAATGGTCATCCAAGTGTTTTTAAGGAAAACTTGAGAATATTTTCTGAATTCATGCTACTTGGATTGTGAGTTTCTTGGACAGGTCAATATTTTCAATTTGGTTATGTTTTCTGGATTAAAACTTCTTTGACATCTCAGTTTTAACTAGGAATATTATGTGGAATATTTTCCTCTTCAACAGAATTATTTTAAAAATAGCTTGGACAGAAAGAGCCACATCATTATAGCTGTACTGTTTCTTCTACAAATAGTAGTACTTTTTTTTTGTATGTCCAATGCTATACTAAGCCATCGACACACATCTTACAAAACCCTGGGATGTCAAAGGGTTGAGCCATGAAATACCTGATGAATATGATCAGGTAGATCAATACACTCCTTTGCAAGCTGCAGAACAGGAAAAAGTGATGATGTAGATCTGTAAGATGTGGGGTAAAATTTGTTATAAGTGTGGCAAATCAGATTTGAATCATTCCTGCCTGAAGCAGCCCAAGAACATGTCATCAAATATGTCTTACTGCAAGTCATTTTGGAGTGTGGCAGTTAACCAGGAAAGTACACCTGGAAGAAATAAAATATTCAGTGGACAGAATGAACTGTAATTTTTTATTTTTATTTTTATTGTTTTTGTCATCAATAAGAGTGAACAGATGGGGAGATACTTCTTCTACAAGTACACACAGACTTTCTCCCAGAAAATTTAGGAGCCATAAAGATTTGGAGGATATTTATTCTCCTAGTGCAAAGCTACATTAGATAGGTTCCAAATAGCTCTGAAAAAATAGTGTACTTAACTGTGTTGTTCAACGTGATCATCTCTGATGCAGACCCAGTTACCAGAGGGTCCTGCTTTGAAATTTCTGTTGTTCCCTCTAACAACCCAAGCAGGATAAAAAGCTCTGCTGGAAGAGGGAGAGCCTCAGTCTGAAGCTGGATTTGAACCTCAACCTCCATTACCCCAGTTTATGCTACCACTGTGATCCACCGGGGAAGAGCCCCACACTGTTACTCCTCCCCCTCCCCGTGACAAGTGCATGAAGAAAACATTTTCAAAGATTACACTCCAATTTTGAGAATCTAATATGTTTCCTGACCGTCCGTATCAGTGAACAAATGCATACTTTTACGAAGATTGCATTCACCCTGGAAAGACTGACCTAGGAAACACTGACCACTAAGGTGAATTAGAGGTTTTTCATAAATTTCCATTGAGTGAGAACATCTCAAATGAAGTAAACATTTTGCTCATTTGTGATTTTAGAGATATGAGAATGTGCTTCTACGAAAGGGGAGAAAGGAAAAAAAGTATAGAATAGTGCATCTTCCTAGCTAGCAGGGTAGAAAACTCAACAATTATTAAAGACTATGGAAGTGTAATTTTGTAAATATGACAAAAAGAATAAAATATCATAATAAACATAATTATCAGGAAAATTATTGCATCTGAAGATTAGTGTAATGCTTTCCTTTTTATACTGATATTTTCAATTCTCTTTTCTTTCATCAGTTGTATTTACCACACATTTCTTAACAATTAAAATTATGCTTGCCTAGTAAAATGTGTTTCTAATGGACTAATGCTAGAAATAGCCAACTTGTTCTAAAATTCAGTGTTAGCTGTTATCTAGCCTTGAGCTCCTCCAGATATGGGGTATCTACAGCCCCTCTGGGCAGCCTGTTCGAGCACTTCACTACTCTCATAATAAAAAACTTCTCCCTGACATCCAAACTAAATCTTCCCTCCCTCAACTTGAAACCATTTCCCCTTGTTCTGCTATTATCTACCTTTCAAAGAGTTAATTCCCCTCCTGTTTATAGGCTCACTTTAGGTACTATAAGGCTGCAATGCGGTCACACCACAGCCGTCTTTTCCCCAGGCTGAACAGGCCCAGCTCCCTCAGCCTGTCTTTGTAGGAGAGGCGCTCCAGCCACTTGATCATCTTTGTGGCTCTCCTCTGGACCCTCTCTGTCTTTCTTGTACTGGGTGCTCCAGATCTGGATGTAGTACTTCAGATGGGGCCACTAAAGAGCAGAGTAGAGAGGGACAATTACCTGCATATCCCTGCTGGCCACTCCTCTCCTGATGGAGCCCAGGATGCCTTTTGCTTTCTGAGCTGCAAGAGCTCACTGCTGGCTCATGTTAAGTTTTTCATCCACTAGGACCCCCATGTCCCTCTCTGCAGGACTACTCTCAAGAACTGCTCCTTCCAGTTTCTATATATGCCTGGAATTCCTGCAGCCCAAGTGCACTTTGCTGTGTTGAACTTCATTAGATTCACCAAGTCTCACCTTTCAAAACTGTTGAGGTCCCTCTGAATGGCATCCTTTCCTTCCACTATGTCAACCGTACCACTCAGCTTGGTGTTTTTTGCAAAAATACAGAGAGTGCACTCAATTTTGTCATCAATGTTGTTAACAAAGATGTTAAAGAGATTGAGATTGTTAAAGAACAAGAGTTGCTCCAAAAACAAGAACAGCGTAAACTTTGATAATCTGTTTCCTACTTTTGCGGAATTTTCATTATCAGAAGTTTTGCATTCAAAACTGTCTTTGTTGTTTCTAACAGTGAGTAACAAAGGCTTTTGAGTCAGATACAGGAATTTTTTAACAAGGAAGTTAACTTGTGATTGAGTGTGAAAACATTTGCATCTCTTGAGTATCTAGGACTTCTAACAAGCAAAAGTGATCTCCAACAAAATCTTCCAACATTATATGATATCTGAACCTTCTTGCTTTAACACTTGATAAAATTACCTGGTGAATTTTATGTCTCTGAATTGACTCTTCTCCCCCTATTCCCCTATGTATTTCTTACTTCCATTTATGTGCTTCTGTTCTACAGGGGAGACAATTAAAAATGGAAAACAAACAGACTTACAGTATTGCACTTCTCTTTGAACTTCTTCTACACACACACACACACAGAAAAACATACAAGTTTTAATTCAGAAGCGAAAAAAATATGACATTTTCCTGATAGACTTTTTGGCATTGAAACCAGTAGAACTAGCCCTTAATTGGAGCACGTTTGAAAACAAGCAACCCACCTCAAATTTGCATGGGAATTTACATCAGAGATAATTGCACAGCAAGAACCACAAAAGTATACATAATTACAGGCAACAGGCTTACTGCAGATCACCTTATAAAACTAGTGTCACAGAGCCATTTCATAACAAGCAATTCTGCTTTTATGTTATTATTAATACTGTTGTGGGTGGTTACATGAATTGCAGGAAGATTTCCCATGTCAATCTTGAAAAATGCGACTAATATGCCTAATTAGTAGGCTTAAAAGATTCTGATCCATCTTTTAAAGAGTTCTTAATCTGTGAAGAGTTTTGATTAAGCTTTGTATTATTTTTTTAAACTAGACCAAGAATGTAATATATCATTGTATGATACACTGATCATTATTTGATGTCAAACCTATTTAAGCCTTTAAATATATTATCTTACAGCATTATAATTCTCTCTGATCACTGAACTGTGTCAATAGAGCAGAAGTAATCCTCTAATTGGCATTTTACCAAGTTCATGCTTTGTTTTTGAATATTCAACTTTCCTTTAGTGTTAAATGTGCGTCTGGGGTTATCATGGGAAAAAAATAGCAGGAGCAAACCATTTACATGGATTTTCAGTCTTTTTTTTTTTTTTTTTAATAATAAATAAAACACAGTTTTTTCTTTAGTACTGTCATGCAAGACTGTGTGGAGGAGTGGTGCAAACAGGTTGAGGAGATTCCTAAAACACCTTGATGATATCTTCTTCATACAACCAGGTAGGAAAGGGGCCCTCCTTTATTTGTTGCTTGTAAACAGAGAGGGTCTTGTGAGTGAAATGGCAATTGGTGACGGTCTTGGCCATAGTAACCAATAAGTAGTCACAGTTCAAAACCTTTGGTAATGGGAGGAAACTGCTACCAAAACCCCTACTAAGAATATGAAAGAGTAGACTTCATGATGCTCAAGGAACTAGTTAGCACAGTCCACCGAGAAACCACTTTTGAAGGCATGAATGTCTGTCAGTGCTGGTCACTTTTTAAGTACAGTCTCTTAAGAGCACAGGAACAGACAATTCCAAAATATCAGAGGTCAAGCAGGTGAGTCAAGGTTTATAGCAAATGGGATTATATCAGGCTGGCAGCCAGTCTTTAATGGGGTTCCACCAGGCTCCGTTTTAGAGTCAGTTGTCTTTAATGTTCTCATCAGTGACTTGGACTTCAGTATTTACTATTGAAGCTTGCAGGAAACAGCAAGAAACTGGGAGGAGCTGTTGAATCCATCAAGGGTGGAGAAGCCTTACAGAGATATTCTGAGAAGTTAGATAGCTGGGAAATCAACAGATGCATAAAATTTAACAGGAGTAAGTGATAGATTCTGCACCTTGCATGAGACAACCCAAGATAGTGCAGCCAGGCAGTAGGACTAGAGAAGTGATTATCTTCCTGTGCTCTACACTGGCAAGGCTGAACCTAGAACACTTCGTTTTGTGATCCCTCACTACAACAAAGGTACTGATGTAGCTACTGGAGCATGTCCAAAGAAGGACAGTGAAGCTGGTGAAGAGTCTGGAACACAAGACTTCTGAGGAGAGGCTGAGGGGACTGTGATTGTTTAGTCTCAGGAGGAGGTTCCGGGGAGACTTTAGTGCTCTCTACAACTACCTGATAGAGGTTGTGGTGATGTGGAAGTTGATCTCTTCTCCCATGTAACTAGTGAAAGAATGAGAGGCAGTGGTCTCAAGTTATGCCAGAGGAGGTTCAGGTTGGACTTTAGGAAAAAATTATTCTCTGAAAGTGTGATTAAGTATTGGAAGAGGCTGCTCAGGAAAGTGGTGGAGTCCTTGGAGGTGTTCAAGAAATGTGTAGATGCATCACTTCGAGACATGATTTAGCATACATGGTGATGATGCTCTGATGTTTGTACTTGATGATATTAGAAGACTTTTCCAATCTTAATGATCCTATGATTCCAAGATTCTATGCGTATAGACTGCAAGACAAGATATGGGAGTTCTGATTGACAGCAAGTTGAACGAGTCAGAAATGTGCCCTTACAGCCAAAAGAGTGAATCAAACACATAACAGCTAGCCAGTTGAGGAAAGGGATTGTTCCCCTCTGCTCTGTGCTGGTATGTCCTTGCATTGAACTCCGTGTGCAAGTTTGGATGTCACAATATAAGAATGGCATAAAACTATTACAGAGTGTCCAAAGGTCTACAAAAATAAAGAAAGGTCTAGAGGGCAATACACATGGGGAGTGACTGAGCTAATCTGATTTGTTGAACTTAGAGAAGAGGGGAGACCTCATGGTATCCTACAGCTTTCTCAAGAGTGGGACAGAGGTGCAGGCACTGATCCACACAAAAGTAGAGAGCCAGCCCTGTACATACTTTGTTAATTTACTCATCAAGCCTTTGGATGCAGTTTAAAATCCCTAAAATGCAATGCAGATAACACACTTGGAATGTGTTATTAAAATACCATTTCTGCTTTCATGAAACATAATTCTCCACTGAATCTTATTCAGAAACATCTCCTTTTCTGAGAAACAATTAGCAAAGGCTGGCATTCCCAAGTGTACTTCCCCTTCCCAAGAAAACATCAGAGACTATCTCAGTTTAATTATCAGCAAATACCACCACAGAAACAGAACTTCAAAGCAGAAAGATGAGAGAAGTTATTTCTTTTCTTGTGAGCTTCCTGTGGAAAGATGTTCTCAAGTTATTCTAGAGTGTTCAGACAGTTCTTAAAACACCACTAGGGTGAGAATGGAAGAATAATAAAGTGCTGCACTTTATTTTAAGAAAATGAGAAAAACTTACAAGTCTCACATTAGGTCTGCAACACCAGATGCTGTCAAGTCACTCGGACCACCAGAAGTATTCCAAACTCACAATTCATTAATTGCTCCCATGTACAAACATGACTTGTGGCACAAACAATGTGACACTCACAGGAAATCTGTTGAGAGTAGAAAATGCCACCTACATGAAATTACTATTCCTTGCATATCAAAACATTATGTAGACAGTGGCTCATGGACAAGCTACAGGACAGATTTCGATGATTCAAACAGTTATTTGTGCAGTCAAGATTTAAACCCTTCCAGAAATGACCTGATTTTTCCTCCTGGCAGTGAAATATTCAGTCATCTCCATCCAAGACCTGCAGCACTGTTTTTGGCCAACGCCTACAAGTGTTTCAACATATTTCCTTTCAGAAGAACAAGCAGTACACAGATTAGTTCCTTTCCATGTTGAGCCTCCTAATAACTAGAGCAAATTCCTATTGCAACATGATTTAACAGCAATGCTCTCCTCAGAAAGAGCTCCAGGATGCTAAGACAGAAGATGCTGTAGAAGCCAAGAAAAATCAGATGCAAATCATATTTGGAGCTTTTGTAAGATCCAGTTAATGTTCTATCATATAAAAATATTATTTGTGTGTAAAGTTTTTAAAAATCTAATAAACTTGTGTTGCATAAATAGATTTGAATAAACAATAAATACTCACACATTAAGTGTCATAGTTACATATTCTGTGCAAAGTCCAAACTGAAAAATGCCTTTTAAGAAAGGCCTTGCATATGATATTTAAATTGATTTTGCAAGTAATATTTTTGTTACTCTGTAAACAGAAAGCAAGATACAATCAACCAATGACTATGCCTTCACAAGTAAAATCATATATTTAATATAATGCTTATTTTTGAACAGTACTAGGTAGCTCAGGAGTTAGCTGAACAGTCTTATACTTAAAACCTGAAAAGCTAATATAGAATCTTACCATGCAGAAGAAAACAACGCATAAAGCATTTAATAGAGTTTATGACAAAACATTCAAGATTACAAGTTTTATTTTTCATACTGCATGACAAAAATGTATTCCTTCTGAGTTAAAAGAGAGAGTTAATGGAGTTTGCTGATCTTTTTTGAGCTAACATGCAACTTGCAACAAATTGAAAGATGGTCATTTCAATCACCCTTCTGTTCTAATTTCAGTATGCTACTAAATAAAGACATATCTATACGAGCTCTCATTCTTCTACATTATGTAAACAATCTCTTTGCTTCCCTTAATCTCCTTTTGGCTAAAGTAAAAACAAAAGCAATTACACTCCGACAGTGAATGTATGTACACATCAGTGTGTATGAATTTTCCTCGAGAACAATTTCATCTTTATTTGGAAACAAACAAACAAAAATTGTGATGTTTATAATCTGTATAAGAAACTACAGAAATAACCAGAAAAGAGAAACAGATGCAAGATTTTATACAGTAGACAATCACCTACCTGATACATTATCACCTGTACAAAATACTGCTCCTGCTACTTAAAAAAAACAAGAAAAAAATATTTTCAAAGAGTAAAATAATTGATAAAATTTCAGTTTTGGTCCTATCAACACCTTCCACATCAATGCATTACAGAATCTGAAAGTCACTTCTCTCTCACCATTTTCAATTACTTTGCTAGTTGCTGACTGAAATCACTTTCCCACTGTTAAGTATTTCAGGTGGATCTCAGTCAACCATAGAGCACATTCAGTATAAGCAAAAATCTTTATAATATACATAAATGTTTCAGAAATTCTATGCATTCCCTGACATAAACAAGGATAGCATTTTTCTTCATGCACTGTCTTTAAACTACTTTATCCTTTTAGCACATGACAACAACTTAAGTACTCAGATTTAATCTTGTGAAGGACAGAACTGTTTTCCTTTGTTGTCTCAAAGCTTGCTTCCTGAGGCCTTTCTGATGATAAGACTCTGACCTGCGACTGCTAAGTATCTAGGAGGGTGAATGGTGGGTGTTATGATTGCAAAGATAAGCAGAAGCAGGACAGGCAGTCTTTCTCAGGGGTGCAGCTTGGAGGAGCTGACCACTGTGAAAGGTGATAATGCTTGTGCCTGGCAACAGAGGCACCACTCCCTTCTGGATTATCTGTTGGGCCAGGTATGTCACACTAAACTAAGGAGAAAAACAACTCCACAGAAATGGAGGATAAAAGGCCCTCACTAAACCGTGGACTTTGGAGACAAACTCCCAAAGACACCTTTGACGGAGAATTCCCTGAGGGGAAAACCTCATCGGAAGAACCCCCGAGGCCGACTTGGTGCAGAGCTTCCTGGCTTTCTCCCATCCCATGCGGTGATCAGACGAGTTCCTGAGATCAACGGACCTACTGTGTCCTACTCACCTCACTGGACCTACAGTGGTGACTATCTCTTTTGCTCTCTGCGGAGACTCCTTGCTTATATTTCCTACTTTTCCTGTTGCCTACCTTCCCTTCCCCATCTCCCTAAAAACGGCCAGGACTATAATAAACATGTTGGACGAACATTTGAACCGTTGCTTCTTAATCTCATGCCGGGTATATACACATATCAAAGAACCTTGCCTCCTTCCTACAAATTGGAGTGAGACAAATCTATCACATAACAGCAAACTTGAAACAGCATTCAATTTACAGTTTCTGTTCAAGATGGATATACGGAGTGGAAAAGGAGGTTTCTTGTCAAACCACATCCTGTACAAGGGCACATGCAGCTAGAATAAAGTTTTCCTGATGTTAGATTAGAACAAATGAAGAACAGTTCTGTTGAAATTAACCTAGAAAGATCATCATGTTCAACTTGTTGACACCTTCAAGGCTAACAAAAATTTAAAGCACATTTTTTAGGACATTATCCAAATACCTCTTGAACACTGACAGTCACTGGAAAGACTCTTTCAGTATTTATCTGCCCTAATAGTCATCTCCATTTCCCCTCCTCAGGTTGCAGCAGAAAGCAATGAGGTTACCTTTAAGCCTTCTCGTCTCCAGACTGTACAACTCAAGAATCCTCAGCTTCAGCTCAAAGGACATGTATTCCAGTCTCTGTTTTCTTAATCATGCTCATGGTAGTATGCCGCTGCAAGATTAAATGAAAATGAATGACTCAGACTCTAATTGGATGAAAACAACTTTATTCATAATTAATTATATAATTTAGATAAAAGTAAAATAAAATAAAATAAAATAAAAATAAAAATAAAAAATAAAGAAAATGTGTAATTGGAACAAGCTGTAGAAGGAAAACAAGACTAGGAAAGTTTAAGTTTATATTTTTCTACTTTGCGTTCTGAACCTTTTTCAGACTGATACTGGCGCTAAGCTTTCTTATCTCTACCAAAGTCAGAAAATTATTTTACTCACATTATTAAAAAATTGTTACCCCTTCTGAAGTGAAGGGCAGTGATGAGAACATTACATTTCCCTTCACAGGAACTTCCATTTTTTTCTTTACTCATCATGGTAGAAGTTACCATCTTTCATATTTGTTAGCAATCTAGCACATAACAAGTCTGTGAATTTAAGGAATATGATTCTTTCTGAAGACATTTACGTATACATTTTTAGTAGGTGGACAAACTTGATCATTCCCTTTCTTGAAACCCACAATAATACAACTTCAAGTCAAATTCCTTGAAATTCATATATTTCTAAATCACCTGGCTAGACTAATTTCATTGCTGTTGCTATAAGTCTATGGAAAACAAACAAACAAACAAACAAACAAATAAATAAGCAAATTATGAAATTGGGAGTAAGGTCCTTAGAATAACTGATTATTTTTGTTGATTTCTCTTACATATATATATATAAAAGAATCATATCAAAAATCTACACTGAGGTTAGATATTTCAGGTGAGGTTTAGACTGTACATAAGAAGGAACTTCTTTTCTCAGAGAGTGGTCAGGCACTGGAATAGCCTGCCCAAGGAGGTGGTGGAGTCACCATCACTAGCAGTGTTCAGGAAGCATCTGGATAGGGAGCTAGGAGGTATGGTTTAGGGGTTTTTCTGTAGGTATGGTAAAGGGAGGACAGTTGGAGTAGTTGATCTTATAGGTCCTTTTCAACCTTGTGATTCTATGATCTATATTATTATGAACTATATATATATATGAACTATATACTATATTCAGTATATAAGTATATATATATATTATAGTTCATAGAAAAAAAATTATATATATATATATTTCTATGAACTATAATACAAGTAAACTCAAATGAAATTATTATGAATTCTGGCTTGCAAATGAATGAAACACAAGATGACATTTCCTCATTATTAGAATAATTTTAGTTTATGTATATTGAGTATTTTTAATTAATAAACATAATATCTGAAGATATAGTGGTGAATTATGAGAATTTTGACACAGAAGAAAGAAAAAGCAAGAATAGATCATTTGTGTGCAAAATCTGAAATAACCAAGTTTGGAGTAAAAGTTTCATTTCATCTCGTTTATGGATTTGTTTAACTGAGAGAATACTAGATTTCAGTTTCAAATCCAGTTGTAACAGGGAAATTAACTAGCATGTTCACAGAACTGAAAAACACTATCTGATCAGAATATGCAGTATTTTCTCCTTGAACTACCGATTTGATTAACTGTTAAATAACAGGATTAGCATGTTAAGTCTCAAACTGAGATTCAAGACAGGAATTTCAAACAGCAATTTAGGGTATATCTTTGAATTTGCTGGAAGTCATCCACCACCCTGCTGAAGAAGATGAACAGAGAGATGAAGTTCCTCCCCTATCGTGAAAGGCTAAAGGAGCAGGATTCTTTCAGCCTGGAGAACAGAAGGCTCAGAGGAGACCTCATCGCAGTACTTACAGAGAGCTTATGAACTGGAGGAAGAGTGACTTTTTAAAAAAAAGTTTGATACTGATAGGACAAGAAGGAATGATTTTAAACTAAAAGGAAGGAACTCTAGATCAGATGTTATAAGGAAATTCTTCACTGAGAGGATAGTGAGACCCTAGCACGGGCTGTCCAGAGACGCTGTGGTGCCCCATCCCTGGAGGTACTCAAGGTCAAGTTGGACAGGGTCCTGGGTGGACTGAGCTGGTGGGGGGTGGCCCTGCCCATGGCAAAGGAGTGTAACTGGATGGGCTTTAAGGTCCCTTCTAACCCAAGTCATTCTATGATTCCATTATATCTATATTTTCAGAGGACAGAATCCATATAGAAGAGATTAGCACATGTAAGATTAATGTCTGGAATACTCTATGAACAATCTGACAAGTAACAATTGATTCTCACCATCCTGCCATATCTGAACTAGAAAACTGACACAGCTTTAATGCTTTACTTATTTACACAGTTTCTCATCTGCCTGAACAAAAGTATTCCAGTAACATGAACAGTTTAATGACTAAGGACAAAAAAGCTGCAACAAACACTGCATTGTAATTTAAAAATAGAATATAGTCTGAATAAAAATTCACTGTCAGCTACCCACTCCCCAAAGAGTCATTACAGCTTCTTTACTTTGCTATTACTGAAGAATGTTGAAAAGAAATTCCTGTAGATTTCCCAGTATATTACTAAGTAGCTAAGTAATCATGCATGACAACTTATTTAATGTCAAGCAACCAAAGTAGCAAATTCAATATCAGGACTGCAAAAGTTTATGAATATACTTTCCCTGAAAGGGACTAATATTAGCTAGTTTAACCTGTTTTCTGCATTCCTGAATAGTCATGGAAAAAAATAAGAAAAAGAAAACAGAAAGAATTACCTCTTCTACCTCGTATCGACCTATTTTTCAGTGTCCTGGTAAACAGACTGGGCATCACTGCAGTGTATTCTTCTTGAGCCCAGAAGAAAAATGGATGCCTGAGAATTGTAAAGAGAGGATATATAGGGAATGACATTGAAGCCAAATAATTAAATGTTGGGAAGAATGGGCTAAAAACAGGTTTGCAAGGAGGATGAGATGAGAACCGTAAGCTAGCATGCTCAAGTGGCCTTGCAGCTGGAAGACACAATAGTCTGGTGAGTAGTAATATAAGAAAATATATATTTCATACCTACTGCTTTTTATCCTCTCTGTATTTCACAAGTGTCTTTAGAAAACTTAGATGTCTGGTAGAGTTGGAGGTTCCCAATCAGACATGCCTTGGTACAGAAAAAAATCAAAGCCCAGCAAAGATCATAGCATAGTAGTAACCTGCAAAAGCACAAATCCTTGTTAAACAGGTGTAAACAGCAGGATGGTGATTCTCCAGCATGGACTAGGCTTAATAGTTCCTACATCCATGCTTGTGTGCTTCTGTCCTGATGCTGCTACAGGAATCCCCCAGTTGGCAATGTAATGAAAATAAATTCATTCTGAGTTTCAGTCATATGTTTATGTTTGGTCTTGCCTGCCTGTACGGACTCACATGGGAAATGATGGAAGAAATATGGAAGGGAAGAGGGAAAGATAGAGATGGCAGTCAAACCACATCTGGCCAACTTCTGAAGATCTTTGCAACAGGAGAAGCATGCTGAGATACTCCTAGCTTGGGTATTCTATTCTAACATGTTTAATAATTCTCAGTGTTACTGGATGTAAAAAGAAAGCATGCAAACTATTCTCAGTTTTCCTTCATTTCTAAGCAAAGAAGAAGTGCATTTTCCACTGAGCAGAGGGCAATAATTTGCAAGGATATAGGGACATTTTTTAAAAGACTGAGATGACTCTGTTACATTCATTTGTTCATAAACCCTAATTTAAAGTCTGAATCTAGATTTGTAGAATGCAGGTAATATAGAATACAATTATGCTCCCACTGTGACAATGAGAAGAATGTTACCCATTAGACTAAACCCTTAATCTCTCCACCACTGAAAGTATTTTCCCCCATATTTCAATTACTTGTTTTAGAGTAAAGTGACATTCAGTTTCTACAAGAATTTAGATATGTATCCTTTATTTTTCCCCATGACTGTCTAGTATTGATTCTTGTATGTTCCAGTTTACAACTTCTGTGTCTTGGATGTTGTTACTTGATTACTGTATCATCCTTTTGATCAAAACTACTTTCTCAAATAATCTTTACATGAACAAATTAATAATTTATGAACAAAATATTTAAAGTGATTAAAGGAATCTCCATAACAGAAAGGAAGCCTGTAGGTGCTTGGAGGATGATGATGTCTTTCTGATCTTAAGCAAAGTGCTTAAGAACAGACATATTGCTCATTTGCTTGCTATTATTCTAATTTCAAAAGCTTATTGCTGCTAACCACAGAAAATACATTTTCTTTTCAGATGATTGTTAGCAGCCGACAAATAATTTATCCTCTTTCTTTCTCTCTGATTCATCTTCCTGATCAGAAATGTCTGGAAATGGGAATTAAGAGATTTATACCATTCTTACTTCAGTAACATGGGAACATGAATATGTTTGCAATTCTTGCATTAACTTAGGCATTTTTTGGATACGCACTCTTCTAATAGCAACATTCCAGTGCCCAAGCATTTCAACATTCATCAATAATGTGATGATTTGTACTGTTTTGTGTGCTGTCTCTTCATGTTGATCCCATAAAGGGCTTTATCATTTTCATGCTGGAGGATTCAGCGGAAGTTTTCCCCAGTTACCACATCTAAAGCTGCTTTGGTCTCAGGATGGCAACCAACACCTTGCAAATTCAGTTTAAAGAAAGTGATTTGTTCATTCTGACCTTCAGTGATGGCAAATGCTGAGATCCAACTGATATTAACAGAAGTGCTTCCTGGCTTCAGACACATGTGTAAACCAAAGCAAAGACTTTACATGCACACAAATCTCTGTGACAAGAATTTGTCTGCATACAAAGGAAAAACTTCTTACAACCTAACAGATCAAACATTTTGGAGTTTGTATCCTGTTTAGATAGAGATATCCATCATTATTCCTTGGAAGTTTATGTTTCACATTATCTACAATTTCATATGCATGACATTGCCCAGCATATACCAAATCTATAGTCCTGTGTTTGTTGATGTGTACAGCATTCTGGATTTGAAGTTAACCTTAAACTGAAAATGCATGGAAGTCATAGAGTAGCAAGCAAAATTTGTCTTCGCAAATGGAACCAGTTTCCTCTTTGCAGTGGAGTATCTTGAACTAAAGGATACAATTTAGGAAGATAAATCAAGTAGCTGTCATACTTCTGAGGGAAATGGCTCTTTTGAACTCTGAAAATCCTGCTACAAATAGCCTCATTGAAAAGTCAGGATAAGACTCTTGTATATGCTTTTTTTCACTTTAGGAAATTTAAATCCTCCTCATTTTTTCTCCCCCAAAGATAATGTATTTCTTTTTCTACCTCACTTAGAAAATCCAGTTCTTTCTAGACAGATACTCATGAGAAGGAACAGAAAAAAAAAAATAAAAGAAAAATAAAAATAAAAAAGAAAAGCTAACAGTTCAGGAAAAAGATCAAAAAGGAATCTACCTGTTTGAAATTCTTCTCATACATTTGGTTTTGTTGCTGAACCATTTACCATCAGAAGGCATAATCCTGTGCTCAGGATGAAGCACTCTCAAGTAGTAATACTGTGACAGAGTCTAATGAATAAAACCAACTCCTTATTGTTTTGAAGGTTAAGCACATGTTGTCTGGGAGGGATGAAAAAAATTCACAGCAGTTTGCACAGAAAGAGTCCAGAAGCTCTGCTGGGGACACCATATGCAATTTGAGCCATGGTGGTGGCATACCACAGTGCACAGACTCCATCATCATACTTTGACAAGCTGCCCCTGGCCTACCAGGAGCCACCATTCAGAGTGAGCTTCTGAGGATGCATATCAAAGGCTGTAGGTGAACACAGTGCCCCTCACTGAGGCGGAGGCAGAGGGATGAGGCAGGGAAGGTCCTATCATAGAAGGGTTGCAAGCAAGGGAATACTGTGTTTCAGAGGAAAAAGGCTTTGGGATGAGGGAAGCTGGGCTCCATGGCATCTCAGATGAGAAAAAAGAGAATGGACCAGGAGAGCAATGGATGCAATTTCTCTCAACTTTAACAACTGTGATTATATTCTTATAGATATCCTTATAGATCCTTATATCCTTAAGTTGATGAGGTATGGGCTAGATAAGTTGGATAAAGAGGTGGACTAAGAATGGAGTGTGCTGCTGGGCTTAAAGGGTTGTGATGGGTTGTATAAGTCCTGCTGGAGTAACTAGTGCTGTATTGCAAGGTTTTATACTAGAACCCATATTGTTTAACATCTTCATTAATAACCTGGATGATGGGAACCAGTTGATCTTCAGCAAGACTCCAAATGACAAAAATAAAATAAAATAAAATGAAATAAAATAAAATAAAATGAAATAAAATAAAATAAAATAAAATAATAAAAACCTGGAAGGAGTATCAATATATCAGATATCCATGCAGATGTTCAGAGTTACTTTAACAGTCTAGAGAAATGATTAAACAGTAGCTTCATGAAATCTGGCAAAGGTAAATGCTGGCATGCATGGATGTGCACCAGCACTTGCTCAAAGGCTGACGGTCGGGGAAGAAGCACAGCCTTCTGGTAAATCAGTCGCTCACTCCAGAAGCTATCACACTGTTGATATCATCTGGGTAAGATTTAATTCTACTACATAGTACTTCCAGTATAATCAGGATGCTTAATTGCCTGTTTTTGTCTTTCCTCCTGTCTTCTTTTTCTTAACTCCTGCAATTCTGAAAAAGTATGAAAAAGTTCTCCCTGCTCCCTTAGGGAATATCAAATCCTGTATACATTATACCTCCAAAGGTTTCCAGTATGAACTAATAAATCTTAGTAGCTGCTAAAACTGAAGCTTCAATTGCATATCCATGACTACAAAGAATCTGTAACATCCTACTTTTGGAACCAAAGACAGGAAGCACTTTCTAATGCTCAAGGGGACTCCAGACCTGCGAATACTTTCAACTCTGTTGTGGAAATTCAGTCTTTCAGCCTCTCCCACACCTATCCCGTTTTTAACTTGCCTATGAAGACTAAGGGGCAAGAATCTGCTGTTTAGCATATATGAAGCACATAGCTGCTAAATTCAGTCATGATCCTATTTGAAACTGAATTGGATGAATCTTTATTATTTTTAGTGTAGTTCACTGCTCTTAAAACTAAATCTATGAATTCCATATGTATAACTTCTAAATATGTTCTGTAAATAATCATAGAATGGCCTGTGTTGAAAAGGACCTCGAAGATCATCCAGTTTCAACCCCCTGCTATGTGAGGGGTCACCAACCACCAGACCTGGCTGCCCAGAGCCACATCTAGCCAGGCCTTGAATGCATCCAGGGATGGGGTATCCACAACCTCCTTGGGCAACCTATTTTAGTGCATCACCACTCTCTGAGTGAAAAACTTCCTCCGAATATCTCCTGTCTTAGTTTAAAGCCATTCCCCCTTGTACTATCACTATCCAGCCTCATGAACAGTCATCCTCCCTCCTATTTATACACTCCTGGAATGCAAAATCTGGATTCAGTCTGTTCTAAAGTCTACCTTTGGCCTAAAACAAGTTTGTTCTTAATAATGTGAAGGGACAAGGCAATGGAAATGAAGGCTGCTGGAAAGATTAAAGAACTACTGGAAGCTTTTGCTACATCAAAGTGTATCTATAGAAGGTTGACACAAGCTTCAGAAAAAAAAATAAATAAAAACAACAAACAAACAAACAAAACCCCAACAAGCTTCCATGCATATATGATTTCAGGTTTTCTCCTTTTTTCAGATCTGGCTATTGTCTTTCTGCTTGTTTCCTTTTTTATACTTCAAACAATAGCTTCTATATTACCAGACCTTCATTTAAGTGCTCAGATGGGTCCCTCTGGACAGACAGCCAAGCTAGGCCAAGTATGTCAGGATTACTTCTCTAAGCTACTCCTCATGTAACAATTTTCCTATTCAGAAAAGAAATCAATTTCTCATTACAGTTTGCATCTTGATTACTACAGTACAGATGTCTCCATCCAGGAACAAAGACATATCAAATTGATCATTTTAGTGCATATTGATACTTTCAGTAAATGTTGAGCTTCTCAGTGCCACCCAGCTCAGTGATTCTGGTAAAATTCTGTGAATCTGTGGTGATAGAGTTGTAAAATGCAATTGCTATCAAGAGCTTCTGAGGCCACTATCAATACAACAGAAACCATGGACTTAATAACTTCCAGAATTATAAATTATGCCCCATCTCTGTAAGTACACCATGTCTCCCAGAAATTGTTGTGTGCTACGCTACGACATCTCTATGCTCCATTTAGTCTCATTATATAATAGTAATAATAATTACAATAATAATAATAAAAACAATAATAATAATATATTTTTGAAGTGATACTGAATACAAAAACAAAACAGAAAAAAAAACACAGCATCTATCTTTTTTAATATAAACTTGAATACTTTAACCAATTGATAAATAAATTAATTATTAAGAATAGTTGCATCTGCACTTCTCTGCTTATCAAGTGCCGAGAGTTACAAAGAAAGGGGATTTTTTTTTTGTCCATTTCTGAAACTGAATAGTAACAATAGAATCCTAAGCATTTGAAGACCACGGTTAAGGTTTTAGAACAATTTTGCTTTTAAACAAATTAAAAAATAATAATTTTATTAAAAAATAGAAGGAAAAAAAAGAAGAAGAAGAAGAAGAAGAAAAAGAAGAAGAAGAAAAGCAGGATAAAGTCTAATCACCTCTTACTTCTGTGGCCAAATAATAGCTCCTGGATGAAATTTGTCAGTAGACCTTTCTGATGTGTCTATGAACTGAACAAAGACTCCAAGGAATATTATGTATTCACCATACGTTAGTTACTGTAGATTTCACTGTTTTGTGTTTTGTACATGACTAGATAATCTTCATGCTGTAGCTTTTTCTTTAGACTTTCCGTTGAATCATAGAGAAACACTCAGATTGAAAAAGACTTTTAAGATCATAAAGTCCAACAAAAACCTAACCATACTACCCTAACAATCCTCCACTAAATCATGTCCCTGAGCACCACTTGCAAATGGTTTTCAAACACTTTCAGGTACAGTGACTCAACCACCTTCCTGGTTCACCTATTTCAGTGTCTAGCAACCCTTTCTGTAAAGAAGTATTTCCTGATAAAGAAGTTTAACAATATTTTTAGCATGAATAAACACTGAAAATTGTACGGACTTTAGAAAATGCAGATTCTGAGAAGTTCCTCGAGTTTCATTATTTTTATACTCTATATTTTGGCATTTGATTTTGCAAACTCAAAAAGTTTAGTTTCTTGACTTTTCTAATTCTATTTTCTTCATCATGTAGGCAAGGATCATCAGTTTTAGTGCTGAAAGAGAACTTCAGTTTCTTCCATCCCTCATAACAGTAGTTCAGAGTTTAACCTCTTCAAAGGCATAGCTGGTCTCCCACTTTTAATTGGTTAATTTGGCATAACATCCACTCTTGTAGAAAAAAGTCTTAATCTTTTCTCAGCAATCAAATTTTGTCTGTTGTACTGTTGTCTTCCTCTTTTCTGTCTATTATTCTGCCCCATTTTCACATTGTGAATTAGGTTCTTCTGCTTTAGAACTTCTATCCTGTGTTATAGTGGCTTTGAATACAGATCCAAAAGAAAGTTGTCTCCATTGGATTACTTTTCTATCCTCAGAATTCCAAATTCCATTGAATGGTTGTGACAATCTCATGTCATGAGGACTCAAAGTCATAACATAATAACTATGCTGTATAACCACAACATAACTCAGTACTCTAGTCCAGATTAGTTCTCCTTACACTAGTGAGGGGAACACACACACAGAAAACAAAACAAAACAAAACAAAACAAAACAAAACAAAACAAAAAAAACAAACAAAACCCACCACATTACAATATCAGTAAATGATGAATGCAGTAAAGTTATGTCATGCTTTTTTTTGTGTTTGTTGCTTATGTTATATTTTATATAACTGATTGTCACACCATTCTTTTGTCCTGTCCTGATTGTTTTTCAGTCAAATGGATACAAGTTTGACTACAAGATGATTGTTAGAGTAGGTTAAGGCCCAGTTCAGTCTACACAAAACTCAGAAAATTCAGAGACCCCTAGCATGAGACAACGAATTTTCATTTTTCCTTGCTGTACACCATAAATATTTGGATGACCTTAAACCTGAGATGGCTAGTGGCTGCTCTTTGAATAGTGTTCCACATCTCAGAAATAGTTTAAAGGGTTGTTTTGTTGGATAGCTTGTTTGTTTGATTGATTGGTTTTGTTATTTAGTTGTTTTGGCTTTGTTCCCTAAGGTGTCTGCCATGATCTTCTTGCTTGCTTGCATATTGACAGCAAATACCTTCTTGCCATTCATTTGCATGGATCTGCCAAATGTAATAAATCAACTCAGTCATTTTGGAGCATAATGAACACATTAGAAAAATTATGAAAAAACTTTTTGTCTTCTTTTGCCAAGTTTTGTTCAGTAGGATTGGTACTAAGAAAAGTAACATTGCTGCTGGGAGTTCTCAAAGCCAAAACACCTTATTTCATGTTCATTATAGTTCCAAGTTCATTTTCCCTATGCTTTCATAATAATTATATCTATATACTACAGAAACCCTTTTTGAAGTGTGTTTGCTCTCCCTGATTGGATTAAAATGAAAAGCTGCCTTTCTCTGTGGGCTGATTTCTTTCTCCTGTCTAATCAGCAGCATGGCCTGAATCCTAATTACAGGTGAGGGACTTAATGAATGAACTTCAAGAATATTAATTTAATGCTTGAAACACCTGCAAATAGAGTGAACGTTTTATTTGGAGGCTTGCTTCATGAAGTCTCCTTTTAGCGGTATTAGAATATAAGATTTAAAATGAGAGCACGTTGAAAAACAACTTTTAATCTTCAACAAGAGTAAGTTAGTAGAGGCTTGAAAAAATAAGGAGGTGGATGAAAGAAAGAAGAAGTAAAAAACAAAATTTAAAAGTAAAGATCTCACACATTTAATATTATTTTAATTTACAACAGTCAAATCTCAGACACAACGACATGTATTAGTGATGGTTATTTTCCATTGACAATTATGACTGAAGCCAATTCAAGTTTGTTAAACAGTCAATTTAGTGTCCACTAAAACTGAAGGTGGGTATTCCTCTACAGTACTGTAATACCTGTACTGCCAATGGTAAAAGACTACTGTTTTTGAACAAATCAAAAATTTGGTTTTGAAACTTACAGAGATATCCCCCTCTAAGAGCATTCAGAAACATTCATTGTGCTCTAGGCATTCATGCATTGTACTGTTAGCTGAAGTACTTGGCAGCAGAATTTTTCTCAGCACCTAGGAGAAAAAAATTAATCTCTTGTCCATTTCTTCCTCAACATGAATTTTGCAATCCAGGCATTCAAGACAAGGTCTGCAAACATGGGCCTTTCATATTAAAAAAAAAAAAAATAAATGCAATTTATCTTCATACAGCCCTTTTATGCTTTTTCTTTTAAAATGTTTGTGTAGGAGCTTCATTCACATTTGCTTATTTGATCATTTATTGGTGATTTTTTAAATGGCATGTAGAGAAAAAGGATAGAAAACCTTTTTGGTTTGACTGATGAAAAAGAGAAATTAAGAGAAAATATCTGTCTTGTTGGGACTTATCTACTACCAGCTTTGGAACTTTAACATACACTACTGAGATAAGCTGCTAGAGCTATCAGTTTTCCAAGTGCTTTTCATTAACCATCCTCAGAGTTTGGATCTGTTTCATTCTTGGAGAACTAACTGGTCACCATACAAAAGCCTCTTTTTTTACTTAATGTTGAACAAGTTGTAGGTTAAAAAAAAATAAATAAAATATGAGGGAATGGACTCTTATTAATGTTGAAATAGGAAGTTTGATGGTTTTTGTTTGGTTGATTATGGGGGGGTTTACAGTAATGGATTAACTTCCAAATTTTATTCTAAAGACATAAGAAGAAAAAGCAAAACCCTTAAAATTGCCTATCACTGCTACATATATGAAAAGTTTCTTAGAACCACGTCCCTGCAGTCTCATAGTAGAGCTTAATCCTTGACTAGATTAACTTAAACCCACTGAGTTCATTTTCCATTCTACTTTTTCATAAATTTCTCAATACAATTGTCTCATCTCTTTGATACCGTATAAATCCTCAAAGACTATTTTCACTACCATACAAAAGAGGTCTGTAGTTTGTGTTCTACTGAGCTGCTTCTGACATTTCAATTACACAAGGCAACTATTTACAGACAAACTCAAGGACAACATTTGGTTTGAGTCCACAGACTTATATAAAAGGTTACAGATGGACAGAATAACACTTTAAACAAAGCCACAACGCAATTTCTTTTTAGATGCATTAATCAGTCCTACAGTGTTCAGCAATTTTGAATATTTATTTCAGGTGAAGTAGATTTTTTTCTCTTTATTTAAAGTTCTTTTCCCCCCAGTCTTCACTCAAGGGAGCACTTTGATTCTGAATGCTTTCGAGAAAATATTATCTATGCTCTAAAGGCAGTGGACCCTCCAAAATTGTTTCTTACTACACAAAATTGAAAATAACTTTTTATTGCAATTGATTGAAATCGGAACTTTTTTTCATGGTTATCCAATTTAGGAAAGTGAAAATGTATGTTGAGTTAATAAATAGCTAATATGGTCTTTTTGAAAAGTGGTATGACTTCAAGCATCCACAGAATCTTATAGAAAACAGCTGTTGAAAAAACTAACCATAAAACTATCAATGTTTACAAGATTTTATTATACAAACCTAATGGCTCCCATGGTTTTAACACACAGCAAAATAAAGTCTCTCATATTGCTTATGAACACAAAGCACATCCCCCTAAAGGGAATTTTCTTCCTACAAGCTATCAATGCAATCAAAACTAGTGATGCATTTTATTATATTACTGCTTCTTGAAGAAACACATTTTTATTGTAATATTTCATACAGATCTCCTGCTGGCAATGTAAAAACTAACTATCTAATAAAATTTGGCGATGTGCTGTTGCAAGCTCATTTAAAAAATGTATAATTGACTAGTGAATACAGTTTCTATTTTTTAATTCACCATTCAAAAATAATATCTTAAGGCTGAACTGCTGCTATGAATCTTCTACGATCCTGTTTTCACGTTGTGCATATCTTGCTTTTTCACCAGGAAAGAAGAAATAGGTTGCATGTTCCTTCTGAATTGTGCAAAAGAGCCTGAATATCTTGCATGGTTTATAATAAGCTTGCCATACCTAATATATGAGATATATACAAAACATACATATTTATAAGTGTATTAATGCAACAATGCATCTCACCATACAAGAATATTTGGTTATAAAAAAGACTATAAAAAGAAATAAAACTTTCTAAAACATAGGTGTTTAGAATAAAATGCAGTGGTTATTATTCACAAAGAAAAAATTTTAGCCTGCTGAGTTTTATCTCTCTATATATTTTCTACTTTCAACACAGATAAAAAATTACTTTAGAGGTCAATTAAGTGAGTCTACTGTTATATATGAATTATCAAACAGTAACACTATTTGCTCTAACAAATATAAGCGGTTTCGTAGAGGGAAATAATTGGTGCTTAAGACATGATATTCACACTATATACGTTTATAAGATTGTTATTTCACAGTATCTCCAGTCTAGCCCTGAAACCTGAATGCTTGTTAATGGATGGATGGCAATAAGCACAATTCTCTAGTTCATCTTTTAATTTAGTTTAACTTGAAACATATCCAGACCACATGCTCTCAGTGTGCTCCACATTATACACTGAAGTGTTATGAGGGGCATATTCACTTCAAAAGCATACTCTTTAATTCTCACTAGAACAATGATTTAGATGCACTCTTAAGTTCTCCAAAGTGCACTAGTGCAATTTTGGTTAGATAGCTAAAGGCAAAGTTTAATAACAGCACAATGCAGAATGTATAATTGACCTTTCTATGTGAAACACCATAGTTTAGGGGAAAAATCTAAGCTATTATAGAATTTTACTGTAATAAATAAATAAATAAATAAATAAATAAATAAATAAATAAATAAATCTCTCTGTCAAGGGGAGAACATTTATCCAGCATAAAAGCTTGGAATTTGCTTTTAAACATGGACCTTTTCCAATTGGCTCTGGGCACTAACTTTCTCAGCTGTCCTCCTTAGAATAATTGGGCAATTAGTCTTTGTTTCTCAGACTAATTGCCAGCTCAGCCTACCCGGCTGTTTCTCAAAGAAACGCAGACAACCAAAGACAGAAAATAGGACAATATAGCCTTTTATGGACATCCACTGTATCTGTATCATTTACAGGGCTACCCTCTCACAACTCATTTGTAAATGAAGGCAAAGGCCAAAGCACTTTACTTGATTCTACTTGGTAGTTAGCAACTATTACCTGATTAAATTTACCTTTCCACTTTCTGCAAATAGCTGTAGTTTCTCATCTCACTCGGAGTCTGGGTAGGAAGAATTTATACATAGAGAGGTCTGGTGGGAATGCATGTGTGTTGTGCTTGGAGGGAGTGAAGTGATTTCAGAGTACTAGAATATAGCTCTGAGAACAGGAAATAAAAGAGAAAATAAATAAAACTGTAAATAATAAAAAGCACAAGAGGTTATTTTCCTTCGTCTATGTATATGTATAATTCCCTGTGGAGCTGAGAGTAGCTGCTGCCACTGCCAAAGGGAATGAAAAGTGAGATCTTTGTATCCTTGCACTTGCTCTGCCAAAGTCATGATATGGGATTTGTTATAAACTGGGGAGAAAGGCAAACAATGTCAGAAAACTAGGTCCTATCTAAAAATTTCTGACTTTTCTTTCTCCATCTTGATTCTTCAGTCACATCAGTAATTGGCTAGAAAATGTTATCTATATATTTTATGTGTCTATAAGTATTTTTCTTACTTTTTAAACATGGTACATGTAGCTAACCAGTATAGATAACCATTTGGAATGTCAAGATAAAAATAAAGAGAAATGGATGGAGGCACTGCCACACCATGTAAGACGAAACATAAAAATAACTGTGTAGATATACTTGTTTTTGTTCCTCTAGGAAAAATGGAACTTCTTTGTTCATGCCTTTTTCTCCCCACGGTAACAATATGGAGCTTTTATCGTCTGCATATTTTATTGTATAGGCAGCAAGAAAAATACATCAATTCAACCTAATGCTTTCTGAACTAAGGAATTCTTTTATTTTTTTCTTTTGTTTGTTTATTTGTTTTAATCTACTACTTTAGATTTTCAAAGTGCTCCACTATGCCATAGTGGTTCGACAACATCATAGTGACCTGCAGAGTAGAGCAAGTTGCATGCTTCAACAAATAGAATGGAGAAGAGTTCTTATGGGGAGTACTGTTGAGTTCACCAAGTGGCTAAAGACAGAATTCAGTAACCTTTGCACTCCTTAAGGAACACTTATCAGAAACTGATGAGCTATTCCATAAATGTTATAGTGTTGATGATAGGAGTGAGCTTTTTAAATGTTCTTTGTACTGATTTCCCACTGAGATTTCATTCAATTACTTCGTTTGCTCATTGTTAGCCAGTGGGCTGAAACATGGGTGAGGTCATGGTTTGAAATGTTATATGGATCAAGGCTTGACATTTAGGAAGTGGACAGATCAGGTTAAAAGATGCTACCAAGTGTGTGTTAGGAAAACAGAGAGAGCATATTTGCTATTTGCCTCTAATATTAGTGGAGTGGTCTTTATTCATTTAATTTGGATAAAAATGCAATACAAGTGGAACTAATAGTCTATAATAAATCTGTTAAGCTTAGATATGATTAATATCTTCATAATTTGGATTAACTAAACTTTAAGTTGGCATAATAAACATCAGGTAAACTTTGTTGTTTATGTCATACTAGTGAAGTTTAACATTTGTTTAACTGAGAGAGAATTCACGTCTGAGCTGTCAGTTTAAACCTTCATCAAATTGCCATTCTAGTCAATCTGGGATCTGTCTGTGGCAAGGTCATAGTTTTCTAGGGACAGAAATAATCTGCATGGCAGTAGGCTTATTCTTTAGATTCGAATCCTCTGTTTAGCAGTTTTCTAAGAGCTCAGATACTGTAAATGAGTTCTTATTATCCAAAGTCTCAAAGTCATTGCTTAGTTGTATTATAATCACACTGAATTCTAAAGATACTCTTTTAATCTGTGCATTCATAGTATACAGATTAAAAGAAAAATAAGCAAATATTGCACATATTTCTTTGCATTTTTATTATTATTATTTTTTAATATTGTTCCAGGATTAGTCTTTTTGAGAACTGGATTTAGGTTCATTGTCCTAGTCAAGTTTTTTATCAGTTTCATAGCAAACATTTTTATTTATTATGTGCAGAATACTATTCTGTATAATCCGGAGTTCTCTTCCAGATTTGATGTCTTTTCTATGGCTATCAGTATGTCATCAAGGAATACATGAACAGACTGATCTTTCCCCTCTTGAAATTTCCCACAGGTAGTAGTTTAGATCCTGCCTGAGCCAGAAGTTGTTCAAACCACATGTTTAATAGCTACATATCTGATAATTTGCCAGATCTTCTTTTGAAGCAGTTTTGATCCCCACAGAATCATATTGCAAGCAATTCTACAATGAAATTATGACTTGTATGAAAAAAAATAATACTGCACCAAGATACTCTTACATGAACAATTCTGCTAACAATGTCTGTTGAACTATTCATAGTGCTTTACCCTTCATCCTGTTTTCTGTACTAAAAAGGGCTCTGCACTTGTCGTAGTAGATGTGATTCTCATCAGCATATTTCCTTCTTTCATTCCTTTAAATTATAGTGCATCTTCTCAGAGACCACATACAATGGGAAAGGAAATGGCATATAATACATTTATACAAGAGCTGCATGATGTTTTCTATTTCTCTATTCCTTTTTTAATAACATCTCATAGTCTATTTGCCACATTGACTGCCATGCAGCACTCAGCTGACATGTTCACAGGTCTGACTACAGCATAATAACTGAGAATACATCACTGCATTGATCTTTTAGTATACGTTTAGTCAAGTACACTTCTTAACACTGAATTTTGTCTGTTCATTTCATTTCTCAGTATCATGAGATTCTTCTGAAAATCTCCAGTCAGCTTTACGGGCATTTGCCAATGTACTGCAGTGTATCTTGTGCAGATTCTCCAAATACTCATAGATAGTACACAGCACATTGTTGCATTATCTCTGTTTCCCTTGTGGCCAGGAAGCTACATTTGGTGAATAAGATCTGTTACAGAAGAGCTAGATTGTCATTCACAGAAAGCCTTCACATTTACAGTTATAAATATAATCCTCTAATGTGTTCAGATACGCTGCTACTAACCTGAACCTCTACAGGCTCTCAAACTATCCAAGGAAATGAGATTATTAAAGCTATGGGTAAATATTTTTCAATATAATTTTCAATGTTGTGAATATCAGGGATATGATGAAATTATTGTAAACTTTTGACAAGAAGATTCTCTGTTGCCATTTTGATGCTGTTTCTAGCTATGTAATTGTTCATTTCTAAATGCTGCTTCCAAACTTGGTGACAGAGACAGACAATCTGCTTATATATATCTATGTAATTTCAGTCTATTTCCTGAGCTTCTTGATAAGATTCACAAACTAGTGGTAGAATTGAGAAATTGCAGAACTATTTCAGCTGTTCAGTGTACCATTGCTCCCAAAATTAACGTTATATTGCTTCTGGAACAGTTAGTACTTTTAAAGATCTGTGTTTTGCATACGGTCCCCTCTTTCTTTTCATCCTTTATTTTGCAGATACAAGATGCAAACATCTTCAAGCTATTCTGTACCTAGAATTGGAATGTCTTGCTCAGAAAGATTTTGAAGAAAACCACATTGGCTACTCTGAAATTTGTGTCGTTTTTACAACTGTTTTGGATCAATCCATTAAATTCAACCAATTCATGTTTTAATTAAATTGATTTTAAGCTAATAAACTGTTTAATAGGTAATTAACCTAATTTTTTCTAATACCTAATTCAGACTCAGGATCCTGTCAAGAGAAACATACTTGGTTACTTATGTATAGAATTGTTATTCTCAAGTGAAAAAAAAAAATAAAATGGTGTAGAACATCAGCTATGTAAATTGCCTTCATTTCATGCATAAAGCTGGTGAAAATCAGCACCCACTTCACTGGAAACAGTGAAGCTATATTTGATTGCTGTCTTATCTTGATAAACTAAAAAGAATGAAATCTTCCTTTTCCTATTCCCTCAGATCTAGGTTTAGGTTATGGTATTGCAACCCCATTAGCCGTAATAGAATTACACAAGATAATTTCATAGAAGAAATTTATCCAGCATATCAGTGTTCCATTAAGGATAAATGCTTAGAATGCTAACATGCTGTACAGTCTTCCCATTAGATGTACGATAATGTGTGATGCTATTTACATTCTTAAAAGTCAAACTTTAATGGTCATTTACAGTTGCAGCAGTACAGTCTATCCTTGCAAACTTGAATCCTTTTACCTCTCAGCAGTGGAGAACCAGACTTCTGGTGAGTCTGTTTCCTGGTAGTGTGCCAAACCACACCACTCTGTTTATCACTGCTACAGGAGGCAGCAGAAGTGTGTGAATCATAATTTTCCCTTTTCTGAGGAGTTGAGAAAGATAAGTAGTTTACTCTTGTTGTTTAGTGACAGAAACAATGATCTGAGAGATGTAACTCTTCCCAAAAAAATGTAAACTCCAGAGCTCCAGACATGCTTTCTAAGAAACTTCAGAGCTTCCATCATACTGAAAAATAGAAAGACGAATGAAGACTATTTGAAAAACTGAAACAGCAGTCTCTAAAAATAATGTAACCATCAAAGTTTGCTTTGTGTTCCATTCTCTTCCTTTTCTCTGTTATGTTTTTCTTATCTTTTTACTGGTGAAGAACAAAATGTGTCATTTCCTTCAGGGTACATGATTACATGAGAAATCAAGCATGAAAAAGACTGTTACAATCTGATAAAATTCTTGTTAAATGGAGGGGCCATTTATATCATAAGCTGTTATCTCTTGGCACTCAAACTTTCTCAACCTGAAACCAATTCTTGGCAACAATGATTATTATGTCTACCAGGAATTATACTAAAAACCATAGTTCCTGACTTCTGATCTTAGCATTTTGGACTGTTTTTAGCAGCATAATAGCGATTATCTGAATGATGGGGGCTATAGATAGATATTTCAAATAGAGAGGAGAATAAGCAATATAATGATGAAGAGGAGAAAAAAAATGCCTGAACAGAACACATTTACTGACTAAGAAACAAATGTTAGGTAATAAAAAAATGCAAAAATAATAACCATTACAATTTGAAAATCTAGGTGAGAAGAAAGGATTAGAACTCCACAGATTTCTTAGCAAATATTTAACAAAAGTCTTAGCATAATGCAGTTTTGAATTGTGAAAGAAGAGTAGTTTCTCCTATTTTTAATCACAAAAGAAAAAAAGGTAATTCTTACTATTCCATTTTCTGCTCTGTTTGTTAACCATGATCTTCAGTCCAGGACTCGTGTATACAATTCTGATTAATTCAGACTGTTAAGATCTTTATAACATTTTCTTTGGACCAGGAGGATCAAGTTTAGAAATCTTACCCCTGATGAAGTTACATTTTATTTCAGGGGCTGCATTATAGATCCATATTTAAAGTTGTGATTACATTAAATTAAACACTCTACCAGTAATGGACTGGCCAAGTGTTAGAGGCCATGCTTTTGAACTGTTGCCTCAAAGTTTGTTAAGGATGGACAAGTCAAAGCAAGTCACAGAAGTCACAGAAAGACCTGAGTTGGAAGGGACCTCAAGGATCACGGAGTTCCAATCCCCCTGCCTAGCAGGGCCACCAAACACACACATTTTCTAGATCAGGTTGCCCAGGGCCCCGTCCAACCTGGCCTTGAGCACCTCCAAGGACGGGGCATCCACAACCTCCCTGGGCAGCCTGTTCCAGGACCTCACCACTCTCATAGTAAAGAACTTCCCCCTAACATCCAACCTAAATCTATCCTCTTTCAACTTAAATCCATTTCCCCTTGTCCTGCTATTATCAGCCCTTTCGAAGAGTTTACTCCCCTCCTGTTTATAGGTTCCCTTCAGGTACTGAAAGGCTGCAGTGAGGTCACCCCGCAACCTTCTCTTCTCCAGGCTGAACAAACCCAGCTCCCTCAGCCTGTCTTCATAGGGGAGGTGCTTCAGTCCCCTGATATCTTCATTGCCCTCCTCTGGACCCTTTCCAACAGCTCCATGTCTTTCTTGTACTGAGAGCTCCATACCTGGACACAGTACTCCAGATGGGGCCTCACAAGAGCAGAGTAAAGAGTAAATAATTTCCCTGTCCCTGCTGTCCGCCCCTCTCCTGATGGAGCCCAGGATACCTTCCAAGCTGCAAGAGCACACTGCTGGCAAGTCATGGGCAAGGGTTGAAAAATCCTTTGTCTGAGGGACACAGACGGACAAGGCCAGGGGCAATGAGAGAGAGATGAGCTGCAGATGAATGGCCGTGAAGTGGTTGTTTTTTGTGGGCTTATCTCAAGGAAGATGGCCATCTCAGGGGGTGCTGCACATGACTCAGGAATGTTAGGAATGAAAGGAAGATAAAAGAGGGATCAGCAACCATGAAATTAGGTTTTCTGACATCAGATTCCTCATAGTGTGAACAAAAAGGTTTTCTGACATCAGGTTCCTCACAACCTGACACCTGAATGCTGAAGAAGATGCCTGCATGCTGAAAAACAAGATAGGTATCTGGCTTCAGATCCCTCGATGCTGCTCTGATGCTGACAGCAGACTCTTCTGGGCCTGTTGCATGAGACCCTGATGCTTCCTCCACCACTTGCTCTGCGCTGCACCAGCTTGCTGCTTGCACTCTGCTGCTGCTCCTTTCTGCTGCTGCTTTGCCCTGTGCTTTTGCCTCAGACCAACAGAACAATGTGTGATGGGACACTGCTGCATCCAGGCGGTGACTATCCCTGCTTTACGCAATTCTTGCTTTCTTCCTGCCTTTCCTATCACCCACTTTCCCCTCCCCATCACCCTAATTCTCAGTAGTCACAACTATCCCTTCCTCATCTTCTCAGTTGATTATTATTTGCAATAAACTGGTCAGACCAACATTTAAACTGTTGTTTCTTAATCTCACGCCAGGTATAATATATCAAAAGAACCTGACCTCCCTCCTATAAATTGGAGCAAGACACCTAGTAATTCTGTTAAAGTGACTAAGGCTGTCTTACAAAATCAATAATGTGTAAACTTCAATTTAAGTTTAATATTGTTCCTATCAAGTTTATGTCACTTAGGTTAACATTATCTCTGCTGTGTTTCCACCTAAAATTATAATATTTTAAGTATTGAGTCTGTTCAGGAATCTCTTACTGAAATTGTGTAATATAAATACTTTTGAGGGCCTTCCCAAAACAATTTTCTATCTCTTATCCTTTAGAAAATGGCACAGAGGTAATTTACAACAGTTACTTCTTAGCCTAAATCTGACTTTTTTATTTCTTATTTGCACGTTTGATAAAGACTTATCAATCTGCAGCTATAATCTCTATCTATGATATCTGATAATATAATATAATATAAAATATAGAAAAGTAGTTCTGTCTATTGGTGAAATAAGATTTATTAAGTGAACAAATATCTTGCAGTTTTTTATTTACATTTAAAGACACCCAAGATGAAAAATTTTGCTTGGACAGCAATTCTACCGTACATTGGGGCATTTCAGCTAGATAACATTCTCTTAGTTCCTTTTTACAAAATAAATATATATATTAATTTTTTAGAAAAATACTTGTGAAAAAAGTTATGGATGGATATGTTTGCTAATTTTATTCTGAAGATGCGATGGATAAAGTATTAGAGGAAGAACTCTGGAAAAGCAGGCAGTAACTTTGCAGTAAAGGAACAATGAGTGTTAGGTTGATCATGAGTCAGCAATGTGTCCTTGCTGCTATAGACAGCTATTGGTATTCTTGACTGCATTAGGCAAAGTATCACCAGCAGGTCAGGAGAGGTAATATTTCCCCCCAGCATCAATGCAGCTGCATATGGAGTGCTAAGTCCAGTTCTGGGCTCCCCAGTACAAGAGAGCTAGGGACATGTTGAAAAGAGTCCAAAAAAGGTCCACAAAGATGACAAAGATACTGGAGCACACCTTCTTGTGAGGAAAAGGTGAGAGAGATGGAACTGTTCAACCTATAGAAGAGATGATTCAGGGAGATTTCATCAATGCATATAAAGACCTGAACATACAAAGGTGGAGCCGGGCTCTTTCCAGTGGTGCTTTGTGCTGGGATAAGAGGTAATGGGCACAAAGTGGCATACAGGGTGCTCCCTCTGAACACACTGCAGCACTTCTGTGCTGTGAGGGTGATGGACAGGCTGCCCTGAGGCTGTTCAGTCTCCTCCTTGGAGATCTCCAACAGCTGCCTAGCCATAACTGTGGGCACTCTGCTCTGGGTGGCCTTGCTAGAGCAGAAGGTGGGCTAGAGGGGTCAAGAGGTCCCTTGAAATCTAAGATTTCTGTGATTCTTCTCTGTAGTTAAAGCCTAAGTTAAAAATTCATCTATAACTGTACTTATCTCCTGTATGGTCCTCTCATTTTTTAAAAACCTCATGGAGGAATACAAACCCTTCATAATTCATTACCAGGATGTTCTCTTTTTCAGATTAACTCTAGAGGTCCTCTCCACTTCAAGCAATCCGTGATTCTGTGAATCTGGTTTGTTTCATAGAGGAAATAGACATGAGGTTGAGTCACCTGAATGTGTTTAAAAACCACCTGGATGTGGTGCTCAGGGACATGATTTAGCTGTGGGTTGTTACAGTTAGGGAAGTATGGTTAGGCTGGGGTTGGATTTGATGACCTTGAAGGTCTTTTCCAACCTGAGCAAATCTATGATTCCATGATGAATTAATGTTAAGAAATATTTAGATATAAGTTAATATCTCAGTGCAGCAGAACCATATAATCCTATTTATTTGGAAAACAATATGTTATTTGGAAATCTAAAGGCAGATTAGAGATGACATTTTAAATTAAAGTGAATTTAAAATGCTATTAAAGTGAAGGGACAACTTTTCAATCAAAGTGTAATAGATTACAGTGATAGTTTGCAGATAGGTTGTATTGTAGTTTGTTTTTTATTTTTTGAAAGTTAACTCCACATTTAAAATAAGCCTGCTGATGTAAACAAATCTAATTGGGAATCTTAACGTATATGACTTCTATATTAGGTTCTCACTGTAAGGCATATGCCCTAGTTTTCTTTTTGAAGCAGATTCAGACTAGACAGAAAATAAGTACTACATCCTTGCTTACTAGCTTCACAACCCCCATTCTCACTGAAAAAGAGAAAATCATATTAATATTTCATATGTATAGCAGCCTACTGCATTCAAATTTTCACAGGATTGTGAGACTATATTTCCCAGTATGTGCTTGCATTTTACAAGCAGGCACTAATAAAGGAAAAATATACATGTATAATTCTGAAATGCTCTTATAATGCGTGCTTTTTTGGTTCATTAAAATGTTAAATGAGCGTACAGTGAGGAAATATAATTTTTATTTATTGAAATAATAAGTACTGCAAGGAATTCATTGTGGCTGAAACAGAGAGCATAGGAGTTTAAGAACTAATTCATAAGTTTCATGCTGTTCCCCCAAGTATATTTTCTTTCTAGCACTTATTTAAGTTAGCAGTGTAGATGGACTTTAGAAATCAGACATCATAATAAATCTTTTGAAATCAGAACAAGCATTTTCTCAGAAGCTTGTAGCCAGCCTCTGGTGTGCCACACAGCTTGAGGAAAACTGATTGTTAACAATAAATATCCTTATTATAAGAGCAGCAAATTTGTATGTAGCTGGCAGTTTTCAGCCAATTTTTATCACCAAGCTTTATTATTTTGAAGAATAACACATAAATAATTGCTTATTTGATATGAGTAAATTATTATTCTGCTTACTCAAACATAGGGTCTATAATTTCAAGGCAATTGTTTATACCTTATGAAGATAATGAAACAACTTAATGAAAGTTGCTTCTGAAGAATATGATGTGCAGAAACACCCAAGATACAAGTGATAGAACGGTGCTCTACAGGAACTGGCTGACTGCAAGGAATAATCAGCTTTTATCACATAAACTGACCCAGAAAAGTCAGACCATGTACCCATTTATCAAGCATGCTGTGTGTAGCCAAGATCAGAGCCATCAGATTTTAACAACCCAGGAACAGGTATTCCTTCTGCTTTTAGCAATTCACAAAGCTAGTTTGCTTTCAGCCTGTACGAACCAGCTCTCATCAATTCATTTTATCTGTTGCAGGAAAGTGAATCAAAAAAGTATGCTTTGTATGTTTGCAAAACCTTCTGTCCCAGCATCACCACCTTATATACTTCACTATTTTTAAAACAATACCATGAAATAGAATATGAATTATTATTATTTCCTCGAAAGACACCTGTGGTGGAGCACAGCTGAGATGACAAACTACTGCACAAATCATTTTCCTCTGTTACCCTTAGACGTCTACTATAAGACTGCAAACCTCACAGTGCTTCAACTATAATTATAATGTAACCTTGCCACTACAAAATTTTACTGCCCTCACAGAACAAAGGCTATGATCTGATCCCTATGATCTCTTGACTTTCTCTGTTCCATGTGCACTTTTAATGGAGCAATTAAAACAAGATATTAAGTAGCCCAACCCTCACATACAACCCATACAGCCCAACCCTTGACAATACAGTCAGCTTTTGTATAGCAGGGATCTGTCAGCTATGTTTAAATGTGCCCCATCCCTGTAGAATTATTAAGGACCATTTGCTCACATATGATAAAACTGTCATTTTCAGTCTGTGGTTCCATGGCATGTAAAGATCAATAGAATAGGATGGATCGCCATACAAAGTCAAGTAGAAACAAGCATACAGTCATTATAGAGGGTTATACAAATTAATCAAGTCTATGAAAGACATAATAACGTACTTTTCTCTCAGCCTACTTCCAATGTGTTTTTTTGTTTGTTTGTTTGTTTGTTTGTTTGTTTCTTGCACAGTACAATTAGAACAAATCCATTTAATTACCAAAAATAGAAAGAAAATTGCATCAGTTGTAGTGGCATTTCAGAAGTTCGTCCCAGAACAGGAATATAGCATTTCTAATATGGCACATAGAATTAGAATTACTGATTACAATGACTTTGTTATAGTTTAAAAAATTAAAAGCTGCTTATTTCTACACTGCTGTTCCAGATGCTTTAACAGTGTTGTGAAAACTGATTACTAATTTTGCTGTTCTTGTATGTCAGTTGACATGAAGGAGATGCTTATGTTTCTAAAAGAGATTTGTGTAAAAGTGGTTCTTTAGAACTGTAGAACTGGAAACCCAGTCACCTAATGTGCAGTAAGAAGAAACAGACTGAGAAAAAAATATAGATATGCACTTCTACAATGAAATGTAGGCTGGAGTCCATCTTTGGCAATTTTATAAACCATCAACCTCTTCTCAAGCTGGGAGAAACCTGTTATCACTTTTAGCTTTAAGTATTCGCTCTTCCAGGAGACTGCTCCACTAACCTATTGTTCTGGATTTGGAGCAATCTGACTGCAAAAACAGATGAGACCCTATTTCATATTCTCACAGAGCACTAATCATTTTTACCATAATCCACTAGTGCTTTCCAGAGTCCTAACCCAATAAAATTTTAAAAAATATTCAAAAAAGTTTAATCTGTCTATGTATTTTATGCAGCATACTCCAGAGAGACTAATTTGTTATTACTGAAACTCTTTTGGAGTGGCAAGAAGGAGAAAGAACAGCATGAGACAGGAATAAAAGTCAGAATATTTTATCATGAATGGCAAGCTTTGCCAAAAAAATAAACCACTGATAGCTAAGATATGAGAGGCTTTAATGAATAGCATTAGATGACCTTAATATAAATGTCACTATCACTTAGTTGTTAGAAAGAGAACTGAAGCAGTAGTGAATTGTCAGAATTCATCTGAGTCTGAAAACTAATTTTAAATGGAACTTCTGTGAGGTTCTTTTGAGATCATTTTCAGTGAACAGTTAATCTTAAGTAGTCAAAATATATGAATGAATGAAGGAACTGGTTCTCCTCTCATTTATATCAGTTTTCATACTTGTGATTTAATTAGCTTTATGCAAAATCCTCTCAGTTTAACAACCCCAAAATGAAACTGTCTGTATGGAGGTTAAGCATTTGTTTATACCATTTATGAACATTTTTATATTGTTAGTTCACATTATTTGTGTCTTTTCAAGTAATTCACCTGTTCTTATTTCTTAAAAATATTTTTTCCAAGTAGTAGAAGAAGGGAAGTTCGAATAAATGACTCTTTTTCTCACTCTTAACAGATTGATCATGTTCAAGGGTCATTTCATTCATTTCTGTTCAGTTCTGTGACCTCTAATGCTGCTGAGAGCAAAATCTGATTTCCTTTCTACTTCATTCTCTTTCTTAAAAACAAATTTTATTTCAGTGAGTATGATGAGTGTTTGAGAAAATGTTCTACCTTATTGGGACAATTTCACATTGCTTGTAGATAAAATGTAAGCCAGAAGAGGAAGGAAAAAGAGAAAAAAAAAAAAAAAAAAAAAAGAAAAAAGAAAAAGAGAAAAAGAATGGTATTGCCCACCTTCCCTTCCCTTTTACCCTAAATTGTCCTTCCTCCTCTTTTCCATCTTCCTGATTAAGGTTTATAATAAACTGTTCGGCTATACAAATACCAAAGAACCTCCTTTCCCACCTATTAATTGGAGCGGGACACCATTCTGCTTAGAAAACACATAGTTTGCTTTGCGCCATGCCATGCATTTATTTTATTATTATTATTATTACTACTACTACTACTAATATAATATAATAATAATAATAATAAATATATATTTGAGAAATAAATTACTTTAAAAACTATATTATAAGGGTTTTTTTGTGTGGTTTTTGTTTTTGTTTGTTTGTTTGTTTGTTTTCTGTTCCAGGTTGTATTTATTAGAAAAAGCATCATATAACCAAAACTTAAGAGTTCATTATGATGCTGCAAGGCAAGTAAAGGATTAAGATTTATGCTGAAGCTGAACACATGAGGTCTCTAGTGTGAAAATAAATCCTAACCAAAATTTTTTTTTCCCCAGGCTGAGAAATCTAAGAGACAAAAACTGTCAAGTTTAAAATTTCATCCCAAGCTTAGTAGTATTAAGCAAAGTAGTCCATAACCACTCTTACTAGCTTACTTATCTTCAGTATATCTTGATAGTGGTTGTCACAAATTTAAATTTATGCTAGGAGGTATTTCCTAGAGTCTTTTATGTCCTTTATAGGATTCACCTCACTGATGCACTGACAACACAAGAGATGCTTTGACTAAAACAGGAGACTGAAACATGACTAGAATGAAATACATACAGACCTTCAGCTGGTAACTTCATCACTGTACTCGCACTGAAATGTGCTTGGCACAACAAAACAAAATGATTCAATATGCCTGAGCTTGCAAGGCTGAGAGTCTTATTTTCTCCAAGTGACAGGACAAGGGGGAATGGTTTTAAACTAAAAGAGAGGAAACTTATATTAGATATCTGGGGAAAAATTTTAATCAGAGGGTGGTGAGGCGCTAGCACAGGATGCTCAGAGAAGATGTTGTGCCCCATTCCTGGAGGTGATCAAGGCCAGGGTGGATGGGTCACTGGGCAATCTGAGCTGGTGGGAGCAGCTCTGCCCACATCAGGGTGTTGGAACTGGCTGAGATTCAAGGTCCTTTCCAGTCCAAGCCATTATATGACACTATGAAAAATATGTACCCAGTATAGTGGGAATGCAACCACAAATTTTACTGCAGTTGTAGATGTGTCTTCTGATTTTCATTGTATATAGGTGAAATGATCAAAAGATTGTTTAGTATCAATGCTTCAACAAATGCCATAACTATATTCGACAAGCACTTCAGTGACTGGGCATATAATCTCATCTCAGCTTTGTTAGACAATTAGAGTATGCCAGAGCAACAATTATAAACATCTAATCACATCAGATTTCCTTTACTGTTGTTGAGAAGTTGTACAAAATTAAAATTTTCATCCATCTTCATATGTCTCACAAGTATTTTCAGAAAAGCTCAAACTTCAAGGTCTTTTGGAGAGCATTGGTATGTCATGGGAAGAAAATATTTTCAAAAACATTTTTAACCCAAAAGAGACAGTACAGACAGCAAGCCCATTCTGAACTATTTTAAAAGTCTCAATTAATTGTTTTTGCATTTTAGCGTTGCATTACCTCCTGAAGACATCACTATCTAGACAGTTACATGTTCATAGAGATAAGAATTAGTCTGATATTTAAAGATTAGCAAAAAGAATCATAGAGTCATAGAATGGACTGGGTTGGAAGGGACATCAAGGATCATCAGGTTCCAATCCCCCTGCCACAGGCAGGGCCACCAGCTGCTAGACCAAGTACTAAATCGAAAGTACAGGTTGGCTATAATTTATTATATTTCTGTATAATACTGCTCTTGGTTCATGAAAATCCATTATAAGTAATACAGTACTCTTCAGAAAAGGATAGGGATTATTTTGAACTAAGAATTACTATGAGAACAGATGTTCTAAGAGAAAGATAACTTTTGAAATCCAGATATGGCTCACCAATGTACATGCTCATGCTTAGTCATGAGGAGAAGTGTCTTCCTTCCCTCAGATGATGTGCCGTAAATTATTCAGCAGGAATCCAATGTGATTGAATAACTCCTCAGTGACTGCCTTCCGACCCTACATTTGCACTCACTGCTCTACTTCAGTAAGTTACAAGTGGTCATTAGGTGAAAATGCTCCAGGCACTGAATTCTAAACCCATTTGTCTATCTCTTGTTTTTTTCCTTTAAATCTCAATTCAACTCTTCAAAACAAGGGTACAGATATTAAAGCAATCCAGAGGAAACACTTTCCATTCAGGCATATAAAGATATATATATATATTTGCCCTTTTCCAGAAAATGTTTAATTTTATCAGAAATTTTATTATGGTGAGAGCTGAAGGCACAGTGCATCAGAGCCAAAGAATTTTTATACAAACACTAAAAACAGTTCTACTACCAGATCTGTCTCAACTTCTTCTACTTTCACTTTTTTACCCTCATGCCAAGGCCGAACAAGAAGCAAATATCTCCAGAACTTAGAAGCATATGTTTGATACCTTAATCAACACTTAAAAAGTAGAAGAGAAAGAGATAAATTTGCCTTTGGATAGTCAGAAAACACAATATTGTGAGCAGCTGGCCAAAACATAAAGGGCTTATTACTGACTGTTAAGCTTTAGTGTGTAAAATGCTCCCTACACAAAACCGTATTCAGTGGCAGAGGCAGGGTTCCAATTCCAAATACTCCAATAAATCAACTAAATCCCATGAAGTGCTGGAATGTTAATGCGGAAGCTGACATGAATTACTGTCAAACAGGAATACTGAATCCTTAAATGAACTGTGCACTCACATTTTTAATGGCAGAAAGCTGAAGCCAGGCATAATAAAAATAATTGAAATTAGTTTTGGAATACATTAATCTAGATGAGCAGTGCTTTAAAGAACAAGTGAAGCAGAAAAACAGCCAGAATGTATATGGCATTTACTTTTAGATATCATTAGCTTCTTCTATTACCAGTTACCATTAGTAGAATGTGAAAAAGTAGAAAAAGAAAATGTATAGAATATTTGTAATGTGTGACAATTAAGGAAAGAAGCATGTAAGTACTACTTGGTATCAGTCATCTGTGGCAATTGCATCTGTCACAGGTTGAGTAAGTCCTTAGAGAAATAAGTGAAGGAAAGAAATGACCAAATGATAAAAGAGGTACTGGCAAACTGCTAGACTTTCTAACAGATAACTACAAGGTAATCATTGACAAAAGACTGTAAGAAAAATACAAAAAAATCAGCATGGCCTTTTGATCACAGAAAGAAATAATGAGCACTTTCTTAGTTCAGAAGCTCTAGCATAATAGATTCTTTACGGATTGCTACTATGTGGAGTGGTAAAACCACTTATAAACACATAGAAAACAAAGGACTGATAATGCCATTCAGGACCAGGAAGCTCATCTAACAGACCAAGAATCGTTGTTGAACATCAACAAAATGGTGTTGTCAGAGTGGCTGGATTTCAAGATCAGACTTTCTTAATCACCTACATTTAAAAAAGTGTCTGGAGAAACAGATACCCTTTAAATCTAGCTCAACATGTTTTCTATAGTCTGCATTTGTATGCTGTTTTCTTCTTCTATGCTGTTCTATTCTTAATGAGTTCAGTGTAGAAGATGTTTTGAAGCCATGCTATATCAAAAGGACCTCCTCCTGATGCTCAGAAGTCTGGGTGTGTCAATGTATATGCCTACATTTCTATTTCTTAAATTTTTCTTAAATGATGTCAAAGGCAAGACTTCCTCTTTAAATTTATGCATTTCTTCTTTTACTTCTGCCCTATGAATAGCTTAACCCTCAGCTGCTTTTATTTTCTGGTCTTAGAATAGCTGGTAGCAACATTATAAGAAAATCAGAATGTCAGTATGTATATTTCTTAGAAGCATTCTTCCTAGACATGTGATTCCCAATGTAAGGCCAGCACACTCTTAAAATAGAAGCCTCCTCAAGCTCTGCCCTATCTGTATAAGTGAATTGTTCAATTCATTTATTTCTAGGTTGACCCAAGAAAGTAAGATATTTTAAGAAAAGCAAGGAGGGAATGAAAATGGTAAAAAAATTCTAAAAACCCTATGAATTTATGGCACTGTATTACAGGCTTAGCATCAGAGCTTTACTGAAAGCAGATGAAACATAGTTTGGTTGGGGTCTTTTTGTTTGTTTTTGTTTTAAGAACTTATGAATATATACATATCAACAGAGAAGTTAGCCTCCAAGTAAAAACTGAGAGATAAGCTTAGAACTGAGAACAGAAGTTAGGACATTTACTGTCACTCTGATATTAGGGTAGAAAATGTTGAGAACAGAAGGGAAAGGAAGTCAGTGAACCTGCAAGGGTTAGAAACTAAAAGATCTGGTCTGAAGCATTAATCAGATGTGAAACAAGTGGGGTATCCGCTGTTCCTAGAGGCGAATAAAGGAAGAGTTGAACTGTCTCTATATTGTAGGAGCAACATAGGAAAAAATTATTTTTTTGTATGTTACTAGAACACATCAGTGCATTCTGTTAGCAGTAATGGTGTTAAACCAGTACAGACACAAAGCACTAAACAAGTAATCATTCCTACCAAACCAACTAGAGAAACAGTAAATAACTGGATATACGAGGGACTTTCATAAAAGTCTGCAAATCCAAAAACTGCCTGCATTTCCCTTCTGAATCAGGTGTAAAAAATACTACCTTTCCCTTTAGAGTTTGTGGTATTCTTGTATGAACATCGATGAATATGTATGTTTGTGAATTTTCTTGTATAGCCATCTGGTCATCACAACACATCTTCAGCAACAGTAGATCAGCGTGTGCATTTCAAAGACTGTTCTGAAAGATAATACTGACTTAATTTAGTTGTTTTTTGAAGCAGACATGAGTGATTGGTATTCCAAAAATGTTCTGTTTTTCCAAGGCCTAATGTGATTTGTAGTCTGTAACTTCATTTCTGAGGTACTGAAAATATTTCTAGAAAAATCAAGGAATTTTAGAAATATATGGAATATATATTTTTCTCAGAAAGTGCAGATCAAAGTGCAGCTCATAAGCTCATGCTACTGTAATATTTTGTCACCATAATGCTTGTGTATGTTACAGTTCCATATTCCAACCTAGAAGTTTTGAAGTAATGTTCAGAAGAAACATTAATTACAAATGACTACGCTTAATAACTGCGTCTTCCAGGTTTTTATTTAAATGCATATGTCCTGATCAGCAGTTTTAAAATAAAGAACAAATCAGTTTCCTTAAAAAATTGCCAGTCAATATCTGACTTTTTCTCAACTATAAGTTCAGTTATGTTGTAGAAAGTGAACATTTGAAAGATTTTTCTTGCTGATAGGTTTTCACCTCTCCCCAGCTGAGCCAGACAACTGTGTGCATACTGAAATGTTTAGTTGAAAGACTGTTATTGTAAACTTGCCATTTTGAAAAGGAATTGAAATCCAGACATGCCAGTGGAAACCTTTTGCTACTTTTTGCTACTTCTTCTCTGGCAATTACTGCCATAAGCAAAGACAGATATGTTTGCTGCTGCCTTTAGCTGCTGCTTGGAAATCTGTTTCTGTTTTTGCTCATATATTTATAGATCTTTAGCTAAGTAGTTACTCTGAGTTTCCATAGTGATAACTGAAATATGTATTAACACCAAATCTCAAAGCATATTTACTGCTGGCATTGCTTCATAAATTACTTTTTTCAAGAGCAGCATCTCAAAACATATTTGCTCAGTTCAGCTCCCCACTTGATATGTGATTTATACTTGTGATATAGCTGTATTTATTTAGAATACACTTCTTTTTCCTTTGCAAGTTTCAGTATGTAGAGTTACTTTTTTTATCTGTTATCAAATGGTCTGAAGAGATGAAGCTTCTAAATTCAAGATATTATCTTTGTAATAAAAACATACTTAAATTGGCCTAATCTTCAATTCAGATTTCCTTAAATGAAGCATCTTTAATAAACTAAACAGTATAAAATAATGCAGCTTATCTATATTCATAATCATGAGTATTTGAATGAGGAAGTTGCTTTTCTCTTTACCATCAGATTAGAAAATGATCACCCATTTATAAAATCATCTTTAATTGAAAGAAACTGAACTGCAGTCCATTAGATATATCCAATACATCATTTCTTGGAAAAAAAAAATATTTGACACAATATTTTTCTAAAATTTCTGTTCATGCTTCTTGCTATGCTTCCCTGAGGGCAATAAGGGATTAAGGGATGCCATACTGAAATGGAGGAGTAGACAACAATAAATCTAAATAATCTGTATGACCTCTCATCAAAATTAAAATATTTGTGTGAGGTTTTTGTTTTATTTTAATAAATGTTTGAATGCCAAATGCACTGGGAAACAAAGATAAATATATTCAGGAGATATCTGAAGGAATAACTAAACAAATTTCCTCTTCATTTCTGTTAATTGCTTTTATGAATGTATCTGAATTACAGATTATTTGATGAAAATCTTTCACTGTTTACATCAAACATACCCAAGGCTGGATTCTGTTCTGTACTCAACAGAACTGTCATGCATATAAATACAAGGTAAAAAGCAGTGACAGAAACAAAGCCTAGAAAGGGACTTGAGTATGAATTAATGAAAGTGCTTGCCTAGCCCCTACTTTACCCTGTCTGCAAGCAGATGTGCATTAATCTCTTATTTGCCTATTGCATCTGCTGTTGACTTAAAACGGTGAGTGCTTACATTTGACAATTTGCATTCTTTATTCAGGTGTTTTGTAAATCGAAAGCAGTAGAAGGCAGCCTCTCATTAACCGCATCCACCTGATGTAAACCATAATCCAGCCCTCCCTTCTTATACTCCACAGTCATCATACCTATGCTCACATGGCAATGAGAGAGTAAAGTAGCTCTTCAGTTGGTATCTCATCAGGTCAATATCTCAACTTTCCAACCATTGAGCATCCTTTTTCATTATCTTTACCTTAAATAACATTTTGTATTAGCTTAACCTTTCAGGGCTTTCAGCAATTCAAATGCTTCTGTTCTAAATTTTTTCTCTCTCCCATGCTTGCTAACAGTAGAGGCTTCCTGTGCAAGGAAGATGCCCTCCATAGTCTGTTTCTTGGATAGCTCTGGCCTTCAGTAATCCTCATGGATGAATGAAATCTATGGCTTTTCATACTGTTCCCTGCCATCCGTGACAGTGCCAATGGTCATGAAGCCTGAAGCCCTTGGCTTCACAGCGGCATTTAAACTCAGGCTTTTATCATTGTTCCCTGGTTGTACTATGCTGTATATATGCCTCCACAGGGCAATGGTCCTTGCTAATCCTGATCCAATGCAAATACTTTGCAGGCAAGGTGTGCACAGTACTTTCACAGTTTCAGCATAGCCAGAAGCTGAGCAAATATTTTGCAAGAAGCATCCTGTGTCTGCATGACGTAGCAACTCCTAAGTCCCTCTCCTAAGTTAGCAGGAGGCAGCTGAACTGTGTAGATCACAGCAGCTGGCCCTGGGTCCTGTTGAGCTGGTCACGTGCCATGGAGATCACCAACCTGCCATGCACAAAGCAAGCACATTACAACCTCCAATGTGTGCCAAAGCAAGATGCTAAATGTTTGTTTCATGGCAAATACTAGCACTATCTCATTGCTTTTCCAACATAATCGTTCAGTTTAAAAAAGTAGGGTATAAATGAGATTAGTGAAAGTAGGATATTGCATAAAATTGCATTTAATATACGACTTACTTCAGTCCACTCTCTGAAGCTGTACAGATTTACATTCAGTACTGAAAATATAGACTTGAATGTATTCAAACACAAGCAATTGTCTAAAGGACAATATTTTCCCAGACATTACCTATTCCCTGACAACTGCCTTTTTGTAAAATTTGGATTTTGTTGAAAATATGAGGTACTTGGTTATATTCCCATTAAGGAACAAGCTACATAAGCTTCTTTTTTGATTGCCATAGGATTACAAGTTCATTGCTGCCAGCATGCAGTAACTTGTTAGCTAGCAACTTCCTACCCTGTCTTCAGTGTTCATAAATATTTTCTTCCTTAAAACACTTTCTTTGCTGTAATATAGTTGTATGGGGACCTCATTCTTGAAAGAAAAGGTGGACTGTTTCTATTTCTTTTTTATTCTTCTAAAAAATAGAGCTCTCTAGAGATATTTCTGTACTCAGAAACAACAGGCATAAATTCTACAGACATCTTGGAAACTGAGCTCTATTTATGATTTGACACAGACAGGATATTTTAACAACATATTAGAAAATGCTGCTCACAAAATGAAGGGTGTACTGAATCTGGCTGGAATGGAGTTAACTTTCTTCATAGGAGCCTCTATGGTGCCGTATTTTGGATTTGTAGCTAAAAGTGTTGATAACTCACCAGTGTTTTAGTTTTTGCTGAATGGTACTTGCAGAGAATCAAGGCTTTCTCAGGTGCTCATTCTGCCACCCCAGCAACTCGGCTGGAGGTAAGCAAGAGGTAGCTGACACCTGCAATGATCAGAGATATTCCACAAGTTTAACATTGTGCTCAATGATAAAAAGATTAGATTGTTCTTCCAAAAGTAGTAATTGCTATAAGACTGGTTGGGCTTTGATCTGCTTCTGGGTGAGGTGATGAGTGATTGCTTCACCAGTTGTTTTTGTTTTATCTATTCTTCAATTATTAAAGTATATTTCTACCTACAACTTTTCTCACTTTTGCTCTTCATGCAGGGTGGACACTGAGCAAACAGGTGTTTTCTTGCTGGCCAGAGTCAACATACCAAAAAGAGGTATTCGTTATTGACTTGATATTGACTTTTAAGGGAAGGCAAATCCCAAAGCCAAAGCCAGAATAATGGGGAAAAGTGTGAAGCACTGAGGAAAGCTTTTCATCATCTCCCCTTTCTCCTGTGAAGCATGGAAGCATGGACTAGTTCACAAAGAAAAGAGAATGAAAATTTTTTTATAAACATACCCATTTGATTTTCAGTCCTTCACTCCTACAATCTTCGTAAGTCTGCATGTTCGGTAAGGTCAGGCTACTTAATCTAAGTCAGATCATGAAAGCAGAAACTATCCAGCATATCTAAAATATGTCTTTGTAAATAAATAAGAAGACAAGATTTCTGCTGAAAATATCCTATTCCAAATATAGGCAGTTTGGTCAAAATGCTTTGCTGTGTAAATGATTTGCTGATGTAAAAAGTTATAGGGGTTTACTCAGTTATGTTTCATAACATCTTTGTTGTGAATTGTCACCCAAAATGATTTTCCATTCAATGTGCAGAAAAAAAATCAGCATAAGTTTCAGACTGGCTCTGGGGAGACCTCATTGTGGCCTTTCAGTACTTGAAGTGAGCATATAAACAAGAGAGGGAACAGCTGTTTACAAGGGTGGATAGTGATAGGAAAAGGAGGAATGGTTTTAAACTGAGACGGGAGGTTTAAGTTAGATAGTAGAAGGAGGTTTTTCACACAGAGGGTGGTGATGCACTGGAACATGTTGCCCACGGAGGTTATGGATGTGCCACCCCTGAAGGTATTCAAGGTCAGGTTGGATGTGGCTCTGGGCAGCCTGGTATGATGGTTGGCAACAATGAAACAAGATGATCCTTTTCAACCCAGGCCATTCTATGATTCTATGATCCAGCATAAATGATTTTAAAGAGCAGTAATAGATGACAATCAAATAATTGACCTCTATTTAATCAAATTGTCAGAATCATGTATTTATATTTTTTTCACTTTTTCAATCTCATTATAGCATTTCTATGTGTGAGTTTGTAGTAAGGCTCACCTTTAAAAAGGAAAAAAAAAAAGTCACAATTTATGCATATGCAACTATCTCTTATTTAAGGAACACAGTGGTTTGTTTAATTAAATCCACAAGAAGTAGCAAGTTAATTTCCTGATAAAGGTCAGAAAAAACATGCTGCAGATCACTGAATAGTTGTCTCAACTGCCAGCCTCACCTCTGGATAAAATTTTCTGTTACCATTTTTTTTTAAGTATTTCAGAGAATCAGTTATATCCATATCTGTTATTAAAATAACATCCACCAAGTCATAACCAGAGGCATGTTCTACATTATTTTCAAGAACAACTTGAAAACATATTCCCAATTGATGACAGTAGTCCTGGCAGCAATTTCTTCTCATGCTTATTTCAGCATAGTATCCTGGGATGATGGAGAGTTTTATAATTAATGGCAGTTATGCTGAACATACTCTGATAAGAAATGATGGACTTTCCATTTACAAACATCAAATTTTACAAGCTGGAAATGAAATGCAGTCACAACAGGCCAACAGACCAAGGAATGGTATAAGCTGTAATTTTGTGATAGTGTATCTTATTCTGGCAAAGCAAAAATAGTTCCCACATGAGCTGAATAATGCCATGGGATTGGCTAAGAAATGGCAGAATCATTGCGGTAATTTTCAGCTGGCTTAGAGTTACACATTTCTCATTTCTCATTTGGAAGAATAAAAAATGATTACTATTTTTTTAATTATTATTATTATTTAGATCTTTCTGTTATGGATGGAGAATACATTTACCAAATTTCCTGAAAGTTTCACAGAACTACTATGGAAGAAGGCTGTGAAAGGATACAACAGAGGCTGCTATAACAACATGATAGCAGCGAATGGTATTGATAAAGAAATTTAGAGATTTTAAACATCAATTTTTCATCGTTTTCTGAATCTAGTATAAAATATCACAGAATCACAGAACTGCAGGTCTTGGAAGAGTCATTGAGTTCAACTCCCTGCTAAAGCAGGTACCCTACAGTAGGTCACACCAGGAGGCATCCAGATGGGTCTTGAATATTTCCATAGAAGAATATATTCAAAATTATAAACTAACAATATTTTTTTCCATTGCCACATTTTCCATTGTAGCTAAGTAAAAAGTAATTTATTTTGTCCAGAGTGGAAAAAAGATAATGACATAGGATATACAACATCAAAGGTAGAGAATAAAACATAAAAGAAAAATGTGTGAGTTTTATTTAGCATCACTGCACGTAACTAGGAAAAATGAGAGCGACATATGCAAGTACAAATCTGTTCCTCAGTTTTTGCAACTGAAATGTTATGAAATGCAGTATTTTCATTTCAAATTGAGTTAAACATTCATAGACTTATAGAAAGATAGAATGTCTTAGGTTGGAATGGACCTTAAAGATCATTGAGCTTCAACTCCCTGCCACAGGCAGAGCTGCTGCTCACCAGATCAAGCTGCCCAGGTCCCCATCTAATCTTAAGGTTAAACCTCAGCCTTGAATGCCTTCAGGGATGGGGCATCCACAGCCTTGCTGGGCAGCCTGTTCAAGCAACTTACCCCTTTCTGAGTAAAAAATTTCTTCCCAACATCTAACACAAATACATATTCCCTCTTTTGGTTTAAAACCATTTCCCCTTCTCCTATCACTATCAAACTGTACACAAAGTTGGTCTCCTTCCTGCCTATAAACTCCCCTCAATACTGCAAGTCCGCAACAAGGTCTCCCTGGAGCCTTCTCTTCTCCAGGGTGAACATGTTGAACTTTCCAAACATTTATTTGTAGGAGAGGATCTCCAGTCCTTTGACCTGGGCCTTCCTCTGGATTCACTCCAACAGCTCCACATCTTTCTTGTGCTGAAGGTCCCAAGCTTGGACACAATACTCCAGGTGAAGCCTCCTGAAGACAGAGTAGAGGGAGACAGCCAACTTTCACTTCCTGGGAAGTTTTTCTAGATGGCAGCCCATCCTTCTATTATGTCACCTGCACCACTCAGCTCGGTGTCATGAGCAAATTTCTTGCTGAAATTTCAGTTGATTGTAGGATCAAGTCTATGTCAATGTCTGTGTCATTGATATAGATGCTGAAGAGCACAGATCCCAAGAAGGAATCCTGAGGGACACTACTCATGGTTGGTCTTCACTTGGCCATAGATTCATTGAGCCCAACCCTCTCTGGCTTCATTCATCCAATCAACTCTCTATTCATCACCCAGACCACTCTTCAAACCCATATTTCTGCAGCTGAGAAATAAGAATGTTGTGTGGGACCATGTCAGAGTTCTTGCAGAAGTCCATGTGGAAAACATCAGTTGTCCCTTCTTTGTCCACTGATGCTGTCACTTCATCATAGAAAGCCACCAGATTGGTCAGGAATTATCTGTTGATGTTGGATTGGATGCAACAGACCAGGAAGGGCAAAAGTGTACTGAATCTAATCTGTCTGGGCTTATCACCTGAGCTTTAAACAAGAATTATTGGGGAAAGGGGATGTACTGCTGAGTGACACAGAAGAAACGTAACTTTAGGAAGAAGCAGAGGAAGATCTCAGATTTGTCCCAGAAGAATTTGAGAGGGCTCCTCTGGGAAAGTAACATGGCTGACAGGTCAGCTGAACAGCCTTTACACTAATCCTACATTCCATGTTGTTTTTACTTCCTTAGGGTCAGCATACAAGACTCCCCCAGTGTTTGCTAACAGTCTAAGTTTTGTAGGTCTTATGTTGGCTAGAGAACTATCACTGAACGCATTATCCACTGCATTCCACACTGAAGGCTTACCCTCTCTCAAGAGGTGGACTTTTCAATAAGTCACCTCCAGTAAGTATTCCACATACTCCACCCTAAGTCTATAATCATTCAAGGTGCACGATATTTAGAAGGAATTGGGAATAATACACAGATTTTTATTAGGATTAGAGCTCAAGGGGCTCTCAGGCTGCTAACTATTTATGGAGTACCATGATCAACTTATAGTATTTAGCAAGACTGTGATATAAGTAAATCCTGAGCAGGGCCTTGAGAATAACAGCCAGGCCAAAGGAGGAAGTTTGGGGCAAGAGGGTCATACCATCACACACGATCTATGCAGTCATTCATTCAATTGGTCCATTCTCCTGCTTTGCCCACCTCCCAGTCTAAAACTGGAAAGGTTGAGAACAATTACCTGTGCTCCCAATCCCTTCAGTATCTTCCCAAGAGATTTAAGGTCTTTTTAAATATTTCATAATTTTGCAGTTGTGATCTCCTGTGACCTTGCTTGAAAAAGCTAGAACTGATAGTAGTCCTCTGGCTTTAACATGCCTAGTAGCCTCTTTCTGATGTGGTGAAAATGTGGGCCCTCGGTATCTAAGGTCAACACATTTTGAATGTTCCACCAGTGCTGGCATTAAGATGGATGTCTCCAACTTAAACAAGCATTTTCAAAGACAGAAATAATACCAGGAAAAAAAAAAAAAAAAAAGTGTTCTCAAAAACACTTTTTCATGAAGTGTTCTTTTTAGCCCTATTTCTCTGTTGGCTTTTGAATGCTTCCTGTAATCTGAAATTCAAAGTCTTCTAGAAAGTTGTTAAAGACAGGTTTTTTTTTCCTTAAAGTGAGTTATTTATTTCCCATAGCCCTGCAGAAAAGTAATATGATTTCTTCACACACCATTATTGCTATACTCATTCATTTTTCCTCCTTTTTTTCTACAAATCAACTTCTGATGAAAATAGTAGTGAAAAAATAATGAAAATTGAAAGTTGGTATGCCTAAAGTGTGTTTAAAAGCAGGTTTTTAAATGAACTTACGTTTATATTTGGGTGTCCTTGTTTTATGACTAAAATGATGTTATAAATTGGAGTGCTTTTAGAGGAGGGCCATAAAAATGATCCATGGAATGGAATACCTCTCCTAGAAGGACGAGCTGAAACAGCTGGGACTGTTCATCCTGCAGAAGGGAAGGCTCCAAGGTGACTTGATAGAGGCCTTTCAATATCTAAAAGGGAGCTAGAGGAAAGAAGTGGACATACTCTTTAGTAGGGTCTGTGGTGACAGGACAAGGGGAGATGGCTTCAAATTCAAGGAGTGTAGATTTAGGTTGGATATAAGGAAAAAGTCCTTTATAGTGAAGGTGATGATGCACTGTAACAGGTGGCCCAGAGATGCAGTGGATGCTCTGCCACCGTGCACTTTCAAGGTGAGGCTGAATCAGGCCCTGGGCAACCTGATTTAGCTGTGCATGATCCTGTTTATTGCAGGGCAGTTGGATTAGATGACCTTTGAATTTCCCTTCCAATTCTAAGGATTCTAAGGTATATGATTCTATGATCTGAACTTTGAAAATGAAATTATGCATATCTTAATTCTCTCACTAAAGAAAGCATGCGTTTTAGACATTTGGGGCATATGATCTACATGTCTACTTTGTGAAGCATGATACCACAAAACTCGTACATGGAAATTACCGGGAATGAAATTAAAATAAAATAATTTTTACTGCTTGTAAAGAAAGAAAAGGAAAACAAACACAAACAAAAAACAAACAAACAAAACACAAAAACATTTTCATACAAGCCTAAGATGATTTACATATTCTGCAGACAATAGATTTTAAGCTGGGAATTCTCAAATCTTTTTACCATCATCACTGAAAATCTTGGCACTAAAACACTGGCTATCAGAGCATAGCAGGAAAATTGTGTCTCATGATCTGATAATCTTTTGAACTGCATCCTAGTATAACAACGTAAACTGAGAAAATTACATCCTACAAATAATTTGTATGATAAACATGGATTTCCACACTGTACAGGAAATATGTGGACAGAAACTAAATGCTAAAATTTTTGTATTGTTTTTGCAGCAAGAGAAGCAAATAGAATTTACTAAGTATGTAGTAAATTTCTGGAGCTTGTTCCTACAGGCAGCTGTGGAGGCAGATCTTTCAGCATGTTTAAATAAGAATTATACAGATTCATAGGGAACAGGACCCTAAATGAACCATAAAAGTCTACAGGAGTATGTATACTTTGATATCTCTAAAACAAAATGTTTATAAAACACAGGGGAATAAAGTGACTCTAAGTTGTGTAGAACCCTTATCAAAAGCAATATAATGGACCATTGAGTTAATTCAGTAGAGCATGTCTTTTGCTTTTATGTTCACCAAACCCTGTACTTGTTACTTGCAACTTTATTGTGTAGTAGATTAATTTAGGCAAGTTCAAATATTAATAGTTCTGGGTTAATACACCTTTTAAAAACTAAACTTTCTGTAACCTGGTTTTCTTGAGCAAACTTTGAAATAATTGGCTTTTGTTTTCTTGTTCTTAAACACATTTTGCTTATTTTCTCTGAGAAAAAGAAAAAATTCTGTGTGAATGATTCTAAAAAGAGGTAAATGACCTCACTTGTTTTAACAAGGCTATCTCCTATGAAAGTAATCAGTAGGAAAGATTACTGAGTAATAACATTCAGAAAGTTTTCTGTGACAGTCTTCCCTCCTTACTAAAATATATGTGCCAAATCCCATTTTCTTAGTGTATGTTTTAAATATAAGCAGAAGGACGCAGATGAAACAACCAATGACCCTTACATAGGTTAATGCATATGATGTGTTAACTTTGACCAAGATGCAATCTCTGACCCAGCTAATCTCTTGCTTGCCCTCCTCAGCAGAACAGGGAAGAAAAAAAAATAAAATAAATAAATAAAAAAAAAAAGCTGTAAAAACTTATGGATCAAAACAACCACATGGAGATTGTTTATAAAATTATGTCTGCTTTGATTTGAGGAAAATTTCTTGGCAGATTTGTATGACAAAATTGAAAGGAAACTTTAAAACAGACTCTTTCTTTGCTGCTTCTCCCCTTCCCCTCATTCAGTTTCAATCCTTCAGTCCCTTTCCCTTGCCTCACTTTAGGCTGTGCAGCAAGGAAGAGAGCTATGATAAGTTTAGAGCAATTAAACTCTGCCTCTCTTTCCTTCCCACACTTTTTCCCTGCTCCAGTATGAGCTATCTATGAGCCACAACAGATATCTGCTCCAGTGCAGATATCTCCATCTCCTCTTCCTTATCATTCTCCTCTGACACTGGTGAACCCTCAGCTGTTTCTCACAGTTTTAGTTCCCTCCTTCTCTCTCACTGGTACACTTTTTCCCCATCTTTTTAGGATATGTTTCCCTAGGTGTCCAAGGATGGCATCTGGGCTTGTTTGAGCCCTGCACTGAGGTAATTGGAGTCGACTGTATACAGTTCTGTCCTGCAGGACAGAGATGACTCACAGAGGAGCCCTACAATCCTTCGTTACTACCAGAACCAAGAGTCTTCATCCAATACAAAGAATTAGTAATATATCTTCAAAAAAGGAAAGTAATATAATTGATAATGCCACTCCTTTAATTAGAACTTGGATGTCATTAAAAATTTTTATGGAGTACTTTTAAAAAGTGAAAGATTTTGATAGTACACTTGAATCCTTATCATTAATAGACCTGAACTCAACTTCAAAATGAGTTTGCACATAAGCTTGGCATGGAAGTACAAGGTGAAAAATAAATGTTACTTGTACACTGTAAGAGAAAGGAAAGGCCAATATTATAAGAAGTAAAGTGAATATTCCTCAAAAATCTGATAGTACAGTGTAGTTGCAGCAATTGGACAAGGGGAATTGCTGGGCACTGGACAGGGCAAGTGATGGAATTTTTGCTTTGCCTACATTTTCTTAGGTCCATTTTTCTTCTAATCTGAGGTAGACTATCATGACAATTGGATTTTCTGAGTGCCTGACTTGATAAACCAAACTGCAGTGTCACTTCTATGATGCATAATTTTACTTTGATAAGAAAAGCACATTTCCACCACACTACAAGAAAAGACAACTTCGATTTTTAAGAATCTTATTTGATTACTTTACTGGGTTTATTTTAATGTGGTGATAATTTCATTCAACCAAATCTTTTGATCATTACAAGCCTTTCAAACTTGGACTTCAGTTATTTGTATCATTTCCATAATGATTGTGTACGCATGTTTACAGCACAAATGTCTTTCACAAAGAGAAAGTATTAAACTAAGGTAGGATTTAAGGGCATAGAAGCACTTTGTATGGAAGAGCTAAAAGCAGAGGGTTTAGGTGACTATCATCATATCTAGGTTATTTATTACAGATGTATATCCTTTTCTTTCCTCCCTGCATGGAGAAAATGTGACTTGTCTACGTGAACATAATCTGAGTCAAAGTCTCATGCTATGTCAGTGCATGTAGATTTGTTTCAATGCAGCTATTCCTAGGCTGTAGCATTCATCTTGTTTAACTTTTCTTAGACTTAGATTAGGTTATAGTCATTTAATCACTGAAAGCTTCTTTACAGGTGACATCATTAGACCAGACATAAAGGTGTACATCAAGGAAATTAGTTAGCCTCCTTCATCAGCCAGAGGAAAGAAGCAGAGATTCATTTGTCCCATCAATACTTCCTTGGTAAAATAGGTGAGATAAATTCTTAACTTTAAAGACGCACATTTGACTAAATTACCCTAAATTCCCCAGCCTTAATATCTAAGACAAGGCAATTGAATCTTGCCTTTTTTTTCAAATAAGGATTTGTTTGTTTCAATTTTAACCGAATCATAAAAGCATAGGTCTAGAGAGGGTAATATAGAGCCTTCTAGAACTATCCCTACAACTAACATTTCATCTTATATATATATCAAGAAAGCGGAAAATTTTTCTAACCACTTCATGAAACCTTAAATAGAGACTGGAATTACCTTGAGGCAGTTGTATTTTTTTATACAGAAGTGGAACACAGCTGAGTAACTGTTATTTTTGCACTTTTTTTAAGTAACGCTGCAAAATATTTCTGTTTTATTACATATTTTGAAATGTTGCCATAGTGGAAAAATGGATAATTCAAAAGCAGTTTAAGGATGTAAAGACTTTGAGCATACAAGTGTGCTTGAAAATTGGCATGAGCATACAATAAGAAAAACACAAATCCATGCAAGAAAGACTTGGATTCTCACGGGACTTATTTTTCTATTAAGTAAGCAAGAAAAAGTACTTGCAATTCCTGCAGCTGTGCTCAGATTCTGAGTGTTTGATTTGAGTTCATTACTATGAACTGAGGAAGACTAAACTAGAAAAGGTTAGTTTGATTTAGTTCATTAAATGTGGTATTGTCTTAGCTAATAATAATAGCTAAAAGCACTTTACTGACTCTGAAGATCCTCAGGACTGAGGCTTGTCAGGCTTGCTTAGCATGGATATGTCATAGGCCTGCCCAGAGCCTTATTATTTTATCTATCTCTATCTCTCTATATATATCATAGAATCATAGAATCACTCAGGTTGGAAAAGACCTTAAGATCATTGTTTCCAAACACAACCTAGCCATACTACCCTAACTAACAACCCTGCACTAAATCATGTCCCTAAGCACCGCATCCAAATGGTTTTTAAACACATCCAGGGATGGTGACTCAACCACCTCCCTGAAGAGCCTATTCCAGTCTTAACCACCCTTTCTGTAAAGAAGTTTTTTCTGATATCCAAGATTTACAATCTAAACTTACCCTGGAAAAACTTGAGGCCATTTCCCCTCATCCTGTCACCTGTCTCCAGTGAGAAGAGATTAGCCTCACTCTCACAGTATACACCTTTCAGGTATTGGAAGAGAGCAACAAGGTCTCTCCTCAGCCTCCTTTTCCCCAGGCTATACTGCCCCAGTTCCTTCAGTCTCTCCTCATAAGGCACATTTTCCAAGTATATTTCACAAGCCTTGTTGCCCTTCTTTGGACCTGCTCCAGCATCTCCGTGTCCCTTCTGTACTGAGGTGCCCAAAACACAGTACTTAAAGTGAGGCCTCACCAATACGGAATACAGGGGCAGGATGACTTCCCTAGTCCTGCTCATCACATAATTCCTGATACAAGCCAGGATGCCATTGGCCTTCTTGGCCACCCGTGCACACTGCTGGCTCATATTTAGCTGACTGCCCACCAGTACACCAAGGCCCTTTTCTACCAGGCAGCTTTCCAGCCACTCCTCCTCAAGCCTATCTGGTTGCCTGGGGTTGTTGTGACCAAAATGCAGGCACTGACAATTGGCCCTTCTGAGACTCATACAGTTTGCCTTGGCCCATCAATCCAGTCTATCCAGGTCCCTCTGTAATCCCCTTCTCCTCTCAGGCAGATCAACACTTTCTCCCAACTTGGTGTTGTCTGAAAACTTACTCCCCTCATCAAGATTATTAATAAAGGTGTTAAATAGAAGTGGCTCCAGTACCGAGCCCTGGGGGACACCACTTGTGACCAGCTGCCAACTGGATTTAACTCCATTGACCACAACTCTTTGGGCCCTGCCATCCAGCCAGTATTTCACCCAGCAGAACATACGCCCATCCAAACTGTGGGCAGCCAGGTTTTCCATGAGGATTTTATGGCTGACATCGTCAAATGCCTTATTGAATTCCAGTTAGCCCACATGGACAGACTTACCCTCATCCACTAAGTAGGTCACCTTGTAATAGAATGAAATCAGGTTTGTCAGACAGGATCTACCATTCGTAAACCCATGCTGACTGGGCCTGATCTCACTGTTGACCGGTCCATGATGGCTCCTGAGATTATCCGTTCCATGATCTTCCTATATATATCTATTCCTATCAATCTATTTTCTAATGTCAAGGAGACTACTACCAAATATTTTTGGTCTCACTTAGTTTTGTACAATTGTAAGATGCAATGCCTATTAGAATAATTATGATACATTTCTGTAAGTAGCAGATGATGATAACATGCAATTATATGAAGAATGAACTGCTGATGACCATGGAAGAACTGTGTAGCACATAGAAGTACTAATGTCGCATGCTAGCAATGGCTTTGGAAGTGTGAACACAAGATAATATCAGAAGCAAAGGGGATATAACCAAAGCACCAGTGTCATTAAGTGAATACATTCTTGGCAGACGGGTGAAAACTGTATTAGGGATAAGAAAGAAAACCAAGTTTCTTCAGTTTGTTATGGACACCACATATAGCAAATTTAGATATAAAGTGGATTTGGAGACATACAAAGAAAAAGATGTAAACAGTATTAGAGAATGTGTATAAAATATCCAGAAGTGGATACCAGTGTGGAGAGGAAGGAACTGTCAGTATCACAACCTTTCAGCAAAAGAAAGGAAAAAGTCCATTCATTCAAAAATCCTACTTCTCCAAGTGAGAGACTGGGAAACTAAAGACTTTCTGTAACCTCTTCTCCCAGAACAAAGCCATCAACATTATGACTCAGAAGGGTGAGAATATCAGAGAAAAAAAGTAAGTACATTCTGTATAACCATTTTTATGATGATATTAGACTTTTCTGCATTTGTTAGGTAATTGAAACTATGATTTATAGTGTCAATGACAATAAAAGAAAATAATAACTCTTGCACTGTCATTATATTCTAAAATATTTCAGACAATTTAGACTATTATTGATTTCCAAGGTTCATCTATAAATTATGTTTCTTTGACTCACACAAACTGCACAGTATGTTTTTGCAGCAGAGTCACATTATTCCATTCAGTGATGGTAGGTGATAGGGCTATAGTCTGGGTGAATTTTTATGTTGTGTTTAAAACAGTTTCATATACTTAGTAGTTCATAGGGGAACCTAGGATACACTGGACAGACAAGCTCTACATGGTCAAAAGTGCAAAACCACACTCAGTTCAACATCCTCCTGAAACCTGAGTTCAACATCATTTTATCTTGCTCTGTTGCTGACTTCTTATAATATTCTGGCTTTTATCAGAACTTCCTGGGTGAAGCCCAGTCAGGAATGGGTCTCTGTGGTTGTGCATATCAACTTGAATGATCTCAGTATTTATCACCATAGTTAATTTTTTCAACACCAATAAATTCCACAAGACAGGCATTTTGTACTTCAAGTCTTAATTAAAAAAACACTCTAATTTGTTTTTGCAATTCTTCTTGGCACTTAAAATAATCACAGAATCATAAAATAATAGAATAATTTACATTAGAAAAGACCCTTAACATCATCAGCTTAAGTCCAGTCGTTAACCTGTGACTACCAAGTCCATCATTAAGCCATGCACCTAAGTGCCAAATGAATAAGAATTTTTTCTTTATATAAGCAGAGAACAAAATAATAATAACAGGATGTAGAATTTTCATGCTATATTACATTACTATTATAGTTACTAGACAATAGTGTTATACTCTGGAGCAATACCTTTCATGTGGATAATTTATTATCCATTATTTTGAAGAATAATCCATGTTATGTTGTGGCATTTTGTTTTTCATACTACATGTTTATTTTCTTTTCCAGCTTACTTTCTAGTATGTGAGTTGTTGTTCTTCATATTGGATTTATTTAATGATAGCATTTTGTAATAGTCAAATGTAATGGTAAATATTTGTCATGGAAATAACATTGCTGTTCTCTAGTTTTGGAAAACTCAAGAACATTTGTGGTGAAAGGTTATGAATGACATCATCAGTTCCTGGAAACAGAATTGTTTTCAGTGGATGATGACTGGAACAGGAAACCTATACAAAAATAGAATTCAAATATTTCTGTGAAATTGAATAGAAATATTATAAAAGAGCTGCACAAAAAGAATATATTTAGTTTTAAGGGAGGTTATCAAAGAAAATTAAAAGGTATTAAAATAATATATATTTTTTAAGAACAAAACTGAGATTTAACAGTTCTGAAGCACTGCTTTCCATGGTGTTTGACCACAGAAGGTGCTGCTTAAATTTAATTTTGGAGTGACACCCTGGAGCTCTGGAGAGTGTTACTGACAGTGATATTCAGAATGTATCTATATAATTACTATATGTAGACAACCTAAAAGTCAAAGCAATCAACTTCTGTGTGAAAGGAACAACCTTTCCTCTCCTTGAAAAGAAATACATTAGCAAGATTAAAATTCTGTGAGGATGATTAATAAAACATCATTTCTTCTCCCAGGGCATCCTACCATGAAACTGACAGACTTGTGCCTCCCTACTACAGTATCATGTGGACAATTACCTTTGTACAGCCATGAAAGCTTTTGGAGTTTTAGAAGCCCATCAGACAGACCTAAGCGGACAGCTAGTATAGTGTTATCTTTTTGCAGGGATAGGAGTACGGTATTTCTAGTCAGGACCAGGAATCTCAAAATGCCATTTCCGAACCAGACTCACCCAAGGGGGGGAACCAGCTGGCAGAAATAATCTAATAAATTCTTGCTTTCAGGCAAATCCGCACTAGATACTGAAGGTCTCCTCTTTTTCCTTAGTCTGACCTCAGACTATTATTTGTTTTTATTACTTTTTCCCTCAAAGTCTAGTATTCCTCCCAAGTACATTTCACTGGCTGAATGAAGGCTGTTCACTAACCATACCTGTATCAGTCAATCTTCTCCATCCCACTTTTGCTTTTCTCCATCCCCGTGATATAAATATTCATTTGGTGAATATTTCCAGCATTGCACCGTGCTCGGAAAATAAAGTCCTTTTTTTTAAAAAAAAAAAAAAACAAAAAAAAACCCACAGTCTTTTGATGAATTCAGAACAGGTGGTATTTAGTGTACAATATATGTACTTGAGAAATAGTCAGTTACAGTCTCTTTGCAGTCAGTAAACAGTATAAGTAAGAATTTCTGAAGTGCAATCTGTTATCCTAATGCAGACATTTATAGCAGAACATATAAATCAAACGAGCAGCATTTCAATGTGTGCCTAGCCTGGGTGTTCAGACGTGAATATACAATAGCAAAGGAGCTCCATCTTTTTGTCTGCAAAGACTACACTGCAAAGATATCTCCTCATGACTTCAGAAGAAACCAAGGCAATCAACTCAGATTTGATTTCTAAAACTTAAGTGCATTCATTTAGGCAAATGAACCTCATCAAACTTGTTTTCTGAAGATGGTAAGATATCATTTTATGCCAAATAGTATGTGGTTCCTCTGTACTGTTAATAAACTTATCCAAAACACAAAAAGCTAAACAGGCTACAGACTGCAACACAGAATTTCACATTGATAGCTTATATTGCATAGGAACATGCGTTACTGGAAGAGGTCTGGCTTCACTGTCTTGAATATCTCTTTGTTGATGAATCATAATAATGAATGTTTGGAAATGAGACTTACTTTCAAGTCTTTTATAAGATTTATCATTAATTTATAGACTTTCAGTGAGGCAGGAGTAATAGTATTATTGCAGACATTTCTACCAACTGGTAGGTGTGCCATAGGAGGTTTCATCTCCCACTAATTCCACTGCTTGAGAGAAAATAAAATCATAGGGGGAAATTCTTTACTAGGAAGAAATTCTTTACTCAGAGGGCAGTGAGGCACTGGCACAGCTGCCCAGAGAAACTGTGGTGTCCCATACCTGGGGGCGCTCAAGGCCAGGTTGGAGGGGTCTCTGGGCAGCCTGAGCTGATGGGGGGCAGCCCTGCCCATGGCAGGGGTTGGAAATTGAAGGGCTTTAAGGTACTTTCCAACCCAAACCTCTGCATGGTTCTATGATTATATGGTATCCCAGATTCATTTGCAGAAGGGGAAAAAAAAAAAAGAGAGAGAGAGAGAGAGAATTAAAACAAACAAACAAACAAACAAAATACATATCTATCTGCATTTATTTATTTCTGTTCTTATATTATGTGATACTGATTTATACTGTCTCAAGCAGATGGTAAATGACTAGCATCTAGAACTCCATGATAGCAGCAAGAATAATCTATATTTTACTGATTTTGATTATTGAGTAATAATGATTATATTATTGGTTACAGTAATAATTATAGCAATTACTGAGTAGAAAATTACTGCAAATGTAGTCCACAGTGAACCAGAGTAATTCTTACCACTGTTTTCTCTGTTTCAAATACATTCTGACAATTTTATTTCACAGAATTTATTAATCCGTCACACAATTTCAGAATAATCTAGTATAGTTAATACTTCACCTGCTGAAGATCATTTTCCAGATTAACTCAGAGTACATGAACAATTAAAAAGTCACAGAGATGAAAATAAAGACCAAAATTAATCCAAATGAGAAACAGAAAAGATGATGAAGGGAACCACGGTTGGCCAAACTCTTTGGTAAAATAAACTGGCATGTAGAATGCAAGATTTTACTGATTAGTACAAACAGATTAAAAATGCATACAGCTTTATTCTGTGACAACTTAGTTCATGGAGCCAGAACGTGACTGGCTTTGTTACTGGTAGCATAGTGAATGTGTTACCAGTAACAAAGTCAGAGATGTGCTGTGTTCTCTGTCTTGCTTCTTACTTTCAGTTTTTACTTTCTCTGAGGACCTTTTTAGTCTGAATATCTTAATTAAATCAATAAACTCCTCATTTAACTTAATTCATTTATCTCAGAAATAAGCACAATGTTAATTCTGTGTCCCCTTATCCCCTTGTTGTTCAGGGTAGTTCAGGATCCTCAGAAACCCAGGAGTGATTCTCCAAAGACCTGAAATTCCCTACTGGTTTCAAGCTTTCATTTTGCCTAAAGCCTGATGACACAGCTACTCCTAACCAGGCTACACAAGCAAAACATTTTCTATAAGGACTGCAGATACACTTCCTGCAGTCTCACATATATCAGAAATGCACTCCCTGGACATGGCAGTACTTAAAGTCATACAAGACAAGCTGCTATAAAGGTAACTTAGATGAAAGAAAGAAAATATACAAAAGGAAAAATTTTGGAGGATACCAGCCAGGTCATTGTCAACAAAAAGGACGGATGAATGGAGACATGTATGGGAAAATACAGTTTGAGAAAACTCAGGAACAATTCCATAGGAAAATATTATGTCGCTGTAAAGGAAGATCCCCTGTAGCTAGAATGCAGAGGCCAGAGAGTAAGCTGCAGATACTACTAGGTAGTACCTAATAAACTCTCATTCTGAAGGAACAAAGACAAATCAAAGCAACGAGTTTAAAGAGATCCAAGAGATTTATGATAGTGATTGCATAACCGTAAGGTATTTCACATGATTAGCACCATGTATTTAATAGTTCTAGTCGTACTAGACATATGACGAAATTTTCCTTACCTACACAGTAAAATTTATTTATGAAGCCGTACAAATAGGTCTTCTAGACACAACAGCCTGAAATTAGACACAAACAGAATTCTATGAGAAAAGAGGGACTAAATTACTCAAAAGACAAAGATTCTATGCACTCCACAATAATTTTTTTTTCTCATATTTTGAATTTCAGCATCTTCAGGTACTCATTTTACTCAGTTTCACTTGGTGAAGCACTATGAAGGAAAATGAGTAAAATATTTCTTCATTCTCTCCAAACCAATTCATCCCATTCTTCCAGAATTTCATTACACTTGCTCAGAAGTGTTTTGTGCTTTGTGCCTTATCATCTCTCTAAAGGGAATACCAAGGAGATTAAAAAAATAAAAATAAAATTCCTGCTTTTGAGAATCACTCACAAAAAGAAAAAAACAAAAGTCAAAAAATCTCATGCTAACTTTGGTACACAAATATTACTTGTTGTAATTCATCTCTTGAAAAGAGTTAAGACCTTAGTTAAGAAATTTAAGGACTGAAATGACTAGTAATTTATTCTTGCACAAACCCATTGTCAATTAAATATGCTCATTTTGCTCCAGAAAATAACAGACATCTCTCAAAGAAAACCTGTTTTCCATCTCTATTGGTGATTGGAAATAATAGTTTTATTAATAGATTCAAAAATGAGGCAACACATGCAGGAAGAAAAAAAAAAAAAAAAAAAGATCTGTAATGAGAAGCGCATTTCTTTTAGTAATAACTGGGAGTATGTGGACAACGTCTAATTCATGATGAGTGTTTTAAAATCAAGTTCCATTTTGGCTTAGATATTTGACCAAAGAGTTTGTCATTTGGATACAAAATGCCAGTGTCATAATGCTATTAAAGCTATTTAATAGACAAAATTTATAGTCTGGCATTATTCCTTTTGTTTCCTGAGTTGTAAAAGAATTCAGACTATGGAAGTGAGTGGTTTAGAATAGTATTATTTTTCAAGACAGCTACTATCCTTAATATCAGATTCAAATTCCAACTAAAACTGATTACAGAAGAAAAAAAAAAGAATAATAAATCATTGAATGAAAATTGTAATCCCAGAAAGGTGTAAGAGATTATTCTTTTACACCATTGCCTCAGAGCTTGCTGATGAGCTAGTCCAAGCAAGTCCTGGGCAAGGGTTGCAAAATCTTTTGTCTGAGGGACACAGATCACAGATGGACAAGGCTGGGGGCAACTAGAGAGAGAGACACTGCAGCTTAATGGCTATGAAGCAGTCTTTTGTGTGGCCTTATCTCAAGGAAGATGTCCATTTCAGGGGGTACTCCCATGACACTTGCTCAAGCACCCAGGGATGTCATGTAGGCAGGGAAAAAAGAGGATAAAAAGAGGGACCAACAACCATGAGGATAGGCATCTGCCATCAGATCCCTCACTAAGGAAGACCTGCTTGCTGATGCACTCTCTTGGGCCTGCTTCCTGAGTCCTGCTGCCTGCTCCCAGACTTACCCTGTGGCTTCTTCCTGCTACCTGCTTGCTGCCCAAGGCCAGCCACCCTGCCGGTGCTTTCCCCCTGTGCTTTTTCCTCCGACCATCATAACGTCTTGCAATGGGACCACTGCTGGATCCTAGTGGTAACTCCCACTGCTTTACTCAATTCTTGCCTCTTCCTATCTTTTCTATTGCCCACCTTCCCTTCCCCATCACCCTAAATTGTAACCCTTCCCCATCTTCCTGTGTTTCCTTATCTATTTTTTTTTTAAGGGTCCAATGTATCTTGAAGTTTTCAAGAACTGCGATGCTCCTGCTGAAGAATCCCAGTTGTATAGCTTTTCTTGTTTAAAACTGAACTTGTGAGCTGTGGGAGTTTTACCAAGATAAATGAAAAGTAAGTTTACAGGAGTTTGTGAAAAGATATATATTAGAATATAAATAAGTTCCAAAATACAAAACACTCTTCTGTCTAAATGAAAATACTGAAAGTGAACAAAACTGAAAGACCTTAGAAGTTCACAAGCATCCGATAGTCCAAACAATGTAAAAAAATATCAACAATCATTTGACAAAAAGGTGAGATTTAATATCTCAGCCTAACAAATGTGTTCTTTTGGCTTTCCAGGAAATAACAGGAGAAATTAGTACAGGTCCCTACTGTGCTTTGTAAATGACTATTTTTACAGGAAAGGAAGTTTAAATTCACAAACACCTGGAACATAAGTGACTTCCTTTACTGTTGTCTGCTGAGACCCAATTACACAGAATCTGCAGTTAAAAATATGTCTAATTTACTACTCTGAAACCTAAATGTGAGTCTGTTGAGCATTTCAGTTCTTATCCATTCACAGAGTATGATTTGTGTTAATAATTAACAGAATCTGAGACACTATTTCTCAAGTCCAGATGAGGAGAGTCGCATTTTTAAGATGTGTAATCTTCACACAAATAAAGAAGCAAAAAAATAAAAAGAATAAAAATTAAAGTTTCTCTGTGTTGGGTTTATATAACAAGGTGTTGACAGAAGTAGGACTGCCAAGGTAGCCTTTGTAAGAAAAGATCAGGCATTGTTCCCGTGTCGGGTACAGCTGATTCCAGTTGGCTCCAAAAGGGACCTGCTGCTGGTCAAAGCTAAATCCATCATCTGGTTTTCAGCTTTGTAATAATTTATTTAAGAAAGTGTAAAAAATGCTCTGCAGAAGCTATGAGAGAAACAAGTGAGAAAACGATGAGGTCCTGGGCTGGAGCTGCAGCCCTTGGAGAGGGGCAGCAGTGGGGCAGGAGGTCTGGGGGGCTTCTACATGAGGGGACTGTGTGGGGCAGTGCCTGAAGGGTGGGCCCCGCAGTACAGAGCTGTGCTGGGGAGGTGCTTGGATGGCTGCAGCCCACAGGAAGCCCACGGGGATCTGTTTGGGAAGCATGACATTGTGGAAGAGGTCCATGTGCATCAGGGGACCATGGAGGAGTGTCAAAAACAGAGCGTTATGGGCTGACTGCAGCTCTGGGATGGGAGGTGGGAGGGTTGAGAGTGAAGTTTGACCTGGGAAAAAGAGGGATGGTGGGGAAAGCGGTTTTTATTTTTGTTTCTCACTATCCTACTCTATTTTTGAAAGGTGTTCATCTTCCTTAAGGTGAGTCTGTTTTGTCCATGATGTGAAATGGTCAAATGACTCTCATCCTCAGCCTTTCTTTTTTCAGACACACATTTTCCCCTTACCATGGAGAACAGTGCAAGCTTTATTCTTAGAAGTAATGAATGACCCTGAAGGATGCTCTGCCGAACCATGCAAAATTAATTAGGTCAAGGACCTGGGTGGCTGCAGGGTGACTGTTACACTGACATTTTTAAACAGACTGTCTATAGCACGACAGCTCTGCTATGCCATCCCAAAGATCAGCATTATGGGATTTGTTCATCAAATCACTGAGCATAATCGTATTTCCTTTAATAACTGCCATGAGTTCTTTCCTACTTGCTCTGTCCCCTCCCTTTTTCTTCTGCGTTATATTTATTGTTGTTATTTTGCCTGCAAGGAAGGAATGGTTTCTGAAATACTGCTTTTTTTTTTTTTTTCTTACTTTGTGCAACAGCTCCCTCTAATGTTTTTGTTGTTGTTGTTTTTTCCCTCTATTTCCTGCAGGAGTAAAATATTTTTTTCAGGCTATATTTGCAATTTGATGAAAGGGGTTTCTTTGGGCATTCTTCTGTGTTGTGAATACATGAGTGCTCATTCAACCTGACAAGAATTACGTCTAGAGACTTTACATTCCTGCAGTGAACAGGCTTCAGCAATAGTACCAAACAATTACAATATGATTAAAAAGACTGCAACTATTAGTGAAATTGGCTGCTTTTGAACAGATTCCTCTGGGGCTTTTCAATGATTCAAAGATTTTTATATGACTTGTTGGTAGAGACTGATTTACTGTTAATTTATTTATTTGTTTTGTTCTGATAACAGCCATTTCTGAGTGTATAAATAGCTAAGCTGTCTAAATGTTGCTTGACCAGAGTAGTTCATGATTATGTAGATTTACTGTTCTGACCTCATTTTTGAGAAGCATGTGAATAGCAGAGTATTGGATCCAAGAAAAAGCATAGTGCTAGGCACAAATTCGGCAATTATTGGGGCTTTTGAGTAATGGCACAGGCAGAAATAAAATCTACCTAAACAAACTGTAGAGTAGCAGAAACAAGACAGGCTCTACATATATTAGGAAAAAGTAGATTAGGAAGAGTTTGTGGTGGGTATGAGAAGCAATGAGTTAGGGAATTGTTGGCTGGATCAGTAGGTTGTAAAATCGAGGAGGTCACTGCCATTATGCTGCTCAGTCTCCTGCACAGTGTAAGCGCAAGACCTGTAGGAGTTGGATTTCTTCTTCCCAGAAGCAGAGATCTCAAACCACAGTTGCCCAAAAGCCTGTAATCATGCATGTCCAAAGTAATGTCTTCAAGTCTCCAGTTCTGGAGTGGCAAGGCTTTCCACCCCAGTGACTGTTAGGAAGTCCTGATGTCTGGCTCTTCAGCATGAAGGCTGTTTCAGGAACCACATAAGCAAATAGTTATGGCAGAATAATGGCCAAATAATTACAGCACTTAGTGATTAATCATCAAACTTGGTATGGATGCCTGAGGTTTGTTGAATCTAAAGGACTAAGTTTTGGTTATTTTTGTTTGTTTGTTTGGGGGGTGGGTTGCATTTACTTGTTAAGCGTGTTATTTGAATACATTATCTCAGGACAGGTTCTCTAATTGAAAATAACCTTTAAAAAAAAATGTAAAAAGCACATAGTTTTAACTGGAAGTCAGTATTTATGAATTACAGCCAAAATTTCTAGCAGGTAGTTTTAGTGGCATGTTTTAGGAATTTGAATTTGAAATGTTGAGGACACAAAATAACACCTTGTCATTAAATCAGGAGCTACACAAGTTCCTCAGTTGCCAGTCAAAGCAGCTACTTGTTTTTACAGACATCTTCATTCATGTCAGTGCTGTCAGATCTTGCACTGGCAGCGTGACATTTTACCGTTAACCTGTATAAAAAACCCCTGAGCTTTCAAAGACATCTACATAATTGCCTTTGAAAAAATTCTGGCTTTCATGCATATAAACATGACTAAAGATGCAAAACCTCTAAAAACTATCATTTAATCTCCAACTCAAGGCAGTAATTTAGGGTGAATACAACCATAAACTAAATAGTAAAACTAAACAATATGCCCTGAAACGTAAGGATTTGTGCACATAGAAAACATACAGGGAGATGATCCTAATGGTTGACACAGTGACATTTTCAGCACTCAGCAGCACCATGTTTTCCAGAGCACTATGTCAGAGCACTGGGGTTTTGGTTAGTGCCTTCGAGGTGCTTTTCTGATTAGAAATGGCAGGAAAAAAAAAAAAAAATAGGGGGGGGAGGGGTAGGAGGAAGTGATTACATACAAAGGCGCATATGCTCTAACGCAGAGGGTGGAAATTCAAAGCTTTGTGAGGAGGAACCCACCTGCCATATGGGGCACATCATTTCCTTCAGTGTTACAGCATTGGCATCTCTAGCCTGTGGGCAGAAGGCACTGCCAGCCCTGTAGTGATGGTGGGGCAGCTTTCAGCCAAGTGGAGGCTTAGTGATAACTTGAATTGTCTCTTTTGCCTCTCCATGCTCCAATAAGGAATGCAACCAGAGGGAGAGCTTATAGTTACAAAAAGCTTAAATTTAGAGCTGGCTGGAGCCACAGAAAAGACAGAGATATCTGTAGCCATATTAGAGTGGTGAATATAAACTTATAGAAAAAAGATAAATATTGGTAGTTGTATTTTAGTGGTGAACAGAAAATATATATCCTCTATATATTCTGTGCTATGCGGGGTCTCCCAGGTGATATTTCTGTACCAGCCAGCTCTGAGCTCTCACCAGGGGACAAATACACTTCTCAGTTCTTGTTTATATTTACAGACTTCTCACCTGCTTAACCACATGCTGCAAACATAACTTCAGCTCATGCCTTTTAATTAAAGGAAATCAGCACACTCAGTGCCTCACATCACATTTGTACTTTCACATCCTTAGAGCATTAATACCCTCCTATTTAGAGAGTTTTCATGGAGAAATAGTATTTTGAAGATCTACCAGTTCTCCTTTCCTGGGATGTTCTGTTTGTATTCAATCTACCTTTGCACTTATTTTGTGGACAGATATTTCTTCCTTTCTCTTTTTTTCATATTGGGATGGAAGAAAACATCTAGTGCAAGTATGTGAAAATGAGACATGGAATAAGTTCCAAGATGTCTGAACAGGTTAACAGATGATAAGACATTTACTTCCTTATGCAATGCTCTCAGGCAGCAATAATCCTGAAATAAAAGAAAGAGATCTATGTTGGAGTTCAGTAAGAACAACTTTTTTCTTCATTTCTTTAAATTAGTGACACTTTTTTCTTGACTTCCAGTGAACTTTTGTACAAATCAACATTTTCTTTGATGGGAAAAATGTTCCACTGCTAAATTTACAACCATCTGCAGCAAACACAAGTGCCACAACAGACAGCTGATGTAAGGAAGTCTCAGACCACTTAAACCCAGACAACTGGCTTGTTTGCAGCTCCACATTTGCAAAAGTCTCCAGCTACAGGCAGCATCATACAAAGTGCTGCCAGGAAAAGCTGGAAAGTTTTCTGAACAGTACGACAACTCAAGAGAGCCTGACTATTGCAAACTGTGCTGCCACTGAGAGAATAACACTAATCACATATTGATTAACACCTTTCCCCATAAACAGCTTCTCAGGAGCCAAGTAACCTTGAAGTAACTCTCTGAAATCTGATTTCAGGGTGATGTTGGATTTCCCTAAGTTGAGTCTCAGCTGCACAGGTTCAGTTCTCATGATATTGTTCATGGAGGTATTTACAGCGAGCAGTATTAGGCAGCTGTGTTAGCATGATCAGCAAAAGCAAGCAGGGAAGCACAGTACTGACCTGGAGAGCAATATTATTCACTGCCGTTGTGCAGACCACTTGCAGTTAGGAGTCTTTACTTTAGGACATTTCTCATGTTTCTTCAGGGTGAATTCCTCATGGTAAAGTAGCACTCCTGTACCCCACCATTGGGTTATGCTCTACTGAAACACCAACCCACCTTCATTCCATAGTAAGAAGGAGCAATGAGAAGATATATTCCAAGAGCACTCTGCTAGCAGATTTGAAGTACAGTGCCTATAATGTAGGCAGTAGATTAAAGGACCAGACTAGGAAACAGTACAGGGAAAGAAGTGAAGAAAATATTATTTTGGCTCCTTGTCCCTCTGGAAGGAACTACAGACTGAATGTCTTAATTTAGGAACTTGTTTACCAAAAGGTGGTGTTGCAAATGTACTTCACGCTAACTCTACTGAGGTCCCTACTTACTCAATTAGGGTAAAAGTACTGTGTTTTTTTTCCCTCTCTCTTTATCTTTGTGGCCTATTCATTTACTGTTGGCATCATATTCTTCATCTTTTAGATAATATTTATCATACATATATACACCTAAGACATAAACAAGATATTCTCTCTCTTACACTGCAGATACATTCGTACTCTTGCATCTGAACATGAATGTCTCCATTAGATGCCAGCTGAAAGCTTTTCTGTCTTAAACATCAGGGCACATCAGCTCTGGTTCAAATCTGATATCAACAAAATCTCTGTAACCCTGCTGTTCTCTGAATACAGCATTCTTCTCTAAATCCCACTTCAGACAATACCCAGGATGAGCTGAACAGAGGGAGGCTTCAGACTGTTTGCTCATATCATTGCTAATGCTGCTGCTAGAATAAAGGTGGTGTTATCATCAGGTGGGGCTTTGTGCTGTGCAGCTCCTTTCTAGCTGCTTGAGTTTAATTGGACGTGTTCCCACTGAGGTCAAATGAACAAAAAGCTCTCACTTTTGCTTCTGAACCATATCATTTCTTCAGGCAGATGAGTAGGGCATGGGAGTGTCTGTATGTTAGCAGTCTGTGCAGCTCTGGGTACACTCACTGCACTATCTTCATTGCATTTAAATAAGAAGCTTTACATTGACAAGTTACCTTGAATGTTTTCTTAAGGCAGGACTCAGTGTGCTACCCATAAGAAATGGATTACTGCAAGATAATGGGTGAGATAAACCAGTATATACTGAAAAACAGGGTAAGTGACGGCAAGGCACAGCTGCATGCCTCAAACAAATGCATCGCTTTCTAAGTCACGCAGTAGGTAAGCATAGTGTGGGAGTACCGGACTCAGTACAAACAAGAAAAAGGATATATAAAAAACCCATCTCTAAGAGTAAGATATCAGTATATGCACAATGACAAATCTGCAGGTGGAAGTAGCATCACAATGCACTGCATTAAGTTTTGGAGTGTGCTTCAGATTATGCCTATTATCAATAGTATCAAAACTGGGATGTATATAGGAAAAACATGATGTCCAGATGGTCTCAAGGTAATCTCATATGCAAATGAAGAATAAGGGTAACTGTAGCTGTCTTGGACTAGGAATTAAGAAAGAGGAAAAGTCTATACCAGGTATAAATGTTTGCTCCATCTAGAGAAATTAAACAGCAGCTGTAGCAAGACAAATATCAGACAGATGTCTCTGGGAGCTTCCTGAACTCTAACTTACAGATAAATTTGGCAGACCCGATAAAAATCAGGCATAACCAATGTGCAGATATTTACCTGAGGGACTAAGGAAAGACATAGTTGATTGATATAATTGTCTCATACCTCATTAGACAGCTAACCCTTGCTGTGCATTAAAGACTTTTCACAAAATATGCTCTGGCCCCACATCAGAGAATTACTTTCTAAAAATAATACAGTGTATAAACAAAGTTAGCTTCAATTTTTATTGATTCCCTTAACATCAGTGTTCAGAGCTCCTCCCCAAGACAACCGGAGTCATGGGACTTAACCTCTGCCTCACTAATTGCCTCTTCCTCCCTGAAACATTAGGAAAAACATTACGAATAAAGCAAAACTAAAAGACATGCTGAGTATAAAACTAAAAATTACTTATTGTGCCCTGGATAAAAGAGAACACATCTAGTTTTGACACAAATTTTTATCTTACAACAAAGATTTTTATAATTACAATTTTAAAATTTACAAATGTGGAGAAGCTAATTTAAAATTAAAAACAAAAATAAATGAAAGTTATGCAAGAGATTTTTTCTTTCTTTTGAATAAGTTATTCATAAAGCTTTGTACATATCTGGCAAACAGCTTTTGGAACATTACACGGATCAAAGCCACACATTTCTATGAAACTAAGTACTAGAACAAAGGTAACCTAAAGCACTGGGGACTGATACCACCAAAACAATTTTATCAACTCAACTTTTCCAAGTAATATGCTGAAGATTGGTTTTGCTGAGAAAATATAGATTGCTGATGTAACTTTTTATGTGTGTGTGGCAATTTGAAAGCTAGTTTGCAATAGATGAAGCTGAGTAATCAGTGGGTCTTGTCTAAAATAAGAAACCACAAGTGTGAAAAGTATCTTGAACTTCTTTAAAATTTGGAATAGTTAGGGATTTTCAGATTATGCACTGTTCTGTAGCTTTTTGTTTAATTTTAGCTGAATACTGAGCATCAAAAATCAGTTCCATTTGTACAGATGCAAAAAAATAATAAAATCCTTTGTTGAATTTGCATAAGTAGGTTTATTCATTCTGCATACTTTTCCTGGAATCTTTTCTTCTAAGTGAAAGAAAATACCTAGAATAAGAATATGTAAAGATAAAAAAGGCTTATATCATGTAGATGAGGCCAAATTCCCCCACATTCTGGTAAAGATTATATTTGCTTATGTAGGTAGGATTTGGTATATGAAAGGATTTCGGGTTTGCTATTCAAATAAATGCACACATACTTTCTTTAAATTTTAGGAGATTTTAATAAAATTCTGAGGTTTTCCTTCTGGAATATAGATAGATAGATAGATAGATAGATAGATAGATAGATAGATAGATAGATAGATAGATAGATCATATATGATTCTAAAAAGATTATTAAAAAGATACATGAGTAGTCATGAAAAGTTAATGTGTTTTTTAATTTATTTTGGTCATCTATTTTTGGCCCTCTGTAATAGTAAATGCTAAATATTCCTCAAGACTCTGAACCATACTGTCACCTCTTTCATTCTGGTGAATGATTCTACTGCAACTTCTTCTCATTTTGCTGCTATGGTGGGCAGTCTGTCCAACTCACAAAGACATGTGGAACACTGCCTGGTATATTTAGGAACTTCTTAAGGGAACTAAAATTACATTCAGACCAATAAATTATGCTATTCATATTGGATTGGCTAAAAGTAACTTTGTGTCTTTATCTAGATAAATTGTGCCATATGTTTTGTTAGTCTTTGTAGGTATCAGGTCTTCCAAAGAAATATCAATGGGAAAAAAAAAAAGAAAAAAAAAAAAAACCTAGCCCAAATCTACATATACAAAGAATCTATAATGCTTCAGATCATATTTATAATAAATACTAATAGTAAAATAACAAAGGCATGACTAGAAAGGCAATGGACACAAACTGAAACAAGAGAAGGTCCTTTTAAACAGAAGGAAAAAGCTACTGCTGTTAACAGTAGTTAAATGCTGGTTGTCTCCATCTCTGGAGATACTCAAACCCCTCCTGAACACAGCCGTTAGCATCCTCCTGTAGCTGACCCCACTCTGAGCAAAGGGTGGGACTTGGGAATTCTAACTCTTCCAGACTCGGTCTTAATGTGATTCTCAAAAAAAGGAGAAAAAAGCAGACAATTAACCTTTTAAAGTTCATCATTTTAGAAACAATAGAAACAAAGGGGTTGAGGTGAGGGGAGCACTTAAAGAAATATATGTTTTATTTCATTTCCCACTGAAATGGTTAGAATGATAAAAAATGCCTCAGCAAGAAGAATATATTGATGGTATACTACAAAATAGAGAATTATCCCTGTTGAATAAAGATATATTCCTTATCTTCACTTCCTGGCCCTGTCTTGCCCTGCTCTTCCCTTCCCCCTTTCCTCTTCTATTCCTGACTTTGGTTCTATTTCTGTAAAAGTTACAATATCGAACTGAGACTCTTTCATTTTTCTTCTTTTTTTTCCTTCATGGAGTTGGGGGTGGGGATACAGACAACCTTCTCCCTTACTCCCCAAAGCCTGGACTCCAAAGTTTTCACTGAATGACAGAATTTCAGGAGGTGAAAGGGACCTTAAGATGTTTTTTCCATACTTTAAAATTCTTCATTAACATTTAAGGTTCACACTAGATTTTGGAGATCTAGGTAAACATCTAGCAATCAACTAATGCCTGGCATCACTGGGAGACAGCTAATCAGGAACAGAAAAGTTGTTCTTTCTCTTAGGCATGCCAAGCTTTATCAGATTAGATGAGACCACAAAGCTTTGAAATTTGACTCTGTTATTCATACAAGCCTGTGCTTTGCTTTTAGACGTTCCTTATAGTTGTAGCTGTCACCATCTGCCACAGCAAAGATGTGTAGTACTTGACAAACCTCTTTACAGTTGCAATTTAATGGTGGAGAGATAAAAAACTTGTTGTAGCTTTCATTTGATACAGTAATTGTAACTTCCATTTAATTACAGGTTTTATCTATATATATGCACTTGTTTATGTAAAACATAAGATTTTGTTCTATTTTTGAATAATCTAGTAGGATAAATTAATTAAGTGGATCATTTCTCCATCCAAAACTTTGCCATATGTTTCAGTTACACTGAGATCCTAAAGGAGTACTCAGTTCATTAAGGATCATATTCTCTTGTTACTCAGGAGGCACTTGCTTCCCCTTCTCTCCTGCTTCAGTGAAAGCAGTTACACGGTTTTATTCTATCGTCACCTCCCTTGGCTAGAGAGGGATATTTTTCCTGCCTAACAATTATTTTCCTTCTTCTCACCAACTAATCAATAAAAATTACATACAAATATATATGTATATATATACTTATATATATATATATAAGTTGGAATTTATGACTTTTCTTTTTGCAGCCCATAAGCTCTCATTGCATTATACATATTTTCTTCTTATGTGCTTAAATATGCAAGCAATATACACATCAGAGCCCAATTACTCAAAGTCTGAAATATGCTTAAATAAGAAAAAATGTATATACAAAGTCTTTTTTTCCCCCTAGACTCAGGTGTGAATATTCTTTTTTTTCCTCTGTGTTGGATCTCACAGATATGTTTTTCTAAGTCATGAAAAAAAAAAAATAAAATAAAAACTTACAATGTATTAAGCAACACATATAGAGAAATGGTATTAAAAATTGACACGCATTGCTACTTTAGCACTGGTTCATTGAGGGAATATAAAAGTGACTGTGATATACATTTTTTTTCAGACTCCAGTGAAAGTATAAATATTTGTGACATAACTTTTTACTTTCCATTTTTGCTTGCTGGAGTTTCTCTCATTTAAATAAAGGCAACTATAAAAGAGAGAGAGAACTGATACTATTTGGCAGGTCTCTTTTCACAGCCTCTATTTTGTTAGTTTGGAAACAGAAGGTATCTGTTGTAGCTCTAATTTAGTAAAACTCCTTATGGCTCCCAGCTGTTATCTGCATGATCAGCCCTTCTGTGGGCAGGAATAGCTCCTCTGGGCTCCTTCCCCCGTTCTGGCTCAGTTTGCTGCAGTCAAAGCTGGACCCATACCAGCGTACACCTGTGCATATCCAACACACTCCTTTTGAAACCACATACCTCCCACAGAGAGCAATATTTCCTGAAAATAATCCAATCAGAAAGAGCAAGCTTCTTCTGCATTAATCAAATCTCCTTATTTCACCACACACTGAAGAAAGACTGAGCACACCACGCTGCAGCTATCGGCATACAGAGCCAAATCATTTGATCACAGATTACAGGCAAGGAAAGAATGAGCTGTGACCACCTTAATTCCAGCCTTGAGATAGTATCAGTCATGTTTTGTGTTTGTAACAATAGGCCTGAAGAATCATGAAAAGCTGAAACTGAAACATTCTGGGGGTTGGTTTGAAGCAGGGTTTTTTTTTTTTTTGAGTAATGTCACAGTATTTGGTGACCCCTTGTGGACAGTCTTATATTTACGTCTCTTCTGAATGAAAATACCCCGAATTTATTTATTTTAAGGAAAGAGTGTAATGTAATCCTATTGAATTCCGATCCTTGTCTATTTAACAATCTAACCCTCAACTCCAAAAATTTCTTGTGCCCTTGTAATTGAGAACGTACTTAAACTGAAGACTGAGCACAAGCAAATTACTTGTTTTAAAAGTCTGCAAGATCAAAAATACTAAAACATAATCATTAGTCAGTGTAAGAACAAAATCAGATCAAACACATTAAAACAACGTAGTTGCATTATAATCATTCCTGTCAGCAAAGCATGGAAATGAATTATACAGTTTTCTTCACATTCTTTCATTGAATACTAAAGCTGTCTCCGTATGCACACTATATGGTACAAGTCCTTCTTTCCCCCCTTGTTCCTGATGTGGCTCCTCTACTGCTTTCTACGAGAGGGAAATATCTTGACTCCACATGTGCTCCCCTTGTTCACAGAGCCATCCTAGGGGACTCACCAGCAACATCAGGACATTATCTTCTTTTATTATTATAACATCGTCACTATTTAGTTGCTTGATTTTTCAATAATTCTTGAAAAGAATTATAGAGTTCCCATGGCTGACATCATGTCTGTAACTGGGAGTTTCAATCATTTCTTTATTATAACAGCCTGTGGTAATCCAAAATAGGATTGATAACTGTAATTGAGTAAAAGAAAATAGCATTCACTCTTGGCAATAAAATGATCAATGACAGTTAAACAATCAGCAACCCAAATTCCCCTAAATTACCACTGTATTTCCTTAGATGAAAAATGGGTCCAAGAAGAAGAATAGATCAAATATGTCTATACATTCCTCACAGTTGTGATAGCATAGTTGTAAAGAGAATAAACAGCACACATTTTACAGCAAGCAATAAAGAATAGTGCCTTCACAGTCAATGAAGCCTGACTCATACTGGCTTCTTCATCACGCAGTTTATTACATAGGCACTGTGCTGAGCACTTGCATCTGATTCAGCCATGGTTAGAGTCCTCTCAGATACATCTAGTCACTTGCGTTTTGTTTTTTTGTTTGTTTGTTTGTTGGGTTTTTTTGTTGTTGTTTGTTTTTGTTTTTGTTTTTGTTTTACAAATACAGAAAGAACAGTAATTAATTACTCTCTGATCCACCACTTGATTGCAGCATTTCCTGACAAGTCATTAAGGACCATTTCTCCTGGAAAGAGTCCAGCAAAGGGCCATGTAGATGATACAGGCCCAGGAGCATCTTTCCTGTGAGGAAAGGCTGAGTGACCTGGATCTATTCAGCCTTGAGAAAAGAAGACTGAGAGGTGATCTTATTAATGTTTATAAATATCCTAAGTGAGAGAGTCAAAGGGACATGGCCTACCTCTTTTCAGAGGTCTATGGGGAAAGGACAAGGGGAAATGGCCATAAACTGGACCACAGAAAGTTCTGCATCAATAGAAGGAAATTCGTCACAGTGAGGGTGATGGAGCACTGGAACAGGCTGCCTGGAGAGGTTGTGTAATTTCCTCCTTTGGAGATGTTAAAAACTCACCTGGATGCCTACCTGTGCAGCATGCTGTAGGGGGCCTGCTTTGCAGAGTGTTGGACTTGATGATCTGTAGAGGTCCCTTCCAACCCCTACAATTCTGTGATCACAGCATAAACCACCCAGACAGACAAAACTTCAGTCTTCTCTTTCAAGGACAGATATTTTAATTCACACTTCAGAGAAGTTGGAAAGTCTAATTGCCTTTAATTCCTTCGTTAAGACATCAGAGAGTCAGCACTAAGTTAAAAGTTGAACCTTGAGATACGGTGAGCAACAGGACTGCTCCTGTGTCTACTTTTGAAAGTTTTCTGTGGTGAAATGAATGGGCAGTTGTAACAGCCTCCATCTGTCTTCAGGGTATCTCGCAGAAGACCAGTTGTTTGTGTCTCTGCCACGTATTAAGTGCTTTGAACTGCCCTCACCTTTCAGATATCTTCTGCTAAGCTGCTTCAGAGCTGAGATATTCTTCATTCTGAATGTAATGCAAGCAATTTCTCTGCCAACACAACATTGCGCTGTGACACTGAACCCTGCTAAAACCTTTACTTGTTTTCTCCCAACAGTCTGTCCCATCATTGAGAAGGGTATTTTCATATACACTTGGAATACCCAAGCATTTATTTGGAGACTACTCCATGTTTAAGAGCCCCTAAAAACACCATCATACCTGAGATTGCCTCAAACATGAAGAAGGAGTTTTAAAAGGGCTAATTCCAAAGTCTTACATAATTTTAATTAAATATAAATTACATTATCACTGCCTAGGACATATTTATCTTTCTGTGTAGGTAGTTCATTCAGTGGTCAATTGGTGACCGCTGTAAGATTTCACCATTATTCTGCATTTCATTCCATATTCTGTGTCATTGCCCTTCCTCTCCTTTACTACAATAAACTCTGGCTTTGCTCCTGCTGAGTCAGGCTTGCTGGTTAACCTTCTGGTCCTGTCTTGTGGAAACTCTATGTCTGTGTTGAATCACTACTGACATTTGGTCCGCTCAATATGTTTGAAGGCTTCTTGAGAAAAGATGTGCCTGGGCAGCCACCGAGCAAATTACTGGGATGGCTTCCAGATAGCATTATTCCATCTCTGGCAGGAGAGGACAACAGGTGCAAAGCTCATCTTTCTGAGCTGGTTTGTTTACAAAGACAGAGTTTATCTCTACTCATAAAAAGACTTCAAAAAGAATGCTGAGTATTCATAACAGTGGAACTAATAATAATGCATGATCTGCCAGCAGCTGTTAACACAGCTAGATAAACACATTTTCAGTCTGTTTAATGTAAAGAAAATCTGAAAGACAATAACCTATTGACTCTGGTGTTTAACAGTTCCACTAGAAAGAGTTAGGAAGCACAAATGAAAGCATGATAGTTATTTTCAGTACAGTAATTATTCTTGGTAAATGCATGTTTACATTTTTTTATAAAACACTTCACAGACTCACAACAGTCTGTCCTTCTGTGAACTGTTCAGAATTACTTCAGTGACTGTATACAATATGATGGATTTTAATTACAGTGGCATATGCTTGTGGTATGACTGAGCACTAAGATCATTTTAATGAAATAGTGTGGCAGCAGTGGGATCTAATGGAGAGGCCACGGGACCAAGGCTGAATAATACCATTTCCAGCTCTACTGTTCCACCTCCTCCTTAGGTGGTCTTAAACAGTCTCCCTCCCTTTTCTGTCTTTCTCTGGTTATAGAGGGGACATAATATTTATCTTTTCTGAAATGTACCTTTATTTAGACAATGGAAAATTGTCCAAAAAAAGCTAAACAGCATTTATTTTTTAAGGTATGACTTAATAGAGATTACTCTACAAGTGCAGTAGACTGTATCTTACAACTAAAACAGCAGGTAAAAAGCCTGAAAGCTTGCCTGAAAGCTCACCTGAAAGCTCTATATGCAGGGACATCCATGGAAGACTGTGTTAGAATACTAACAAGAGTCATTTCTGGAAGGGTAAAGGCATTCAGTCATACCAATCAGTTCAGACCTATTAAGGCTGAAAGTCAGGAAGTTCTAAAGGCATCAAGCTGATGGTTTGAAAAGTAAAGAAATCAGAAGAAATCAGAAGTGCTTAGAGTTTGGAAGTGATGCTGGATTATCTTTAAAATAAATAAATAAATAAATAAAATTACCAGTAGTCTGTTTCTGTCATTATTTATTTATTTATTTATTTATTTATGCATTATACTTGCAGTGTATTATGTCTGAGTAGAGACATCCAAGGGCACATTTTTGAAAGAGACAGGGAAAATTAATAAAACATAAGCAGCACATCTGTCCGACCGCACTGCTACTTTATGGAGGTGCTGAATTGGAAATAAGCGAAGTAATTTAAGTGCAGCAATAATGAAAAGAGATGACAGCACTTCTGAGGACAACCCTGAGAAACAGATTGTGCTTTATGCATTCAGAAAGCATTACCAGGGAATGCTTTTTAGAGCAGTCTAGGGTCACCTGGTCACCTTCAGCCATTATGTCTGATCACATACATCTGGAAAAAGCCATTGCTGAATGAAGTCTTTTAGGCTTAACATACACATCTTTGGAATAACTGATACATTCTAAGAAAATGCAAAAATGTTTACACATTTTCAGTCCACGACTATATAATATCCAAGAAAAGTGTTGGACAGGGCAGAATTCATAGGCATTCAAATAATAGATGTTCCCTGTATGATGCTATTAAAAGAAAAAGGTGCCACAGGAGAGTATTTGCTGCTACAGTTGTCTGTAAAAGGTAAACTTAAAGAAAACACAGCAGTTTTTCCTGTAGATTAAAGCTGTGACAAGAGTAACATTTATATCAGTTAATTTCAGATGTCAACATGAGAGTAACATAACATACATGATAGTAAATAAGGGTTCAGTTCATCTCAGCTGGCTTAAAACCCTGCCTATGTGAGATGAAAAGAGATGAAATGAGGACTGATGAGAAGAAGGGCATCCTGAAAACATGCTTTTCTTTATGCAATTAAGATAGTCACAGAGTAAGCATCTTCATTTAGTAACATAAATTTAAAAGGAAGTATCATATGTTATGAATAAGTGTAAGTAATTGTAAGTGTGGGTCCAACCAGCAAGAGGATCTACAAATATAAAAAGAAAACAAACAAACAGAACCAGAAAACCTTTCTGAGATATTTTGTACAAAGTAGCTACAGCATTATGAGCAGAAATGGAAATAAAATGAAAAGTTTCATAGATAAAAGCAGGGACCTGGTGTACACAGATAAGCAAAGCTACAGAACTGTTTGGATATAGGTAAAATTACCCACCAGCTGGGAAAATAGGAGAATCAGAACAGGTATGCATGAACCATAGCAAGCTTGGATTTAGCAAGACCTCACTCAAAAAGAGTGCAGGCAGTAAGAGGGAAAACTAAGCCTGTGAATGACATCAGCAATGCAAGCAGGAGAAAGGACATTGCTTAAAAAAAACCAAAGTAGATAAAGGAGCCCTGGCAGACTAATATCCAAGTAGCTCTTCTTCATACATCAATACAGTCCGTGAAGTGTGTTATTTTTCCAGCATGGCCTTGCCAATTGCTTTATCTCAGAATGCTGTTCATGAAACACCATATGATAAGAAAGTGTTTAGATTGAACCACCGTGAAAGATTTCAGTGTATAAACAGCCCACAAAAAAAAAAAAAAAAGGGGGGGAGGGGCGGGGGGGAGGGGAATTTGAATTCGGATCTCCTGGATGATCTTGTAGAGGTTATAAACTTAAAGGAAATCAACTTTTCATATGGGAAGACAGCAATAAGAAAAGGGACAATGCTAAAAAAAAAAAAAAAAAAGGGAGAAGTTCTGATTAGATGTCAAAAGGGGAAATTGTCACTGAGAGGATGGTGATGTGCTTACACAGCTGAGCAGAGAAGCTGTGGATCCCTGGAGGCACTCAAGGCCAGGTTGGATGGGACTCTGGGCAGCCTGAGCTGCTGGAGTTAAGTTATTAACTTAAGTTATTCTGTGGTCTGTTAAATTATGGAACTATTTCATCTGAAGAGATTTGGAAGTCATCCTCAGTTTATGTCATCTAAGAGTTTAAATAAAGTGTTTAAATAAGACAGTTACTAATTATATTTTACTTTTGGCATCAGTGTAATTCCTCCAGGGCAGGCCAAATGCTTAAACCAATAGCCAGTGATCACAGCCTGTTTTCATCATTTCACATCAAAGTACACTGCTATGCATCTTTTCTAGGAGCCTGCAACTTCCTGTTAATGTTTTTGCAGTCTCCTTTAATGAAGTAATGACACTGCTCAAGATAATTAACTTTATCTTCTGCCTTCAAGTTACAGCTCTTGGAAAAAATATTTTGCTGTAACTGTCTCTTCCTTTTTGGAATCCACCCAAGAAGAAGCAAACATGATATAGGGATAAAAATTATTGGGAGGGGTGTCCATGCCATTTCCACAGCCTTGAGTAGACTCAAAACAGGCAATAATTTCAGATAAAACTTTTCTTACGAACGGTAGCCTATGCCCCCAGAAATCATTGTATCAAATAAGGAATGACAGATTGGTAGAGACGCATTCGCCATCTTTCTCCACATCTGACTCGTTTGTTGATGGCAGCACAAGAACGACAGACAGTCATCTCTAAATCCTGCAAAGTCAGGGCCACAGAGCTCACTCGCGCTCATGATCTTTTATTTTAGCCTTCATAGCTTATGACTTTGCATCTGCAGGATTCTACACAAGCTCAACACACTTGTTTCTCATCTTAACTACCTTTTTTTCCTACTCCTTACTTATTTCATTACATCTGCATAAATAAAGAGAATAACTCTCCATCATCTGTTGTCTGAGCAATGACGTGATAAGGAGTTGCTAATCTTCCCTCCTATGAGATGCTTACCTTGCAATCTAATAAAGCCCAAGTGACCTGAGTCCAAAAAATGAAGCAGGAATGTAAAGTTTCTGGATTAGCAGGGAAAGCTCCCTGACACAGGAAATTTTAAGAGATTCCAGCTATTTTGTCCATTCCCTTCTTGTGTACTGAACATACAAAGGTTTACTTGAACATAGAAAGGTTTGCTTGAGGCCTCTCTTATATTTTGTAGTTGTACGGTCCTACTCCATTCAGGAAAAATGTTGTATCTTTAGAATACGAGCAAAGGAATTGTTCTGACAATTATCAACAGTTTAAGACGGCTATCTGGGCAGAAAATCTGCATTACCTTGACACCTTTCTCAGCAGGAGAGCCTTAAGGTTCAGTAATATTAGTTTTCATGCCTAACAATTATCCATGGTAGCAAAAATAGATACAGTGTGGGGGGGAATCTACTTATTTACATTGAAACCACTTGGTTTTATTATTAAAACTGCTAGAAGCTGCAGATTGTGTATAGACACTGCATATCATCACCAAAGACCCACTAAAAAGACCAGCATTAATCTTTTTCAAGTGAGTCCCTTGTTTTCTTCCAGATTCTGAGACAATTTATCTTATAGATAATGCTCTGTTATCTAAGCCAGAGAAGTGCTTCAGAAGTGGCCAGTGGATGGGGAATTTATGCTTGAAACACCTGCAACACTTCTCTCTTGCTTGACCCAGACATACAGAAACATGAGGGAATCACATCACTTCCTGCAGTGGGATCAGTTTGCAGACTTATGCAGACATTTACTGTGTCAGAGTGCTCTCCTCTGCTGAGAAAAAAATGCACTCCATAGAAAGATGTGGCTAAGCTCTTACTGACATGTTAGTGGACACAGTGACCGAAGAGAGTCAGAAAACCATAATTTTGAATCTGTGAAGCTCAATTAATTTCTTTATGCACTTGTTTATTTATAAAGAGAGAAACAATTTATGCATTGTGATAAGTGGTCTTGCTGCCAAGTGGAGACAAATAACCAGCCACCTCTTCTATGAAACACTGTAACAGTTTTTGTACTGTTTTATTAAGTGCATAATCAAGGTGAAAAATCCATCTCTGGTCAAAGTTCTCTCTGTTCTAGCTTTGTAACATCCTTCCAAAGCTAAATGAAGCATTTGAGTTACAGCTCCCTCGGGTGTTCTGTCATAATTGATAGGTTGCATGCAGAAAGCTTTTTCGCAGGTTTAGAATGAAGGGACTATGCAGAAATAAAAACTCATTTTCCTTTCATGGAAATCTGTGTTCTTCAGAAACTGTGTTTAGATAGGACATTCCTAATTATCTCTAAAAGGCATTGTGCCAGCAGTCTAAAATATACTTTTAGAATTCAACAATTCACTTATTATTATACTTCACTTGCTTTGTTATCATTAGTTCATTTTTCTTGTCCTCTTACAATAGTGTGCATCTATCTAGCACTAGATCAAGCCTTTTCCCTGGCAGAGACTCTTCAACACTCAGATACAACTCCTTCAGTGCAGCTAACACTCGCTTATAGCTCAGTAGGTATTCTGTGCGCATGGTGGTTTTATTTGGTCTTTTCTATGGCGTTAATAAATGATATTCATGCCTAGTCTGACTTTAAGCATACATTCTCAAAGTCACATTTAGAAAAGCTTCACTTGCTTCTGGATCTGTGGCTTTATGACACCTAATTTCCTGTTCTCAATGTACTTTTGGATAAGAAATCAGTTTTTGACTGATTTCAGATACTGTAGACTCAGAAATCCTACCAAAACCGAAAGAAGCTAAGTGTGTTCAGCATGTCTGGCAGACACTGTATAAACTTTTTGCCATCATATCACCACCATACTGTATAAGAAGTCAGTATACTTTCCTGCTTGTAAGCTTCCTCCAAATACTTCAAAGTCTCCTTGGAGCCTTCTTTGCTCCAGTCTGAACAAGCCCAACTGACTCAACCTTTCTTCACAGGAAAGGTCCTCCAGCCCTTGGATTATCTTTGTGCCCTCCTCTGGATCTGCTCCAACAGTTCCACATCCTTCCTGTCCTGGTGGCCCCAAGGCCCGGACACAGTATTCCAGGTGGGGCCTCACAAGGGTAGAACTGGGGGTGCAATCCCCTCCCTCGCCCTGCTGGCCACCCCTCTTCTGACACAGCCCAGCATACTGTTAGTCTTCCATACTACAAACACATACTGCTGGCTCACATCCAGCTTCTCAACTCCCAAGTCCTTCTTTTCTGGGCTGCTCTCAAAGGGTTCTTCTCGCAGCCTGTACTGGGGTTGCCTCAACCCAAGTACAACACCTTGCACCTGGCCCTGCTGAATCTCATTAGATTCTCATGTGCTCATGTGTGCCCAGGTCCCTCTGAATGGTGTCCCTCTCTTCTACGGTGTCAACAATCATCTCATTACTTCTAAGTAATAAGGCTGTACTTTGCCACAAGTAATGGCTGTTGTAAAGCCACTATCATCATGTAGGCCACTGAGTCGCCACTTTTCAAGTATCTGTTTCCTATTTCCTTTCCTTTTACTATATTTCTTTTCTTCAAGTATTCCAGTTATCTTCATTCCTCATTCCATATAGCAGCTGCAGGATGAGCCTTCACAACACACAAGTGACATCTAAACCAAGACTGAGAGAATCTTGTATTGAATCTTGAATTCAGATTCACAGTTCTCCTACCCTTTCCTGGATGTCACAGTTGACATTTTGTCATCCTGCAAGACAAACTGCTCTAGCGCACCATTCAGTATGTGTTCCGAGGTAGCACTAGTCTGTGAGCCCCTGCTTGGGCTCTTACTATGTGTCTATCTCTGGAGCTAGGTGGATACACACACACACTTCAAATGTAAATGCTTTTTACATCCCAGGTTACACTGCACTTCCTACATCAACTCCTGAAATATCACAAACAGCTCCTTAGAGACTAACAATTGCCTAATAGTGTGGCATTCACAAATCCTTAGCATCTTTTCATTACACATTTTTTAATTAAAAGTTTGCTTTAGAATGTCTAAAAGCTTTATCTCTGCCTTAGTTCCATTCATTTCCCTCTTTTAATCCCTCGTGCAAATTTAAACTGTTTGATATTATATGGACATTTCAGAATTTTCTATCCTGCCTGTTATGTGGGGAAATATTTTCCTATAATCTCCAAACTATGCATAGACAAGAATATAAAAGCTCTCAAAATCATTCTTAGTATACTTCCTTCTCTGAGGTTTGCTGTTTCTTTCTGAGTCTTCCCACAGAAAAGCTGGAAAGCTTTCAATTCCACAGAAAGGATCTAACCCAAAAGATGACCATAAAGCCCAACTGCGCATTAATACGTCAAGTCCTCCTCGAGTTCTGTTTGAAGCAATAGAAGAGGACCAAGTCTTCTCCATCTTTAGAGCACACAGCAGAGGAGGAATGGACACAAGAGACAGTGTCATCCTTTCAGAAAGAAGTCCCCTCTAAAGGTTTGCTTCACGCTGCAGGAAGACCCAAAGTCCAGCTCATGCCTTACCCCAGCAGAGGGTGCTGTTGCTCCTGCAGAGCGATGGGATGCAGCAGCCTGCGGACAGCCGGAGCCCGGCCTCTGCTGCCCGAACGGGAGCTTGAGCTGCTCCGGCACGGGGCAGAGCTGGGGCGTACCATTCTGGAAGTCACGTCTTCAGTGACAACAGGGTGGAAGGGTGGGCAGAAAGATAAGGGTGTGACACAGAGTTCGAAATAAACAGATTAAGAGGCAGACCAAGGGGAAGGAATTAACAAGAGGGAACGACTAAAGATATTTCGTTGAGCTGTGCTAAAACAGTTTCTACAAGTAAGACCAGGATTTAAAAAAAATAAAAATAAAAATAAAAATAAAAATAAAAATAAAAATATCAGATTGAAGAAAAAGAATAGATGATCTAGTGCTTTTATGGCCCAAATTTGTGCATATGTGATTCCAGCAATTTCAAGTAGGCACTAAAATAAAGTCTTGGTGAGTATTCAGTAAGCTTAAAGCTCAGAATAGAATATAAAGGCACTATTCCACAGACACACAAACAAAATAATAATAATAATAATCTGGCCTACTGCAGGTGGCATAAAAACTAACATAAGAATAGAACTGGAGGATTTTTGTGTGTATTTTTAACAAGATGATGCCTATTTGCAGGTCAGCACTCCTTAGTCCCATGTGAAAACACAGAGCAGCTGAGATATGCACAACTTGATGATTCTTGAGGTCCTTTCCAACCTAAGTGATTCTATGATTCTGTCACTCAACAAGCTGTTGTCAGAGCAGAAAAACACTGAATCCCCCCAATTTCAAGCCCATGTCCCAGCAACTGAGACAGGAATACCGTATTAAAAAGACCCTGATGGATATATCTAAAATAGAATAAAATAAAATAATAATAATAATAATAATAATAATAATAATAATAATAATAATAATAATAATAATAATAATAATAATAATCTAACACCTTCTAAGCCATTTAAGTCTTTAAACTAAGCAAAATTCTGTGGTGATGAATTTCTGCACTGAACTTACATAAGTCATGGTAGCAGGGGGCTGTAAGGGCGTCCTCTGTGAGCAAAGCCCAGCATAGCCCCACATCAGAGCAGCTGCAGCTGTTCCAATGGGACCCACTGCTGCCAGAGCTGCAGATTTAAGGAAGGGAACACTGCTGTGCTATAACAGCTGGGTGAGAGGTGGCCTTGTGATCACTGAAGTCAGTGCAGCAGGAGGTAATCCAGGCTGGAGTAGAAGGAATTTTTTTTCAGTTTGATTTTAGTTCTTGATGCTTCTGTCTGTTAATAACAGGAAATAGATTATGTGAATCTCCCTTAAATTGAGTGTGCTTTGGCCGTGATAGTAATTGGTGAGCTATCTTCCTGTCCTTATCTCAACCCACAAGCTTGTTTTCATCACTTTCTCTCCACTCCCCATTCTTTTGAGGGGAAACAAGAGTGAGAAGTGATGGAACTGAGCTGCCCATCAGTACAAAACCACTATGGTTCCATAAATTAATTACCTGTTGAAAAAAAAAATTACTTTCCTTGTTGTAAATCTTCTGCTTGCTACATTAGTATTAGATTATAGCACTATTTCCTCCTCCAGGTTCTAGAACAACAAGAACCTCTCCTATAATTGACTGGAAGAAAGGTATCAACAATTTTACTTGTTTTCACAAATTCTAACTTGCATAGTTCTGCTATATGTGTTGACACTGGATATCAAACAGCAGATTCAACACTGATAAAGATATATGTTGACTTCAATTATCGGTTTCTAAGAAGTTACTCTTTACAACATAAAACACAAAATTTATCAGACTTCTTGTGAGTTGGGAGCAGTTGTTTTTCTGTTTTTGTGTGAAATATCCAGCGTTAACCACTGAGAGAAAGAGTATATCAGCATAGATGGCTTTTGTTCCATTTCTCTAAGCCTGTTACTATATCCCTGTGTTATTTTTAGGGAGGGAATCTGAAACTCAATTAAAGATATGACAACACGGACAGAACGTAATTGCCAGTACCAAGGATGGTATAGTTTTAATTAGCCATTGTCTGCAGCATGTTTCCATTACTTGCTGGTAGTAAAGGGTTAGGTTAGGCACAAAGGGAGCAACTCTGTCTGTAAAAAAGCAGGAACAAAAAAAGATGAGTGGCTTTCGCACAGTCCTCATCAGTCTTTTAGTATTTCCCAACCATTGTGTCATGTAGTTCAGAAAACTTTCCCAGTCTTGTTCTGTTATGTTGTTGCTCCAGTTTTATTCCCCACCACCCACCCAAAGCTCCTCTCTCACTTTTCCAGGCCTTTGTAATTGCAGATAAAGCAGTATTGTGCTTTGTTGCTATATATTAAAAACAAACAAAAACCACTCTGTACTTAAGAACTGCATCAAGCTCTTGACTGATCAAACAATAAAACTATTCATTAACATCAGCTGATACTTCTCTGTAACAATTGCGCTGTATGAGTGAATCAAGGGCTAATATATTACAGATGATTTTGATAATTAACTCTCTTGAGAAACTCATTTTCATCTGGGAATAGAGACACTTGTTATCCAAAAGAAAGAAAAGGACAATTTTTCCTTTACAGTTCCCTCATGATGTAGATCAAACTTGCAATTAGTCCATACAAGAAATAAACATGATTTTAAGGAATAGATTATGATTCTTTATGCTAATTTCTTTTGAGACCAAAAAGGTTAATCAAAATTCCCAGTCCTTTTGATGTTATTTTTAAAATGTCTTGGTATGTTTAGCCTTTAACAATGTCTGATGTGACACAGCCACTGCAACGTTTAATGAAGTTTAATTCAGTGGAGTTTAAAGGTCAACCAGCACTCGTGGGTCCCCTTACCTTCTCATGATTTAGCCCATAGGCTACCTCTGAGGAGGTCTTTGAAGAGTTTAAAGTTGGCTCTGCTGAAGTCCAGGGTTGCACTCCTACTTATTGCTTTGATTTTTCCACATACAATCTTGAACTCTACCACCACTAAATCCCAAGCTGCCCTCAGCCTTCACATCCCCTACCAGCTCTTCCTTGTTAGTAAAAACAAGGTCAAGTAGCACACCCTTCCGCATCAGCTCCTCCATCACCTGTGTCAGAAAGTTATCACCAACGTATTGCAGAAACCACGTAGACTTTGTGTTCTTGACCATGTTACTTTGTCAACAAATATCAAGATGCTTTAAGTCTCCCGTAAAAATAAGTGCTGGGTATCACAAGGCTACTTCCAGCTGTTTGTAGAAGGCCTTGTCTGCTTTCTTCTCCTGATCAAGTGACCAGTAGCATACACCCACAACAGCCACCTATGCTAGCCTGGCCCTTAATTCTTACCCACAAGCTATCCATTTGTTTATCATTACCCCTGCAGTGGAGCTCAATACATTCTATCTGCTGTCTCACGTAAAGAGCAACTTCAGCACCTCACCTTACCTTGCCATCTACAACAGCATGCCAGTTTGTGAGCTATCCCACCATGTTTCCATGACTGCATTGAGATCATATCCCTGTAAGCACACACAGATCTCTAGTTCTTCCTGTTTATTCACCATGTGTCATGCATTGCTATACAGGTGCCATAGGGAAGCAGAGGGTGCAGGTATCTCTAGAGGGATGCAGAAACGTTTAAGTTAGGCTCTTGGCAGTGTTATCTTCTCTGAGAAGTCCTCACAGGATCCTACTGGACAACTGTTTATCTTCACAGTTTACTAAAAAGACAGCATTCCCAGGCTGTTCTCTGTCACAAGGAACTCCATCCCCTTCCTCCATTTTGCTCCAATTTATAGGAGGGAGAAGAGATTCTTTTAGTATATGTATACCTGATGTGAGATTAAGACACAGTGTTAGCCTGACCAGTTTATTACAAAACCTAGTCAGTTAGCGGCAGCTTCTGGCTTTGGGATCTCTGCAGAAACTCCTTTGTTCCCTTCTTCCGGGCCTTGCCAGCAGATAAGAGGGAGCAGGGAGGTGCTCGTCTGCATCCTGTTTTTCACAGAATATGATGGTATCATTCCCCAGTTCTCCTATACCAAGCTGGAGTTTTTGGTCACAGGCCAGATCTTCTGCCAGCAAACAGTCCTGAGCACTCTCTTCCAAAGGCAAACAGCTCCAAAGAAATGCTTTCAAATGTAAAATTGTTCACAAAGTGATGCTGACTGCCAAACGGCAATACTCACCTCTCATCTCCTAGATAAGTTAGAGTCTTATTGCAAGAAATGCCTCAGAAACAAGCTTTGAGTCAAAATCAAAGAAGGGTCAAAACTGTCAAAATCAAGTTTAATGCTCTGGTAATTAATCCAGCCAACTTTCTCTCCAGAACACTGGCCCCAATTGCTCAGTCACATTCCATCTCATGCCCACACACCTGTTCTCTCAAAGGTGTGCCCAAGATCTTGGTACACAGAACCTAGATCCTAATACCATCCTGTCAGCCAATAATTTACCACCTCTATTCTCCTCCTTCCTTCTGGGTCCCAGACACTACTCAGGAGGACAGAGAAGAACACTTCTGGTGCTCCTGATCCCCTTAGCACCTTTCCAAGGGATGCAAAGTCCCTTTCTGACGTTCTGTCATTTCCTCGTGGCAGCCTCCCGTGACCCTACTTGAATGACAACAAGTGGATGGTGATCTTCTTGTTTGATCAGACTCTTTTTAAAAGTCTATTTTGAAGTAATTCAGAACAAAATAAAATTTGGACTGGCTGAAAAGAAAATGTTTATTTTCCTTTTTATTTAATGATAAAACAAAGATTTTCCCCTTGGCTTTGTATTGTTCACTTGATATATGTTCACAAAAAGTGATGGGATGTTTCCCAGCAGCATGCCAACATCCTATAACCACTTTTCTCATTAAATGTTTGGTACAATCTGATGAATAATGTTAATGAAATGGTGCATAAGAAAATAAAAATTAAAACCAACCAAACAAACACATTATCAGTACTTTTTTTCTTTCAGTTTCAAAGCAGGGAAAACTTACAATCAACAAAAAAATGATACAAAATTTTTCTATAGTTTTCAATTATATACGTATTTCATTTTGGACAAACTGCACTAGGGTATGCTGTTACTTTTTCTTTTTTTTTTTTTTTTTTTTTTTTTTTCCCTGAGACTATAAATCCATTTATTTGTAAAAGAAATAAATAATTGTGGTTGAGTTTTGTCTAAATCTCTCAAAGCCTTGCTAAATGTGTTTTTGTTTTGTTTTATTCATATTTCTTGCCACTACATTTCCATAAATTACTTTTTCTATCTTAGGACTTTGGGGGATGTCATTTCTACTCACTGTAAAAATTCATTTTCAAAACAGTCCTTTTGGCAACAAATGGAAAAATGCTATCAGTGGTAGAGGAGCACTGTATCATATTACAAATGTTCACTCCTATTACGTTTTTTACTGTTGAGAACTAGAGACACTCACAACTTGTCAGGAAAGATACAGAAACCCATTTGATATACCTAGCAGAACTAATGAGCTAGGGCTGCTTCATAACCAGCTATAAAAGCATGTGGAAAGACAAACCAACCTTCTCATTTTGGGTGAGCATTTGAAAATGTTTCATTCAAATTACCTCCAAGTCTTTACTTCACATGTTGGCTTAAACAAGTTTCTTGTAATTCTCCTGGGAGTCAAAAACTGACTGAACTCCAAGGACCAAAAAAGACTCTGAGCTGGAAGCAGCTTTGATAAAACATAGAATGTCTTCAAAAATAAAAGAAAGGGGAAAAGGGGTAGGAAAAAGGGAAATGGGAAAATCGGAAAAGAGGGAAAAGAAAAAAAAAAAACAAAAAACAAAAAAAAACAGGGCAGCTATTATAGAATGGCTTGGGTTGGAAGGGACCCCTGAGTACAACCCCATGGCTTCTCTGGGCAGCATGTTCCAGTGCCTCTCCACTCTCCAAGAGTAAATTTCTCCTCTAACATTTAATCTGAATCTCCCTTCTTTTAGTTTAATTCTGTTCCCCCTCGACTATCACTATCCGCCTGTGTAAAATGTCAGTCTCCCTCCTTTTTATAAGCTCTCTTTGAGTACTCTAAGGTCACAGTGAAGTCTCCCCAGAGCCGTCTCTTCTCCAAGCTAAATAAGCCCAACTCTCTGAACCCTTCTTCACATGGGAGATGCTCCAGCACTCTGATCATCTGATCAAATCAGTTTTCTTTGGACAGAATTTATATATATATATATAATATATATATATACAGTAATAATAATAAAGTAGAAAGGAAGAAAGAAAATAGAATAGTGGGATACTTTTGTGTGTCCCAAATGAGTAGAGCCTACTGTTGCAGAATTCATTACCTTTTAGTCCACACATCCTAATGGTGTAGTCCCTCCAACAAGCTTCCTGAAAGGAAAAGAGTGGAAGAGTTGAAGACCACAGGGAATTACACACAAGGCATAAAGAAAACAAATACCAAGTAGAAAATGAAAGGAAGTTTGGTTTGCTTGTTTTTATTTTAAAAAGTAAAAATAAAAATAAAATAGTTAAAGTTGGACAAGAGAGAGAAGGAGCAAAAGAAATGTGAAAATTAAGAGAGGGACATTTGTTTTGGAAGATGCTATATTTCAGTCATCACAAGGAGAGAGTGGAACTAGAGATAAGAGACCACTTTTTTCTCCATATTTTTCTTGACCAGACTGTCATCACATAGCCTTTATGGGTCCTTTTTTTTATTACCATTATCTCAGCAAAGAAAAGCCTTATACCCTTCAACTGACACACAACCTCACAGGTGTTAATACCAGGGATCTTAGAAATCTCCTTACTGGTACATCTTTTCCTCTTCTCTTAAGTGTAAAGTCAGAGAAAATAGATGTGAAAGAAAGAACAGGTGGAGATATAGGGGAAATTATGCTGTCAAGATCAGGAAAGGAATCATTATACATTCTGAGCAAATTTGAGTTAATTGACTACTTGATGGAGGAAAGAGAACTAATTCCTACTCATTATGCTTTCATTTAACATAACAAAAAAAAAAAATAAATTAAAAATGCTGTATCTATACCACTGTTCTTCATACTTGAGGAAAAAAAAAAAAAAATCATACAAGTTTCCAGTTCCTTACAGACGAAGAAAAGCGCAAACAGCTAAAGCACTGTAGGGAAAGAACAAAAGTGAGGGCATTTGTGTAAGATATGAAAGCCCAAAGTTCAGTGATTTGCCATGCAATTCCTAGACTGGAACCTATGGTCAGGCATTCTGACATGCTGGATATAGGGTCCAAAATGCAAACAGAAGTTGAATACATGGTATTTTTTCCAGGTGTATTCTATCTCATCACATACTGAGCTGTAGCTTAAACTACTAGTGAGGAAATAGTGAAAATAATTTGCTTCTGAGATTTGGTAGCTGAAAGTTGAAATCCCCTCCACCTCCACAGCCAGTATATCTGTATCTCTGTGCAATGTGCAATAATGTGAATTTGTCTGCAATATGTATCAACTGACAAGATGATTTTCTTTCTGAAATTTAACAGCAAATAAAGCATATAACAGAAGAAAAATGTTAATATGGAGCATTTGAAAGATATCCTTTTTGAGGATGATAATCACTTTAATAAGACCTTGGTTTGCTGTTTTTCTCTGTGTTCTGCCTTGTAATCAGTAGTGGCATAAATATTAAAAACAGAAGTCAGGTATGAAAAGTCAGGAAACGAAATGACTTTGCTTGACATCTATTGTCTTAATTAAAGAGCAAAGGAGCAATATATTCCCCTACTTATTCTCTCTGTAACACAAATCAGGCTAAAGGTTAGAAGAAACTGACATAGACACAAAGACTCCTTGATTGCCCTTACTTACACTAAGATACTGGGAAGTAGTGCTGTTTTGTACTGCTGCTGGTTGTGCAGGAGGTGAATTTGTGACTCCCAGCGGGAGCATGACCCCAAGAGAAGCTACTCATTACTGGCACTGCTTCACCGCTTGCAGAGGCAGAATCCATCAGCTTGTCTTGCCAGGGTTTTTTTGAGTAGCTTCCATCCAGCTTGGTTCTTGCCCACTACCCTCTTCCTCCAGCACACCTCTAGGTGTTGCCATTTCTTTCTGCCTACACATCAAAGAATTTTTCAGCTTTTGGTCTTCCTCCTTAACAGAACCTCAGTGAATACAGGAGAAACCTTGATCTGTATGCTAGACACAGAGGCAATATTCAAGCAGCTTCTGAGTTACTTTTTTCTCTTCTCTGCAAAACAGAGTGGAAAATTCCTGAATGTTTCCTTGTTTTTTTCTTTTCTTTCTCTTTCTTTCTTTCTTCCTCTTTTATTTTTCTTTCTTTCTTTCTTTCTTTCTTTCTTTCTTTCTTTCTTTCTTTCTTTCTTTCTTTCTTTCTTTCTTTCTTTCTTTCTTTCTTTCTTTCTTTCTTTCTTTCTTTCTTTCTTTCTTTCTTTCTTTCTTTCTTTCTTTCTTTCTTTCTTTCTTTCTTTCTTTCTTTCTTTCTTTCTTTCTTTCTTTCTTTCTTTCTTTCTTTCTTTCTTTCTTTCTTTCTTTCTTTCTTTCTTTCTTTCTTTCTTTCCTTTCCCCCCCTAGATTCCCTAGGATCTGCAAATGTTTCACCTGAGTCAGTTTTGAAATGCAAGATTTATTTGCCTTTCTGGAAACAGTGTAATGGGGTTGCTGTAGGTGCTGGAACATTGTTTGAAAAAATATATTGTTGCCTGAGTTTCATGCAGGCACTCACAGAACCAAAACTGATGTTATGATATGACATAGTTTCTACAAATAGTTACAAAAGCACATTTAATTTATGGCATCTTTCAACGTTCATTTTAGCTGTCACCCTACATAAGAAATATGAAGAATGTAATGGAAAATAAATAATCCACTGTAGATTTGTATATAAATACATTGAAGTAATAAAATAAAGTTCCTACCGTTTAGTCACCATAGGTGTTTATTACAGTTATGAAATAAAAAAGTAGGAGAAAATGAAGTCAAATTAGAGTTAGGTAAAAACATAGACAGCACTGAGGTGAGACTGATAATGCCCTTAAATATATTTAGCATTCTTCTCTTTCAGCTTCTCTAGAGTCAGAGGCCTCATCTTTTTTAAGCAGTCGTTGCTGTTTACAGTGATTTTTCTTTGATCTTATTTCTAACTACGAAATCACATAGCAGCTGCAGAATTATGTTTTTCCCACCAAGATGTAGACTAGTTTTTTTTTTCTTTCTTTATGTTAAAGAATTTACAAATGTAATTCAAATTCTTTACATTTCCAGATAGAAAATTGTAACCTGTCATATGGAACTCCATTTGAAGGTCTGGACTATACTTCTTCTCTAACTAATAACTGGAAATAGTTTCAAATTTAACATCTTGTATTGTCATATTTATCCTGCTTTTCTTGATGTGGCCTTTGGTTTTGCTTCTGGCCTTCTGAAAAACAACTTGATTTTAGGGAACTGTTTTGTTTCCTACAATCCTGAGCTACCTAAGAGTGACTCATCCTGCCAGTTATGATAACAAAGATGCTTGATTTAGAAACACAATATTCCATAGAGCCTTTCCACTTCTGCAGAAGTTTTCTTTTATCAGCCATCTCATCTACATAACTGTCTAGAGACAGCTGAGAAACTCCAAGCACTGCTGCTAGACCAGCTAGGTTTTCCTCTAGCTGGGACAGATATTGATACACATCTGGAATGCTTGTGGTTATTGGTTGTTCCTGTGGAATAAGATTTCTATTTCATGGTTTATTTAAGGAAAGACAAAGAAGACATAAGGACTGACAGAGCACAGTTAAGATGATTCTCTGAGTTGATGGAACCTAAGTAGGCATATACAAAAGAAAGAAAGACGTTCAAAGATGTATGGGTAAGTTAAAAGCTCTAGCACTGAAAAGACAGAAAATGGAAAAGCAGTGTGTCTAGTGCAAATTTTAAAATACATTACAATTTTAACTTCTCTGGACTTATGTGCATTTTTCTCCCCACTAAATTTCTGTCTTTTTCAGGGCACAGACTGACCTGTTTTACTTCTTGTGCTCCTACTACTTCAGACTTTCAAGTAGATGAGCCAGAATCATCTTACCTGCTAAAAATTATTTGCAGCCAATATGTGATACTTGATACCAATGCTGACCTGTCTTCTTTCCACATCTTGTTTACTATTCATTGTCCAAAATATAGCCCACACCCTGTATAATGCACGTGACTCAAGGCCTTCCCTAGATACAAAATTATTATTTTTCTCCTGGGCTTTCCTGCAGCCTGCCCTAGCAGCCAAGTGATGCACAAACATTAATTAAGTTATTTTCACAATATACCAGTGAGACAACAAGGTATTATTATACCCAATTTAGACATGGAGAACTAAGGTATGAGAAACTGTGGTTCTACAGGTAAGCTATCAACACCTTTAACTACACAGCTTGGACCACTCTTGGAACAGGGCTGAGCTATTGACTAAGTGAGGTAGTCTTACTGTAGAAAAAAGAAGTGTTAAGTTCATGTAATTAAAGACTAAGTCATAGCACAAATGCCTGATAGAGTCAAAAAAGGTTTCTCAATCAGCTGTAATTTTGATATTTCCTAACCTTCCAAGCTTAATTTATGGTCCTTAATAATATTATTTCAATATAGTTAATATTTTTAAATTGCAGGATCAAACTCCATACAATATCAGGAGAAAAAAAAAAAAGAAAAAAAAAGAAAAAAAAAGTAAGGAAAAAAAGAAAAAAAACAAACAAACAGGAATTCAGTTTTAACACATTACCCTGACTTTCTCGTGAGTCACCAGAAGGGTGTGAGCACATGCTCCTGGTATAGTCCTGGGTTGCCACAGGGTTCATTTCTTCAGACGTCTAGAACCACCTGCTGCTAGATAAAAAGCAATTTGAGAGGAAAATAACAGCACAGTTTCTATTCTGGATTATCAGAGCAGAGCTGGTTAGCACCCACAGTAGACATATGCAACAAAATGATAACCTAAGAAGAGGAGTAAATTTCTTATCAGGTAACGATGGCCAAAGAATTGGAATGGTGCTAGAAGACACAGTTGAGTGAAAGGAGTTGGTAGGTCAGATTGACGTTTGGATTTGTTGATCTCAAAGGCTTTTTTCCAAGCTACATGATCATATGATTCTAAAATTCTAAAGTCATAGTAGTAAGTTGTTACTTGTTTTTTTGTGTTTTTTTTTAAATTTATTTTAATTTTTTTATTGAGTCTTAGTTTCAGAGATACTATTTTATCAGCCAGTTTCATGAGATTATTTTCTAATATCAGTCACTGATATGGTAAATTTTATTCCCAGCGCTGAAAAGAAAGACATGTTTTTTTCTCAGTCTCCAAGTATGGCCTCTGATGTTCTACTTTTTGCACCTTGGGCTCTGTTGACCAGACACATCTTGAGCTACCTGCAAGAATTCCTTAATAAAACACTACAGATTAGTTTACTTCTAAATAATTAAACTGAAAAGCAGAATTCTCAGGCACAATATCCAGGAAGGAGAAGAAATTTAGTTAAGTTTAGATTTAAAGCTCTGGAAATCACACTGAGAAATAGCAGAAACTTAATTCGAAGAATTGGCCTGGTTTTACTGGATTGTCTCAGTAGGTCTTCAGTAGGTTAAAAGTCCTTTTTCAAACACTGCAGGATGTCTTAAAGAGAGATTCAATTGTGGAGAGGTGTAAGGTGAGAAATAATGAAAGTCAGAATGATGTTTGTGGGCTCCTATATGGGCAAGATCAACACAGAGAAATTGAGTTATTTTAAAACATTACTCTTTCTAGTTTGCTTATATTTCTAGTTTAGTGAAATCAGTGCTACATTTCCTTCAGACTCCTAAAAGTCAGCATCTTTCACGCTGTCAGATTTACTAGGCAATCACAATTATTATGCTAATAGAGTACTCCAGAACCTTATCTAAAAATAGGAGAATCGTAAGATCTCACTGTAGATAAAAGCATGAGACAGATCAGGCTGATAAATACAGCTAAAAATAGACTAGAAAGCAGATATAAACATAGCTGTATATGACATAATGTCCCATCAGACCACTTTTTGCTTTAATCTCAGTTTCCTCTTAATGCAATGGCCACCTCCTTCACCTTCTTTCGCTCCACAGGTACTTACCCTTCATACATTTGTCCATTCTTTTCCAATTGCTTCCCTGCATTTGCCAGTAGTGACTCATTAGCCTACATTTATTCAGCTCGCTGTATTCCAGTTGCAATCTCCCTTCATATTCATTTTCGTGTGTTGTAACAATTTACAATTTCTTCCATTTTTATTGATATAGCTCTTTCTTTCCCACTTGCCACTTCTATCTAGACTTTCAGTTATTTTTACCCTTGCTTCATAATTCTCTTGAGCCAACTCATCCCAGTCTTCAATTTGTTGTGTACTCTTTTCCTAATCTATCTGCTCTTGTGGACTACGTTCATTCTGTTTCCACAGGCTCTTTATCGTCGGCAACATTGTCCCTGTTCTCTTCATTTACACCTTTCCTCACACACATCTTTCCTTATTCAACCTCAGCACATTCAGCCATGATCTAAACAGTGCCTGACACCCATTCCAGCTTCATTTGGTTTAAACCCTTTCTTCCTACACAGATTCTGTATTTACTTTAGAGCTCAGGGAAGACAGATGACATCTGTTGAGTATCCTATAGGTAATTTACAGTTGCAACTGAGGTGAAGACAAGCCCAAATGTTTACCAGACACGAAGCACTGAAGGAAGTCCACAGGAAAATAGAAAAGGGTCCCATTCCACAAACCACTAAGCATATAATGGGAAAAAAAATAATAATAATAATAATAAAATAATAAAAAAAAAAAAGTTTCTGTTTTTCCAGTCTAATTTATTCCTCAGTAAAAATGTTACATTCTTTGTCACATTAAACAATTCCTATTATTTAGCTATAGTTTTGGTTTCGGATGCAGATAGATGGCCTGACACCAGTCCTTCAGTCTGCAAGAATTTATTTACATCATTATTTTGTAAAAAGACAGTGTGAGCAACGAATTCTAAATCAGCAGATTTATTTTACGTTGTAGCTTGACAGCAGTCCGCTCATTCCTCTGGGCATCCAGGCACAGAGGAACCAGGAGACTGCAATGATATCTTGGTAAGTCATACATATAGCTTGTGGCTCGGCATGTCAGCCTAGTCTGTGACTTATGCCAAGATAGCAATGCATCCTGTTGATACAACGGTTACTTTATGCAAGGCTGTTTTTCAGAATGGAACTGTATGGTCTCTAAGCCGAAGAGAGCATAAGAAAATATAGGAATGTTTAATGAATTTATTTTCTGGTGTGTTGGTTTGTTTGTGTTCTATGCAGAAAATGATGCTTTCCTCATATTATTTCAACTTCATGTTTTCTCCTATTTGTACAGCTAAGAAAATCCTGGTAAATCTGCTAGCAGCTGGAGTAGCTTACAAACTGAAAGTCCTAAAAATACCTATTGTCATTCAGGTTTTATTCTGAAATAGCTTTTCCAGAACTATAGAATAGCATGTTTAAAAATGAAATTAAAATATAAATAATTCTAGATCTTAAAAGGATTACTTTAAAAAGATTAGCTCAGAAGGATTTTCCCCTTCAGTGTGCTTTGTTTGCAAACAGTTACTGTAAGTCTCTTCTTTGGCAATGTTTGCTTTCTGAGCATAGAATTCTCAAGGGCTGATCAAGAGTGCTCTATCACTCGCACAGATGCTGACATATAAGTGTTCTGTAGATGAAAAGGCAACACTCCCGCTGGCATCTAGGGACAACACCTGATTGTTTCTAGTTTCTCTTTGCAAAGAGTGACCACTTGTTTCCACTTCTGAGAAACCACCTCTTGCATAAGCACTAAATACTACTATGCATGCCTGGAAAACACTCAGTGTTTAAATTTAAGCATGTGAATATTCACACTCAAATCTTATTTAAATGTAAACAATTAATGACACTTATTTTGAAGATTTATTTTCTCCTTCATCTTTTCATAGCTGAATTCTCTTCCTCTGAGACCTGAAAAACAAGCTCAGAAAAAGCCCCTGAAAGCATTTGCAGGCTAAAAAGCTTCAGGAATATTTGGCTGTGTTTCTAGCTTTGTGCTTCCAGTAAACAATCTTATAAATAAAATCTTATTCACCTGATGCTAGGCTCTTTTAATACAAGTTTGGTTTTAATACGACAGTGTAAATCAATAAGAAATGGGAAGGAAGGAAGGAAGGAAGGAAGGAAGGAAGGAAGGAAGGAAGGAAGGAAGGAAGGAAGGAAGGAAGGAAGGAAGGAAGGAAGGAAGGAAGGAAGGAAGGAAGGAAGGAAGGAAGGAAGGAAGGAAGGAAGGAAGGAAGGAAGGAAGGAAGGAAGGAAGGAAGGAAGGAAGGAAGGAAGGAAGGAAGGAAGGAAGGAAGGAAGGAAGGAAGGAAGGAAGGAAGGAAGGAAGGAAGGAAGGAAGGAAGGAAGGAAGGAAGGAAGGAAGGAAGGAAGGAAGGAAGGAAGGAAGGAAGGAAGGAAGGAAGGGAGGAATTTGCAAGTTTAAAAAGTTCGGTTTCAAGCCCCTGGAGTGCTCTGATCATGCACTGAACAAAGCAGAACTTTCCAAAATAAGCTTGCTAACGTCAGAGCCTCTTGTTGCTAAGAGAAGAGAGTATAGCCTGCTAAAAGTATGCTGTTTCAACAAATCCTTTTGAACTGGCAGCCAACCTGTCTAAAGACAATGGAAGTAGCTTTAAGCAATACATATCAGATTGTTACATCAGCCTGTTTTAGCGGTGTAAGAAAAAAATCCAAGGGTATTGAGGAAAATATCAAGGGAGAAAAAAAAAGTTATCCTTTACTTAAAGAGATGGCAGAATTTAAATGTGTTCCATCAGTCAGAAAACTAATGGAGGTGAGAATGACCTACCCCAGGCTAATAATGTACAGTACAGGAAAGTTCTTAAAAGAATTTCCAATTAAGCTTCTTTTCATTACCATCCTAACCAAAGGCTCCACTACTGCATGGTACATTACTTCTAAGAACTGGACATTAATTTCTATCAGAGATAGGTATCCCCATCCTGACTAGGCGGAATGCTATGTAATACTGGCTATCCTATGTGGAACAGTATGTCAGTTCATAAAGCAATCTATACTTCACAACATGTACAGTTCTCATTGAGCTACTGATCCACTTGAATGGATTTCTGTGTCATGATTTTTGTTTCTCTTCAGTTATTGGACCATTAAAAATGAAACACACTAAAGTCTTACATTCTGACCTTAAAGACACCTATGAACATACACACACTGCTACGAAGCTGGGGATAGAATAAAATACAGGAGGAACTTCAGGATTCACAAATTACAAAATGACTCATGAAGCTGGTTGTATTAGTGGCAATAAAAACCTTGTCAGTTTTTGGCAGGCTCGTAAGCTCTGCACATAAATTTTAGATATCATGTGCTTAACAAAATGTAGTGGAGTACAACTTGTTAAACCCTCTTTGATCATGGCGAGCAGCAGAACTGGCTCCACAGACTGAAAACCTCCCATGAGTTACAGTGTGAGACATCCACCGGAACAGGCATATATGCATATTTGTTGCATTTATAGCCTGTTCTGTAGAAATAATATTTCAGTGGGACTTATTTGTTTTTCTTAGCAAACTTATTATATCTTAAAAGTACTGGATGTTGAAAATAATTACAAAAACTGGTTCTGCCAGTCTGTGTTCTAACTTTGCATCCCTATTTTGAACTTACTGCATCTTAATTCCCTCTAAGGTCATTGTAGTATGAAACACAGAACCCACGAAGGATTAATTTTCATAGCTTTTGTAGATAAACACGCATTTATACTTCTTTTTATTTTAAATTACTAAAATAAGATGTTACTATTTGTGAACAAAAGACCACATGTACACAGCTGACACTTGCAGAATATATCTGAATCAGACACTGTACATGTGTTTCAGTGATATGATTTTCACGGAAGTTTATTTCAGATCCTTGTATATGAAAACTTGAAGGTGAAACATACACTTACTCAATCACAAAGCAAGAATTTAATGTCCCTCTAACCAGAAACATGACCAGTCTTGCTAAATTACCTGAAGGGGGAAAGGCTGTGCAACCAAGTAAGCATTAATCTGGGCCTCAGGAGAATGCCACTCAATTCCTTGCTTTTCCAGGTACCTCCTCTATGACTTTGTATGAATCACACATACTCAGATTCTGAAAGGCATTGCATTATCTGTCATTAAAATCTCATTCATTCTCAGTCAGATGCATAACTCACAGACCTAAAAATAACCATACGAAAAGAGCCAGGTACTTGAGCTATCTCAAGGTATTTCCTGCTCCACTTAAAGAGTCCGGACAGCAAGATATACCAGGAAGCGGCTGAGGTCCCTTGGTACGCTCGCCCCAGAGCAGAGCTGATGGAGGCCTGATGTTGGCTGCAGCTGCTCACAGGGAGCGGAGGGGCAGCGCTGAGCTCTGCTCTGTGTGACAGTGACAGGGCCCGAGGGAACGGCATGGAGCTGTGCCAGGGGAGGGGCAGCTGGGGGTCAGGGAAAGGGGCTGCACCACAGGGCGGTGGGCATGGAATGGGATGCACAGGGCTGTGGGCACAGCTCTGAGTGCTGGAGTTCAGGGAGTGTTTGGACTCTGCTCCCATACACAGGGTTTGTATTTTGAGTGCTCCTGAGTGCAGCCAGGAGTTGGACTCAGTGATCCTTGTGTGTCCCTTCTTACTCAGGACACACTGTAATTCTGTTATTCTATTAGATTCCCTATAGATATCTGCCTAGTACGGACACATGTTTGACCTGTGCATATACATATTCCATTAAAGAAAATGCTTTACTTCCCCGGAGATCCATTCTAGTACCTACTTAACCTTAAAAAGACTTCTGCATAGCAGAACTGAAAACATTCCATGCTTCAGTTCTTCACTTAGCAAACAGTGATTTTTATCACTTAAGTGAGTTGCTGAAGGAATAGATACACTTTCATCAGAGAAAATTCTATTAGAATAATCAAGTTTAGCTACTGAAATCAATGTATTGCATATCTTAACAGCTAAATTAGAAAAGTAATCAAAACTAAGCACTGCAATGTGGCAGCTTTTAAAAACATCCACACAAGGTAGATATCTGTAAGGTTGAAATTTAGCCAAACTACGCAGAGGTGTGAGTAAGACAAATTCTGTTGACAGTGAAAAATGTATGCATTTTAAATATCACATTATATTTCTCCATAGTTATTTTAAGAAAATATAAGAAGGAGTAAATTGTTTCATTTCACTCTGTTATCCTTTGAAATTGCTACTGTGAAGACTGAATGTGTAAATACTGTGTGTGGTAAGAATACACCCCAATGGAAACAAACTCTGTCTCTTCATTAGAGCACAATGACAGGATTCCTTTCAAAACTGGTCTCTACATAAAAGAGCAGCAAATGATGCTAAGCATGAAGATTCAAAACAAATAATGTCATGTCCCTACACTTTCTGAAGTTTATAGTTGAGAATTCATTTTTATATCTTCAATAAAAAGTTTGTTTTCTGGTTCACAATATGAGTTTGCATTAATTTTATTTCTAGTTAAATAGAAATTTGGAATGTAATATTTTCAGATCATCAAAATAAAGTGTTTGAGTGGTTACTTTGGTTTGATCATGGAAATGAATTGAGCCGTGCTTTACTGTTTTGCTGGAGAATTTATTCCTCCTGTGTGGAGGAACGGAAATTTCTTCCTGAACACTGATAAAGTTAATGTTTGGTTTTGGTTTTGTTTTGTTTGCAGGGAATACTCAGTTGAATTTATTGTACAGCTAGAATTCAAATGACAGTTTGATCTTAAACATTCTATCACATATATTTTGGAAAAATAATCTCTTTATCTTCATCACCTTTCCCACAGTAGATTTTAAAATCTGACACTTTTATCCTACGGACAAGTTAGCAACAAAGCCTTTTCTCTATTTCTAGTCTGGAAACCTTATCTGAGTTTTGTAGTAGAATAGGGATTGTTAATTTTTAAGAACTATAATTGAATGCGTTCTCTGGATTCAATTTGCTCAGCTGTGACTAACTCATTTAAAACAAAAAAAGAATTAGAACCCTTTTATCATTTTAGGTTACAAAACACTGAATTTGTACTGTGGCTTGGTTTCCAATCATCTCCGTAAGTACCATCTGTGCTTCTTATTTATGTTCACCTGCTTTCTAATTAACACTTTGCAAAGCAACACACCTGCAGCAGCTCTATTCTCACCTCACTGCACATTACCCATTAAGTCTCCACAGCGCAGCTTGTGCAGGAACAATTTTGTTACCTCATAATTATTTCTCCTCCACTTCAAGGAAACATGGGCAGAAATCCACTGCTTAGCATTATGTTCTGTTTGGGGAGCAAAAACTATTCCTTTTCTTTTGCATATTTACACACTTGCACATAATGTATAAATCTAGCACATCTGATGTCAGTATTGCATAGGCGATGTTGAGACCAAGGTGGAGGTTTGAAAACAAAAACAGAAAGCCAGAGTTTTCTCTTTGATGTGGAGACTGTATCTCATTAATGCCATTCCGCAGCTGAAAGTTTTCAAATGTTCTCTGTGTTGAAACATGGGTTAGACCATCCAAGTTTGGTTTATGAGTAGTCTGTTGTACTGGTAGCTCTTGATGGGGATTGTTTAATCTTACTGTGTTGCATCACATTTCATGTAACTCACACACACGGATGTACATACCACACCACATAAACTCAGTTGCTCACAAGTGACTGAACTGTGAAGTTATTCAGCAAATCTTAGATATCATGAAGACAAAAAGCATAACTTCGGGGAAGTCTGACAATTAGTTAAATTATGAAGAATTTCAAGGAACATTGCTTCAAGTGCATTCTCCTGCAGTAGATGAACTATAAACCCCTGAGCCTCTGCTGTATGATCAGTGCACATTGTTACAACCTTTATTTTCCTCAGATTTTCAAACTGGTGCACATGTATGTGCTTGTGAGCGCAAGTATATAGGGAGTAGAATGATAATCAGCCCTAATAATATTTAAATCGTCATTGTACATCTGTGATTATTAATGGTAAATTCCATGCATAGTAGAACTTTATTTTTTTAATGTGTCATCTTTTTTTCCTGTTCACCTATTTGTCATGTCTTACTTAAATCCAAAATATGGATTGTTCTGTGAATTTTTTTAACCTTCTGGTGCCTTTCAGTCTGTTCCTAGGTGATAATTTCTGCCTCTCTGTAGGATGCTAAATGCTACCCAAGCAGAACTATAATGAATCACTCTCATTCTGTGGCCAAGTGGCATGTTGTAATTGACTTCACGAAAGCCACAAAGCACTTCTCAGACAATCACACATTCTCATAAACTCTAAAAGGATCACAGTTTTCACAAATCATAAAATCACAAAACACTCTAATGGAAAATTATAGCTAGAAATAAACTTGAATCTGCATTGCTAAAGTTGGTGTTCACAAAAACAAGGTGTATGTGTGGTTATGACACTTTTGACATGAGCCACATCCTCTGCTTACCTGGGTCTGTCTGTGCCTCCTGTTTGGTAGATAACTCTTCTGTCAGCCAAGGACTGCCCTGACAGTGTTATGCTTGTGAATTTAAGTGAATATCAGTCTGCTACTGGTATGCTTTGTTGGTCACAATGCTGATATGATTCTGGAGGACATCTGCCCAATAATTTCGATATATAAACACCTGCCTCAAAGAGTATTAAGTGCTCTTTTCAGTTCTAGTACAAAATAAAAAATATTTAGGCAGATTCATGCAATGCTTTGATTGATTCATAGAAGGAATTATTGTTAAAAGGATCTAATGAACATTTTATTTTGTCTTATTTTCAGGCAAAAGACTATGCATCTGATTGAAGAAAGCAGTCACAATATGTAGATCTTAATAGCAAAGCAGAGTTAGAACTAAGAACACCTGCAAAAAATTTTGACTAAAAGCATTTAAATGAAATTGCGTACAGTATTTGAGATGAGAATTTTTAACGATGGAAAAATACTTCAAAAAAAGTTAGAAGCATGCTAATGTATGGAAATACTTAATACAATCTAAATGCCATATACTTATACAGAAAAACCACAGACATTTGTAGAGTTGTTGTTGCTTGTTTGCAACTCAGCAATAACCAAATACTGGCTTCACAGTCTGCTTCTTCTAATATTACTCAGAGAATAACCATTAAAGGATTTCTGATGATAAAGTACAGTTAATGAATATCTGAAGTTGTTCTTATAATGCAAACACGGCTAAGGACTTAATGTAAAATCCTGGGGGAAAAAAAAAAAAAAAAAAGAAAAGAAAAAAATCCCACAAAAACAAAAAGAAAAGAAAGAAAAAAAAAAAAAAACCTAAAAAAAAAAAGGCACAAAAATAAATGTGGACTAGAAAGCCTCATTAATCTGGAATTTATTGGCTAGCAAAATATTTCTCTGCCACACCTTCAGAAGGGGAAAACCCCATCCCTTTTCCTGTCCTTATCTCTGTTCCAACTTGCACAGTATATTTAGTTCCAATAATTGCACTGTGTAGCAAATGCATTCCTGACCAAGAGACCCAGCCAAGTGTTGAGATTATATCTTTATGCAAATACTAAGTTAAAAATAGTGTCTTTTGCATACTTTTTGTTTTGTTTTGTTTTGTTTTGTTTTTCTCTATACCCCATAGTATTAAGGGCTAGATATAAATCTCTGTGTAATAAAAATTCAGTGAAACAAGCCATAATTCCAAAATCCATCTGCACAGAACAGAGTTATTTCTGGAGTTTAGAGGTAACCTCCTGCATTCCAGTTTGTGCCCACTGTCTCTTGTTCTCTCACTGGGCACCAATGAAAATAGCCTGCTTCCTTCCTCTGTGCACTTTCCCTTCAAGAGTTTATATACATTTATAAGGTAATTGGAAAAAGTTCCAATTTAAATTAAGATATCACAAAGACTAGCTCTGACCTGTTTCAGCTTTGGATTAAATTCTAGATGGCTGCACTAGACAGCAAACAATTACTGAAATACCTAAAACATAAACATCTGCCCTCAGCAAGTTGAGTCTCACATACGTAAACTTTCAGGGCTTTCTATATTTACATGAGGGTTTTTTGGTTAGTTTGTTGATTTTTACATTTTCACAAATCATCCTGAGATTCCTCCGCTTGCTTTCAGAGTTGAGTCAGAAGAAAAAAACAACTGCTGGTTTAGACAGGAGCCTGTCTTTGTCTATGCCATACACTCCAGAGGAGGGACAAAGTATTCTGACTATGTAGTTAACCCATCCATGTTGTTAATTCTTCCAACTGGACAGATAATTAGTGGGAAAAAGCAAAATACCTTGATGGGTTATTTCAGCACTTGAACGCTGGAAAAGAAACTGCCTGGAGATGCCTCAAAGGACAGGCCAAGCCCATCCCCTCTGGGCAGTCAAACCAGAGTGATCTCTTGGCCTTTGTTCCCAAATTAGCCGAGGTCCTGATCTGTAAAACAGGAAAAGGAAGAAGTTATTTGCAACACATATTACCAACCAGCTTTTCTAATACCTTAGTGGTTGACAGAGTTAGATGATGTGATATTCTCAGCACCACCTTCTTGTAGTAAAGTGTCCTGGTACTTCAGGATGTACTAGGAGGGACTCACTACTGTTCTGTAGCTGAGACATAAACAGAGACAATTTTCTTCACGCACACTTCTTACTCATAATAAAAATATCGTTTCAATTATACTGATAATGTATAATGTATAATTGATTTGATATCTATCAGTCAGTCTACCCTGTTTTTTCTTCACTATATACATTCTGACATGCAGTGCTACACAGTCAGAGGAAATCACTTATCATACATGAACCAAACGAGTCCCAGCAATTTTATCATTCATAAAATATATCTCTTACATGCAGATACTGAAATGAATGTGGTTATTCTACAGTACCAATAAAATTAAGTCCTGTCCTTTTTACCTACAGCTTTGGAAATCACAGCATCATTTTATCGTTAATCGGAGAAAAGGATACAATGTATGCTAATCTGCTTAAAAAAAATAATTTCTTCGTTTCTCACCACTTCTAAAAATAGATGGTGAGAACATAAGTTATTTATAAAATGTATATAAACTTAGTCTACTTAAACGTAATGCCCCAGTGCTAAGCAAAGGATATAAAATAATTTAGTAACACAATTATGAGGCATAATTACAAATATCAAACTATTTATCCAAAGAACTCTGTTGTTTATGAAAAATGCATCAAATTCACAAAATATATTTGATTTTATTTTCTTTTTATTACCCTCTATCATTTCAATTGAAAACTGAAGTAAAGCTGACTGTGAAAACTTCCATGAAAGCAATTACGATTCAATTGAGTTACTTTCAGCTATAAAGTATGGCTTATGCATTGTGAACAGATGAGTTAATTGTTCTTTTTACTTGAATGCTTACACCTTCATAAAAGACTCCTTGAACATCAGTGCAAAGAATTTTAACTTTTGCACCAGTCTCAACTATCTACACAGGAATTTGCACATGCAAATATAAGTTTTCCATCAAACACACTGCAAACAGTTCTACAGAGCAGTAACGCTTGTATCTACTGAGCAAACTCATAACTTAAAAGTTTCTCTCTGACATCTCTGAACAATTTGAGAAAGAACATATGCACAGAACTTGTGTTCTATATAAAACATTGATAATCCTGATCTCTGAATGAGCATTCTTGTCTAAAAGAGTTATGTCCCACACAAGCTGAATAACAACATTTTTTGACAGATGCTTTACCTTGTTGCTACATAGAAGTATCAGTATGATTCCATTTGATCTCAAAATGTGATACTATATTCAGACTTCCTTTAAACAAGAATATCATTTTGACTGTTATAGCTTTTAAATCAGCATTTTACATTTTCACTGTGGAAATTACTGCACGTTTTGTGTCTTATTTTGCTTCTGCAGAGTTTTGAACAGAGAAGGAAAAATAATCACATGAGAAAACAGGGATTACAGATATATCCATGTGAACTTTCTGCTGGCTGGTAATCATGCTGCTCACTGTTACCAAAAAATGAGCACAGTTCTCACATCTAAACAATTCAAAATGGGGTATTTGTATCCCCTCTGTGTCAGTGAAGTTTTAAACTAGTTAATTTGGCCAAAGTACATGCAAGTAATTTCACATTAATGAAAATAGGTTTCACAATGAAAAATAACCCACAAATGTCTACAAGTAACATTACATTTATCTCTTAAACTTCTAGAAGGCTATGGACAAATATGTTAACCAAATATAAGAGATTCTTCTGTTTTGTAGTTTAACCAGCACTTCCAGTAATTTGTCAAACTCCGATCATAACAAATGCTTAAATTACTTGGATAAGAGGGAAGAGGAAAAAAAGTGTTTTCATTAAAGTACTTCCACATCTACAGCACTATTGTTGCTAGCTGTTTATTCAAGAAGAGTACATTTTATCTCTCTTTGCTTAAATTTACAGTATTAGTAGCCAACTAAATACACAATTGCATAATGCACACAGTTAACCAGTTTTGTGGCTTTGTACTTTCTGAAAATCAAATACATCTTCACTTGTAGTATCTATCAGTGCACTGTAGAATAAATTCCCCTACAAAGTAGCTTGTTGAGGAAGTATAAGCAAGCTGGATTGCATCTACAAATGAGCAGTGTATTTGCATATTTCAAATATGTAAATCTTCATGGATGAGCAAGCAAAAATAATCACTACTGCACGTATATTGTATATTTTCTTCTGCTGAAATCTACAGTTTTTTAGTGTGTAATTACTAAAGTGTGCAGAATGCCAAGTACCGAATTAATATCCAGAAAGCTAAAATAAAAACACTGTACCTGTGACAGTTATTTACACTTAGAGGCTTGTCTGTGGTCTTTTTCAGTTGTAGTCATAAATACAGTTCCAGCCATAAATATTTACGTATGCATAAGCTATTTTAAAGAAGCTCTTATGAAAATTAATTGACATGTTAGCACAAGAATATCTAAACAGCTTAAGAAGGCATAATTTTTAGAAGCAGGTTGGTTGAAAACTGTTCTGGAGTATGAACGTCATCGTTTTGTTTTCATTAAAAACAAAGAGGAAACACTGAATGAATCACTGGAGAAGTACAGAGGCAGAAATGAGCTTTGAATCCAGAACAAACAAACAAACAGAAAACCCAAAGAGTGATCTACATGTGTTCACAAATGCCTCACAGCTGCATTTATTCCTATGGGAACATCTTAGAACAAGTGGAAGGGAATAATTAATCAGTGTTTCATTTAGGTGTTTGGTTAGACTTTACACTTTAAAACCAATTTGTTTACTTATTCCCTTGCGCACTGCACCTTGGTGGAAAACCCAGTAAAATGAATTTGAAATTAAGAAGGCAAATACAAGTTAGAAATGAAGCATATATATTTGTATTGATAATAAGCATATTTTGTAGCTATTACTAAATCAATTAAGATTTAGTAGACAATTGTTTCAGAGATTTTGTGGGATGGTTTAAGAATGCTATGCAATAGGATGAAGGAATATTCATTTACATAGAACATTAGCTTAAGAAACATAGATCCATCAGTACAGAATACAGAATCTTTCAAAACATGAAAAAAATCCAAGTTTTTGTTTGTTTGTTTTATTTAAAGTAGAAGAAATCCTACTGACTGAGGATTTAAAAGATATCTATCATGCATGCCAGGCACAGATTGTGGGTCTGTAACATTATGCAATGCTGTGAAATAACTGTAACAGCTGTGAGTTGTGCTATTAATTGTGCCAATGAACTGAAAAGCAGAACCTATTTCAAAGTACAGATGACTGTAAAATAAAACAGGCTCTAGCAAGCACTGTGCATCTTGCTGTATACTTGGATTAGTCAAACAGATTTTTGGTTCATACAGATTTCACCAAATGAACATTTGCCTAGTCACAAAAAGAAGAAACAACAGTCAGGTAGAGGTAGATTCACAAGTAAGAATATTCAGTATTGTATAAATTTCCTACAAAAATAGTTAGAATGTATACATGCCATTTCACAGCAGCGGGAAATGTGCTGCTCTTTACTGTCTTCTGGGTGCAAAGAAGTTAGAGACACACTATTTTCAGTGGTGCCCAATGGCAGAACAAGAGACAGTAGACACAAACTGAATCACAGAGAGCTCCTTCTGAATCTCAGGAATAACTTCTTCACCCTGCAGGTGACTAAGAATTGTCAAAGGTTGCCCAGGGATACTGTGGAGTGTCTATCCCTGGAAATCAAAAGCCATCTGGATACAGTCCTGAGCTGGCTGCTCCCAGGGCAAGAGGTGGGCGGTGACAGGTCGCACCAGGATGAAGGCTATGTGGTGTGGGCAGGCCAGTCTGTCTGAAGACACACAGGGGAGCCCAGAAACAGTGTGAGAAACATCAGCCTTAGCAAAGCTGCAATGGAGGCCATCATTCATAGGGATGACAGGCAAGAGAATCAGAGTATCGGTAAATCGCAGAATTCATAGAGTTGGAAGAGATATTTAAAGGCCATCTAGTTTACCTCCCCTGCAATGAACAGGGACATCCACAGCTAGATCAGGTTGCACAGAGCCTGGTCCAGCCTGGCCTTGAATGTCTCCAGGGATGGCTCTTTCACCACATCTCTGGGCAGCATGTTCCAGTGCCTCACCACCCTCACCATGAAGAACTTTTTCCTTATATCCAATCTAAATCTCCCCTCTTTAGCTCTGAAAACTTTTCCCCTTGTTGTATCATCACAGACCTTGCTAGAGAGTCTGTCCTTTTCTTTCTTGTAGATTCCCCTTCAGATACTGAAAAATACTCAGGTCACCTTAGAACCTTCTGTTCTGCAGGCTGAACAGCCCCAGTTCTCTCTGCCTGTCCTCATAGAGGAGATGTTCCATCCCTTGGATCATTTCTGTGGCTCTCCTTTGGACATGCTTCAACAACTCCACGTCCCTTCTGCACTGAGGACTCCACATCTGGATGTATTACTCCAAGTGAGGTAAAGTAGCATGAAAGCTGATTGATGTGGATTACTCTCCAGGCCTGGCTAGTTGCTGCAGCCAGGCAGCAACCCACACAAGGATCAGTGTCTCTTTCTGGGAGGACTGGGATGGGCATGGTGGGGACTTTCCCTTGCTGGTAGTGGGCATTAGGGTCTCTGTGCTGGAGCCTGTCCCCATCTTGGCAGTGACAGCAGCTGCCTTCCATTTCAGGACAAAGATGATGGCATTCTTCTGAAGATACCAGGTGATGATGAGCACATAAAAAATGTACAATTTAATATTTAGTGACACTATGTTTGTGTCTCACAAGGAATACAGAATGATTTACCTCTAAAATTTATAAGAGGATGGAAGGAGCAATTTTTTATTCCAAAACCAAAATGTAGCAGTGTGGGGTGCTGCATTTAGTATACTCTGTGCTGAAAGCAATTAAGAGAAGTAACATAAATCAAAAGTCAACTCAAAAAATGTAACATAATAATTAAGAAGTACTTTTTATTATCATACAATCATTAGCTCTTCCCTTTGAATATCTTTCTCCTTAATGACTGAGTCAAAAAGCTGTAAAAAATCAGTTGTACCTTTGCTGCAGCTCTGTTACCTTTTAGTGAAACATAAAAAGAACAAAGTAATGAATTATCAGTTTGGTATAAGGCCTTATATAAAAGCTGTTCAGTATCTTGATATGACCTGTACTAGAGAGGCTCACCCTGTGGTGGGAGGATCATGGAATAAATTGTCCTGGAAGCAATGTTAAGGCATATGCAGACCAAGGGGGTGGTCCAAGACAGCCAGCATGATTTTACCTAAGGCAAGTCATGCCTAACAATGTGGTAGCTTTCTAAATGGAGTGACTGCATCAGTCTACAAGGGAAGACCAACCAGTGTCCTCTATCTGGACTTCCATAAGGCATTTGACATGATCCCATGTAACATTCTTCAGTCTGAATTGGAGAGATTCAAAGAGTGGACCAAGGATTTGAACAGTGGACTAGTCAGTGGATAACTAATTGGTTGGATGGTTGTAGATGGAGGTTTGTGATTAATGGCTATAGGTCCAGGTAAAGGCCAGTGACAGGTGATGTCCCTCCGGATTCCATCATATGTCTGGTACTCTTTAACATCTTTATCAATAACATAAATAGTGGGGAAGAGCAAGTTTACAGACAACACTGGGCTGAATGGTGTAGCTGATAAAATAGAAGGAAGGAATGCCATTCAAAGGTACCTGGACAAGCTTGAGAAGTGGGTCCATGTGAACTTAATGGGTGCTGTACTTGAATCAGGGCAAACACAAACATGTATACCAACTGGGAGAAGAACTCACTGAGAGCAGCCCTGCAGAGAAGGACTTTGGGGTCCTGCTGATGAAAAGCTGGATGTGAGCCAGCAGTGTGCACTTGCAGCCCAGAAAACATATCCTGGGCTGTATCAAAAGAGAGGTGACCAGCAGGGTAAGGGTGGAGACTGTCCACCTCTATTTTGCCCTTGCAAGGCCTTGTAAGTGAATTGTAACACCTTCATAGCACACAAATCCTTGCAATTGCTATCCACTTTGTGTGTTTATGTACAGAGTACCTAATTCCCTGTGGTATAAAACTGAAGAAACTAAGAGAGATGAAGGAAAAGCAGAATGACTTGGCTGAATGTGGGCTGTATTGATGTTTTTGCAGAAGTATTGACACATGACTGAACACTCATAATCAGCTCTTTTTATTAGCACTAGATAATATCACATTCATTGCAAGATTAGTCTCCAGTCTCACAAGGGCACCTTGAAATCCATGTACCTCTGAGGCAAAGAAGTCACTATAATTTTTCTAGCTGTAATCTTTAGCAATAGTTCATATACACATGCATTATTTAAATGGAGATACTCTTTATCATATTGCCCAACTGTCCATTTGCACATTAAAACAGAATTAAGAAATAAAAAAGAACAAATGTCTGAAAGATAATGTGGGGGATAAAACACAGTCTTGATCCAGGAGACAGAGGAAAACGTTCTTTTGCACAGTCACTTTGGAAGGGTGGGAGGTAATTGTCTACAGATTGCCAGCGTGTAGGTGTCTGAAGATAATCATCAAAGTTTATTTTTAAAACAGCATGTTGTCAAAACAGGCATATAGATTGTTTAACTACAAATCCTTATGACATATACAAACAACAAACTAACCATTACAGTGATGTTATCCCCTTCTTAATTCAGCAGGGTGGTAATAGTTATAGCCTAGATGATTTTGAATAGCTACAAAGTTAATCATGTTTATCCTGTAAGTCCCAATTATTTGGACTTCTATTACAGTGTAACATAAATGTTTTCAAAATATTTTGGAAAGAATTTCAGAAGACAAACAATCCAGTCCTTTCTGCCATAGCATCCACACACTGAACCTTGAAAAATCACATCACTGCCTGAGTCAAGCTTCTCTAATCTTTTCACCTGATTCCATTCTCTGATTTATATGCCAAAGATATAAATTTAGAAATGTTTGTAGTCATTGCAATGTTGGACTGAAAATAAGCTCTATATTGTAAAATCAGTGAGTTAAGTGTTGTCATTTGAACCCGGAGAGTAATTTAAATTATTCACATAAACACACACTATTTCTGGATGCTATTTTTACCACAGCTAGTGCAAGATCTAATTAAAGACTTGGATGCCTTAAACAGAGCCTAAGTGTCCTATCTTTTTTTTTTTTTTTTTTTTTTTTTTTGCCTTGTTTTGATTTACTTGTGACTGAACAAGGCATTCCCAAGTTTGAAGAGCAAATGGTTCTTTTTTTTCTCTCAAGCAGCTGAAGAATTACTCAAGAAGAAAATGAAAACAGAGTGTGTTATATTGAGAAATGGGCATGTTCATGCTTGAAGTTCAAACAAAATATGCTGGCAACACAGAACAAAGTTCACTGGGTAATTCCAAATACATTCTTTGGGTAATTTTTCAGAGGGTAGTGATCACAGAGTCAGCATAATAGCTCTTTCAATAAGTAAGTAGACTGCTAAAGGAACTAAAAATGCCCTTATTCTCACACACTTCTCTTGAAGTCCAGATGTACTGCCAAGACTGTGCCAGCATACTGGAGTTGTTTGCTTGTTACGTCGTTTTGCACGCCTGCTACTCTGCTTTGTATGGTCTACTGGCCAGCTTTTTAATTTTTTTTCTTCTTTTTTTCTTTTTTTTTCTTTTTTTCCCCTCAGTTTTAATGTCCTCTGTTTAATTTTGCTCTTCTCCAGGGCATGAGTTAGTAAAAAGATGATCCATTCTGACAGGCTTCATCCCGCTTCCTGTTAGAGTGTCTTTGACTAGAAAGGACTCCCCCTGATAGCATACAGAAACACAAGTCACATGCAATCTATTTTGAGCTAGTGGAATGCTCTCATTATAGTTCCAGGTCTATAGGTGTGGCCTGGGAAATGAATACAGCTGAAGCTTTCAGGGTCAAGATATGTAGTTTAATTAATGCACATGACGACCACAGGTATAACTATATTAATGCAGAACCCCAAAAATGAAAAGGAAGTTTGGAGTTGATGTTCTCAAATGTATGCAACCCCCATAAACATCAGAGAACGTGACTAATAACATTTAGTCCCCTTGAAAATGTTACCAAGGAATCCAAGAGTTAGCCTGGTGTAAGGTATATCAGAATATCCTTGATGATAACAGACATTGTTCTGCACTAAGCTGAAAGGAATAATACAAGGGAACATGTATGTAATGACCAGTCACCCTTGTATCTTGATAGGATAGCCACAGGTTGATCAATTCTGTATCTTTGGTGTGAGCTAGCCTATACCCATGTGCATATTTTAAAGACATTAATCTACACAGGATCATGAAATTATTTTTTCCCTCTATCTTGTGAATATGCAAATACATTTTACATAAATATTCACATATTTTACAATATTTACACATTTTAAATACTTTTAAACAGTTTTTTTTTAGCTCTGTATGCCTTAAGATATGTAATGATAATCAGACCACAAAAAAGTACGGTGGTAGAGCCAATCCACTGTATATTGACAAAGAAAGCCTAAAGCTAAAATATGTACATAAGAAATGGAGATTATTCTATGAAGCACTTTTCAGTAATTCTCTACTGAATAGCCATGAAAAAGCATTAGGCATAGAAATGGTTGAGTACAGCTGTGAGCTCCTATGTGATCTTGTATCAGGAGCTAGTCTATGGATAATCCATTTAAAAATGCTCTTTGGCCTGAGCTAGCACGTGCCAAGATTCTGCGTCAATCACGGCATTCTGCCTTGTCCAGATAGAAGCCAGTCAATAACTAATGCGATTACACAGCCACGATAGCTTTTAACAGGAAAATGGGGTTAGAAACTCGCAATTGGATTTGAACCAATAATCCCTTGAAAGCAAAGGTAGTTTTTCTCATGATGATGTTAAATGACAGTTTCTGGTAAAGGCAACAGGAGGCAAATGTTAAAAATATTTTTTTTCTTGTTTTTTCTTTAAGGCTTCCATGTGTTAAAGTGTTCATTGCTTAGTTTGGAAGTTATAGCTCAAACATTTCACTGAAAAGATCAGAAGATCTGTTGAGATCTAGCGGGAATTATTTTTACTGTAAGCTGGCTGTGTTCTTTGCAATCTACATTGCAGGCCATTGCAACTTTATTAGAAAGCAGCAATATTAGAATGTGTCATTTTATAACATTTAATTCCTTTTGAAGGTGCAATTATGATACAGTGAGGTTTATAAAGAAAATTGCTTTTTAGCTCTATATGAAAATGTAAAATATTATATCTTAGCAGCACTATTCTAAGTCAATTTAGCAATACTAAATTCTATTTTTGTTTAGAAGAATTAATTTTATCTACACAAAATTCATTACTTTAGGCCACAGAATGAATAAGGGAGAATGCAGATCACTCCAGTAATGCAGTTGTTTTCAGCTCAAATCTGAGTAGTCAGAAATCACTGCAAATCCAGAATAAGATGAAGAATAAGTATGAGGAATACCTGAGCAGATGCAGAAAGAACCTACATTTGTCTACTTCCTTTCATCTATCACATACAGCACTTTCAGTGGAAAAAGTGGGAACCTTTCCTGCTTCACAGAATTATAGTCATAGAATCATCAAGATTGGAAAAGACCCATAGGATCATCCAATCCAACCATCCACCCATCACCAATAGTTCTCACTAAACCATGTCCCTCAACACAACATCCAGACATTCCTTGAACACTTCCAGGGTCAGTGACTCCAACACCTCCCTGGGCAGCCCATTCCACTTCCTGAACACTCTTTCAGAGAAGCAGTATTTCCTAATGTCCAGCCTGAATCTCCTCTGGAGCAGCTTGAGGCCATTCCCCCTAGTCCTGTCACCAGTTACATGAGAGAAGAGGCTGACCTCTAACTCACTACAACCTCCCTTCAGGTAGTTATAGCTATAAGGTCTCTCCTGACCCTCCTCTTATTCTTACTATAAATTAATAGATTGCAATTACTCCATAAGTTCAATTATTTCATATTTACTTTTTAAGTCCCTCAGCAATTGTAAAAATATGCATTTTCCTCACAATTCTACCCAGGAAAAGCTATTTTCAGGAGCTGTCCATAGTCTGAGGAGCTCTAGGCAAGTGTAAGCATTGTGAATCCAGGAGTCCTTACATGACCTTAGGTTGCCCCTTTCTTGACTCAAGTAAATCTAGGCTATGAGGCTATGGCATAACACTGTGGCTTCTCTGCAACATGATATGTAGAGCACACCCCTCATTTTAGGTTCCACTCCCGTCTAAAGTTTTATCTGCCTGCCCATCCTCCATCACTGAAGAAATAGAGAATCCATTTTCTATGGTGACTTTTCATTTGTCAGTTTTCTCTACATTTTTTGCTCTGCTACTGATATTAGTACTTCTTTATACCATGAGCTTTGGGGTGAATAATGTTTTTTGGGTTTTTTTTTCATTTTTATATCAGTTTTTTTTTCCAGACTGTTTATTATAGTGTTTAGTTTTTTGTTTTTTGTTTTTTGTTTTGTTTTGTTGGGTTTTTTTTATGTGAGCCTTTTAAATATTACAAGTGAGTTTGTTGTTGGCAAAAGACACAGAATTTCTTGCATTAAAAATAGAATCAGTCATCATTCTCTCTTTTGAATAATTTATTCATCCAAACTCTAAGAGTATCTAAGAAAAACTTGAAACCGTACCTCCCATGAACATACCACACCCACACCCACAAATGCTGAGCAGCTGAACTCAACTCCTACTACCTCATTAGTATATCTGAGCCATTTGCTTTTGTGCCAAAGTAATCTACGGTCAAAGACTCAGCCAAAAGAATGTCAACTGTGAGTGTTTTTTGTTGCTTTGCATCTGAAGTTAAATGACTTTTCAAACCACACAACATGTTCAAAAAAGCCTGATAAAAATGCATTACCTCTTCATATGGTTGGAAAGCTGGCAGGACTGTGTAAGTTCTCTTCACCAAAAGTTCCTGGGTCTTGCTTCAATATAACGTGTGAAATGTGGGCACTGTCTGAAAATGGTGGGATTTTTATGGGTGGGATTTTTTGGATTTAAACAGCACCAAAAGTTTCAAAGGGCTCATTCACATCCAAAGAGTTGATGTTCTGTTTAGAACTGTGAAGAAATCAATGACCTAAAACTAGTCTCTGCACTAGTCTGTGTCATATCTACCATCTTCCTTTTTGCTTTCACTTTTACTTTTCTTACATCAAAAAACCTGCAGTGATAGTAGTCCTCAGGATCAGAAAGAAGACAAGGGAGGTGTATTCTCAGTCATTTCCCGCTGGACAAAGAAGTGATCCAACTGACAAAAGGCATGCATGGTTTGCAGTTTACTCAAGGCAAAGAATTAAAGAAACTAAGTCAAATCCATCTATCCTTCTTTTTTCTATAGCTCTTTCATTTAAAAGCAAAACAAAAAAAAAAAACCTTCTAGCCAAACGAGGTCAACAGACTACTGAGGCTGCCTATTATTTCCTCTTTCATCTTAATTATTTTACATTTGTTTAATTAATTTTGAGAATATTAACCTTAGCTTTAATGTTAAGGATACTAGTTCTTTGTAATCAGATTAAGTAATTCCAAGGTCTTTCATGTGCTTTCTGCTTCTCCTTTCAAGGGCTTTCATAACTACTTGCTTCTATTTATATTTCTCCTACCACAAAGCCAGTGTCACTGAAAGACTTCTGCTTTTGCTTGTAAGATCTGCTATTTTTGGAAAGGTGCTTGGCAGCATTTGTGCAGACTAATTACTTTCATTTCTTTCATCTTGTTTTCTGTTTTCCGTCTCTTTTATTTTGCATTAACCCCTGACTGCTAACACTGTCTGGGCAGCACTCTAGGAGAGCCATGCTGCCATGGTGCTGACAGCTCCTTAACAGCAGGCAGAGACATGGGAGTATTCCAGTGTGACAGGCTGCAGAAAGCATCCTTGATAGAGTCACATGCAGAGATAAGCCTTGATGGGTAACATGTTTTCCTTTTGCACTGTTTGTTTCAGCCCAGTTGAGCAATGGCAGCAGGGAGACATTTTTCTCCTAGTACTCATCAAGATGTAATAACAGGGTTCCTATTGTCAGAGAGACAAGCCTTGCTTTTGTTGGCACTGATAAGGGTTTTAATGTAAACACCAGCCTTGAAAGACAACATACTTGTAGTTAAGAGAATACAAAAATGCCTAATAATAACACAGCTTATTTCTGACTTCCGACACGTGGTTCTGAGATTGGCAGCCTTTCCTGTTTTGAATCACAAGCCTAACACCATACCCTAAGTTACAGCTACACAATAAAAGACATAGAGGTCAGAATACAAGATGTTTTTATCCTCATGAATCTTGTTTGAGGCCCAAACTGACAACAGCCAGAGCCTACTCACAAAGAAAAGGATGAGAAAACAAAGGTCAGGATCCTGGCTCTATCTGCCCCTTTCTTGGACAGAAGAACCTCAAAAAGCTTAGCAAGAGTGACACTGACATGTGGTATGCACCAAAACACAGTGCCTTCTGTTCTTTGGTATTAGCTATCAGAGTAGATTTTACTTTGCTCCAGGTCTACAGGTGCACAAAACACTTCAGGAGCAGCTGGTGCAAAATAACTCCTAGCTTAGGACATGCTGTCCTTATTCTGCTTGCAGACAACAGATCTCAAGACAAGATTTGGCACACTGGAAGTATTTTCTAACTATTAAATATTGTTTAATATTCTAGGTCTACCTATTAAATCTTTCTACAAACTACGTAATTTCAGATGTAGTTGGAGTGAAAAATATGGAAGGAATGAAAATGAAGCCACCTGGTATTTGGCCACTGCTATAGTTCTGACTCAGTGGAACAAGATTATATCATAGTGAAATGCAAACTTCAGAGAGAAAAAATAAACACCTTTAAAATTTCAAGCTTTTTACATCTAACACTAGTGATTTAAATCTCTGCCAAGGTAAGAAAGCCTAACACCCACCACTGAGGTCACAGGACCTACACCAAGCACTGGTTTTGCTGATTTGGTTCCAAAGCACAGTCCACGTGTAATGAGGTCTTTCAGGGCATTATGTAGTTTACTTTTAAAAGTCACTAGTTGCCTGAGAACAATTAGCCAGAAGATTCGTAATCTCATTTGAAACTAGGGAGACCTGTCATAGCGTCATTAATTTTTGCAGTGCCCACATAAAGCCCAGGGAAATAGATATAGCCCATACATTTTGCCTAAGTCTTATTGTCTGGGAATGTGAATAATATGATTGTGAATCTGGGCACTTTGCTGTATTATGTCAGATTTTTTTTTAACTTTTTTTTAACTGTCATATAATTATCTTCCAAATTCATGATTTATTTTTTTTATATGCCTCTAGTCACAGTACTTTAAAACATAAAATGCAGGGGTAATCAATGTAAGGACTTCTCTCTGAGTTTACAGACTGGAACATTGGCTTGAAATGGGATAAACTGCCTTGTACTTTCCAGCGGGATGCTATTGCTAAAGTCTAACAATAGCTTAATTCTCTTAACATCAGTTACTTTGCTACTGATTTTTGTGTTAGATCATTCACACTGAATGGACATAAGGCTTCTAGCAAATGGTAGATGGGCACAGTTAAAGACGTTCACATATTTTCTCTGCACATTTAAAGTCATTCTGTAACAGCACATTCAGGGAATGAAAAAATAAGTTCCTTCCAATACAAAACGCTCCCTTGATACCAAAAACCAAACATCCTTTTATACTGTATAAGGTGCCTGAGGACCCAATTATTCCTTGTCTGACTTCCAACCTTCAGCTTTCTTTCAGCTTCTTGCATGCCTCGTGTTGCTGTGTTTCATATAAACTATATGTAATACGAATGTAATACTGGAAAAACAAATGTATATTCAATACAGCTGTGCACAGAATTGTAAATACAGAAGAAAGGACATCAAGTGATGCAGATGCACATTTTAATGCCCATCACTCATTTCAAATCTAATGTCTGTAAGTCACCATATGTACATTATATTAAAATCATCAGTGATACCCATGGACAGATACTGATCAAGATACAAGATCCAAGAAGTTATTGCTTGGTCTACAAAGACACATCTAAATTGCCTTCAACTATCTAGCAAATACCGCAACATGCCATGCATGTACGACCATCACCTTTCTGTCTTCTGTCAATTTTATGAGCAAGCTTTTGTCAAGAATAGTTAATATTTTACTGTACAATGTGCTACTGTACCTGTGGGAGAAACAAGCCAGAAATATTTTTATTTACTAAAAATATATGCTGCCTTTTTTCAGATCACTTGTTTTCATTTGGTTAGTATAATGGGAAGAGGGGAAAAAGGAGAGAGCTAGTAAATGTAGAATAAACCACATCATGCTCTCTCTGAAAGCAGATCACTACTAAGACATTCTTATTAGTGATAATCAGCAAGTTAGCTTCTCTCTGCTTGTCTGTCTCCTGTTCAGCTGAGCTGTGTTTTGTTGACACAATAGTTCCAGCCAGCTTCTTTTTTATCTTTTTTCTATGAAGCATATCTACCAGCAGGAGAATTATTCTGTCACAATTTAATAATTCATTTTTTTGCAGTGTCCACAGGGTTTGCATGTACCTATTTTTATAACACGAGTGAAATTGCATTACACTCTGATTATTTCTGAACATTTGCCCTGACACATCTTTTGCAATTTTAATTTTTGTGGAGGATGAGGTGAACAAAGTAGTTCATGAGCTAGATATAGCCTCTCCTAAATGAAGGAGTAACTTGCGGTAGCAGCAGAATTCATTGAATTAGAATTACAGAATGGTTTGAGTTGGGAGGGACCATTAAGTGTCATCTAGTTCCAACCTTTGTCTCTGACATTCAGGTGAAAAAGGGGGAGCATGGGCCTTGGAGAGAATGACTTTACATGTCTTCTAGAGATTATAGAGACCAGTTAGTCCTTTTTTCTAAATGGCATTTCTCATGTACAGTGCTGCAAGCACATGTGTAATGACAGCTTATCCAACACTTATATAAAGGAAACATTTAGGAAAAGACAAGTGTGCACCTTGCTAATTTTGAGGCCTTCATACACTGAGGCAGAGTCTTTCAAACTATTTGCCCCTTTTTCTCTTCATGAGACACATTCATCTTTTACTAGGTTTCTTTCATTTTTCTTTACTCATCTATATTCTTGCATTCTACTTGATCTAACATTTTATAGAATTTTTCATTCTATTTCCACTAATTCTTCCTTCAGTTAACTTTTTATTTTTTCAAACCAGGGTGGAGGATAGGAGGGTGGTTGAAATCGTGATCAGTTATTTTCCCTAAATGTCAAAATAGTTTGCTTCACACTCCCATGATGTTTGAGGCAGAGATGATCAAAAATTCTATTTTGCTTTCATGAGCCATTTAAAAGATTTTTAAAATCTTACCACTATTCATCTAGATATAATCAAGACATACATCCCAAGTGTGGTTAGAAAAAACTATGATGAGAGCAATAAAGCTGCAAGATCAGTAGTAAGCAGTCAGCAAGGCAAAATGGCTCTGCCAGACAAGTGTTTACAGCTTTCTTGAAAAGGCTGGTTTGGAATAATGAGAACAAACATAGCTAAGAACATCTAAATACCTGGAAAAATTCAGTGGACAAAATAAAGCTCCCAGAAATCAGGAAGTGACTAAATTAGGGTCACCTATGACACCTCACTTCACACTCCCACTATGTCATCTGCATTAGCGTGGATGCTACTTATTACTTGTTCACGCTAACTGAAGTGCACAGAGTAGATGGTGTTTATTCAATAGGAAGTGAGACACTAATTTTTCAAAGCCTCCAGCTGCAGTGAAAATAGACTAAAGGTACTGTGATTATAATCATCTTCATTATAAGAGTGGGCCTATAGAAATAGTTTCTGCATGTGATCATGCAAATAATGGTAATAATGTATCATAAGATATATGCCTCTTAATTTTGAGTGCTTGGAAACATGGTATTTCCTTAACAGGATCTTTCCTGTATGTGTTTTCTAAAATGCAAAATGAAGTAAAATCGAATAGACCAGAAACCATTGTTTCATGCCAATGGTTTGGACAGGTCATCTGTATAATGGGGAGCTACAACAGTTTTGCTGACACTCAAATAGTGCTTGCTTCAACTCTAATTCCTGAATAGGAACACATGACTGTGGTCCCAGAGCCTTTTGTAATCTTTACCTATTCTTTTCCATCTCCTCCAGTTTCTTCTGTAATAGGCTTTTCCCTATTATTTTTCCCATTGCACTTGACTGCATAATAACTGTACTCCCTTGGCAAGCTTCTTACTCCTCCAGTTTTTTCCATCTTGTCTCAATACTTATCACTCTTTAGTGACAAGTAGATTTGTTGCTGGTGATCCTAGCCTCTAGGCTCAGGCTCCACCCTTCCTTATCCATGTTCTCCTGAATTGTGCATCACAGCCTCCTCCTTCTCTTCCAACGGACAGTTCAGGACTTAGAACCTCTGTTTGAGGCAGGCACTCAGACATTTTCATCTCTCCTCCAACTCGTGGCATCAAGCTTTGAAGCTAGATTCCTGAGGTTACCCATTTAATCAGTGCTGAGCAGGGAAAAATGATCCCCTGGTTTAGACAAGAGGTCTATTTTAGAAGCATATCTCTCTTCAAAGACTCCAGTAATTTGTAATTTTCAAGCATTCTTCAGGTAGTACATACATAATCTGTAGTGCCTGGACACTCACAGCAATCATGGGACATAACAGAAGCTAATGGGAAACCTATTCTTAGATAGGTATTTAAATGTGATCATTCAAAACATCATAATGTAAAAGTGCATAAATATACCTCTACTTGCTATAACGGCAGTCTCAGTGTAAAACTATCATTTCTCTGTCTATTCAGAGTGAGCCAAGAATTTGTGTGGCTTTACACTTTGCAGTTTCAGTGATGTAATGCTTACTTGCTGTTATGGTATGTACTTTTCGTCATAGTAAGTGCTGTTATTAAAAATGTGTTTGGGTGATACTTATTTTTTCTAGTTATATCTCCTAGTCAGACAACATTACTGCAGGCTGAATTTCAGAAGTGCAAAAACTGCTTGTAGAAAATTCCTCTGTAGCAGTTCTGACCCTCTCTAAAAATAGATGGTGATTTGAATGGGCTATTAAAACGTTGTATTAATTATAACACTGGTGGCCTCCATTATACAAGGCTAGTTCTTGAGTGATAGCTTCTGTATAATTCATGACTGACATTGCCTTGATAGGGAGACGTAAGTACAATTTTCTTCTTGCATTTTAAAAATTTAACTAAGGAAGGTTCTAGTGCTCAAATTTTCCTGTCATTTTCCGTAGAGTCGGTCTCTCTTCAATATTTAATGTGGGTAATTTTTTAATTTAGAACATTATCTGATAATGAAAAATACATTTTCATTTGAATTTATTCATTTATTTATGTTAATTTCTGCATTTATTCCAATTTAAGTAAGATTTAAGTAAGATTGATAATGTCACTCAAAAGAATAAGAGTTTATTGGAACGAGTCAGTTATAATGAAAATTTATAATTTTAATCAGAAAGAAAGCACTCGAGTGGGAACTATTTTTAAAAAAATTGTTAGCATTAAACTGAACTTCCATAATTTCTTATAACAATGAAAATTTTCAAATAACATGATGCAGTTGAGCTATGTGATTGCACACTCAAGAGAACTTTCTGTCTAGTTTCAGGTAGTTGTACGCTAAATCCTGTGACCTAAGGATCCTGTATAAAGGCTGACCAGAGGTAAGGAGGCATACAGCTCACTCATGCATTCATTCCACCTTTATGTTTTCATGCACTGAACCAAATCCCAGTTCCCATTCCCTGATCTGCAGAATCTAAACTTTATATCAGTTTGTAGCTCCTCTTCTAGTCACATCCAGTTCATTCAGGAAGTAGGCTCTCCAGGGTCACAGGTGGAAATGTCAGACCAGCATTAGAACAGTTACCAAGTCTATCTTTCTCTACTGAGACAAACTCAACTATCCTTAATATATATTCACCTCATCTCTCTTTCAAATCTTCCAGTGACAGAAATACTATTTTTACCCTAGGCAGCTCGTTCCAGTTATTAGCTATTCATGTATTTGGGACAGTATATTTTCAGTTTATCTTAAATCACTTTTGTTGCAAATTCAGCCAGTTTTGACCTCCATGGAAATTATTCATGTTGTTTCCATTGGACATGGAAAATAACTGATTTCTACATAACAGTCTTTGTACGCTGTGTGCATTAATATTTATATACTTGTCTGTTAGCAGTCTTATTAATCTAGACTAAGTTAACTTAGCTCTTTCAAACTGCACTCAGAGATCATTTGGCAACATCTTTTAGCATTTTTAGCTCTATTCTGAACTTAGTCTTCCTTGTCTACATCTTTTACAGAGAGTAATTCCTAAAATTAGATGCATCACTTGAGCCAAGGCCTCAATAGACACGGAAAAAGCACAATAATTACTACCTGTGTAATGTATAACATAGATGCTAATATCCCCCTAGAATGAAATTTGCATTTTTTAACCACATCACACTGTTGATTTACATTTATTATTTAGCTGTATGCTAGATCCCCAAAATACTTTTCTATAGGTCTTCTGCTGAAGAACTGAATCCCCATTTTGTATTTGTGCAATATATATATTTTTGCACTATTTTTTTAATCTCCAAAAGCACATTTATGGGATTTCATTTTACTGATTTCAGATAATTTCTCTAATTTATTCTATTCACTCAATTCTCACTTTGTAAAAAATACAAATATTTTGCTGCTGTAGCTCTAATTTAATCTCTTTTGAGCTACAGCTTTCTACATTGCTTGTTATCCTTTCATTTTGTCTTCCCAAGAGACTCTAACAACTAGATCTTTGAATGTGTTGTCTCTTAATTTGCTAATTTATTTATTGAAATATACATCTGTCAGTCTTTTCCTCCTTTTCCATCCATTCATTTTCTTCTCTTCCTAGAATCCCAGATATATTATGATCATTTACACGAACATGCCTCCTATATTTTCAAGTGTCACTGTCTGAATAGTTTGAATCTCACTTAAAACAGATAGCACTAACCATTTCACAGAATCACAGATTATGATCATTATTCAAATAAAAATATTATGTCCATATGACAAGTTGCTATTTCTTTTTTGAAAAGCAAAATTCTTCTTCCAAAGACAGACTTCATTAAAACCACCTATTGCAGCTTTGCTATTTGGATACATTATATAGCTACATAAAAATAGCTTGATCCACCTACACCTTCTGTTTGGCAGTTTATAGTAAATCCCTAGCATTATATTAACCTTATTCTTTTCTCCTTTCATCTTCATCCAACTATCCAAGCACACTGCCTCCTTCTGAACTTCAGAGTAGGTATGTGTACATTCTTAATTCACAGAGACACTGCTCCCTGTATTTTTCGTTCAGCATGGGCAGGGTTTCACCCTATATTTAAACTAGACTTGAGCACTATAACTATTTCACATAAATGCTGACATATCCTGAAGCCTCAAAACTCACTTGGATACTTTTTGGAGTAAACAAAAGATGGGCCACTGTAGTGACCTGCTAATCTACCAGCTTAAGAACAATGTAGACTTGATGCACATGTAAGGAGAAATTGGATGCATAGGGATCAAAATGTATGAATGTAAAAAGGCAGTATTGTATTAATGGACAAAATGTCACACAACACAGCTACACAAGAAAACAAGACAAATCATCAGCAGTCCTATAATTGCAATGTAAATTAAGATGAATAATAGCAGAAATACTCATCCCATGCTCTTCTAATCAACAAATAGTAGATTACAGGGTAATTAGTAGAGATTTTCTATATGGTCATTATGCTCTAGATTATACAGTGACTAATTATAGTAGCAATCTGAAGGCATGTTAATAACAACAGAATCATCTGACAAAAAGCACTAAAGCTACTAAAGGTGTAGCATGTCCGTGAATTGTATACGTGACCAAACATGTATAGAAATGCAACAAAATATTTTAATTAATCAGTTTCTCCAAAATGATGAAAAATAAGACATCTAAGTAATATTTTTGAAAAATATAGATCATAATAGAAGAAGATAATACTGGCAAGTTATTGAATGACCATCTGCATAAGTTTCCACTTCATTTGCAAGATGATTGAGAAAAAAAAAATTGAAACATTAAGCATTGAAACACTGGATATTTGTGCTCCCTAATTAATTCCAGCGAGTAACATATAGGACAATTTTTGTCTTTCCAAAAGAGAGCAGATCCCTAAGAATTTAAAAACAAAATGCTTTCTTCCTGAAAATGTAAACATAAAGTGTATGAGATTTACAACACCAAATAAAACTGGGTTTCTGTGTTAACACATGGACAACAGTAGCATGATTTTCTGAAGTAGAAGTTATGCAGAAAATGTCTCAGATGAAACTTTCAGATACTGAACATTAATGGAACTCAGCCCTTAGTTTAAGAGCCAAATGTGAGCTTACACTCTTCAATTTAGACAGCCATTAAAACAGTCTTCCAAAGAAATAACCATAAAGCACTATGGGATCATTATTGTAGTGGTTGTTGAAAAATGATAATTTATTTCCTGAGAAAAACAGAAGAATGGGTTATTTCCTGAGTAAGAGAAAACATGTGAACAGGCACTGCTACATCCACCATCTAGCAGTCTGCTTTCTACTGCTATCCAAAACAATAGCAATTATCTTTAAAATTGATACAGACAGTAAAATGGTCATGAAAAGAGAGAAGAGGAGGTTGTGGAACAGAGTATGTACTCAGCTAAATGTACTTAGAAGAATGGAAAAGTTAAATGCTACTAAAATGGAATAAAGCGTGGGAGAAAAAACATCTCATGAGAACTAATATGGAAAGATTGTGGACCATATTCCTGTAGCTGCCTAAACCAGCTTGACTTTTATGTTCTAGCTGTAAATGCTTCACAAACAGGATCAAAAGACTTGTTCTCAGGTGAACAATTTGACATAGCATGCTTCATTCTCATATTAATAAAGACCTGGGAATGTGCTAGAGAAAGCAAACCATCCACTTCTGCTTAGCCATATGGAAGATGCCTCGGGAGCTCTTTCTTAGCAAAAAAGACACAATTCCATTTATCAATCAGCAATTCTCATAAACAGTGAAGAACATTTAGAGACATACAACATTTGATCTATGAATCTTCCATTATTCAAGGGAACAACTGTTTCCAAAACCATAGAACTGACTGATTTCTTGAGGAGACTTGCAGAGAAGGACTTAGGGGTTGTGGTTAAGAAAAAACCAAATGTGAGCCAGCAGTGTGCACTTGCAGCCTGGAAGGCAAATGGTATCCTGGGCTGCATCAATAGAAGGGCAGGCAGCAGGGAGAGTTCTTTACAGAGAGTGAGGTGCTGGAACAGGCTGCTCAGAGAGGCTGGGGATGCCCTGTTCCTGGAGGTGTTTAAGGCCAGGGTGGATGGGGTCCTGGGCAATCATATCTAGTACTAGATCCAGCAGCTGGCAGCCCTGCTTGTGGCACAGAGAATGGAACCTGATGATCCTTGAGGCTTCTTCCAACCCAAACAATTCTATGATTCTGTGATTTTATGATTCTATACAGTTCTTCCCCTACAGCACAGAAGACTGCCCTGGTTGCCCCTCTGGGGCATTCAGCATTCTTAAGCAGTTATAGGAATGTTGTGGCCCTAGAATTCACAGAGAATAAGAAATGATTATTGAATAGCCCATTTTCTGGAGCTAGTGATACAGAGATAAAAAATAGAGGGTTGTCCTCAACCTCAAGAATATTGCCAAGCCTGAGGCTATTTCTTTTTATTTTGTGATAATATTTTACACCTCCTCCGTCAAGCTTTTCTCCAGGGCCTTTTGCCAGACAAAGCTTAGCTGTGAAATGATTTCAGGATTTCTGTGAAGAGCACAGCAAGGCCAGCAGTGGAAATGGGGAAATGAATACTCTGGATTGCAAGACTCAATTAAAGCAGCAGTCTCTATAATGACTTGTATGGCTTATACAGTTCTCTGTCAGCAAGTTTTTCCTCTTCAGCTGATTTTTTTTTTTTTTTCCACATGTACTCTGCACTATTGTTATTTAAAAAAAGAAAAAAGAAAAAAAGAAAAAGAGAAAGAAAAACCAACACAGCATTCCCATACTAAGGCGACAGTTAGAGTTAGTACATTCACCTGGCATAAACCAGAAGCAGCACTGCTGCATTAGCCATCTGTGCACCAGAGTTAAAAAAGCCCTAATCAGATGGGTACTTGCCTGACTGCACTATCTCTAGAATACAGATTGAAGATAAATACTGACTCTGATCTACCTTCCCTTTCTTCCACGATGAAAACAAATTATTTTCCCAAATTTTGCCAATTTTTTGTTGTTGTTGTTGTTTTGTTTGTTTGTTTGTTTGTTTTTTAGGGAAAACCAGTTGCAAATATTTACTCTGTTCTTACGGGAAAGTTCTGCCAAATGGATTAAAAAACAAAACAAAACAAAACAAAAAAACAAGAGTTCAGCTGGTAATATAAATATACATGAAATAATGACAAGGAAAAAGAAGAACAATAGTAAAGGAAATCCAATAAATATTAATATTCCTACAAAATAACAACACAGAAAAAAAAAAACAAAACAAAAAAAAAACCAACAAAAACCTTGAATCGTTGGGATCAATACATTTTTAAAGACACATACAAGATTGAACAGCTGCTATAGAAACTGAAATAAATCTAAAACTGCAAACACCAAAACAGTCATGAGGAAGAACAAGCAAAATATTCCAGAAACAGTTACATGTTCTACAGAAGTGAAAATTAATAGGATAGAGAACTGTTCATAGGCACCCAAACAACAAAAAGTAGACAGAGATTCAAAGAAGACTGTATTCCAGAACTATAAAGGGTATAAAATAGAAAGAGAATTCACAGAAATAAACATGCATTTCTGGGAAGAACAAAAGCTAACACAGGCAAATTTAGATGTATTTTAGAGAAGAGCAGGATTTAACCTTCAGACTTACAACCGTGCAAGACTGCACAAATTTTATAACATAAATGCTGAGATCCAGTTAGAGAAGAAAGGAAAAACAAAAACAAAAACAAAAAACAACTGTTAGGAAAAAAAGAGATGTGAAATAATGGAAACAGTATTAAAAAAAAAAGGCAAAATTTAGAAAACATAGGAGCACTTTGTTATTAACTGTTGATGCACTCTTATAGGGACCTGTCCAATATTTGTGGCAATATATCTCAGAGGAAGATAGTAAATAATTAGGAATGATAAAAGGAAGTCAAAACTGGCAGGATCTTGGGTTGAACTTGGCTCTGATGAGTGATTGCCGTAATAAGGTCACAATAAAACAAACAGACGTAGGAATGTCAATTATTTTTTAACTATATGAAGATGGATCCTTCCCAAATACTTGTGAGGATTAGGCCAAAAAATAAAAAAGAAAAAAGAAGAAGAAAGACAACAAGAGATATCTATGGACTGTGAATGCAGTCCAAAGTATTTTTAAAGTCACTTTAGACAGGCTTCACTATCTTTGTGTCTTTTCTGACTATTCTCATTAATACTGATGAATCAGATTATGTCTACAGTAAAATAAAAAATTACACAAGTAAAGGTAGATAACCAAAAGTAACATCTTTTTCTAAGAATGACAGTCTCAAAAATCATTTTGATGATAGCTAGATTCACCACAAAATGTGTGTGAATCCATTCTTTAGTGAAGCACTGGGAAAATAGTTTGACAAAAACACATCAGCATTTTGCGTGGTTTTCTTCAGCTGCAGCACCTTTATACATTGGGTCACACTCATCCCCTCTTCCTGACTGCCTTATTCATGTCATTGTTCTGTGGCATTACATTAATTTGTGAACAACTGTTTTCCAGGATAAAGTACCAGAGGAAGAAAATTTCACCCAAAATCTCTGATGATTCTTAAGAATTCACAGAGAATTTTAGCCACTTCATCAAACCAGCTTGATATATTAGTTTCAGAAAAACAAGGTCAAATATCCCACTAGTTCTGTGTTTTTGTTGCTTTTTTTTTCTTTTTAAAGAAAAAATATTGAAGATTAAAATAAATGTTATTACTTACATGCATGAACTTTATTAGATATTTTATGAGAGCTACTCTGAAAGTGAAGTGTGCTATTTTAAAGTGCTGTGTCAGAGGCAGATGGTGGTGGTACAGCAGTAGAGGTTGAACCTTCCCACAATTTTCCATTTCATTTTGTTTCTATGCAATAGATGACAACAGAGGGGCACTGTGACAAAATGGTGTCTGACAGGGAAATGCATATGAAGCAAAGGTGTGAAACTGAATTTCCACCATGTGGAAAATATGTCACCTGTTGATATTCTTTGACAATTACTGAACACTGATGCAGACTAAACAGTGGATGTTAGTACACTGATGCAGTGGGTGGTGTGTTTCAGTAGTATGCCCTGGTGCATATCTTTGCAAGCATGGCATGCAGGCTCTTTTTCATTGCTAGCAAAAATGCATACTTAATGGTGGTGATTTTGTTGGGAAATAGTGTTTTGTAGCTGAGATTTTGCTCTATGAAAAAGTGTTATCATGCTCTTTGTACCTCTTGTAGTTTCCATGGAAATAAATACAAAGCATTACTTTTGGAGTGACCTTTGTGTATGCAGCCCAAGACAATTCCTGTTCACTCAGTGCCACCCAGGCAAGCCAAAAGGTTGGACATCCATGGACAAGAGGAATAGCTTTAAACACTAAAAGAGGGGAAAATTAGATCAGATGTCAAGAAGTAATTCTTTACAAAGAGTCCCTGGCACAGCCTGCAGAGAAAGACTGTGGAGCACCTGAAGGTGTTCAAAGCCAGGTTGGATGGGGCTCTGAGTAGCTTGATCTGGTAGGCAGCAGCCCTGCCCATGGCAGGAAGGGTTGGAACTAAATGGTCTTTGAGGTCTCTTTTAATCTAAGCCATTCAACAGTTTTGTAGCAGGAAGTTTCAAGAGGCTCTGGAGCTCATAACATTTGCACCATTTTAAAATAATTTCCTTAAACCTTACCAGGCCCACTTCAGAGAAATTATTCTCCTTTCCTTGAATGATTGGCATTGCTTCCTCAGAAACGCTTTTCAAAACAGCAGACTTTCATACAAGGAGTAACCTTTTCAGGATATTTTTATAATTGCACTTTTATTTTCAGATAGTAAATGCATAATCATTTCTAATGATAACTCGTGTTTTTTCTTCAATACGGAGAATATATATATATGTACATATAGAATATATTCTTTAGGTAGTAACAACATGCATAGATTATTAGCAAATTTCCTAATTCTTTGCCTTAGCAATAGAGATTTAAATGAGTCAATGATGTATCATTATCTAGTCTTTTATCTGTGAAATACATTGTAGGTTTCAGATGACAAGAAATGACTATGTATTTTCAGCAGATGTATAAAAAGAAGAAAGAAAACTTCTAATCTTGTATTTCCTTTGAATAAGTAGTTACTCTTTAATATTTTTCCTTCTCTGTGAATTTAAAATTTAGTGTAAAGAAAAAAATGGAACAGAAAAAAAATTGGGTAGTAAAGATACACTTGAATGTGACTTTTCCAGCAAAACTACAACATGAGTGCACTTTTTCCCTCTATCAAATCATTATCCTGTCAGAAACCATCAGTGTGGTATTTTATAAAATGTGCTTTTCTGTGTGCTTATTTCATGCTTGTGGATTAGCAGAAAACAATTTCACACCCAGTGAAATTAGTGTTACATGTAATAAGAACATGTAGTTTCAAGCTTCATCCTGCTGAATCAGCCTGATTTGTTAAAAACACTTCTTACAGAACTTTGCCTGTAATGTACTGGTTCAGTGAGATCAAAGGTAATTTTTTCTCATCTTCTTTCACTGTATTCACACATCAATGGGAAAAACTGTTCCAATTGTAAGAGTTTCAACATAATAAAACGCTTACTGTTTAGTATATGCTCAGTTTTTTGTTAGTCAACAAAGTACTTAAATATTGATTTCATTCCTACAGATTTCAAATCATAAATAGGTTCAAACTTAAACATATACATATCTGCTTTCATGAAATAAAGCCCAACTGAGAAATATATTTTGTGTTAGATCTATCCAAAAAAAACCTTCAAACTGTAATCTGGTTGCATTAAAATTCATTAAAGATTCTATCCTGCTGAATATAGCTGAGTATAGCTGGAAACATTAAATTGTTTGCAACCTTCACAACCTTTCCTAAAGCTTCATGTCAAAAAACTTTAGGTATCAGATTCATCATATTATGTTCATCCTATCCTCACTGACTTTAAGAAATAAACTATGCTGAAATCAAGACTGATCTGAAGTATTTATAATAGTGCAAAATGGACACTAGTAATGCTTTTCATTGCTCCTCATTGAGCTGTCTCAGAATAACATCACTAATTATTCTCGTATCTCTTCTCAAATGCCCAAATCATCCTTGTGCTAACTTTATTTTTTCATCAAATATTAATAGCAAAATAATTTAGGTAGAACAGCAAACTATGTTGCTGAAGTTATTGAATATTTATAGGAAAAAGACCTATCAGTTGTCAGATAAAAGTTATTCTGTCTCTCAGAGTAGAATAGGACACTGAGTAACTCTGAAGAAATGTTTGATATCTCCATCTTCCACCGTTGCTTTTTAAATCTCTTATCTGAAAAACTTTCATAACATGATTTCCATACCTCAAACTTTTGATTTTCTAACTCCTGAAAACCTGCCTGCATTTATTTTGCTAAGATCATCATTCATCTTATCTGACATCGTTTGGGGGCATATGCTGGCACAGTCAGGTACTATCATCTATCACTGACAAAAAAAAACCCAAGATGGTCAGCAAACTGTCCAGCTGAATTGGGCTTTTCAACATAAGGAGCATGTGCTCATTCAGAAACAGGTGACTGGAAAACCTCTCATCAGGTATTAATGCCCTCAAACTCTTCTCTTTTAGGGAAGTACTTCACTCTTTTCATCAGTGTTTCTTCATGAAATCTCCATATCTCCTTACTGGCATTTTTTTTTTTTTCTGAATGATAGTAATTTTCTTCTTTTTGATATTCCCCAAGTTCTAGCTGTCAAATTCAGATTCTAAAACAACAACAGCAACAAAGAAAACTGATGAATCCAACTTAGTCACTCCAAAAGAAATTCATAATTCTCCAGTTTACTTTTGAACCCACTTAACATCTGAAATCTGAAGAAATCAAAGATTACATACACTACAGGCAGCGCAGATGCCCTGAATGCAATGGATTTGGGTATCTTTTTTAATGGAGAAAGTATAAAAAATGGTTTCACAGAATCACAGATTTGTAGGGGTTGGAAGGGACCTCCAGAGATCATTAAGTCCAACCCTCCTGTAAAGCAGCCCCTTACAGCAGGCTGCACAGGTAGACGTCCAACTGGGTCTTCAGTATCTCCAGAGAAGAAGACTCCACCACCTCCCTCGACAGCCTGTTCCAGTGCTCTGTCACCCTCACTGTGAAGAAATTCCTTCACCTATTGGTGCGGAACTTCTCATACTCCTGGTTACGGCCATTTTCCCTTGTCCCACCCTCACAGACTCCTGAAAAGAGGTTGACCATGTCCCTTTGACTCCCACACTTAAGATATTTATAAACATTAATCAGATCACCTCTCTTCTTTTATCAAGGCTGAACAAACCCAGGTCACCCAGACTTTCCTCATAGAAGAGATGCTCCAGACCCTTTATCATTTTTGTGGCTCTCCACTGGACTCTCTACAGGAGTTCCCTGCCTTTTTTGCACCAGGGAGCTCAGAACTGGATACAGTACACAAGGTGAGGCCTGACCAGGGCAGAAATAGAGGGGGAGGATCACCTCCCTTGAACTGCTGGCCACACTCCTTTTAATACACCCCAGGATCCCATTGGCCTCCTTGGCCACAGGGCACACTGCTGGCTTATGGCCAACTTGTCATCTCTGAGGGCTCCCATCTCCTTCTCCACAGAGCTTCTCTCCAGCAGGTTATGCCCCAACCTGTACTAATACTTGTGATTATTCCTTCCCAGGTGCAAGACTCTACACTTGCTTTTGTTAAACCTCATCTGGTTTCTTCCTGCTTAGCTCTCCAGTCTGTTCAGGTCTTGCTGAACAGCTTCACAGCCTTCTGGTGTGTCCGCCACTTCTCCCAGCTTTGTATCATCAGTGTACTTACTGAGGATGGACTCTGTCCCCTCATCTTTCTCAGCTTCGTTATCAGGATGTCATGAGAGACAGTATCAAAAGCTTTGCTGAACTCAAGGTAGTCAACACCCACTGCTCTCTCCTCATCAACCCAGCTGGTGATGCCATCATAGAAGGCTAGGAGGTTGGTTGAGTACAATTTTCCCTTGGCATATTGTTCATTTTCTAGTAATTACTTTTTCAGCTCTGTAACTCTCATTGGGAGATATGAACCTTGTTCTATGCAAAGAGACTGCCTGACTCTCTGTGAAAGGGTGTGTAAAAACAGAAGTAGGTAAGAAACCTGCAGTATATAAACATTAGGTGAACACCTTTTCATAATGTGAAAGCATCACCACTGGTTAAGACAGTAAAGTACCTGAGGAATAACAGTCACAAAAAAAAGGAGTAACCAAAGATCAAAACATTCTGCCTGTCCTACAGGATCTGTATGGCTTCCATGGAGCAAAGAGGGCTTCCATGGTACACAGAGAGAAGACAAAGAAGAAAAATAGAACAGTTCTAATGTCCATGAATGTGTCAAGAGCCATCTGTGGCATTTCAATCTGTTACAAGAACTGCCTATGATAATGGTGAAGAATAGACTTGGTTTATTTCAGTGATAATGCTTCAAACTGAATTCCAAGTTACAACAACCAAAGTAACTTTAACACAAAGTTATAATTTATAGGTAGATATCACAGTAAATACAATTAAACACATAAAACATTTTAGAAGTTTACTAAAAATAGAGAGACACTTCATAAATAGAGATCCTTTCTTGTCTTTTGTTGGTGAAACTAAAAAAATCACTTCTTATTTTACAAATTCATATTATCTACTCATCTTTGTCAACAAAAGCAAAAACAAACAAAAAATGCCAAATATGGATTATATTTGGTGCAAAGCCTCAGTCATTACAATTTCCCTGTGGCTTTGAGGAGGGGGCAGGTGGATGAAGAAAAAAAGTCATGGCAAATAAAGATAAATATGTTGAGAAAGCTCCCATAACACTAGGAATAAGTCTTGAAAAACTGAATTTCTTAACAATAATATGATGCTTCTCTGCCTCATGATGGAAATGGTCTGATTTCTAGACATACTAAACTCAAAGCTAGTGGAAAATACTAACACTTATTTTTAGCTGCCTTATAGCATGTTTTCTACCTAAATGATTTTTTCCTCTACTTCAAGCCATTGTGTCATTTATTCTTCTTGGACATGTAGAGAATTGCACTGACAGTGCACCAGTTGTATGTGGTTAACTATCTTCAGAAAGGCTGGTAGCTTCAATGCCAGATGACAGATTTTACGTTCAATTAAATAATCCTAATTTCATCTATCTAAAGTTTGTAAAATTGTATCATCTAAAACCTAGTAAGCAGAATGGCTGTGCGCATCTTGGCTTTCTTAAAGTCCATGACCTTAGCAGAGCTATGACCCAGCGATCCACTCCAGATGTCCAGACAAATGATCCATTGCTTTTCAACAATCACGAAGAGTGGAAAGAAGATCAGCTCAAAGGGCAGAAATCAGTTGCTAAAGATAGCATAGGAGTTAGGTAATTAGATATTTTGCAAGATTGATGAGCTACTGGTTGACTTTTATGCTGCTGAACTCATCTGTGTTACTGTTTTGCCTTGCACAATGTTCATTGTGTTATGCTTTTGCCATGTTGACTGTTTTGCAGATTTACTATGAAAAATGAGATACAGGTGAAAATTCACTATACAGTGAAAATGCGCTATAAAGCCCTGGAGAGTAAATTATCTTTCTTCAGGAGTGAATATGTGTATGCTTGGAGATAGTCTAAGGTTTGCTCAAATCTGTAACAATCACATTAACTTAACTGTTCTAAAAAGTCACAATGTTATTATTATTATTATTTTTTTTAAGTTCAGTGGGCAAGATGCCTGAGTAGAATGCATTTCTATTTTATATTTAAAAACAGATTCTCAGTTCCATTGCTTGCATAGTTCTATGTTTTTTGTTTTATCTTCCCATTCATAAAACCACCTAACTGTGAATGGAAACCCAGCTGTAGCCACTAAAACACTGCATCTTGTTGGTTAATTCCATTGGTTTTAGTAGAATTTAGGCAACTGCTTAAAATGCATAGAGATTAGGTTGGCACTTAGAGTATTTTACTTAATGAATCTACAATGACTCATGCAGTGAACAGTTCATGAACTGGAATGTAAACAGAAGACTGAATCACAGTTATATCACTCTGTATTTGTTTGGTAATATATATATTTGACCAGCAGAAAAAGAGCTGGAAAATACCATATGTGTTTTATTTCATACAAAAGATTACAACAATGAATTTTAAGTAATCTAAAATCTACTGCTTCACTTTCAGCGGTAATCAGTTTGTAAGAGTATAAGCAGAAATATTTCTGAAGGTCTTTCTATCTGTTTTAGCTCATGCTTCTGTAAGGAAAATAACTGATAATGAAGAAAAATGTATAAATCAGACCAGTTTTGAATGTTAAAGCAGTGTGGCATTACAGAATGAATTTACAGAATTTACATTGTATTGTTTTTAATTAAATTAATGAATTACAGAATACGAGAGAACGGGTTGAGAAGAGAATATGTTACTTTGTGGCAGAAGAGAGCAGTTGTGGGCAATAAAGATTATGTTTAATGATTATTCCTGCTAGATTCAACTTGTCCTTTTCATAATTCCATTCCATTTTTAAAGATAACAGCTTTTATGCATGCAAGAATTTTGCTCTCAAAATAATAGCAAGATTTGCTTACATTTACCATTCCATTAAAATATGGATATATATATATTTGTAGCATGTCTACATAGAATTTGTTAGATTGTAGCTGACTTTAATTTAACTTAAGAGACACAGTGCTAACCTAGTGTCTGGGGCTGCCCTGGGTTAAATCTGACTCTGTTTCCTCATTCAGTTGGGCAGATGCATCCAGAACACAAGAACTTCTGCTAACCTAAATGAGGTGCCCATCTCTTTTCCCTGGCTTTTTTTGTTTTGTTTTGGCTGTTTTTTGTGGTTTTGTTTGTTTGTTTGTTTGTTTTTGGCAGCCTCAGTGGCACTGTGAAGTGAATAATTCACCCAAAAGACTGAATGAAGATCTACCTAAATGCCATTCATGGGCAATGCTAAATTTAGCTGTAGCTGTGTACATCCACAGAGCATTCAAAGCGCTGAATTTCTTTTTTGAGGGGCAATGGAAGGGATACAAGGACATAAGCAGAAGAAAGCAGAGGATAAAACCGAAGCAGCCTGATGGAAATGAAGCCCTTTTTAAATTCCCCAGAGCTCACCATGTGCCCTAACAGCCTGTGCATGGCAATAATCTGACTAAAACCCTAGCAACCTTGTAAGTAAATGCCCAAACTAATTCCTGAACTGGCTCACCAGGGAGCTGCTGGAATGCTGAGTGCACACACCAGGGTGTAGGTGGGGCTGATGATCTGAGAGAGGGAGGAGGACAAAATCCTGGCAGCCTGGATTAGATCAGCTCAGCAAGAACCACACCTTTACAAACCTGATGCCAGTGTAAATTGTGACAAGTGGAGAATCTGACAGTAAATCAAAGAAGATACAATGGATTCCCACACCTACTGTCTTTCTCACTTTGATGCTTGTGATTAGAAGCAAATTCCTTTTCCTCACACAAGTCTTCGTAATCATGGATATGAGAGGACCAAACTGTTTTTTAAAAGAGCTGAATTGAAAGATTTAGTCTGTCCATGCACTAGTTGTATGCATGTGCCCTTAGAAGAGATAATATTAGACTTTAGAAGTCCTAGAAGAGATAATATTAGACTTTAGAAGTCCTCTAACTATTTTGTCTCATATAAAGATAAAAAAAGTCCTGGCTCAAAAAGTTTGCATCTATCTAATTGAGGTCTCCTTGATGAGATGGCTTAGTTCCCTAAGGCAGGTACCAAAAGGTGCGTTTTATCGTTCTGCCTGACAACTAATGTGTTATAAAGTTCACGTAATGCTTGTCTTGCTATAAAATTTTGATAAAGCTCACTCTAGCCAATCATTTGTGGAAAGTAATGATTCATACAGTAATCTTTGCAGGACCTTGTTGAAGTTTGTGAAAACACACCACAGTAATATACCATAAAATGTATAAATAAATGCAACTAGTACTACATTTCATTTCTAAGGCTTCAACAGCAATCTGACAGCTTAAAGACATTGCAAAAAAAAAAAAAAAAAAGGAATGATTGTGAAGTAGAGGTGCAGAATATGTCCTGCAATTGCCTCTGGTAATTTGAGGGAAGGAGGGTGGAATAAGAACTCCTTTCATACCATTAAGATCAAAACTGCCACATAACTACTTACTTGGGGAAAAGAATGAAGAAAAAAAGACATCCTGGTACACTGCTGTTCTATTCTGCCTTCCATCTAAAGAAAATATCCCCTTCTGCTTTTGAGAGCTTATCCAGTGCCCTGGTATTTCAGTGTCACTTACAACATGCAACAGTATTCGTCCAACATCTTTGTTTCTGAAAAGGTGATCACAGCTTCATTTGGTGAGGGAAGCTGTTTTGCATATACATGAGATATGCATTGAGAATATTTAGCATAAATAGCTCTTCAGCAAACACAGGCAAAGCAACATCTAGTTTCCAGATCTCAATCTGGTTTCAGCAGAAGATAGGCACAAACTTGCTCAGGCTGGGCATAAGTCTAGACACCCTAATAAGAACACTTCAGTCTTACAGCTGGAGAAGCCGAAGCATTCCCAAAGCCAGGCATCACTTCAGTGAGATGCTACAAAATCATGGTTTGGGATGTTGGCAGCTGCGTGGTGGGTTTTTAGTTTTTTTGGGGGGCTTTTTTGTGCTTCAATTCTCATTTGGATCAAGACATGATATTCATAACCTTTTAAACACTTTAAAGAAAATTAAACGTAATCATATTAAAATACAGGTATGATAGCTGCCGTATGAACCCATAGATATATTTGCATAATATGTGATTGTTCATTATACAAATGCTCTTATTTCCATACATTGAAGGAACTTCTTCAGATGGGCAGTACAATTTCCCCCTTTCTTTGTCTCAGGCAGGGATTTCTTGTATGAAATTCCTGCTTGTTTACTTCACGGAACTTGCCTGATCATGAGCTTCTTTAGCAAAACAAAACAAATGAAAAACACATAGCAGTACTAATTACCTTTACCAGCTATTCTTCTTCCTCAGATCAGTCCCACGCTTTTAGGCACTGTACATAATGTGACAAGAGAAGAAGATGCAGAACTATTTATTAATAATAGCAATCAGTGAAGAACTTATTCACTTCCTCCCTGCAGGTTTGGGCAGGTTCTCTAACAAACTTGCTGTAGTTATTTCACTGTGATGGTGATGCTAAAGATATGCTTTAACAAGATTTGTAAGGAAAATTATGAATTTATAGGGAGGAAAAAGCATGCTTTCAGGTGGGCAAACACAAAGTCTCTCAAACCACAGGAGAGCCTCTTTTGTCTGCAGTCATGGAGACATTTAAATGACTGATTCTCTTCACAGAGAACCACAAGACCGAGAGTCCGGTGCTTAAATCACATCCATTTTTTTGATATGCATATCACAATGTCTTCTCTAAATGACAGTGCAATGAGTTCTGTTATGAAATTTTATATCGTCAGGCAGAAAGCCTGGAATCCTTTCCATTAATTTCCTGGGATCCTTTCCAAAGGTTTCCCAAAAAGGAAAAAAATAAAAATAAAAAAGAAATGGGAAGTAGGTTTGTAGTTTATCACCCACAGAATCACTGTCTGGACAGCGTGGATCTGTGCGTAGAAAGCTGAAGTCTAACAAACGTATGTACGAGAAAGGGAACATGCATTTGTGTTCATGGAGGAACACAACACCTGGAACTGCAACTTCCTTAACAGTGTGAACTTAGTCTCCCCAAGATCCCGAACTTATAAAGGAATATAAGTAAATGAACACTTTGTACAATGGAAATGGAAGGAAAAAATAAAAAAATAAAAAAAATAAAGAAAAAAAAAAGACTATCACTCAAAATCACAAGTGTGGAATGGAAACATAAGACATGAAACTGAGCTTTACGCTAGAAGAACCTGGCTGAAGGCATCTACCACATGTGAGAGAAAACTGGAAAAGATGAGTACTGTGCACTACCTATGAGGTAATTTTCCTCTAAGGGAAAATTGAAGATTATTCAAGAAATACCTGTGAGCAAATGTTCACATATTAAGTTGAAACAGTAGCAAAAGTGAAAGACAAAAGGAGAACAGGGCAGACCCTGCAGTCAAATTGGGCAAGAAACTAAGCTTAGTATCTGCTGCTGTTACCCAGTGAGCAGCTCTACTTCTACCTGTAATTCATGAAGTTATGAGTTTTGATTCTCAGTTTCTTTTAATTTAGAAAGAACAGCATTTTATTTCCCTGAAATACTGTACTAATTGGTAGCTGCAAGATAAATTCTAAGTAGGTTATACAGAGGTGGTAAAGCACAGTAATAATATGTTGACATTAAATATAAACATTGCAATTAGATTGCTACAACTACAGCTAGCAAATGCTTTGGATACCAGGCTAGCAAAGCAGCAAGCACAAGGCTGTTTCATCATAAGGAAATGGACACTGAATTCAATGGAGCTAACACTGTTCACAGACCTCACTGAATTCCAGCCTTTTTGAATGGGTCTCACCATATAAACTACACGACAAGCCACAAACCACTGAAGTATAGAAGGAGATTTTAAAAGAAGTTTTAAGTTCTTGAATGCAAGAAATTTAATCACTAAAGTTCATATCGTGAACAGGAACGTGACTTGAAATTTACCCTCTACAAGGTATTTTCTGTCTTCCTTAACACCTGAGCAGTGAACAATTTCTCTGTTTTCAGGACAAAACTGGTTTCAGGCAGATCATCTCCAGCAGACTGAACTTAGGGTAGCCTTTATTGGTCATAATTTGCTCATACATTTTTCTATATTTATATGCACATTCAGATTTCTTCAGTGGATGAGTATTTATTTTTCAAGCAGTTATCAAGATGTTTCTGTTCTTGTCAAGAGAGGCTTGTTGGCTTGTTCAGCTTTTGACCAAACTAAATTTACCGTCCACCAGAACATTTATAATTTGCAGTTTAAGAAATCTTTCATGGAAATCACAGAATATCCCAACTTGGAGGGGATCCATGATGGCCATCAAGTCCAACTCCTGAAATACATCCATCCTGTCTTTGAAATATTCCATTGAAGGTATGAATCATGGTAATTTCTTGTATACAAAACTTATGATACATAATGCAAAATGAAATTAAAAAAAAAAACAACAGTAAATAGAAGAGTAACACATTTCAAAAAGCACAGTAAGGAAATCTGAAATTTTATAGCAAAAATTATGTCATCATCCTTGACTGATGATTCGTTTCACAGGCTGGCAGGAAGCAGGGATGACCTAGCATTTTTCCAAATTAGTCATAACCCCCACGTCAACAAGGCGAAAGATAAAAATAGATAATACATTCTGTGAGTGTCACAACTATGAACAAGAACACAGGGATCTTTTAAAATTCAAGAGTGATACTTAAGTTTGTAATTCAAATCATTGAATAGAATCATACAATTGCTTAGGTTGGAGGGCCCTTAAAGTCCATTGAGTTCCAACTACACTGCCATGAGCAGGTTTGTCAGCCACCTCTTGTCCAGCATCTCAGCACCCTGTAAGTAAAAAAACTTGTTAACATCTAACTTCAAGCACCCCTCTTTTAGTTCAAAGCCATTCCCCCTTGTCCTATCACTATCAGACCGTGTAAAAATCCATCCCCTCCTGACTGCAAGGTCATTTCAAGTAATGGAAGGCCACAATAAGGTCTCCCTGGAGTCTTCTCCAATAATAACAGTTTCTATTGTGACGCTCATTTTTGTATGTGCACATATTTATTTCTCAGTATCATTGAATGTGCTCCACACCAAAGTCAGCAGATCATGCACTTGCATGCAACACAAAGGAAGTGCAAAATGCCACTTCTGTAACCTTACACTCAGCTTTACACCCGCTCCACTCACTGGAGCAAAGGCTAGGAGCTTTAACTTGTATAGAATGGGGCCAGAACAAGACATGGAAAAAATTAGGAATTCCTCCCCCGTTTTGACATGACCTCTTCCCAGTGACTTGGCTCATACACCAATTTTCCCCAGCTTTCAGTATAATCATCAGCAGCTCCTTGGCCAGAGCTACTCAGTGCTGCACAAGGGGCCCTTCCAACTAGCACAGTGTGGACATACCCCATCACCTCATCATGTACTGCAGCAGGGAACTCTAGGGCTGTCTTCAGCCATACCTCTACCCATTTGAAAACAGGCTACAATCATGCATAGCCTTCTGACATGCTTGGGTGGGGAGTGCTTGAGGTTCTCCAGCTCACTCGGGACTGACAAAGCCTTCCCGCAGCTCGAAGGCAGGTGGGCCAGGAAACCTCCGTGCCACCCACAGCGGGCACCGCCGCTCCTCTCAAACTTTTCGAGAGGACGAGGAGGGAAGAGAGGGGACAGCAGCTCTGAGGGGGCTCGTGGACGGCAGTAGCGCCACTCGGGTCTGGAAAGACGGAGCGCAGAGCGCCTGAGTTCCGCGACACGCAGCCGGGCGACGCCTCCCCAGGGCCGCGCCCGCGGCGAGGGCCGAGCTCCGCGCTCCCGCCGAGCACCGGGGCCGCGCTTGCCCCCGCCCCGCCACCCTGTGCGGGCCCGTGCCGCAGCGGTGGCGGGCAGACCCCGCCCCTCCGCCCGGCGTGTCGCTCGGCGCGGCACGGCACAGCACAGCGCAGCGCAGCCAGGCTCGGCCCGCCCGGGCTCTCTCTCTCTCCATTGTCTGCCTGCGCGGCTGTTCCTGCTGCGGGTCGCGGGCGTCGCGGCGGCTCGTGATGCTGAAGGGCTCCGCGTTCCCTCCGAGGCAGTGGCAGCGGGCTCAGGCTCGAGCTCCGGGGCGCAGCCACCCCGCCGCCTGCTGAAGACTGAAACTTTGCGTCCCCGCCGCTCCCTCTCGTCCGCCTCCGCCCCGCCGCCCTCCATGCGCTGAGCGGCTCCATGGACGCCTTCAGCGCCGCCAAGGCCAAAATGGGGGCGAAGAGCGGCGGCGAGGCGGCGGCGGCGGCGGGGTTGGCCGCTCCTCAGCCCGCCGCCACGGCCCCCAGCCCCTCCGGCCCCGGCTCGCCCTCGGCGCCCGAACCCGCCGCCTACAAGCTGGAGGACCTGGAGACGCTGGCCACCGTGGGTGAGTAGGGAGGCTGCGGGAGCGGGGAGGAACAAAGAGCCGCCCAGGTGCTCCCGGCGGGCGCGGCCCCCGCTCCGTCCCCTTCCCGTTGTCGCCGCGCTCCTCGTTTCTGCCCGCGGCCGTGCGGGGCGGGAGTTTGGGCCGTTAACGGGCGACAGGTGCCGCTGGGGCAGCCCCCTCCTCGCACACACACACACACACACACACACGTCCACGGCGGGCGTTGTGCCGCCTGCCATGGTGCTACGGGCGCTGGGTGCGAGGTGCGGTTCGGCGCCGCAGCCGAGGAGCGCGCCGCACGGCTCGGCCGTCTGTGGGCAGCGCGGCCGCCCTCCGGTACAGGGCTGCTTCGGCTGGTTTAGCTGCATTCGGGTGCATCGGGACAGAAATTCATCATTTAAATGCAGTCGTAGGACCGGTGAGAGATCAAAAAAAAAAGTTAGCTGAATGCGTTTAAGTGTATTTCAAAGCCCCAGCGTTCTGAATGCTGATGCGGAGGTGTTTTGCCCTAGAGCTGAATGTTGGTGAAAGGCAGTGTTACATCCCACATCTGCCACGCTCAAAAAGGCTCCTGTGATCAACGGCACTGAGGTGTAAATGCACGCACTTAATAACCTGATACATCCACCAGCAGTGGTGATGTGCGCTGTGTTCATGTCAGTGGAACATCTGCCCTCTGTGCAACATACAGCTGGTTTTGTGTGTGGTTTGAACATCTCGAGGTTCAAGAGTACGGAAGTTGGATGTTTTTCATTAGAGATCTCTGGAGGGATTTTTGGATAGGTGTATTCGACTTTCACTTCATCTCTCTTCAGTCACTAAGGTGGATTGAAACCCTTTCTTAGTGCAATTCGTGGTTTGAAAAGGTCTTTAAGAGTGGAGTTGGAAAGGCCTAGGAGTGTGGTGCTTGGTGAAGATAACACTACCTTCTCTTGAAGAATGTTGTTTTATGACATAATATTTCCACGTTGAAATGTCAACAGGGATTTTATTGAGACGTTAATTGAGATTCCTAAGAGTCTGCCAGAAAGGTTTGTGATGCTTTCCCTCTGCCAGGAGTGGTTTGTCTCGTTTTTTACATCACGGCTGGTTGCTGTGGATACAGTTGTCATCACCAAGTGTTATGACTTCATGTGGAGCACAGTCTGTGGGGAGACATTAATTTCTGAAGAATGCAATAGTCACAGGAATGTTGCTGAGGCCTATGAAGAAATTGACGTTGGTTGCTCCAAAAGTAATGCCTCCTGTTTGTTTCCAAGGAAGCTACAACAGATATGAAGAGCACAGAAACACTACTTAATAGAGCAAATTCTCAGCAACAAAACACTACTTTTTAACATGGTTGCCACCTTTAGCTGTGCATTTTTGCCAGCAGTGAGCAAGAGGCTGCATGCTGATCTTGTAAAAATCTGCACCAGAAGAGGTAACCTACTGCCATCTCTGCTGAAATGCACTACCCATTGCCTCTCTGTGCTTGCATCCACTGTTTGGTTTCTCGTAAATGTTCAGCAAGCATTGAGGAATGTCAGTGTGTGCCATATTTTTGACATGGAGGACTGCCCCTCTGCTGCCATCTGTTGTGTGACAGCAAGATGCAACAGGATCTAGGTAGGAAGGTTCAACCTCTGCTCCCCTACCACTAATACCAGCCTCTGATGCTGTGGGCCAGCATAATAAAATAAGAGGCATTACTTTCAGAGCACAGAAATGATCCTGATGATGGTTTTAAAGACAAAACACAAGATGTGATGTGTTATGTCACAGATATATGCATGAGAATTTACTTCAAACAAGCTGAGCCAGTCTATTTTCAGTTGGTTTTGAAGTAGACTTAAGAGATGTCTGCACTCCTCATTACAAGGCTGTGAGCAGGGAAGGGATCTCGCTTCTGACCAGGAAGCAACTGGCAGCCTCAAAGTGATACTGAAAGTGAACACAACTGTACCAGCCTCCAAGTGGCAGAGTTTGTAACCTTGAAGATGTGGTTCCCTCCTGAAATGGCTGTGGTGCTGCTGAGGTGAGGGTCAGCAGTTCAGTGTGCTGCAAGCGATGAAAGGTGTATTGTAGCCTGAGAAGCACGTTTTTGCTTGGCTTATTTTGTTTTGTTTTGGGGTTGTTTTATTTTATTTTAATAATTTAAATATAGTTTAAGTTTATGTCACATGTACTGAATGAGCACATCTAATCTTTTTGTTCGTGGTTGACCTAGTCTGTACTCCTTTTATTTGATCTCCTTGCAGAAGTACAGGAGATGAAGGTACTGTCATCGGTTGTACTGCAGCAGCCCAGAGCCTTGTGTGCAGCTTGACTGCTGTGAGAAGAACAGCCACTGTCTTTTGACTGTGTGCTCAAAAGCTGCGTGTGCTCTGTCTGAGATATTTGGAGATAGCTATGGCATGAAGGGGGACACCCAGAAATTACAGGAGGTGAAGTTCTGGTATCTTTTCTACAAGGATCACTGTTGCTTGTAGACATACTCAGGGTTAGAAGGGCAGCCTTGGAGACTATCTGCAGGAAAGTGATAATCTGGAGGTAAGCTCCATGCTCCTACCTCTGTGTGCGAGCAGGACATAAGCTAAAAAATTACTGTCTGTGAGAGCATGGTCATCCTTGGGATTGGGCACCTCCTCTTGGAGGATGAAATAAAGTTCTTAATAAAAGCAAGAAGTGTTTGGAAGTGGTACTTTGCTTTGAAGGTAACAGCTGCTGGCTTTAATATCCTCTGTAGGTTGAGAGGATTACTGTCTCTACTAATGTGAACACTCAGTGCAGGCTAGCTTAGAACTGCTACTCTCTGACTTCTCTTGGAAGTTAGATCTGGTTTAGCGGAGAACTGCTTATGAGGGAATAAAGGGAGGAAAAAGACATTGTTTTACACGATGATTGGTGAGGGGCATTTGTCTTCCTCTGAACATCCCAGGGCTTTGATATTTGTAGGCTCTCTGGTAAAACATGGAGAGCAGAGACTAGAGTATGCTTTCTGGGGCACTACACTGGAACTTGGCCTATAAGGTAGTTCTGAGTTTGGGGCAGGCACCAGGAGTGGGGTGCAGACTGGTTTCTAGCGCTAAGAACAGGAAGAACATTTCTTTAAGGTTACTTCCTGAGAGGTTGAAGTTGTGGCTTTAAGCTTTCAGGTACATGATTGTTTTGTTAGTTGATTGTTTTTTTGTTTTACTACCCATCTTACCTAAGAAGGTACGTGCTCTGCCTCTGGAGCTAACAAAGGTGCCTTTTTTCCACTTTTGTTTTTTAATTGATTTTCTTTACAGTGAAGGTTAAGCCACGTGTGTTTGCTTAGTATGTTCAGAAACTGCCTCTCAGACTAGAATGAAATATTTGTGAATCAGTTGAGCTTAAATGATAAATACTCATCTGTGCCAAGGCTGTGGTAGTACTATGCTGCACAGAAGCAAAAATGTAGATGTCATAGCTATGTTCACTGAAACTTAACAGCTAAAAGTTCATGGCCCAGCCATGCCTAAGTTATCAGTTTCAAAACATTTGTAGGTCTGGGCTGTGAAAAAGAGACTGTGAACAGTGAGTGAATCATCCTGCTGGGCTGGGCTTTTAACAAGGGCACCCTTCTTGTTCCTGGTGTTGGTGTCTGCAGCTGGACACCTTACACGTACTGTGGTGATACTATATTTTTAGTTATGCCTTAGTGGATAAATAACATAGATAAACTAGAGGAATAAGTACAAGTGATAGAGGCTTACAAGCTATTTCTTTACTTTCAAGTAAGTGAAAGCAAGAGAAGAAATCTTACGTTCCCAAATTAAATTTAGGTTAGTGCAGGAGTAGCAGGCAGCTTTGGATGGAGGAGGGTGACAAACTTATTCTTGCCCTCTCCCCTGCAAGATAAGTTTCCTGCCCAATTTTGAAGTGCAGTGAATTCCAAGGCATGCATTTTAAATGCAAATCAGGTTTTGTAAATCTATTAAATTGATTGAAACATTTTAATACTAACATCTCCATTTTAAAAGATTCTTTTAAACGACTGTTCCCATGATGTGCTTTAAATGAAGCAAATGCAGAATAAAAAATTGGGCAAACCAGTATTGCAATTTTTCTGAGCATGGGAAAATTTTAAAAAGTACATGGGAAAAGTGAGACGCAACATATTTTTAAATACTTAATTTCAGTGTCTTCACAGACAAAATATGTTAGCCAAATCTATTTTAAATGACTTTATACCGTAGGGACAGTAGGTACAGAACTGCAGTCTAATGCTGAGAGAAGGAAGGAACCTGCTCGTGTATAGGATGTTACAGGACTATTTTCCTACTGTGTAGTCTAAATGAAATCTTCCACACAAGGATAAGGTTTTTCTTATATCTCTTCTGTTTCTTACTAAGCCTTGCTAAGCCTTGGTTTTGGTTTTGCTGCTAAGAGCAGCTGTTTTGAATAGTGTTCAGGGAGGTGTGAGAGCATTTTTTTCCTGTTCTGTCACCTTTACTTGATATTGCGATGATAAACAATAATCACTTATTTTACTTGGCAGCATCCTTAAATACCACAAGTTTTGAAGGAAAACATGGTCTGAATGTTGTGACTGTAATGGTGACCTGAATTCACCATTGCATTTGTACATCCTTGAGACTTTAGTCATCTAGCTAAATTAGTTGGATTTTATTTTCACTCTTCTGTGGAATGTCTTGCTTCATTTTTCCCTTCCACAACATCATACTTGTCCAAAAATAAACCTTTAGTACCGTTTTAGCTGATCTAGGGCGAGAATGACCAGGTGTGACTCAGCTTTCTTCTCTTGCTTGTTTGAGCACTGCGGTACTTATTGTGGAATCAGCGGCAACGGGTCCTTCTGCATGAGGTTATTGTTTTTATTTTAGTCTGGAAAATGTAATTTGAAACAAGTGCTGTCTTCTGTCTTTCAAAAAGGAAGGTCAGAAAAAGGAAAAGTATATGAAACAAGTCTGAGCACGTGAAATCTGAAAGTTCACATTTCTGCTTTTCTGTCGTTCAGTTTTAAAGTCAGTGTGGAGGTAAATGGCTTACTTAGTATTTGCCTATCACCTATTAAGTCTACAGCTACATTTTCGTATATAGTTAACTGCAGAAAGAAATTAGAGATTCTTTCTCTGATGCTGAGAACTTTGTACATTTTAGAATAGGCTTTGACTCTCAAATGTATTTCTTGAAGATAAATAAGTCCTCTGAGTAGCTCAGAGAGACACAGAAGTGCCTTCTGTGATGCAAATCATCTGGAATCAAACTAGTTCTGATATTTCAGAAATAAGAAGCATGCAAAACTCCTCTCCCACAAAATCATGAGCAACTAACACCACACCTTCTCCACAGAAAGTCTCTGCTTAAACAAAACCTAATGTCCCAAGTGAAGATATCATTGAAAAATTCTACCATCTAAAGTATCGCATACCAACCCAAGCTTGAACAGATAGAAAATGTGAACAGAAATAGATAATTATTTATTTACATACTTAGTTTTGAAATACATAATTTGTTAGGATCCTTACTGCTTGATTCAGCTTTCTGTGTTTAGATTCCAGAGTTTGCCTGTCTGAGCTTTTGGTAGTGGACAGCAATAGTAACCATTTGAATATTCAAGAGGTAAATATCAAAAGGAATAAAAGGGTGTTGGAGTTTATGTGCTCCTTCTGTTTGTTGTGAAGAGTGTAGACACACAAACAAATTCACGGAATGAGTTTTCCTGAAGTGGGAGATGAGAACTTCTTGTTTACCTTGCAAGGACTTGTCTGGGCATAAGCTGTACTTAACTAAATTAGTTTAGGTTAAACAGTACAACTCCTTTACTGTTGATACTTTCTAATGTAAAACATCTTTAGCATTAGCTTAAGGAGTAGTTTAAAATACATTGCCTTGGTAAAGTGTAATATATATCCTTCCATTCTGCAAAGTTTTGGTGCTGTTCCAGCAACTTCGGTGAGTTGGTAAGTAAGATTTTGCTGCATGCTATGTTTTGCATGCATCTGGGATATTCTGGTGATAGGGAATGGCACATTTCTTTTCGAGCTTTTTTTCATATAGGGACTTTAAATGTATGACTGCTGAGGAAATACCTGTAAGGCAGGTAAATTGTAAAAGTAATTAATAAAGCAGTATATTGGAATGCGAGTGAAATGTTACAGGACAGAAAAATATTTTCAGAACACTTGGGTCATCCCACCGCTCTCTTTGTTTGGATTTCTGTAGTCTTGCTTTGTTAAGTTTTGTAAAAGAAATGTTCAAATCTTTGCCCATTGTTTTATGTTACTTGTTTTACTTTGGGTAGCTATAATATACTCGAAGGGATTTGAATTAATTTCAGTTGTGATGGTAAGTCTAAGTTGGCAAATTCAAGACTTGCTTCTTAAGAGATTTCAGGGGACAGTGCTTGAGAAGATGTTACTTCTGAAGCAGTGAATGGTGCCAGCCTCCTAAAGCCTGAAAGGAGCAGGGTGTAAAATAGAAACAGGATTTCTGTGAGCAGTTTTGCCTGACACCCACTGGTAATCTCAAAAGATAAAATTTCTTAGCCTAATACTGTTTTATCATTTTGGAAAGCTTATTTAAACAGGAATGAAACGTCTTGTTCTACTCTGAGGAACACTCTGAAAATGCTAAAAGGGCAGTCTCATGGGGATTAACTTAAGCTCCCTTCTTGTTTTTATGCAGTTTAAGGGCCCCAGTCTTAGTGAACTCTGAATAATTTGTGTTTACAGTTCAATTTAAGCTGGTTAACTATATCCATGTAAATACCTAAGCTCTTTCACTGAAAGGCAGAGAGATGGCTGAAGTTGGGGGAATACTGCTGAAGCCATAAGTCCTTACATACTCGTTTTATTCTGAATATGCTCATCATAACATACCTAAATTGTACATACAATATACTATTAGAGTTCTCTTTTATAGGCATCCCTAAGCTAGGCTTTAACTGTTTGTCTCTAGGTGACTCAACTGTGAGATAAAATGTATTTATGTTTGTTATAATGAAAACAAAATGTTACACTTGGCCCTGGGGTTGACTGCTCCTGTGATCATTGGAACTACTCTTTACATTCCTCTTTATGACCCTGTACTGCATTGGAAAGCACAGCAATGACAGCAGAGTGGCAGGATCCTAGGTATGTGAGGATCTGCTCAAATGCAACATCTGTGGGCACAGAAACAAAGGAAAGAAACTGCTTACCTTCAGAAGGCCTCATGTAAAGAGGAATCTCTAGCAAGATACCCTTGACTCCACTGCCAGCCCTTCATTGAGGTCTTAGAGCAGATCTTGTCACCATCCCCATCAGTCACTCAGGGGCATTGCATGCACATGAGCAAGTGCTCATTGGGTTGGCCCTGCCTTCTCACCAGGTGCTCAATCACTGGTTCAGTCCATGACTTTGCATTTCTGCTCCAGACCCCCAACTTTATAGGTCTTTTGGGGAGCAGGGAAGTTCAACTACATCTCTGAACTAATTTGAATATGGTTTTCTAATCGTTAGACTCTGCTTAGTGTTAACTGTTCGTTTAACATAAAAATAAAATAAGAGAGGTTGTATGGTTTTATTTGGTTTGCAGTGTGTGTTGTAGCCCTAACCCCAATAGTTTGTAGGGTCTAGAAGTAAAAATTTATATATAAAACCTTTGTATTTTGTGTCTTTTCTGGATATTCAGTGTGAAGATCACCTGTAGCTTTATTGGCTTATGAAACTTAAAAATATATGTGCATACGTAGTTAAATTTATATAGAATTATAAAAAAAGCTCTTTAATCCTGTAGTTTGAGGTAGAAAGGATGAGAATATGAGAAAGTCTTTTACTTGGTTTTTATCAGAGTGTAGTTACATAGGACTTCCTAGGTGGTTACCTTTTAACATTTTGTAATTCCTTATTTATACAGAGCATTAACACAGTATCTGCTGCTGTGCTTAATGTATCTTTAACTTGATTCAAGGATGGATTCTGATCTGATTTTTCATAAAGATCACATTAACTTCTATTCAACTCTACTGTGCAACTTGCAAGATTTCAGGAGGTATAATCTATGTATTCATTGACTACTTTGGAATGGCAACCCTAGGCAGAAAAGCTGTATCACTTCAGAAGTTACAGATTGTGATTTATACTTGTATTTGCTTTTCATGCGTACACCTCACGTTGTCCTATTTGTGCATCAAAAAAAGACAAAACACTAAAGCTATTAAAGCATTATATTTTTACTTGGAAAATGAAAGAGGAAAATGTGGTACTGCTAAGTTTTTTCCTTTGGTTTTCTATGATACTTTCAAAGGAGGCAAAGCTTTGTTACAGAATCATCAGAAGTGCCCATTTTGGGTTCCCACTATTGCAGTAATTGAGTTTTGGAGTGGTTGCTCATTATGACATGCCTTCTTATACAGAGTTCTTGACATTTGCTTAAATGTTGTTCTGATTGTACTGGGGACTGAGCAATCTGAAATGTTTAAGGTAATGACACAGCCATTACTAGAAAAGGTTCAGGGAGCTCCCTGGATTAAAGCAGAATATCTGGTTTGTATTTCATTTCATGTCTCTCATGTAGTACTCCAGTCAGTAAATTGAACGCTTCAGGATATTTTAGGGAGACAGACTCTTCAAAAACAGGCTAAACTGGGTGTAAGATTTTTACCTTGCTGATCTACTAATTAGGATGAACTGTAATAGTTATATGGGTGGCAAGTTTACAAATTAAGAGGCTGGATGCTGTCTGTATTTATGTAAAACTTGTCAGTACTGTAATAGCAGACTCTACCATCTCCCCCCAAATTGAAGACAGACTGGTAGCCTCAACCCCTTCCCTCCAGCTTGGTAATGTCTCCTTGTAGCTCCTTGTGTGCAACAGATGATAGCCTGTACAGTTCTAATTCTGCAGAGCTTGCCAGAAATAACTTCGGAGTATGCATTTTAAAATTTTAGATTGTTTTCAGAACGATTAATGTGTAACTCCTTCTGTGTCCCTGGGGAACTTAACAAACAATGAGGACAGCTGCTGGTCAGCTGGGATTCTAAACTGGGGTTCTTGTCATCTCTTTCATGAAAACGTGTCAAGAATTCTGAATTCTGAATGCTGAATTCGCATTTCAGCATCCTGAATTTGTGTTCTGTTGCCACTAAACTCTTCATGATTTTTTGCGAATTTCGAAGGCTTCTGAAGACTTCTGCTGTATATTGTTGTCATACTCAGAAGTGGTAGATACAGAAGCTACACTGAATCAACAACATTGTTCTTTCTTCCTTTTTTTTTATTTTTTAAATTTTTTTTTTTAATTTATTTAGTCTTACCAACATATTTTAAGCCACTTACAATAAATTAGCATTAGCAACTATAAAATTTTCTCATTCCTGAATCTCTTTTGAAATAATGGAATATAATCACTTTGAAAATATTCCATAAGTTTCCTAGAATTGCAGCTAATTTCTTATAGTTGCTTTTGAAAACTCCGTGCACCTCTTCTAACAATTTCACCATGAGTAGCAGTGATTCCTTGGATCTCTTTCTTGAATTTTTTCCTCGTTTCCTGTTAGGTTTTGTTACTTCCTTGTTTAGAAATGTAGCTGGGAAGAAGCTTTGTGAGAGGCAGCATGTCCCACAAGACAGAGCATTAGAGGCAAAGCAAAGTAATTGGAATTGTAAAGAAGCTGAGGGGGAAAAAAAAAAAAAAAGACAACATAAAAAGGAACAACTCCAAGGTTAATGCAAAATATTTTAAATGAAATGAAAATACATTTCTTCCGGGGGAGAAAATATATTTAAGTTTTTGAATGTGTGTTGTGAACATTCTGTCTTTCATCAGTGGAAGAGTAGAAAGAAACTGGGGCATATCCATTCTTGACACATTACAGCCAATGAAAATTTTCCCTTTTATGTTTTAAGCACTCAAACCGGGCAACCCTGTCCATGACAGGAGGTTGGAGCTCCATGATCTTAAAGATCCCTTCCAATGTAAGCTACTCTATGATATTATTAAACTGTATCTTCATTCTAAATGTTGAAATCTAAAGAGTTCCTAGAATTGTTTTGACTCTTGTTGTCCGTAACACTTAATTTAAGCTAGAAGATTATTTTGTTGGAGATGGCGATGACTGCTTTCAGTGCTGCTTACTTGGTAGGTAGGCCTACAATTTTCAGTGCTTCTGCAACAGTCAATTGTGATTTAGGCAGTGTGCAGCATTGTTGCTTGATTTGAGATACTCCTGGGAAAACAGCTCTCTGGAAATATGTGATAGGACAATTTGAGAGTATCTTGTGCATTTTGTGGAGTAGCAGCATTGCAGCGTCTGAAATCTGAAAGCTATTTTGAAATGGTGTCTTCCCCTGCACCCCAAAGTAGTGTAGCGTGACATAATTTTGCAAGCAGGAGTTGAACATGAGATATGCGAGTGGCTGGGTTATAATTCCATAAATGCTCAACTTGACTGATATCAATGTTAAATTGAGAAACTTAGCAATTTTTGTTGTTGTTGTTATTTTAAATATTCTTTTAGTATGAAGTATGTATGAATTATATGCAGGTGATGTGACTTATTAGTGAATGCTTTACTTTTTGGGAGGAGACTGATTTATATGGTATTATTAAGTAGAGAAACGATATTGTGCAGTGGGAAACTTGGAAGCTGACTGGCTGTGTTTCTAATTAGCCAGTTCCTCAACAACCTTGTTTTTTTCTGATGTCTTCAACTAAACACATCCAGCTTTAAAGCAGGAACTGGTTGCACAGTCCTTAATCTTAGAGTATGCCTGTTTCACCTTGCTTTTATGATTTCCATAGGACACATTCCTTGGTGATAAAGCCTGCTATATAAATAATTTTCTCTTTGAGTCTTGATCTTAAATGTTTACTTGCAAATGAAGTGCTTTGAAATAATATGTGTGGAGACAATGATTCATTCCTCTATATAATTTTAAATAACTATTTCAAAATTTGTTGGCTTTTTTTTTTTTTTTTTTTGCCTGGTTGTTATTTATATTTTAATAGAGGCTGCTTAGTGAAAAGAGAACTACTGAAGAGAATGGATTGTTGGAGAAGGGCTGGCAGACAGAAGCAGTGGTGAATGCTAAGATAAAGCTATAACTTTGTTTGAGAATGTTGTATTGGTGAATTCATTGGTATCCTGAAGTTGGTCACTCCTACCTACAAGTATTGCCAGTTTATAAAATACATTGAAAAGCTTCTCTTTAATCTTCACATGTTTCAGCATTTAAAGTATTTGTGGGAGGGATAAATGTCTTCGCTTGCAGTTGAATGTAACAGAAATCCAGATAATCCCAGGCTAATTGCATTTTCTTGCATAATTGTATTTCATTTTTGATAGAGAAACTCCGAGCAGTGTTATTTGAGAACAAACATTACTGTTACCTGGCCTCCCTTGTTCCTACAAAATACAGTGCTTGAAATAAATTAAACAGTGTTTTCAGTAATGGAAAAGGGAAAAAAAACCATAGAGGTACTGGAACATTTGAGGGGGATGTCAGAAGAGCAGAGGTATTGAAGAAACAACAGAAAAAGTTTTGTTTTCTTTTTAGTTTGTTTTCATTTGAGATCCTTCTGTAGCACAGTTGCTTAGTTGCATGAGCAAGTCAGATCCTTTCCTGTGAAAACTTCTGAATAATTTATCATGCAGGACTTATCTAATTTTAAATAGTAAGGAGCTGACTAAAAATAACAGTATAGAGAAAATAGGGACTCTTTAAGCATTGGTGCTACTTAGTAGGATTACCACAGATACACAAACAACTGATAACATTTAATTTTTATATCATGATGATATTAGTAATTTGTGCAGCTTTCTTCTCATGCTTCATGAGTACTTCATTTCGGATTGTACAATGCCAGTTTTCCATCAGTGGTGCAGGAGGAACTCTTACTATGAAATAATAATTTCTTCAGTCTCTGTCCTGTCTTCTGAGACTGTTAATGCTCCACAGCATTGTGAAATGGTGGTGACAGTCCTGAAGAAGAGTGTTATGTAGTGGAGAAACTGCTCTATCAAATAGTGCTACCGTGTTCTTTAGATCTGTTGTAGTTTCCATGGAAAGAAATAGAAGACATTGATTCCAGAGTGACCTGTGAAGAACTGGTGCTTGTGCACTCTTTCTTTTAAGTGTAGTTCCTGAATTATGTACTATATTAAAATGCTTATTCTTTAAAATGAAGAACTGAAAATACATTTCTATTGAGAAATGTGCTATTGTCAACTGTAATTGCAAATGAATGTCTTAGTAAACACCAGTGCTACAGTTCTTGAGAAGTAGTCTGCAAGGGTATGTCAAGTATTATTGCCTTGAGAACTACAACTCATGAATTTGATTAGCTGCAATTTAGTCTGTCCTATCAAAACAGTGCTGAATTTACTGCTTGCTCTTTCTACTGCAGACTGTGATGCTCCTTTTAGATTTGTCAATCTATGTTCAAGTAACTTATTAGTTTTTATAGGACAAGAGAATGAGGGTGAGAACTGAGAAGCAGACATGGCAGTGAACAACAAAATAAATTAACCTGTGCTTGGATTAATGAGTGTACATTAAAAAGCTTCATGTATGAAGAAAATGTTCATAGGAAAGCAGTGAGAAATAACTGAAAATCTTGAGGAAAAATTTCTTATGTCAATACAAAAGCTTTATTTCAAGTATTGGACTGTTAATGAATGTGACTGTTTTGGTGACTGGAAAGTGAGAGCAAGGAAAAAGGGGCTCTCTGTGGTGGCTAGATGATAAATGTAACTGATAGAACTGGAAACTGTGTTTCTATTAATATGATTTATCTAATAATAGTGTTCATATTACTACTATCAGATAATATGGTTGATATCCTTTCTGATCAGGCAGAACATTATGAGTTAAGTTCCTGGAAATAACTCTGTGGCCTGGGGCAGAGACTGACTGGAACATCTCAAATGTTGATAATTGGTTTCCATGCTGTACTTTAAGTGTTAGATTTTGTCTGGAGTGGAGCTTTTTGAGAAAGGTACCACTAATCGTGAACTGCTTATGTTTAGGTCTCAGCACTGCAACTTCAGTCTTTTCTGCTTTTCTGATGCTTTTGTCTGTTACAGATAATGGAGATGGGACTTCTGTTTTGGTTTGTTTTCCATTTGGGGCATGGTTTAAGATCAGCCAGTTCACTTAGGATAGTGAGTTGTCCATGTGTATTAAATCAATGTATTTGTCCAAGCAGTTATCATAAACTGCAGTTTTTATCACCTCAATTTATTATTTCTTTTCCCTTGTGTTTATGTATGCCACTATATTGCTTTGTACAGAGTTGCCAGCAGGTTAGTGGCTGAATCCTGTCCATCACCAAGATGAGTTTCTGCAGCTTGAGGTGGGTCATTACATGTCACTGAAAGATGCCAGGATGAAATTTCATCAGCTTAAACTCACTGCATGTGAAAGGAATTAAATGGTCTTTTCTTCTCAGTGCAGTGAAATACTGAATTTGTTTGGCAGAACTCAGAAGTGCTTCAGGTTTTATGTCCATTGGTCACTTTTAAAGAAGGGTTTGTGTCAAGGTACATGCTTTTGTGGGATTCCACTTGAGAGGGATTTTCTAATTCCCATTTGTTTCTGTTGTTGTTCAAAGTCTAAATATGGATTTGAAGGTGACTTATTCTCTTTTATTTTTTTATTTTTTTTAATGGAACCAGTCCTTGAACAGAGAGATGATATTTAAGAAAAGCCTAGTTGTTTGTAACATGGAAAACATAGACAAATTTGAACAAAACTGTAATTAGAAATTACACTTGATCTACATTATGAGAAATTATATGCAATTTAAAGAAGCAAGTACTGTGCTGTTAGTGGGATTTAGTAGTGTTCTGTAACAGCTGTAATAGAGGTAAATGGGAACATTCTCACACTGCACATGCTGTTGTATATGGGGTAGGTTGGTCATTATATGCATAGATCACTCTAAAAGTAATGCCTCCTGTTTATTTCTGCAGAAACTACAACAGGTGGAAGGAATACAATAGAGTTGCTTGTTAGAGAAAATTGTCAGCTACAAAACACTCTTTTTCAGCCCAGAAAAAATGTTGTCTCCAAAATGGTGTCACTACCATTACATGTGCATTTTTACCAGCAACAAACAAGAGCCAGTAGTAGGTTGTTGATTTGTGGGGTTACTTGATAGATACTCAGATGTCTATCATTAAAGCAAATTTGCATTGGAGAGAGACAAAAACAAAAAACAAATAACCCAAACAATAACAAAAACTGAAATCAGAGGGAAAGAAATACATGATAAGGCTGATATAGGCAATTAGCTTCTAACTGTGGAAAGCTGGCACAGTGGCTTTTTTTCCTATTTAGAAACTATATGGTAAAAACAAGGAAGAAAAAATCTCTCTGCTTTGTGTGGCTGAGCTGATGTCAGAAAGCAGAAACTTTAAATGAGGTTAGGTTTATGTCTTTGCATTAAGTAGGAAATTACGTAGTGGTCCATACAATCCCAAGTAAAATGGTAGATTTAAGTGAGCAGTCCTTTTCACTGTATTGAAGTATTTACAGTAAAGAAGACTGTTAAATTAACATTAGTGTGTCTTTAGTAGTGTTTTGCATTAATACTAAGAATATTTACACTTCATTTTTATCAATAATAATAGTTTCTAGAGCCTTCACAGATATTTTCTTCTGAAAATTTTAAATGCTTTGAGAATGGATTTCTGAGGTTGGGATTTTGAAACTTAATATTTGTATTAGTGCATTTGTTCCAGTTCTGTATCAGATAGAACTTCTTTTGGATATTCTAGATTTATTTCCTCTTTCTTGCATAATAGCTCTTTATATGGAGAATATTATGTTCATTCTAGTGCCAAACAACAGTGATTTCATCTCCTTGTTTTGGACAATGTTACATTATTTTCTGTATGGTATAGTATGAGTGAATGTGGAAAGGTAATGACCATGTGAAGTAAACTCTAGACGCCTAATGCATCTTTCTGTAGTCTCTCAGGAGTATCAGTTGATACTGTCTTAGGAATATAAACAAAGCCTTCCCTTTGAGGAATACTTTGTTCCACTTGCAAATTGTTGGTTATCTTATTAACCCTTACCTCAAAATAAATCAGTGAGTATTCCAGACAGAATACTGAAATAGTCTTTTAGGACTTATTGACTCGCTACTTGATTTATTGTGTAAAACTTAATTTACGGAAAATGAAATATGGAGTCCCACTCACCCAATGTACTGATGATAGCTTATGGATAATAGATCATTTTGGTCATCTTCAGAAGGGCATTTGTTCGCTGCAGTTACAACACTGAGTCCTTTGTGAGTATGATAATATGAAAATGTGATAGTATGAATATCTTCAGTATATCCTATTCAGAATAAAGATCGAGCTAAAGTTTTTTGAAAAGTGCTTAGTTGCATCAGAAATCCTTTTCTATTTTTCTCTGCATAAAAGCTGAAGTGGTACCTTTGGAGACTTCCATGCTACCTAAGCTTCAATAACTGATATAAAATTGTAGACTATCTGTAAATAAAGGTTTACAAATTACGCACAATTCTGAGGCATGACTTTGCTGTTATTAATTGTAAAAACTCTTTCTTTCTTGCGTTTAATGTCTACTTATTAACAACAATCACAGAATCACAGAATGACCCAGGTTGGAAGGGACCTCAAGGATCATGTAGTTCCAACCCCCCTGCCTGGCAGGGCCACCAAACATACACATTTACTAGATCAGGTTGCCCAGGGCCCCATCCAACCTGGTCTTGAACACCTCCAAGGACGGGGCATCCATAACCTCCCTGAGCAGCCTGTTCCAGGGCCTAACCACTCTCCTAGTGAAGAAATTCCCCCTAACATCCAACCTAAATCTTCCCTCTTTTAACTTAAAACCACTTCCCCCTGTCCTGCAATGTTATTTAACAAAAAAAGAAAAAAAAAAAAGATAGATGAATGAATTGACTTTTTTTCTTTTTAATAGCACATTCATGAAATCGTGGTGTTTGTTTTCCTTTTGACATGGCTGGAGATTGTAGAATCAGAGAATGGTTTGGGTTGGAAGTGAACTTAAAGTCATTTAGTTTAATCCTCACAGGCAGGGACACCTACTAGATCAGCCCTCTGGTCATCTTTGTGGCCCTGCTATAGACCCACTTCCAAAGCTCCGTGTGTTGTGTGCTGTGGGTTCTAGAGCTGAACAGAGGTGGGATTTCATCAGAGCAGAGCAGGAGGGATACAATCACCTCCCTCAATTTGTTAGTTATGCTTTTTTTTGAGGCAGCCCAAGGTAAGGTTGGCCTTTTAGGGCTACAAGTGCTCATTGCTTATTTCTTTTGAATTTCTCATTGCAGTCCTTCTTTGTGTGATTGTGTAGGCATCATTTGGCATAGTTTTGGTGACAGATATGAAGAATTTAGTGGGCTGCTAATGTAATGTCCACAATGTGATTGTCAAACCCACATATGTAGAACCATTTCTGGGTCGGCAGAGAAAAATAGGTACTTTGGGTTCATAGACTGGATACGTGTAACTGCTCAACTCAGTACAGAAGTGCCTTTTTTTGCCCTTTGGGAAGGAGGTTTACCTAGTTTGTCAAAGGCAAGCTTGTTCTGTAATGAGATGAGGTAATCCCAGCTCTAGGTGTGAGGAGAATGTTGATCATATGTTTATAAGATGAAGAAAGTCTTATCAGTTTATGTTTATGGTGCAAATGGTCAGTTGCTTCTTCTGCAGGATTAGCCTGCAACTTTACTACTACTACTGTTCCTTTGCTTTGTGGAAAGTCTTTTAATAAGTTCTCACCACGCATAGCAGCAGGGCAAGAGGTGTGACAGCCTTTGAGGACACACTCATCATACTCTGTGGTGTCCAGCCTCACAGAGATAATATGGAGCTCTGTGTTCCATTGTGGTAAACCCGTATTTTTGAAAGAAGGAAGAACTCCAGCCTTGAACAACTTGTCACTGTGTAGGCTTTGTCTTTAGTATTTTTTGGCATGGTGAATTATCTCTGAGTCAGTGAAATTAAAAAATAATAATAAAAAATAATAATAAAAGAAAAGGTTGATTGTTAATTATATTTTTAAGTGCCAAATGTGGGTACTGGCTGACAGTGAACTTTATTTTTGGTGCTGTTTAGTTACGGTTTTCTTTCTGAATATTAATGTGACTTGACTTCAACCTGGCCTTTTTACTTAAGTCTCGGGTTCTCAGTTTTGCTTCTGTTTAAACAAATACACTTGCAAGTGTGTTTCTGCACAAAGATCTTCTATGCTTAATTCTGTAGTACCACACAACATAGCATATCCTATTGTATCTTCAACCGTGTATTTCACTATTTAGTTATTTCCAAATGTTTAATGAATTTTAAATAAAATAGACAAATCCATCTACTAAATTTATTCCTCAATGTTATACTTTAAAAGTGTTCTAGAAATACCACAGTAAATAGTGGGTATTTTTTAAAGTCTTTTAAAATACAGATTTTGTGTACTATGTGAAATGATTTTCTTCTCCTTTAGAACTACTTTGCATGAAGATTGAAGTGAAATGTAATTGAAGTGTCTATTGTAAGAGGTAACAGTTCCTCAGAGGCTTCCGTCCTGTGTTGGTCAAGTACAAAGAATGTGGCTTTCATTACATTCATTTAGCAATAATAAACCTCTGTACTTCTGAAAGATTTTTTCCATTTGATTTTTAGAAGGACACAGTCAAGGATATTAACCCTGATACCTTCTTTGAATTGATGTGGGAATGACTTGCATCAAGTAGTTCTTCTGGGGAGAAAAGCAAAGCGAAAAAAGGAGAGAAAGTTACCTACAAGATCGATTGTGGGATAGACATAAATACACTGATTACGTAAGAAAAAAATAAATAAATAAATAAATAAAAAATAAAAAATCCTGGAAATCCTAAAAAGGTTGTAAGGGCACATATTTAGAGGCTGAAAAGGAAAGTGGCTAAGAGGTGTTTAGTACCAGTATTTGGCTTTTCATAATTTAGATGATTCTACTGTAAAAATTTGGACATAGGGTGTAAGTCATGTAACTCTGATGTTTATCAGATGCCTTGCAACTTCACTTTCTGTAGAATGAAGTGACTCTTCAAGTCCTTCTTGGCTTACTGTATTCCTAAACCTTTTTTTTTTCCTCTTTCATCACCAAAATGTTGGTTTTTATGAGGTGAAAACATATTTTGGGGCATAGCTGATTTCTTTAGGTTGGTCAGCTTTATTTAATGGTTTTCAGTTTATTGTGGGTACTGTTATTTCTGTACATGAAGTAATTTACCATAAACATGTAGAAGCTAATAGGTTCAACTACTGCAATTGACAGAACAAAAGCTACTGGAACAATGTATTAAGTGGCTGAACTATGCTGTATCTTCTATATAGGTGCTATTTTAAATGTTCAAGACAATGACAGCTCCCATTAGTTAGAAGTGCTTGAAAAAGTCCTTGACCTAGTAAAGAATAAAACATTTCATGTTCATTTTCATGTAAAAACAGCTAAATATCTCCACGAAGAATGTTAGTAAAGCAACTGATCAATCATGTATGTGCTTACAGCTGAAAGAGAATGTGAAGAAGATAATGATGAGAAAACTTCAATGCCATTTTAGATAAAGATTTGTGTGTGAGAATCTACAACAAAGCTTTTGTGTGTGTGTGTGATTTTTGTGTGTTCTCATGCAAGCTCTACTCAACATCTCTGCTTTTGCCTTCACTGGGAGGGAAAAAAATCACTGGAAAGCAATTCTAATTCATCAGAATAAGTGAAAAACTGAGTATTAATTATACAGTAATTCATTCTTTATCATAGAATCATAGAATGGCCTGGTTTGAAAAGGACCACAATGATGATCTGGCTTCAACCCCCCTGCTACGTGTAGGGTCACCAACTACCAGACCAGGCTGCCCAGAGCCACATCCAGCCTGGCCTTGAATGCCTTCAGGGATGGGGCATCCACAACCTCCTTGGGCAACCTGCTCCAGTGCGTCACCACCCTCTGTGTGGAAAACTTCCTCCTCATATCTAACCTCTCCTGTCTGTAAGACCATTCCCCCTTGTCTTGTCAGAGGTACATTTGAAGTATTCTTTCTTCACAGTAAAATAGGATTCAGTTCCTTTTGGCTTGAACTACTTCTGGGACACAGAGTTATTTTTATTTATTTATTTTTTTAATTTAGTACTAATCCCAGTTCAGGGGGGAGGAGGTACAAGAACAGATGCAAAATTTAATATCCAGAGAAAAATTAGGATTAATCATTTTGAGTTATAATACAAATGTAGTTTGAAGCAGTTTACTAATATCATGAAATCAGAGAGGGCATCCGGAGGAGGGCTGCAAAGATGGTGAAAGGTGTAGAGGGCAAGACATGCAAGGAGCGGCTGAGGTCTCTCGGTGTGCTCAGCGCAGAGCAGGGGAGGTGAGGGGAGGCCTGATGGCGGCTGCAGCTCCTCACAGGGAGCAGAGGGGCAGCACTGAGCTCTGGTTTGTGTGACAGCGACAGGGCCCTAGGGAACGGCATGGAGCTGTCAGGGGAGGGGCAGCTGGGGGTCAGGGAAAGGGCAGAGGGCATAGAACAGGCTGCACAGGGCAGGGGGCACTGCCTCAAGCTTCCAGAGTTCAAAGGTATGTCTGGACAGTGCTCTCAGTCATAGGGTTTGAATTTGGAGTGGTTCTGAGTGTAGCCAGGAATTGGACTTCATGGTCTTTGTGGGTTCCTTCCAACTAAAAATATTCTTTAATTCTGTTGTGAAATAGCTGGGGCTTATTCACAATGAAGAGAAAGAAGAAATATCCAAAGATTCTGATAATTTAGTTTAAAATCACCCAGATATTTATAGTATTTTCATAGATACCCACCAGATTGTGTACCAATAAATAAATAAATAAACAAATAAGAATTATCTGGAAATAGAAATTAACTTTGGCTGTGGTTGTTCTGTTGAATTGTTCTTAAAATCAAGAATCTGGCTCAGAACTGTTTGGAAAAACAGGAAGCTTGTCTGGTATGTTTTAGTTTGCGTGGTGATTCCTGGTGATTCTTAGTTCAAACATAATTAAGTGGATGATTCATCACCAGGAGTTACAGACATAATTGCTTAATATTCTTCTCTGGCATATCACATTCGTAGGAAATTGAAAATAGGCTAAGCCAAGTTCTGTAATGTTATGTACAGTTTTAGTATTGTGTTGTTCTAGACTCTCTTTGTACATAGAAAGAAGTGACACGTATTCAGGACTTTTGGTATTTGGAAGTAGGAAAGAAGTGGACTCTTATTTTTTCTGGCAGGACCAGCAGGAGCTGTGAATCTTTTGAGTCAAGAGCAAGGCTGTGTTAAGAACATGCATTGGTTTATATTCTACTTGACATAAAGAACTGATATTGAACTTTGAGTTGAAAGTGGCTTGACAAAGAGATGAATCCAAAATCCAGAGTAGAAAAAAGAAAAGATCGCACTGGAACACCACTTCCAGAGGTATCTCTCGGGCAAGTAGTACTGTATCCTGCAAAAAGTGATAATTTCATTCGGAATCTAGAGGGCAGTTGTTTTTTTCTGTCTGCTGTCTTAGATTGTTGCTGCGTAGAAAACATGCTCATCATCCAAGTAGTTCCTAGTGGAAACTGAGAAACAGTACAGTGAATGAATGAACAAAGTCATAAAACTCTGACAAAATGCTGTATGAGGCAGTTCGGTTTTATTTTATATGCTATCAAGCTCTTACACCCTTGATAACTGAAGGATATACAAAAGCTTTGCAAAATGTATTGTTTAACAGTCACTTTTTTTTCTTTTTTCTTTTTTTTTTAATAATGTGACATAGAACAATAGGCACCATACAAAACCTCTACATTTCTTTATTTCTCTGTTGTGTTTTTTAGGTGTAGATCCGAACTCTCTAGGAGGGTGTAGGTATAGAGGTGCTGGTTATGAAGAGCAGCGCATAGTTGTTTTATGGTACAACATGAAGACTCTGGGCATGTTGAGTCTGCAAACCATTTTGACTTGGTACTGGTCTGTGTGTTGAGGAAACTTGTTTTACTTTGCTTATCTGCTGTAAAAGTCCCACAGCTGCTTGTGTTGTATGATTTTCCCTTTGTTCTCCAAAATATTTCTCTAAAATATTATCTTTGGGTTAGCTTGGGCAGGCTCCTCTTCTTTGCTGCATCCCTTCTTCCCCTTCTTTGTCAGGAATAACGAAAGCCCTCTCTGCCTTCTAAGACATGTAATGCTAGGCTGTTAAAGTTCTATCAGAAGATAAGACCGATTAAGGAGCAGACAGATTCGACACTGGGTATTAAGATTGTAATCTGATACAGTTTGCCTACTTTATCTCTGAAATTCAGTAGAATTGTCTGCCTTGTTTGTAGCTGCCAACAAAGACTAATACATGGCATGGTATGAAGCGTTTATCGTAACTGTAATAACTGTAAACAACAAATGCATCTGATGGGTTCTGTAGGCATCTGTGGAAATCAGGACTAGCCCCTTTGGGACTCAGAAAACAGCCCTCAGGGCTGTGGAGCTCACTTGACCTAATTTATTCTTTGTTAAACAGATGGTATCTATCTGAGCAGGGCAAACTTATTTTTAAGAAAGAACCTGGGGATTGAAAAAGTGGGAAGTTGGAACAGTTGGGCCTAATTAATGGGGCAAACAAAGAGGCAAACTGAGCATTAAATCAGTCATACACATCAATAGCAAAATAGTCAGTGCATGACTAGTCACTCTATTATATCAGTTGATCTAAAGTTTCAGGGTTGGTTTTCCAAGCATCAGAAGTACCTGATTGAATCAGAAAAATTCCTACCTTTACTATTGTTTTCTACCACATTTCAAAGAGAGCAAAATCCTGGATGTTCTTTTGGGCAATGTTAGGGAATCCAGCTTGATTTACGTGACTGAGAATGCTCATTTTGTGTTTGATACCCAGGTCAAGCTGGTCCCCAGCAGTATTTGCCTTCCTCCCTTTTTGTGTGTTTAACAAGAGAAGGTTGCTTAATTGAGAAGATTGCTGACATTCCTTCGAGTTCTGCTACCACATCAAATTTGCAAAGAGGACGCAAAAAATTTATTGTTCTTGTTGTAAACAGATTATATTGTGTTAGTGGTTTGCATTTTGTATGCTTGTTCTGTTTATTCCATTCGACCTGAAAATTTTGGAGCTGTGTTGCATAGTACAGATAACATGAGCACCCTACGCTGCTTTTGTTACTGGTTTTGTTACTCTGTTTGCTATGAACCTTCAAGGGGAGATGGGGTCTCATCTAGAATGGTACAATTTTTGAAGTCCTCTTGTTTTGAACTGAACATTAAGTAAAAGTCAGTAGAATATTGTCCAAATATGTAAACGCTCTATTTCCTTTTGTAGCTATCACAGAATCACAGAATGACCCGGGTTGGAAGGGACCTCAAGGATCATGTAGTTCCAACCCCCCTGCCTGGCAGGGCCACCAAACATACACCTTTACTAGATCAGGTTGCCCAGGGCCCCGTCCAACTTGGCCTTGAACACCTCCAAGGACGGGGCATCCACAACCTCACTGGCTATATGTAAGGTGTTCAAGGATTGAATATTAAAATGTAATTCCAAGGTGTATTTTCTTACCTATCACAGAGGGTGAAATTTAGTCTGTTTAAATACATGAGCTTTGAGGAGATCAGGACAAAAAAAAAAAATTGCACAAGCATTAACAGAAGTTGTTCCATGACCTTAGTTGTCTCCTTCCTGGAGGGCAAGAGGCCAGTGGTCCTTTGACACAAGACAAGTAACCATGCCTTTTTCTGCTTCATAGAACTTTCTCTTGGTTTTACGGCTGCTGAGCCTCCATTTTACCCGTAGCTGCTTCACTGTTTCAGTTTGTTAGGCTTTTTGCCATGAATGTGCTAGTGGTAGTGTGTAAAAGCAGAAATGAAATTACTGTACATTTATACTGCTCTCATCTTTGGGTTTCTGCAAATTTTCCTGCTCTATGATTCTTATTAATGACACACAGTGGGGTTTTTTGCTTGAAAAAAAAAACAAATAAATATGTAGTTCTGTTTACCATTTTTTTTTTTCTCTTTCTAAGAAGAGGAGTTTGAATGAAAAGCTTAGTGTGTAAGCAGTCCTCAGTTTAAATTGCAGAACATCACTGTTGTTTTTGTTTTTCGTTTGGGTTTTGAGTATGTATATTGTTTGGTAAAAGCTCTGGAAGGATGCTGGTTGTGTCTGGATACTGTCGCTGACAACTGATATAGGTGTAACATCTCAAAAGATCTGAATGGGAGGAGGTTCATCTCAAGATATCTAAAAACAGATGTTGGAGGACTTATTGGTCTGTTGAGTTAGAGGGGTTCTGGATTGCCATCCTTATTTCTAAAGTCACTTGGAGTCAGGCTAAAGCTGCTTGTAGGAAGTCTGTGTGCAGCCAGTCTAAGAATGAGACTGGTTTGGGTAGTTGTAGGCTCTTGCTCACTTGTGTGGCCTTCTGGTTTACCCCCAGGCTCTTTGGATGAGGTTTTGCCACTCGTCTGTTATTGCATGCTAGGCTTTGCAGCTCCTGGCAGGAAGGCTTTTAGAGAGGCCATTTTTTCCAATGTTAAAGAAGTCTCTTGCAGATCCTGTTGTAAAAGTAGTTGAATGTAGTGTTGATATCAGATATATGACCAATAGCGGAGTGAAAATAAAACATTCTAAAATAAACATTTATTGGACATACAAGAAGTCATGAAACAGGAGGGCATTAAAAACCTCTGGCTTTCCACCTGAATATGTTTGTGCAAGATGTCTATTGAAACAGGTACCAAAACATGTATGACAACTGCGATTTTTCATGCAGTAGCTACTGTTGCTTTCGTGAGACGGCATTTGGAGTCTTTAATTTTTAAGACAGTTTTTAGTTCTGATGTGTAATATAACTGTAGTTATTCTTGACAATCTTTTTCAAGGTACTTGAAATTGCATTTCAGCTCCTAATTCTGAAATAACCAAAGCTGTTTATTTTCAGGTACACATCTATTAAAAATGTAAATAATAACTATTTAAGTCTGGACAGATGGCTGGATGTTCTGTTATTTTTTTTTTATGGTGTTTTTTTTTTGTTTTGTTTTGTTTCCTGTGTAAGCTCATCCACATGAAAATGAGATTGTTTACAGTTACAGTCATGCAGTGTGACTGCATTGCTAAGGGATTTAATTGCATGATAAATTTTCCAGGGTAACCTGGTGTCTTACTTTGATATAACAGCAAGCATTGTCTGAGACCTGTTTACAATTTCTGTGGTTAAAGAGCTGTAATTGAGGACAGGTGGGAATATGTGTTAGTTAGTTCTTTCTGTTTGGGGTGTTTGCTTTCTGTTTTTGTTTTTCTAAAGAAGCTTTGATTATAATCTTTTGGATGACTGTAATCCTTGGTGGGTTTGTGTAGTGAGAAATTTTATCTTGAGAGCTGTATTGGTAGTGGGATTGCGTGCTTTGTGAAACTGAATTGCTGAAGTTGTTAGTTCCTGGTTTGTGACACAAGTATTTTGTTCTGGTTTTAGTAAATGCTGTGCTCCTAAAAATACAAGTAACTGAAAATAAATAAATAAATAAACAAACAAATAAATAATAATAATAATAATAGAGGCTTAAAGGAAGCACACATGATGAAAACAAATACTGGGGGTGGAGAGGAAACAAACCAAAAGTTTCCTGAATTTGCTATGGGCAAAAGCTCTCTCTTTTTTTTTAATTTCTTTCCCCCCCCTCCCTCCCCCCCCCTTTTTTTTTCCTCTGGTCTCTGTAATGCACAATGTTTTTTTTTTCTCCCATTCTTACCCTTTCCACATACATATTCATCCTCTTCCCCCACTACACACCATAGGAAGTTTCCTTGTACGATAGGCTGATCATCAACCCACTCTGCAGTCAGGTGACATACCAGCTCATAACTCTGCAACAGGTCACTGGGCTGCCTTGCTACAGTGTGTGTGAGGCAGTAATTGTGAGCAGAAGTACACAATTCTGACAACCTTGGAAGGGACTTCTAAAGAAGGGAGTGGCCCTTTATAAATCGGGACAATTAGCTTGAATGCCAAATGTCTCTCGTTATGTGGGAAGTACTTCTGTCAGAGAAAAGGATTCAGATGCACTGTTCTAGTGGAACTTCCATGGCACTGTTTAATGAAAATAAAACAATGAGCAACCAGCCACCCAGAGAGCTGAAATGGGAGTTCATCTTGAGATGTGCAACACTGTGCTGCTCACAAATAGAACTGTGGCTAAACAGAATATTTTTAACTCTGCTTTCTCTGAAATAATAAGTTCAGTTCTGTATAATTATCTTGAGTGCAAAGCATTTAAAAGGAACTTTAATAATTGCTGTGTTGCCTGATGAGAAATGCATAGTACACTATTGAAAGCAGCATGTTTTTGACTAGCTTTTATTTGCCTTTTATATTTTTTAGAAGGAATTGAGAAGGGAATGCATGAACTATTATTACTTATTACTATTATTACTTATTACTTATTTATTTATTTTTTTTTTTAAGAGAGGTGTCTGAAATCTGCTAACAGGTAATATAGCAGTGCAGCACTACAACAAGATCTTATTGGTATTTATAAGTGAGCAACTTTTAAGCCTTTTTTCCCATCATGTACTGAATCGTTTCACTGCTCTGTACATATTTAAGGGAATAATCTCCTTCCCTGACTACTTGCCAACAGTTGTTTTCAGTCACTGAAGCCTTGGTAGATGAATATTTTGTATTGTTTGTTTTGTTATCTGTTTTGTATATTCTTCTGTGTTTTGAGTTCCTACATTTTAAACTCCAATTTAGTTCTCTGGCTTTAATAAATAAGCTGTGGAAAGTTAAATTGTTATTTTTGTTGAGTAAATGTTAAGTCTGTTACAATTCTTTCTCAGTGGTGATTTTTTCCCTTTATGCAGCATACCGTATATATATGTAATTGATGTTACCTTCCCCTTCCAATCTGAATTAAAATTGATCTCTGACATTTAAGAGAATGTTTCCCTGCCTTCCCTCTGTACATGAGAACAGTTTTGCATGTTTTGTTTCTTTTGGTTGCATTTGAATTTTCTTTATTGCATATCAGGTTTCTTTTTATAGATCTTCTTTTGTTTTTCTCAGGACCAGTTCTCTTATTGGCAAGAAATGCTTCTAGTATTTATCCAAGGAGTGGCAATATGCCGATACTGTTATCTTTATTAAAACATTATCAGTGAAATTTGACAAATCTTTCCCTTACTCTCTCCCCAGAAAATGATATGTGGGAACAGGTAATACAGTGTAATATTGATGAGAAGGAAAAAAAAAAAACAAAAAAAACAATACAAAGAAAGAAAGAGAGATCCTGTGTTTTTAAACCCAGCAAACTGTCTAGGCTAATTTTTTTCTTTTTTCTTTTTCCCTTCAAAAATTGATATGGTGGTTTTTTTTTTCTTCAATTTTTCAGGCACTGGTACGTTTGGGCGTGTTCACCTGGTGAAGGAAAAGATGGGAAAACATTACTTCGCATTGAAAGTAATGAGCATTCCAGATGTCATTCGACTGAAGCAAGAGCAGCACGTGCACAATGAAAAGTCAGTTTTGAAAGAGGTCAATCACCCATTTTTGATCAGACTGTAAGTATATTGATTTTCTCACTTTGCAGTTGAGCTAATGCATTTTAAATTAAGTGTTCCAGTATCTTCTTGCAAGCTCTTATATGTTTAACAAACACTAAATGTTTAATTTCTAAGTAATCTAAAGTAAGACTTCAAACTAAAATACCATGGAAGAATCATGAACATAAACTTGAAGATCACGGTTTTAAATGTTTAAGCAATAATTTATTAGAAGCTTTATTTTTATGCTGTCTCTGTAGTTGTTTCTTTTTTTCAAATTTCAGTAGATTTTCTTAAGGGAGGAAAAAAATATAATTGAAGAAAGGTCAATCTTATCAAATTCAGAATTATAATTCTTCATGTTAGAATGGTGTGAAAACAACAATTTGTATATATATATTTACTGTCAGTATATTGTTGAAGATACAGCTAGATTAAACTATAACTTTTGAAAACTTTTCTGAACCTTTTTTGTTGTTGAGGTCGCAGCAGCACTTCATATGTTTTGTTATTCTCTATTTGAGGTGTAATTATGGTACAAGTACAAATTAAACCGTTAATAGAGAGTACTTTTCTTTTTTTGTTAAGGTCTAATAATTTTATTGATCTCTTTTATTAATGAGAGAAAGGAGCACACTTCTCTATTTTAGTCTTTTTTAATTGGATAACTAAACATCTGTTTAATTGTACAGCTAATTTCCATTTCCATTTTCTCATTCATGGATATAGGGCCATTGGCCAAGATTTATTTTGCATTTATCTGCCTTAAATGCTTTTACTAACATGAAACAACTTTAGGTTTCCTTAATCTCTAAGCAAAGGAAGCGCAGCCTCCTTCAGGGCTGCGAAGGTATGGGAGAGAAAAGGCCCAAAAGCATGATAATCATGCTCTTGTTGTGTGGAAAAAGCCCTGCAGGAGGAGTCTTTTTCCCTTGTGTGCTATTGCTTTTTCCAGAACAATGATGTTATTAGTTTCTAGCCAGTGTTCACAAATCCTGCATGTGCGCTAATATTAGGGAAATGAGTTCTAGGGTATGTAGCATTTGATATGCATGTAGGAAAGTGAGTTGGAGAGGCTGAGAATGCATCTGGTTAAACTGGTTGAAGTATGGACAGAACAGGACAAACAGGATGATTTTACATGTTGACTTAAGTACATGTATAAATTCTATTTAAGAAAGGGAGAGGGAGAAATGCTGCATGCCTCTAGCAGCACAGATTTACAAGTGTGGGAACAGGAAAACTTGTGTGAAAAGTCAGACAGGATCATTATGTCCCCATAGAAGCAGTGGTCAGAAATGCAACTGGACAGGATTTGTTGCCTTGTTTCCAAAATGTCAGGTTTTAAAGCTTCAAGAAAGGGATGCAAGTCAAATGAAAGTTTGTGTGCAAGGCAACTGTTTGTTATGCGTTTCAGCTCTCTTTTTTTTTTTTTTTTTCCTGTGGACATGCTGCGTGTGATGCTACATGAACTGTGCTTTTTTGTTTGTTTTTTTTTTGACTGTGTCCCTTGGCAAAAGAGATTTAAAGCAACCAAGCTGAAATGAGTTAGTTAAAATTTAAGTTATGTTTAAATATTATATTTGTGTGCTTTAGGTTAAACAAGCATTCATGGACAGTGAACACTAACTTTTTGACAAACAGGTCTTTTCCCAGCCTTCTGCTTTCTTTCTTGATACATATGTTTCTTCCATTATTTTTTCTTACTATTACTGATCAGAAAAAAGTATAACATTTTTGTATTTTTCTGTATCAGATCCTTTAAACCATGTTATTTTCATCTATTTATTGTGTTCCCATTTAGTATCACTAACTTAAGTACAGGTAGTATCATCCTCTGGCTACAGATCAAGGTTTATATGCCAGTGCAGCTTAATTCTATATTTTGTAGCACTTTATGATGAGGAATTTTAAAGTAATGTTGTGCATCATCTATTTCTGGCTTTCGTCCTTCCTGTATCTTCTCCTATATAAAAACGTCAAGATTTTTCTTTTCCTTTTCCTTTACATTTACAAAAGAACATAAACAGAGAATCTTTATGAGTTTTCCAACAGAGAGCTTAGTTATTTACTATATTTTTAAACTGTTGTTTTGTTATTGTTGTTGTTTTTTTAAAAAAATATTTATGTTCTTGGGAGAGGTGTTCACTGGAGACTCATAGGAAATTTTTACTGATACATTTGAGTGAATTATCATAATTCTGTGGGTTCAGCAGTTTATTTGGTGCTGTGATTTTAACATGAATCTTGACATTTCAAGCAAACTAGAATTAATAAGAATAATCTCTCAGCCCTATCACAGTCTCGTTTTGTTGGTTGCCCACAGTGTCAGTATCAAGAAAGAATATCTTATTGAGGAAAAATCAATCACTCCTTGATTTGGAAGCTTGATTTGCTGTTTGTCTTTCTTATCTTTCTTGCTTATCTGCCTTTGTAGACTTACCAGCTTGATAAGGAATCAACTAATAAAACAAAAAATTCTTGATCTTTAGGATTTTTTGATACTGCAGGAGGAGTTAATATAAGCTGAAGTATCTTTTGTTCTGCCAACAGAGTGCATGGAGATGGTGTTCTTTTTTTGACTGTAGCAGTAATAGGGATATTTGTTTAAGAATAGTAAAATATTCTTCCAGGCATTATCAGATACTGTTTTTCTTTTTAATTAGTGTGTTACAGTTGGATATATTAATCAGTAGGAAAAAAAAAAAAAAAAAAAAACAGCTCAAGGAAATGTGAGACAGAAGATTCCTGTTTTCTGTATGAAAGTATCTCTAAGCCATGTGGAGTTATTCTCTTTATCCTTGACTGTTCTTTACAGCACTTAATGAGTGAATGTATCATGCTATTTCTTAAATAATAAACAAAAATTCTTAAAGACAACTATCTGAGCAAAAAAGGAAGTAGTTCTGAAACATGAAAATGAAAGAATGCTGTATTTTTTTTTCTATTATTTTTGTAAAAGATAGAAGAGAAAGCATTGTGATCTGATGCTTATTTACTAACTTCATTTGAGGTTGTATGTTTCTATGTAGGAAGGAATAAGGAAAGGGAAGGGGAACACTCTGATGTCCTCAGTGTGAATATTTTGACAAATATGAATTTATGAAAGTAGCTTCTGCTCTTCCCCCCACATTGTTTTGGTGGTATTTGATTAAATAAAATACAACCATGAGAATTGTTGGGTCTTAGCAGACTAGCAGTAATGAGAAATACGTTATTAGGTGCTTAGCAGATATCTGTTTTGTAAAAGGCAAAGGAATAAGTTTCCTTTTCTAAATGCTAGCTGAACACATTGTGAACTATCTTTTTTTGCTTTCCATGTTAAGTCTGCTACTTAAACAGCTGTTACATAGTCCTAGATTATTTGGGTTTTAATAGTTGCACAGAAGTAACCATAGGTTGATCTGAAAGTAATGCCACCTATGTATTTCCATGGAAACTGCAACAGATACAGAGAGCACAATAATACTACTTGATAGAGCAAATTCTGATCTACAAAACAGTACTTTTCAGCATTGTCACTGCCATTAGCTATGCATTTTTGCTGGCGGTGAACAAGAGCCTGCATGTCATGTTCATGCAAGTCTGTACTGGCAGAAGTGACCCACTGTTGCTACTGCTGGAATGTACCACCCGCCACCTCACCATGCTCACACAGTTTGGTCTCTATAAACATTCACCAAGCACCGAGGAATGTCAGAGGGTGCCATTTTTTCCACATGGAGGAATTCAGTTCCACACCTTTGCTCAGCTACACTCGCATGTGAGACACCATTTTGTCAGACTGCCTTCCTGCTGCCATCTTTCACACAGCAACAAACTGTAATGGGATATTGGTGGGAAGGTTCAGCCTTTACTGCCATACCAACAGCCACCTCTGATGCTGTAGGCCTACGTAATAAAACAGAAAGCATTACTTTCAGAGCAACCCTTCTATATTATCTACAAACTTTGGGTAATAGGATTCAGTTTACAGAAATTTAATTCTGAAGCAAATTACTGAGATAAACTGTTTATTCGATAAAATGATATTTTTATTACAGATTCTGGACCTACCACGATGAACGTTTTCTATACATGTTAATGGAATATGTACCAGGAGGAGAACTTTTTAGTTACCTGCGCAACATGGGGCGTTTCAACAACAGCACAGGACTGTTTTACTCTACAGAAATTATTTGTGCAATAGAATACCTGCACTCCAAAGAAATCGTTTACAGAGACTTAAAACCTGAAAATATATTACTAGACAAAGAAGGACATATCAAGCTGACTGATTTTGGATTTGCTAAAAAATTGGTGGATAGGTAAGTACGTTCTTACTGTTTAACGTACAGAAATTACAATTGGAAAAGCTTGATTTCAGAGATCAGCATTTCACAAATGTGAAGTCACGTAGTATAAAGAAAGTGGGCTTTCTTGAAATCACTATAACACCTTAGGCATAATTAGGAGCACGTGAGCTACTATAGGAAAATATTCTTATATGCCTATGTTTGTTCATTTGGGTTTTCAGTAGTCCTTTTTAAAAAAGAGGCTTCAGTAATGTAAAATGAGGAGAGAGCGTATCTAACAATATGTGTGTCGATATGTTAAATAGGAGATAATCTTCCGAACAAGTTGAATTGCTAAATGCTTTGTAACTGCTGTTTCCTTCTGATTTCTTCTTAAAGAGATTTTTGGTGACGTAGTAATATTTTTAAGCTGGATGCTGTGTTTTCACTACCTTGTTGTTAAAATGAAACTAATATGTAGAGAGACGGTTCAGCAAAAATAATTTAACTGATTTCTACACTACTGTAGGCCTTAAATCTGTTTTACTAATGTTCTGTAAACATTTTGGCAACACGTATTTTTCTCCTTTATTTCTGTCTTCTCTCTGTTTGAAGTACTTTTCCAGAATTATGCATGTTCTAGAAGTGTCATTAGATTGAACAGAAGGGAAAAAAACAACTGTCAAGTTAGAAAAATGTATTTATAAGGTTTGATATCATGCCCTATCTCTTTAGAGACCATATCCAGTTGTTCTAGATGAGATAAATGGATGACTCTAGTTGGGTTAGATAGCTACTTGTCTTCTTCACTCACCTATTAGCTGCTACTTTTCCTACAGTTAATGTGGGGGAGCTATTCCACAGCATATGGGGGAAGTCTAAAGGAATGTTTTGAAATGAAGGAACTGTGAGAGGTCTTAGGAGAAAATTCAGATGGGACAGATTAAATCATGTCACCGTGGTCCAGAAGGTTGCTTCTTGTGTGCTATGTGCTTACGGTGATGTGTTGCCTCAGCAGAGTACAATGCTAGGCAGAAATAAATACAGTTGTTCTGTTCACCCTTGGAATTGAAAGATCTGTTTTATTCAGTTCTTAGTGAGCAAACAGATTTATACATGTTGACATTTAAAAAAAGAAATAAAGAAAAAAAAATAATGATTTAAATTGGAGGCTCTCTTTGTAAGACATCTTTGCACTAAATTTTATTCCCTCCGTTTTAGATGTAGATGCTGCCACTTAGTGGTTATTCTTAATTTGGATTTCTGTGGCTGGAAGACAGGGCATGAGTAACCATTCATATAACGTGATAGTTCACTTGAAAGTGTATCTTTTGAACTGAAAAGTTAATCTATGAGTCAATTTGTTCCAATACATTTTAGGATGTATTACTGTGCATGTAAATGTATGACAGCTAATAGAAAATACAGAAAACATTTGGAATGAATGAGGACTTTTTCATGCAAAAAAATAGGTAACTCAAGTCTTTGTTTTTTGGGTTTTTTTGGTAACTACATGCTATTCCTCCCACAAAATCATTTTCACAGTATTGTTTTTGTCACTGTAAAAATATGTATTGTTAAAAACAAGAGAAAAAAACAAAAACCAGACCCTGGCTATCCACTAGCTATCCACTAACACACTCCAGTTGGTTGTGGTTATTATGTCTAATAAACTTTTTGTTGCATAGACTATTGTGTGTACTAAACATTTAGACCAATACAAGTAAGTATCTCTATATGTGAAAACTGTGAGTCTGTATATGTATATATTTATCATGAAAATGAAGAGAATTTTTGTTTTTCAAGTACGAGAAGATGTTCCTAGAGGATGGAAGACATGATTTGTGAAATAAATTATAAAATGTCATGTGCCTGAATAGTTACATGTTCTTGATGTATATTACATAAATGATTCTATAATACTTAATTTGAGGTTTTCTGAACACATACTTCTCTCTTCCCACTATGGTGCATGAAGAAGCGAAGTTTTTTTTTTATCTACAGTTAAAAAACAAACAACTGTGAGGCAGAATAAATCACTGTTATTGATATTGTGATTGATATGGGAAAGATTTGAGTTTTATAGTTATTACAATTATAGACCTTTCTTCTTATGGAAAGGGCATACCACTGCTCAGGCATAATATAACAAGTAAACATATTTCTGATTTTTCCCACAATTATTTATGTGTTATATCAGTGAAATGTACAGAAGTTTACAATTTTACATTTTCGTGCACATATTTTACTTAGTTTTTGAAATTTTCAAGTAAAATAATAATTTCCATGTTTTTTTTTAATGGAGTGTTGTTCACTGTTAATTTTATTTTCCTCAGTGTAAATCCCATTTAAATAAAAATAAATAAAATAGATAATAATAACTTAGGTGGTTAAGTTCAATACACTTCTTCACTCTTCCTTAAAGTGGTTTTGCCTCACAACAGTTCTTCAGAGTGGACTTGAATAGAGAAAACAAAAGGCAAGATGTAGCAAGTCATGTTCTTATGTAATTGTCTTGTGCGTCACTGTAAAACAAGAATATCCTGAAGAACAAACTATTGAGGGCTGCAAACAAAGCCATCTCCATTGAATTTAACTGTGGAGGAACTTCCAGAAGACAACATGAAAAAGGACATTACATATCTCTGGATCCTGTGTGAGAAGCTTGGCAGGGACTGTAGAGATGGAGGGTAAAAAATGTAGAGCACTACAAAATAGTACCATCCAGACTTTTAGCTTCTTCAGATGACACTGTTAACAAGTCTGACAGATGCTATTTGATAGCTTATCTTTGTTACAAGCATATAGTGTGATTTCCTAACTTTAAAGTTACATGTTCAGTATTATCAGTTATTTCTTACCTGCATTTCAGCTCTTACCCTGGAAACCCATAGAAATGGAAATTCTGAAGCAATTGGAAGGATCTGGTCCATTCTTATTTTTATGCTTTATAGTTTTCATCCAAAAGAATGGCATCTAGAGGTTCAGATTAAATACTACAAGCAGTGCTCTGAAAGTAATGCTTCCTGTTTTATTATGTTGACCCACAATGTCAGAGGTGGATGGTGGTGGTATGGCACTAGAGGTTGAACTTTCCCACTAACGTTCTGTTACATTTCATTGTCATGTGACAGATGGCAGTTGATGCCAAATGTCATCTGACATTGGAATGTAGATGAAGTAAAGGTGTGGAACTGAATTCTTCCATGCAGGGGAAAACAATAGCACCCATTCATGTTCTTCAGCTTTTGCTGAATGTCAGTGGGGACCAAACAGTGGATGAAAGGACAGTGAGGCAGTGGGTAGTGCATTCCAGTAGTGGCACTAAGAGTAGTGGGTCACCTCAACTGGTGAAGACTTAAATGAGTGAAACATGCAGGTTCTTGTTCATCACTAGCAAAAATGCAGAGAAAATGGTGGTGACTTCATTGAAAAGTAGTGTTTTGTAGCTTAGAATTTTCTCTGTCAAATAGCGTTATTGTACTTTTTGTATTGGTTGTAGTTCCCATGGAAATAAATAGGAGGCATTACTTTCAGAGCAGCCCACATAGTAATACAAATAATACTTCATACATTTTCCAAAATACAGAATAGTTTCTTACTTGACCAGCAATAGAGTACATTAAGTCATGATCATGTGGTACAAATACACAGCTTGACAAATACACCAATTACTGGCAGCTGTTTACTTGCAAGACAGGCTAAGTCAGCATAAATAAAAGTTTGTACACTGGATTGTAATACAGTTTCTTAAATCTTCGGAGAGTGGGTCATAATTTTGTTTTAAATGGTAGGCGTTATCTTGGCAACTGCTAGATGGCAGCAGTGTGTAAATAGTGCTGCACGTAGGAATTTTCTTGGATGTGATTGATTTGGAAATTCAGTTTATATTTTCCAGCAATTTATATTATGTCATCCATTTGTCATCAAAACTGAGGATTTACTCTTACAGAAATGAACATGGCTTCGATAGTATGCACAGTATATTAGTAACATGCTCAATTTAGCCGTGGATTAATTTGCATTTGCTGTTTTAAAAATAGGGCTGAAGAAATTCAATTCCTTGTGTCTTGAATTTTTGAAAGTTATGTCTGGTTATACAGCTTGTCTAATCTTAATTCTTAATATTTTAGGAACAGTATATATATATTTTTAAAGCTCCAGTTAAAGTAGTTCTGCAATCTTAGAAAAGCATTTTATTTAACCATCTAAAAATCAAAAGATAAAACAAAAACACTGATAGTCTGAGATGCCATTATACAATTTTTGAATGTTTTCTTATGGTTGTGAAGAAGTTTGTTAAGTAGAAAAATGGAAGGAAAGGAAAAATGGGAAGGTGAAAGATGTATATATTGCTTTTTAAAGGTGATTGCTAATCATATTAATGCATTCATTTCTGGTTTCATTGCTTTCCTTGGAGAAAACTCATACTGCATTCACAAAACCATCAGAAGTTTTTCTTTCTGTAGGTTGTGTTTCAAAATACGTTGTCATGTGAAACCAGGCAAATTCTGCACAAGTGTTTGTACAAATACAAGTGCATACGTAGATTGCTCTGAATGTAATGATTTTGATTTGTTTCCATGGAATTTTCAACAACTACAAAGAGCACAGTAGCACTATTTGATAGAACAAATTCTCAGCTACAGAACAGTTTTTCACTGTAGTCACCACCATTAGCTATGCATTTTTGCCAGTGTTGAACAACAGCTTGTATGCCACGCTCGTAAAAATCTGCATGGCCATCTGGAATGTGAGTTGTCTTTCACACTGCTGCTGCCACTGCTGGGCCTGTCAAATGTCTGTAGCTTACAGGGTGAAAACTACTGTGAATGATTTCAAAGCAACACATAGTCTGATGGGTTTGGTACTGTGCTAGCAGCCAGGAGGCTGAGTGTACTGGTGTCTCCTGCAGTCAAGAAGTTTCTTAATATCTATATTTTTCTCTGTATACCTGGATTATGTTACAGCAGTCTTCTGAGATATGTAGAGGTCTTGCTTTTCTTTTATTCCTGTATATGATAAATAATGTAGACTCATCTTGAACATTTCCTGTTTTGTTGTTTGTTTGTTTTTTTCCATACTTTTAGTTCCAATTCAGTTTAATTTTATTATTGTATTTTATGTTTTCTGTTTTCCTCCCAGAACATGGACACTTTGTGGCACTCCTGAATACCTTGCACCAGAAGTCATACAAAGCAAAGGTCATGGGAGAGCTGTGGATTGGTGGGCCCTGGGAATTCTTATATTTGAGATGTTGTCAGGGTAAGTGTTAGTGGTTAATATACCACAGTAATATTACGTCAAATATAAGGTTATGATTCTTTGCTGATTCTGTTTGTGATACTCTGAAGATCAAATTTGGATAAAATTTGTTATTACCAGTTTTCATTTTTTGTCTTTAAAGAAAGCAATTATGGTGCTATATTAAAAGCAAGCAAACAGAAAAGTACCATTATTGGCAGGATACTTGGGGGGAAAAGCTAAAAAATTTCCTTTTAGAAAGCTTAAGTACTTTTAATCAGTGGCTTTTTTTTTTTTTTTTTTTTTTCCCTAATCTCTCGTGGACAAGAGTTATGTTAAAATTGACATTTTTATTTGCAAAACCATGTAAAGATGAAGATGATGAATACTGGTTTTCTTTGAAACTTCTGTAACCAGTTTCTAGCAAAGCAAAATAACAGTTGCAGTGAGAACTTCAGTTTGTTAATAGATAGGAAGCAGGAAGACGTGTCAGTGCAATTTGCGTTAGTACTGAGCTTTGGTTTTCTTTAAACCAAAGTAAATGGGGAAAAGGTTAAATAGTCTATTTTGATGATAAGATTTCTCAAATGTTATTTCTGGTGTTTTGAAATTTGCTTGATAGCATTGTTCACAGAAGACAAAAAATTTATATGAGATTTTTTTCGGCATTAGTGTAAGTAACTGTTTCTCACTTTTAAGTATTAGGTAGATAAAAGTAATTGCCTGACTTTGCTCTGATTTAAAAAAATATTCATTTATATTTTCAGTAAAATAAGTAACAGGGTTAGAAAGAAAGTGAAATTGTGCACGTGTGTCAAACAAAACATCCAAATGCTTTTTCTCACTCTAAATATATATATATATATAATATATATATATTTTTTTTTTAAATCACGTTTGTCATTGTTACTGCCATAGAGTAAGTACAGATGAAAGCAATGTTTTCATAGCTTCCTAAGAAAGATTGTATTTCAATAAGTGTTTGCTAGTGTCAAGAGTATCAGTCCCAGTGTGCTCAGTGCCTTCTCACAGGTTGAGCTTACATCAGGTTGTCATTATGGCTTTTTGTTCCGAATCTTTGACCCCATAGAGAAAAGTAAGAACAAAAACTTCCTTCCCTGAATTTGTTCTTACTTTTCTGTGATGTGCCATTAGCACAGAGCTGTGGTGCTTGAACAAAAAAATTGATTGTGTGAGCAGAACATCAGTGGCTCATCATTTCTTCATTGCTTCAGTATACAGCAAAAGCTTGGTGTGAGTGAGCCTACCTAACACTATCCAAACTGTGTCTGAGGACAGTGCTGCAGCTCACTACTTGGTTTCCTTGCTGTGAATCTTAAGGCAGAAAAAGCATAGAAATATACTAAGTGTTTCCTACTGAAACGGGTGAGTTCAGCTGACTCATCTAACAAAAAGTATTTTATATAGGTTGATCGGCATAGAGGCCAAGCTTCACCTTTCTTCCATGGATATGGGTGGGATTCACTTCTTGTTTCTTAGAGGGATGAATGAAAGGAACAAGATTCCAAGCAGCCCTTTTGCTGCTAATCTTAGTTCTAGACAGCATGAGGATATAAGTGCCTGGGGCAATAACATTAGCTCAGATGTTACAATCTCTCAATGGTTGTATGAGTGATTCAACTTCCTGCCACAGGATTTGGTGGGGGACCCCTCAATATCAACTTTTCTGTGCTGCCTACTGAGTCCCACTGAAAGTACAAATCTGGCAGTTCTCTCTCTTTTTTTTTTTTTTTTTTTAACTCAGGTTGATAGGATTTTCTCTACTAGTATAGTAGCATAGTAGTGGGAATGGTTTCTAAAGTTAACATATTGAATGCAGTTGATATTCAAGGAAGATCTCATCTGTGGACTCAGTGAGATCTTGAGATACAAGAACACTGAACTATGACTGCTGCATGTTCTGCTGAAATATAATGGGTGTATATTTAACATAATGGGAGCAGCTGCAGTCATTTCTAGCTGTAGGATTTTCTGTGACCTGATATTGTCTGATGAGATCTCAGTTCCCCCAAGCTTAATAGGAACATTTCAGCTATTGAGACTCTTAACTAATAGAGATAAATGATGCGTTTTCTAAAAGACAACAGAGGTCTTGCATTGTCTGATTGACAGAGCAGCTGCCATCTGCAAGTGGTTTTGTAATGGTCTTTCTTTTACTACAGTATTTCTGATTTAATAAAAGTACTTGTGTTTATATGCTCTCCAGAATGATGTATATATGCATCATTTCTTTAGTGGTTGTTTGGGGTCTCAGTCCTCATCTGGTTGATTTAAAATTCTGATGTTTTGTGGGCAAGGGGTTGAGGGGAGCAGAGACTGTGTTGTCCATCTTTTCTTTAAGAGGAAATGTTATCACCGAATGCTTTAAGCATTTTATCAGCTTTTCACTATTGTTGGCCGTAGCAATGTTTTAAAGCACTTTCCCTCATCCACTCAAGAAATGGCTTGATACTTAGTATTAAGACTTTTAATGCAAAAACAGTCATGAGTAGTTTTGTTTTGTTTAACCCCTTAAAAATTCAAGGAAGAATTAAGAAGCAGGACAGTTATTTGAAAGTGAACAAAAATTGACTTCATGACCAAGTTACTATTTGCAAATAAATGGCTTGTGACATTTGGTAGTTATTTCCTGGAGTTACTCTTTGGACCCCAAAAGCAATTGAAAAGAATAGGGAGATGTGTGTGTTAGGAAATGATCTCTCTAAAAACAAACAAAATAAACCACACTTTCCTGTTCTTCAGTGTCTTATTTCACTAACTCAGTCCCTGGAGGCTCATGGAATTCAGGTTCTGCACACTCTAAGATTAGGGCAAAGTCCCGTTTAGGATTGTGATAATAAAATATGGGAAGGAGAAAGAAGAGGGTGAGGAGAAATCTTTACAAATCAGATTATTAACGTCAGAGGTTTTTTTTAGTTAATCTGAACAATCTAAACAAAGTGTCGATAGAAGAAAATAGAAGTTAGGAGATTTATGTATGTTGAGTGATAGTGTTCTCTTAAAATCTACCACAAAGGAAAATATTCTTGTTATTTAATGTATTACTTGTATTAGATGATTATAGTACTGTCATCAGAAATACAACTAACAGAATTTTCTCAATTAGTGAGAACTTTGGGGTTTGTTTTTTTGTTGTTCTGTTTTGGTAGTCACGTGACATAAAATCATACAATCTTTTGAGTTGTAGCAGTCTTTAAAAGTCACCTAGTCCAAGTCCCCTGCAATGAGCAGGGACACCACAGCTAGACAAGGCTGCTCAAAACCTTGTTCAGCCTGACCTTGAATGTCTGCCGGGATGGAATGTCCACCACCACTCTGGACAACCTGTTCCTCTGCTTCACTACCATTATAATAAAAAACTATTCCTTATATCCAGTCTACATCTCCCCTCTTTTAGTTTTAAGCCATTTTCCTTTGCCCTATCACAACAGAGCCTTTCATACTTGATCTATCTTTTATGGTTAGATAATGATTTCTGCCTACAGTTTCTTCTTTCAGACTTGTTTTTCCCTTGAGGTTTTGCAACACCCCTTCTTCAGTGTTAAAACGATCTGTTATTTTTGAGACCAGTGTCAATGCCATTGTTACGCATCAATTAGCAAAAGGAATGGCTTGCAGCTGTTGTCCTCTTTACAGAGAATTTTTAGCTTTTTTTTCAGTAGGTGGAAAAAAGGCAGCTGTTTATATTTGCCTTCTGGTGTGAAGACGGTTTGAAGCTCAAGGGGTTTTCTGTTGATTTATAAGGTAGCTTCCAGCACAATACTTGTGCTGTTGTGTTAAAATACCATGCTACGTGTTGCAGATTGACCAGTTGTGTGTAGTATCAAAGTCAAGTTATTTGGTTTTTGAGTAAGAAAAGTTTTCACCTCAAATCTCATACTGCAGTACAGCTCCAATACACTTTAAGCAATATTGCCCTTAATTTTTTATATAGCCAAATGTAATTTAAAAGAGTAATTGAAAGATAACATAGTAATTTAGAATTTTTTAATTAGGAAAGCACAAAGCAAACTTAACAGGCACAGATATATAGAAACATATACAAGGTCCTCCTTCTTTTTAGCACCTCAGAAGCATACAGAACATTTGGAGATGAAGGAAAAAAATATCCTGTATTACATATCAGTCTGCTTACTGCAGCAGGCACCTTCATGCTAAGTAGTTCAAAGGTCAAATTCTGATTGCTTTTTATAATTCATTAACACACAATAACAGATAGAAAATAGTAAGTTGAATCTACTATTTGTTGCTTTGCTTTGGAGAATGTGAAGGACATTACACAAGTGAAAAAGTTTATATGATATATGATAGTGTCTGGTTTGCAGAAATGTTACATGTTTTAAATATGTCCATTTTTCTTCTTTTCTATCAAAGTAGTAATTCATAAAAATGTAAATATTCTTCCTGATATACATATGTTCATCGGTTTCAATAGTGAGAATGTTCAGTTTTTCATAATAAAAGCAAATAGTTTGTTCCTTCAAAGATCAGAAAATTATAACCTTTTTTCCCCGTGGGGGGAAGGGAATAATTGTAGTCATATAGGGAAGAATTTGGTTGTGTATGTGACTGAATTTTACATTATTGAAAAGGAAATGCTAACTCATTTCACTTTTAGCTAAATAATAAAACATTTAGTACTTCTGAAAATATATACACAGAGGAAATAAAGTGTGGTACTTGTTGAGGACTAATCTGCATTGAGTAATGTAAAATTAAAGAAAGACTTGAGATGAAGAAATGTTTTTGCCCTTGTTTCTGCTACCGGTGACTTCTAAAACTATCAGCACTGTATTTGTATTGTGTACACGTGCATGCAGTTTAAGTCTGTTAGAAAGTAATTACAAAGTGTTAGGAAAATGTGAAAACGTTTTAGGAGTTGAGGCTGTTGTAACAATGTTTGGGATTTTGAATACCACCTGTATTAATTATATCCAGTTTCTGTTTTGTGAAGGTTTTGAGGTAGAAGCACAAGAAGGGGGTGTTGTGTTACAGAAGTCAAGGTAGGACAGATTAGTGAATGGTTATTCCATTCCCCTAAATATTTCCTGTGGTAGTTTCTAAAAAGATGACTCTGAAAACCTCTTGGCACTTGGTGAAAGCTGAATGTGCCTGTTGTATGGAAGTTACCTACACTCCGAGCCTCATACACTAATTGGGGTCTGTCATATACTGGTAAGAAAAGCCCAGCAGATTTTCTCAAATCTCACCGTAGATGTTAAGACTGGAAGCGGTCTCTCTGATAGCTCACAACTTTTTTGAGAATTCTGTAGAAAATGAGTGTATAATTTTAATTTTATCTTGATTTCCTCATCATCCCAGGGAGATTAAATCAGTGCTTTATCTGTCCCAATGAAAAGATAGCTGCACTTCAAGAGACTTTTGGGTTCTGAACAGTCTGAACAGCTTGTCTCCTTCAGACCTTCTCTAACAAAGCCTGTACTTAAACTAAAGAAGTACAATAAACTGAACTGGACAACATGTTTGTATGTAGGGCCTTTGACAGTTCGGATGGAAGCTAGTCAGTGGTTACAGGACAAAATTTTTTGGAATGGCAGTCTCAATATGGCTTGATAATTTATTTACCAAATTAGTATTCGATTGATGATGTCCTACCAAAACGAACCATGTAATCAGGTTGGGGAGATTACTATAAATTCATAATATTTGCACGATCCTTTTTTTTTCCTAACCTCCCTAAATTTTTTGTGTTAAAATAGGTTTCCTCCATTTTTTGATGACAATCCATTTGGTATATACCAGAAGATTCTTGCTGGCAAAATAGATTTCCCACGGCACTTGGATTTATATGTAAAGTAAGTCTGTGATTCTCAACCCAGTCTTTCATATTCTAATTTCCTTCTCAGCTTTCTTTCTGAAAAGATCTTCATAGAAGATTCTGATTTTCTGAAATACTAAGTTGGGAGGTATTTTAGATTACCTGTACTCTCACACTCAAAGTAAAATTTTATGTCTGATAGACTGTAGGCAGGAGATACAGTTGTTATATACTGTCTGCCTCTCATACTTTTCTGCATATATTGGAATATTGAATGCCTTCCTGCATTAAGTAAAGCTTATTGTTGCTAGCATTGTGTGAGAGAGGTAGAAAAGAGAACCATGAGGAGATACTTCAGCATGGATAAAAATTAGGAGGGCACCTGATGCTGTAAGTTTCCTAGTTATGTTATTAAGCATGTATGTGCAGGTTTTGCTCTTCAGTCTAGACATGAATTGCAGCATACATTAATCAGTGTACTTGCTGATACACCTCTTTGCCAGTTTTTGTTATCCAGATGTTCTTTCAGCTTGTGCTTGGCAGTTCATTCTCATTACATTCCTGCCTTTAAGGGGTCTTCTGGGATTCTGGTTTGGACTTTCTTCCTTTCACACTTTGGTTTTGAGTGACCTCATCCATTGACTTCACCTGCTTTCCTGCACCAAACTGTTAGCATAATTTATGTGTCTTGTTGCAGCAACTTCCCTTTTAAAAAAAAAAAAATAATAATAATACACAGAACAGGGAGACTCACATCTTTGCACTGTTTTTTTGTTGTTTTTTTTTTAAACACACTTGCTAAAATTGTTTCATTCTAGTAAGACAGGCTGCTTTCTTACTTACATCCTTTTCACTTTCGTTATCTTCTTCCTAGCAGCTGGTATCTCAGCAAGAATGAGGACTGTCTTGCATCCTATCTGACACATTCATGCTATACTCAAAGTATTGATGTTATACAGTGTTAGCAACAATTGTATTACAAGACTTTTCTCTTAGGCAACAAAACTTTTCTTGCAACAACAATTTTGGAAAATGCCAAATGAAACATCAGTGCTACAGGAAATCTGGAAAGGCCTTGATGTAGAATCTCATTCTCTTTGTTCATACAGCAGCATATCAACTGATTCAAATTTTATCATTTCTAAATTGTTCTTGAGAAACGGCAAAGTAAAGAAACACTCAGCTGTCACTTGATTAAAATTAATAGGCACTTGTTCTATTGAATGCAGTATTTCTTTATTTTTTGTGACAATGCACATCACTAAGTTTAGCCATGTTATTCTAATACCAGTTTTTGAAGCTAACGAAGAATGATCCTTTGAATGTTTTCTGGTTATACTGGAAGAGCAATCTCCGTGATTTCACTTTGGCCGTATATCCTGTGTCTCTTGTTTTATTTTTCTGGATTTCTTTTAAGTTCTACTCAGTTTATAGCCACTTTTGGAGCCTTCTCTGTGAAAAACTGGAAGGAAATATTTCACTGAAGGTCACTGTAAAAGGAGTCAGTTGCTTTATTTAATCTAATCCGAACAATGACTGTCTGAAACTATCATGAGAGTTTAAAAAAAAAAAAAAAAAGATTTCTGCTTTGACTTCTTTATTCTCCTTTTATCTGGCAATTGAGTATTTTTCCAGTTTAGTTTCAGAAGTGTATCCTGCCAAATACAACAGCTCTTGAAACAGTTCAGCACATTCACTGTGAGTTCATGTATTCTTTCTGCATCCACTTTTGTGATTCCTAGGATACATGACACAATATTGTTTTTGTATTGGGGCAGTAGGATTTTGAACCAAGGGCGGAAAGAGACAGGTATGCCACGTTTGCCTCTTCTTTTTTCCTTTTTCTTTTTTTTTCCTGTAAATCAGCTTGCTTAACCTTCTGCAAGGTTGAAGAGTCTAAATTGCCCGTATTCTCTAGATCTTCAGCATTCAGTTTAATATTGGAACTTTCAAGTCTGTTGAGGCTGTAGATACAAGAGAGGTGGCTAAATTGTTCTTACCTTTGATTGGAAGTTTGTGAAAGCAGAATGGTATTGTGCTTTACTACGTAGCACAGTAATAATTGAGATACAAATTAACTGCTTCAAATATATGAAGCCAGATTTTCTCCCAGATCATAAGTAATCAAGTGAACTCAATGAATTATGCTCATTTAGTTTTATGTTGTTTGGCACTTAAAAAGCACTTTGCTCTTAAAACACAACTCCTTTGTGTCTCTATATATATTGTCATCTTTTAGAAGTTTGATGTAGCTTCATGGAGAGTTGCTCAGTGATCTTGACTCTCAGAGGAAGATTTTCAGTGAAATAAAAGCTTATAGATCTTACTAATTTTATAAAGATGAGTAGTTCTTCCATGTTTTCCCAGAATATTCAGCTGTCATAGAATTTAAATTTGAATGGATGAAGTTTGGGGTGTGACTTTATCTGTATTTTAAGTATAAATTAGGTTTGTGTTCTGCCAAATAGATTTGTGATCAATTTTGATATTCAGAATGCCCAGACAAGTACAGCAATGCAAAGAAAGATAGTAACACTTGGACTCTTTACTCTCCTGAAGTGCAAAATAAATGAATGGATAAATTATACACAGTATTAACTAGCCAAAGTGATGTATGCTTATATTCTACAGCACTTGTACGGCAGTCAAATATATATTGCTTCTGCTGAACAGAGAACACATATTCTTTATTGCAGAGACCTTATTAAGAAGCTACTTGTGGTTGACAGGACAAGGCGATTAGGAAATATGAAGGTCAGTATAAAGTGATAGATGTAATGCACAAGGTAAAAGAATTCTACAGAAAAGACTTAAGAATAGTTTTGAGTTTTATAACCATGAGTTTGAGTTACATTTTTCCAAATGTGACTTTTGTTGTACTGTTCTAAATAAAAAGTTCAATTCTGTATTTCTGGAAGTTATACTCAAATTGCTATCCCCCTCTTCTGAAAAGTGAAAAAACAAAGAAAAAGACGGGTTTTTTTTCTTAATGTATATAATTGAAACCAAGCCAGCCAAGGGAAAGTAATCACTACAAAGTAATAATACCTTTAGCCCTACATCTGAAATGAAAAAATAAAAATAAGTGGTTTTATATATGTAAATATTTTATAACAGTATTTAGGACTTCTTGTTGTCAGTACTAATCATCTGTAACATTTGATAGAAGTAGTTCCTAGTACTTTTTTCTACTTTTTCTACTTTTCTAATGTTTTGATTAGTGTGAGAATTAGAATGCAGGTCTGAATAAGACTCATTCTTTAAAACTCCAGAGTAAACTGAAGTAAATAAAACTGCAGTGGATGGCATTGTGGAATATTTTAATTTTCATCTTCCTTGTGTAAGAAGAATGCTAAAAATAAATAAATTGGACCATCCTGCTGGAACTCAGGATCTGCTGGGGAAATAACACCTGTAAATTTATTCTGTAGAATCTTTTATTGATTATCTCCTGAAAAAACAATATAAGGTTAAATAGACCACTAGGTTTTTGTATGGCATAGTTCTTAGGATGAAATACGTGTCTTGGCATTCATATCATTTAGTAAATGTTTTGCTTTTCTTTGTTTTTTAAAGAATGGAGCAGATGATGTGAAGAGACATCGATGGTTCAGGTCTATAGAATGGGATGCTGTACCTCAAAGGAGACTAAAGGTACTTTCTGAAAAATACTGGATAGGACATGCCAGTGAGAAAATATTGTTCATTTGAAATGTTCTCTTCATTTCAAACTGTAGAATTTTTTTTATTTTTTTTTTTTTTTTGCTGTGTGTGTGTTTTCATATGTGTATAAGTATGTGAGTATTTGTATTTATCAATAATTATACTTTCCCTTTTGCACTGCAAAGTTAATTTATTTGAATGTCTATTCATAGTTTTTATGCAATACCCTTATGAATAGTCAATTTAAAAAAGCCTACTTTGTTTTGCCCAAGTCAGGTGATTAGCATTACATACAGTAAGCTTCAGTTTTCATTTATAGGTCTTTGTAAGAAACTACTATTGTAGAATTGAAAGAGCGTTGGTGTGGGGTTGTTTTTGTTTCCATTTTTTTCATCCCCTTGTCTTTGTGGGAATATTCTCTCTGGGCTTTAGTTTTTTCTGCCAAGTTCAACTCAGGTAAATGCTTTAATAAAATGTAAAGCATATGGGACTAGGAGGAAGAGGAAAGGTGAGAGAAGGATTTATGAATGTAATTCTAACACAAGTTTTAGCAGCACTGAATTAGAATTCAGTATTATATAAGGGCAGATGTTTGCAAAAGCTATCAACAGCGTAAAATGCTTTTTAAAGAACTCTGGAAGTAAACCTTTTCTCAAAGTTCGAACTGGAACAGTTTCTCACAGAAGTGATTTTCGATAACATAGATTGCCATCTGCAGTTAGTCAAGTACTAATTAGATGTTTGGATTTACTTTTATTTGCATGCCTTTTTACAGTGAATTTCTAACTAGATAATTTGGGGAAAATACAGAAGAAGTGAAAATGCTCATGAGGTATTTTTGCTAACAGCATCCTAACGTAATGCTGTAGGCAGTTTTTTCCTCTATTTTATGTTGGAATTACAACACCCAATTGACAGTTTATCTAGAGGTGTTATAACAAAGGCACTGTAAATTCTGGTCATGCAAAAATCACAGATTGGAATATAACAATTCACCTCTGGTTTACAATGATCTGTATCACTGATTTACTAAATAAATAGCAAATAGTATTTAACAAGAGAATGTTAGTCTCAGATCCAACCACCCTTCAAGCAATATTTTTATTAATAAAAGCATTCAGGTGATGATTGCATTGAACTTTAGAAAATGAGAATGAGATGCTACTTAATTATTCTTCAGATCAAAGTCATAAATTGGGTCAGTAATTTGCTTTGTGACTCTGCTTCTAAAAATAACTATTTTTATAATGTTAGTCTTTTATATACTGATGAAGAGGTGGAAAACATGACATAATACGTATGTTTTCCCTCTAAAAAGTATGAGTTGTTCTGTTGTACAAGTGGAGCATTGAATTACACTCCTGAAATGATTTTAAATGTCAATGTTTTGCAAATAACATTAACTGCTGGAAGAGAGAACATACTTTTATTGCTGTTAATTCCTCTCTCTGCCTCTCTGTTACTTAACAAAACTTGTTTCCCTGGTAGTTTGCTTCTAGGGAAGCAGGACTATCAGGCATTCCCCCTCGTAGAGCAAATAGTTTGATTTTTCTTGATAGGCCTTGAGGCTCTTTCACCTTTTGAAAGCTAGATGAGGATAAAGTAGGTTTTGGGCCAGGCTGCATCTTCCCTTGATTTTAGCAGTAGCATTTTGGCAGTCTTCAGTCAGTTTGGGTAGCTGTCACTGCATAGGAGTTTTTGAAAGTATGTTTTCAAGTCGTTTTTGGGAACATTGGAGGATTGAGATTATGAAAGTCTATGACTTGGAGTGCTGTCCTATATACCTGTGTCCCCCACACACAGTTCTCCAAAACTGCATTAAACATTAAAGCACAGAAGCTGAGCATCTGGTACAAAGCAGACTGTGGCCATCTTAAGAATCTGTACAGTATTCTGTGACATATTGCCAAAACAAGGCTTTATTTTTGATTGAAGTGTGGAGATACTGTCTATAAGAACTTTTCTTTCCAGCTGGAAACTTGCTAATGCCATTTTTCAAAGCCTAAAATTTCAGGTTAGATCTCAAAGTCAGTGGAAACCTTTATCAGGGAATGGAGAACAACATTGCGCTTTGTAGTTCTTCTTGTGCTGTAAGTTACTTTGGCCAGTTTGGTGTCCTTTAGGTTTTCTCAGACTAGAGCAGTATGTTTGGTATGCTGATAATTAACGTCTCTATGTCACTGAGAAGGGGACAGAAATGAGTAAGGAAATGTTTTGTTGTTTTTTTTTTTTACCTGTAACTGATTGTTTCAGAAAGACGGTTTGTCATATTTCTGTGCCCAGAAGGGCAGAATAATCTCAGCACTGAACAGAAAATAGGGGGAAAAAAAACTGTGAACTGGAAACCCAAAGGATCTTCTGAGAAAAGAGGTAGAAAACAAATATTTCTCATTGGACTTCCAATTTCCATAAGGCATAGTATGTAGTGTGAGGCACATACAAATTAGTCATTTCAGCCTCTTTCAAGTGCAACCAATCTGTTCTGAAAGCAATTAAGGCTTTTTTTTTTTTTTTTTTTTTTTTTTCCTTCAATTACAAAGCAATTACCTGCACTGCTATCATGGCTTTATCTTATTTGAGACGGACCTGATGGTGATTATGCAGCTGCTTGCCAGTTAGCCGAAGTGTGAAGGATGAGGAGAGTGGCAGAGTACTCTGTTACAGAACGTGCTTGGAAGTTTAACTGAAATAATCTTTTGAAATAATTAACTTCCATTTGCAAAGTAGCTGATGGAAAGAAGCAGGTTGATAAACCATACTACCTTTTTTTGTGTTTTTTCTCACTAGCCTCCTATAGTGCCGAAAGTATCCAATGATGGAGATACTTCCAATTTTGAAGCTTATCCTGAAGATGACTGGAACAAAATGCCTCCAGTACCCCCTAAGGATCTAGAAATTTTCAAGAACTTCTGAATGCAACATCTACACTGGACAAGGTATGTTAACAGGCCAGGAATCCTCTTCAAAAAATTGCAGGTCGGAAAGTTAGAGCCTTGTGCAAAAACCACATTTTCCGATTCATAATAGTGATTAATTCTTCCATGAAGCTCTTAGAACCAACATGAATTGACCACAGCAATATATGGTATAAAATAAAATTGAAATAATATACTTTACAGCAGGCTTACTGAATGATAGAGATATGCCACAGTCTTCATTCTATAGTGATACTTACCCACATGTATTTTAATCTTTCCATTTAACTTTTTAAATTGAGAGTGAAAAGCAAATATGTAGATTGATCTGACAAATAACAACATTCATTTCTTAATTCCAAGAATTTTGTATTAAGAGCAAATGCTTTAGTTTGAACAAGATTGTCAGTTTAATTCAAAGTATTCAAAGAATTATGTTTTAGAACTGTGAAAGACTGAAAACTGACATTGAAATAACATGTTCTGCATTGTGTTTTTTAATTCTTTTTTCATTGTTTTTTTGCCTTAGAAACTGGAAAGAAATTGAAGAGCAAGTCTGAAGAAAAATTAAATCAGTACATAAATGAAGACTTTCCTTGTGGATGAGAACTATAGTGCATTCAGATATGCAAATAAGAATATAATGAATATCTAAGAAGTTGGAGGCAGGCAAGAATCAGTTTTAGATGTAAACATTTGGCATTGGTTTAGTAAGTTGTAATATTGAGTCTACTCCGAAGTAGACTTGAGTAAAGTGATATATTTTAGGATTTTTTTTTAACTTATGGTTAGTTAAGTTCCCTGCTATTCCCAGATCCTTTTTGCATAATTAACTCATAGATTTAATTTTATAAGTTTATACTAAACTTGTGTAATTAAAAGCACAAATTAGTATATATGTATATAATGAATACAATACAACTAAAGCACAGGAACTGTGCAAAGATGTAAATTTTTGTACTTTGCAGAGTCTATGATTTTTATTTTTCAAATAATGTTTTTCAAGAAGTTCTCTAGGGATAAAAAAAGTTGAAAGGATAAATGAGTTTTTCATCATCTTATATACATTTTATAATTCTTTGTAAAAATAAAAAATAATTAAGTTTTAAATAAGATTTGTACCTAAAATTTCCAATGCCTCATACTTGCAACCATAGTACTTGAAAGCAGAAAGACAAGGGCATGTTTTATTGTTGATTAAGATGCATTTTAATTGTTAATTTATGAAATTCTGTTACACTTTTGTCTCTACAAACCAGGATATTGAGTGATGATGTGCTGTCTGAAATGTGATTCCTCTTGTGACAACTCTCTGTAAACACTCAGTTCAGTGCATACTGGTATAAGGGCTATAACTGGCTCTTACAGGAGTTGTTCTCTCTATTAAGCTTGCTATCTTCTCTAAATTTAAAGCATGAGCCATAACGGCCTTTTTTCATTATTGGCATAGTTGTGGTGGAATATTTGGCACTTCTGAATATCAGAGGGAACACTAAATTTATGTTAGAACTTTATTTTTCTGCTCCTGCTTTTGGATATAGCCTGAAGTCTCCACTGCCAGGAATTCTGTATGTACAGTGTTCGAGCCTTAGATGAGAGGAATTTCTTGTAAACTGGATAACAGCTTTCTGACATCTTAAATACACTGAATTTAGGAAGCATTTCCAGTACTGTTTCATTATAAGTAGCACCAAGTATCAGTACGTGCATATCTATTTATCTTCATATATGAGTACACTGTATACAATTCAGGATTGTTTTTAGTCTTTTCCATGTTTCATATTGTGATATATGTAGGGGAAATTAAGTGCTTTGATTTCAAAAAGTAAATACCTTTTGGTTTTAGATAACTTTTAGGGAAATCATGATAGAACTTGTTGAAGTTGTACCACTATGAAGGATGGCTCTATATAAAACGATCTCTGTTGATCTTATTGACTGTTTTCCCTATAAAGAATTCTCCACATTTTTGTTAATCTAAATGCCATTTAAAAAAAAAAAAAGGAGGCCAATGATCATTTTTCTGAACTAAATTCTGTGTGCTTATTATACAGGCATTCCAGTAATTGCAAATTAAATTACTAATGTTGTAATTTTATGACAGATATACAGCTGGTCTCTCCTGGTGGAAAAATTACTTCAATTCTCTTTTGTTTAGCTCTAAATAATGCAGAGATGTAGTAAAATAGTAGATGTACTTTGAAAGCTTGCAACTTCTAGTTTATTAAATCTGTGTATTTATAAAACAGATTAATTCTTAGAGACTGTATAACTTTTTGCAGAAATACAGTATATAATAAAGTTACCCTTCTTCAAAGAGGTAGTTCTGGAATATTAGAAATATTGAAAAGTGCTTCAAGTTGATTACCCCAGCTGAAAATCAGTGAAAATGATATAGGAATATATAATAAGGAGAATATCCAGGGAACATTATCCTTTTAACACAGTAAAAATACCGCATTCTCTTGAAAAATGAGTCTAGTCTTCTTCATTGTATCCATAGAGTTAGTTATTCCAAATCAGTTTGAGAAACTGAAGTACATAAAAGAGCTTACTTTGTCTAAGAGGAGAGGGAACAGTTTATTTTTTAATGTGAAAGTGTTTTTTGGGACCAGAAGTACTACAGAAAAAGCATGGTTTTGGTTTTTTTTTCCTTTCAAATTTAAAAACTGCACTGTTTAAATCTTTATAACTGAATAAATGGAGTTAGAAGTTGCATTTGACTGATTCGCTATATTCATGGTCAGAAGTTTTGAAAGGCTGAACAGAAAATTGTGCATTTTCTTTCTAACCCATTCTTACTCACATACCCATTGCTGGCAGTGGATGCACTGGCACTCAACTATGATAGAGACTAAAGAAGTGAATACAGCTTTCTTTATAGTGCTAACCCATGGACTTCACATTGTTTCCAGGGCCATGCGTACTTAAAACTAACTATTGACCTCGTCAACATGCTTTCTAGTACAAAGCTACCTTCAAAAATTTTTAAATTAAAATCCTTAATAAGACACCTTTTTGAAACATTATTATAAATGATCAGTTATTTTTTCTACAGTCTTCAACTTACCAAAATGTTATTTTACATACCCATTTTATTTATTTGAGCAAGTGAGTTGGTTTTATTTTAAGTCTTTGCTGGGACTTCATGGACCACTAACAAACACAGTTCTGTCTGAGTGCTCAAGCAGATGTTTCCAGATACACACTGCTCTAAGGACTCTGGATTTATTTTATTCTTCCTTAAGCAAGCTAGAAGACTTTTTTTTTTTTTTTCCTCCTTCCTCTATTCTGAAGTTCATTTTATTATGGTTGCTTTTGTTAAGATATATTTTTGCATATAGACTGTTGCGTAAGGACTGTTTTCTTGCAAGAGCCCATAGGCCTTTCATATTCTGCTTTGGCAAACAAGAATGTTAAACATTAAAAAACAATCTTATTTTTGAGTTTTATATATATATATTTTTAATTGCCCAAATTAAGGTTTTAAAGTGATAAACATGCATTGTAAACTTGATTGCCTTGTAACCAAATAATAAAAATGCTTCATGACTTAAGTGGAGAACATGCTGTAGATTTTCCTGTAAATTAGCTTGATCAATGAATATGTGTGCTACTGAGCTTTAACTAATGTGATCTTCCACTGTAAAAAAAATAAAAATTAAAAAAAAAAAAAATCATTGTTAATTGATCAAAATATAGGTACTGAACTATGTTTAAATAGATCAACAGGGATTTTGCAGGTTTGAAAGCAATTAAGATATGGCTGTTTCTCGGCCCATCTGCTTGCCATTCAGAAGAGTTGTGATGCAGTGCTTCCTATGCTATGGAGTTATTTTTCAGCTTTCAATGACTGTAGCATGATTCCTTTTGTACTGTACTGTGTACAGACTTCCCATGTTTTGCACTTTTCTATGGCAAACCTAACTAACTGCTTTATAAATACTCTGTTGTGTAGTAGGTAGTGATAGTAAAAGCAGGCATTTGTGTAGTACATAACCAGTTTGAATTGCTAGATTTGCGAGGTTAACTTGGACTAATGCTGTATGTTGCTGGTTGCTTGTTGTAGCTCACATGTATAAGTACTGTTCAAAGTTACAAAGTCAGCCCTCATTGCACAATGAAAATCACTGTGATCTGTACATAAACCCTAGTAAAATTTTATTGCTGCTTAATTTATGTAATATCTGTCAAATCTGGATTCATTTAATAAACCTTTATAACTTTTTGAATGTTTAAACCTAGTTTGCTTCTATTTATGGTGGGAGGTGGTACAGGTTTTCATCCAAAAAAATGATGAAGGAGAGAGGAATTGGAAAACAACCATTCCTTCTTCTCAGGAGTAAAGTCTTAACAGAATATGACAGAAGTGGTGGAAAATATTTCATTTGGCATGGAAGTAGTACCAAGGAGTGCATTTTCCAATTCATTTCAGGTAGTACTGATACTGAAAGCTGTTGACTTGAACTTTTCATTAAACTTTGATTATATGGCCCTAAATTATTTGACATTTTCACAATTTAATGACCTAAACACCATTTGGAACATTTATTTCAATCTTTGCTGTCATTTTGCTCAGCACCAAAGAATATTCTTAAAATGTCAAGCATACCTAACTGAACCTTTTCTTCATCTTCCATCGAGAACTTCAACCTTGCTTTTACTAGAAATCATTTAGCCATTGGTTGTAAATTACTTATCCAGTGTCAGTTGCATTTTATTTCTTACCCACATGTAAGTTAACCTTGCAGAGGTAATTATGTAGGCATAGGACTGACTGACTGGATATGATATGAAATACTGGAGGGTTTGTTTTTTAGCACAGTTCTGTGCTTTTTTTTTCATACCTGGCTTAAATCTAAACGCTGTACATTGACATTTTTCACTCATAAAGCACTATGTTGTGCTTTAAAAAACAGCTAATCAAAAGTGAAGGAACACTGTAGTAAGCCCTGGCAAACTTTTAGTCATGTCTTTGACATGAATCAAAATAACTGCTCACTTAGAGCATACATGCTTGGTAACACTGAAGAATTTAGTGTTTGCGAAGAATTCAGTTTGGCACCTTGTTCTTACCTAAAGCTTTTTGTTATGTGACAGAGGTTTTTGTTCATTTTCACATACTTAAGTACTGAATATTTTTTGGCTTCACATGTAACTCAGAATCTTCTCCAACAAAGGTCATCTAAAATATGATTTTTCACTAATGCAGAGCAGATAGGTTTAACTGATCTGTAACTGTCTCTGTGGATCATACTCACATAAGTAATGGTCACGGCCCCTAAATGTGTCTCATGTACATGGTTCATTCAGCTTTCACTTTTTTTTTAAAAAAGAAATTGAAACAGTTTGACAAAAATCTGCCTTTCTGTGACCTCCTAAATAATAGTTGCACTACTAAATGCAATATAATATTATTGTATATTATTATAATATTAATAAGAAATGATTGTAAGCACTTGCCACTTTTGCAACTCTGAATATTGCCCTATGCTTTGTAAATCTGCATATATTCAGATACCAGACTGTTTCCTCTAGGAACTCTTTATTGGCTACAGCCTTCAGGCCACTTTTCACTGGGACAGTAAATGCATGTCCATTTGGAAGCTTAGCCTTCCTTTGGATTACTTCCATCTACCCTCCAAAGATGTGCCAGATGTGACTGTAAGTCAAGCTTTGAAATTACCTGTTAAACAAGGAATAGATAATAGAGTTTTATCAAGACGAGTTTTTTTTTTGTGTTTTCAGCCTATCCAGGAAAATTAGAAACTCTTGACAGCAAAAGAAGCCCACAATAAACCAGCAGCAACTACAGTGGAAAGTCAACTTGCAAGTTATTTAACAAAATTTATGTGATTGGACTGGGAATGCAGAATTCTATACTTAAAAGTTGCATTCATAGAATCACTAAGGTTGGAAAATACCTAAAAGATCATCTGGTCCAACCGTTCACCTATTACCAATAGTTCCCACTAAACCATGTCCCTCAACACAACATCCAGTTGTTCCTTGAATACCTGCAGGGTCGGTGACTCTACCACCCCCCTGGGCAGACTGGAATGTAGATGATATCTTTATTACAGCAATACACTACATGTACTTTACTGTTGTTTGACTGGAAAGATTGGGAATGAGTGCTACGATACAAGAGTTCTTTTCCCAGTAAAAGAAATAGAACAATATTTGCATATTTTTTACTGTATTTTCTTTAATTTGTTTTAAAAGTAATAAAATCTTGAGCTAGTGCAACAACAGTTTTATCTGGCTGCTGAGAGAGTCAGGTAGATGGGTCCAGGTTGTCCTCAGTCCTTGCTCAACCCAGACATGCCCCTCCCCCAGCTGCAAATGCACCTCATCCTCACTCCTGGGGCATTTTGGGAGTCTCCCAGTCCCACAGGCTCCCTGCTAGCCCTATAGTGCACCCTGACATCCTTAAACTCCCTACTTTCCCCATTTTATCCCTCCTCCCACACCTCCACCTGTGTTGTGGTCCAGCCCCAACACACTCTAGCCCTGGGTACCCAGCATAGAATGAAAGAAGTAAAAGAGAAGCAGCCAGGATCCCTCTCTATTACTTATTTGTAGCCATGCTAACACTGCCAGTAGATGTTAATATAACAGTGCTCCTACTATTACAGTGTACAATTAACAAACGTACAGTTAGCAGAGCAGTGTGATTAGGATGATACTTTAAAGGTTTATAGTTTGAGAGATTATCATGGTGGAATAAAAAGAAAACTTACCTGTGTCCTATGCTCACAGTAGAAAACTCCAGATGAAGCAAGCTCCAAAAAGAAATCATTCTCCATTTGCAGTCAGCCCTTAAATGGAGGCTCTAGGAGAGGAGCTGCCAGGCTCCACCCCTTCCAGTCACACAGCTGAACTGCCTTCACCAGTGCTCCCATGGCTGACTCAGTGCTTACCTCAGGTGATCAATCAGTGGTTCAGGCCGTGACTCAGCAGTTCCCATACACATGGCAAATGTCAAAAAGAAAAAAAAAAACAAACACCTCCCCGTCTTTACTCCTTTTTATAATACAATTCTTATCAGCTGCTCTCTTAAAAATATGATGTAAGTCACTTGAATTAAAAAACAGATTTCTCAAGTGTGCCGTATATCAGGTTTGAGATCCCTGCTCTGCTCAGACTCTTATCATAAGCCTTCTTGCTATGCAGGGCAGGGCCTGTTCTCTTTCAGCTGCTTTAAGTGTGTGATCAACAACTTAGCAAAGAGTAACACTGAACCTTAGAAAAACTCATCTTTTCTAGGGCAACACTCTTAAAGTCCATTTTGTTTTTCTCTAGAAGTTGACTATTAGCTCAGTTTTTTATGTAGGATGCTGAGAAAAGATTCTTAGCTATTCAGTGCTTAAGTGTTTCAAGTTGTGTGTAATACACAACACTTTCTCTGACTTGGAATTTATTTCTCAATAAAGAAGAAATTCATACTTAATTTAGGAACCTCTTCTAATATAGATGTTTGTTTAACCACTATAGGGTTATTTGATTGTGTTGATAGAGTAAGACCTTCACAAGTGGTGTACTTTTCATTTTTACTGATATGAAGAGGGGTTTTTTTAGAGATTTATCAGCACTTCTCAACATTCTATTCTTGTTTTTTGGTCGATGTTTTACCCATTTTAGGATGTATTTTGAGGAAAAAACTTTAAAAAATGCTGATAAGTATTTACTCTTGAGTCAATAAAGAGAAGTATTAAATATTTTGTTTCCTTGTTGTAAGTTAAATGGTGGGGGAAAAGCTTTACATCTGCATAGCTGAGCTGAAGTTCCAACAACTGAGAGTAGCTGAAGAAGTCCTGTTCTCTCTTATGAGTACTTCCCCCTGGAAAGCATTACTATTGCTAAACAATGCAAAGCAACACAAAATTCAAAGAGCACTTTGAACCCATTTTAAAATCTAGAGAGGACTGTGCCTGGTTTAATTCACAGCAAAACCTTGCTTGATTCAAGAACAAAGTTTTGGTCATGGATCACTTATGTGAGCGTTGTTAGAGTGTGGGTCTGTTGTTTCATTGTCTGGCCGATGTGGAATCCTTTTAGACAAGAAACCAGTAGTGGAGTGACCATTACTCTTCAGACCAGTTTTCCTGTTAACCCCTGATTTTGAGATAACTGATTTTTGGGGTTCTGAATGTGCGTGTGCAAAATCTGTTTTAAGACCCTGCAGATTGTTCCAGTGATTAACTACTTAAGATTTTATTTATGCAGCTGGTGATGGTTAACATGAAAAATATGACATGCTTGAAATTAATGCATTAATTTGTTTAACACATTGTAATGCTTTAATACATTGACTTGGCAAGTGAATAAGGAAAATCTATGAATTCAAGAAGATATTAAAAAATACCAAGCCTTTTCATATAAAATATATTGTCTGAATAAACAGGTATCAGGAAGGTGGGCTGTTTAAAATGCTTCACTTTGGGGATTAAATCTGGCAACTAATGAATAAGAGGAATAAAAAGAGAGGAAGTTGGAAACTATTCCTCTCTCCCACCCGCATGTCAAAACTTATGAAACAGAAAAGCTCCAGCTACATCACCAGCTAAAATCTAACAGTGAAGCTGACATATCTATGGGACATTTCTCAAATCAGGTCATGGTGAATTGTTGTAGGTTGTCCTCTGCTCTGTATTAGGGGTGCTTTCAGTAAAATAGCATTGTGACATGCTGGGGGTTCCATTTTTCCCCTTCCTCAGGTTGGGGGTCACTTACCTCCTGAAATCAAACTGTGGATTGTTGTCATTCACCAGAACTCTAAATAGTCTGTGTATTGTATCAATGTCCAAGTCTTTGAAAGAAGTGTAAAAACCTCTTTTATTCCCCTTAAAAACATCCTGTTTACCTGGATGGAAAACAATAATAGTAATTGGTGCAATAAAAATGCATAGAAGAAGAAATATATCTTGTGGTATCCTTAGCTTCTATACAATGAGCAGAGGACACTTCATGGCACTCGAAATAACTTAGTCAATATATTCTAAATCTCTTTGGTTGATCTTAGATTGGCATAAGCTTAAGGGCTAAAAAAAGGAAAAGCTTCAGGAAGATAAAAACGGTCACTTTTAGAGTGTGTTATTAAGTGCCAGGTTTTTTTTCTCTGTACAGGGGGCCATAGCTTATGATGTATTAGAAGGAAAAATAAAACCTTGAAAATCAAGTTGGAGTTACAATGTTTCCGTATATTGCCAAAAGTTGTCACACTTACTGGCTAATTCACTTTAAAGACATCCATAGCTGTATTTTCCTGTATTGTTTTGGAAGCATTTTCTTCATATTCACTTCTGTTTCCTTGCTGAGGGTGACATTCAGTGGAGTTCACCTCTATTTATTCTATGTGAGACATCTCTGTTCCTGTTTTTTGTCAAGGTGTTATGGGGGATAGCAACAATAAATTACAGTCTGAAACAATGCATTATTGTGACTCATAAAAACACTAAATCAGAAATAGACCAAAGTATTCTAAAAGAAAGAGAGAGAAAAAATCCTATCTTGCTAATGTCTTTAAAATAATTTTCACTAACATGTTTTAACTAAAACTCTTTAAAATAAAGTTTTAGGTTACAATACTAAAGTTCTAAAGACAATTTCTTCTATTACTGTCCTTTGTTTCATTTACCCAGTCTCTCTTACTTTGCAGGTTTAAAATACCAGGAAGTCAGTAAGAGGATTTGGGAGTAATTGTGTGTGGGGGAGGGAGGGAGGCTGAGAAAGAAAAAAAGATCTCTGAGTAAGAGAATAATTGAAAAAAATACATGCTCTGAACTTGTCTAACTGAAATGTTTCACGCTATCACCATGGATTTCTTTTTCTCAAACTGAAAAAGGGACTTCAAAAAAATGTAAAATCTTCAGTGCTCCTTTCCTTTGACACTGTCTCCCCTATACAGAATAAAGAATAAAACCAAATCCAACTGAAAACACCGCCACCCATGAAGTAGTTGATGTGAGGCAGATGCAGTCTTCTATGGCTGGAGAGAGTCCTTGAAACTAAAGAATAGCAGCGTCTCGGGAATGGGAGAGGGAATATTTCCTTGGTTTTGAAAGTTTTCTACAGAGTTCTCATGCTTCGTATCTTATGCGACACCAGAGGGACTCAGAGTTTCAAAGATCCAATTAAGTTAATTAATTTGGGTGGAAAAAAAAAAAACTTGGGAAAAGTTCTGCTTAAACGTTTCAGAACAATGATTTGCATTCATCTCTAATGACATTTTTGGAACCATCTCTGGAAGTTAAGCAAATAAAATACGCAAAACTTTTGTTTTAGTTTAAAATCAAACTAATTAAAATCTAAAAATAAATTATTTATTGAATAAAGTTTTCCAAACAGCCAAGAAACTAATGTATTCCTTATTCTCTCAACTTTAACTTCAGAATTTCAGCAGAGTTAAACAACAGAGCTAAGGAACGTGCGCAGCTCTTCATCCTCTCAAAAGATGTGTTCAACCTCATGGAGGCATGAAGCCATGCAGTGGACCGTGCCGTGATACTAACTGGTGCATGTTGGTTTTGTATGTCACACAGCTTACTGTAGGAAGAGTGTTACTTCATCCAGTTCCATGTGTCAAACCAAGTTTCCAGCAGCTCAGAAACCTTTTTTAAGCAGCCATGTTATTCAGCCTCCTTCTTTCAGGTCTGGAAAGGTGGCACAGCCCTTGGCTTTGGGGGGTGCTGACATCAGGGACCCAGCTCTATGTGAACCAAGGGGCAGAAAATGGGTGTACACTGAGTACAAAGAATACCGACTGCTGCTTAGAGGACGTCTGCTAGTTAAAGAAGTTTCCCAAGAAACTTTCCACCTTTTTTTTTTTCTTTGATGGTAACATGACAGCCAGGCAGATAGTGAAGTCATATAATGTGGTGCTTGCATTTCTGCCAGCTGTGACTGCCTGGATGATTCATAAGTCCAAAGGAGCTTCTGTACAGTTAATTGGAGTGAAGACAGAGAGCACGTCACCACCAAAATGCCCTTCCAGGAACCATGAGTGCAAGCAGGACTGCTCTCAACACACCGGCCAACTCTTTCATCACAAGCACACGGGAATAGGAGCACAGTGGGACCTCTTGGAAAATAAAAGTTAACTCTGGCATAAAAGGCAATCAAAGGCAAAGGCTGCAGCAGCCATGCGGTCGTTGCTTGGGTTGTGTCACAGAGCTGTGCAATAGGGCTGAGGACATGCATATCTCCGCACCCACCCAGGTTTGTTCCAGCAGCCTATGGCTCATGCAAGGCTCCTCGTGTAAACAGCATAATTTGCTTTGATACTTCGGCTTTTACTAAAACAGAGAGTGCATCTTTCCTTTGCAACTGAAAACTGTGCCATGGGAATTGGTCTGGAATATATTTAATTGGAAACAGAGGAAGATTAATGCCCTTTCCAAGTAATGCCTTTCTTGTGATATGCTCTTTGTTTCTTTAACAATCTGTTTATGGACGTACAGTTACAACTCCATCTATTTATTTTTTAATCCCCCTCTTCTGAAATGCCATGTAAAGAAAAAGAAAAACATTCCAGACAGATTCAAGGAATGTGTGTCCACCGTTAATTAACAGAACCTGAATTGTTCTTGGACTTTTGGTGACTGCAGAATAAAGGGAGAATTGTTCTCATACTAAAACAAATAAATTAATAAATAAAGTAAAATAACCACAGAAGTGCTATACAGAATATTCCAGAATGGTTGTGTTTATTTTCAAACAATGGAAAATAGTTCAATTGTTTCAGCCAGGCTTAGTTCCAAACCCTTCTAAATTTAGAGTTTAAGAATTAATCTTGAAAAGAAGGACAGGAAAATGAAATGGTCTTCCTCACTCATTTCCTATTTTAATTGATGAGAATCTGCGTTCCTCCTTGAATAACTTGGCAAACATTAGTCCCCAATGAATAGACTTTTTAGTCAGGGATCACGGAATATCCTCTTCTCAGATGAAAGCCATGAATTTATAATCCACTGTGTGCTGCAAAAAACCAACCAAACAAACAAAAACTGCACCTCTTTAAAAATGAACTACACCTTTAAAAATGAACGACAGTGCTACTAAAAACACTTTAATGGCTTGGGGAAGATTGGCTGGAAAAATGACCATTAGAAAAGGACCTGAGGGTGTTGATCAACAACCATCTGGATGGAAGCCAGTCACCAAGGAGCCTGATGGCATAGAATCACAGAATCATAGAACAGCTTGGGTTGGAAGGGACCTTGAGGATCACCAAGCTCCAAACCCCCACTCTGCTGCACATAGGGCCATCCAGGCCTGCGTCTGAAATAGCCTGCAGAACTAGGCCAGCGGAACTAGGGAAGTGAATTTCCCTGTGTAATCACCACTAATGAGACTGCACCTTGGGTACTGTGTTCAGTTTTGGGCCCCTCACTATAAGAAGGTCATTGTGGCTTGAGCCTGTGCAGAGTAGCGCAATGAAGCTGGTGAAGGCACTAGAAAAAGAAACTTCTGAGGAGCAGCTGAGGAAACTGAAGTTGTTTAGTCTGGAGAAGAGGCTGAGTGTAAACCTCATTGCTTTCTACAGCTGCCTGACAGGAGTTTGTAGTGCAGAGACTGTTGGTCTGTTTTCTCAGGTGACAGGACAATGATAGGACATGAAATGGTCCCAAGCTGTACCAGGGATGTAGCTTTTGGAGTCAACTTACTTCTTAAAATTCTGTAATAATTTTATCTCTGCCAGCACTAACAAAGCTTATCCTGCTTTCAGCATCCTTGGACATGGACAAGGACTGGAGGTGTGCCAGTGAAACGGGAATGGGGCAAAGCAGATCTCTTTCATACATCACAGTGCTGGGAGGAACACAGGGGGGTGTTGAACCTATAGGTGGCACAGAGCAGTGCTTCTTTGCTAAGTATCTCCTAGCCACCTGCACACAGTCTGGGAACGTGGTTTAGGAGGTGTCTCTGTGGTGAAACACTGCTGCATGGCACTGTGTGGGTTGAGAACCAAACAGCTGCACACCTCTGCTGCCTCTCAGTGCAGTTTCTGTAACAGTAGCAGAAATCTGGGAGCCAAAGTAAGGAGTGGTCTTATTCCATTTTTCCATTTTTCATTCAGTCTGTAAGCATGGTCCAAGGGAAAAAAAATATATATATATTTAAAAAGGACTTGTGGGGTAGAGCTTGTGGTCTGGGGTTTGCACAGAGATGTTAAATAGCAGCTAGAGAGAGAATGCAGAGCTCTGACAGCTCGTGGGGGGAAGAGACCAGATCTGACAGAGCACTGGGGTAGGAATGGGAATCTGTCACCAAGCCAGAAAGAATTAAAAAGGAATGAGGCAAAAGGACTTGAATTGAGAGCTTTAGTTTGCCTCCTCTCAGATGGAACAGAAACCTCCTTAGGAAGGAAAATCTTTTAGAAAATGTTTTTAGCATGTTGCACCCAAGACTAGGCCTGTCTGAATGGTGCAGGTATGTCTGCTGTGGTGCCCCTGTTCCTGGAGGGAGCTGGGGATGGGGGCAGGCACTGCTCACCTTGCATCTACAGGCAGCACTGCTCCCTGCCTTGCAGGAACTCTTCCTCTCAGAAGGGAGTTGCTGCTGAGCCTCCCAGTCCCCATGCAGCCGCAACACAGTTGTGTCTACTAAGCACCCATGTGAGTAACCTGTCCCCTGCACTTCCATGTTTACAGGTCCTTGGGGGAGGCCTCTATGTGCAGGATGTACCAGCATGAGTTTCTTTCCTTGCTCTCCCAACCTTTTTAGGCTTTTTCCAAACTACAGGCAAACAGCTGTGAGGTGGGTGTGAACCCTTTACTCCAGGTAATTGGCTGCAAGGTCCCTAAGCTCTTTCATGACAGTGGTGATCTGTTAGCATTTACATGCAGTGCAGTCATGGTTCAGCTGCACAGCACAGCAGTGCTGCAAGTGATACAAATGAGGCTGAGCCAAACTTCTATATTGTTGCGTTCTCCAGCTCTGGGTTTTGCACTTTGTGTTGTGCTACAAAGACTATGGCCAACCTCCCTTCCTTGCCAGGAAAGCTAAGCGCAACTCCCTTACCCATCACAAAATTCAAATCAGAATCACATTTCTGGACCATGAGCTGGACTACTGGCCCCTGTCCCAACTGCTCTATGGGGAAGCATATCACAGCCTTGAAAACTGCCCTAAACGTGCCATAGGGTAAGAAAGAGAGCAAAATGGCTTTTGACTGTCCTGAGTGCTCACAATGGGGAAATGGAAGTGCCAGAGCAGTCCTGAGCTCCTGCTGGTGCCTGGGTGAAAGGCAGCACAACCCTCCTCCCACTCCTCAAATATCTGCTCAACTGATTTTGGGCTGATTTTCCTCTAGAAGGGGAAAATTAGGGGGTGGAAGCTGAGATCATTTTCTGATAAAGCAGAAACATCTGTTAACCTTGAGTGCTGTCATGTCTGCATCCAGCAGCCAAAAAAACTCAATTTCTGTTCCACATTATCACTGGGTGACACTTTGATCAGCAGGAAAAGTCTAAGGAAACCAGATTTATGGAGAGCAGAGCTTTGCTGGTGCGAATCAGAAGGGTGGCTGCTCTCACCCTGCCCTGAGGTCCCTAGGAAGGCAGCTCCACTGCTCTGACTGGCTGGTGAATTAGCTGTGCATAGTGAATACTGCAAGAAGGGCTTCCTATTCAGAGGGACTGAAGCAGAGCTAGTTAAGGACTAATTGTCTTAAAGCTTGCTCTGATATTTAATTTTTCATTTCTCTGTTCCTGAATCTTACCTCTGAATATGGTGAATACCACCATAGTATTCTTTTTTTCTGATATTTTTATTCTTCCCTGATTATCTCTTATCAGAAATGTTTGTAACTGCTAATTGTTTGTATAGCCCCAGGTTACCACAAAAACATTGAATAATTTATTTAGCTCAAATCCTCGATTTGATAATCGAGGTAAAAAAATAAAATAAAAACGATAACGTGTTCTGAATAGACAAGTTCACTTTGCAGTGCTATCTCTGATATCTAACAGATCAGCGATGATGTCAGTAGGATTTTTTACCAAATATTACTATGGCCGTACAGTTATTACTCCTTCAAGGTCCTTTAAATACATCTCAACAGCAAAGCGAACAGCTGTGGTTTTGGGAATGCAGAATGCAGTTATTCAAGAGGTTTACTGAATTTGGAAGCTTTCCTTGCGATTTACTGTAATTATATGGCTGCAAGAGGTGCTGTTAAACATTTTAAGGGTCAATGAGAGAGAATTTAATTATATCATGATGACAGTTCTTTGCTTTCATCGCATGAAATATTAGGTGTTAAAATCCTTGGACTGATTACTAGAAAATCAAGATTAATGTCTTTGTACACTGCTAAGAGAATGAAATGTGGGCACTGTTAGCAAAAAAAAAAAAAAAAAAAAAAATGTGAACTCTGATAAAGTAGACGACTGTAATTCTTTTGTAGGATGGGCTATGATAACAGAGTAGACATTTTGGCTTTTTTAATGAAAAAAACCTTATGACATAAAACAATGCTCAGATGTTCAATCGCTCAAGGGTGACATCATGCAGGCACTAGCTGCCTCCATGCATCCCAGCCTTATATATGATATGCAGGACTCACTGTGGAGAGAGTAGATGAAAACAGCTGTTTTGCCTCAAGTATTGCAGATATCAGCTTTTCAAAACAATCTGCTGGTGAGCAGGAAACGTGTTGTGACTAAGTCATTTTTAGTGAATGTTTCATCTATTTGACTCATTTTCAAAGCTCTGCTTTCTCCAGGATTTGCTAATGTAAGAGCCATGAAAGACAGCTAGTATTAATGTTGTTTGCATTATGGATCGTTGTTGCTTCGTCTCTAACACATGATTTTACAGTCTGTATGTGTATGTTTATCTGTTTTGTACTGTGTTCAGTGCAGATGGGTTGACTCTGTGACAAAGACCCTTGGATATGTCATGCAAACAATTAATAACAGAGCCACCCACACAGAAATTTCGGTGTCACATATGTTACAAATGGCTGTCCGAAGGGAAAACTGATGAGCAGAGGATAAAACAACTTCCTGATTGTCACTCAAGTGAATGTTTAAATTAAATCCTGACCTCCAAAGCCTTTTTCTTCTCTTACTGATTTCTTGTTAAGACCATATGGCACAGGAGCATGGTAGGGAAAAAGGCACCATGTAGCTTATGTGTTAAAATGAAACACAGAAGATAGAGGTGAGTCACCAAAGACTTCACAGATCACGGAATTCTCAACAATATTCCAGGAACACATTTATGATGGTTTAGAACAACGCATTGTGACATTCTTTCACCTTTATCAAAGGCCATATTTGGAAACCAGGTGTAGGGATATATTTCAGCTAGTTCTTCAGTAGTGAAGACAAATTCATTGCACGTACAGACTCACGGAAAACATAGCATAATAGCACAAGGTAGACACCCTGGTCTCCCCTCTCACTTGCAAAAGAGCAAACAAAAACTTGTATTATTTTCTGATTTTCTCTCGACTGCGTAGAGATATTATCAAAAACATCATTGTCTGAATTTTATGCAAATATGAATGGGTTTTTTTAGCAATGAAGATGTTAGACAATTTTAGATCGCTTAGGATCATTTCCCAGATTTTTAGCATGCATTTGCCATTGTGTTTTAAATATATTGATTAGTGAGTACTTCCTCATCTCCCCACGGTATTTCACTCCTTACAATATTTTCTACAAGCCACATGGTGAAAATGTTTATCATTTTGGGGAAATAATGAAACTGACCTTCCTTGATTTCCTTGTGTACTGCTGCCAAAGACTATAAAAATAATGATGATAAATAAAAACTCAGAATTTCTTAGCCAAGATTCTATTGTGAAAATGGATCAAATTCCTTGGAGATTATGTTCAGCTGTGTAATTGCTTTACTAAACTATGAAACAGACCAGGTGGCTGGGAACAGAAATAGTTCCACTTGCCTCATTTGGGTGTGTGTTTATACAGTGAAATACTCTTGATTTGTATATAAAAATTGTACAAGAGGTGAAAGACAATCCAGAGTCAATGTATGAGAGTACGAAACTGCAGCACCATGAAGCAGAGTAAGAGAGGGACTTTTTAAAGAAATGTGAATCTCTAAAACACCCTCCAAGAATATCAAATTGCTGCAGTAGCTATCTCCATTTCCATGTTTGCCTCCTAAAAATTGTTATTCGGTCACTACAATCAATATACCAATTAATATACCTACACAGACCTCTCTCTTTTCTGGTATTTGTGTGCCAAAACTAATTAGCTGCTCCCCTGGAAACTGCAGAGGAAGAAAATGGAAGCAACCCTTTAGTGACCTATCAGATTTCACTGAAACTGCTCTGTGGATTAAGCAGAGACTGCAAAGAAAAAAAAAAAAAAAAAAAGACTGGAAAAATCTGAGGTAATATGGGCTACGTATGGGCTGTTGCACCAATAATTGGTATTTCACTGTCTAGCTGATTTGCTTAGCTTCTGAGAAGATGAAAGCATTTCTGATATTAACGTCTGACTTGATAACACCAGCCTTGATGTGTTCTGCTATTGCCTTGGTTTCACAGTAAATATGTAGGTGGTGAGTGGGCATTTCCAGTCAGCAGAGTCTATGTGCTGTGTTTAGCAATATCCATGTAAAAACAACCAAGCCAGACTTCCCAGCATCTATCTTTCTCTTATGCTGAAAGCAAGAATGACAAAACACATTTCTGTACCCTGGGCATGATTTTAGGGACTTTATTTTTAAGTATTACACACCTTGGTTTCCTTTCAACCCACCTACTCCATTCAAAAAACACTATATTCATAATTAAATCATTAAACAAAGCCTCAGGTGGTGACAAGTCTTGAAATATATATCTATCATAGTCCCAGTAAGGCTCTATGTGGCCTTTGCTACTTCAAAAGCAGCCTAATCTCTCCTCTTTTTCCCCATCTTATTCATGACTTGTAGCTCTCCTTTCACTCACAGGAGGTGAGAACATAACTCACCTCCTGTTACTTTCTCTCTAAAGCTTTTACATGATTTTGATGAGTTATAGTTTTGAATCCAAACCAAATGTCTGTCTCAAGGGAATTATAGCTGCTCTTGAATAGATTTTGATTGTTAACCTCTGGATACACTCCTAGGTTTTGTTTGGCTTTGAAACAAGCAGAAATAAACAGCGCACACCCACCCCAAAACTCTCCATTGCTTTGGTGTAGCCAGTTAGGCTGGAAGGAGCCCAAGAAAACAGTCCACATTTACAACATCTGCAGCTTCAGTCTGCAACAGCGTACAGTAACAGGTAACAAAAATTAAGAAGATATTTTTTTTTACTGATGATAATATGAAAGATTATGTGAAGTCTGAAAACTGGGGGGAGGATCTGTTGTGATTGGAACTTTTTTCCAGTCAGTGAATGCTGGTTGAAAAGAGTATTATATATAGATGAGTCAGGACATCTCTTTACCTGTACAGTCATGCTGCACGTGACTCATTTTCATGTGTTAAATCTAATTTAAAATGTGACAACCTCCCCTATTAGGACAGGCTGAGATAGTTGGGGCTCTTCAGTCTGAAGAAGAGAAATCTCCAAGGAGACCTTACAGCGGTCTTCCAGTACCTGAAGGGGGCCTACAGGAAAGCTGGGGAGGGACTTTTTATAAGGGTAAATGGCAACAGGATGAGGGAAAATGGCATTAAACTGGAAGTGGGTAGATTTAGACTAGATGTTAGGGATAAATTCTTTACTGTGAGTCACTGGAACAAGTTGCTCGGATGTGCAATGCTGTGGGGGCTGTGGATGCCCCCTCCCTGGAGGCATTTAAAGCCAGGCTGGATGGGGCTTTGAGCAACCTGGTCTAGTGGGACATGTCTCTGCCTATAGCAGGGGTGTAGAAATTAGGTGATAGTAAAGATCCCTTCCATCTCAAGTCATTATATGATTTTTGACATGGTTTTTTTTCTACTTTCTTACACTGCCTGTTCTTACTCAGAGTTGATGTTACTGTGAGGAGGTATTTTTTTTTTATTTTCCAGTGTTTGCTTTCTTGATTCTATCCTATTATTCTGAATTGACTCCTTCATGTTTAAAAACTTCTCTTCTTTTTACTTCCAGCTGTATACAGGCAATCACATTTCCCTGTAGTCAGGCCTTTATCAACTTGCACATACTGTAAACGTTACTGCCTTCCAGAGCTTGTGTGCAGGACAACTGGCCTCATGACCATGAGATGTTCTGTAAAAAGCCAGTCAGTCACACACATCAGTGACCTGGGAGCATACATCAGTGGTGCTGAAGGGTTCTCCAGTAGGGGGTTGGCCCAAAGACATTTGTCTGGCAGGAAGTGCAGCATAGGCATAGAGAAAGTGAGATTTCATTCCTATGTAGCACCCAGGAGAGAGCCTGGGTAGGGGATACAGGGAACTGAGCCACAGCTTTTCATTTATCAGATGCTTATTTCTATCAATTCACGGGCTGTGGGCTGTTTGAGAATCTGCTCCAGGAGGCCCTCCTTCCTAACAGCAGAAAGTGGAACGAAGGTGATAAATTCTCAGCTCATTATTTCCCAACACACCTCCTCCTCTTCCTTCCCTGACCTTTTTCCTCATCTTTTGACCAAGAGTCAGTGACAGTGTGTGACAATGACCTGTGGGACCAAGAAGTGATTCCCCCAACCAACAGGGAAGAAACAGGCAATATGGAAGGAAGGACTGAGAGGAAAGAGGATGTTTGGATAAGGTAACTATTATATCTACTAAATAAAATAATAAATGCATCCACTAAAACTTATAAGGATTCCTCATATGTAATCCAGAGGGAGGTAGAATATGCTTTACTACTTTATTCTTCTGAAGGGATTAAAAGAACAGATCTTTTTCATCTCATTAAGTGTAGTTCTTTTTAAGCCAACTTCCATCTCTATACCATGAAGGAATTTACGTCAGTATAATGTGCAACTTTCAAATCTCTCCTTCAGCTGCCATCTTAGCTCACAGGAATACAACTTCCTCTGCCAAACCAGAGTATGTGTGTCTAGTCTATAAATGATTCAACAGGAATCAGTATATTTCTAATAATTCCTTTCAAGGGACTGCTTTTATAAATCTGTTCTGAGTATTTAGACTGCATAAGTCTGTGCTTAAAGCAGTGGCTCCTAGCTTTCCTAATTTTGCACTGATGAGAAAATTCATCCAAATCATGCAGTATCCTGTTTGATTTCTTCTTTGCCTGTCAAGATTTGAACCAACATCACCTCCTGTCCAGTGGGTATGCCACTGAGGAAAGTCTTTTTCTCAGTAATCAGTTTTACTTACAAAACATATAAAATACTTGAATACTGCAGCAAATAGGGAATGGAACCTATTGTCTGCTTTTATGGAAGAAGCCTGATCCTCAAGGTTGTCATTCCTTATTACTTCCCAAATAATGGGAACCACTAGGTTGTTAGATGTGATTAATATTATTTCTTTCATTTTGCCCCTAATGGTTTGTTTTAGGCAGCTAATTCCAAAAGAGCACTCCCAAAAATAGCTGGGACAAACACTGATGTTTTGAGACAACAGCATGCCCTACCAACGTGGGTCAACTATTTAGTGTTGGGAATTACTACTAGGTCACTCGGGAGCTGTACAGATCTCTTGCTTGGGTGGTGTGCATTTCATATGAACAACTGCAGACTTTGCCAATTTGATACTAAAAGTAAATGCACAACTGTTCTTATGCCTCCCAGTTGAATGTTCTAGACGTTATACTACATAGTCATGCTTTCACTGCCTCTCTCCATGCTTCCTCTTGCAATGAGCTTTAAGTCATCTTTAACAATAGCTTGAGTGGGAAATGCGAGGAGAGTTTCCTTCCAAGTTTCATGGCCACTTTGGGTCTGAAACTCTGCAGGAGACTCTCAGTGCTCCCATACTGAGGGATTAATTCTGTCCAGACATGTATTCAGCAAAAAAACTTTGTCTTTATATCCTCCATGGGCTGTTTTTAATGAAAAATTACCTTGCATTCTCCTTTAACAAAGGCTTCTGGTTTTTAAGGAGTAAAAAATAATAAAAGTCATTTATGTATCAAAAAAAAAGAACTAAAACCTTAGCATTTTCCTGTGAATGCCTTCCTACTGACAGGATTGGTGTTCTCCACTTATTTTGCTTGTGTTATGGAGGGAGGCCTCAGTGCTTTGCTCTCTGTTGTCACTTTGACTGGGATGCAAAGAACAGAAGTCTGTGTGAACACCAATATTGGACACTCCTGTCAAGGAGCTTTGTTCACATTGGAGAAAAATTGAATCTGATTTGTATCAACTCCAAGTTTGTACCTGGGAATATAAACAATTTAAGTTCTATATCTCTGTTTTTTATTTACTAATACAAATGTGTCAAGCATGAAAGTGACTAAGATAAAATACAACTTCAGAGTTTTCTTCATTTAAGTTTTGAGAGTTGTTTGTTTTATATATAAGCAATATAACTGTCCAGTTGTCCTATATTTGAGATCATCATGTCACTTGAGTGAGGATCATGCCTTCTTATTGTTTTCTGGCATGTGAGAAGATGGTAGCATATTTTTAGGGAGTACGTATGGAAAAGGGATAAATTAAAAAGAAAGGAAAAGAAAAAATTAAAAACACGGGAGAAAAGGTCTATATAGATGCCATTATGTCATTGTATCATTGTGTTAAAAACACTCCCATTCATGGCATCTTCCTCTGTCTGACTGTTTTTCCACCATAACACTGACTAAAAGGAAAATAAATTGTAACCACTTGCATTGTTTTGAAACCTGGAATTTAAGTTAGAAAAATAGTGTGGGATCACAATGGAAATTACAAAAGAAACTGAAGTCTCAGTAGAACTGATCTATTACCTACTCCTCTACCAGTAAAATTAAGCCTTGAATGTACTTACTGCTATAGGCTAAAGGCTTAAATTCCTCCTTTTTGATACAGAAAATTTCTTTTTGAATGGTTAGAAAAATATTGAGCTGGAATTAATTGGGGAGGTTTTGTTGTATTGGAGAGAATAATGGCAACCATATCCATTTCTATCCTAACGATAGGATTGAAATGCGCTGAGGGTGGAGGAAATGTCTGGAAACTGTTCAGTGTAGCCTGTACATTTTTTTTTAACTTTTTTTTTTTTTTTTCATTTCAACTGAAGTCTGAGCTCTTCAGTCATGAATGAGAACAATAGTGGCTTTTAAAGAATGTAATTGGGAAGGTTGGCTTTTACTGGCAGTTTGTGCAAGGTCTGTGCTTCCAGCATGCTGTCAGATGCAAGCCTGGAGTGACTGAGGAGCTGGACCAGCTTTCTGGTGTTGCGTAAATGCAGATTTGGTCTTCCAGTGCGCAGACTGTGAGAGTGGCATCAGCCCAGCAATAATCAAAGACAGACAGGAAAGAAAGAGAAGGGAGTCTCCTCAAAAAAGAGCACTATAAAAACTGAATTATAAACCAGAATGCACAGATTCCACTTGGTAACATGGAAAAGCCCAGTGTTTTTCTGTTGTTACATTCAGGTTTTAACTAAACATAAGTTCAGGCTGTAAACTGTAGGGCAACCACATCTGGATGGTTTCTTGACCCTTGATGATTAAAGGTGTGGCTTTCCCTAGGTTGCACAAGGAAAGTTTGGTATATTATTTTCTCTCAGCTGATTTGGAGCTTCTATAAAACAAAGGATTAAAAAGAAATCTCCAGCAATTCACTGACTATTGCTGAGCAAATACAAGGTTGTATCTATTATGTCGTTTAATGTCCTTCTTAATGGAAAATCACAAAGATGTAGGAACGAATAAATAGTTTCCATAATAGGGAAGAAAAAAGCATTGGCCCAGCCAAAGATTATTCAAGCCCACCATAGTAATGTTCTGAAGAAAGAAGCCTGGCAGGCAGAATTGGTAGCATTTCATTATTATTTTCATTCTCATCACCCCTCAATGAAACCCCATTGTGCTAGACTTGCCCGGGCAGTCCCAGAGTGCTCGTGACTTATTCTACACAAACTTCTTTTCCAAAGGCAGTGTTAAAAATGTGAAATGCAAATTAAGCACTACCAGACTTCTCTATGTCTGCTTCGTTTTTGTTGTTGTCATCGTTATTTTCATTTTGGTTTGTTTTGAAGGAAATCTCACTTGTGATGAATAGACAGTGTAATAGCAGGTATTGCGATTCTTTTGTTGTGGATATTTAGAATCCTAATATGCAGGAAAAAACTTGTCAGAGGAGAAACAAAACAGTAATATGTGATTATACTTCAACTGGTAAACAGTACAGCCTCGTAAATCTTTTTATTAATTCTTAAGATGGAAAAGCTCACAAAAGTTTAAATCCTGTTGCGAGCCATGTTTCTTTTCCTTGCAGTGCAGCTACCAATACTGATGAGACCCTACTCTGCTATGCTCTATACAAAAAGTAGAAACAGCCTAGAGAGCTCACAGCATGCATTCATAATGCACAGATGAGCAAGTCATGTAAAGGGAGTGCATAAATATGGAACAACTAATGGCGAAAACAAATGGATTACACAGAAAAAGCCAATTCTCTACAAGCATGAGATTTGAGTCCTTGCCTGTCATTATCTATTACTGATAGACTCAGTCACGGGTTACAGAGCAGTGATTTGTTTTGACGTTTTTATAATTTGATTCCTGATGTTTGTCTGATCTTGGCTGAATGGTAGCCAAATACGTAATGCATAATATCTCTAAAAGCTTGGTCGAGATATTGGGAATAAGCTGCACACAGGGCACATAATTTACAGTAAGATGACTTTTATTATTGACTTCATTAGAACTCCTGCACCTGTGGTACAGTGACCAAGTCGGATTATTTAACTCATTCCACGTTGAAGCTGTGGAAGAGAAGCAAACTGCAGCAGAGTCCTTGGCTGCAGAGACTGCCTAGGTACTTGCACACCCTTCAGAAAATCTAGGTCTAGATCATACTTAGGGCTGCCAGTTGTAGTACGTGACAAAGTAGTAATTGTAGTTTAGTCAAACCTATGACAGTGCTACACCAATTACTTGTCACTCAGTACTTCACCAGGTTTCTCTAAATTTGGCCACTAAATAGTCATGCAAAGGTGCAATATTCTTTTAGAGACTCTTCTCTCTTTTTAAACCCGCTGAATTAGAGAAAAATGTTCACATAATTTTTGACCATTTGAATTTTAGAGCTCACAAAGACATCTGCATCTCACAATCCCCAACCACTTCAAAATATCTGTTAATTGCAGTACTGTATACTTTTTTTCGACAAAACATGTGCTGAGCAATCTTCATTTAGTTTCTATTTCTCTGTGTAAGTTGCTGACTCTGATGATTTGCTTTACACGGTTACAGTTAGTACACATCTACACAAGTCCCACCTAATTCACAGAATAAAGATTTACCAAATGAAGATTTGGCAATACAGAAATGAGAAGGCACATGCTTATAAATAAATAAATAAATAAATAAATAAATAAATAAATAAATGAGACAGTTGTTGAGAAAATTTGAGAAAGAAAGAGATTATGGAATGCCAAAACAAAAAATAAAGGACAAGGAGTGAGTAGCAAATCAGATGAAGTTTAAGTAGGCTTTATCTTTCGGTAATATTAACAATATGGACGTGACCTGATTTACTGTGTCTTTACTCAAGGACTGCTGAGGATACTGAAGAAAAAAAAAAAATGAGCATCAATCCTTTTTGTTCAATTCCCTTCTGAATTGCTCTGAAAAAAAAATTTTTCTTTGTCTTGCCCTGCCCCACCTCATCTCACCTCACTCTGAGGCTGTGACCTCATTGCCATGCTTTGTAGTTGTGGTCCCCTGATGCCAGTGGTCTCATGGACATTTTTATGTACCTTCCTATATAAATCAAACTCTTTGAAAGTGGTGCGTACCTATATCTAGGATGAGGATAAGGTTCCTGCCTATACACAGGAACTGTGAAGGACTGTCTGATACCTATGTACTAATCAAGAAAGTAAAACTGTTTTTGTTCTTAAATGAGTCTTATGGATTTTTTATTGAGTCTGGAAGATGTGAGCAGTTCAACATTTTTGCTTGTTTTAACAGAAATCAGAAAAACTCTCGTTGCATTTAAAAATATAAATAAATTCAAATAGCTTAAACTCTATCCTCTGTGTCTAGAGTTAAGAATGCTATGTAATGCATTAAAAATGAAAACCTTTTCCCAACAGAGATCAATATTTTATATGAACATTAAAATAGGTGTGGTTTTACTGCTTTCCACTTCTTTAGTAATACAATAGATTCACAAGCATCACAGAGAAGGGTAAGTCAGCATGATGTCTGCTTTACATCTCTGAATAGCTACCAAGAATAGTAGTGAATGTGATCTCAGCGGATTCATTATAAAGAACATTCTAATTAATTTTTCCTCTTGAATAGCTGGTTGGCTGATGAACATGGCTACATAAAGGGGAAAGCTAGGGAAATTAATGCGTAATGGTGTCTGTTGTTAGGATATTGTTGCTAACAATATATTATTCCTTTTTTATATGGGGCCTCCTGTAAAACTATATTACAGTTGAATGCAATGTACTACTTTACGTTCTGATGTCCCTTCCATGAAACTTGGGAATTGAGAGAGTAAAAGAGGCCTTCTAATAAATAACCAATGGAGTGAAAACATTTATATTCCTCAAAATCCAGCTGCCCTGCTGCATTAATTCTCCTCTTTTACTTGTGGCCATCTTTCTTGGAAAGTATTTTTCATTTCCTAACTGTCTCAGCTGTCTTAGTTTCAAAGAAAAAAAACTAATAGCTTTCCTTCTTTTGAATCCAGTTAGGAAAGCAATTAAAATGTCTCAGAAATCAAATAGTTGTGCTGCATGAGTAAGAGATGGGGAAGAATGCTGCCTTACAAAAAAATAATAAAAAAAAATTGTGAAGACTATTTTCAATTTGCACAAGATCTGTTCATTGACTAAGTTGTTTGCTATTCTAAGTGTTTTGTACCTCATTGAAGACAGCAAAGTGCTCCCAGCTTAATTCACTCAAAATCAACCCTTGATGAAACCTACATTTCTAAAGATGGAAATAAAGAACTCAGACAAGGCTGACTGAACTTCAAAGCTTTCTTATGCCTTCTGAGGAAGTCAGAAGGACTTTATCTTTAAGCCCATGTTTATTGGGAAGATCATATTCAAGTCTTCGTTATCTAGGTTTGATCAATATGGGTTTTGGATTATCCATTAAGACACTCTTTACTTCATTTGCTGATAAAAAGCTCTCCTGTGACATGGATTCCCCGACTGACACCATCTCCAGCTCAGAGCATATTCATGCAACCACTGATGCAACTATCCATCTCATAGAATAGTTTTCTAAACTAGTTTTCATTTGTTTTATGTTCTTTTTGGTTTTGTACTATTCGTTACCTGCAGCAACTGGATATTAGGACATTTGAGTTGACAGACCCTAGCAATCCTGTTTCTACCTTAGTTTCTCCTGAGAAAACAGTCTTTCTACGGTACAGGCAGAACAACATTCCTCCCAAATGTACTTGACCACTGCCAGATCTATAGGCATAAATCAGGTATAATAAACATAGAGGAGATTTTCACACAAATACAGAAAGACTAGGGTTTTTCAATGCAAAGCTGCACCACAGTTTTAGCTGCTCTTATGTGTGTGGTGAGGGTCTAAAAGAATCTATACTGCATACACAGTTTACTGAATATACTGAATATATTGAGTATACAGTTTGTATACTTCAGGAAAAACTCATGTTTTCTATTCCAGGTTCAGAAAAGTGTGTGGATAGACAGACTTCCTACAGACACACATCTACTGCTTGTTGGTTTCCATGCAATTGGTTTTCTCTGGTTGTTTTTTACGTTTTGAACAAATAAATCTTCCACTGAAAAACGATAGTATTAACCTCTTTTATTATGAAATTGTCTTCTTCTGTCTTAAATACGGACTGTCTTTTGTTCCTTTTCTCACACCCTGTAAATTCATGACTTTGTGAACTGTTTACACATCTTCGTTTCAGTGTTTTGTTGATTAGTGGGATTATATGGGCCAATTTACATAAGAAATAAATAAAAGCTCTTGGAGACAGAAAGACATTATTCTCAACAGGCTAATATTGTCAACTCACTGACATCTGTTAACTCCATAAAAGAAAACCTGCAGGAATTACAAGATGAAACATATTGACTGGCCTATGCCAATGGATAGCCAAGATTATCAAATGAGTATTATTATTTTTCAATGTAGGAAACTGCATTATCAGTTTATAGCTCATTTATGTGCTTTTGCACTCTTCTTGGATTAAGGAATTATAACTGCATGTTCCAACAACTATTTGTTTTAGTACAATCAAGGCATTAAATACGCTTTAATAAAATAAAATAAAATAAAATAAAATAAAATAAAATAAAATAAAATAAAATAAAATAAAATAAAATAAAATAAAATTAAAAAAAAAAAAAGGGGGGGGGGACGGGGGGGAAGAATACAAAGAATTAAAAGGGAAAAAGAAAGCTTTCATCCAGATGTGGAAGAATGTCCCCAGATGTGAGCTGCCAGACAGTTTATGCGGTGTTATTGTGGGTTAAGCTTTTTATGACAATGTTAGTGATTTCCAGGAAACCGGGACTATTGAAGAGATAACTATAAAAGGAAGCCTTTGACATATGAAAGCGGTCAAATGTGCTATCAACCAAATAATCCTCTTTCTGTAGTCTTTTCATAGGAAATGTCACAAGTCTTTTCACTAGGAAGGGCCTCAATCGGCTATCAGTGCAGCTGAAATGCGAATACACCAAAATTTTCTTTGCAAACGACATCTCTTTCAAGGAATAAGAATTCATGAAGACTGAAATTTTGTAATAGATGAATTAAATACCACAGAAATCTCCCCAGAAAACTGAGAGGTATCAAATTAACTACAGATGTTAATATATTTAACAGAAACCACAATAGTAGGAAACAGATTTTTAATTAGGTTTTCAGAGATTATTTCTAATTATTTTGTTACATATTTCAGAAAACTGTTGATAGAAGTCCGTGTAAGAACATAGTATGACCAAGTACCAGACAGAGCCTGAGACCTGAGAGTAAATGGACGAAGAAAATGGATGTCATGAACTTATTTTGTGCTGTTTGGCAAGTGAGCCTTGGCTGTGTGGTCAGTGAATTGACAGATACAGATGGAGGCAGCCAATAAAAGAACAGAACATTTAAAACATCAAGGAACTTAGTTAAATTCAAGTACATAAACTGCAGATTTTCTACGTTTATTGAAACTGGTGAAGTTTCTTGACGAGCACAGTGAATGTAGTTAAAACGTATGTGTTGTCTCTTGAAAAGATGTTAAAAAACCAAACTGAAGCTTCTGGAAAAACAGTCAGCATCTGGTTTGATCTTAAAGTGGACAGTATAAATTTTCCTGGAAACTCTAGGCATGTTGATAAATTATCTGTCTGGAAAAGATATCACCACTGATTCTTATAAAAAATCAATCACTCTTTTTGTTACACAGGTTCGGATATTTTCACATGAAATGGTTCTTATGTGCAGAAATGGTAACACCCACACAACCAAGTTTTGCCAAGTGGGTTGAGCCTCAGAAGTATGGGAACTCCTGTCCACATACATAGCTGATATATGAGAATCATATGCTTACACCTCTTACAAAAACATGGAGAATTTATTCAGGCCATTTTTCTTAGAGATCCTGTCTTGTTCCAGCAGTTCTCTGAGTCAGTAACATTCTGCTACACCTTCAGGGATCTGGAATTTGTCTGGAGAGAGAAAGCCAAGACAGAAATGATTGCCTTATTGCACCATGAGTACTGTGCCAAAATATTATCAGATGCATCACATCTTCTAACAGTTTTCATCCACAAATTCTAAATGACCAAAGGAACATTTTCTGTTACTTGTTTGCTTGTTTCCTTTACAGTTTAATATTTTTTATTTTATTTTTTTTCCTTTATTTCCTATCTTTCTAATAAGTAATGATACTGGGCTGTTTACATATCTACTGAAAAGACAGAAAATTAACAAGTTTTCAAATTCCAAATTTATGCAATTGTACCAGTAATTTTAAAAAGGTGATCTGCAAATGTAAGAAGATATAAAGTGACGGCATCTTCTTCCTACTTGGCTAGGATTCAAGCTTAGGATTCTTGAGTTCACCTGTAGTAAGTGAAGACATCACTAACACCCAAAACATGGCAAGGAGTTGAATGACTTAGACAGCTTTGTACTGAGAAGAAACCTCTGGAAATGTTTTCATATGGATTTGGCATCTATATGAAAACAAAAAGGATAAAACAAAAATCCAGCTAGAACTAAGCTTCAATATATTTTGATCTATAATTATGCTTTCAACTCAGGCTTATTTCCATGACAAAGTGATGCCATGAACTATACTTAAAATAAATAAATAAATAAATAAATAAATAATTGATCTATTTAAAGATTTACTTTGAAAAAAAATGAGGTCAGAATATAGAACTATGAGATTTTTTTTCTTTCTGGAATAAACTGTAGTTATAGTATTTTATTTTCTATATTACCAGGAAGGAAGGAAGGAAGGAAGGAAGGAAGGAAGGAAGGAAGGAAGGAAGGAAGGAAGGAAGGAAGGAAAGAAGGAAGGGAGGGAGGGAGGGAGGAAGGAAGGAAGAAAGGGAGGAAGGGAGGGAGGAAGGAAGGAAGAAAGGGAGGAAGGGAGGGAGGAAGGAAGAAAGGGAGGAAGGGAGGAAGGGAATAAGAAAGAAAGAAAGAAAGAAAGAAAGAAAGAAAGAAAGAAAGAAAGAAAGAAAGAAAGAAAGAAAGAAAGAAAGAAAGAAAGAAAGAAAGAAAGAAAGAAAGAAAGAAAGAAAGAAAGAAAGAAAGAAAGAAAGAAAGAAAGAAAGAAAGAAAGAAAGAAAGAAAGAGGGAAAAAAGTTCTTATACAAGAGAATGTATTTTTATGACAAATGCTGTCTTATTACTAAATTTCTGAATAGAATCTTTCTAGATATGAACGGGAGAAATATGGAAACTCAGAAACTCTTTGAGACCTTGCTACTGTAAGACACTGAAGAAAAGAAACAAATGCCAGACGCCAGCAGTCACATTGTTTTTTTCCAGTACTCCTCTCCTTCAGCTATGGGACCAAACCCAAATCTGTTAAAGAAATCATTCAGTAAACACCCTTCACAGTGAACAGCAGGGTTACTTTCAAGACTGCATCTTGTGTTAGAATTAAGCAGTTAAATAAATTTCTAAAAGTGGCATGAATCATGAATTGAAGGTATCTTCCTTCTCTGTTAATGACCAGTTGACTCACTGATTTATTGTTCAATCTGGATTCAGGTTTGGACTGAGTTGCAGCAGTGGTGGTTGTTCATTTATGTTGCTTTTTTGTTCCTCTTATTTTTCTGATCATGTCTTGTCCCTTCCTCTCCCTACTGTGGCCACAAGAAAGCAGTTAATTGGTTTGAAGAGATTACTTGACTTAATTGGTCCTTTGTTTGTTTGTTTGTATTTGTTCTAAGTCTTGCTTTATTTATGAGCTTTTTACTTTTTACCTTCTACTTCAGAATTCTTTTCACTTTACCTGCTGGAATTTGTTTACAATTACTTATTTCTTCATCACTTGGAACAAATACAATTACTGGCTTCTTACAAACTTCAGGTTTCTCTGAAGCCTGTTATTTAACTATGGTTTGGAACAAGAGAACCCAGCAGAGGTCTGCCTTGTTGGCAGAGACCTGACAGAACACTATTTTGTAAAATGATCTTCTGCATAAAACTACATGCTGTTCCAGCTGGCTTTTCTGACTGTGTCTATATGGAAAGGTGAAGGAGAGGGTCTGAGAACAGGCGTGCAGTTTCCAAGCCTTGCACATACTACTGGTGAGCATTTGGCTGTGCCTGCGTCTCAGTTTCCCTGCTACTCTTCCTATCTGCCAATGATTATTTTAGATCATTCGCATGTCTCTACAGAACTCATGAATTATACAGAGCACATTTAAAGCACTGAGAGAAGCTGAGGAGTTGCTAGCTTTGAAGAAGCTGGGCAATATGAAATGGTTATATGCAGTAGGAGTACCTAATCTTGCTGAAGGAGGCAGAGGGCCCTCAGTATCACCTGAAGTTCTCTCCAGCACAGCATATTATTATTATTTCATGATATGTCTGGCTGTCTGGCGGCATGCTAAAAGTATTGGAGTCTGGCTTCTGGAAGGGGGACAAAGTGCTCTTTTAGTGCAGTCTGCAAATTCACAAAGTGGCTCTTGATGAACCTGGATTAAATTTGACACAAAACTGTAAACAGACTCAAGGAATTTTAGTTTCCTACAGATCAGGGTATCTGTCAGGAAAAGGCAGAGCTGTATGTTGTACAGACTCGTGAGTTAGGCTGGAACATACCCAGGCAGCACCTGGGGGAGAATTAACCTAGAGAAAAATCAGAAAGATGATTTCACTTCATCAATATAACTGCCTATTTTCAAATGCCTGCTGTGCTGCTATAGGACCATATGACATATTTGGTACTTAGAGAATGTGCAATAACTGACTTAAGAGAAATAATGAGATTACCCTTTAGAAGCGTGGATGTGAAACATACATATTTTTAACAACAACAAAAAAAAAAAAATAAAAGACTTTTTTTTTTTTTTTAAGAATAAACTTATCTTAATTGTTCTCCATCTTCTCAGTGACAATAATAATAATAATAATAATGATAAAAGGTTATAACTGCTGTGTGGAGTTGCTATATTATAGAATCATAGAATCATAAAATGGCTTGGGTTGAAAGGGATTTCAAGGATCATAAAGTTCCAACCCCCCTGCTGCAGGCATCACCAGTAATCTCCACATATAATACTAGACCATGCTGCCAAAGGCCCCATCCAACCTGGCCTTGAACACCTCCAGGGATGGGGCATCCACAGCCTCCCTGGGCAGCCTGTGCCAGCACCTCACCACTCTCTTGGTAAAGAAATGTCATCCAAAAAAAAAGCATATGGTGGCTAATTTGCATGACGATTAACATAGTATTAAAACTGATATGTTTTGAACAATCAAGCTCCATACTAAAACAGGTGTACCTAATCTATTAGCATAACTGAAGCCCTAACTGTACATGTTCCGTATTGCAGAGGTAGACTCTGGATTATTGTAATTATATATGTTTACAAATATGCACACACATGCACATAAATATTTGCCTGTCTGAAAATGTAGTCTGTGTACTTACCAAATTGGATTCTGTGGATTTCACTGCCTTTAAACTGAGATCTTCAGCTGAGAAGTACTGCATACTAAGAATAGTTTGCTATAGACATTTCTTGCCTTTGACAGCAGCTGCTGTCATGTCATCAACCAGATTGTTTTCATAGAATCATAGAATCATAGTATCATAGAACTGCCTGGGTTGAAAAGGACTACAATGATCATCCAGTTTAATCCCCTGCTATGTGCAGGGTCACCAGCCATCAGACCAGACTGCCCAGAGCCACAAACAGGTTGGCCTTGAATGCCTCAAGAGATAAGGCATCCACAACCTCCTTGGGGAGTCTGTTACACCACATCACTGCACTCTGTGTGAATTCAGAACCAGTGAAGATGACAAAGTGCAGCGCGAGTACATTTTGCTGCTTTGGTAAAGGCAGTATGTGTTGCACATATAGGAATGGGCTCTATGAGATTTTGCTTGCACTCTGACTTACACTGAATGATAGTGATTATAAATTTCTTCTCACTGTATTACACATGAATTAACTCTGCAGATTCAGTGCTAGCTGGGTGGGCCATTACACACAGATACCTGAGGCAATGCACTTCTGTAAAAAGTAGTGGAAATGGCATTGTCTTAGAAATTTACCTGGCTCCAATTCTCTTAAAATGCCTGGTAAGGATTTATACCCATCTGCTGCACTGTAATACAGTACAGGTGTTAATGATACTTGGAGAAAATGACAAAGAATTAGCTAATAGAAAATCCCTCTAGAGATGTTTCAAATAAGCATTTTGGACAGCTATTCATTTGATTCTCCGTTAATGTACACCTGGAATAGCCATTACGCTGCTTAGCAGGAAGTTCACTGTTCTCCTGTCATGATTTATTGGTGTCTGACACCTCCTGCTTGTTCATTTTATGTCATAGTTCCATAAAATGGAAAGCGGTGAAGGACAGGCCTTTGTGTTTTCATTTGCTAACACTGAAGACTTTACTGTATTTTGAAGGGGGAAAAAAAACACATAACACAAAAGAAAAACCTCCAATTGAATCGATATAAGCCCTCTCAACCTGAGTTGAGATGGTAATTTAACATATATATATTTCCTGTTTTTAAACCACTGTTTCTGTATTTTTAGATGTGGGACAAACAATTTGTACAGAGGTCATGTTGTGGAAGTCTGGTCTAATAAAAAAAGTAGTAATTTATCTTTCTAAAATCTACACTTTTGAAACCTAAAACTACAGTGGAAAATTATTTGCATGAAAGTCTCCAGATTCAAAGGTCTGTGTTACTGGTAACAGCAGACACTTTCTAGTGGACAACAACAGCCACACCCAGACACTTTGGAGCAAGCTATTTTTTCAGATTTAGCTCACTAAAAATAATTGAATTTCCATTCAGGGATGCCAGAAACACTTTCCATGTCTCCTAAATACTGTAAGAGAGCAGTTTTGAGTTATGTGTCTCAGTACACAGAAGAAATATGCTTACCCACAAAGTTTCTGAATCTTAGCTTTTACTATGTTAATTTGTCTTTTATTGGAAGGTACTTGGTTCTAAGCAATTCTCAGTGTGAGTTTCATGAAAGGTGTATTCAAGGCCTGTTTTGTTGCCTTCCTTAAATAAGTTTGGATGCCAGCTGTGGAACTGTTTCTGCAAATAGTTCTAAGTATCCACTGCAGGGTCCATGGTGAGGTTTTTGAACAAATGGTGATTATCGTTTCAAAAGTGTTGCATAATTTTTGGACTTTCCTCTTGGTGAGGTGGAGAGTGACATAAATGGATGTGTACATCAGAAAGCAGTTATGAACAGACTTCTGACATTTCTTTCCTCTATACAGTGGAGACGTTCACTTACTCATGTGGGCAGGGGGTGGGAGAGAGTGCAAGCAGGATATGGCAGGAGGTGGGGGATAGGGGGATAAATGCCATGTGATGTTCAAGCCCACCATACAGCACTGGGACATCCCTTCTGCTCTTGGAGCATGGCACTGCCATGGCCACCAATAGGCTTCCAGGCACTGTCTGAGCATTCTTGAAGTAAAGCACTACAACAGATGTGCATCTGCTGTGAATGTCATGGCACTAACATATTTGGGATTGCCAGTAGCTCAGACTGCAGCAAAAATACAGTAAAGACGTGCCACTTAGAAAGCACCAACAAGTAACATTCCAACATCCTCTCTGCAAATGAGATTTGCAGTGGAATAAACTCATTTCCTTGTCTATTGTTGCACAATTATTTTTAAAGCATTAAATACCATTTCAATCCTTCTATTGCGAAATTAAATTTTTAGTAATTTCCATGTTGTCACTGTCAGTTGTGTTAACTATTACTGGAACTAGCAAGATAACCAAAGATGATTTTACTAGATAAACATTCAGTAAGAAAGAAATTCTGATGTCGCAAAACCCTTTAAGATAGAGTCAGTATATAGACAAAACATGGAGCTTTCTTAATGTAGCAAATGGCTTGTAAAGTGTTACAACTGTCAGTTCAGGACATATCACAGTATCTTCACAGCAGCAACTGCTTTTTCTTCTAGCTGCAGGAATCAATAAGGAATCTCTTTTAAGGCCTAGGAAGCTAAACAATATTTTCAAGTTGCTATTTGCAATAATATTTTTCAACTAAAGGATTTATTTTGGACAAACAAATGCTCCCGTGGTTCAGCCAACTCCCCCCTTTTTTTTTTCACCGTCCCACTCTCCAAAATTATAATGATCATAGAATTCAGTTATGTTGTATATTATCTTCTTGAGAAACAGGAGCTGCTAAAACAAAAATAATTGTCACTCACCCTGAAGAAAAGACCTTGCAGGGCAACATGCTTGTATATGTTCTTTCTGTGGGTACTGCTGATGCATGAAATATTCAGCATTGAGAAGCAGTGGAAATGAAGTTGGCTTTCTGCCACATCTTACATCTTTGTTGTTACTCTCCAGCAGGAGACCTCCACCTAACATCATGGTGCAAAGGGCTCTGCCAGGCATCTTTAATTCTGAAGTCCACATCTACCCAGCACGGACTTGGACAGAGCTATGCTGTGATATATAGAGATATATAGGTTAAGCCATGTGACAATAACCATGACAGATATCTATCTCAAAGTGCACAAAATACAAAAGATGTTCCTCAGCCAGAGTCATGTAGCTGTTGTGGTAATATGACTGCAAGAGAGAATCTGTCCTGAAATTTCCATAAGTATACAGTGCTGGGTACCAAAACAGCTAAGGGTTGAGAATAGAAATTATTGTAGCCTTTGTGTTTGAGACAGATACCTTCGCCTAAGTCAATGCTCTGTAACAAGTCTGAGGATGGTGTAAAATCTTACTGAGTCTGCCAAGAAAGATTAAAGAAAGCTTTTCATGATTCCATCTTATCAAATTAGAAAAGAAAGAATAACTTATACCCAGAAGAGAACAGAACAACTTCGTTTCAGATGAACTGTTTGTTTTTCATTAGCAAAAGAAAGATTCCACATTGACACATCAATAAAATATTAATAATTTCTTTTCAACCTACCAAGGTGTCAACTGCACAGAAGTGAAGATTTTTTTTGGAATTCATTAATATGTACATAGATTAACTGGCTCTGCAGTCTACTTCTGTAGGCTCAAATCATGTTTGCTGATGAATAATGAAAATTGCTGAAGAATAGTCAAAGTAACTGAATGCTTGCAGTGATGGACTGTCCAGCTTGTCCCCAAGAACAACTCTCTAGCTGATCGGGTGGATGCTTCCCTGTCACCCATTTTCCTCTGACGATGACTGATCATTCCTGGAGTGTCTGTCTTCACTACAAATCTCCTGCAGCTGTCTTAGATTGGCCATTATCTGGAGGGTTATTTATATACAATCAACACTAAAAATGTTACTGGTGCTGTAATTCTGTGCACTTTCACCTAGTTGTGTTACAGAGCTGCTAGGGCTTTGGAAGTGCATGAATATTGTGTCCTAATTTCACAGTGGTCCACAGGAGCTATGGCAGTCAGTGTTACTACGGCTTTGTTTCTGACACTAGTTCTGGCATTTGAAGTGAATTTCTGCAATAGGATGAGTAGCACTCCCACAGCACAAGAGATTAAAGGGATTTTGATCCGTCATGGAGGCTGAGAGTTAGTAGTCCAAATCTTTTCAGGCAGAGAAGGAAGGTGATCCATTGGTCCTACCTTCTTCTGTGACTTCCTACGATTACCAAATAGGTCACTTTGTCTCCACCTGCATAAAGATGTAAAAGAAGGAAATTATATGCAAAGAAAGAGATCCTGCTGGATTTTCTATAACATCCATTTAGGTGAATCTACTCTGTAAAGAAAACTCATTCTGTTTCATGCAAGCAAGGTAAAACAACACCTAGTCTATGTAACCTGGCACAATAAACAATACTCTTCTACTGTTCAATAGCATAGGACACAGGGGACTATGTCCCTGTCCACAGGACTGTAATGAACCTTAAGAACTGCAAGGATGGAACTGATAGCTTTCACAGGCATTATGCAGGTGATGGAAGAGACCTCTGGGAAAAACATCCCTGAGGATTTAAACTTTGGATCTGGGGGCACAGCACCCACCATCATTTTTTTTTCTATTCAACACTTATTATTTATATTGCAGTGATCTAAAATGAAGGAATATCACAAGGTCATTTGGAGTGCAGATGCTCTGGAGCTAACGTTGGATCAGAATCTTTATCTTTTTATAAGGATTGTTAAGTACGGGAGTTGGATTCAAGCCTATCCCTGATTTATATGTACTTAACGTAGCTAAATCTCTATCTAGTTAACCATATTTTTTTCTCTTATTGGCATCTTTCCTTGGAGAAGATTAACAATGTCTGGCACTTAAGTGCAGTTACATATATACAGAGCTAATAAATATGTCATTTAACATAAAGTATTATTTTAGTGGGGTTTTTTTTGTTTTGTTTTGTTTTTTTTTTAATATGGCTGCTGCTTTATTTTGTCTGAAGACAGGAGCCACTAGAGGCCACCATAGACCTCAGGAAAGGGAGGTTTCCCATGGGAAAAGTTAAAACCCCTTGCACTTGAACATAAATGACATCACCTTTCTCATTAAATTTGTTTGTAAATTAGCAAAGAAATCTTTGCTTGCAGTTTGGTTTTCATTTCTATCTCATTTATCTCCAGTGGCCCAGTTGTGCCTAAGTTCATGGTAAGGAGTTTCTAAAACACTTGCTATGGACCTCACTTCAGTAAAGCTGTATCCTCTGTGAGTTATTCCTGGATAAAATCAACTGTGCTCAACATTCCTTTTTAAAATTGTGAAAACAGCAAAGTAGCCTGCTTTGTGTTTTCAAACAGCAGCTTTCTAAGGGAAGGACTTATAATTTTAATAAAAATTTTCTTATGGTAAAGCTATAATTGTAGTTATGGTGCTTTGCTATCGCTGCTTTCCTTGCAGCTCACGCTTCAAATCGTTAGGATTTTCATGGAAAATATTCTGTTCAGCCTCTCATACATACAACACACACAGTTTCTGCAGGAATTACAGTTAAAATAACATTTAGAAAAGTTATCTTCTTTCTCTGGCAGGGGCTACATATACATAATTTTCCACCTACACCACTTTTCCTTATCCACACATAAATCCCAAATGAATAGTAATTGAAAACACAGAGCATCCTGTATGATTGAGCCCTTTGTTAGAGTTAGAAACAAGAAAACCTTTAATCCTAAGTGGAAGGGATTTGTTTTAACCAGCAGGCCATTTAAATTTGTAAGACACATAAATATAGTTAGTTGGATCCTTGGGCAGATGTTCAAACCCTAAGCATATTGATGATGCAGTTTCAGTGAACCTAGCAAAACTCTTTCTATCAGTGCCCATTGTCTAGCCAGTAAGAGTAATTTATGGTTATCTTTGGATTTACTGAAGGATTTTATGTGAGAACTTTAACACTAAATTTGATGAATTTCTAGTATCTAGCTACTGGAACTCAGATTCCAGCCTTTTCTTTTTTCTTTTTCTTTTTAATCCCATTTCCATTCTGGATATTCTGTATAGAACACTGGGTATTTTCTTCATTAAAATGCTTAAACTTAGAGCAAATTTTTAGATGGATTATAGATATCAATACTTAACAGTTTATGTCTGGCATTTTTTGATGTCATAATGAAACTCCTATTAAAACAAGAACAAATAATGCACATTTTTATTTATTCAGCATAAGAAAAAATAGTTCTGAAGCTGAAAGTATCCTTTCTTCTTGTTATGTTTGGTTTTCTGTGTTTAACCAGATGAATAGTCCAACTTCACAGAACTGAACAGACTTCAGCTGCTATTGCCTTTCTGGAGCAGCTTTGATTCAAAGAGGAGCTTATTGAGGGGGTCTAATTGAGTTCCTGTTCTGCTACGACTCACACTTGCAGCTTCTATCTGTTTCAAACTGGGGCTGCCAATTTGACAGTGTGAGACAAATCATAGAATCTAAGAATCACAGAATCATGGAATGGTTTGGGTTGGAAGGGACCTCAAGGATCATGAAGTTCCAACACCCCTGCCACATGCAGGGCCACCAACCTCCAGACCTGGTACTAGATCAGACTGCCCAGGGCCCCATCCAAACTGGGCTCAAACACCTCCAGGGACAGGGCATCCACAGCTTCTCTGGGCAAAAAAGAGTGCTTTGGATTTTTTTTTAATATTCATTGTCTTTTGTTCATTTATTGTCTTTGAGAATACTTTAAAGCACAAAGCTATTGGGAAATTTAAACTCTGATTGAGGAGTGAATCAAAGGGTGACTACCTCAGTCTTTGTTAAACCACAGATGGTTTTCTCTGCAATGCAGTCCCCTCATGACCATAATGGTACTTGCAGGTAAAATTCAGTGCTCAAATGTATTCAAAACAGTCTGCATTTAGGACAAGTGGGTGAGTCTCAAGAGGGAGAGAGATCAGATGTTGTTCTTGCATGTTCTTTATTTTCTGAAAAGTCAGAACCTCAGTGTAAGACGATAGCATAAAAGTAGGAACTGTTAAACTGTTGCCAACTGTAATGCCTCCAGACAATTGCAGGCTGGTGAATTCCGGGACAAGATATTGGTCAAAACATAGATCTTAAAGGGAGTATCCAAGGCATCTGTGATTTGTTACAGAGGAAAGCCTGGTCTTTGCTGGGATAGTACCACCTATTAGAAAAGTTGCCCTGGATTTTTTAACGATCTCCTGGAAACACAGCATCAAATTATTGAGAATGTTCAGCAGTATTTAATGATTGTACTCTGTTAGGAGCTAAAGTTTGCTTACATGTCAGAAAAAGAAAGAATATACATGAGGGAAAGGATAGGGGGAATGTCTGTTATTCCATTCATATATGGGGAGTGGTGTTCTCATTCCTCTCTCTCAAGCACACTGCATACTAGAAATGCTGCTGCCTGAGCTGAATGTTTCCCCCAATTACTAAACCATAAAAGATAAGCAGACACGCATTACTGCCACAATGGTGCCAAGTTTCAGGCTGAGTAGTATCTCACTGTTCTTTGGGGATACTGCCTTGAGCAACAATTATGACTCATTTTACACCTTCATCAGAAGAAAAATGCTATTAATGTATGGCCTACTGGGAGGCAAGTGCCAATGGAACCAAGACACAGCAGCCCCTTCTAAGGCTGGTTTTGACTGTTTGTTCAATTGCAGACGTTAATGTTTTCTGTGAAAATAACTTTTGTTATAAATCCATATCCAACTTTTATTTGATGAATGATGTAATGATGTGTTTTGAACTTCACCTTTTCAGGAGCAGGATTAACATCATTTTCCATTCTTGTGATTTAGATTTGGTAAATGCGGTTTTCATTCTTGTTTCATACAACTGCTTACTCACCCAAATACGTCATGTTCTGAAGACTAAAATTACTACAGACTTTGGTGACTTTCCAGCAACAAGTTTTCTTCTGGGAATAAGTTAGGAAGACAGAAGACCTCATTTCTGACCTCTGACATTACTACAGCTCTGAATCTCTTACAATATTGTCGTACTTCATTCATAGTATTTGTATTTAAAAATAATGTATAAATTTGGAAAGTTTGGAGAGTTATAAAATCAAACTTGAATCTGAAGTTAAGACAATGTTTTCTTATTGCTGTTTTAAATCATAGTATCATAGTATCATAGTATCATAGTCTGGAGTTGGAAGGGACCTTAGAGATCATCGAGCCCAACCCCCCGGGATTCGAGCCTCTGTGCTGCAGAGCGGCACTTCTACCACTTGCGCCACAGGGGGGATTCAATATCTAAGGAACAAAAAGAAACATTAGTTGCATACTATTTTAAAGTTAAAGATCCCTGCCACTCCCTAGAAAAGGAAAAACCTGAAACTTTGCTTCCCCCTATATCTGTGGAGTTTTGTTGTTGTTGCTGTTGTTTGCTGTTGCTGTGTTTTTCTTTCTTTATTGTTGTTCTTTGTCATTGCAGACTGTTTTTTGTTTTTTTTTAGAAGACCTTTCCATCTGGATATCCCATTCTCTTGACTGCCCTCTAAACATCCCTTTCTGCTTTTGTGTAATCTTGTCTTTTGGAACTCTGTAACATCTTTTTTTTTTTTTTTTTTTTTTAAGTTCTACTCTTTCTCATTCCAAAAAATTGCATGTATTTGTTGTAATGATGGATGCAGTGTTTTACAACCATGTCCCTTGTGCCCAGTGCTCATAACTCAGTACAATGTTTCACCTCACACCAACTTCCCTCCCTCCTTTCCTTCCCTTCTGTCAGACTGTTCCTGATGGCCAAGATGACCCTCTGACCCACATGCAACAAGCTGTTACTCCATTTTTCACAGTCCAAGCAAAACATTCCATTTTTGTAATTCCCAGAGGAAGCAATGAGTTATAATAATGGAGGGAAGGGAGAAAAAGCTGCCATTTGTTTCCACCTCTGGATGTTTTGGTTGCACAGAGGATGGTTTAGGTATTATTAGGAAAGGATGTTGTACTATTCTTAGATCTCAAAACAGGATAAAACTAAACAATTTCCATTTTTGTTTCTGTGTCTACAGATACAGAGACTATCTGTCTCATTCCTCTGGGCATGGAAACTGGTTAATAAGACACATTTTCATTTGGGGATTAAGGTGGACCTTTGGATAAGAATAAAAATGCACACTAGTCTCTTCTGAGGCTCATTTACCTGTATCACTTGCAATTACATATTAAAGGATCTCACAGTGAGCACAGCAGCCGGGCTGGAGCCAGCAGACCCAGTGGGTGCACAGACCACTCAGCTGCTACCAAGAGACTAATGGGTGCCATGGTCGCTTGCACAGATCTGAGCTCCTCAGATCCTCGAGATATCTCTGTATTTCACCATTAATGAGCACGGAGGACCATAATGATTTGGTAATTCAGTTTTAGGCCAATGTGGGTATACCTTTATAGCAGTGAAAGCAAAGGGTAACTGAATAGCAGATGCAGCTACATGGTATGTGCTGCAGGTTAATGCCATCGTGATGCCCTGCAGTCACAGTTAGCAATAGCATTTCATCTCTAGCACACTAACATGGATGAACAACATTCTTCACGGTTTAATACTGGATCTATTTGAGGATGAGCCCCTGAAAGGTGACTATTTTGTTTTATACTAGTAGAGCAGATGCATCTGAAATGTAGATCAGTTCCTAATATTTTATAAGGTAAAAAGTTCAGACTTTTTCTCCCTTTTTCTGCCTCGCATAGATCAAAATTTAATTCATCAGTTACAAATCATCAAGGACAGACTTGAAGCCAGGTTTATTTGACTGCTGTCAAAGATATATGCTGTTACTTACACCTACTGTACTGCTAATGGCATACCCCATGCATAGGAATCTGCTGACAAAGGATCGGCAGCTGGGAACAATCAGATACCACTGTCACATCCAAGCAGCTGTAACACTACCTTTCCCTGGAGAAACAGGTACTGTGGTGTTATTTGATTCAGGAAGCTAACACTGCTTTGACTGGTTCTGCATAACAAAGAATTAAATTGTAAGGTTCTTTCAAATGTCTCTGAGAAAGAAGTTATCAGATAGACCAGAAAAGATAAAATATCTTAATACAAAAGGAAGGAAGTGAGACAAAGTAATGAAGCAAAGACCTTCCAAACTTTTTCTATTATACTTATCTATGTGTTTTTTCTCAATTCTAGACTATTTCCTAGAAAAAGTCACCTGCAAGTACATTTGGCCAGCCAAATTTAAAGTCATTGTGGTTATGGTGCTTGTTTGAAACATTTGCTTTACACTGATATGGTAGCTTATGCCATAAAGAACCATTTAAAATTAGTACTAAGATTTTATATATGAAGAAATCATTGTATAAATAAAATTACAAAGTATAGACTTAAGGAAATAGGTCTCGACGTCTCAAAATGAAAATGAATGCTGTTGCTTTGAAGCATGCTAAATTAACAAAATTCTGCTACTGAACACCATGTTCTTGATTAAGTCTTGAGATGACACAATCTTCTTATTCTTTTTGGAAAAGATTGTGGTTTCTATCCATAGTAGCTGGGTAACAGGATGAATTTTGTCAGGCTATTTACATTTATTAGGGCAGAAGGTATTCACTTTTTCTAGATTTTTTTTCTACCATACAATCTCTGAATCAAAGAATCATAAAATATCCCAAGTAGGAAGGGATCCATAAGGATCACTGAGTCCAATTCCTGGCTCAGAACCACTCAAAATCAAGCCCTGTCTGTGAGCATTGCCCAAATGCTTCTTGAGCTCTGCCAGCCCAGGGCCATGATCACTGCCCTGGGGACCCTGTTTCAGGGCCCAGCCACCAACCTATGGTGAAGAACCTTTTCCTAACCCCCAGTCTAACCCTCCTCTGACACAGCTCCTTGCCATTCCCTTGGGCTCTGTTGCTGTCACCAGAGAGCAGAGCACTGCCCATCCACTCCCCTCATGAGGAGCTGCAGGTTGCCATGAGGCCTCCTCTCCTCTTCTCTGGGTTGAACAGAGGGACCTAAGCTATTCCTCTTACATATTGCCCTCTAGACCTTTCACCATCTTCCTTCTTTGGACATTTTCTCATAATTTTGTATCCTTTTTGTACTGTGGTCCCCAGAATTGCACATAGTACTAAAGGTGAGGCTGCACGAGTGCAGCACAGAGCAAGACAACCCTTTCAGTTGACCAGCTGTCAGTGCCATGCTTGATGCTCACCAGGATATGGTTGGCCTTCCTGGCTGCCTGGGCTCACTGCTGATTCGTGCTCAACATGCTGTCAGCCAAGATGCCCAAATCTCCTTCAGCAAGCCTTTTTTTACTGAATCTCTTTCCCTAGTCTGTACTTATAACCAGGGTTGTCCCTTCCCAGGTGCAAAATCCAGAACTTGCTCTTGTTGAACTTCATGTATTTGGCGATTGCTTTGTTCTCTGATTTGTCTAGCTTTATCTCCAAGGCTAATGTGAACATAATGGAGTGACATGAAACATTCTTCTTCAGTTAAGTTTAGCAAGTGGTTGAGCCAAACAGCTTAAATTTTAAACAAAAGGGTGTCTCCATCATTATTCTTAGTCTGGAGATTATTTTATGCTAATAAATTCCATACATTGCATATTGTGTCTAACCAGGGTTTGCTTTTTCTGGGTTGTAGTATCATTTCTATAGCAAAGTAGCACCTGCTACTGACATCAAGATGAGGTTGTGCACATCACTTAAAGATACGTATATGTGTATGCAAACTACACAAATAAGACCACAATCTACCTGAAACAGTACTGAAGCAATAAAATGCAGGTAACACATGGGTGAAATGTTTAGATCTTAAAAATTTTTTTTTTTTTCTCTGTATGTAAAACATTTGTATGCTTGGCAAGTGCTTTAGTAATACTACACTTGTTGCCCTGGTTCCAATACCTAAATGTTTATGTATTTTCCAAATGAAATGTGCTTCTTAAGACAGTTGTGCCGGTGTTCAGCTTCTTCTTCAAATTTATTGGACTATACATATTGTGCGTGAAAATTCATTCTTTAAGGATTACATTGTGTTTGCCAGAAACTGAGCTATTTCCAGTACATTTGAGTACTTTCCACAACTGGAAAACTAACTCTGGGTGTGAGATAAACAGAGAGAAAGAAAGCTTATAGCTGTTGATATTTCCACTAATAGGACTGACAGCTGGAAGTAAATGTGCCTGCAACAGCAAAGAGCACTGCATAACACTGCATAACACATTCAAAATTAGCTATTTATTTTTTACATATAGCAGATTTATGGCACATACTGGACAACAGACCAATGCATGTGCAACAGATATAAACCCTCTTATTGTAACTGGAGAAACACTTCAAAAGTTCCAAGATGCCACAAGTCACGAGGCTAAATGCACAGGGAAAAAGAAAGATGATATAGAAAACAAAGCAATATAGCATGATTTGCTGTTTTCCAGATATGCTTCTGATCTCCTAGCCCATCTGGTGTGGTAATGTCTCTATGGTGAACTCATCCAAATGGATATAACTTAATTGCTACTAATTTGTTATTTGGCTTTGCTAATTGGTCTAATAAAAACAATAATGTTAAATTCTCATACCTTCAGTTTTTTTATTAGAAAAAGGGTCGTTATTCTAGTTTTACATATGGACAACCAGACAGAAGGAAGTCCAAAAGTTGGGGCATTAGTATAACTTTCATTTCAGTTGTGCACCCCCACTGATTTGATGAGAACAAATGACACCAGAAATAAACCCCATAGTATATAATACATACATAAATTTCTACAAAACAGCCTTTCCAAGAGAACTGAAGAAAGCTGTAAATTGAGATGCAATGTGATTGTGTTGTCATCTGATGGTTCAAATTCTTGATAAGACTTCATTCTATGTCCCATCTATTTAGACTTTGGGCACTACATGTTGAGACAGAAAATAAAAATAAAACTTATTCCTTGGACACCTAACATGAAAATCACCTGAAATTATTAAGTGTCTTCCTCTTTCGCTTACCTTTTCCCTTTTAGCTGTATTTCTGCTGCTGCAGCTGCTCAGGACTGCCTCAGCCCTAGCACTCAGGTGCATTCCCTCTGCCCCATGCTGGGATCAGGGGGTCTGACAGAGCAGCCCCTGACCTTTGCATGCGTAGCAGCTCAAGCACTCAGCCAAGAAAGCCAAGCCCTGGGATCTGGTCTGTGAACCCAGTACAGTTTCTATTCACTTCTTTTGTTTTCAACTCATGTCTGGTTTCTGTCTTTGTTTCCAGAACCATTCACACATTTTTACATTGAGTAGACGTTGAAATAAAACAAATTACTTTCTTCCATTTTATGACCCCACTGAATTAGATCCCAATGATTAAGTCTCCCTTCCTAGAAGAAGCAAAATATGCATTTGTCACTTCTTTGGCTGAGGATGGGATTGAATTCTGGCCCCCTACTTTGTAAATACATATACCCACTAAGAGGATACATTAAGGGTGGAGGGCACCACTTTCTATTGCTTTACCATCAGTATCTCAGGAAAAAGAGCGCACTGGCTCTTTCAAAGAACATTTTATTGTGTCTGCACTCAGATCCTGAATAGGAATAACCTCTCCCAGGTTATTTCCACCTTTTTTTTTTTTTTATACTGTGATGCTTGTACAACCTGAATCCTCAAAGTTTAAGTCTGGGCTGTCTGTTCACATTGGTGATAAGCCAATTAAAAGCCAGGTTGGTAAGAATGGGTAAACATAGCAAAAAGGTGGACAGTGTGATTTGACTGGTCGGGGGGGGGGGTGACTCTAAGGCAAGAAGGGCACTACAGAGCTGAAGAGCTCAAGTATTGCTGCCAAGTGTTGGAAGAAGATGCTGGCAAGAATTAAAACACTTGGATTTAATTAGATGAAAGTGAGCCATAAAGAGTGTTTGTTTGATCTTGACTATTATCCCAGCATTATAGAAATACAGAGCTAGACAAGACTTCCAGACACTGTATGGTAATTCTAATTTATCATTCATACCCATTAGAAGAGTCAGTACACATGCTTTTCTGGTTTGCTTTTGAAGATATACAATAATAGAAACAACACATCCATCTCACACATTTCATTCTTTTTATCCTTCCTTATTTCTAGGAATTTCTTCCTATCAGTTAACCTGAATCTCTTTGTAGTTGAAATCCCTGACACATTGCCTTTGTCTGTGAACCCAGAAAACAGATTTTTCCTTATTTCTTCATGGAGTAATATGAAACAGTTCTTGCTTTCTTGGAGACTGTTATGATATCTTTCCTCAGTTTTCTGTTCTGTAGTCAAAACAAGCCAAACTTTGGGTAGTAAATCAGATCAGACTCTCAGATCAGTCTCTTTGGTGTTGTGTCTAAAGCTGACATGTTTTTGTAGCTAAGGCTGTCCTAATACTGAATTGACTGAATGATTACTTCACATTTCTTATTTTTGTTTATGTATTTCAATATGCTGTTTGTCTTTCTTACAAGATTCTTTTCATAAAGAACTGCACATGGCTTATTTCACAGCTTATGTTTCTGCAGCTGCTGATTTTCACAAGTGTAAAAGCTTTGTTTGCTTGCTTGTTTGTTACTTTTCCTTTCTTATTATGTTCTTTTTTAGTCTGCCCTATCATCAATTTATTATCTCACTCTCTCAGAATTGTCTGTAAATTTTGCAAGTCTTTTTTTCTATCATCATCTATGTCTCCATAAAAATATCAAGCAGTTCTAGAACAAGAAGTAAACCACTACAAATTACATAACCTTCCATTTTGCTAGCCTGGAAGTTACAGATACATACTAATGACAAAATGACAACTAGGAATGATAGCCTGAACTCTAAAAGTTAGGAGGCTTGAGAAATATTGCATTCCTAGGAAAAATGCAATTTCTGTAAGGTCAAACTTCACATAAAACTGCCGAAGTTGGTGAAGAATCTCTGAGGAATTCCTGTCTGACCTTAAATTAATGAGAACCACGTTAACTGTGGCGATTTGACAGACCGAATTTTCACAGATCAGATAGTAATTGGAATTAAAGATACAAAACTGTAGAAAATGTTCTGGAAGATGCAGACTTAAGCACATGCAAAGCTTATGTCAGTCTGCATTAGCCTGCAGTAATCACTTAAATCATGAAAACATTGGAAGGAAAGCAAGAGGTGTGTACATGAGGCATATTGCAAGGTGGAACAGAAATCTGGAAGATGTGTGCTGTAAAACTCACTCAAAAGAAACAGCAAAAGCAAGGTGTACAAAATAAATAAATAAATAAACAAATAATAATACAAAGATAAAGGCTCAAAAGCTGCCCAGAATTTGGAAAATATAAGAACAGTGAGAAAGCAACTTCAGAAAAGTTTAGCACCAAGAATAAGAGAAGCAGAAGCAGGAAAATGTGAATTAAATATATGACTAGAATGTTTAAGGGACAATTCAGAATGGAACAAAGAAAAAGTACACAGAAACTCTGAATGTCATCATCACATCTTTCTTCAGTGATCTAAAAATTAATTTTATCTTCTAAGCTAGATGCTCAGTCACCACCTACAAGCAGTGGTAAGAAACAGATACGTGCACTAAAAAAGAAAAGATTACTTAATCCTGCAGGATGGAAAATAGGCAATTGTGGAGCAGATTGAAATGGGACCCAGTAAGATACATACAATGGAGAAGGTGAATAAGAAAAAAATATTTTTTCTAGCAAATATCCATGACAGAATTTGGAATCCGGTGCAGAAACAGATGAGCAGTGCAACCATCTTCCACATACTTAACTGCAGGAGAAGCAGAAGTGGAACTGTGATTTGTAATTACAAGATTTTCAGTTATGAAGGAAGTTTTAACATATATCTATCCCTTAACACTTACACAAGCAGGAGGTTGTTAAACTGAGGTGGCCAGATGGAGAGCAGGTAGAAGACAGGAGATAGAGAAGGCTGATCCTTCTTTTAGGATTTCATGTGTCACATTGGGTTTTCACACAAACAAGCTATGCTCTGTTGTGAATCCTCAGATATCCAGTTGACATCTTATGCTAGCTGAATTAGGCTAATAACTTCAAAAGGTGAATCAATACCTTACGTTTTTCTGAGTACAAGACAGCCGGAGTCTCCTTTTCTGGAGTTATTCAAAACCTGTCTAGCTGTCTATCTGTGTGACCTGCTGTAGGGAGCCTGCTTTAGCAGGGCATTGGACTTGTTGATCTCTGGAGATCCCTTCCAACCTCTACAATTCTTTGATTCTGTGTGTTCAGGGTATTTTCAGTACTACTCCGCATAAAATCTGTCTAAAGCATCAAGCTGACAAACCTGTAAAGCTGTAGGCTTGGTTTAGTTGTGTTTGGACTTGATGATCTTGAAGGTCTTTTCCAACCTAGCAATGATATGATTCTATGATTCTAGGTCCAATGATGCCGTTAATAATGCTGTGGAAATTATAGTATTTCATTCCACAAGTTACTTTTCCGCTTAGTACCAATATTCATCAATTTTATCATATGTGAAAGGTTCTGTCTCTATGTAGGTGAAATAAGGCTGCTTTTTTTTTAAACACAGAAAATATTTGTTCATTTCCAATACATTATTCTGACAATTTCCTTTGTAAAATACCAAACAAGTCAAAACAAATACAAGAAAATCATTGGGATATTGTTCTAGGCCAATAAAAAGAAATACACTTGGAAGCAGTTGGCATGCTGTTATGTGACATTTCTTACTGGAGGAGGAGGCTGAAGCAAAGAAAATTAGTTAGTCTTATTCCTACTTTTCAGTGGATGAAGCCAATATTGTTTACACAGTATCTTCACTGGCAGGAAGGCAGCAGTCACTTTTTTTTGAATCATACACGAAAACTTGCAAGAATTTGAAGCACTTATAGTTCATATATATAGGACTTATGTGTATGTATTTACACATGGTCTGGAAATCAACTTTTAACAATGAGATGTTAAGTCCCCATAGTATGATGAGTGCAATTCATAACACTGCTCAGTCTAAAAATATTTCTGTTATTTTTTTGGAAGTCTAGCAACAGAAATGCATCCAAGATACTCTGTACTACTGGAAAATGAAATGCAGTTTTGCTTTGTGTTTATTTTAAAAAAAAAATAATAATACATATAATGAAGTATTATTGGACTCTGCTGACAGGTTTGGGGAAAAGATGTTAAAAAGTTAAATTGCATGAAATTTAGCTAAGCAGTAACTAAATGAAAAGTGAAAATAGAATGCAAATTAACTATGCCCTAAAATGCCCTGTGATTATGGGAACAATCACAGCTTGCTCAGGAAGGATTTCAAAGCTCTCTTTTATAAATCTCTTCATAAACATGTACTGACCAGTGCAGTGACAGAGGTCAAACAGACCAAACGTGTTTTATTATTGCATAGTGAGTCACATTTACCTCTGCAAACACTTATCCAATGGGAATACATGGAACAGTCTTGACTGTTAATACATAGCCAAGTGTGCTTGGCCTCATGGAAAACAATCACTAGCTAAGCTGCAAACTATAAAGAAGTAAAACCTACTGTTTACTGACCTTGCTTCAGCACTGTGCTTCCACTTTATCAATCTTCATGATAACTGTAATACTCAGTTTCACTGGATATTCCTTGTCTACCAGTGAACTACTTCAAGCAGTAACCGTGAGTTAAATCACAGAATCATAAAATGGCTTGGGTTGGAAGGGACATTAAATACCATCCAGGACTGCCACCCACCAGCTCAGACTGCCCATGACCCCATTCAACCTGGCCCTGAGCACCTGCAGGGATGGAGCACCACAGCTTCACTGGGCTGTGCCAGGGCTTCACTATCCTTTGAGGTGATAGTAATGAATAATACATAATTTATTCATCTTTATTATTGCAACTTTCAATCAGCAAGTGAAAAAAAAAAAAAAAAGTTTTTTCCTTGTATTTTATTATTGTTGTTTGTTTTTTTGAAGAGAAGGTTTTGAGAAGAGAAGGTTGCGGGGTGACCTCACTGCAGCCTTTCAATACCTGAAGGGAACTTACTCCCAGGAGGGGAGTAAACTCTTCGAAAAGGCTGATAATAGCAGGACTAGGGGAAATGGCTTTAAGTTAAAAGAAGGAAGATTTAGGTTGGATGTTAGGGGGAAGTTCTTTACTAGGAGAGTGGTTAGGTCCTGGAACAGGCTGCCCAGGGAGGTTGTGGATGCCCCGTCCTTGGAGGTGTTCAAGACCAGGTTGGACAGGGCTCTGGGCAACCTGATCTAGTAAATGTGTATGTTTGGTGGCCCTGCCAGGCAGGGGGGTTGGAACTACATGATTCTTGAGGTCCCTTCCAACCCGGGTCATTCTGTGATTCTGTGATTCTGTGATTCTGTGATTGTTTGTTGTTGTTTGAGTTTGTTTGTTTTATTTTTTTTCTTGTAAAATGTGTTGTGCATTTCTGATATTTCCCCAGAACATAAAATGGAAAGTTTTGATGCAGATCCATGATTTTACTTGCTCATGGTTATAGTACTATGATAGAAAAGGCCTTGAAATCCTTACTTATTTATTTAACTACTGTGTTTCTTTTCCAGAATAATGCACAGACTGCACAGACAATCTTCTTTGTAGGATACCTGAAGAACGTGTTGGTAACTTGGTCACTAGATATGTCCTAGAAGTCAAAATTAATTTAAATACTATGTTGAATCCCAAGGACTTGAAAATACATGCAAATATTTATCAAAGATCTCTGATATTTCAAAGGTAATTACAATTAATCAGAACAGCTGATTTGAGCACCTATATTTCAGCAATATAGAGGAAACAACTGACTGCACCTACAAAAACAAATGTAATGAAGTGAATTTGTATCCTTGGAAACTGGCATAAAACAACTGATACTTTATAGAGCTTGGATGGAAAAGATTGCATAATAAATGGAAATCTGTTTGCTATAACTTATCTCTGAAAACATCTGGTATTTCTTATTAAATGTGACTAGTGGTACTTTGAAATACACAAGACACTTTCATCAAATTATCATTGTTTAAGTTGCTAACTCTAATGCTAAATACATGAGTGAACCAAGACAGATTTCCTTCAGTAGTAGTTATTGTCCATATTTAGTGTTTGTCATTCTGATGATCAAAAAGGCCAGTGGTATTTCAGGATAGCTACATCAAACCTGGCATAGGTTCATCCTGAAGTTATGCTACAAAGAAGCTGCTTGAGAAGACAGGATTCATTCTTACCGACCCTGGACTGCTGACAACCTTTGTTACTGAAGTCCTCCAAGCCATTCCACTGCAGGCTGATGATCAGAGGTTCAGCTTAGCAGCATATTGGAAGGTGCTGAGGAGGACTTGCTGCCTCGTGAACTGAAAAAATGTTGCACCTCATAATGTTCCAGTCTACAATATCAGGGTAAGAGTTACAAATGAGGCAGAATGAGACCAGAAGGGGACTTCCCTCCTTTAGATTGTTTGCCTTTGTAGAAATGAGATGTCTTCTCTATCCACAGTTTCTCAAAGATGTCTTGGAGGTGATTTCCACTCATATTTCCCTTCCATATGCAGCTTCATGAATAATAACGCTTTTCCTCAAACTGAAATGTAGATGAAAGTCTATCGTGAAACTAACAAAACAGTCCTGTCCAATATGGCTCATTAACAGCTACAAGTGTGCATTGAAGTTTGTTTTTCCTTTTTTTACAAACTTAAGTCCAATGAAATAGAACTCTCATCACTCATCTGAAGTTTGAAACTAACTGCTAATATAAGTTACAGCTACCATCTGATTTTCTGCATAATGCCTTGGAAATGGTGCGCTCTCATTCTGGCATCCTAGCCTGCAGCTGTCTCAAAACCATCAGAAACTGTATGGTAAGGGCCTAGTGTACCCATTTGGCTTTTATGGGATCAATAACAGCTACACAGCATGCTGAAAGGTTGCCATGTGTCTAAAGGAAGCTGACAAGTGATCAGTTGTCAGGATTCATTCTTTTCTCCTTACAGCTCTTGATAACAGCTGCACAAATCAGTTACTTAGATAATCTTGCTATCCAGAATCATGAAGGATGGTAAATGCATTATCTCAGTCAAGAGCTGCCCTTTGCTTTCTCAGTTTCTAAAAAGTCAGCATACATGCCAGGTTCCCAGGCTAGACACCTTTCATGAATATGTAAGCTTGCTGCTGCTAGGACTTCATGAGCTATTTGGTGTCCAATAATCTCAACTGCATTTCCAGGCTCATAAAAAATTTCAACATTACCAAAGATCTGTGACTGGTATATATTTGTCTTAGGTTTTGATCAGACAAAATTTGGTCCAGATCTTACATTAGATCAATACTGGTACATTCATACAATGTTCATCAGCTCAAGTCTGCAAATCATTATTTCTGATCTTTCTTTCAGCATTCCCTAATCTGAAGTTCTAACAAATCCTGTTGAAAAATCTGCTGACCTGAAGCTGAAGCCTGGTCAGCACACACTGGGGGCCTGGGCTTTGGTCATTGGTCATGTCAGTAAAACACACCAAGTAAATGACAGTACCTGACCCCGAGTGCTATTATTTGGCATAATATATAAACAGTGTAATAAATAAGAATGTGCAAGAAGAGACAAAGAAAGAAATTATAAGAAAGCTCTGATAATAGCTATTTGGTTTTTGTGGTTTTTTTAGTACAAAGAAAAAAAAAGTATCAAATTCTTAATCACAGTGACTGAAAAATAAGCTTTGAATGTTGTCAAAAGACACTGAACTTCTCTGTCTAGTAATTCTTCTTTCAGATGAATTCTGCACTTGTTTTATTTTGTTTTTATTTAATATTCTTTTGCAGTTAATGTTCTTCCAGCAGCTGATTGTCAAACACCAAATTGGCCTCTCAATCAAAACCAAACCAAACCAAACCAAACCAAACCAAACCAAACCAAACCAAACCAAACCAAACCAAACCAAACCAAACCAAACCAAACCAAACCAAACCAAACCAAACAAACACCTAATTAGCCAAATATTCTGCTATCCACTGTAACAAGGGCACCACAGACATCACATGGTATTGCTCAGAACTTTATCTTAATTCATATTATTGAAAAGTACAGCCAGAGAACTGGTTTGTATTTCATTTAATCCATCATTTTCTACTTATTTTTGAAGGGTCATTCTAACTTGCGTAAGTAGTGAATACCTCTGTCACTTCAGATGGAATGCTGAAAATCTGTTTTTTTCTTTATTTTTTCTTTTTTTCTTTCTTTTTTTTTTTAATAAGCAATTAATGCTGTATTTACCATTCTTCAAGATGAAATTATTTAAATAATAATATTTTATGACTGCCAATTACTTGTAAATACATTGCTAGATCAAGATGAATGGCTGCTCTACCGAAGAAGACTGAAGTTGTACTTATGCTATTTTAAGATAAAGTTATACATTCATCAAATACTGAACAATATCAGCAATTTCTACTTCTGTTCTGCTTTTATCCTTTCACCTTCACAATGTTACTAAAAATTCATAAAAGGGAAAAAGTACTTTCAAGGAATACTTTTCCATTAATGACATGTTGGATTAGATCCTATGATAACACTTCCATCCTGTGAAATGTCCAGGACTTAAAAGCAATAACAGACAGTAACTTCTGAAAATTCATAGAATGATAGAGTTCAAGATCAAAAAGTGGTTTTTGTGGACACTAAATATGATATCTGCGCTACTGGAACTAAGACTAATAACATCTTTTGGAGTAATGAATATTGCAGACAAAAATAATGGATAAGAAAATACAGAGCATCTCACAAAGAAATAAAAGATTAAACCATTTGGTTTTCCAAAGGGTGAGACAGTAAAAAGAGAGAAAACATGGCTGTTATTCACACAGATTCATATTTTGTCTAATTTTATTTACGTAATTATCCATAGGTATCTGGGATCCAGTGTAATAATTTTTCCACTGAATATTTCAGGCACTAAATCAAGTCATTATACAATGAACACATTCTTTTTTAGTTATTTTTATACCGTTTCTCAAAAGTCCTCACCCAAATACCTATACAGCTCGCTGAACTGCAGCCTGGTAAACGTTATGATATAACAAAGATAGAAAGATCTGTGTCAAAAAAACTGCACTGTTTGCTGATTTGCAGGCACTGTGTTTTGATGTTGACTTGGTTACAGTGTGTTGACTCATGTCTCAATTCTTCAAAACCTTATATGGTCAAATATTACTGCATACAAACCATTAAAAAGAAAAGGTTGATGTGCTTTGCTGAAGACATGGAACAATGAAAAAAATACTGTTTCTTCCTTCTTCCTTGATTTCCCACTAGGAACTGAGGAGCAATACAACAGAGATGCATCTTTAAAGTTCTTTAAATTTAAAGTTTGAAGTTGCTTTGGTGGTACTTTGGTTCATACAGAAGATGCTAAAAGCCAGCTGTACTTAGGAGAGAAAAATCTTCAAGGCCGGAAATGACAGAGCTCATTTAATCCTGGATGCTGAACAGTTGAGGAGGAGGATCTCAAAACTAAACTAGGACACTGAGAATTGAGATGCAGCTTGCACAGAGTATTATGAAAGCACATGGGAGAAATATTCATAATTTGTTGTGCCAACAACTGTTTGGTTATGGACAGCTGATACAGAAGAGGAAAAATAAAACAGCAATCAGCATTTCAGAAATGTGTCAAATTTAATTCTTCATCCTTTCCAAGGCTGCATCTCAAGATGGAGTAAAGATTTAAATATTAAGGTTGTGTAACATTCTTGGATTTCTTTTTTTTTTACACAGATCGCAATGGAAAAGGGGAGTTGAGATTTGCACATACCCTTACATTATGGAAGAACTCAGGAATTAATCCTGGTAGGTTCTTATCTGAAATACAGTATGCTCTTTCTTATTCTGTATCCTGGGACACTGCCACTCCTGGACAAGTAAGTGGTCAGAATGGAAGGAGAGTGGGGTGAATATATTTGAGCCCCAATCAACAGAAGTGTTTCCAAATCCATCTGGGATTTAGGCATCCACCTGAAGTGAATGAAACACCATGGTGCCTTAATATTATCAGCTTTTCATTGTCAACAGGCAACACATTTTGCTCCTGGATAATCTATGCCTCATACCCATGTTGGCTAGCCAAAGTCTGTCAAGATTGATCATATCAGGCATAATGACTTTTTTGTGTGCATATTTGGCCACTGAGTCCCAAACAATGCACAGCCAAAGATATGCAACACAAACCTAATAAGCCCTGCTGAGCTTCTCCCAGCCCTCATAGAATGCAGTGTGAGTACAATATAGAACAAACTGAGCAGAATTCTGGTGGAGCTCACTCAGATCCAGAGCAGTAGCATTACTCAGTCTGTCCTACTTCATTTTAGTTTAATGAAGAGCAGACAATGGGAGCCAGAGATCTGATGGCCTTGGCACTGTGAGGCACAATGCACCATGGACATCCTGGAAGTTTCATCTCCCAAGTCCTGTTTCAAGCATGTTCTGATGACTGCATGTCAGGAAACCTGGGTGTTTACTATACCTCTGTGTTCCCCCATTGCCTTGGTACAGTTATCCAGTTCTGCACAAAAAGATCTCTTCTGCCTCAGAGCCCTACTCCAGGTGCCCAGGGACCTGCAGGTAAGCCCTGTGTGGATCTGAAAATGGACAACTTGTCCTGCAGTGTCTGAAATGTGCCACAAGTATCTGAACTACGGAGAAAAGAAAATAAAATTTAAATTTGTTTCAGTGAGACGAGACATCCTATGGGCAAATGGAGGTACTGAAAAATAACCCATGAAAATCATATTTGTTGCAGGGCAGGTAATGAACAGTTCTTTCCAAAGCAGCAAGTGGAAGCTTTCCATCTACCCACCATATACAAACAGACATTGTCAAATTTTGCTTTAAAGCAGAAATGGGAATGTACCCTTCCAAGTTGAGAGAAGTGGCAGTGCGATTCAAAACCATCCCTGCTTCTTCCATATGATTACTACATATTAGAATAATTTATCAAAGTCTGTGGAGAAAGAAGTTTGAGTCTGTTTTTCTTCATTTGGCTTGAGAGTGTTTTTCAGATGGTGATCAAAACAACCCGTATCCTGCCCCTGTGGAAAATACATTTATACTTAAGATATGCAAAACAGGATATGACAAAATTCTGGAGCAAAAGTACAGTGCTGCTGATACATGAGGTTCTGGTATAAATCATTCCTCAGCTCTGGGATTCATGTTGGAAACTGCTCAGATAGATGATCTGATGCTTCTAAAGTCTAAAAGAATAATTATAAATGAGGACAAAAAGGCACTGATTTGCAGTAAAAAATGAAGTCATATATTAAAAGTACTTGAAGTAGTCAAGTACTCATCAGGATCTGTAATTGCAACATATAATCTACCCTGGGATCATCTCCAGCAAGTAAAATAATTATAATATGCAGCCATTTAATTAGAGCTTTCCAATTTGGCCATTTATTAAAAACTTCTAGTTAATAAGCTACAACACCAATTTGCATTCCATCTTACACACTTCAGCAGCTGCTTTTTGCTACCTTCTCACAGTCACAGTCTCGTGTGAGTTGGAAGTGACCTTAGAGATCATCGAGTCCAACCCCCGGGATTTGAGCCTCCTGTGTAGCAGAGCGGCACTTCTACCACTTGAGCCACAGGGGGGATTCGAACCCGGGCCTCCGGTGTTGCAAGCGGCATTCCTACCACTGCGCACCAGAGGCACAGCGGAGGGAAGCATTTTTAGCAAGTCTAAATTTAAACAAGTGACATAGATTAATCAAAATAAAGCATCATTCAAATGCCATAAACTGTTTCTAACACCAAGTAAGCTTGTTTTATGTTTTTATACTTTTTATACATATATATAAATTCTTATCATACTTTTGTCTATAGCCCTTAACTGTATCATACTAAAGCAACAATAAAGCCAGGTTTTCACCTTCTATGAAATGAAGCTTTAACACTAGACTGAACTTGGAGGATGCACTTGTTCCCAAATATTCGTCTTTTCAAACTTCATTCTGACTAGGAAAAGATTATGTTTCCAACTTGAAACAAAGACAAGTTAACTACAGTGAAAAAACCATAGGACCCAAGATCTATGCTGTTTCATGACTCCTGTTTTAATTTCTTGGCCCTGGGCTGATACCTGAAAACTGGTAGTGGTTTAGGCTTTATGACCAGCACCTGAGATATAATTATGGCAATGTGAAGGGCTTGGCATCTGCTGACTGCTGGTTGAGAAGCACCATTGGATGCTGAATGTTGATTTTTGGTTACTGCAGGCACCATTCCCAACTTGTGGCACAGGCTGTAACCACCCACTAAGAGTGGATGACCCCATCTGTTATAGTCATTAAATGAGACAGACATTCTTTTAAATTCATCTGTTTCAGTAGAAAACAAATGTTTACACTAAATAGTCTGCAAGGAGCTTGGTAATCCAGAATCATTGCCTCTTTTCACTGCAGCAATTCCAGCTTCAATTGTCTACCTCCTGACATGTTGCCTGTACAGATCCGGACATCAGTCTTATCACACCGTAGCAACTTATTTTATGAATTGCAGTAAGTTTTAAGTTGTGCATTAGTGCTAAATACTTAGAACAATTGTCACTTTGTTCAGAAGGACAACTCAAGTACCTGAAGTTCTGTTTAGGCTCCAGCATTCTTTGTCAAATCAATCATTTAGTGTAAGTTCTTAGCAAGAATCAAATTTCTTCCTTTCCAACAGAATGCAGAACAGTAATGATTAAACAAAATCTCTTAATATATATATAAAAGCATAAAATGTAAGATAGAAGAAGCATACGAAATCTTTTAGTTAAAAAAGCTATAAAAACTTGCCTAGATGTGCAGTCCCAAACATGTTCTGAAGTTTTAAAATCCACAATATGTAATGATTTCAAATAATGCAAGACAAGCACAAGAACTTGAGAACAGATCATAGGATCACCAAGGTTGGAAAAGACCTTTAAGATCATCCAGTTCAACTGCCCACCAATCACCAATGGTTCTCTAAATCATGTCCCTCAATACAACATCTAAACATTCTTTGGACACCTCCAGGGTTGGTGATTCCACCACCTCCCTGAGCAGCCCATTCCAGCTCCTGACCACTCTTTCAGAGAAGTAGAATTTCCTAACGTCCAACCCAAATCTACCCTCATGTAACTTGAGTTACAAGTGTATCACCAGTTACATGAGAGAAGCCAACTTCCAGCTTACTACAGCTTCTCTTCAGGTATAGAGAGCAGTAAGGTCTCCCTTGAGTTGCCTCTTCTCCAGGTTGAACAATCCGAGCTCCCTCAGCCACTCGTCATAAGGCCAGTACTCCAGACCCCTCACCAGCTTTGTTGCCCATCTCTGAACACGCTCCAGGGACTCAATATCTTTCTTTTGGTGAAGGGCCCAAAACAGAACACAATACTTGAGGTGTGGCCTCACCAGAGCTGAGTACAGAAAGACAATCACTTCCCTGCTCCTGTTGGCAACATTATTTCTGATACAAGCCAGGATGCCATTTGCCTTATTGGTCACCTGGGCCCATGGCTGGCTCATGTTTAGCTGAGCAATACCCTCAGGTCGATTTCTTCCACACAGTCTTCCAGACACTGCTCCAAGGCTCTAGCACTGCCTGGGGTTGCTGTGGCCAAAGTGCAGGACCCAGTACTTGGTCTTGCTAATCCTCATCCCATTAGCTTCAGCCCAGCAACCCAACCTGTCCAGATCCCTCTAAAGGGCCTTCTTATCTCCAAACAGGTAGACAGTTTCATCTCCCAACTTGGTGTCATCTGCAGACTTACTAAAGGTGTACTCAATGCCCTCATTCAGGTCATTAATAAACACAATTAACAGGACAGGCTCCTACTCACGTCCAGTTGCCAGCTAGATTTAACTCAATTCACCACACTCTCTGGGCCAGTTCATGCAGCCAATTCTTTGTCTAGCAAAAAGTGTACATATCCAAGCCATGGGCTGCCAGCTTCTCCAGGAGAGCACTGTGGGAGACAGTATCAAAGGTTTGTTAAAGTCAAGGTAGACTTTGTCAACAACTTTTCCCACATCCACTAGGCAGGTCACTAAAACATAGGAGATCAAGTTGGCCAATCAGGATCTGCCATTCTTGAACCCAGGCCTGATCCCCAGAGTATCACACACACACTGAATGATTTCCCTCAAAACAACCTGCTCAGCCTTATCCTTAGTGGTCACGTTCCTAGCCACAGACAGTAAGACATGGAAATACTCCTTGGTCTTCCTCTTACTGTTAACATATTTGTAAGCAAGTTTCTCATTATCTTTTACCACAGCAGCCACCTTGAGTTCAAGCTGGGCTTTTGCCTTTTGAATTGGAAATGCTAAGTCACAGCTTGAAACAGTGATTGAGCACCTGGCAGGAAGTCAGGGCCAACCCAGGGAGCTCTGGTGAGTGGAATGTATGGAGCCAGCATCCACCCCTTCTGAGACCCCATTTAAGTGTTGACAGTGGAAGCAAGGGTGTCTTGTTGGAGATCCATCAAATTACAGTGTTATGTCTTTCTAATTTTCTATCTTGTTCCTAGCAACTTTTTTGTATGCTCCCTGAGTTGCCTGTCTCTTCTTCTATAGGAGGTAAGTTCTCTTTTTCTCCTGGAGTTTTAGTTCTTTGTTCATCTACTTCAGTCTTCTTCCCTGCTGGAACATCTTGTGATTCAGTGGGGAAATCCTGCTCCTGCATAATTAAGACTTCCTAAGGAGTAATCCACCTTCCTGGATTCCTTTACTCTCTAAGGCTGAATCCCAAGGGACCTTCTCTACTAGTCTCCTGAACAATTCAAAGTCTATTTTCTGGAAGTCCAAAATAGCAGTTATGCTGTCCCCTCTCTTGATTCTATTGAGTATTGAGAACTCTACTGTTTTGTGATCGCAATGTCTAAGATAGCTCCTGATCTCCACATCTCCCATCAGACCTTCTCATTTTTGGTATAGCAGGTCTAGTAGAACATCTCCCTTGGTGAATTCTCTGGAAAGTTATTCTGTATAAGCTCTAGAAACCTCTTAAACTGCTTCTTCTGTGCTCTGATGTATTCTCAGCACAGATGGGGGAATTCAGCTTTCCTCTACTGAGGACAAGGGCTGGAGATCATGCAACTTCTGCCAGCTGCTCATAGAACTCTTTATTTGTGTCTTCATCCTGGTTGGGCAGACTATAACAGGCCCTCCCCTGGATGTTTGCCTTGTTGGCCCTTCCCCTGATCCTTACCCACAGAGATCCAACATTATCATCCTCAGCCACATCAATGACATCAAAACACTCTCTGACATAGAGAGCCCTGCTATCACTTCTCTTTTCTTGCTTGTCCTTTTTGAAGAGCTTGTTGCCATCCATTGCAGCACTCCTCTCATGGTGGTGATTCTACCATGTTTATATAATGACAACTAAATCATAGTCTGCCAGCTGAACAGTGGCTTCCAGCTCCTCCTGTTTGTTGCCTTTGTGTAGGGGTACTTCAGCTGATCCACTTGCCTCACCTCTACTCCCATTATCATTCCTCTAGGCTCATCTCTAGCAGTCCTGGTTTTATTCCCTTCCCCCTTCATATCTATTTTAAAGCCCACTCCACAAGCCCTTCCAGCTCCTGGGCTATGATCTGTTTCCCCCTTTGAGACAGGTGAAGACCCATTAGCAGACTTCAGGCTGAATACTGAGTAAACTGCCCCATGATCAAAGAATCCAAAATTCTTGCATTTGCACCATCCTCTCAGCTATGTGCTTACAAGATGGGTTTTTTTGATTCTCTCAGTGTCCTTCCTTGCCAGTTAAAGAACAGAGGAAAGTGTTACCTGTATGCCTGCTCTATTAACTAACTAACTGCCCAGTCCTCTGAGATCATTTTTGATAATCCTTAGGCTTCTATCAGTGACCTTATCACTGTGGGCCAGAACTATTAATTAAGCATGAAAATCAGGGAGGAGGATCAGAGTAGGGCATTTTCTAGAAATATCCCTGACCCGGGCACCAAGGAGGCAGCACACTACCCTGTGGGTTGGGTAAGGCAAACATGTAGAGCCTTCCATTCCTCTCAAAATGGAATTTCCTATGACAATCACCCTTCTTTCCTTCTTGGTGGAGGCAGTCTTGAGGTGTGAAGTTTATCACCTCACCCTAGTCAACCTTGCAGGTATATTTTAATAAAGAAACTATGTCCACAACCAGAATTGTCAAAGTCAGGCAGTTCCATATGTTCAGCTTGTAGGACAGAAACTTTGCTGTTGTGGGTGACTTACCGTTCCTCTCTGTCTTTGTATGGATGTGTGTTGGGTTGACAAAGAAAAGCTGTCTCAGATCTAATTTTTTTTCCTTTGCAGAAGATATTAGATGCATACTATTCTATGATCTCTGCAAATTTTATTGACAAAAACATCTGAAAATGTTCTGGGAGAGAAGCAAGCAGCAATGGAGTTAATTTACTCACTGAAGTGATTTAGTCTCCGACACAAACTTTTCCATATGGTCTTTAATATATGAAATCCCAACTAAGCCAGTTTCCAGAAGCAGTGGAAATGAGATTACTAAATTCAGCATGTTGGTCTAAGATGGAGGGAAGCTTGTACTTAAATGAGGACCTTTCAAAAACTAAGATTCCATACAGTGAGACCACATAGCTTTATTATCCCTCTTTCTTGAGCAAGTGAGGATCTTCAAAACTTTTTCTGCCAGGTTCATCACTTTAAATGTAGGAAAACTAAGCTTAGGTGAGGCTAAATGTCTTTTCCATACTTTGCTTTTAAACTGTATGTTCCCATCCTTCTCCACAGAATATATTCAGACCACAGGATCATTTGAGTTAGAAGAGACTTTTGAAAGTCATCATTGAAAGTATGACAAGGTTTTTCTGATTGTTGTCTTTGAGGATCACCTTCAGATCAGCAGCCTGCAGGAACCTAAAGCTTTATTTTCTGTTTCATTTAGTAAATATTCTGGTACAGGGTAGTCGCTGTTAAAAAGGTGTCATTAGTAGATCCTGTTTCATCCCTTACAACTTGCTTTTTTTAGTGCTTGCTTTTTTTAGTTGCTATCTACCCATGTCAAAAGTTTATTTCCCATGTGTTTATAAACTCACTTTATATATTGGAAGGGCAATATTTAATGATAATGTTTTAATGAGACATTAATGATATTTTATGACTTTGTGTGAGTCTATGAAAGTGACTCAAAATTGGCAGAGTTCTAATTATATTTTTTTGCCTAAAATTTTGAACACTTATTAACATTTGAATACCCGTCTTAATTTCTGTGAACTTCTCTAGAGCTGTTTGGACAAACATTGAAACGTTTTCTTTTGTATCTGTACTTTAAGATTCTCCATAACTTTTTTGTTGGAAGAAGGTGTAACCTACAAGTATTTTTTCTAACAGAAGATAATAATAATACTAATGATAAAGAACAATTTTTTTTTTTTCCCCCTGTGCTCATCTGTAACTCATTACTATTGTAGCTACTGAATTAACAAGTTTAAAAATAAAAACAGGAAAAACCAGTCCCAGCAAAATGCACTTTTGGGGCTATGCCTAGATAATCACAAATTCTGCCAAGAGAAAGTGGAATATTTTGTTTTCAGCACAGCCAACACAGTTATATAAGGTAGCTTCATTTTCATGGTGAATGATTTCAAAACAGTGTCTACTTTAGGATAGCAGAATGAGAGCTCACAAGGTATTTAATAGAGTAAAGCAACAGCTTTCATGAAAAACTCTGTCATAGCTTCATGATGGATCTCAGCTGTATTTTTCCATGACGCCTCCATGTCCAGAAATAACAGATCTGAAAGGAGGACACAATGTGTGAGGTAGAACTTATGATTGCAAGAGAATTTTTGCGTTAAATTTTAATGCCTTTTCTACATTAATAATTGAAATGCACAGTACGTTCAAAGTGTCTAAACTTAATTTTTTGTTCCTAGATTCTAATAATTGAAAAATAGTGACTGTTACAAAGCATATATGGATGTAATAGATCAGTGGAGATTTTTGGAGATGTCATACCTAAAAGACTTTTTACTTGAGAATGTTATTCAAACAGAATTAGTGTTTCTCGCACGCACACAAAAAGCCATCACAAAACATGTTCAGGTGATGCTTAGTTTTAAAGCTCAGTGAAATATTTTTCAATTGTCAGTATGTCTGACTTAGACTCTCAGGAACACTGTCCTGGTTTCATCTAAGATGGTTAATTTTCTTTCTATCAGCTGTTGTGGTGTAGTGTTTTGAGTATAGGATGAGAATAATGTTGATAACACACTGATGTTTTTAGTTCTTGCTGAGAGGTAATTAAACTGTGTCTAGGACTTCTGCCAGTGAGAAGACTGTGTAAAATCAGGACATCTGACCCAAACTGATTAAGATGATATTCCACATAATGTCGTGCTAAGCAACAAAAATCTGAGGTGTCTGGGCTTGGGATCTGCCACTGCTTGAGAACTAGCTTGGCGTTGGTCAGCAGGTGGTGGGCAATTGCACTGTGCACCACTTGGTTGTTTTTTTTTCTTACTAAACTGTCTTTGTCTCAACGTACAAGTTCTCACAGTTTCTTACCTTGTTCTCTTGCCCATCACACAGCAGAGGGAAGTGAGCAAATGGCTGTTTGGTGCTGAGTTAGCTACTGGCGTTAAACTACAATGAACACCTTTAGTGTATTAAAACTGTTGCATAGAGTATTCTTCTAAAAATTTTACTCAACAGTATGTTCCTCTTAAAAAGAAATTTAGGTGTGTTTTTTTGTTTTGCTTTGGTTTTGGTTTTGGGTTGGTTTTTTTTTTGATTGGTTGTTTTTTTCCCTTCACTTTAAATACAGAAAAACGACAGAATTGCAGGGGTTGGAAGGGACCTTGAGAGATCATCAAGTCCAACCCTCTTGCTAAAGCAGGTAACCAACAATAGATTGCACAGGCGGGCGTTTAGATGGGTCTTGAGTATTTCCAGAGAAGGAGGATCCACAACCACTTATGAAAACCTATTCCAGTGTTCTGTCATTCTTACCAGAAAGAAGTTCTTAAGTATGTAAATATTTCTAAATAATATTTAGGAAATTTTAATATGTGAAGATGGTGAAGAAAGGTTGAACTTTGTCAGTCAGCAAATAATCATCATAGTTGAATCATAATATAAAATTTGGCAGCTTTCCCTAAACAAAGGAAAGGAAAGGAAATAGGTAAAAGAAAACAATAAAGGCAGAAAATTTGACATTGACTTCACTCATCTGAGTTAGTAAAGATGTTACATTCCTCAAACGATTCTCCAAAAATACTAAAACTGTAGAAATACATCTCTGTCAATACAGCTGTAATTCCATGATATAATTATCTTGATTATTTTTTTCATAAGAGAAAGTTGGAGTAGCACACATATATACAAATATCACTCATTTCTCTGATTTCTGTAGTTGTAGAAATATCTCTAAAATCAGACCTATGATGACTGTAAAGCATCTTACAATCATGCATGGGTTAGTGGTTACTGATGAGTTGCACACTTGTATTTTTAGGAGGATGTTCAAATGTTACTAGCAGAATTTTATAATTACTGGTTGTTCTTTTCTTCATTTTCCAGATCGGAGGAAAAACAAAATAAAACCAACAAGCTAAGAGATAGGGCATCTGAGTGTTTAGCATGTGGATCAAATTAAATCATTTTTTCTTCTTGTTGAAATTCCAGAGCAAATAAGAAAACTTCAATTTCTTAAAACCTCTTCTTATGGCATTCCAGAATGGGATTCCATTGAACTGCCACATCCTTAATAATCTAATACTGAGGCATGTAGTTTGGACAGCACAGATGTCAATTAAATAAATAAACTGTATGTATCTCTACCAAAAAAACATGCAACTTTTGCAACATGTCTTTTTGTGGCAAGTTGCTTCTAACCAAAGCCCTCATCTTCATGGTTAGATTTTACCAAAATAAAATTTTATCCCTGTACTCAATCTTCCTTTCATTAAAAAGCATGCATTTTCTCCATTTTCAGTTTTACTATCTGGCTTTTAACTACAATTTCAGAAGTGACTATTTTCCTCTTTGATGCTGATTTATACATACATACTAGATCTATTCTTGAACTTATGACTCATGCTACAAGGGCTGCAATCAAAATGAATAACAGAAAAATATGAATAAAGGGAAATAAGTGCTTATTCCTTGCAGTAAATTATTACTAGTTAACAAGACCTAATTTCCAGTCACCATTCATTGATGCTATTTCTGGGGAAAAAATATCCGTCAAGCTACTGAGATGCTTGACTTCAAATGTCAGCTAAATCTTCAACTGTCTGAGCCCTGAGAGCTAATTTCTAGAGTTTATAATTACCATCTAATCTCCAGTCAAATCAGATTGTCCAGTGTCATTAGAATCAATAGTTGCTCGTATTACTATTATTTGCATGTGTAACACAACTGTAAAAGTTCAGTTGGTGTTTCTTTCCTGTCATAGAAACAAAAAAGAAATGAAAATATTTAATAATGTTTCTTCAACATACAAAATAGTAATTCTCTGTTTCTGTGGGCTTTTTGTTTGTTTGTTTATTTTTGTGGGTTTTTTTTTTCCCTCTTTTCTCTAGAAGCCTTCCTTTAGAAGTCTTATGAGGTCCTGGTGATCTTTGGTTCCTCAGCTTAGAAGACTGTAAGCATGTAGGCATTACTTAGTGGCTCTGTATGCTAAGAAGATTCTGTCAGCAGCTAATATAAAGGCACTTCTCGTTGCCCTCCATACATGAGTTTTTCCCTCATAGCTCAGTATTATAGAAGGACTCAGAATGCAACAGAGGCAAGTCCATGAGCAAAAGGGGAAGATACGTTTTATCTGTTTCCGTTTTTGTGCTGCCATGCCTTCACAAAATGCCACCTAGCATGTCTGCAGAGGCAGAAATTGACAGTGGTGCTATCCAACATTTCTTAACTTAGGCGCATGTTTAAACTCATTTACATACTTTTTGCATTACAATCTTTATTGTACTTCATTGTAAATACACTTCATAAGCCAATATGTCACTATGAAACTGAACATACAGAACGAAGTCTCTTTTTGCTAGCTGCCTTTTCTTAACTGAAGTTCATACAAAATTATCATTTCATGTACAGCCAAAATATTTCTATATGTCTGAATTCTCAATGGTAAAATTAATCAACTTTCATTTTTTTCTAGCACAGTTAATTTAGTTTCAGGAAGTGTTCAGAGGAGTCATTAAATAAATACAGAAAGTACTTCTATTTAGAGAATTTATACTCAACACATGCTTATTGAAACTTTCATCACCTTTTTTTTTTTTTTTCATGCAAGTCTGGATACTCAGTGTTCTAACTCATTTCTTTTTCTCTCCTCTCCTCTCCTCTTTCATTTATTTATTTATTTTTTTTAAGGGATTTCCTATAATTGTATTCATTCACCTTTTTCTATAATTATTTTCATTTGCAACAATCAAAAGGTGCTATGATGGTTTTTCATTCTTCAAAAATAAAAAAAAATTAAAATTCTGCATTTAATACTGTAAGGAAGACACACAAAATTTTTCTAACTATAGAATTGTGTGTATATGAGTATTATATGTGTGATGGTGTGTAAGTGGAAGAGCATATCCACTTGTGTAATTAGTCAGGCAACAGTTTAATTTTCTATTTGGAACAGGAATGTTTCACTAAACTTCCCAAAATAGCAATTGGAAACTATAAGAAAATTATGCAAATAAGAAAGAATTAAATAACTTAATTATAGTGTTTTGTACTTTGTTCCATATTCTCTTGTGTAATAGAGCATAGCATTTGGCAAGCTAATTTGAAAAAAAGTTTAAAAATTGTTGTTTTTTTTTTTTAAAAAAAAAAAAAAAAGAAGGAAAAAAAAACCCAGACAACTATTCTAATCATTGAAATCTGCATTTGAGCTTAATCAACTTTGAACTTAAACTCTTTATCAATGGTGTTGACAATTCACCCTCAGCAATTTGGAAAGTTTGTGGATGGCAAATAGTGTCATTGTACCTGGATAATATAAACAAGGAAGAATGGGCCATGCTTAACATCTAGAATTAAACCAAAGGAAAAATAAACAGCATAAAAACAAACACCTCAGCAGCTAACACCAATATGTGCACTTCAGGATTAAATATGAAAACTATAGTACCAAGTTTGTGTTTAGCAGCTACACATATTTAGTGGAAACAATAGCAGCAGTACTGAGAGAATAAAAGCATCAAACACAGAAAAAGCTGTAGGAACACATGCACTGTTCAAATAGCATTTATGGTGCTAGTATAAATAACAAGCTTGAAGACATTATCAGCAACTTTCCCACTTTAATTGGTCCATCTTCCATTTGAGAAGATGCAAATGTTTAACTACTTTCCAATTAAGCCCAGGATCTTACTGAAAAAAATACAGCTGGAGAGTCTGGTGTGTAACAATAACAATTAAATAGATTTAACAATCCTGTGGCTTCAGAAGACCAAAAATGCTAATGAAGTAGTGTTTAGCATTCAGACCATTAAAAAGAAACTGAAAGAAGTAGCTGCGGTAATTAAATCTTTGCAGTATTTACTGGCACAATTACAAATAGTAGAAATGGGAGGTCAAAATATACCAACAGATACAGCACTGAGAAACAGCAAATGGAAGCTGGCACTACTAAGCAACCAAAACAAGAAAGAAAGCTCATAGGAAGAAAAATGGTCTTCCTGTGGAAAATAAAACAATGTGAAATTGTAGAAAATAAGAGGTCTTGTAAATCTGTGGAACTGAAATACAAAAACACCATAAAGTGGTCTAAAAAAAGGTTTTAAGGAACAACTAGTAAATTGAAAAAAAAATTATCATAAATCTTCAGATACTTCAGGGGCCATTCTACCAATGAAATTGTAGGGCTAGTGGATAGTTGGGACAAAAATTCACTGACAAATCCTCATACTCCTACATACATAAAACTGTCAGTGGCAGTCACTGTACAAAGCAGCTAGACTGCCATTTTCTCCAGTGTTTTCATTTACATGGTAAAGATGACTGTACTTTTATAATATATGTGGCAAATATAAGAATTCAGCACAGAGTGTTTGAATTACTTGATGGGCATCCAACATTTCAGCTTGCCTGGGACACAGTTTGTGAAGAGGAATTATCTTGGGCTGCATACACATAGGTTACTTGGAAAGTAATGCCTCCTATTTCTTTCCATGGAAATTACAATAGACACAAAGAGCACCGTAATGTTGTTTGATAAAGCAAATTCTCAGCTGCCAAACACTAGTTTTCAACAGTCACCACCATTAGCATTGCATTTTCACCAGTGTTGAACAAGAGTCTCCATGTTGCATTTATAAAAATCTGTGCCAGCAGAAGTGACCCACTATTGCCTCTGCTGAAAAATGCCCCCCACTACCTCACTGTGATCATATCCACTGTTTGGTCTCTATCAGTGTTCAGCAAGGATTTATGAATGTCCACAGTTGCCATTTTTTCTGCATGGAGGAATTAAGTGACACTCCTTTGGCCCATCTGTATTTCCATGCCAGATGCCATTTTGTTAGACTTCCCATTCACTGCCATCAGTCACACAGGAACAAAATGTAATGAAGTATTGGTGTGAAGATACAACTTCTACTGCCATACCATCAACATCCAACTTTGATGTTGTGTGCCAACATAGAGGAGGCATTACTTCTGAAGCAGAACTTATATTTCTTAGAAGGAAATCAGTATCCTTCATTTCAAAGTATATCATAGAAAAAAACAATTACGTAGCACTCCTAAGAGACTAATTTTTAACTCCTACTTCAGTTACAATAATTATCCTGAATACACTCTATTTTTTGTAGACCTCAGTACAATACAATACAACACAATACAATACAATTGTGGTAGCAATGGTAATGGGAGGACAGTTGGACTAGATGATCTTGTAGGTCCTTTCCAACCTTGCGATTCTATGGTTCTGTGATACATGAACCAAAAAATGGAAAGAAATCCTAAAGCTGCACTGTTGATTATTTCATAGTTAAAAGGATGAGTCTATACAGCATATTTAATATTAAATATCAGGACTGTTCTACAAGATTATTTTCCATTTATTGATTAAAATCCCTAAAAATGAAGAACTCCAGCTTTTTACAGCACCAATGGGAAAAATGCCAGGAGGGAGCTATGAGAGCCATCATGCTTCTGTTTATGATTTATTGATGTTCAACATTTTTCTGTAACCACAGGCTGACTTTTGTTTATACTTCTTAGAAATTTGATGTTACAGTAACTCCAGTCATCTGTCATATCAATATTCCTTCTCCATTCCCTTTGGTTATAAAGCTGGAACTAAAGAAGCCTGGACCTCCCGTATTTCTTTTACATATTTGTCACATACTTTATTCTGTATTTTATTCAGTTTATTTTCTCATTATGTTGAATCTTCCTCTGCTAAAGAAGCTGTACTATTCTACCCTCAACAGAAATATGAAGAGCTAGCTATATCAAATAACTAATTTTGTGGTTAACATTCCCTGTGGCACACATAGAACTGAGGTTTCTGCCTCTGTTTTGAATTCGGGAATTTAAAGAGGGCCTCCTGAACTTCACACACTTGTTTCTGTCACTGATCTATTCACTATTTTAAGGACTTAGCATATTTTCAAGTAAAATACTTCAATGATCCCAAAGCTCACTTAAATGTAGACGATGAAGATACCTGTAACTGGTGAAAACTTCCACAACAAAAGAAAATGTTTTCCTCTATAGTTTAAGCAAACATTGTGCTGGGAAATTAATAACTCATGCGTTCTTGCTTTTTGCAGCAACAATATTGCTTTTGTTTTCTTTTCTTTCCATTATTAAGTACTTATCTTCTGGTCCAGATACAAGAGGAAAAATTTCAAGAGCAGCTGTGGAAAGTCCATTCTAGCAACAGCTGGATTATGGAAGGAATGAGGGGATAAAATGACCACCTCTATTGAGTCCAAGTATACTCCCCTGGTATGTTTTAATGCTAAAGTTTAATTTAATAAAGTCAAGGAAGATGCTTACTCCAGGTTTAAGATAAATTCTTGACTTTCTACTAGTCATAAGTAATGCATTAGGCAGTCCAGAAGGAAGGTACGGTTACATACCAAAACCATCATCTGTTGCTGGCTGACACTAGATTTACCCTTTTGTTTCCAACACTATCATCAAAATAAGGAAGTCTACTTGCTTGCAGTTTTAGAAGAAAGTTAACTTGTGAGGTTAATTTAGCTTTTCTGATTTTGTATGAGGCAGAGGTCTTCCTAGCTTTTCTGAAAAGCTGAGCAGCACTGAAGGTACTGGTAGTAACAGCTGGGTAGAAAGGAGGAATAGATAATATGCACTGAATTTAGTTTAATGCAATTATTTGAGGATGCATTGTTAACAACTCATGACAAAGGCAGTGAAAATTGTTTCTTCAGATTTTTCTGTAGGGATGATCAATACATCTCTTGGGATTTAGATTATCTAAATTTTTATTCTATCTGAAGTTGTTTATAAATTATCCACAAAAATCTTCACACAAGAGCTTAGCCCATCAAATGCAAAACTGACAGCATCTTGATGACCTTTCAGCATCAACTGATCATAGCAGAGCAAAATGCTTCTCTGTTTGCTATTCAAAAAACTGGAAAAAACCACCAAATGCAAAATTCAAATATAACCAGTTTTCAAGGACTGCTCAAAAAATTTTTATTATCTTAAAATTTTGCTCTTTTTTCCAAAACATAAATTACTGTAAAAATATTTTAGGATTAGCAAGATTAATATTTCTTCATTGGGAAGAATTTCCAGTATATAAACAATGACTGCATTGATTTAATAACATCACTTTAATATACTCAAGAGTACAGAAGAGAAAAACAAAACAGTAATGTATCTAAGAATTATCAAGATTGCTTGGAAATTAAACAAGTTTAATACTCATAGCTTTAGTTTTGTTGTCTTTATTATGCTATGAGTTAGCAGCTTGGGGAAAATTCGTATTTTACTGAATCACAGAATGGACCTCAAGGATTATGAATCTCCAACCCCCCACCACAGGCAGGGGCACCAACCTCCACATTTTATACTAGACCAGGCAGCCCAGGGCCCCATCCAACCTGGCCTTGAACACCTCCAGGACTGGGGCATCCACAACTTCTCTGGGCAGCCTGTTCTTCACCTCTCTCGTAATAAAGAACTTCTCCCTGACATCCAACCTAAATCTTGCCTCCCTCAACATAGGTATTTTTTCTCCACAAAATTCTTAAGGTAAATGGATTCTACTTTCCTAAGAAAACATATCAGTAAGTCATAGCCTTTTTTTTTCTGGAAAAAAAAGGAATGCACAACAAAGTAATATTGGAATGAAAATCATTAGTCCATGGTACATTTGCAAAACAACTATTCCTCAAAACAGAAGTTGACCAACTGCATTTGCTCTTTTGAAACACACTTCATCTCAACAGATAGCAGCTATGGCCAAAACATGACTAGGAGACTAATCATTGTGTAGTTATTTGCCAAGACCTTCACCTTTGAAAGCACTGCATTTCTGATCCACATCTAGTTTTGTTGCTGTGGTGTTTTTTTTTTCAGGTCCTGATATGTGTATACATTTCACCCTTCCTTGACTTCATCTCACTGCAACTAGGAGCCCATGCTTTAGACTTCATGTGAATTAAACCTGTGAGAATGGTCCAGTCAAAGAGATATGTGCCACTAAAAAGTTTTCAGTGTCCTGCAGCACAGTCCATTGTGTATATTACAAGATACATTTTACAGTGCAGTGCCACTGGCAGAAAGATCTGAAAGCTCAGTCAGAGTCTTCATGACATTAATCAAAGCATTATATTCTAACCCTATCATAAGAGTCTGGACTAATTGTCTGCCATGCTTGGTCTGCATCTGAAATGGGAGAAACATACTTAAGGTTTCCTTGTTACCATCCAAAACTCCTTTACACTTACGTCAAGTAAACAGAACAGAGAACAATACCTGGACTGTGTAACACAGGCAGGATCAGTGATCTGACACATCATGTAAGGAAAAAAATATGAAGTTTACAGAGCATAGCCATGTCCAAGATCTGAACTTTCTTTTTTTAGTAAGTTCATTAAAGGTTCTGTAAATTGTCAAAGTACATTGTCAAATTAATTAAGATGTAGTTTACCTGAAAAGAATCCTGATAGTTCTTTTCCTTGGAATGCATCACTTTTTGCAATTGTTTCATCATGTACACCTCATAAATTATTTCATAACACAGGTCTCCCTCCAGTGCTGTAGTACTCTCTCATAATGTCTGGTTAGAGAAATTGCTTCTGCCTTCCTATTATTACTACAGCAACTTTTTTCCACTTCCTCAAAAATTCTTTGGCTCAGATACAAGGCTGTTACTCCAGAAAAGACACATGCATAAACTGAAAGAAAACAGTGTTATACAGCAATCTTAGGTTCAATTCAATCACAAAATCAAAAAGTGAAGAAAATAGAACCTTTCAAATATTCCTTTTTGTGGATATAAATTCCTATGAGATAGTGGTGAATCAAAACTGAACTTTCTATTCAAGATATATATTTTATAGCCTTTTTTACATGCCATTTTGAATTTATTTATCTATTTATTTTTTTAATCAATCACACAGGACTCAGAGTAGCCATGTTTTATTATCTTGTATCTTCATTTGTAATGGTGAAATAATTTAATACTGCTACTTCTTACTGGTTTACTGGAAAACTGGTTCCTAACAAAGTCATTCATTTTTTGTCTGCTGAGAGAAGATATTGGGACTTTTAGGAGATGAGACAGGTTATGACAGATGCTGTAAGAGATCCAAAACCATGTAGGTCATTATATTCTGATGTCATAAATTACTTCTGAATATCTTCCAGCCCATATTTATTTTCTATGTAAACTAAAAAGAATGTTTTTATCATCACTTTCTGGCATAGGTAGTAAATCTCTCAATATAAAATGCGTACAAATAACATCAATTTACCAGTGGATGGCATATTGCTTATGCTTTTAGTAGACACTAAATTCCTTGCTTATTGGAGGAACCACGCTTTTTTCCACATATTTTTCTTTTAGTAAATATAAGAATAAGATTCTCTTTTAATGTTTCCCAGTGTAGACTAAATCTTGTTCTAAGGATTTCTTCCAATTATTTTTAGAACTTTTTCATTACTTGTTAGGGTCTCCAGTTTTGTAGACTTTTTCCAGGAATCTCAGTATTGCTTAGTGATACTCCTCCTTCTAAAAGAAAGAAAATCCCAACCTGGTAGTTTCTGACTTTCAAGTTCTTTTGTGTAAGCACAGAAGATTCCACATTGATGAAAGGACATGGGATGCCTAGTAACATTATTCTCATTATATCAGACATAGTACAAGCTTGCCTATAGTGAAAGATGTATGAATACTCATATACAGAATGAAGACCTCTTATTTGGGAGAGATACATACATATATGGAAGAAAGAATGATGACCTATATTGTGTTAAAAGATCTTTTTCCCAAGTACCTCCAGCAGTAAGTCACTGCTAGGACATAAAATTGTCTTAGCATTCATTTGTAAGTAGTATGTGTACTAACAGGAAAAAAAATATATTCAGGGTAAAATTTAAAATTTTTTTTCTTCTATTTTCTCTTTGTTCTTCCATGAAAGCAGAAGATATCAGCTGCTATTATTATTATTATTATTATTATTATTATTATTATTATTATTATTATTATTATTATTAATTAGATACAAGTTGGTTTAGGTTCAGGTTAATTTATGAAAGGCAAATTGGCTTGCACATTAAGCAGTTTTAAAAGCCTGGTGAGTTTTTGCTGAGCTGAAGTATTCTGCTTCAAAAAATAAATCACTCCTTGTAATAATGTAAATTCATTTCTCAGTTGTTAGATTCCCTTATGTTGTATCTTACATGATATCAGGTGCATTCAGAAATCTCAGGTTCATAAATATTCAGAAATTACCTTATTTCTGGGTAATTTTGAAGACAGAAAGAAATTTTGAACATGTACAAAGTATTAAAAGTGATTCCGTTTTATACCTCTGGGACTGTAAACTAAGCTGAGAAAGTTAAAAGAAAAATACCATGAGAAGTTTAAAAATAGGAAGAAAGGAAAATAAAAATTAAATAGGGAGGAAATAAAAATAGAATAAATACATTGGTATGAATTTTGAGTCAAAGCCTTCAAGAGTGTAAAACTTCACGGATTGAATACTGAAGTATTATATAAAATGTAACATATAGTAATGACCCACCTCAGTGCACCGTAGGAGTAAATACAGGTTTTCTTTACAAATTTATTTTTCCCAACCTGAATGGCATCCTGACATCTTGGAAGACATGGAAGCAATAGGAAAGTGCAGTCAGAAGACCTGTCCTAAAGCTGTCACTTCATTCAGTGGGTTTACTTTTCACTTGCCTCAAATATCTCAGTACTGTAGTGTAGCACTGCTTTCTGTAATTATAGCTTTTATTGTCTGTCTTTACAGGCTTATGAAGAGGAGTGATAAAAGACCACTAAGCTGATTGCACACCATGCAGAGAATGGAAGTATTCCTCAGTGATAATATTGACTGGATTTATGACCATTTTGTGCTGCCAAAGTCTCATAAAGAAGAACATAATGTGAAGGGAAATACATCACTGCACAGGTGTAAATGACTACACAAGATGCAAGGAGAGCAGAATCAAGACAGTTGTACCTAATAAACATATACAGCCCAGGAACTGTTGCAGACTGTCATGTAAATGCTTAACATGTGGTTCTGTTCTGAAAAAGTGACTTTAAAATGCACTGTGCTTTTTTATTGTATTTCAGTGATGTGATTTAAATTTTCTTGAGTTATAAGTAAAAGCTTTCTTTTCTGATAGATTTTTAGCACATTAACAAACTCCATGAGAACTTCAAACTCCATTCAAAACTCAATTTTCCTTTCTTATAATGCGCTGCAAAAATAAATATTATCCTGACCCATCTTTGTCCCACTGATGCCCTTACAAAATTACAGACTTCACCTCTTAAGGCACCAAAACAAATTTTGGCATCAGAATACAGAAGTAAATGTTTTGAAAAACATATCTAAAGAATGATATCTGAAAAATATATCTAAAGAATTGTACACAGCAGTTGTGCATTGAATTTCTGATAAACCAGACTGATTATAAAATCCATTCCAAGTTCTTCCTAATGTTGAATTATTCAGAGTTTTGGTTTTTTTCTGAGTTTCTGTCCAAAATCATACAAATAAAAATGGAGCACTTTTATAGCTCCTTTAAGATGTTTTTCCTCATACAAAATGGGCTTTTTCACTTTTAATAGTAGTGTGGGTAAAGTAAAACTTAGTTTAATAGTTCAAAATTCATAAAGAAGGACACTTAAGCTCAATTATTCACTGCAGGCTCAAACTCCCATTGTTTAAAATATCAGTAAATGTAAACATAAGTTATTGTCTGGATTTGGAGACAGAGCGAATAAAATGTGCTCATGAGAATGATTTCACAGTAGTAGGGAAACAGACTAAGTAATCTCACAGATCGTTTCCCTGCATTGGCATGCCCCAAGTATTGGAAACGCGATTAATTTCCTAATACAGGTGTTATCACAATAGAGATAGTAGAGAGCTGTCTACTTCCTCTTATCAAGCTTACATTTATTTCTGCTTCACAAATGTGGAAAGAGATCCAACTGCGGAAGAGTGAAATAGTATCACACAGTGCTGTGACTAGGCACCCCCACACACACCAGTGTGTGTGGATAATGGATGGTTACCCCGTGGGATAGAGCCAGGAGCTGAAGATTAGAGACACAGAACCATCCCAGTGTTGCAAATAGAAAGCAATTTCACTATGCCACACTTATAGGATTGAAGATAGACTATATTCATTGATATAATGTAGATAAAATATAGAGATATAATGAAGTTTAATTGTAAATAAAGCAGCTACATAACAAGATTTGAGATGGCTGGATATACTTATTTAGTCCGTAGAGGGTAGGGTTAAAAACACATACAGAAGGCCATCCTGTTGAGTTACAAAGTTCAGAGTGGAATCCCTTGCTTTCTAAACTCCTTGAATCACAGAGATAAGGATACTAGGTGCCTGTGAATCCACTCCTAGTCCCAGAACTGGTCAATGCCTATCTTGTATTTACACAGTGAATCTAAGATATAAGCTTATCGAAGCTAACAAATCTTAAAATCAAACTGAGATGTGACCTTAACAAGGCTGACTAAGACTAAAAATAACTTTAATTAATAAATTTAATTTAATTTAATAATTTCCCTTTTCCCTTCCCACTTTCAGGGCCCAGGGGGGCCAGAGGCCTACTACCCCCCTGTCACAGACATAGATTGATCTAGAAAACTCTGAGATGGGGAGCTGGACTACAAAACCTTGAATTGTCCCTTCCAAGTCAAATGATTCTATGGTTCTATGATCCCAGCTCAGTGCAGCAAAACCTGAAGAACTGCCAGTAGCCAAGAAAATAAAACTTACACAGCTAGAGCAATTAAAAGTCAGGAAAAGCCAAGCAAGGATTTTCAGGACTACAAATTCTGATGTCAGTGGCGACATTGTCTTAACAGTGATACAGAGGTAGCTCTCCTGTAATTTTCTCCAGTTTTCTCCATCTGATGATTAATATACACATCACTGTGATTTACTGTATTGACTGCAAGAAGTTGATTGTTGTTTTAGGCACTCAGTAATGAACAGTGAAAAGTAAAATAATTTGGACATTTATCCAAGACATATATCCTGGAAATAACAAACATCTGTCAAAATATATAAGGAAAACAAACCTGCTGTATGAGAATTGTGACTGTGAGATATAACTCACTGGTTCTAAGTGAACCCATATACTTGTGACTGTGTCTCTTGTTTCTTACAAAGAAAGGACTTACATCTATTAACACAGGTGAACTCCCTGACCATGTTATTTATTTATTTTTACTAGCAAAGAAGGACATTTTTTGTTCTTGCTAATATCACAGCAATATCACCTCTCCTTTGCCTTCTTAAAGTTTGTTTTAAGCTCATAGTGACTTTATAAGAAATAAGGGTTATTCTGTTTTGGGTGAGATATGTGTTATGGGAAGTGACTGTCCTCTGGCCCTTGTAGCTATTTTTTAGCTTATTAGAGTGGATTTAACTTCCTCGAAAGGAAGTAACATAATAAGAAAATATTGCTCTCTTGTTGACCAATGTCCATAAACTTTCATTCCCCTCTTTTAATACAAGCAAACAATTTAGTCACTGAATATGTACAAAAGGAAATCAAGTAATCAGTCCATAACTTAATGACACATTACTCTGACAAAAACTAGGCTCTTGAAGATACTTGAATTCTGAAATTTTTCTCTCCTTCATGCAGTCTTTGTCTTTACTCCGGGACTCAAAGGTGTAGGGATTATGTTAACTTACCACGAATATCCAGGCCATGAAATTCTTGTGCAAGTTTATATTATAGAGTAACAAGGAAACTCTGTGTATCTCTAATTTCTGAAAGACTTTTGGTATTTATGAACTAAGGAAACAATTTGCTTTTCTAAATGATAGTCCTGAGTTTTTCTGCATCTTGTGAGGTCAAGAGAGTAAAATTCCATTCCATTTAAGCAGTTACAATAAAAACCTTTTTTTTTTTTTTTTTTTTTTTTTTTTACCTAGTTCAAAATAAATTCAGTGAATGCTGAATTTTTTCATATTATTACAACAAAATAATTACAGGAGCCAATCTCATCCAGTGCCTTTTTACACTAGACAGAACTACAAAGCTTCAGTGTATTACAAGTCTAGTGAGTGTATTGCTCTTTTTGTCAACACAAAGGTGATAGCTTTTCTTCTTGTTAGTGAGAAATCAGAAGCTCAAAGAGTCATTGTTTGCAGAAAATAGTGATAATTACCTGAAATGTTTTAAGAACAATTATAGTTTTTCTGCAAAATAGGCTGCTAAGCTAGGAAATGGGTCTTCCAGATATTTTCACAAATACAATTAGAAAATGTAATCATGAATTCCTTCTGAAGCAGAATCTTTCAAACTCTTTGTGCCTTCTAACACAGAGAAGAAGCTACTCTGTGATCCACAAAGTCTTTTTTTGGGGGGAAGAGGTGTTGGGAACGGAAGCAAAGAATAGCAGTTTACCCAGCAGCGGGCTTCAAGCCAGATCAGAATAAGCTGTACAAGGAGGTGCCGTTTTTCCTTCTGTTGTTGTCATGCCATTTCCTTCTGTTTTCATGGCTCTGCTTAAAAGAGAAGAAGCTGGTCCCCATGGCTATAATTACTGGCCCACTGCTGAGAGATGATTAGAGGGTAAGTCATGCTGGCTCTGTGAACAGACAAGGAGAATGTAGAAAATTGGAAGCTGTGTGCATTGGCCTCACCACATCAGTTTATATTTCCTCACCTTTCCTTCAGTCTTCAGTTATTTTTTAAGCATGTGTGGCCTCACAATAGTAAATGACAGGAAAAAGTGTAAAAATAAATGGGTAGATAGATGATAGGATATTGCCACAAACAGTCTTGCTTAATCTTTATTTTTATGCAGACCCCTGAGGGAATACTTGTTAATCAGAGTTTCAGTTTTTAAAAATTACAAGTTTTGTGTCAACACTACTGGGATAAACAGCATGGAATATGCCTTTTTCTGTTTTGTAACTGAAACATTTCTGGTTTCTCAGAGCATTCATAAAATGTTCAACATTTTATTGGGTGCTCATTAGAAGTATTCTAAGTTTCAAAGAATGGTAATGTGGTTATTTTTCACAAAATATTTTGATTTTATGCAATGCAATTCAAAACATAACAGAACAAACTGATCCGATGTAATTACCTTCTGAATGTGTTAAATAAGATCAGGACCTCTTGCAGGTGCAGCTGACAGATAAAAATAGTTTCTGCTACTGGGTGTATCTACAGTCTGTGTACTCAATATCATAGAGTAGGCAAAAGAATATTTAAAAGGGAGAACAGAAACTAAGATAAGTGATTTCCCAAAGTCAAGTGAATGAGAGAATTGAAGGTGAGAATGGTGGCAAGTGGAGTTAAATCCTGCTGGCAACTAGGCACAAATTTGTTCCCCAGGGGTTAGTTTTGGGGCCTGTCCTGCTCAGTGTCTTTGTTGATGATCTGGATAAGTGCACTGAGTGTACTTTGGAGTTTGGAGGAAATGTTGACCTGCTTGGGGGTAGCAAGGCCCTGCAGAGGGATCTGGACAGGCTGGATGTCATGGGTTACCTAGGTTTACCTGTGCCCATGACAGGGACCACTGCCCCAGAAATGAAGGGAAAGAAGGGAATGGATAAAAACAGTGGCAGCAATCTAAGGAGGAAACTTATTTTACTGAATACAATATTGGAATACGAGATAACACAATATAGTACAATATAATTGAGGCTTAATAAATTAAACAAGAGAGAGAGAGAGAATCCCCGAAAACCAGGAGGCCTACTGCTAACTCTAGGCAATAGGGCTGGAGCGCAGAGATGACAGAGCTGGAACACAGAGAGCTAGAGAATAAGAAGAGAGCGTTCCAGCCTGGAAGTGAAATTATATATGTCCTCCTCCGGTGATTCATCTCTGGCTGCGACGTCCTCTGGGATATGTAGTTCTCTTCCGAGAGCTGAGTACTCAGGACGCTGCCATTCCACGGAACTGGAGCATGAACCTTCCACACTTCCACATACCCTCAATCACACTTCCACATACCCTTAATTACACTTCCGCATGCCCTCAATTACACTTTCACATACCCTCTATTACACTTCCACATACCCTCTATTACACTTTCTTATACCATCAAAACAGTTTGTCCCATTCAAACACCTTTAATACCATATAACTTTCCCTTAGCAATCCGTATCGTTCAGTTATAAACATAAACTTACTTTCTCTTTAACCCTTTTTCCTTTGTACATAATTCCACTATTATACCCTCAATTAATGATTCATACTGCACATGATGTTATGATGTAGAATATTGACAGCAACAGCATGAAACCATGACACTGGATCACTGGGCTGAGGCCAGTGGGATGAGGTTCAACAAGACCAAGTGCTGGGCCATGCACTTTGGCCACAGCAACCCCAGGCAACATAACAGGCTTGGGGCAGAGTGGCTGGAAGACTGTGTAGAGGAAACGGACGTGAGGGTATTTAGATGTAATACTGAGGGACATGGTTTAGCGAGAAATATTGGTGACAAGTGGACAGTTGGAATGGATTATTTTAGAGGTCTTTTCCATCCTTGCTGATTTCATGGTTCTATGATTCTACTAAATAGGGAATAAGCTTTTTAAGGAGAGAAGTTTTGTTTAAATCCCATTGTGCTTTTTATGGCCACCAGAGTACTGCATACAATTGAAAAAAATTATTCACTGCATTACTTGTAAGACTGTCTTTTTGGGATTCTGAAATGTATATTCACTGTGCCAGGAAACTACTGATTGGAATTTTTCAGCCAGCTTCCATGCTCTTCTATGGGGATGTAACACTAGGCTGCAGACACACATATGTGGTCACTTAACAAGTGAAACTATTTAACATTTAAGGCATCTGCTGTATCTTTCAGGTACAAGTAACTGGATATTTACTTCTAAAGTGAATACTTTGCAGTCAAGAGTTATCTGATGAATGGGAGAGTCTAACTGTGCCTATTCATGACGTAAGGTGAACACTTTTGATTAAGGGTAGGATTTGTTTTTTTAAATACACATGCAGACACCTATGCCATTCTTTGTATAAAGGACTCTAAGTGAAGAGATCCCATACCTACTCAGCTGATAACAAACTCTGAAACTGAAGTTTCTCTTTTTTTTTCCTATTTTTTTCCCCATCTCCTCCATGCTCTGGAAGAACTATTATGCTCCTCTGGAAGCTGCTGTCATTCTCTCACTGCTTCTGACTCCCTTCTAGCACAGATATGCTTACAAAGCCTCTGTGGTGAATTATCCTTTTCTACACTTCCTACTGTTTGAAATTTATTTAGAGTTTCATCATGACTCATCAAAATACGACACTCAGCCATCCAAAGCCTTTATTACTAACTGAAAAGTGAAGAGACTCTCAGATCTAAAATTTGAAGGGAATTTATAGCTACCTAGTACTCATAAGACTGTGTAATCTGCCCTGATTGAGAGAGAAAACACTCCATTAAATCAGAAAAGCTTTTAAAATGGTCAGAATAGATTGCTTCATGTTTAGCCATAATTTGCTTGATCTCAGTTTCCTCTCTCTCCAAAACAATAATTAACTACTGCTTGTGTGAAAGGGAAAAATAAAACCAAAACATTATAATTGAAGGGAATAATCAGATTTTAGAAAACACTTAGCTGTGTAAAGTTTCTTCAATTCTATGATTTAAATAATCTCAAATTTCTTACCTCATGCCAATATCCAGAAATAATAAAATTTTCCCTACTAGAAAACTCTACTAATCCCATGTTTCTCTGCCTCTGGTCCATGAGTCGTTAGTAAGAAATTAGAGTATATATTCTTACATGTGCTAGTGATTGAACTGTAAAATTGGGTAGAGAGGAATAAAATTGCTACATAAGCATTCAGGCATAGACTAATTCTTTTCAGTTGTAGATAATCTTGTGGAATTGTGCAGTCCCGGGCAACCTTTTTTCCAAAGGAGTTAGATAATCCTCGCATATATAGCTAATCAAGGCTTTCTGATGGCTTTAAGGTTCACTGAATCGACTTAATTACTAGCTATGACTGTTAAAATAAGAACATGAATGCGTAGTTGAAAATGCCTTTACTGTATTTTCAGTTCTCCTTTTAAATTTATATTAAATATATTAATTGTAGGCCAAAGTAGAGCATTTCAAAATTATTTTTCTTTTTTTGTTGTTGTTTTAAAAGTCATACCATTGAGTACTATATGCAAATTAAATCAACGTGCATGAAATACTATTAATCCCATATCCTAAGAGCTAATGACTCAAACAGTAAACAGGAATTATGAAAAGAATACGTATAGTTTTTTTTTTATCTCTAGGGGATGGGAAGCAAAAAAGCAAACTGTTTTTTTCTTCAGTCATGCAGAAAATTTATGTCAAAATACAGTTTGTCAGAATCAAGAGATGTTATCTTGACTGGAAATGTACCTCTTTACCTGGCATGATTTAGTAGGAACACAAGGATAATATAATTCCCGTTGTTCCCAAATCCAGTTTTTCACTGACATGAGTAGGCAGATTGCTTGATACTAGAGCTATTTCTATTTATCCCCTCCACCACTTCTTCAAGTAGGTTCCTCCAGAATCTCATTGCTTTGAGCGTTGATCTATATCTTCTTCTTAAATGTATCTACTGCGAACATACTTTGTATTTTTCTTTGTGACAGAATTGGCCATTGTTTTAGCTAGCTTTCCATTTATGATCCTTTCTCTTCCTCTGCTAAGTTGTTCAGTAAGTATGAAAAACATGCATCCTAAGCTTTTGTTTACTGGGATCTTGCATGAAACCTGACCAGGAGCCTATTTCACATGTAGGAGCTGGCAACCAGCATCACAGCTCACCCCAGCAAGGACTATACCTGTTTTCATGTAAGGAAGCCATACAATTTCTTGACCCCCCTGCTATTTGTTCTTCAATTAAGAAGTTTAACAGCTCTCTGGGAACTTTCTCCCAGCTCCAGCGCCCATGTAGAGGTTAGGAAGGCCTGTCTCATGCTGGGAACAAGTTTCTAATACTTCAAAAGTCTATAGGAAACCACAGATAATGGAATAGAATTTCCTATTCCATTTGCAGTAGATGTCTTATGTAAAGCATAATTGTCATGGATCTGAACTCAGAAGAATATACCTATTCTGCTTTTAGATAAATGCTGGCTAACCAGCCTGAAAATAAACAAACATATAAATAAATAAACCATACTTTTACTGAGCTGTTTAGAATAGCAATAAGGACAAGCACCAGATTTCCAGTTTGCAATGAGACTTTTACACCTTTAAATATTTTGAATTCCAGGGGAAGCATTAATTTAGTCTGAACTGAATTTTCTTTGTAAGGATAGTACTTCTTGTACTCTACTACCTGCTGTTTCATTGTATGTCTGCTGAAAAGCTTTCAGCATTCATTTTCATTTCAGTTCATGGGTGTCATTTTTGGTTAAGTATGAAACAGCCTGTTACAAGTTTTTATGAAATGGTAATTTAACTGACCAACTGGCTTTCATATCTTTGCATAAAAAGCAATTAGCACTAGAGAATCCAGTAGTCGATTTCATTACATTTTTGAGGTTTGACACTTTTCAAAACCCAGTATACCAAGTGTATCCTTCCCATATTGAAAATAAGTTATTTTTCACCTGTTCCCAGTAATTTTAGCAGGCAGATGAATAGAAAATGTAAACACAGCAAAATAAAGATGAATTACCAAGCAGACGCTATGTGAGAAGAATGTAAAGTGGTTGGGGCTTTGCCCAATGCTGGCCTTGCAGCTGGTGTCCAGCTTACAAGATTGCAGCTGCAGCTGTAATACCTTCTTCAGTGGGCTCTGATTACTCTCATTTACTTAGTCTCTCTGGACTTCCTAACGCTACATTTTGCCTGGAACCAGTAGCTCATCTTTGTCAAGAGGGTCCTAAAATAACCTCTAATCTCATGGGAGATGTGAGTTTGGGTCCAGATTTGGTTTAGGACAAAACTCTGCTCAGGTCTCTTCCCTTGACAAGCACTGTGTATGTTTCTGTGCTTATATAAAAGGCTAACATGATCTTACCCACCAGACATGTTTTCAGCAAACAAGAGTACAACAAAAGAATAATGTCAGGGTTTAAATTTTGTTGAAGAGGGGTAGGAAGGAGAGTATTATGCACTGAAGTTTACAGTCACATAGACACTCCTCTTAATAAGCTCAGGATGGCTCTGGGAAATCAGACGTACCTGTTCCAGCACAATTTTAGGATGAGCTAGCTGCTTCTCTGATCAGTTTTATGGCTGAAGCCATGTATCTTGATCCTAGATGGTGGATGATTTAAATACTCTTTATAGGTATTTTCCATGCTTGGGAATGTGAATACATCTGATTGGAGAGTAAAGGCTTAATTCATCTCAGAATTCATCTCAGAAGAAGATACAAAAAATATGTCAGGTGAATCACTCAACAAATGTTCATTTGTAAGTGACAGCCTCAGATGTAGCCCTCTTCAACACAGATATAAACACCAAGAAATAGATGCAGTGAAACTCACCTTCAGGATCTCCCATCTTCTAGGTCAAAATTGTGAATTCTAAAGATTTTATTATTTTTTTTAAGTTAGCCAAAGCCAAAATGTATTGCTCCAGTAAAATGCAGTGAACTACTGGGAAAAAGTATGAAAATATTTGTCTGATTTTATTCTTTACACTCAAATTACAACTAATAGCAAGGAGCAGACATGTGGGAGTCCAGGATATGATTGCAGCATTCTGAATGTAGCATACTCAGCAATTCCTCTTAAGTCATCTGTGATTTGGGATGTAATTACACAGAGGAAAAGTTATGAAACAATAATAATATGGATTTGTTTAAAGGTACATTCTGTTATTTTCAGCCTTCATATCCTTCTCTGAAATATTACACCTCTATTTTTTTATTTTTTTATTTTGTCCAGGGAAGTCTCAAAACTCAACATGTTTTTCAGGCATTTCAAATACATGGGTAATTCTTGCAACAGAAAACAAGTATTGTCCTAATGTACGGATCAGCGTTTTAATGTTAAGGGGTTTGAGACCTACATCACTGGTCTATTTTCTTTCTACCTTTTTAGTATTGTCATCATTTTATAGAGAAATAATGTTGTATAGTTTGTCCCATGTAAAATTTGTGTTTAATGATATCTTTTTGGAGCTCTACCGTCAATTTATGCAGCACTGAAAAGTTGTAATTCACCAGATTTTGTTTGGATCACAAGTGAAAATGAATGGGGTTACTTCCTCCTGGGCTGTTCACAACTCAGTAAATATCCACCTGGAAATGATTGGCAGTTTGAGGTTATGAGAAAGCTGATGTCTGCCAAGGTGGTACAGGCCAAAGCACAGGCAGAGCTGTGTGAAGTTTTTCCATGGTGTCAAGTTGCATTTTGCTGGATTTGAGCTGGTACAAATAACTGTCCATTCTTTGAGAAGAATTAAGTGCATGCACAGATTTTCAAATGCTATTTGTTTATTTCACAGGAGTAACAGCTTAAACAGTGTTTTCTTGATTTTATCTCAGTTGGTTCAGAACAGTTAATACTTCCATTTGTTAAGCTCTTTCCTATTCATGAATTTCAATATCTTAGTGTGACTTTTCTTAATTTGAGCTTCAATTTCAATACTCTAGGATTCCTGCATTACAGGCAAACACTGTGTGTGTAACACTGATACAATATAGTGGGAAGAAAATCCCATAATGGTTTCTTTTATTGTAAGTCTTACGCAGATCCCTGAAAAGTCATACATGTATGCATTTTCTTTCTTAAGCACATTTTCCATCCTGACATGATTACTCTCTCAAGACGGTCTCTAGAAGGTCTGTCAGTTCGGCCAAATTCTAATAATTACCTTCATTTAGGCCTCATGGTACTCTACAACTTCTTGAAAGGAAGTTGTAATGAGGAGGGGCTTGGCCTCTTCTCTCAGGCAACAAAAAGGACCCAAGGAAATGGTCACAAGTTGTATCAGATGAGGTTTAGACTGGACTTAAGAAGGAACTTTTTCTCTCAGAGGGTGGTCAGGCACTGGAATGGCTGCCCAGGGAGGTGGTGGAGTCACCATCCCTGGCAGTGTTCAAGAGGCGTCTGGATAGGGAGGTAGGAGATATGGTTTAGTGGTTTTCTGTAGGTATGGTAAAGGTGGATGGTTGGACTAGATGATCTTGTAGGTCCTTTCCAACCTTGTGATTATATGATTCTATGATTTATTCAGTTGTACATTTCACAATGAATATTCACTTTTTTATACAGCTTTAAAGCTAAGGAGAATTAATAATAATATCATAATCATTGTCATAGTTATTATTATACAAGAGTAAGTGCACAGTCTTGCACCTGGGGAGGAATAACCACATGCATAAGTGCAGGTAGGGGGATGACCTGCTGGAGATGAGATCTTTTGTTTTAGCAAAAGTCATTCAGCATAACCAAGACAATGCTAATTGCGAGCAAAGACATATCAACAGCATGAGAAAAACATTGGCCAATATAGAGCTTTAGAATGCATGGAATATATTAACTGGACAGAAATTAAAAAAATGCTTATAAATTAAAAACACCATTCCATGTGCATCTGCTGGCCAGCTGTATTGTGTACATGTGGGGAATTATTCACATATGTTGATCTGCAGGACCACACTAAGATGACAGTACTCATCTGATACCTGACACCAATGGTATTGTTACATGATACTACAACACTGCTGTTGTCAAAGAATGACCTCAGCATACCATAAAGTGTATGCAAACAAAACTCACAATGAATTTTTTATCAAGGCCATTTTGAGCCTCACAATTGGTAGTATTGCTGCAGCCCATTTTGGAGAAGGGAGCAATGCTGTTTTCAAGGTTAGGAACTTGAGTGATGCATTTCATCATGTTAATAGGATCTATTGCTTCTTCTCTGATTTTAAATTGATATTCATTCACTGCTTATAAAGCTTTCATAGAATGGAGAGAAACAGACTCCCCCACAAGAAAAAGGAGTTTTGAGACATGGATGAGAGCACATCTTTGACGTATCTACATAGTGAACTATTTGATAATGAACCAACAGTAGTGTTACTACCATGCTGTGCATACTGAAGACACTAAAATTCATTCAGCACCCTCATCAGCAGAGCCTTGTGCACCCCATCGTGATCCAGATGGCTGAATATCCACTAGTTCAGCCACAGTAGTAACTCCAAGTCCAGATCACACAACAGTGCTAGTACACTTGCTGCTGAATAGATTGTATGTACAAGTAGCAGTCTGCCCAGGTATCTTTGCCTCTGTGCATCCTATGCCAGCAACTCAGTACCCCATCAACAGTAAGTCTGCCCCAGCACCATCACACCAGATTCACTGCAATCCTATCATCTCAGTGCAAGCATATGCCCATTTTCCTGATTGACAGACAGAAACAGAGGATTACCAGCTGCATGTTTTTGTGCAGGATGGTGATGTCATGAGACTTTGCAGCCTCTCCCCACTCCACAATTCAGTCTGGGACTGTCCCAGCTACTGACTGTATCAGCTGTGGTCTTTGTCTCTCAGCACGACTCAGTAAGTCAGGCGCAGCGCCAGGATGACATGACCATATGGCCTCTGATCAAGGAGCAAGTTCCATTACAGCTATACAGTACTTTAGCTGAGCAGCACAGAAATCCTTTCAGTATGCTATCTATCTGCCTCTGCTGCTGGCCAGATGTTGGGCACAAACTGGGATGCTTATTCCAGTGTGCTATTCTGTAGTACATCAGTGTGACTAAAACTAACACTCATACATCCACAGCATAAACAGAAAACAACTGGCCAAAATACTGTGTAAGAAGTCCTAGAGAATCTTCATCAGGACAGTATTTTACCCTGATTTCATAATGCAAATTTTTGGAAGCATAATTTTTTTTTGTTTCAAAGATCTGTGTATCTATGTAAATTAGTGAATCTAAATTGTGAGAAATTGAATTCTATAGTTGAAAGGATATAAAGTTAAAGAGGTACTCAAGATAACAAAGGGACTGAATAAACAGAATGTAAATCAGCTTGTAAGTATACTTAGGATGGCTGCTTTGAATCTGGTTAATGTTTTGGAAAGTGGGAATAAAAGGGAAAAGACAGATACAGAGCTTAAAAAAGACACCAAAAAATAGGATTTTGAGGCTTCTTGGGTGTTTGATCCTTTTTCTTAATTAGCCTATGCTTCTGCTGTAAAAATGGAACCAATTAGATAAAATTAAAGAAATTGATTAAGAGATACACTCTTAAGCAATTTTTTTTTAAATTGTTCATAGAATCATAGAATCACCAAGGTTGAAAAAGACCTCCAAGATCACCTATTCCAGCCATCTACCTACCATCAGCATTTCCCCAGTAAGCTATATCTCAGAGTACAACATTCAAATGGTTCCTCATTACTGGTGCATTTGTGGCAGGGCGTTTATTTTTTATTTCAGCAGTTTTTTCAGTGTTGATGATCAAAGAGAGATGCATTTCCAAAGGTGCAGGGCAGAATAAGATTTCTGGTTTAGAAATATTAGAATGAGAATATTGTAATATCAGGCTTTGCGATGTATGATTTTGTATTTTTTCTAGTGTTAAAAGCTGAAAATATTACAGGAGAATGAAAATTATTCTTTAATTATGAAAGTGGTAAATGTAAACAGGGGAAAAAAAAACACCAAAATTTGGGATTCATACATGTGAAATAAAAACAGAAATAAGATTTCTATTTTTAGAGTATTAAAGTAAAGCTTTTTTCTTTTTTTTTGGATGATTAAGGTTGGAGGGATCTTTGGAGCTCATCCTACTGCTGCTGAAGTAGAGACACCTACAACCACATGCCTGGGACAACATCCAGACAACTACTGAAGATCTCTAAGAAGGAAGAATCCACATCTCTCTGGACAGTCTATGCAAAATAAGGAAGTCCTTCCTGATGTTCAGAAAAACCTCACGTGTTCAACGTGATGTCTAGTGTGTTTTGTCCTGGAACTGGGCATCACTGAAAAGAGCCTGGCTCCATCTTCTTTGTACCATTTCTCCAGGTATTTATAGACTTTTATAAGACTCCCCTGAGCCTCCTTTCCTCCATGGCTGAACAGTCCCAGCTCTCTCAACCATCTCTCACAGCAGAGGTGTGGAGCACCTCTAATTGTTTTAGTGGCCCTACACTGGACTCTCTCCATTATGTCCACATCTTTTTTGTGCTGAGGGACCCAGAAATGAGCATAGTATTCCAGTTGCTGACTCACCAACACTGAGCATAGGGGAAGGATCACCCTTTTTGATCTGCTGGCAGTACTTTACCTGTTGCAGCCTTCTATGTGGCAACAGCACGTTGCTGGTTCATACTCAACATACTGTAGGCCTGGACTGCAAGGTCCTTTTTTTCCAAGCTGCTTTCCAGCGGAGAGGACTCCAGTATGCACTGGTGCAACAAATCTTAAACAGAATAACAAATTTTGTTCAGTTTGGGGGGTGGTGGTGAAAAATACATGAAACAAACACAGTGCTAGAATAGTCACATATCTAATCTTTGATACTCAATACTGGTCAAGTGAAACTGAAATTGTAGGGTGGCATATAAACTTAATTATTCAGTAACACTCATTTCTTAATTATTCACAATCCACATTTCTTCTGCGAGGCCTTTCAGTTTTGCTCTCTGATATATATGTATGTCAGACTCCCTGAGATTTCCCTATTGGTTTTGCTTATTTTGCTTAACTGTGTTGTTGCTCTTCTTAGGGCCATCTGACCTCATTAAATACTGTTTTCTGTCTCATAAATCACTTCCAAGAAGAGGATGGACTGTCTCTGATCTAGTTATTTCTGGCAGTCTTTCAGAAAGCGCTCATCTATCCTTGCTTTCAGAAATGGCATCACTATCTTCAGCTACCTAAATCTTCTCTTCTATCCCCCCAAAGAAAACAAACACTGACAAGAATAAAAAACAAAGGATGAATTCCATTCAAAATTAAAATTGAATTCAAGTAGGAAATACCAGTATATTTTTTAAAAGGAATATTTATTTCTAGCTGCTTGTTGCTCACTTAAAATGCTAGCTAGGTGCCTGTGAAAAGTAATAAAGGGTTTGATCTTTTCTCACACAATATAGCTGATACTTATCTAAGATTACAATTCTAGGTGCCTTGTAAATCCTTATATAGACCCTGTGCTTATATAGTTATAGTCTTGATTCAATACACATTTTTAGCAGACGGAAGATAGGAAATCATACCTTGGAAAAGATTGCTTGGCTTAGAACATAACCAGACATAATTATGAAATCTGATCCAGAAAATGCTCTGGGGTAATATATGTTTGCCAAAATTTTAACAAAGGTAAGACAATACAAAGAGCAGTGTGAAATATCAGAGTGTTTATATGAGCATGAGATTGTCTAGACACTTTAAAGCAGTGGTAAAATCAGCTCTAATTATATCAAAGTAAAACTGGAGTAGCTGAGGTGGAAAGGGAGGGAGCTTTGCGGTAAGACAGAGGTTAGGTTTAGAGAGTCTGAACTGCTGGGATGTTCCTGTGTCTCAGCAAAAAGCCAAGAGTTAATCTATTCAGCTGTTACCAAAAAAGAACTACTCGTGGGCTCAGATGAAAATTGCTATCTGCTTTTCTCTTGCAGTAAAACAATTTCACTGATGATTCCCAGGTTATTGGAGAGTCATTGTGCCCAGATGGCTTTTAATGCAGGTGTGACAGCATGTGCTGTAATTTGTGGGAATATGGTCAGACAGGATCACAGACAAGTCTACTGTTTGTCTTCACCAGTCCATAAGCTTGTGATGCCCCAGGGACTGGAAACAAATCTTACTAGTGTATACACAGAAACCAAAACATTAAAAAAATGATTAAGAAAGAAATATTTTTTCTATGATATGTTTTGCTCTTGTTTCAAGAAAGGGTATAGCCTATACAGGCAAAAGGACACTTTGCTGGTATAACTCCTAGGCTGCCTTCTAGAATGGCTCCATCAGCAAAATAACATCGTGTGTCCAGCCAATGCGAAAACTGTGCTTATTTTTTTCATTCTGTTATCATTTTAGTGAAGCAAGGAAAAATATCTGTGATGTGGCTTCTTTGCAAAAGCTACCTGTAAATTAGTTCTAAAAAAAAAGTGGGCTGGAAGATGAAGGTTACTGGAATCTTCCATAAGTAAAGAAAGAATAATTTGGTCAGCGTTTCTTGGCCTGACACTCAGGAAAACACAACAGGTAAGATGATACGCTGATTAACCACATATGCAAAAAGTGAATGGCAAGATAAATAGAAAACAGACAATAAAGTCAGTTGTTTCATCATACATCTCTGTCGAGAAGAGGTTTCTACCAGCAGTTTTTTACCCTTTACAAATGTTTAGCTTTCATGAGTGAATTTTTTTCCATGGTATTGGAGCTTTACAGGTCTACAATTACCGTGCTCCTCCGGATGTGACCTTCCCTTCTCCATGCCCAACATAAGCAGCTAGTGAAAGGACTGGATCACTCTTCTCTATTATAAATTCCACATAATGAGACCTGGGAAAAGGAAATTCCATGTTCCTTTTCACTAAGCTTTCTACAAATACTTTTTTTTTATTTTTTTTTTTAATTTTTTTCTTCTAGAATGACAGGGAATAAAGGAAAGAGCAAATAAATAAATAAATAAATAAAATAATTGCTAAAACTACACAGCTCAACATTAAATGAAAGATAAAGAGAATGAAGAATTTTAGCTTTTCTTCCAAATGATTTTAAAAAGGAGGTCCATTTACTCAGAAAAATACTAAAGAATCAAGATAACATTTCCTAAAAAAAATATTTTCTTAACAAAGTTCAAAAACTTAACAGTCTTTCAGGATAAAGGGAGCAACAAAACAGTATGGAGAGGTCATAATGAATAAAAAAGGAAAGCTTTATTAAGTGAAATATAATACTAAGAGAAGAAATAAAAGCTAGTGCTCAAAAAATTTACAGAATGACTTAGGAAAGGAGTTTTAGGGCTAGTAATTAATTCTGACATGTTGTTTAAAAGAGAGTTGTAAAAGAGGTTAGAAAAAAAATATGTTTGTATTTTTCTAAAAGTATTTAATTATATTTAACAGAAATAAATTGTTGAATGCCTCTGGTGAATTCTAAAATATACATACTTTTACACTGAAATAGTATAGAACCTCCCTGCCATAGGCAGGGTTGCAAGCAGGGCCCCATCCAACCTGGCTCTGAACACACCTCCAAGAATTAGGGTTTAAGGCTTAAAAAAATAATTTAGAGTAAAAAATAAAAGGTATCAGTAAACACAGAGGAAAACAAGTCTCAGGAGAAGCTAGAGTCATGCATACTTTCCTGGTGGAAAGTATGACAGAGCAATCATTTTTATAATACAATCAGTGACTTTAGGCACAGTTTAGTTCATAAATTTTCTCATCAGATCCTGTAATGTAACTCATGCTAAAAGTTAGGAATAAGTACTCACCATGGCTTATGTTTGCAATGTAACATATACCTGACTGGTTCTGAAGCACTGAGAACCTTCCTGCCTGTCTCTTATTAAACAAATGTATATTTGAGGCCAAGGAAGAGAAAGCAGACTTGCACTCAGAGACTGCATGATGAAGCACACCACAGTTCACTGTACATCCTGGCTGTGAAAGAACCCTTTGAAGATGAGAAAAAAAGAAAAAAAGAAAAAATCATAAGAAAAATGGCAATGGCACTTGCTGTAAATAACTTCAAAGCAATTAAAATTGCAAAAGCTGAGCTAATAGTAGAGAACAAACTGCCCTGCCTGATGTGGTAGATAAGTGAGTAGGTTACCTGTGTAGAAGATGAAAAGAGATTTTAAATCTTGAAGGCCATGGGAAGAGAAGGTTGATTGAAGCACATGCCAGTGGAAAGATGATATGCCGGTCAACATGCAAAGCTAGATATTGAACAGGAAAAACTCTTACAGAAAGGGAGATAACTGGGGGAGAGTGGCTGGGGAACATTCCAATTTCCTTTATGTAAGGCTCTTCTTCTGTACTTAATTCTTTGATCTTTTTTCTAATTGTGCTACTCTTTGTACTCTAAATGCCTGTACCCCTCAAGAAAAAATAGGCCATGCATTGTTTTGTGGATGCATTTTGTTGGAAACTAAGAACAAATACAGCCATGGGCTCCAGAAGGGATAAACTCTGTACAGGTGCCAAGGTGGCATAAGTGTGCTCTCTCAAGCAGCTTGAGAGAGACAGCAGGACTCCACCACACAATTTGTCTTCAAGCCGTGACAAAGGAACAAACAGCTGCCTCTGCCTGTGAACTTCACAAGATATCTTTTCCCTGAAATAGATTGCTTTGCAAAAAACTGATGGTTTAGAAAACAGACACAGAAAGCTGCAGGAATTGAGAAACTGATGCTTTTGAAATGTTGTTTTCTGCAATAATTTTTAGGTGATTCTGCTATTGCTTTTTTTAGTGTTGTCCAGAAAAGCTTAGTTTTAAACAAATGTTTTATGGCATCACTTATAGTAGTGACATGTTGTGTAACAGTTTTGTTTAACAAAACGATTAAAAGTTCATAAAAAAATCTTCCTCCAGAAAATGAAAAGATTCTTCCACATCACTGACTAATTTTGTTTATTGGAGTAAGCACTAGTTGGATTTCTGTATTTTCTTTAAGACTGCTTAAACACACAGGGCTTTCCCCCTTCCCTAGCAAGGCCATTGAGAAATGACCTGGGATTTATGGATTTCAGAAGGATTATTGCACCCTAAGCCAATTTCCAGACCCCTGGGAAAAAACAATAATCAGTGTTGTGGAAACTTCTGGTGTTTTCTGTATTACAAAGGTACTTCTTTCCCCGCAACTCCAGGAATAAATTCTAGTAATTAAAATAGTGCCCCTTGAGTTCAGTGATCCAGATTCACCATAACTATATTTAGATCAAACAGTCAAGGAAAAGTTCTACAGGTTTGATATTCAACATGTCCTCTTTTCCCCTGATTCCATGGAAGGAAATGGGAATTTGGCACTGCCTGTCCTTTAACTAGATCCTTTACTGGATCTCTAATCAAGAATTCTTCTCCAGGAAGTACAGAAGTGCCCTGTGTTTTGCAAAGTGTATTCATGTCCATCACACAGATACAAAGAATATTCATAATTCATTAAAAGTCCAAATTATATCTTTTATTATGTATTTTTTTGACTTTGTAAATGAATGGATAAATGTTATTGTCACTATTTAACAGTAAAAGAAAACAAAACAAAACAAAAACCAAGGCTGCTTTTCATTAAAACTCTGAAAGACTTTGTAACTTATTTTGACCAGATTGATTCCCAGACTAACCCAGGGCCATCTAGGAGACTGTGGAAAATATTCTTCCTTCTTGAAGAAGAAATGTGTTGGGTTGGTTTTTTTTTTTTTCCATTCCCTTGTTATTGGCACACATCATAGTATTAGTTTTGCTCTCTGGAACACAAAGGATTAGAAGGCTATGATTCACTTAGTCTTAGTAGTTTTATGTGTACAGTGGTGTGTTACAACATTTTACAAGTAGGAATTTTCACAAGGGCTGCATCTTTTCAGCTATCTCTCACACAGAGATTTGAACCATATATAAACCTTGCATTAAAGGACAGATAGGTCCTACATAACTTTCTCTTTATTTGAACATAACATTTCTCAATTTACATAGTAAGAAGATGTAGTCTATAATAGTAAACATCTATAACTATCATTAATTAATGAAGACGTGTAGTTCAACTGTTGCCAAAATCATTATCATTTTCTACAAATACAGTGCGGACAATATCACTTTTTCCAAGACATCAGAAAGAAAGATGAATAACACAGTCATTTATTTCCATGATCATTTCATGTTTTGTAGGGTCAGAATCAAATGAGTGGCTCCAACAAACTCCTCTCAGTACAGTGGCAGTAAGATAAATACTGGGTATGAAGAGATAGAGAAAATATGTGCTCACTGCAAGTAACAACAGGAAGGCAGATTTGATCCTTCATAAGGTCAACATCCACTCTAAGCCAAGGCAATTTTGCTTAAACCATCAGAAGCCAAAATACTGCAGAGATGAGATTTATATTTAATAACTGAGCCTTGAGCTGTCATCTCAAAACAAATGCATCATTTTCCCCTCATCAAAAAGCAAAATCTTTTCCCAAATGTTAAAACTACAAGGGTGTGGGCAAAAGAATTGCCAGATAAAATTGGCTCTTTACTTGCTACTATTTCGTATATCAATCTGTGGCATAACTTCAAAGGCAAAATTGAAATAAATGTCTATATGTTATTATTTATGTAGTGGGGTGGTTGGAGTAAAATTTAGGAGCCAGTTATGCAAGCTCTGCCTGCAGTGATCCTAGTGTGAGGGGTAGATGTTGAAAAAGACGGTTATTCCTAAAGAATTAGACTCATCAGTTCTCTTTTGTTTACCACAAATCACAAGTTTATGCTTGTTATTTCACTTTTCTGTATCTAGAGGAAGAGGTAAATCGTCTAGAAGGGATTCAGATTTAAATCCTTGCCAATTTTCATTTTGCCTCTTAATCCCTCAGCCATTTTTCTACTATCAGACTACTACTGTCTAGGGGAGCATAAAGGGTCTCAGTTTGTTGGTGTTGCATTAAAAATGTTTCCTGAATTTTTTTTCTAAATATTTTATATGTGAGCTATAATGTTGAAATGTCGAGGATAAATCTCCTTAGTTAAATCATTTTAATGAAACTCCATCCGTTCCAAATATTGCACTACAGTGAATAATGTCTTTTATTTCTGCTCTTGGATAATCAAATTGCTACAGTTAAATTGATTTCTTACAAGTCTACAAGTTATTAAAATTCTGTTCAATTTTGTTATTTTCTTCTTCTTCTTTTTCAGTTTATCCTAAGAATAAATCAAGAATAAAACAAGGAAAATATAATCTCTCTCTCTCTCTCTCTATATATATATATACATACATACATCTCTTCAAGAGTTCCAGTCAATTTTCTAATCAGAGATGCTAATAATTATCTAAATTAAACTGAATGGACAAATCCAGACTTAAATCTATTTTACATAAAATCATAAAAGAATGCAATAAATCATAAACCTTGGGTATCACACACGTAGTTCTGTGAAAAACAATAGCCTACAAAATGTGAGGGAGCGTTGCTTTAGGATTTGTTTGTCTCTGAATATTATAGTCATCCTTTTGAAAACATATTTTTCTATTTTTCTGCTCTGCATCCTGGAGTACCAGAGATTTTCAGCTTCCCATTTCCTGAGGCACTCTTCTTCATTCTCTCTCCTTCTGATGAAAGCAGAGAGATCTTTTCCATTATTTCTTGTCTCAAAATAAATATGGGTTTCTGATTCAACTTAAAACAACCACACCCAGCTATTAGCCTCATTTCTTCTCTATTTTGTCTTTTTCCATTTTTTTCCCCCTATTATTATGAATATGACACAGTTGCTTGGATTTTCTCTCATTTTCAGTTAACAAATGTTTCTCTTCTCTTCTTCTGCTTTCATCCAGAGGAAAATGTGTAGATCACTAACACTTCTCAGCCATTACACTTTGCTGTATTTCTATTAGTGCAGACTATCATGTAATTTTTCTGTGTTACTTGTTTGATCCTTATGAGTGGTATCAATATATGGAATTTCTTACTCACATCTAGTAATGGACAGACTACTACTGAAATCTGGATATCTAAAAATAAGCTGTTCATCTAGAATCCCTTCACTCTTAATCTTCCCATGGCCATTTCATTTTACCTCTAAGAAGTATAGAATATAGGAATCACCATCAAAAATGTTCACACCTTTTATATAACTCTGTAGGAATCTTATGTTTTTTTAATGATTCCCATACAAATGAAGCTGAGATGACTCCCATCAACAGACACCATTTCTGACTGACACGAGCTGAGCCATTTTACATTTGTGAGACCAGACGTTGTGCATCCAAGAGTTCTAAAGGAACTGGCTGATGTGGTTGCAAGCTGCTCTCCATCATGTACAGAAAGGTGTGTTTGTCAGGAAAAGTCCCCAGGGACAGCAAAAAGGGAAACATCACTCCCATTTACAAGAAAGAGAGGGAACTGCAGGCCAATGAGCCTCACATTTGTGCCTGGGAAGACTATATCACATGAAGGACCAGTGAGTGATCTGAGACAGCCAGCATGGCTTTACCAAAGGACGGTTATGCCTGACTACTCTGGTGGCTTTCTACAATGGAGTGATGGCATCAGGGAACAAAGCGAAGGCAACTGATGTCATCTACATGGACTCTGACATGGTCCCCAACTACATCCTTATCTGTTATTCAGAGAGAGATGAATTTGAAGTGGGGTCTATGCAGTGGATAAAGAATTGGTTGGAAGATCTCAGATAAAGGGTTGTGCTCAATTGTTCTATGTCCAGGTAGAGGCCAGAAACAAGTTGTACTTCCTAGGGATCTGTCTTGGGACCAGTACTCTTTAACTTTTTTATAAATAACATAAACAATGAGATTAAGTACACTCTCAGAAAGTTTGTTGATGACATCAAGCTGAGTAGTACGGTTGATGCAATGGAAGGAAGGGACGCCATCCAGAGGGACCTTGATAAACCCAAAGGGCTCTTGTGAGCCTAATGAGGTATATCTAAGAAAAGAGCAAGGATTTGCACTTGGGTTGAGGTAATCCCAGATATGTATATAGGCTGAGAGAAGAATGCTTCTTGACAGCAGCCCTGTTAAGAAGGACTTAAGGGTCCTGGTTAATGAAAAACTTAATATAAAACAGCAGTGTGTGCTTGCAGCACAAAAAGCCAATTGTACCCTGGGTTCCATCAGGAGAGGGGTGGCCAGTAGGGCTCCCCTTTACTCTGCCCTCATGAGGCCTCAGCTGTAGTACTCCATCCAAGTTTGGGGCCACCAGCACAGGAAATGTATGGAGCTTTTGGAGAGGGCTCAGAGCAGGGCCAAGATAATCCAATGACAATCCAATCTATAAAGACAGGATGAAGGAACTGATCTTGTTCAGCCTGGAAAAGAAGAAGGCTGCAGGAAATTGCACTGAGGCCTTCCAATATTTAAAGGGAATCTATAAACATGAGGGAAATATTTCTTTATATAGATCGATAGTGGTAGGACAAGGGGGAATTATTCTAAACTAAAGGAAGGGAGATTTAAATTAGATGCCAGAAAGAAAGAGTAGTGAGGTGAAGGAAGAATTACTCAGAGGGGTTGTGGATGCCCTGTTCTAAAAGTGTTAAAGGCCAGGTTGGATAGGGCCCTGGGCTGTCTGATTTAGTACTTGATCTAGCAACTGGTAGCCCTGCCTGTGGCAGGGAGGTTGGAACCTGGTGATCCTTGAGGTGCCTTCCAACGCAAGCCATTCTATGATTCATGATGAGTGCAGAACAGAACACATGGAAGAGATATTTATGTTAGCTGTAGTAAGGAAATATTCCTTCACATTGCCTTATCTGTGAAAGCAGATGTTAGCATCTGTAATGGGAGCACTTTCAGCAACTGGCCAGGCCCAGAAAGAACAGGGCTCCTTATACTGCTCTAAGTCTTGGTCTGTACACATCTTACCATGCCTGATTGTGAGAAGTTTCAGCAAAACACAATGTAGACTACTTGCAAATCAAGATCCTGAAGAACAAAAAAGTTGAACTGTTGCTTACATGTTTTCCAAACAGAGAATTATTATAATCAAGAAAAGGAAATGTTGTGGGGTTGCTAGGTTTTCATTAATGTTCAATATTTTGTCTAATGGAAATGTACAGGGAATTTTCATTTGATATGAATTAGCTTGGCTGTGAACATTGTAATGTGGTTTGAAATCTGGCTAAATGATTGTAAACATAGAATAATGATAAACAGTACACTGTAACAGAGAGAGGAGTCTAAAAATGATACATCTGCTCTCAGTTATCTTCTTCTTCAGTTGTGATTCCCAGAAGGAAGTAAACAGCATGTTATCAGAGCTTGCAGATGATAGTAATTTGCCTCAACTGGCATATGCAAAGAAAACAGACAGAGGTGTATGAACAGGGAAGAAACACGGGCAAATCTGAGATGAGAGGAAGGAGACTATAATCATACAGATATATACATGCATCTATATATCTTCAATTGGAGGAAGAAATGCAAAGAATGGTAAAGCTGGGGAAAATCAAAGTGACCTCCAGGATGCACTTCTGAAAATCACAGAAAGTTTTTGCACTAAATGCACATACTGATGAGCAGTCTCATCTGAAAAACAGTCCTTTCTGTCATTCTTTAGTATGCCCATATTTATTTTGTTGCAGTTCTGAGGAGAACAAGGCTAGTAAGGACTGAATGGCAAATAAAGTTCAGGAAAAATGTGGGAAGAGCTGTTATGGCAAAAGACAGTTTTGAAAGACTGCTTCTCCCTTCCTGCTTGATGGATGCTGGTAAAGTGGTAAATGAAAATATTTACCTTGTATCATTCTGAAGTATGAAAGGAATTATGTTCTTTAACAGCTTGCTCTGTAACTATGAAAGGGAATAAAGCCTTAAGTCTCATATTATGTTCAGGGATTTTTGGAAGGTGAAGCATTTTAAAGCTTCGTAGATTCAAATTTTTCTCTCAATTGCTGCTCTGCAACTGTTAAAAAATCTCTACTGAAGTCCATTTTTTCCTTATTGTTACTTTTTGGCAATTAAAAAGAAAATAATAAACAGTATATACTTAATATTTCTCAGAAAAATATGTGTAATGCATTTTCTGATGAACACTGAATTTTGCTGGCAGTTTACCTATGTTATTGAAATGCTGTTGTTTTTATTGGCTCAATATATATTTTCATAAATAGCAATCCCAAACAGGATTTTAATATCAAATCCAAATGACTGTTATGCACCTTTATGCTCTTTGTTATGCCTATAAATCTGTATTTTATGAATCACTGTGTTTTCTTCTTTTTTTTCTTGTTTTTTTTTTTTTCTTTTTTCTTCCAGTTTTAACTTTCTGTAATCTTTCCAGAGACTGAAGTTTCCATTTGTTGTTAACCATAAAAGTAATTTTCCTCTAGGTCCTGTCTAAAATTATATATGACAAACATAAATGTTTTTAATTCAAGTCGTTCTTGTTCAAAGAAAAACTTGCATTTGAATCACAATAATATCTTTTGGGACAAACCTAGGGTGTCAAAAATAATGGCAAGAAGTACACATAGCAAGTGGCAGAAATTTTTGCTTGATTAATTTGAGTCCACACTGACAAGATAAATGAGTGGTAAGATTTTCTATATTGCCATTAGGAAAAACAACAACAAAAAACTTAAAAAGCCTAAGTCTATGCATGATTATAGCTTAATCCCGTTGTCACCTCTAATTTGGCACCTTTTTTTTCCAGGGCCAAACTACCTGCTGGTATGAAATGGTTTAGATACAATGAGATCTAATTTGCCAAAGCCTGACCCTGCCTTTCATACTCCCTATAAAGCAGTTTCCCTTTATAAGAGCAAATGTGCTCATTAGAAATATTTGTTTGCCTCTACATTTTTGGTTTTACTGTTTCTTCTGTTTATTGAAAGATCTTTCTTTCAAATGCACACAGCTAAGTCTGTGCTGTGTATTTTCAGTCTCTCTTGGAATCCAGGGTCTGCAGCTTGGACTCTCTGCTGATATGACCAAAGTAAGGTGCTGTGGGAACAGGTTTTTCTCCAAAGTGTCTGGTTTTCAGCTACAGTTTCTGGTGGGCTGTGTGAGACTGCCTCCTTTTTTCCAGTGCCATGAAAAATTGAATAATATCTGGGTTTGTTCAACAGCCTCACCTCTGAAACAGCTGCTTGAGCTTTTCCTCCATAGCCTTTCAGGGTACCGGCAGTAGCCAGCCACCTGTGGTTTAAATTAGCTTGTTTTCTGCTGCACTGGAACAGAACAAAGAGAAGCTCGCAGGGCTGGTTTAGCCAAAGGGCACTGACTAAGAGCCGAGCTCCAGGTGAAAGCATTGTAATTTCTGTGTAGCTTTGCCCACACTACCAGGAGATATAACCTCAAGCTCTTCCTTTATTCAGAGGGAGGGAGAAGGAATATAAGAAAAGGGACCATTTACTGGTCATCAGATAATACTGTAACTCAGATATAAACACTATAACTCAGATATAAAGTGTCTGTATGTGTCTGTATGTGTAGTTATAGAGACAGTACGTGAGAAATAGCCTTATATGAGAAATAAAGCAATTTTTTTCTTTGTTCTCATCATTTATTGACCAGAAATTATAACTGTACTTACATAGTAGTTAGGAATGTTTACTGCCAAACCTTTAAAGTAACTTCCTCTCTTCTGTTGTTGATTTAGAGTTACTGAGACATCAGAACTTTTAGAAAAACAGTTTCTCAGGCCAAAAGGCCTGACAGCTAGCAAATATTGCCCTGCTCTTTGTGGCACTGTTTATTCATTTTCTAATCCAGAGCATGATACTAACTAACCAATGTCATCTTTAAACAGTGTTTAAAGTGTTTAAGTACATCTTTCTCTGCTGCTACTAGCTCAGTTTAGAGCCAGGAAATGTACGCTCCTTAAACCGTGTCTGGATCAAGCTCAACAGTGTTCTTATATCAACACGTGCTCAACAGCACTCCTGTGACAGTGACAACGTGTGTCCTGTTTGAGTATCTTCCTGCTTCAACCACTTTCCATACACAGTTTCTCTGTAGAGATAGATTCTCAGTGGCATTTGGCTACAGTATTTGGCTACCTAAAATTTACACATTAAAGCATTTCTATGTGAAAAACTCTTCCTAAAAACAAAACACTCAAAGTAACTTCCAGGGACATAGTCGTTGTTCCAAGTACAGAAAATAGTTTCAGGTGGAAAATAAGTCTTGGATAAAAAAGCAATTTGTTTCTTTTTCCACATACTTCATGTTTTTCTTACTTCACATCACTGTTGCCATAAAGAAAAAACATCCTTTAAAGCATACACTGCTATGTGTCATTAGGAAAACGATTTGAGTCATTTCAAAAATATGTTTCAAATGGCCAGTATCCTCCAGCCAGTGAAAGTTTTCATGTCTTGTTGCTTTGTTTTGGTTTTATTGCAACCAGCTTGCCTTCTCTGGAAACACTGGAATGCTATACATTTCCAGATGCCTAAATTGAGACCTCTGATAGCTAGTTACTACCAGTTAACTAGTAACTACCGGACTGAAATTCCAGATTTTAAAATTGAGACTCTTCTGAATGTACTTACGGCTATTTTTAACATGGAAAGTTTAAGCAATTGCAAAGAAGTTATTGGACTGTATCCTTTCACATTACTCTGATGCACTTTCAGAGAAAAGGTATCGGTGTCCAGTGAGGCTGAAGATGGCATGCTGAAATAAAGTTTAATAAGTGTTGTTCTGTAATTTCTCAATACATTTTGTCATAAAAATAGCTCTTCCTAGTCAGTGGGAATTAAATCACATCCATGTAAATTTTCTGTCTATGAAATCATTTATGAAACTACTAAATCTGAGCATGGCAATTTATACAAAGTAGAAATGGCAACTTCCCAAAAAGATCATTCTTTTAAGACATATTCGGATGACTGAGAATCTTGGAAAGAAAACTTCAGCTCAATATATTAAGACTTAATAATAGCAACAGTGAAACATCATAAAGCAGGCTGATGAAAGTCAGAGGAATTAGGATACCAGATTATCCTGCCTTCATTGTCCTTCTAACCCTACAGCAAAACCACATATGAGTAAATAATTTTCAATTACGTGCTGCTTTTTTTTTTTTTTTCACGAAGAACCAATAAATGATGTAGCAGCAATGTCTTATCAGACCAAATTCTGTAAGTGTGATGGCTTATAACAGTCAGCCTCAGCAAATTCCCTAAGACAGTGTAATGGAGAAATCAAGGCACAGAGAAAAATATTGTTTCATCACAGTAAGTTCAACCTATGGAGAGCAAAATAACACTACTCACAAATAATTATTATAATCCTAGAAATATATTTAACAAAATTCTTTTCTCTGCTTGTCAACTGCACTTTTTGATTATGAAGTTCTCTACCATCTATCTGAATGAATGGCAGGATATAATGAATATTTTTGTTCCTCCAAGAAATGTCAGATCATGTGAGCATATCATATTCAGGCTATGCCTGAAAACCATTTTCTGAATCACTGAAAAGTATCAGACTGGAAAAATTTCATTTTATTTGACTGGTTTGCAGTGACTTAATTCATACTCACCGGGAGTCCAATTTGTATTGATGCAACAACTATTTTCAGTAAAGAAACCATCAGAATAGCTTTTGCCAAGAAATGAAGACAAATTTGCACTGTTGCACAGATTGTTCTTCAGTTTACATTACACTACTTCATGAAGTGTATGCTGAATTTTATTTACAGTAGTTGTATATAATTGAATTCTAATTTACATTTCAGTGGGCCAAATTCACTATTTCATTCTCATTCTTCAACCATCTTCAGTAAAGCAAACCTGCCATAAAGCCACTCAACCAACAAGTTAAGACATGTTTGTGAGTGTTTTCCACATGTGTTTTACATAGAATTGTCAAAACTAGAAAAAGCATATGAACACCAGCGCTAGAATTTGCCTACACTCAGGGCCAGTTTCAAAGGCAAGGCAATGCTGTATCTGTGCATTACAAGTTCATATGAAAAGCATACTCAAGTGCAGAAAGAAGTTTGTTAGCTGTAAAATAAAATCATCTAGATTTTTTTTTTTTTTTCTGTGAAATTATAACCATTCTGAAGCCACTGGAAAAATAATCTTTAAAACAAGATGGTACTTTGGCTTATAAGTTTTCACATTGGATAATACATGACACTACTAATAATACAAACTTTTTTTTCTTGCTAACAGAAGACAAGAAAGAGTAAAGTCTACTAAGGTGGAATATTATGGGCATTTGTATCTTTTTCCCCACACCTCTCTTGCAAGTTGAGTTTCGACAGGCCTATAGCACTATGTGGTGAGACTGAAATTACTCTTTGCTAAATAATTCTGTGACATATGCTCATAGAAAATGACAAAGAATCTCCAGATTGTGCAGAAGAGAACCTTGTGAGAAAAAAAGAGAATATTTTACTCATCGGATGAAAGTTTTTCCTCTAAAATATATTTCTATTAGTCTCAGTAGCAATAGAAAATATTACAGACTATAGCACTAGATAGGATTCAAAATGAAGCTTATTCTAACATTCTGATTGAATCTCCAAGTTAAGTGGAGGTAAAAGTGAAGTCTGGATTTAATAAAGAAGGTTTGAGATCAAATGGGTCTTAGAAATTTCAAGAAAAGCCAGAACAGTCATCTGTTTTTGACAACTTCTTCTTGTACAAATATATTTGTTGTGTTGCCATCCTGATAAAATTCCCAAGGAAAAAAAAATCACTTATCATTTGAAGTATTTGCAAGGAATGTTTTTAATATTTGCAGATAATGTGAGGAGTCCCTTACATGGAAGTTTTTTATGTATTTTTTGAGAATCACAACTTCTTGTTTCAACTGTTTAGTTTGGGTTATAATTCTCCTAAACCTCATGTTCTCATACTTCATCTACAGAAGTCATTGAAAAGTGGTAAAAATTATTAAGAAAACCTAAATCTGCATTGTATAAATTATCTTGGGCAGATGTTTTTTAAAGGCTTTTGATCAGGCAGTGACTCTAACAAATGTTTTTCAAATTGTTATTGAACTATTCATAATCATGTTCATATTTTCCACTCTTAGTATCTCAACATGTGAGACATTCTTCATGTTGCCTGAAATGTTCTCCACAGATGTGACTTCAATACGGCACCAAACTTTCAGCCCAAGACTTTTGTCATTCGCAGAAAATGCATCCTAATATTTGAATTCTGAAAGCAATGGGGAACTAAAAATATATCTAAAATGTTTCTCTGTGAAGCAGAAGAAAATATACAGTATTGTTGAACCACATAAAGAGTGTGAACAAAGATATTAACTTAAAGGGTATTTCTCATTCTCTCTATAGAACAGGTAAGATAACATATGCATTCTATACAGAGATCATACCTCTGGTGGTCTATGTGAGCTACTAGGAGCTAGCTCAACCCCTCTGGATGTTTTCTGACATGCTTTGTATAAATGAACATATGGCAACAGCATGAAAGAGAGTGTGAATTCCAGAGATGCTGTAAAACCACTGGTGCACTTCGGTAGTTTTGAAGCCAGACAATACAGATGGGCTCCAAAGCAACAAGTTTTCATTTAATTAATTAGAGCTTTTCCCCTGAAACTAGTTATTAAAAACTAGTTTCTTTATAGGTATTGAATTGGGATGGAGTATATCATCAATTTAACAATAAATAAATAAATAAATGGAATGTATAATAAATGGAATAAATAAAGGTCACTGGGTGCAGACAATGGAGTTAAAAGACATGGAGAGGGGTGGGGAGATGCTGCCTCTCTCAAGTGCCTGTATACCAATGTGCGAAGCATGGGGAATAAACAGGAAGAATTGGAGTTCTGTGTGCGGTCAAGTGGCCATGATCTCATTGCGATCACAGAGACGTGGTGGGACAGCTCACATGACCGGAATGTTGTCATGGAGGGCTATGTGCTTTTTAGGAAAGATTGGCTGGCAAGGCGGGGTGGTGGAGTTGCTCTTTATGTGAGAGAGCAGCTAAAATGTATTGAACTCCACCTGGGGGAGAGTAATGTAGAAGTTGAGAGCTTGTGGGTGAGAATCAAGGTCTAGGCTGGCAAAGGGGACACTGTTGTGGGTGTGTACTACAGGCCTCCTGATCAGGAGGAGGAGGTTGATGAGGCCTTCCAAAGGCAACTGGAAGTAGTGGCATGCTCCCAGGCACTGGTACTTATGGGGGATTTCAATTATCCAGATATTTGCTGGACGACCAACATGGCCAGGCATGCATGGTCCAGACAATTCTTGCAGTGCATTGAAGATAACTTCCTGATGCAGGTGGTAGAGGAACGGACGTGGGGTGGGGCATTGCTGGACCTTATTCTCACCAATAAGGAAGGACTTGTTAAGGAAGTAAAAGTTGGGGGCAGCTTGGGATGTAGTGACCATGAGATGGTGGAGTTCGAGATCCTGAGTGGAGGAAGCAAAGCAAAAAGTAGGATTGCTACCCTGGACTTTAGGAGAGCCAACTTTGATCTCCTTCGGGACCTACTTGGGACTATCCCGTGGGCCAGGGTGCTAGAAGGCAAGGGGGCCTGTGAGAGCTGGTTAGCGTTTAGACGGCTCTTCTTCCAAGCTCAGGATCGGTGCGTCCCTGTGACTAAGAAATCAGGAAAAGGTGCAAGGAGACCTGCGTGGATGAGTAAGGAGCTCATGTGCAAGCTCTGCGGAAAGAAGAAAGTACATGATATGTGGAAAAAGGGTCTGACCATTTGGGAACAATACAAGAATGTAGTCTTGTAGGGACTGCAGAGATGCGACCAGAAAGGCCAAAGCCCACCTGGATTTGAATCTAGCTAAGGAGATAAAGAATAATAAAAAAGGCTTTTTTAAATACGTTAACAGCAAAAGGAAGGCTAGGGAGAATGTGGGCCCCATACTAAGTGAGGGGGACGCTCTGGTAACAGGGGATGCTGAGAAGGCGGAAATACTGAATGCCTTCTTTGATTCTGTCTTTAGTGAAAGGGCTCTCCCTCAGGAATTCCGGACCCTGGAGGTTGATGAGAGAGTCCGGGGAATGGAAGATTTCCCTTTAGTCAGGGAAGAGGCGGTCCATGAGTGCCTAGGAAACATTAAGGTCCATAAATCCATGGGACCTGATGGGGTGCATCCGCGGGTGCTGAGAGAGCTGGCAGAGGTCGTTGCTGAGCTGCTCTCTGTAATCTTTCAGAGGTCTTGGAGAACTGGGGAGGTGCCTGAAGACTGGAGGACGGCCAATGTCACTCCGGTCTCCAAAAAGGGCAAGAAGGAAGACCCGGGTAACTATAGGCCAGTCAGCCTCACCTCTGTCCCAGGGAAGGTGATGGAACAGCTTGTGCTGGTTGCCATCTCCAGACAACTGGGTGATAAGGAGGTTATCAGGAGTACCCAGCATGGGTTCACCAAGGGGAGGTCATGCTCGACCAACCTGGTGGTCTTTTATGAAGATGTCACTAGCTGGGTGGACAGGGGGAGGGCGGTAGATGTAGTCTACCTTGATTTCAGTAAGGCTTTTGATACTTTCCCCCTGACATCCTTATAACAAAGCTGAGGAAGTATGGGATAGATGAGTGGACGATGAAGTGGGTCGAGAATTGTCTGTCTCGCAGAGTGCAGAGGGTTGTCGTTTTCGGTGCGGTGTCTGGATGGAGGCCTGTAACTAGCGGCGTCCCCCAGGGGTCTGTGCTGGGTCCGGTCTTGTTCAACATCTTCATCAACGACCTTGATGAGGGAATAGTGATCACCCTCAGCAAGTTTGCTGATGACACGAAGTTGGGAGGATTGGCTGACATACCTGAATACTGTGCTGCCATTCAGCGAGACCAGGACAGGCTGGAGAGCTGGGCAGTAAGAAACCAGATGAGGTTTAACAAAAGCAAGTGTAGAGTCTTGCATGTGGGTAGAAATAATTGCATGCACCAGTACAGGCTGGGGGAAGACCTGCTGGAGAGGAGCTCTGCTGAGAGGGACCTGGGCAGCCTGGTGGACGACAGATTGACCATGAACCAGCAGTGTGCCCTTGTAGCCAAAAAAGCCAATGGCATACTTTGTGTATTAAAAAGAGCGTGTCCAGCAGGTCGAAGGAGGTGATCCTCCCCCTCTACTCTGCCCTGGTGAGGCTTCATCTGGAATATTGTGTCCAGTTCTGGACTCCCCAGTACAAAAAAGACTTTCCAAGATCTCTTGGAAAGAGTCCAGCGGAGGGCCACTAAGATGGTGAAGGGCCTGGAGCATCTCCCCTATGAGGAGAGACTTAGGGAACTGGGTCTGTTTAGCCTTGAGAAAAGAAGGCTGAGAGGGGACTTGATCCAGGTTTATAAATACCTGAGGTGTGGGAGCCATAGTGGTGAGTCTGGTCTCTTTTCAGTAGAGCATGGGGATAGGACTAGGGGTAATGGGATGGAAGTACAGCATAGGAAGTTCCACACGAATGTGCGGAAGAACTTCTTTACAGTGAGGGTGATGGAGCACTGGAACAAGCTGCCCAGGGAGGTGGTGGAGTCTCCTTCTCTGGAGATATTTAAGACCCACCTGGACGCCTACCTGTGTGACATGGTGTAGGGAGCCTGCTTTGGAAGGGGGGTTGGACTTGATGATCTCTAGAGGTCGCTTCCAACCCCTACAATTCTGTGATTCTGTGATTCTATGGAAAGAATAACCTGATCTAATGTAATACTAAAACCAGTAAGATTTTTACCTGGACATGCATCGAGGGGAAAACTATATTGGAAATAAAAAAATTAACTTTACAACTAAGTAAGTCATCCTGTACATGATGGTTCAGAAAAGTTATTTGTAATCCCAAAGATGCAGGTAAGTAGTCTTTGGAATCCTAACTCACTTCTGTAAAAAAATGCATAGTGTTCAACTGGCAGTGTCTGCCAAAGTCTCACCTATCCATCTAATTTCAAACTGAATTTATTGTTGATTTTTTTTCATCTGAACAGTTCCATATCATTCTATCATATAGAAGATGAAATAGAAGAGGAAGTGCTGAGTGAACATCAAATAAATACAAATCTTTTAGCAGTGATTGCATGCATTTAATAAACACTAACCAAAGATGTAACCAGTGTATTGACTTAATAGATCTGTGCACTAAATATGATTTCTTTTCTATTTCCCACTCTAATTCTACCAACACATCTCTCCCTGTGCTGAGTTAACCTTGGCTGGCTGCCATGTACCCACCAAGCTGCTCTCTCACTCCCCCTCAGTGAAAAACTGGAGGAGAAAATAGGTTTATGGGGTAAGATGAGGACAGGAAGATCATTCACTTATTAATATCACAGGCAAAACAGTCTCTATGTTGGTAGATTAATGTAATGAAGTGCCATCCAGTAACAGACTAGAGCAGCAAAAACTAAAAGCAAATTAAAAACACCTTCTCACCATCCACCCTCTCTCTTATTTGTGTTTCAACATCCTGGTGATATTCTCATTCTACTACTGACTGCATGTTTGAAAAGACTAATCCTATAGTGGTTAAGTTCTCAGCTTTTTGTTTCTGTTTCTCAGTGCTAAAACTATGACAAAATTGTTTGTCAGGTACTTTGCATTAATCACTAATTATATTATTACATTTATGTTTTCATTTAACAGGAACAAACTATTCTGCAGTAATAGAGTAGCAAAAGAATAATTTTGCCAAGAGAATTTTACTCTGGGGACTGAATGCTAAATAGATTATCCTATGGGACACTTTATAGCCACATTATTTCTGAGTATCCGAAAACATGGAAACTACCCACAGATCAAAGCAATAAATTAAACAATTATCTCTGATTTTTTAGTTATTGGGAAGGTAAGTTGAAATGGTTAAAGGTATGCAAACTTCCATTCTACTTGATTTATCTCAATTTGCTTTCAATGCTAGCAGTCCTTTGAATCAACAGAGAATTTTTATTTATTTTTATGTAATATGAAAAACACTTTTCCAGTTTATATAATTAATCAACATACTCCAGATTTCTCAATGCTGTAAAATGGAAGGAAACATAATAACATGAACAAAAATGCAGAATATTCTGTAGAACGTAATGAAGTTAAGAATGGTAGTCCAAGAGGTGTACAGTGATTGTTTTGAAAGCAGAATTACTTTTCTACATGACGTGGTACATTCATTGTATCTGCTGTCTTCCCTTATTTCTTTGTAATATTAGAAGTAAATAGAAAGCTTTGGTGATTGTGGAAGTTTTATTGTGCAATTTTTATTTGCAATTGGCTCAGTTCATGGCTGTTGTAATGATTTACATTTCAGCTTAACCATGTGTTAATTATGTGGAAAATTATAGAAGTGTTGTTGGGGTTCAGAAAACAACCTGATCACAGGTCGACACTAGATAATGAGTTTCTAAGGTACATATTATACTTAAAATCTTCCAATCTATAGCATGCATCAAAAATAATAATCCCATAGAAAAGTACTGTATATGCGTTAGCTTTCCGATGTACCTATTAGTGATTTGGGGATTTATTCTTATTTTTATTTCATTTTCATGTTAATCTGTTGAGTTTGGGGTTTAGGTGTTTTTTTTTGTTTTTTTTTTTTTCTGTTTTGTTTTGTTTTGTTTATGATGAAGCATTTCAAGTTTAGCAGAGAGCTGCAAATACAGAACCACTCCTTGTTTTGGTTTTGAATTGTCAGTCCATAATGAAAGAGACAAGCAGTAATTCTAGCAGCAAAATTATAAAATGTTTTCATCTTTCTGGAGGTTGCTAATTTATTTGAATACAAATATTAAATTATCATTTATTTTTAACTTTCCACACTTTCCATACGAGTTGGAGAGTCTTTTTTTGTACGTCAGCTTTTTAAATAAAAAGCCTTTTATGGTTATTGACAAAGAACAAAAAATGAAGGAAATAATTTCAGAAATAATGGGCTGGAAACTTGTATCAAACACTACCCGGGATTCAAAATCCTTGGTGTTCAGAAAAGTGTCTGGCTTATTGTGCCTAACCTTAAGAAATTGCTATGTTATCCTAGTAAAGTGGAGTTCCAATAAATTCTTTTCTGAGGAGTGGTAGAGTCACCAACCATGGGAGTGTTCAAGAAACATTTGGATATTGTGTTGAGGAATATGATTTAGCCGGGAAGTATTGGTAATGGTTGGACTAGATGATCTTCTAGGTCTTTTCCAACCTTGATAATTCTGTGATTCTGTGATTCTATGACAAGTAGACCTGTGTATCCTAGTCCTCAAATGTAAGCTTGAAAAAGCTTAAAGAGTTTTAAGGAATAATGTAATGCCAAATACCAAAGGACAAAAAATATTTCCATATTATAACTGGCAGTCATTCTGGAAAAGCTCTTTTTCAAGCATCAAACATATACAAGTGGCTGTCACTAAAAGCTGTCAAAGAGAAGCTCTTATGTATTTAAAGGCGTGAACTGGTTCAAGGCATATTTGAAAATGTGACCTACAATATTTGGAAACAGATTCTTGAAAGAGTTATAAGCAGATCTCTTTTCTTGTTTTGCTTTTAAAAAGAAAAAATATTTCCACCTACAAACTTGAAGTTAATCAGCTGTCTCCCTGCTGAGCATCATAAATGAAAGTGTTTTCATAATAGGAAAACAGATCAAAACATGTTTCACATCTGGCGAGAGCAAATACAAAGAATGCAGTCGTTACAGCTAGCAGTAATTTTCTAAGTAGGAAATTTCTAGATGACTGTGTGTAAGCTTGAAATGCTTTCAGAACTGAAATGGGTAAAAGAAGTAAGAGGAGAATGTAACACTGCAACGTCCTCTTCTGAGGTTGCTGACCATGTGGATCTGACTCCTGCCTAGTTATGATCTAGCAGCCGTCAAAGCAAAAACATCAGTCCTTTGCCTTTCTTCTCCTAACTTGAAGTTGTTCTGCAGCCAAACCAACCTACTCACAATGCAGAGGTAACCTGGGGGATGTTCTGGCTTAGGAACAAGAAAGCATATCCAACAGACCTTGTTTCCATTCTTCTTTTTCTCACTGGCATTTCTCCTCCCCACCTCATGTCACTGACATCAACATATTTCCTGTACAGGAGAAAATTTATGGGCAGCTCTGCCATCTGAGAATCTGTTCTTTTTAGAGAGGCTTCCTGTACTCACAAAAAGTTATTAGTGCACTTCTTTGCAGTGTCACAGACTGGACTCAGGCAGGTATCTCTGTTGAACTTTGGAGTATCCCTGCTCATGGATATATTTTTTTCTGTTTCTCCCTGGCAGCGTAAACTGAACTCTAGGATTTTCTAGTTCCTCACCAAAGAATTTCAGAATAAATGCTGGGTGTATTTCTTAATTCATATTTCCATAAGTACTTAGACTAATTTTCATCTGTCAGTGGGTTGTGTCTGGATACTTTCAGCTGCTGGATAAAAATCGACAGTGCATGCTTCTTTTCTTCTCAACCCTGCACTCTGCTCAAAGTTAATTCCGAGCTGATTGAAAGTCACCGTAATTCAAATTTGAGGTTGTACAGAATTTAAATTCAGACCTGTATCCAAATTTCATGAATAGTTTCCATCTTTTTAATTAGCTAAATCATAACCCTGAATCCAAAAACCCACAACAGGTTTGGATTATACCAAAGCAGTCTTTCTGTAACGGTATTAAAAATAGCTCTTGGTATATTTTTGGCAAAGACAATAAAGAGCAAGTTCAACAAGTGAATAATTTGTTGTGGGATAGAGAAAGCAGGATGTTGGCACACGGTTTCTTCAGAAATCCTTAATCTAAAATAAGATTTCTATTGCAACAGGTGTGTGGGGGTGGAAAATTGGATCAGACAAATTTTTCTACTGTACTCAATCCTTGCTGACAGGCATACATCTCCCAGCAGACTAAGGAATACAGATATTTCTGTTATAGATCTGAGTCTCAGGACTGCTACAAAATAAGCTATTGCCTGTACATTTCTAGGTCACGGTTCATTTTTAGATGTTGTTAGATGATGGGAAATCATGATAATAAGATAAGGAACTAAAATAAAAGAAGGTAGCAGATAATATATTGAGTTATTAGCTCTACTATGGGGCTTGTATTGAACATCTGTATTCCCTATTTCTATTACAATTCTACCTCTGTCTTCATTATTATTTTATAAACTAAAAAATTCCAATAAGTACTAGGAAAAAATAACAGAGAAACAAGGCATAAATAAAGCAGTTGATAAGTGATGCTGATTGATTACTTTGCCTTCTAGAAACTTCTTTCTCTTAGCTGTAAGAAAATACTTTATTTTCTAAGCATTAGGTAAACGGTTCTTCATAGAGAGTGGGGACATAGAGCTACTCCATGGGAAGAGTGGTTTGAGTAAGCATCAGAACAGTCCCCAGCTGCTAGGATTTCAAACAGTGAATCCCTCTTTTCAAGTTAGGTGCCTGACAGCACAGACAGACAGAAGGGGGCTGGGAAGATGCTTCTTGACTATGTAGCTAGTTCAGTGCACCTTCAGTAAACCTGTGGATGGTGCTAAATAAGAAGGAGTAATTGACCTGCCTAACTGAAGAGCTGCAGCTGACAAACTTGAAGCCAAGCAAACTGAAACCTCATAAGGTTCAATAATAAGGAGCACTACATTCTGTACCTTAGGCAGAAAATTCCCATGCATCAGTCAGTTCAGTCAGGGAGCAGCCCTTCTGGAAAATGCTTTTAATGAATGTAAGATTGAAACTGGTCCAACAACATACCTTTACCACAAATAAGATAAACAGAGCAGCATTAGGATATCATGGCCAGACCATGGGAATTTATACTTGTCCTTTATAGTGATTGGCACATGTTCTATTTTGTGTCAGTCCCCCCAAGCATCTTTCTCTCCGGCCCTCTCATAGTATGAGAGTTGTGAAGAAATTGGATAGGATCTAGCAAAGAGCTATCAAGATGAAGTTATGGCTGACAATCCATTGTTGCCAACAGCTTTGCTTTGTATGGGAGATTGTACCTGATGGTCACCACTGGTCTATTCCACCCAAAATTTGTCTGATCTTGTGACTACTTTCCCACCATACAGATGTCCTAGGCCTTTGCTGACCCCAAGAGCAACAGCACATTGCTGTTGTTTTATTTTGGTCTGTGTTGGAGAGTTTTGGGTTTAGTTGTTGTTGTTGTTTGCTTGCTTTAGTTTTGTTTGCCTATTTGTTTTTGTTTTCAGGGAAGTACTGTTTGCTACTCTCCAAAAATTCTACTTGGTTTTGGTCATCATTCAGGGAACACAGATCCAGGAGAAGAACTGAAAATATAAAGAGAGTGACAAGAAAGCACCAAAAATGAATCCCAGTGCTGTGTTTTAACTTTCAACAATCACAGGATTAAATGCAAATGGAGAAACTGGAACAGGAATCTAAGCCATCTGAAGTCCTGTCTTGCTGTAGCTTGGACTGTGCTCTAAAGTAAGCAGTATTACTCAATTCCTGGCACTTTAATGACTAAACTCCAATGCAAGCAAAATTTAGTGAGTATGAAAATATCCCCAAGTTACTTCAAAGAGGGAGAAAGGCTATAGATATAGGTTAGAAGATGACCTGATGGAAAGGAACTCTTTGATGAAGGACCTGGGTGTTCTGGTGGACAACAAGTTGGCCATGAGCCATCAGTGTGCCTTTGTGGACAAGAAGGCCAACGGTATACTGGAGTGCATTAGAAAGAGTGTGACCAGAAGGTTGAGGGAGGTGTACCTCCCTCTACTCTGCCTTGGAAGCATATCATCCAATTCTGGTCTTCCCAATTCGAGAAAGATAGGGAACTTCTAGAGAAAGTCCAGTGAAGGGCCACAAAGATGTAGAGTGGCTTGGAGCATCTCCCTTATGAATAAAGGCTGAGACCTGGGACTGTTCAGCCTAGGAAAGAGAAGACTGAGAGGGGATCTTATAAATGCATTAAAGGGCAGACATCAAGTGGATGGGGAACATGAGAAAGAATTTCTTTATTTTGAGGGTGATGGAGCTCTGGAAAAGGCTTCCCAGAGAGGTCGTGGGGCATCTTTCTCTGGAGACAGACAAAACCATCCTGGATGCATTCCTGTGTAACCTATGCAGGGAACCCACTTTAGCAGTGAAGTATTGGCTTACACGATCTTCAGAGGTCCCTTCCAACTCCTGCAACTCTATGAATCTGATTCTGTGTGAAATTGGGGTGAAAAACCTCAAAGACTGGTGATAGGCATATCATCAGTGGACTGGATGAAATTAGAGAGGATAGTGGAAATTAAAAAGTGGTGAGTCTTGCAATTTGCTTTTTGTTGTTGTTGTTACAAATCAAGAAAAAAATGGTAATCAGAGAAAGCTGGACAGAAAGAGGCAAGAACAGATTGCTAAAACTGAATAAACATCAAGAATGGGAAAAACAAACAAACAAGAACAAAAAACAGCAATTTAGTGTGATTAACAAGGAAAGTAGATGCCTTGGTTTCAACTGAGGCAGTATTAGCACAACTATGTTTTGATTGATGCTGAGTGATGGGAGCAGGCCTGGGGCCAGGCTGGGCTACTCAGCTGTTAAGGGCCACCACCATTATGGCATAGCTGCAAGGGATAGGGCAGAGCCAGGTACCTGAATTAGGCAAAGGGCTATCCCATACCCTATGACATCATGTGGAAGGCCATACCACTGTAGACAGTTGGAAGGGGCTGTGGGCTGCTGCTCAGGTATTGATTGTCTGGGTGTTGGTTGGTGGGTGGTGAGACGTGTCACCATCCTCTATCGGTGGAAAGCAGTTGTACTGTTAACAGGGCATTGATCTGTGGGTGGCAAGTAATTGCACTGTGGATATATGTGTATATTGTCATCGTCTCATTTTTATTTCTGATTTCCTTTTCTGTCTAAGGAAATAGTCTTTATCTCAATCCATGTGAGATTCTATTTTCTATTCTATTTTCTTTCCAGTTCCTCTTACTGCTGAGGGAGGGAGGGAAGGAACGTCTGCGTGGAGCTGAGCCATCTGACAGGTTATACCACAGCAGTTGAACAGTGAGAGCAAGAAAAGTGGAAAAGTGGAAAGGTTCCTTTATGGATGGAATCCTTGAAAGAGTAACACGTTATTTGCAGAAACAGAGGAGATATATCCAAAGTACTTTCTACAATGGGGGCTAACACAGTGAAGTGTAAAGGTCCCTAGGTGTCTTCCCGTCAAGGAACAGCTCTTGACCAAAGAATGGTACAATAAAGAAAATGGTTGCATTTCTCTAAATCAACATGATCATGAGACTTTTTTGCAAAGGTGTACAGCAACACAAGAATAGAAGCAGAGACAGAAACTGTTAGAAGAAGAGCCAGCAATGAAGATTAGTGAAACAGACAGTGTAAGGGCAGAGATGGACAGGAAGACCTAAAGTCATGCCAAAGTCTAGCAAAAAAGAAAAAAAAAGAAAAAATTCCCAAAACATCCTGGCAGTGAAATCAGTCAAGGAAAGAACAAGGAGCAGAAGACAGAGGATTTAAATCCTGGAGAGCACTCAGAAGCTGCCTGAGCATTATTCCAGACCAGTGACCTGAAGGTGGGTTCATTTCCTTGATCAATCTTTCACTGTTTTAACAGAGGTACTGAGATAGGACAGAGATCTGCTTTAACTGAGGTACTGGGAAGACATACACAAACAGAAGATAGTCTTCTGAAACTTCTTCTCCAGGATAGAAATAACTGAAAAGAAATATGATTTAAAATCTGTCTGAAAATTGGACACTGCTGCAACTAGAGTTTACTGAAAGCTTTCCAGAGATATTTATTAATTGTCCAGCTCTGTAATTGCAAATTTAGCTCCAATCTATTTTAAAAACTATTAAGCAAAGTCTGCTTAACTATTAGACCCAAGAATAAAGCTTAGTATCTTAGTAGTTTGCTTATGCTGCCAACTCATTAGAGCAACTTCAATTGTGCCTCTGCTATGTAAATATTGTACTTATGTGATAACCAATAGCTGTAGAGGAAACATATTCAGTGCTATGCAATTAATCCAATGATGCATAATGTAAAATCATTAATTTAACATTAATAAAAGAAGAAAGAAATCACAGCAAAGTTAAAGGACCTTTTAATTTTCCCATTATATTAATTTTAATTTAATCATTACGCATAAAAGCAAAGCTTTTGAGCCTGACAAAACACTCATATTTCTCAAAGCAGACAACCCATTGCGCATATTCATCTCACCACATTCCACCCAAACGTGGACCCCAGTCACTTTACCAAAAATCTTAACTTCAAGTGAAATATATGTCTAATTTTAAATATTAAGTTGTAACTGTTCAGAACCACAAATACCCAGATGGTGTGCAGTTGGGAATAGAAAAGGGAAAACTTGCGAGGCATGGAAAATATGCTCTCTGGCTGAGCTAAAATAAAAAATAAAAAATCATAGGAACTGGCTTGTCTTTGCTATACTTCTTCCAAGATGTAAAAAAAAGCCAATGAATGGCTACTTGCCATTAGTCATAATCAATTTTAAGTGCAACTCATTGCTTTAATTTTCATCTACCTTCTTTATTCATTTATTTTTATCTTCAGTATAAAATAAATAAATATGTATTTCTTCTTAAGAACTGTTATTGCAGAAAAATTTTCCAGAGTTTAGTATGTCATTAAAATACTATGAACTGGGACCTAGTTCAGGGTTCTGTCACATTAGTGCATCTCATGCTAACACAAAAACGGCAGGGTTTGGCCCTTTAATTCAAAGGACGTAAGCACCCTGAACTGTGTTATAGATACTGTCGCTGTCAGATCATTAAAAATCAGATCTCTACCATTAGTCTTCAAAATTAGATTCATTTTTGTAATCCAGAATTTTTAGAGAGCCAACTTAGAAAAGTTTGGCTAAATGTTCTATTTTTATTTTTGCTTAGAAATAATCTATTCAGGTGGCTCCACAGGGAAGTCTAAATCCATTCCAGATATTATTATGGATCTCTCCTATCCTCCAGAAGTATTTCTAAAAAAGGCACAAGCCTCTTCTGGCTCCTATGTTATACCTTCCAGGCCCATTTATTATCCCAGGTGTCCTAAGGAATACAGCTGGCAGTATAGCTCTCTGTTTAGGTAACTAAATTGAGCCTTGATTACTGATCTCCACTGAGTACTGAAATCTAGTCATTTAATCAGATACCGGTGTTTTACCAGCCATTTACAGAGTCACCTTAACTACCTTAACTAAAGACTAAGTTGCAATAAAATCTTACCTCCAACTCCCATGTTTTAAATATATAGTATAATTTTGCAGGATCTTAGTGGTTGTCTGGTTGAGATTTTTATAAGTCTAATCTGAATCCTTCATTTTTCCCCATATTCCTTCAGGAAAGATCATTTTCTGAGCTCCTGAAGAGAAAAATTCTCTTGTTATAATGAGAGTCAAATTAGTTAAACTTATGCTAACCTTGCATAAATAACATGTGGAATGATATACTAGAATCTACGATTTATATCTCAAAAGATGCTATATGCAAGAGACTTCACAAAATGATGTACAGGAACTTTTTAATAAGTACACTATTACATAGAAATATTTAAACTCCATTCCAGAATGTCTAACAAAGGGATTGAATTCTGCATGTGCCACTGAACTAACAAGATAAATCTCACTTTCTCACCCTGTAGGGTGAAGGATATTGGATCTCAAGGCCATATTATCTCTGTGCATAGAAAACTTATTACTAGGCCTGGGCCTGGGCCAAACATATATATATATTTTTAGGGAAATTGTTCATTTGGAGAGAAAAGAAGGAATTATATACCTCTCAGACTGGGGTTGTAGTTTCTGTTGTTGGTTTGTTGTTGTTGTTGTTGTTGTTGTTTAATGAATAGCAGATGTTCAAAAGTGCTTGAGAAGGTAGAATGCTGAATAAACTCCAGTGCATGGGATTACTGGGCAAGGATTGGAGTACAGTGTTGAAGCGGAATCATAAACAAATATTTAGGTGACATTGCTCCATTGTTGTTGATAGAGGATGCTTTCTCAACATTTTATAATATCAGCAAAGCTTTAGTTAGGTGTCTAGACATGAATTAGGGCTCAGATTATAGGGACTGTAGAGTTAAACTGTGCAGCTGTAGAAAATATATTAGAGCTGTGTGAATCTGATTTCTCGCTTGTACTGTTGGTTCCTGATGATAACAATCCTGACTGCATGACACTGCCTATAGAGACACCCTTCATTCCAGAAAGGAAAAATGCTGTTGTACAGATGTTAGTGGTACTGTGATCATGTTTCCAAGGCTCCCTTGTTTTCTGAAAATCCATCTCAAAAATATCAGTGTATCAGAATGCAACCAACATCCAGTGTCAATGTTACTATTCTGAACTACATGTCACAACCTCCCTGAAAATAACAATTCATATTGATGTTCAAGAAATATCTTTTCCGTATAAGAGAAAACAATGCAGACTGGCTAAAGATGTTCATTCTTATTACATTACCAGCAGTACTTTCTCAGTAATTTTAACCCAAACTTCTAGCATGTAACAAAGTGACCTAGAGCAGGTTCAGGTAGGATACTAGGAAAAACTTCTTCTCAGAAAGAGTGGCTTAGGTATTGGAACAAGCTGCCCAGGGAGTCACCACCCCTGGGGGTGCAAAGAAAAGAGTAGATGCTGCACTTAGTGACATGGTTTAGTGGATATCATGGTGATGGACTGATGGTTGGACTAGATGATGTCTCTTCCAACGTCCTAATGGTCTGTTCCAACCTTAATGATTCTGTGATTCTATGAAACTCATGTAGCCATCTTTGCAGCTACTTACTGACTTCTGCGTACATGCACTAGTACCCTCTACTGGTCAGAAATGTACTCAGGTACTCAAAAAGTCTCAAATGGTTTGCTGAAACATTAATAGGCATACAAATTATGAATGTTTTGTTGTTATTGTTGTTGTTTGTTTGTTTGTTTTTTGTTTTGGTCAAAAGGTTTTCATCTCTATTGAAGTTATATTCATGAACTGCTTGGTAATGTGAGGTGGTTTCTGTCTATGCTGCAATTCATTAAAAGTGAACATAAAAGCATGCATAGTGGAATCAACAATAGCCAGAACTGCTGGAAAAGACATACAATACTGAAGAGCTAATCCTAGGGACAGTTATTTTGGTATATATAACAGCTCTTTGATCTTTACATTCTTGCTGTCATCTGTTGTGCTGTTTTCAGGAATGTCAGATGTTAATTGATTGGCAACATCTTTCACTGATGGAAGCAAAGCTGTATTTAATGCCTACGGTTCTTAAAATTCTATACCAACATGAATGTTGCCTCAGCAATGGTAATTTCAATTTCAGCAGAATTTCAGTTGAAGAATAAGGTAATAGTAGCAAAATCAATTCAAAAATAAAATATGGCTAAAGGGAGTACAGTGTACAAGGTGGCAAAGAACAGCTGACCATACAACTCTTTTAATTTGCTATTTAGAAAAGTTTGTCAAAGTTATAGCAAACTGTATGTAAACTAGGTGCCAACAAACAAGCAAGCAAGCAAACAAACAAAACAAACAAAAAAGAAACCCTCCAATTTTCTCAATGCACAGAATGATAATTTTGATCTTAAGTATTCCTTATTTGAAAGAGAATGTAGTTGTGATTTCTTAACATTACCAGGTCACTTTACTAATATTTAATGCAAAATATATGAAACCAAGCACAGCCTACTGTTTCCCATGGCTACCTCTGTAATGCATTCCATTTTAGCAATGGAACATAGAGATGAAATTTTTAACCAAGAGATTGGTACATCTCTTCAATTGGAAGAGGATTCTTATAGCTCATATACGGGGTTGTTTCACAAGACACTGATACCATCAGGTTCATCTGAGCCTAGTGAAGCTTGAACAATAAAAAGTTCTTAATATCGGAGGGAGAGTGAGGCTAGATGTTTTGTTTGTGGTTTTTGGTTTCTTTTTAGGGTTGTTTTTTAACTTATTTACTTGGTGTTTGTAGACTGTTACTTTGCCTGAAAAAATATGCATTCAGAAGCTTTTCTGGTTTGGGTTATATTTTTTGAGAAAACTGTGGTAGTATACCAAAGGCCTTGGGGAATTTTTCTTTGTTATGCCTAAGCTTGATTACCCATGAACTTTCTCTCCCTTTGTATTCATATTTGGCCTTGTTACAAAGGATCACAAATTTTACACACCAAGGAAACCTTTGAACTCAAACAGTAAATTAGGAGACCAGAAAACATACTCTTTATATTTCATTTTTCATTTGCAAAATGGGACAGATGATCCTTCCAGAATTCTTGAAAAATGTGGAATTATTTCTAGTATTTTTTTCTTATCCAACTCCAAATGTAAATGATTGCAACTGGCTTCCTTAACCTAGTTTTCTAAGAAAGTAAGACTCAAGTAATCCCCATCTGCATGTTCATGATTGTACCTCATCTTTCCCTTATCTTTCCCCCTCTACCCTTATTCCATAACCTATGAAATCCTTAAGCAGTTTCCTAGAGAGGGGTACAAAACCCAAAATATGCTATGTTACATGCTGCTTCTTCCTCAACTAGGGAGATGGAAGAAGTTGTTTAGGAGTTACAGTATGAAACTGAAAGTATTGCTGGGATGGCTGCTGGGATCACATGAAGAAGCTGTGCATTGTGTTGCAAGCTCTAGAAGCAGGGAAGAGTACTGGTGAGAGGCAATGATAGTCCCAAAGGGAGCCAGATACCCTTAATTCTGCTACTTACATAGGCATTTGATGATATTTTAGTTTTATTTCTCTAATAAGCCTGATTTGATTGTATTTATTTTCAAGAATTATTTACAGAATATAAATAATTGTTCTTATCTTTAATTTCCACTTTTGCCTGGTTGGACTCCACCTTAGATAAGTAGGTAGGGTACGCTATAAAGGCCAACCATTTCAAGTAAGAGAACGAAACATCACTTTCTTTCTTTCTGTGCAGAGATAACTAGATTCAGAAATGAATAAGCTACTTTTTTTCTTTTTCAGTATCATTAGTGATCATAAATGATGATTTATTCATACAATTTCACTTCAGCTTGGCAAAGCAAAGAGGTTGTTGTGCATAAGAATCTAATGCATAGGGGTTTTGCTTCTGAGAAGACAACACCCAGCTCTTCCAGCTTTTCTTAGGTGAAATAGAAGGGATGGTCTTCCAGAAGAAAGGAGAGGATTTTGGGAAGGCATTCCATTTATTCCACACTCCAAATCTAAGCCAAGCACATTTAAATTATTGTGTAAAAAATAGGTTTGATGAAGATGTCTAAAAAGCTTTTGGTGATAGGTATCTCATTCTGTGTCCTGAAGCGGTCTATCCTGCTATATATTTTATTTTCTTCAGAGAAGATCTGTATCTTCATCCTTGTCTTCTTCTTTAGGATATTTAATACCTTCAATTCTTCCACTAGACAAAAAAAAAAAACAACAGAACCAAGACAGGCATACAGATGACAGATATCTTACTTCAGTTAAAAGCACAATATAACAGATAAAAGGACAGAAGGAGGTAAAGAAGTAATTTCAGGAACACGTCTGTAAAGTGCTTCAAATTCCAAGAAGTGTTATCATTGTGGGTATTTTCATGCCTAAATTATCTATGTACAACTGTGTAGTTCACAACCACATAAAGAAATAATCTTAATTAGGTCAAGAGAGCAGAATGATAATCAGGTCGCAACTGTGAATGCTGGGAAGCACTTTGAGATACAGATCAGAGTGCTGGGGTGATTTATTTGACAAGTTACCTAATCTAAGTAAATATTGCTATGTTGTGAAAGACATTTTAAAGAAAGAAAGGGCTTGTTAATTATACCCACCTTAGGTAAAATATATGAGAGATACTCATACTGTCTTTATGGAAATGTTTGCATTGCCTGTTTTGCAGTCTTGTTTCTCATGGTGTATTCTTACTGTACTCACAGATTTGACACAACATTTGAAATGTAAAGTTTTGTATAAAAACTACTAAATACATTTGTACAAATATATATACCAATATATAAATCTATACAGAGAAAGGAAAGGAGAACAAGAGAGAATGTGTCTAAAGCAAAGATAGTCAGCTTTTCTGGCTTATACAATGGAAACTATAGAAAGATTTCATACTGAGCTCTAAGCAAATATCATCTTTCACTTATTAATACCTTAACTGTCTGTTTTCTGTGAACCAGACAAAACCATAGGAAATTCAAGGCACTACTATAAACCATCATACATAAAAATAGTTCAGATTACATGTGGGTAGAAGATTCCACTTGACTGCTATGCCATTTTTAATGCTCATCTTAAAGAACCCATTTTACAATGATTTGGTTATTTTTAAGTGCATGTATTTATTTTACTCATTATCACTTTGCCATTTCTCCATGAAAGCCATTTCCCTTCATTTTCAGTTACTGCTCTAAATTAACACAAGTAGACAAGCAGGAGTTAAGATTTTAACACAGAGTACTACAGATTTGCTTGTAATAATAGTGGTTTCTTTCCCATAAGCGATATATTGAGATCAATTCCCTATTAGTAAATCAATAAGGTGGGAATCCAGAACTTAGTATTTATGGAACTTGTACCATGTTAGAAACAATTAGGTGAAAACAAACAAACAAGCAAAATCATTTTAAATGCAGTTACTTTTAGCAGTTAAATTCCCAAAACTGCAGAATTTAGCCATCTATATGTATGTAACATAATGGAACTGCAAGTGACATATGATACTGTGCTGATATGAGAGACAGAGAATTCTTTTACTTGATATTTAAACTTTAATATTCCTTTTCAGCCTCTAAATTAAAATGATTTTTTTATTTTATTTTAAATATAAATTCAAACTGAATCATCCAGCATATTTCAGCACCTGGACCAAAAAGGGCCCTTTCAGGATGGTAGATGTAGTACATTTGTAAGTGAAAGGTATACAACACAGATCTAATATTCTTTTATTAGGTTTGTTTCTTTTATGACAGTTCTGGATAGTCCGAAGAGGCCTTCTGTGATTTACAAATAGATGGAAAAGTTTGTGTTATATTTTCCACTTTAGAGGCCCTTTTTGGGGGGCTATATAGTATATTTATTATGCAGTTAAAATTCTGTTTACAAATTACTCTTCAGATATTTGCTTTCCAAAGTAAGTACAGTAGTTTTCAGGGCAAGTGATATGAATACTTTAAAATGCAGTAAATAAAGTATCAAATTTTTTTTAGTGCAGGGACTTCCAAGTTTGCACATATTTGCATCATTTAAAATTTCACAAAATCTTTTAAAGGACAAAAATATTAACTTCACTTAATTAAGTAATAATATTTGTACAATCATCATGCCAAAGAATCTCACACTTCTGTTCTGTGTGGGTCCCAGGGTCCCATTATTTTAGCTAAGTAAAAGAGCTGTATGGTCCCAGCAACGTATCCTCTTGCCTGGCGAAAACTACCCCAGAGGGAATTGAGGTCACAGCTTAGACAGAAGTCTGAGTGAAAACAGAGGAAGCAAAGGGGAAAATAGCACTCAGATCTCTGCTGTGCCCAGAGAACCATGGAATCACAAAATCACTAATGGCTGAGGCAGGCAGGGCCCTCTGGGTCTCTCAGGCTCATCCCCAGCTCCAGCAGGGCCACCCAGAGTAGAGTTCCCAGGGTGGCATGCAGGCAGCTGCTGGAGATCCCCAGGGAGGAGACCCCACAGCCTCTGGGCAGCCTGTGCTGCTGCTCCATCACCTGCACAGCACAGGAGTGCTCCTGGCATTCAGAGGGAGCTCCTGTGTACTAGTTTGTTCCCATGGCTTCCTGTCCTGGCACTGGGCACCACTCACAAGAGCCTGCCTCTGACCTAGATCATAGTGAAGATTGATGTGCCTCTCTAAGGAAAAGTAATCTTGCTTGACAATATCCCCACAGCATAAAGGCTAACTTGTATCACCAAGGCCACAAGTCTGCCTTCCTCGAGATTATGTGCCCAAACTTCCCATTCTTTAATGTGACTGCAAAACAATTGGAATCTGTAGCTGTGTTTTCATAGTCACAGGCATGAGCTAACATGTACACTATTAAATCTGTGCTGTTTGCATCTGGCTGTCCTAGGGCATGGGCAAAGCAGATGAAAACTGCCTCCAGCTGATCATGTACATGTTCTGTATGTGAACAAATGCATTTGAGTGAAGAGAACAAAAAGAATGAAAATATACCCTTTGAAGCACAATGCAACTGTAGACAATTAGTCAAGATTAACAGACCCCTGTTTCAAAATATATACCTAGCCAGGCCATAAGTCTGGCCAATATAAATTTGAACACCAGGCTAAGTCCAGAAGCTACAAGGCAGACAGTGCAGCCACAGATACAAACTCCAGAGAAGTAATGCCACTGGAACCTGCTTCTTATTAAAACCACACAGTACTGCATACTGCCTGCCTCTACCACTTTTAGCCAAATAGATAAATATTTTCCAAACATTTCCATTTTCCCTGCTTTTCAAAAAAACCATCCTGGACTAAACAGAGTTTAATGTTTCATCTGGATGCACCCATTCTAGACTTTCATCTCAGTTTTATTCCTTCTTATAGAAATAAATTTGGCAAAAGTCATCACTGTATGCTTAATTTAATTGAGTGAGATTAGAAGAAATTAATTCTTTATGTTTTTATTTCTGTTTTCTTGCTTTTGGCAGTGCCTAACTTTGCAGAAAATTGCTATCGCTGTTTTGTGGTGCTCTGTGTTTCTACATGTTAACTAGTAAAGACATGCTACTGGCTAAACTGAAAAGTAAACTTCAAAGTCTACAAATGAAAAAATGGAAGGGAAAGGAAGGGAAGAGGAGAAGAAAGTGGAAGTGAGGGGAGGGAGGAGCATATCCTGTTCTTTAATATTTTATATATTAGATGTGTATTTCAAACATAAACTTTACATACTTTCATAAGATACTTTTTATTTCATTTTTATTTTTTAATAAAATTAATAACAAGTTCACAACTATAAATCTGATTTATTGATGTGGTTCAGAATTGCGTGTGCTTTCTTATGTAATCACAGTATTAAAAATACAGTCCATAGAGTTTGATGATTCTGCGTCACGCTATTGCTTACAAATGGGTGCAGAAGCTATACTGAAGAGTAACAATGTCAGAAAATAGTACTGATGTGTGCCTAATAAAATACAGAGTGCATTTCAAGGAACTGCCTTTTCTTTGTGAGATTAGTCTTTCCTCATAAGAAAACAACAAAATAAAACAAAAAAGAAAAACCAACAAAGTGGCCTGACCACAATGCAGTCCTCAAGGAAGTTATAACACATGGTGTTCATGTTTCTTGGAAAAAAGCAATGTGTAACCCCACATTCCTGTGTATCTCATCTAGATCATTTAACTCTCCAGCTGATGATCAAGGAACAATGTTATAAATCAGTAAGATGGTTGTTTTCTTTGTAAGAAGTTAATTTCTGGTTTATTGTCTCTTGATACTTGGGTGAAAAATTATTTTTACTGAAATGGGACATTAAGCTATTCCCACAAATATTTCATTACATTCCTCTTCCTCTCTTTGTGATCGCTGGGCTTTATTGCTTCTCTTTTTAACTTCTGTGCAGTTCTCTATAGATGAAGGCCAACCTTGATCTGAAACAGCATACAGAGAGTTGGCTCATTTATTTAAATAAAAATAAAGTAACTTATTTTGCATATAAAGTAGATACATGTCACAACTGGAATGGGACTCAAACATTTATCTACATGAGTAGATATCTTAACTTTGAGGATAGCTATCCTAAGATCTGGAATCCACCCATTTCCAAATACTTGTCTAGATGACAGCCAACTGGAGTGGGGCTTCAGAGCATCCAGATAGTGCGTAGAAATTTGCAGCCCTTGATAACCTTTTAGTACAGTGCACCATTGTATGGCTCACCTCTCCCAGATCTGGTGTCCTTGGAAAATGACAATAAGAAATCAATCCAGTACTCAAGGTGCCAAGTAGACAGTAGGCCACCTCTTTCCTATCTTCACCTCTGGTCAGTAACACACCATGCACTTTAGCTGGAGAATGAACATGCTCTTGTGTGTAAAAATCACAGGAAAGGCAAGTCTGGATTGGAAAAGGAATTTCCAAGCATTATCCAAGTGCTGACAGAAGTAGAAGCCATGGAAGGAAAAATGGAAAATTCCAGTGTCATATAATCTAACAGGAAACTGTCACAAAGAAACTCCTTTATACATGTCAAAATCGAATCCAGTTATTCCATTGAATAAATAAATAAATATACAGTGACATCTTTAAGCTTCACAGTTCAGGATACTCAATTTTATTTCCATTAAATGTATGAAATATTCATCTTTACTGTGCTGCCACTCCCTTGACAAAAGGCATAAAATGTTTTAAAAAATCGTAGCTGCACATTCTGTCATTTGCCTTTTTCCTGTATCTGTGTTTGAAAGCAGCTTCCTACCCTATGCTTCCCCATCACCCAATTTCCTCTCAAATATCATATAGTTCCTGAAAATATGAATCTAACTCCAACTAAGAGAGAAAAGTTAAAAGGAGCTGGCAGGACTGTATCCATCTGGTTGATCATATACTATGGATCTATATTAAATGCTGAATTTAATCGCTGAGTACATTATAGATATTAGAATATTAAAGAATAGGAAAGAGCCATACGGAGATCATTGAACTGATATATCACAAAGAAGGTTCTGCTGACAAGCTTTATCTTTCCAGTTAGATCTGAACCATATCACTTTAATGAAAGAAGAAAACATAAGCTGGAAATTATTCAACCATTCCATCATAAAAGCCACAAATTCCTATTTCTGACAAGGAGATCCTAGATGTAGTGAAGTCCTAATGATTTTTTTTTATTTATTTATTTTTACTTTAACAGGGACAAGATTTCACCAGCAAGTCATCAGAGATCTTTGTGAGTTCATACATAAACAAACAAATAAATAAAGGGAAAATCAAACTTCTTATATTCTGAATAATAAATATGAGTAAGCCATGATGCTAATAAGCTTTGTCTTCCTAAAATGCAGAGTCTATTGGAAAAGAAAAAAGCTTTTATGATGCTCTTAATTGCTTGTGCTGTGGTTTTGAATTGGACTTTTCTCTCAAGACAGTTCAGCAGTAGTATCAATATGCACAGACAGCTCTCTCACAGAATGAGGACCTTGAAATGGAAAAGGAAAAAGTGATCTTTTCCATAATTCTGAGTTTTTAAAATGTGACAAAGCATGATTCTTTAGTACTCTTTTTTTTTTTTTTTTTAATTCACTTGTCAGCATTAAACTTGTTCTCTGAAACTTGTTTTTGTCCTGTTTAAGAATAGCCAACCCAAAGGGACTAGACACGAGAAGTTGAACTTTAGGTTGCCACAACCTGAAATCATTGGTTTTGCAACAGTCCAACAATATCTGTTAAACAAAAAAACAAACAAAAAGTACTTGACACAGCAGGGAAATGGAATTCAAAGTCCAAGAAAAATACTGAGATTTTTTCTTTTTCATTTCCCACTTATAGTAGCCAAAAGATTTATAATCCAGCTGGGCTGCCATATACCTGGGGAGCCCTGGAGCTCTAATTGCTCTGAGAAGCCCCAGAATCAAAAAGCCTGGCACGTTATCAAGTGAGCTGCAAGAAGCCAAGCAGGACAGAGAGATCATGCCTCTCAAAACTTCCATGATTTTGGCTAAGACTTATCCCTCCAGGTGGTCTGTTGACAGTCCCGAAGCTCAGAGAGGGGTTCTGCTTAGGAGCAAGAGAAGGACATTTTCATACATTATATAAGTCCATGTTCCTGCAAATAGTTTAAGCAAATCAGCATTTTTCTAGTAAAGCAATATTCCGTGTAAAAGTTTGCAGTCATGTGAATGCTGCCTTCCTAATAGAAAACAAAAGGTTATGGACACTCACTACCCTGCACATCTACACTTATTTTTCCTGCCCTCCTATGCTCTTTTTACAATGCTGAGTTTCAAAACGTACTCAGAACTCATATTCTGCTTATTCTGTGTTTTGATTCCTCAACATTTCCTTTAATGATCCTTTTAATTCAGTGTTTTGTCTAAACAAGTCCTTTAAACTTGGAATTTTGGTCATGCTTGATAAGGTCATCAGTTTGAGCACCTGTACTACACTACCTCCTTTCTGGATTTACCTTATACTCACTGAATGTTATTAAAATATCTGTTGTACTAAGTAGACTTGCAGGATAGTCTAATGAATGTTGAACTAAGCTAGAATTCAAGAGCTTTTCATTGTATTACTTATCATACACCTTGAACTCTGGGCATCTGAAAAATGGAAATACCAGAGACTTTATAAAGAGTGTTAATATTTATGGATGAAAATTATTTTGTAATCCATATTTATAGAGAAAAACAAAAGAATTGTTTTCAGCAAAGTCATTAATGTGATTACGTGGAACATTAACATCAGTTCAATGTTCAGTATCCTTTCAGTACCAGAGCATTTTTTTTCTGCAGAGTAGAAAGAATTAAAATCTTTTATCTCTTACTGCTATTAAAAAGTGTGCATTTTCTGATGTAATGATAGAAGTTTGAGTTTATTCTTTGTTGTCGTTGCTTTTTTTCACATAAATAAACTTGAACTCCCTTATGCATCTTGCCAGGCATTGCTTTTAGTAGTACTGGCTTTTTGGGTGAATGCTGAGCTATTCTAACATTACGAATGATGCTCTTTATTGAATAACACTCTCAACTGTTTCACCTACTAGTTGTGACCACAAGATACTTTCTTCTAGGGGCAAATTCAAATCCCAGAAAAATTTTGAAACCTTAGACCTCAAGAAGATGATTTAAAAGCATTTCTTATTATTATTGCTATAGGTGATGAGCTGAAATGCAACAATATCAGACAATTCATTCTTTGCTCCACGTGCAACTTAATATATGCCAGGAAGAAGTAATTCATCATGTCAAGTGTGCTTCACCACCTGCCTAACCCAACTAACTTAAATGCTACCATAAATAGGAGTGACTGATTAAGCATGTGTACCTTCATTATGCATTTGTCTAACTCCGGACCCTTGTCAAAGAGTCCATGCAATGCCTCTGGGATGCTTAAGCTCTACAATAGATAAAAGATTTCAGTCAGAGTTTTTGACAAAACTGCCATGTTCCTCAGGTAACAAGGAAGTTACTCTTCCATGCAGACTTCAGACGAGCTGACACAAGTAAAGACTTTTGGGATTGGCTCAGTATATCTATGGTGAGCCTAAAACAGCAGAAACACATATAGAATAGGCAATTTTAATCTGATTAACTATTTGAAACATAGTCGATATTTTAGAGGAAGCTAAATCATTTTCACTTTCTTAGTGAAAAGCATATTCCCTTGCGCACAGCAAGGATGTAATTTACCCTTAGTGCAAGTCTGTTATGAAGTAACTACACTCATTATTTAGAAAAAAAAAACCCTCAAAAGAGCATCTAGAGTTTTTATGTTATTTTTATCTAAAGACAATGCTGTCATTTCACATTATATTGTGGTGACTTCCACTTGCAATTGAAAGTTACTTTAAATCTTCAAAAATCTGTAAGCACCGATAATACTCTTTGAACACATCTGTAACTTCAAAAAGCCACACTGAAGTCAAACTAGCAATAAATGTTCCCTGACAGATCTCTAAGATGCCAAATTATATTCTGGAAGCATTTTTTATAACCAAAATCTGAACTCTGAAATAGGGGTTTATAACAGAAACAATTACATAGGCAAAGCCAAATCCCTGCATCTGGATTCAATGGGAGTGCTGTAAGGCACACATTCTACATCTAAGTCTATATGAATAAATGGTAAAAACCTACAGTGATGTAAACATCTACAGAAGTATACCTTTTTTTTTTTTTTTTTTTTTCCCATGAAGAAATCAGTGTGGATGTAGTAATAAACAAGAAATAGTTTTGTAATGTATCTACCTTTTAATCTTTTATTTTTCAAAGTGTTGTTTCTAAATACACTGATGTAGTGCTTGCTACTGAACTCTACATCCACGTTGATAGATTTAAGTCCTCTTCTATATATGATCTGTAAACATTGTTTGGTTTATATCACAGAAGAAAGACAGGACTATTATTTATATCTGCATATTACAGCAGCCAGATCAGCTGATCATTGCTAAAATCCTCTAACCTCTAAAACTAAACACTGTTTTTGCCCTCTTCTGCTCAGTTCTCACAGAGGGCGTTACAAGGATGGTCCCAGTAGTTATCTTTAGAGATAAACAAACACACTTCATGATTTTTCAGTCAGTCTTCCAGGGTTTGTGATCAGCAGAGTCTTATTTATGACCTGGCACAAACTACTCAAAACCTACTCAGTACAGCTATGCTTAGTGCTACAATAAATCAGCTCAGTACCTTGTTTTGGGCCTCCCCATTTGGGGTTTCAGACTTACCTTCAAGCATGTAAAATACAGTTACTGTAAAGTGATTCTCTGCAAGCTTTAGATGCAGAATCATGTGTGAGAATACCAAAAGGGGTAGGATAGGCTCTTGCTTAAATAAAATATTTAGAAAAGTAGGGAAAACTAGAAGCAAAAAGTGCAGGCTAGAAAATGGTTTCTAACTGGGTATGCTGGAGAGAAAGGTGTTCAGCAAAAGCAAGAGGAAGAAGAACTCTGAATAGTTTTCCAAATGACACTATTAAATTTATGATAAAAAGTTATGCATCAGAATAGTCCATGTTAATAGCAGGCTAAGTTCATTGGTATAACAGTTATAAGTGCAGATTAGTGAGGTAACGTGAAATGACTGCAGACTGCAGTGTGTTTCAAGCATACATCAGCAGGACACATCTTGAAGGGAGGCCTACTGCTGAGAGGTGAGTATTTGGGTCTCTGTTTCATTGGCAGAAAAATCTTGCACAGCTGAGCAGAAGACTGGCAGCAGAATGACAAAGTAAAATTTTGTTCTTCTATTTGAAATGTTATTCTTCAGTATAAAATGAACATCGGGGGCTGAGAAGGTTAAAATTAAGGAAGTGGAGAAACTTTTCACAATTTGCAATAGCAAATAAGAGTGCAGCCCATGGTCAACTCAGTAAAGAGGAGGAAAATCATATGGAGAATGTTTATAGCACAATGCTATAGGGCCTTCCTGCATTTTTTTTTCTTAGATGCCCTAATGAACTAGAATTCTTGGCTAAGGAAGGAAAGCAAAGGAAGTAAATTTCTCACCACCTCTTTTATTTCAGCCTTTATTTTGAAAAGAGAGAATCATTTATTTTTCCTTCATCAGTTCTTTAGCTGGCAACATAAAGAAGGAATTGTAGCTCTGTTATGCTTTGTTTCGTAAGTGTGGAAGCAGCATAGAAAATACCAGACAACAACTTCCATGTTATTACTTTTGGGGAGTTAACAGTCTGACAGAAGCATCCTTTGCTGTTAAAAGAAGTTTCCTCTTCTCACCATGCCACTGGGAAAAAAAGAATAGAAGGAGGGGAACAGAGTAAACCACCTTCAGTAAGAGGACACTAAATCTAGTTCCTCAAATGTATCAGTATAGATCGCATCAGATACCTTCATTCATCCTTCTCATCACAGCACATCTTCCAGTACCTCCACTTGTTAGTACTTTCAGGGGCACATCTTTCACTACCCCTTTGCTTTTTTCCACTTAGAGAATGAAAGCAAAGCAGCGCTGTGTCTCTGAAGGTAACAAGAGAAATGGACTTGCACTTCAGTTTTTCATCTGGATCACCTTTCAGATAAGCCAAGTAGTAAAGGTCTGGCTTGGGAAAAGCCAAAGTGCTCAGTGCTGCTGTGAGAGGATGGATGAATGCTTGTCTGGCCTGTGCTCAGCGGCTGCCGGATGCGAGTCAGCCCAGAGGTGCGTGATGTGCCACAGTGTTAGTGCAGCACTGTGCTCAAGCAAACAAGCTCTGCAGAAAGGCAGACATGGGATCAAGCTCACTCAACGATACAACTCATGTCTGGAGCTGGTCTGCATCCACAGCCCATGGGCTCCAGTCAGGCGGCAGCCACCCACCAGACGTACCCAAAGGCTCGGGAAGCACGGACAGTCATGTGACATCTTTGTTTGCACTGGCTAAAGAAATGGCTCTAGTTTGCCTGTGCCAGCTGACTGCCCACTGAGGCAGAGGTGGGCCAGTAATGTGATCTGTTATTAACTCCCTTCCTTCCGCTGCCTGTGCTTTTTGCATACCTCAGTGAGTCATGGCCCATATGATTGCCCGCCCTCCCATACTGCTGACCCTCATTTTTCTTTATTTTAATAATCATCACTTACTCCAATTAGTTTGTGATATAAGTTGCCAGTACAGTTTGCACCACAGTACAAACATGTGAAATGTCAAAAGCAAATAAAGGAAACCCTGGCACCAGCAATAAAGTTAGCATGCTCTCCCAATACAAACACTTGGAGCCTGAAGACAAGCAGAGAACAAGTCACAACAGCACATGGTTATTATTTCTGTAGGTTAACATCTTGTTTTTCTGCATTATAAAATTGAAAGCAGTCCATCAACTTTTCTAGAACTCCTCATTTTTCTGCTGGAAGTTAAACAAGGTCCTAAGTCATCCAGAGAAACTTATTCCCGATTTTCTGCCAAGTAGTAAAAGCAAGAGTTAATCTATTACCAGCTCCAACTTAAGGTATTTTAAAACAGCTGCTTTTCCACATATGTACCAGTCACTGGATTTTAGTCTTCTGGGCTTCATAATTCTGCTCTTCAGGAGACAGCTGGGAAAGCCAAATTGTCCATAAGGTATATCCATCAGTGAAATTGTGATGACCAGCTCCTCTCTTCTCTGATCAGCAGCAAATGAAAGTCAGCAGCTTCAGAAAGTCTATCCTGTTCAATAAATGCATACTCAGTTATTTCCCTTTCTTTCCTTCTTCCATGAGGCCTGATAAGGAAGGAAGTTGAGGTAGAAACCCTGCTCATCCCTGTGGGAGAGACAGCACTGAATGCTACCAGCACAGGAAGAAGCTGCATACCACATAGCCACAGGGCAGTAAACCTTAACATGTCAGGAAGCAGAAACCTGGGCAAGAAAAATTAGCAATGTGATGGCAAAACAACACCAAACAGGAAGCCTGAAGGCAAGGAGGGGATGTCTGAATGAGAGTGTAGGAGGATCTCACTTTCCTGCACTGCAGCCACAAGGAAACAGCAGTAACAATCCCTGTTCTAGAAGGTTCAGAGAACAAATATCAGTCAGTGAACCACTGAGTGAAAGAGATATAAACCTTCCTATGCAAGCACAAGCATAAAAAATCCACAGACACCATCCCCCCTCTTTGATATTCTCACTCGCATGTTTTAAATAATATAAATAAATGATGATAGGTGCTCTCAGGAACCAGTAGCATTTATCACTCAGCTCTCACTGTTGATTTTTGTTCTTTACAGTTATCACTTTCTGTGCTCCATTTTTGGCTTTTTGCTGTTGTTTTGTTTGTGTGTGTGTGTGCCTTGAATTCCACACCACCTTAAAAAGCACTGCTCTTAACTGATAAGATAAATGACTATGACTTAAGTAATCTCCCATCCTGAAAATTAGGATATAATGAATTCTCTAAAATAAGGATAACACCACATTTCCCTACTTATCCTCACCTATTACAGAGGTAGTCAGTGACTTTTTAGTAAAGTCTTCACAAACGCATCCTACTCCACTTTCACCCCAAGCATTCAACCCAGATGTCTGCATACTGCCATTGCCTTGTGGCATAGAAGTGCTTTTAACAAGCTACTGTTGTTCAGGTTCTAGGCTTGATAAACTTTGTTTCAGTCCTTGATTTGGTTTCCTTGATCAAACTTGTCAAAAATGCTTGGGTGGGAAAACTGGTGACAATTCTAGAAAAATCAAAACTTTATTCCTGACGGGGTAGAAGTGTTATGATAGCTTGCCAACATCCCACTTTGATGCTGGTTTCAACCTAGAGAAGGTACCTTCCAGGGCCAGAAGTGACCTAAATAACCACAAGGCCAGCAGTAGCAATGAAAGTTTCCTCCAAACACTGTTGATCTGAGCAAAGCCAAAATTAGTGGGGAAAAGGCAGTGAAAATGAGAATGATAGCTCTATTATTATCCTTTCTCAAGCTGTTATCCATGTTTTTCGCTTCACTGCCTTCAGTCTTGTACAAAGGAATGTCTTTAGTTTGCTGTCATCACTCTCTTACAACACGAGTTCTCGTTCTTGTGAATAGCCTTTTATCTTCAGGCTGTCTTTCAGAATAGTTTTCTGAGAAATTCAGAGAGAGTTGCTCCATACCATTTTGCACAGTTCTGCTCCATTTCCCTTGCTACTACTAGCATTTTCCTTGTTAAGATTTTGGTAAGCAGTGGGTGTGGCAGCTGAAATAGCACATCATAGTGACAAAGACAATTTTCTCCACCATTTATTTGCTCCACACATCCTTTTCCACTGTATAAAATGTTTAACTAGTATAACTGAAGGTATATTTATTCCAACAGCTACCCGACACCACTTGACTGACAACTGACATATATTGGTTGCCACTCTAGATAGTTGTACATGTCCCTTGTTGAAATATCCCTTAAACTCAACCTACAAAAAATAATGTGAACACAGTGCTGCCCAGGTGTCTTCAGAACCTATGACTACTTCCCTATCACAGATAATCCCTTGCCGATAACTCCCTAATTGTATCTGCTATGTAAAAATAAAATAGATCTGTCCTTAATAATTCCCTGTAATTTTCTTACTGGATTCGGCTGGATTCTATAAGAAATGTAAAATCTTGAAATAAAGTAACTATATAATAGAGCTGGGCATTCTTTTAATTTTATCAAAGTAGTTGTGTTTTAGCTCATGAACTGCTGATGTGACTTACTGTTACGTTTACTGTTACTGTACTGTTTTACTGTTAATACACAAGCTATGGGTTGATACTGACTTGGCTTGTCTGAAAAATCATTTGTGCTAAAGACAGTGAGAATCACATTAGTGATTTAAATGCTGTTATTGACTGATGTCACAGTAATATTTGCATTATTTATGTATAATTTATTGTATTATAATACAGTTCAAAAACACCCTCAAAGCATAACACAGTTTTTTGAATGAAATTCCTTTCACATTTAAAAACTCAGAATAATAAGGTATTTGCTACGCAACCCTGGCAATCTGGACTTCTGTAGCATTTTTTCCAGTTCTAGCTGCACAAATTTCTACATCTGCTTGGACCTACTTTGTGATTTATTTTAATTACACTAATTTTCAGAATGAACATGCCATTGAATAAATATTCCATGTAAAGGGCTAGCACAACTAAGTCAGCTATAACTTCCTCTATGTATCGCTGGAGTATCTGAATAGCTCCCTTCTCAGTAACAGTGACTGTATGCATAGTAATAATACTTATGCACTATAAGCTATGAAAAGGAGAGACTAGAGCAAGCTGGCATCTGCCCAATTGTAGTAGGTTCGAAATGAGAAAGTAATGAAAATGCTATTATTTTAGACATGAAGACTGGAAAGTAACACTTCAGAGGCTGTTTAAATAATTTCTTCAGTAATACTAAGAGTAACAGCAATAGCAACAGCAGTAGCAATTGGTAATAATATAACTCCACACACTACTTTTGGCTTGATAATGTATCTGATTGAAGACTTGTTAACTTGAAGGAAACAGAAGTGTGTTTTCCCCATTTTCCAACATTTGGAGTCTTGTAACAGGCCATCCACCAAAGCTCTTTAAGATTTACTGTGACACTTGTTCAAAAAACAACATATTAAGGCAAAATAATTCTTTCCCACTGTCATTATGGGTTATCAGACTATGTGTGGGTTGTGTGGTTGCCTTCAAACAGGCACGAGCATAAGACCTCTGACCACTGATGTCTTCAGTCAGAGCTTAGTGAACTCAGCTTTCTCTTGGCTGCTTTCAAACTGGCTCTGCACACTGTAATTTTACTGGGATAAGTGAGGGGGATTGGATGATATACTGGTGGAGATAAAATGTTGCAAGTTGAGTATAGATGTATGGTGGAAACATTCTCAGTGACACAGAAGAACTCAAAGCATTTTACTTTTGGGGGTCATTTTTCAAAACAGTTTCAGTCTTTATCCAACTGAAAATATTTTTATTCCTAAATTCCACAGCTAAAGTATGGACACAGGCTTTTTCCCAAAACTGCATTGTTATTAGTGCATTTGGAAGATATGACTTGTCCAGATTCTGACTATGACAAGACATTATTGCCAATAGATGAACTGGGCTTTTTTTGCCTCCATTTTCTAAGAGCCACGCCTTTCATAGGTTTCAGAGCCAATGGTTAACTCTGGTACTTAATACGGCCTTACAGAATTAATGTTGTTCACTATGTTCTCACCTTAAAGGTGGAATTCACAGAGTCACAGAATTGCAGGGGTTGGAAGGAACTTCAAGAGGTCATCAAGTACAACCCCCCTGCTAAAGTAGGAACTCTACAACAGATCACACAGGTAGGAATCCAGACAGGTCTTGAATATCTCTATAGAAGACTCTGCGACCTATCTGGGCAACCTGTTCCAGTACTCTGTCAGCCCTACTGTGCAGAAGTTCTTCCTCATGTTTGTATGGAACTTTATATGTTCAAGTTTTAGGTCATTGCTTCTTGTCCTATCACTACACATCACCAAGGAGAGCCTGGCCTCTTCTGTTTATCTCCCACCTTCCTTTAGATATTTATAGATATTTATCAGATTCAGTCTTTTCCCCAGACTGAATGGACCCAGTTTGATCAGCCTTTTTCTCATAGGGGAGATGCTCCAGGCCCTTTATTATCTTTGTGACCCTCTACTGGACTGCTTTTAGGAGTTCCCTGTCTTTTTTGAACTGGGAACCCAGATATGGAGACAGTATTCTAAATGTGGCCTCATCAGGGGAGAGCAGAGGAGGAGAATCACCTCCCTTGGCCTGCTGGCCATGCTCTTTTTAATGCACCCCGGAAATTCAAACTCAAAAGTTCCACACCAAAACTCAGAGATTATGAGTGATCTGTGCTGATTTCTGCAGCCTCTGCAAGATCGAATTCTTTGTTGTTCAAGTACAGGTGGAGGTAATTGGTACACTGGGTATTTAGTGCACAGAAAATTGAGTTTAGCTAAAATCCATTCAGTGTAACTAGACAGATGGGGATAATCAAAATAGTCCTCTGTGGTACACCTGAGTGATGCTTATTTCACTGAACCAGAAATAAACTTCTATATACAAGAGAAACTGTTAATGCAGTATGCAAATTAAGGAAATCAATCAGACTGGATATTAGGAAAAAAATCTTCTTAGAAAGAGTGGTCTGCAGTGGCACAGGCTGCCTAGGGAGGTGGTGGAGTCACCATCCCTGGATGTGTTCAAGAGACATATGGATGTGGCACTGAGGGACACAGTGAAGATGGTGGGGGTGGGCTGATGATTGGACGAGATGATTTTGTTGGTCTTTTCCAACCTTAATAATGCTATGATCTTGTGAAATCAGAATCACAGAATCTTAGAATCGTAGGGTTATGGTAGTGCTTTTTCCTGCACTGCTTTCATTGCCTCCCCATTCCAGTTTTCAGATTTTTATGTTTGCCCACATATAACTGTGTCTTTCCTCAAGCACGATGCAGGAGGAGACCGGCTGCCGGTCTCGGCGGCAGTGTTGTGACAGAACACCCTGAGGACGACAGTGGGGGGCTGCTTGTATATCACTACGAGAGGAACAAACCTGGCACGTCCTGTTTCAGAATCACATAAGCGACAGAGAGCTTGGCAAACTTAGACAACATGTGTGTTTGCATCTACGGGCTCTCCGAGCCTTCCGCCCCCCGCTCCATACCGCAAACTTCCCCGACCTCCAGCTCCCGCCCCGGCCGGCTCTCTCCCCCTTCCCCGCAGCTCTCGAGCCCCCCCGCGGCTCCGGCTGCCCCTCCGCCCCTCCGCCCCCCGGCGCGGTCCCGCCCGCACTCCCCCACCGAGGGGCCGCCCACCCCGCAAGAGGAGCCGCTCCGCCGCGCCCTGCCCTGCACAGCGCCCGGAGCGAGGAGGCGGCCGGAGTGACGGAGCGCGGCGCCGGGCACCCCTCGCCCCCCGTCCCCATGCGGCCGCGGTTGGAGGGAGGCTGCCGCCGCGGGAGCTGCGCGCCCGGGCCGCCTGGACAGCGGCGGGGAGCCGCCGTCACCCGCCCCCGGAGGAACGGGCTCGGCTCCCAGTAGCGCTGAGAACCACGCGCCGTGCGGGGACGGGCGACTCGCAGCACGGCGAAGAAGGGAGCAGCGGCACTATTCCCCCGCGCTGCCTCGCCCGTCTTATGCACATCGGGGGACCCCAGGAACGGCGGAGTCTTCTGCAAAATGACGGGCGATGACGAGCCCTAAGGCGGTGTCGAGGAGTGCCGCCGCGGGCTGCGATGTGCCCCGGCGAGTCGCTGCCGAAGTGCCCGCGGGCAGCCCGCTAGGTGACGGCCCGCCGCTTCGCTCCGTGCCGCCGCCCGCCCGCAGCGCCCCGGGGGCATGGGAGCGGCGGGCGGCGACCGCTGAGAGCGCCGTGCTGGCCCGCAGGTAAGGAGCACGGGCTGCGGCGAGCGGGGGGCGGCGGAGGGGAGCCCTGCGGGCCAAGCACGGCGGGGAAATTCTTCCCTAATGGGAAGCATCTGCCCGCGGTGACGGGACCGAGGTGTAGGCGTCGATGAAGGCGTGAGGGGCGCCCCCGGGCGGCGGAAAGAGGCGGTGCGGTCGCGCCCGGACCCACGGGGTTCTGCTGAGGTCTGACGCGCGGCTTTGGGTCCCCAAACAAAGCTGCTCGGACAGTTCTCCGTGGTTCCCCATCCCACGAGTGGGTGGGAGGCTTTTGAAAGGGAGTTTTGGCTGAGGAGAGAATTAAGGAACACGGCGCCTATATAGTCTCAAAGCAAATTATAAGCTGTTGGGATATTTTTTTGTTGTTTTTCTTTTGGGGGGGTGTGTGGGGGAGGGGTTCAAAGAATGGTAAGTGTCTCATTAACTTGACCACAGATATTTGAAAAACGTCTTCATCTCGATGAGCCTCTCTTTTGAACTTAATGGTTTGCACATGATGCAAAAAAAATGATGTAAAAAATGTCTCACTAGCTGGCAGATCTGAGAAAAGCTTACTTTTATACTAAAACCAGTGACTAATGGAACTAATAATCTCCAGCAGAACTGTCTTTCCCTCTTTGTCCCACTGTTATTCAAGAGCAAGAATGCTAAATTTCTGAGTTGTTTGCCTCTTTGTATGGCTTTAATCTGAACAGCTCAAAGTCTTTTGATGGTGGAGATAAGAATAGGGAGGCAAACTTTCTTCAAAGCTAGGCAGCTTCATCTGTACTGGGACATCTGTACAAGTTATTTCATTTTCAGACGTGGCCAGTGCTCAAGGTGCTCATCAACAGTTGCATTTATTTGCCAGTTCTGGCATAGTGTGCCTCTTCAAATGCCTCTCCATGAGCCTAGCCACTGGGCTTCACCTGTGCTGCTCTGAGAATATGAACCTCAGTGCTGATGGATGCGGAGATGTTATGGGTACAGACTTCCTTGCTCATGCTTCCTCCGAGGGCTGTGCTTGTATTTCTAAATCTAAACCTAGTTTGCAAGTTAGGGACCTCAGGAGGTTGATTTGTACAATTTTAGGTAGTTTTCTGATGGGATAAATAACTTGTATGAAAATGATTTCTCCTTCTTTTATCGACTGTAGAGGGAGCCATGGCAACTTGCTTGATTGAACTAGATGTTTCCTTTGAGATTCTGATTTTTAGATGAGTTGAACACTAGCCTTGGTGTGTAGAGCAAGCCCACAAAGTGTATTACCATAAGGAGACAGAAGAACATTAGTAGAATAGGTACTGAAACGTGTTACGGGGACAAAAAAAAAAGTTGACTTTGAAGTAGTAGCAAGTGACCTGGCTGAAATAAAAACTCTTTCCAATTAAACTTTGCCTTAATTGCCTACAGACTTTCTGGGAGGCTGCAGAGCATCACAAAGTGTATTCAAATTTTTCAAGGGATTAAAAAAACATCGTTTCTTCTCTCTGCCACCCCCACCCCCACCCCCCCACCCCCCCACCCCTTTTTTTTTTCTTTGTTTTTTCTTTGTTTTTTTCTTTGTTTTTTTGTTTGTTCCCTTGTGTCACCGGACAACCCAGGAGAAGCGAGGCAAGGCGAGCCGACGAGATGCGGGAGAGGGCCGCGGTGGGGGCACTCTCCGTGGTGCTGATCCTGGCTCTGGGGCTCCCGCCGGGCGCCCTGGCCTGCCCCCACCCTTGCGCCTGCTACGTCCCCACCGAAGTCCACTGCACATTTCGATCCTTAGCAGCCGTGCCGGCAAGGATTTCTAAACATGTGGAAAGAATCAATTTTGGGTTTGTATTGCAGTTTATAGCAAACAGTTTTATGTTCTTGGTGTGGAATCCTGGAATGCTTTGCACACGTGTGGCATTCCAAAATCTTTGTGTGCACTTTTAAGTAGAATTGCAGATCGTTGTTACACCCAGACACTATATTTCAAACACTGCAATTACTGGCATGAAGGGAATTTTACTGTAGGTTCCATGTTTCAAAGAAAAGTTTTGTTTTTTTTTAAATATTTTTATGGTGCTTTCAGTTTTTATGCTGCCACCTTTTATTGACAAATAGTACATGCATCTTACAGCTTTTTATTAAATCTACTATGGGATGTGTACTAAATAGTATAGTAAACGGGATATATTAACTGTTATACCTGATACACAAAAACGTAGTAGAAGTAAAATTCTCTACCGTTTTTGGACCACAATGAGAAGCTATACAGTAAAGACAAATTATTCCATAGTGCTTGGAGTTGTTTGTTTGTTTGTTTGTTTGTTTGTTTTCTGTGATATAAGCAGACATCAGTGCTTTGGGGAGAGATAATTCAGGCTCCAACTCACCTTTCTCTGAGTCCTGCCAATTCACATCTGTCTATCAGACTACAAGATAAGAAGGCAAGCTGGAAAAGATGCACATGAACCAACAATGTGCACTTGCAGCCTGAAAGGCTGAAAGCCCGTTATCCTGGGCTGCATCAAGAGAGAGAGCCTCCAGGGAGAGAGACTGTTCCCCTTTCCTCTGCCCTCATGAGGCCCCATTTAAAGTACTGTGTCCAGGCCTGGCGCTCCCAACACAACAACGATGTGGAGCTGTTCAGATGGGTTGGAAGGAGAGACACAAAGACTTATCAAAGGGCAGGAGCACCATTCCTATGAAGAAATGCTGAGGGAGCTGGACTTATTCAGCCTGGCAGAAGGCTTAAAGGAGACCTCATTGCAGCCTTTCTGTTCTTGAAGGGAGATTATAAACAGGCAGGAGACTGACTTTGTAAAAATTTAACAGTGACAGGAGAAGGGGGAATAGCTTTAAACTAAAAAAGGGGCGATTTAGGTAAGGTGTTAAGAGGAAATTCTTTACTTACAGAGTGGCAAGGCGCTGAAACACATTGCCCAGAAGAGTTCTAAATGTTGCATACCTGGAGATGCTCAAGGCAAGATTGTATGGGTCCCTGGGCAGCCTGATCGGGTGCATGGCAGCCCTGCCCATGCAGGAGATTGTAACCAGATGATCTTTAATGTCCTTTCCAGCCTAAGCAATTCTATGATTTGGTGACTGCTGACAGTCTGTATATCTCAAATGTGCTGTGCCATATGTGCCATTGCATGATACAGCATGGTAAAAAGGCATAGTCCTCTTCTGCTTGATGTCAGAACTGCCTCACTGGTTGGTATAAACTCCTTCCCCCATCCTAAGGCTTGTAACTTACGTCTGATACATGCTGAATGATGGTAGGGATCTTGATTTATTTTTTCCTCTGCAGTTAAAATGTCTACCCACCAATAGTTTGACCATCTAAAATCTGATATTATTCTCACATTCCCAGGTACTCAGTAAATCTGTACTGCAGAAATCTGTTTTCATTCAAAATTTTTCAGTCATCCTGGAGTCAAATCACTGGAATTAATGTTAGGATGATTCATAGCTGTCTAATTTCTACAGTACAGAATGAATGTCCAATTGAGTCAGTCGTATAACATTTTGTGATGTGAAGGATGTTCTCTCCTTTTTTTTTTTCTTTTTTTTTTTTTTCCACAGACCATCTGCTCTCAGCCTATTTATTCATAGTCCCCTCTGAGAAAATAAAATTTAATACACAAAGACTACTAATTTAATCTTAACTTGATGAACTTAACATGTGATTCTAAAGAGAGTCCTTGAAGCAGATTCCTTAAAAGGTGCTTGCCAAAGAAGCTGCAATGCAGAGTAGCCAGATTCTATACGCCAGAATACGTCTCCAAGTGGCCTTATATGCCTCTTTGACTTTGAAATGAAAGTATTTTGGAGTCTGATCCGTAATCCATGTCCTTGTTTCTCTGACTTATTACTCTTAAGCCTACCTAATGTTACATTTCTTTATAAATCCTGTTACTGAAGAGTGCATCAAGCTGCTCTCCCTCTCCTTGTCCTACACTGAAAACTATACATATTCAGTCACCTTGCCCCTATACATCAACATTCTACAGGAAATTCTATCCCTAAATTGGTTTTGAAAATCTTTAATAACCTTTTTCTAAGCTTCTAAATTGTGTAGGCATTCTGGAAGTTTTATTCTGTTTTATTTGTTTGTTTTTAATAAAAATACATTATTTGATGCTGCTAGTGTAAAAGTCCTTTCCAAATTTTTGTATTTTTGTTGCTACAAATGACATTTTCAGAAACAGTCTTACCTACCTGTTGCATTTCTTTCATTTTTGAGAGGAGATTTTAGAATATTTCCATTTTAAGGTGTTATGCATTTGGGATGTAAAAATGATTTGTTTCCTAAGTAGAAATAATTTAGGAAACTTTAATTTGTAATAGTTAAAGAAGGTTTATTTTTTAGTTGTCTCTTTTTTCTTTCTTTCTTTCTTTTTCTTTTTTTTTTTTTTAAGGAATTTTAGTAGGATGGCTGCATTATAAGTCTAAGTTGTCTGTAATAGGACTAAAAATACTGAAATATTAATCTGATTTTTTTTTTGTATATTTAGAATCTAAAGATAGATAGGATGATCTAAAAGTATTACCTTCTCAAAGTATTTACATTTTTCTGCACCTCTTCCCTTCATGCCAAGAAATAAAGTATTACAAGTAGGAAAAGATCTTTAAAATTGGATGCTTAATTTGGAGCCTTCATGCCCAGACTAGCATGTATGTCTGTTTTTGTGTCTGCATTTGGAAAACCTGAATGCAGAACTAGGCAGCCAAACTTAAGACTTACATGTTGGCAAATAAAATCTGACTTGTTAGTGCAAAGTGAAATCAAATAGTTTTCAAAAGGTAGATTTTCAGTACTACTAAAAAAAAAAAAAAAAAAAAAGAGTTTTTGGGCTCAAATTATATGATTGGAAGCTCAGTTCCTAGATCATATGTGTACTTAATTGATGCAGCCAGTTACTTGTTGTGGCAGTTAAGAACGATGTGACTTCCTGCTTCTTTTGCTGTTTGGAAGATATCCATTTTTAATGTCCTCTTTCCAAGTCTTTATTCATTTATTGTTAGATGCTGTTTTGGCAATACTGAAGCCCAGTTTGCCAGGCTCCATAGCATCATGGATTGGATACAGGCCATTAATTTATTACCATTCCATAAACTGAACTGCATGGAAAAACATACTGACAACTATTAGAACTCTAATGCCTATTTGTTACTCCTAGTTTTAAATTAAGACTAAGTGCCATAAATTGATTTGAAAGAAATATTAATGTAAACATGAGCTAAGTATACTTGGCCTCATAAAAATGTTTCAATTACTTCTGGCCCTTTGACAATGTGCTACGATCCATCCAATTTTTGCTGAAAGTTAGGTTATACTGATTTTATATTTGCAGTCCATGATCATAGAATCATTCCAGTTGGAAAGGGATCTTAAAAGGTCATCTGTGTAAAATGTAACTACATTGTGATTTTTTATTTTTTTTTCCAGGTTTAACAGTATACAGTCTATATATGAAAACTCCTTTGCGGGACTCACTAAACTGGAATTGCTTATGATACATGGAAATGACATTCAGAATATACCTAATGGTGCTCTGAAAGATCTTGTGTCTCTACAGGTAATTCTCAGGTCTTCATAGATTTCCTAAATTCCAGCTTCTATGAATAACTGAGGACAAAGATAAGTTTGTTTGGGTTTTTTTTGTGTGTTTTTTTGTTTGTTTTTGTTTTTTTTTTTTAGTGCCTTTCTTAGAATAAAATTAACATTCCCCCTTCCCTAAAATATTGGAATTCTGTTAACTTTCCCTATGTCATGCTTGTTAATGTGAAATAATACTCAGTTTATTTTCCAGCTTTTGACCAACAAATCATTTTTTAGTGGTGCAAAGGATATTTGAATATATGAGGAAAACTTTGGAATGCTTGCTTGGATTTAGATACAAAAACAAAACTTATCTTTATTCTTTTTTTCTTTCTTTTTTTTTTTTTTTTTTTTTTTTTTTTTTTTTAAGGTTTTCAAAATCAGTTACAATAAATTGAAAGTTATAACTGGCCAAACCCTCCATGGACTTTCAAGTTTAATGAGGTTGCATGTGGACCACAACAGAATAGAATTTATTCATCCAAATGCTTTTAATGGATTAACTTCTCTGAGATTGGTCCACTTGGAAGGAAATTTACTCCAGCAGCTTCATCCACACACCTTTTCAACATTTATGGTCCTTAATTACTTTAAATTGTCAACAGTAAGACATCTATACCTTTCTGAAAATGCTATTAGCACGTTGCCTGCAGGGATGTTTCAAGGTATGCCACTGCTGGAGAATCTTTACCTTCATGGGAATCCATGGGCCTGTGACTGCAACTTACAGTGGCTTCTTGATTGGAATGAAAATTCTGGAGGTAAGAACAAGATTAGAAATGCATTTTCAAGTCATAATATTAAAAAGGTTTTACATATGAATAGCTTTGTTACTTCCTGGGTAGCATGATGTCTATGTGCATTATGTTGCTGTGCAAAGGAAGGACTGTGGGAATCAGGTTTCCAAATTCCTCTTTAACTTTGAGTTATTAACTTTAACACAGTGTTATTTCTTGGCATTTCTTCGTAGACCACAGCTTTTCTGAGGGAAGCAGTTTACACCTACAACCTTGCTACTTTTTCAGAGGAATGTCAGCCACCCTTTAGGCTTAGACATGAGAAAAGTATCAGACTGGAACAATTCTATACACATGCAGAAGCAAAATACTAGAAGCAAAAGAAAAAAATAAAACAGTTTTATAATGCCTGATTAGGAGTGATCAACATAACAATTATTCCTAGAAAAAATGGAATGCAGCATGTGTCCAAATTAGTTACGGAAGGCAACATTTCAAACTGTGGTGAAGTTAAACATAAATACATGACTGTTGTTTTCTAGACAAGAGTCTTCCTGGCACTAATAGATAGAAGGACACAATGCTATCATTTCCTGTTTTAATACTCCTCTGTTTAATCTTTATTTTTTCTTTACAGAGTTTGCAGTTATTTCAGAGATCAGGGAAAAAGTGACATTTTCATTTTTTGCTGCAGTCAAAACCTTGCAAGTGCAGAAACTAACCAGTAATTTTTAGTAGCTACAGCAGTTTTTTTTGTGTATTGCAATATTACTACTGCTAAAAACCTCCTGGATATTTTTTTTTATTGAGAAAATTCATCATTTCTCAGGCAAATGATGCATTTTTTTGGAAGGTGAAATGACCCTGTCTTCTTCAGTTGAGGTCAACATGTGAGATGAGCTGGTCGTTGTACACATGCAGGCTTTTTTACACAGCAACAATATTTACAGACTTCTAAAATGCTGCTCTGGACACCTCAGTTTCCAGTCATTTGATTCAGAAGGAACAAATCTAATTACCAGAATGACAGGGTAACCTGTCATTAAAGTAAGAAGAATTTGTGGTCAGGCCCATTCAACTGTGAAAACAAAGAGGAAGCATTTTAAAAAAACAAAAACAAAAACAAAAAAGAAAACCAACCAACCAAACAAACAACAAAAAAAAAAACTATTGGCTTCCATATATCACCTGTCATGTTACACACTATGCTTCTCATGACATTTTACCATCTTGGAAATTCTCTAACTTTGGGACACAATTCTACAGCTTACCTGTATTTTGTTTTACTTCTTTAGTTTTTTTGTTTGCTTACAGGTGTTCTAAAATGCAAAAAGGACAAAGCTTATGAAGGGGGACAGCTTTGTGCAAGGTGCCACAGCCCAAAACAACTGCAAAATGAGGATATCCAAAACTTGAAAGATATTTCCTGTAGGAAACCTATCATTCAGTCCTTACTGAGGCATAATAGTAGCACTCAAGATGAAGAAGATGGTGAGAGTTATGAACTCCCTCCAGAAGTGTTTCAGTCTTCTCCTTGGAACATTACACTGAATATGACTGATGAGCATGGCAATATAGTCCATTTGAACTGTGAAATCAAGAAACCAACAGGCTCTACTAAGATTCAATGGAATCAAATGCAGACTCAGGAGATTGATATAAATGCTACAATATTACTGGATTTTGAATGCCCAATGAATCGAGAGAACTATGAAAAACTGTGGAAGTTGATTGCTTATTATAGTGAAGTGCCTGTCAAATTAGAAAGGGAAATTATGCTCAGCAAGGAGCCTAAAATAAGCTATCGGTACAAGCAAGGCTCAGACTATGATGCTCTTTATTACACAGGTGTAAAAGCTCAAATACTGGCTGAGCCTTCCTGGGTGATGCAGCCTCTTATAAACATCCAATTAAACAGGCGCCAGAGTACAGGGAAAAAAGTGGTGCTATCTTTTTTTACTGTGTTTTCTCAGGCAATTCATACCAAAGACACAAGGCAGCAAAGAAGCTGGGTAATGATAGAGCAAAATCAAAGCACGAGGAAAGCACAGAGTGTGGTAGAAGGGTCAGAGTGTCAGCTGAACTGCAACGTGAAAGCCTCTGAGCGTCCTTTCATTCACTGGCTCTTTCCAGATGGGACAAAACTGCAGGCACCATTTAATCAAAAGGACAGTAGATTTTCCATTCTCACTAGTGGTCAGCTAGTAATCAAACCAGTGAGTTACACTGATGCTGGCTTGTATCACTGCATTGCCCAAGTGAGAGATGATGTGGATGTTATGGCTTACAGGCTTCTAGTGCAGCCTCCTGCTATTCAAGTAGCTGATTCAGATATAGTGAGAGTTGAAAAAAGTGTTGGAGATCCCATCATTTTGCCTTGCAGTGCAATTGCCAGCCCAGAGGCACAATTGAGCTGGATTCTTCCAAACAGCCAGGTACTTAATGTTTTGTCAAACTCTTCAAAAGGATATGTGTTGGACAATGGTACTTTGCTTATTCCAAAAAGCCACGTCAGTGATAGTGGTCATTACAGATGTGTGGCTGTCAACCAGCAGGGATCAGATCAGTTTACTGTAAGAGTGACAGTAAATAAAATGGTGTCTGACAGGTCATTTAAAAGGATAAAACTGAAAAAACGCACACGCTCAAAAAGCTCAATAAAAACAAAAGTGCGGGTCATAGATGATGGAGAAGGATCAGGCACAGGAGGGGTTGATGAATTCCCACGAAGAAAGAACCACCTGAAGGATAGGGAGATATCCTTTAAACAGAAAAGTGACCAGATGCTGGAGGCTCAAATTAAAAAGGGAAAGAAAGGCAGAAGGAAAATGAAAATTTGGAAAGGTACTGATAGAACCCAGGACAGCAATGTTGCAGAAGGCCGGAGAGCATTTGAATCTCGAAGGAGAATTAATATGGCAAGCAAACAGATTAATCCACAGCACTGGGCTGACATTTTGGCAAAGGTCCGTGGGAAGAACCTTCCTAGAACAACAGCAGCTACAGCCATTTTGTTAACAACTGCTTTGCCATCAGACATGCAAGAAACTACTCCTATCCCTCATCCAGTAGCCATCCCTCTGCCTACAGAGACAACAGCTGATGTAGTAGATTCTTCTGCTGATGCATCAACACTGGGTGAAAACGAGCCATTCTCAGTCACTGTTTCTCACAGCAGTAAAGCATTTTCAGCTTGGTCCACAATAACAGGGCTAGGAACTGGACACTTCTATGACCAAAGAGCTTTAAAAACACCTGCAAGTATACACTCTGTAGAAATCCCTGTATCAGGTCCTATGTTTGTAACTCTGCAACCTCAAGGCCAGAAGCATCAGGATGGCAGGGCTGATTCTTCAGTTGTAGTCAAAGAAAATATTTATGCTGTCACTGAAGAACCTTTGTCAAAAGAAACAGTGGCCAACTATCTTAATATTCAAAGTAGTTCACTCAGAGTGGAACATGTAGATGCAACTGTATCTTCTAAGTCAGAGGAAAATTCTGCTTTTACTGAGCTACCACTTGATGCTTCTGTCCAAGCTGAATCTCAGACTGTAGATCTTCATAGTGTCTTGGAGACAAATGAGAGACTGAATGAAGTGGATCAAATGAGTGTCAATAGTATAATTTCACCACCTTCTCAGCTGGGTGACATCATCCCAACAGATTCTGTAGGCTCCACTGCCATTTCTTCATCTGTTACAGTAAAAAGCAATGATTTCATACATGAACACAGAGATGTATCCACTGCTCAGACAAAAATAGCAGATTTAAGTACAACTTCTCCAGCTGTTATGTCCATCAAGGTCCAGAGCAAGGATGAATTGGAGGCCCACAAGAGTACAGAGACTCAAGAAGGCATGTCCAGCACTTACATAGAGAGTTTTCAGGGGAGAGAACAGAGAAAGCTGTCTGCTCCAAAAACAGATCCCACATTTGTTTCACCAAGTAGGAATGTTCCTCATAAAAAAACAGAGGAGATAACTGCTGCTTCCACCAGCAAATTGACCACTGCTGCCACAACATCAACACCCTATAGGAAGACAACACCTTCACTAGTTACTCAGCATGCTAGGAAAAGGCCTTATGGGAGAAGGAGACTGAGACCAAATAGAATCCGACAAAGAACAAAACCTTTTCCCCGAGTTGTTCTAGCTACAGAGGCAATGCCTAACATTCCAGGAACATCTAAAGTTGAAGCTGTGACCAAAGCTTTCTCTGCAGTACTTGAACATCCTGATCTTAAAAGCAGTGTCAAAATACAGGTTAAGGAAGAGGAGCATAGGGAAATCACTCCTTCATTAGTTACTGATCCAGTTGTGTTAGAGAAAATGACCAAAACTGAAGAGGTGGTCACAACTTCTTTCTTTAGGCCTACTACTTCTCAACCTGAAAGAAAATACATGACGCACTCTGCTTCTCCTGAAACCTTGGTACTTCCAGTGACTGAACCCATTACAATTTTGTCATCATATGTCGTGCATAACACAGGCCCCACAAAAGAGTCAAGTGCACCTCTGAAACCAGAGCAAAATAAAATGCCAACATTTGACTCATTAGAGAATGTATCTGAAGAGAGGAGCCTTAAAGCAGATTCTAAAGCTTCAAATAGTGAGGCAGAACTATCAAGTACAGCTACCTCAGAATATAGGAGCAGCTTGACATCATCTACGAAATCCAGTTACTCAGAATCTCAAAAAGAGACCATCACTTTTCACTCAGATGTTGTGGCTAATGAAGCCACTGCTGGAACATTCCAACTGATGTATCCTACCATTACAGATTTAAGTATTCCTTCTGATGCAGTGGAAGTTCTTGAAGATGTCTCAGATTCAGAGGGGTTACAGAAGCCCACAGTATTTTTAAAAACACCAGCAATAACAGAGCCACCCCAGCAACAAGAAATCATGTCCTTGTCCTCCTCCTTCAGCACAGTGGAAACTCAAACTTTTCCAGCTCCAGAAACAGAAGTATCTATTGTGCCTCATACTGGGGCAAAAACATATTCCTTGGATAAGAAGGAAACAATACCAAATGTATTTCCCACTTTTCAGACATCTGAAGAGCCTCATACTACACACAATGTCTTTATTCCATTTACAAAACCTCCTACTCTTCCTCCCCCCCTTTCAAGCACTTTACATCATTCTGTTCATTATACTGGCAAAGACAATAATGCCTCCAATCAAGAAAGGTTACCAGCAGTAAAACAAATTGAAGCAGAAAGTGAAAGAATGGTGGTGAGCTCAAGACAGAATGTACACCCTACTCCCTTCTCTGGCCAAAACAGGATTAGCATACAGTCTAAACAGGAACAGTTTAAAGAGGTGTACACTAGCAGGTCAAACAACAGTTTATTGCCAAATCAAAACCTTCCCCATGCACCTGCTGGAATGATACCAAGACTAAATCAAAGACTGCCAGTTGTGCCTCCAAAGCATGTTCCAGTAAGAGGCACAGTGAAGCCTCCATATGTGGTAACACAAGGTTCATTTCGTTATTTTATAACACATCAGCCACTTCACTACACAAACAAACCAGAGATAACAGCATATGCTGCACACACCATCCAGGACAAAAAATCTTTTAGCTCTCAGAGAGAGGCAACCACCCCAACACAAGCTACTCCATTTCACAGAACAAATACATTCCCTACAAGCAAGTTTAGTAATCAGGGTCAGAATAGATACAATATTAATTCAAGATTTTTTAGTAGTAACTATGTTCCAGATAACAGAGGCACAGCAGGGAGACTACCAGGTCAAGAGATACCCTATTATCCCAATTTCAGGGTGCCATTCCTGTTCAACAGAACAAGGATTTTACCTCACTTAGGTATACATCCTAAACCTGTGGTCCCTGGTCAACCAGTCCCAAAAGACATAAATGAGAAGAAGGATGCCCAAGTCTCCCCTCCTCAGATTAGAGTGCAGAAAGCTACAGGTGTTCCAGTGCATTCACACACCACAACCACCACATCACCTCCAGCTGTGATTTTGAAGATAACCCCTCCAGCCTTTTACTCTCAGAGCAGAAGACCCCAGATATCCACTACAGTTCAGCCTCTTCAGCCTTTTAAAAATGCCCAGTATCATCAAAAAGTTCCATCTGTGCCTTATGTGGGGGCCATTACATCACACAATATATCTATAATACAATCTTCAAGCAATTTCAGGACACCTGGAGAAAGGCCTAAAATAATCACAAAAGGATCTCAGAGCATATCCGTCCTTGCTGAAACAGATGCTCTTATCCCTTGTGATGCAGTAGGGGAACCTAAGCCTTTTATTACTTGGACGAAAGTCTCTACAGGTAAGACAGATGAAAAGGTTTTCTTCTACACGGTTTTAACAGTGTATTACTTGGGATTTTACATAGAAATGCAACATAAGTACTGGAATAGTCCAAAACAATGAAAAAAAAAAAAAAAAAAACCAGAATATTTTGTCTGTTACAGTATAGATAAAATGATTAATTGCAAGCAGTAGCTACAGATAAAAATAAGTTAGCAGTACTTGTAGTAAAAGAAAGCTCTAGCATTTAATGATTTTATTTATTTATTTTTTATAAAGAAGGGATTATTCACAGCAGTTGAACTTATGAGAAAGCTCGTGAATAGTGTTTTGTTAGCTTTGCTACCTTAAATAATGGTGTGTGTATTATCTCTATAAGCAGAAGAGAGATTTTCTGAAGATCTAATATGAAGCACAGAGCCTTTAAATGGTCCCATACTGCAAGTACTTACAATCTAGTATGGTTAGGTCTGAACTAGAGACAAAGACTATGGACAGTGTGAGAAGATGTCATGTGATCCATCTGAAGATGTAGCTGGTGTTAAGTAATTCTGTTATCTTCCGTAAGCCTTCTTTAGTGCAGGGATGCATGTCTAAAAAAACAACCCTTTGCCTTTCTCTTTCTTTCCTCTCATTTTCTCAGGAGCTCTAATAACAGCCAACACCAAGTTACAAAGGTTTGAAGTCCTGAAAAATGGTACCTTCCTGATCCGAAATGCTCAGCTTCAGGATCGTGGACAGTATTTGTGCACAGCTCAGAACCTGCATGGAGTAGATAAAATGATTTTTGTGCTCACAGTTGTAGCCCATCAGCCCAAAATTTTACTTTCCCGCTACCAAGATGTCACTGTCTATTTTGGAGATACCATAGCAATGGAATGTCAGGCTAGTGGAACTCCGAGTCCACTCATTTCATGGATTTTCCCAGACAGGAAGATTCTGCAGACAGTCACTACTACAGAAAGCAGGATAATGCTTCATGAAAATCGAACCTTATCCATCAAGCAAGCAACATTTTCAGACCGGGGAGTGTACAAATGCATAGCTAGCAATGCTGCAGGAGCTGACAGCATTGCAGTGAGGCTCCACATTGCAGCCTTACCTCCCATCATTCAGCAAGATAAGCAAGAGAATATTTCTTTGCCTCTTGGTAGCAGTATTAATATCCACTGCACTGCCAAAGCAGCACCTTCGCCCAGCATCCGTTGGGTGCTCTTTGATGGCACACAGATTCGACCTTCCCAGTTTGTCAATGGGAAATTATTTGTTTTTCCCAATGGAACTCTTTATATTCGCAATGTCTCCCCCAAGGACAGTGGGATCTATGAGTGCATTGCTGCCAACATGGTGGGAGCTGCCAGGAGAATAATACAACTTCATGTAAAGAAACAAGCATCTAACGCTAAGATCACTGGGAGCTCTCCTTTGAGGACAGATGTAACATATGGCAGCATCCTACATTTGGACTGTAGTGCTTCTGGTGATCCATGGCCTCGGATACTATGGAGGTTACCTTCCAAAAGGATGATTGATTCGCTACACAGGTAAACTACTGTTACAGGTGTTGCAACTAAATTTGAATTGAACAAACATTAAGAAAAGGAACTCATGTCTGTTGAAGCTTCACTCTTTCCTTCTGTGAGTTCTGAATTAGACCTAAAACATTTAAGGAAGAATTTGAAACAACCTCAAAAGATGGTCAAGTTGTAGTTTAGCATAACTTTCCTGAAAACAGCAGTACTCTTGAAAAGTCAGCTTCAGGTGTTCAGGGTAATTTGCCGCTATTAGTAAATGTAGCAAGAAGTCCAGTGCCAAAAATTCTTGTTTCAGTGTGTGTAATTGCATACTTAGAGTTTGCATAGATGCATACTTCCCCCAGAAGGACTGGGTACATTATGTTTCACTTTTACTTGTATTTAGCATTATACACTGTAAAGATGGGACAAAGAAATGATAACGACTTAAGTAATCATGAACATTTTAACATCGTTAGATAAATTAATGTTACCTTACTTAAATGTTATCATGCTCAAAGTAATACCTTCTCTAATGTTCCTTATATCAAGTAAAATTCTGCTCTTTCAAACAACAAAACTGTCCTCAGACTTCGCTAAAAACACAGTTTCTACTCTATAAATTCTCTTTGAGAACTGTAGACATACAAGAAATGTACTGAAATTTAAATATGCAATTGCCAATAGCTTTCTTAATGGTGGAATGTAGTCAGCATATTTTTATTGGGCAAGCAGTGTATTTGGATGATCTATGGATGGTACAAAAATTACTGTTTTATTCTCTCCTTTGATCTCCTATGGTCAAAATAAAGGAGTAATATTAAAGTCATTGCACAAAGCAGGGTAGAATTGTTTGGTTATGAGTCAGTGGAATTCTTTTTTTCCATTTTCTTTTCATGTGATTGTCTTGGATATTTCAGACCATCTAATTGTCTTAACAACAGCTTTGTTCCTGTGTTTCCATCTTGTTGGATTGCAGTTGTTTTTCTTCAGGTTACACTTAGTAATTACTTACTAAAATGTGATTTTACAATTCATGTCCTCTTTTCTTTTCTTACAGTAACTTGGAGACTAGAATCAAGGTATTCAGCAATGGGACGTTGGTTGTCCATTCAGTTACAGATAAAGATGCAGGAGATTATTTGTGTGTGGCTCGCAATAAGATTGGGGATGACTATGTGGTCCTCAAAGTGAATGTGATGATGAAACCAGCAAAAATAGAACACAAGAATGAGAATAACCACAAAGTCAAGTATGGAGGTGACCTGAAAGTTGACTGTGTAGCTACTGGTCTACCAAATCCTGAGATCTCCTGGGGTCTGCCAGATGGCAGCATGATCAATACCTTTATGCAGTCAGATGACAGTGGCAGCCGGACAAAGCGATATGTGGTCTTCAATAATGGAACCCTGTATTTCAATGACGTTGGACTGAGAGAGGAAGGGGACTACACATGTTATGCTGAGAACCAGATTGGGAAGGATGAGATGAAAGTAAGGGTCAAAGTAGTGGCTGAACCAGCAACTATCCGAAACAAAACCTATGCCATTATTAATGTACCCTATGGTGATGTTGTCACAGTAGCATGTGAAGCCAAAGGAGAACCTACTCCCACAGTAACTTGGCTTTCCCCAACCAACAGGCCCATTCCTACTCAATCTGAAAAATATCAGGTATATAGAGATGGCACCCTCCTCATCCAAAAGGCACAAAGATCTGACAGTGGTAACTATACTTGTGTAGTGCGGAACAGTGCTGGAGAAGATCGGAAAGTAGTATGGATCCATGTCAGTGTTCAACCTCCCAGAATCAATGGGCATCTCAATGCAATAACATCTGTAAGGGAAACAGCCTTCAAGGACAGCAGGAAGCTTATTGACTGCAAAGCTGAAGGCATTCCAGCTCCACGGGTCCTGTGGGCTTTTCCAGAAGGAGTAATCCTGCCAGCCCCCTACTATGGAAACAGGATCACTGTGCATCGCAACGGTACTTTGGACATCAGAGGGGTGAGGCAGACAGATGCGGTGCAGCTTGTATGCATTGGACGGAATGAAGGAGGTGAAGCAAGACTGATTGTGCAGCTCGTCATCACAGACCATTTGGAGAAACCTTCTTTCAGGGACCCCGTCAATGAAAGGATCACTGCCATCGCTGGGCACAGCATCAATCTGAACTGCTCGGTCCAAGGGTACCCTGAGCCCACCACAAGCTGGATCCTTCCCAATGGCACAGAAGTGCTGAGTGGCAACCGTCTGCACAGATTTTACCATAAGCGAGATGGAATCTTACACATCAGTGGTCTTTCCACAGGGGATGCTGGGACATACCGCTGTACAGCCAGAAACCCAGGTGGTTATGTGGAACGGGTTGTCTTCCTGAAGGTGGGACTCAGGCCAGAAATCAGCAACCAGTATAACAACCTGGTGAGCATCATCAATGGAGAAACTCTGCAACTCCATTGCATCACCCAGCCAAATCAACGGGCACAGATCTCCTGGACACTGCCCAATGGGATGGTCCTGGATGCCCCCCAGGCTGTGGGTCGCTTCTCCCTCCTGGAGAATGGCTCATTGACAGTTCGTGAAGCTTCTGTTTTTGACAGGGGCACTTACCTGTGCAAGGTGTCCAGTGACTATGGCACTTCTATTATGAACGTGCCTGTCATCGTGATAGCCTATCCCCCCCGTATTACTAGTGAGCCAGCACCTGTCATCTATGCCAGGCCTGGAAATTCAGTAAAACTGAACTGTATGGCCATTGGGATTCCTAAAGCAGAAATAACATGGGAGCTTCCAGACAAATCTCATCTGACAACAGGAGCTCAATCCCGTCTGTATGGAAACAAATTCCTCCACCCTCAGGGGTCATTAGTCATCCAGCAGTCTTCCCAAAGGGATGCAGGATTCTATAAATGCACTGCTAAAAATATACTAGGCAGTGATTCGAAAACAACTTACATACACATATTCTAACACTAAAATGAATGCCTTTGGCTGAGTGCTAGAGTTCCGGTCACTGCCAAGCAAGTGCTAGGAAATTACTGTTTGCAGCCAGGAAAGATGATGGCAGAAAAAAAAAAAATAAAAAAAATTAATTGTTTCCATGCAAAATGCATTGCTTTTGTACTCGGCATAATAGTACTTCCCTGCAATAGGAGGAGACAGTAGATGTATCTAAATTAACACATTGGTAAAGCTCTTTAAATTGTTAAGACAATGTGATGTGTTTTTTCATGCTATTTGAGACCTGAAGTACTCTTGTTTTTGTCAATAGTCCAAAGCTATTCCATGTTTTAACAAGCACCTTAAAAACACCAAAGAAGTATTAACTGCTAATACATGAGCTGCAGTGATAGAAGTGCTTTAGTATTTTGGAAAAACATACTTTTCTGTATCCCCTGCAGCGCTTTTACATAATCTAGCCTTATAGAATATGATTACTAACTTTTCTGTTTGTTCTCTTATCAGCTCTTCAAATCAAAGACTAATTTAGCAAATAAGAATGATCTATTTTAATAAAATTACATGCTGACATTAATTACCATAACATACAAACAAACCTTTTCCAGCTACTATGGATGCTCCAGTCAAATCATCCATTATATATTTTATATATATATATTTTTAAATCAGACTATGAGACTAGAAAGAGTAATGATGAATTTGGTCTCATTTTATAAATTATTGGTCTTTACAAGACTCTGATACACTACAGTGTTTTATAATGTTAAGGTCAATATACTGTACTTTTTATAATAAAAATATTTTCCAAAAATTGTATTCATTCGTTTTTGTTTGTTTATTTTTTGAGGAAATAATGATCTCAAGACACTGAGAATACAAAATTAAATCAGAAAAACAGAATTCAAGTCTGGTTATACATACTCTTTTTCTTTGTAAACATGATTTTTTTATAAAAATACAACACTTCTGTTATATATAATTCAGAATACATTTATGTATAGATACTTAAATACTTTTCTTTCAATCAAGGATGGTTATTTATATAATAGTAATTATATAATTATAAGAATATTTATCTGTTTTGCTGTTGAAATAATTGTTACAAGTATCTGAATATGGCCACATTTCCACTCCGAATTTTGAAAAAGTTTAAAACATATGGATTATTAAACTTCTGATTGATTGTAAGATTTATGCTCATGTTTTAAAGCAATGGTAAGGAAAAAAAAACAGCTTTCTTTTCCTGTTGGTTACAGCATGATGGCAGTAATGTATTCAAATATTTACATTTTCTAAAAATGTAAACTTAATGATTATCACATAACATGAGAAAATATTAGAGAGAATTTACTTATAAGTTGGTGCAGGGTAAAACATTGGGTTTTGAAGCATGATGTACTGAAGTTGCACTTATGTTACTCAAATAAATAGCACTTAATTGTATTTTAACTTTTTTTTTTTTTTTTTTTTTTTTTTTTTTTTTTTTCCTCCTGTGATTTAAATCCTCGGTCACTAAATTAGCAAAGCAGTTGAGGAATATGTCTGAATCTTGGCAGGGAAGTTACTGCTGCTCTGTAAGGAGCTAATGAAGAAACAGACAAGTGTTCAACGACTTCAGCGAGACTGTTGACACGGCCTTTACTAATCTTGTTGGTTTCTTTTGAATGTATCACAGATTTGTATGTCTTTAGTTACTCTGCTTAATTTTAAAACTTTATTTATAGTAGTTCTTATAAAATAATAATATAATGTTTTATAATTATATATCTTTTAAAGGGACTGAAGTTCTTATGGTAACATTTGATCAAAATCAGGAACTTTTATTCATTTTTCTCTTGAATCTTCATTTAATATTTTAATGAATTTAGAAATATTCTGGGATGCTTAATGACTCCTAGATTATTCTATTATGCACAAAATAATAATGATCTAAAATCAAATGTTTTATCCATTGGGATAAAATGAAGTGTGTGATTCATGAATTTGCTGCCAGTAGATGTTTTGGAGGCATAAGAAATGAAAGATCTGGCTTTAGAATTCTTTATTCAGGTCAAGACCTGCATGTTTGCAAAATTCCCTCAGAATTGGACGTGACATTTTTTTATGTGTTATAATTTCCGCTGTGTTTACCTTTAACCTTTCATGAAACCATATTACCAGTGAGAGACCTACAAAACGCAATTCTCTTCCAAAAGAATTATCACTACAGCTTAACAAATATCAGATGAATACATTTTACATTCAAGCAGTGTTTGGCCATATCTTCTGCTGCTCTTAGGCCTAAGTCTGGATGTCACTCCATATGTTAAAATATTCATTAAATGAAGGTAGTCATGGTACTACGAATATAAATCATAATTATAAATATTTCCATAATTATATGAAAACACAATAAATAAATAAATAAATAAATAAATAAATAAATAAATAAATAGAAATCACATTGCTTTGAGAACATTACACTTCACTAATTTTTTTATTCAGAATCTCTCCTTCATCTTCCAGAACAATCAGGAGGCATGCATTCAAGGCCAGTGGAGCTTATTTTTTTTTCCATTTTCTGAGAGGTGAAAGGAAATTGAGTTGTTCTTGGTTTGAGAGTTTCACAATTTTTCCTTGATTAACCAAAGTAAGTCCTGCATTGTTTCCATGGAAAAAAAATAAAAATAGAATTAAAGAATTCCTTGCATTTTTGCATTGAAAATATATTTAAAAAGATTTATCTGACTTCTTTTTTGGAGAAACAAAGTAACAAAATGTTTCATTACAGCTGTGTTGACTACAAATTTTAACTTGTTTTTTATATACAATTTGTTGCTTTGACTATATCAAAGAGAGTTTTTTTTGCGACCATATCCCTAGTACTACTTACAAGCAACATAAGCAAAGGTGAGAATGTAGGCCAGAAAAGCAAAAAATAAAAATTAAAAGGAATTAAATAGAGTGTTCATTGTTTATACCATCAAGATCTGATGAGATCCTAAAAACACCAGCCAGTTCACATTTTAGTGATTATCTTCAAAGGCTCATGAAGGCCAAGTGAGGCACAAGAGGACTGAAAAAATACTAATGCTGTAGCTGAGAAAACATAAAACAGCTGAATTCTGGTATCAGTAGAAGTATTTTGTTTAATTCATTACTAAACAATCTAAGAGCATCTGTAGACTTACTCAGTGATAGGAAGCAGCTGTTCTGCTAGTTTCTACCGCAACTCATGTCAAAGCAAACTAGTTACCTTCTCATAAGAGTAATTATCTCAGAGAATGGGAAGACAGGATTGATATATTAAACACAATTTTTTATATAGTCACACAGGATGCTCTCCTCTCTAAACTAAGGAAATATGATTTAACTATTATTAAGTGAGAGAACAGATATTTTCAAAATATTTAAAGAGAAGCCATGAATAATGGGTTATGAGTTATGCGAACATGTCAGCTGAGTCCAGCCCAGGTTGTTTATTCTTGACCAGTACTGCTCCAAATTTTCAGAGGTATGAGCTACAGAGAAGACATTCTGAAAATAGGTGGGTAATAGAAAACTTGAAGAATTTATAGCACAAAGAATAAAATTATGATTCCGAATGGTCTTAGAGGAGTTAAATGACTGCAAACTGATGAATTTAATTCAATAAACACAAATTCAATAATTTGACTCAAAAGGCCAAAGTTGAATAAACAAATAGCAAACAATTGGTGAGGAAGGTGCAGGAGTGGTCCAAATTATGATATTATTTCAAACAAAACATCACATTGAAAGGAGAGTTATGTGAGACACCACAATGGAGAGAATAGAGGTAATTATTCCCTTCTCATCCAAGCTGAAGTATTAACAGAAAATAGAAAGGAATCCAAGAAAGCCAAGAAAGTGCTCTAGGGAAGTTAAGGATAATTTGAAATTAGATTCAGGAACAAAAACAAAAACAAAAATAAAAATAAAAATAAATAAAAACAACAAACAGCAACAACAGAAAAAAAACTAAATGTTATCACAGCAGTTAGTTGTATGTATGAAAAGTGATTACAGAACTGGCAAACAGCCGTTTCTCAGTCTCACTGAGGTTAGTATGAGAAATAGTTGAGTTAATTTACTGCAAGCTAGCTATAGGTTATATAAGAAGAAAACTGTTATTGTAGTAATAGTTAAGCACTATTATTATACCTGAAGTTATTGTAAATTTCCCATCTTTGAAGACAGGTAAGAAAAGTTCAGTCAGATATCTGTTACAGTCAGTATCCTTACTCAGTGAGGAAAAGAAATTGAGAAATCTTGGAATTCCTTTAGCATCTATATTTCTTTCTTCTTTACATTTCTTTCGGAGTAAATGCTAACTATTAGAAGCACTATAGTAACTACTAAAGCAATGATGAAAAAAGATTTTTTGCTAGTTTTAATCTACACCCATGCCTTGTAGTTATGTAATCTTCATGATAATCTGTGAAGGGTTCTTAATGGTGGAGTGTACAGCAGATATGGACACATAATAGGTACGTCCAATTGAAAATCATCTATATGGTGGTAATCTCATGGAAAGATTTCGAGAAGTAGCCATATAGCATAGAGGCAGTAACCCTCTGTTCTTCAAATAGTTTAGTTTATAAAGGCATCTCACATTACACCACTCATAGAGCTGCACAGAGCATAAACAAATAACTGCCAGGCCATTAGGTATTTATTTTGCCTACCTTCCATTTTATTTGTCAATAAACAGAAAGTATATTTTCAAATGAGCATTCACCATATTTTGAATTTCCCCACACCTATACACATCTAGCTGGTACCTTCACTGTTACTAATGTGATGTAATAGAGAGTATTTCCTCTCTTAATGTTTTTCACTGGACCAGAGTGCATTCCAAGTGATGAAATACAGTTTAAGATTTTGCAGAGAGCAATTAACACCCCATTTATCATTCTCAGAAGAAAATGCTCCCTGGAAAAGATAAACAATAAGACAGAATCCATTGCACACAGTGAGGAAACACATGAAGGAAACACATGGAGAATTAACAACTTGTGGTAGAAATAGTGGATTGTTGGTTGTCATATTTTGATGTATAAAGCTGAAGATTGGTGTACACATTCTAAATGTTTATGTGATTTTTCAGCTACTCATTTTCTAACGAAGGATATTACTTTTTCCCCTGAAAACCTTTTATTGCTGGTTCATTCCATCATCACTAACTCTGAACAATTAGCAAAATTGTTAATAACTTTGCTAGAACATGAAATACTTAGCAGGGATGAAGAGCAACACAAAATGTGAACCTTCTCTGTGAGCACTCTCACTGATGTTATGTTGGGTTTCTGAGATGATGTAATAGAAAGAAATAGGGGATGCAATAGAGGGAGGAGATCATAATTGAGGACATTCCTGTCATGCTTCCTTTCCCACAGGCAAGATTCAATGTCACTCTTGAAATGGTGAGAGTGATGCATCTGACACCTGGGGTAATGTTATGAAGAAGATGCTGTGACAGTGGTCTGCAGCTGTGTACCACCTACTAAGCACTTGTTTGAATGTAGGGCCTCCATAAAATGAAATATATCTGCTGACATCAGTACTGGACTATGGCTTCTTCCCTCCTCCATGTCTCCATTTATTAAGCACAGCTGGCCATAATATCAAAGAATGTATGTGTTTTTTGTGTCTAATGGACCAAATCACCAAGTGGGAACTGCTGGTGACTGGATATGGGATGCAACGGCGTGAGTCTTGACAGGTGTGGGGGTGGAATGTCATGAGATGGACTGGCAGATTATAAAATTAAAAGAATTAGTGGTGCTGTCAGATATAATTGCCTCCTATGGGGCTCCATATCACTCAAAGCACACCTGGCATCACATGTATATTGTATAGCTCTTGAACTAACAACACATTCAAGAGGCTCACAGTTAACTTTACTGAACCACTGTACTCTTGTATTAAGAACTTATTGGTGTTTCACTGGAAAAAAATATGTTAATGGAGAAAGTGAACAACACTTTCATTAACCTGGGGAAAAATACCTGGCAATCAAGGACAATAAATACATAAAGCTTTTGTAAAGCAAGCAAGTAAAATAGCCTACTGAAATGATTTGGAAAATACTTGGACCCCAAAATGTATAGTAAAAAAAAAATAAAAAAATCTCATGTTAATAATTTTTCACTTAAAATAGTCCTTTTTTGTAAAAAAGAACATTGATATTTGTTACAAGAGAATTTTTCTTATAAAAAATTGGTGTTCATCTTTAATAATTAGTGTTTTAAAAAAACATCTGTGAAGTTTCCTCGTATCCTGCAAGACAGCTATTAGATCAATAAACTTTAAAAATACTGCTAGCAATTTGTTTAGAACCAGAAAAGAAGTCTTGCTAGGCTAGCTAGTGACAGTATTACTCTGTTATTGTTACAGTATCCATGGAAGGTGGGCGTACATAATTACTAGTAATCTTGAGAGGCATGTTAACATTCTGTAACATTAACCTGTGTCATTAAAATAATTCATATACATCGTCTTTGGATCTCATGTCTGTCACGCAATATGATGTATGTGTGGGCAAGAGGATTACTTACAAGGCAGTCAGGAAAGGTGGAGTGACCTGATTTAATGGATTGCAACTACCAAGTAATGCACTGTTGTGCTTTCTCTGTTTCAAAAGAAATTTTTCCCTAGATTGCTTACAGCATCTATTTTGTTTAATGTTGATTTGCTCTGTCTGTTCAACTCATCTATTTGCTAAAAAAACGAATCATGGTTGGGAAAGGGAGGTTTGGAAAGAAAGAGCGAAAAAAATAAAAAGAAGGAAAGAAGAGGAAAGGAAGGGAGGTATGAAAGGGAAGGGAAGGGAAGGGAAGGGAAGGGAAGGGAAGGGAAGGGAAGGGAAGGGAAGGGAAGGGAAGGGAAGGGAAGGGAAGGGAAGGGAAGGGAAGGGAAGGGAAGGGAAGGGAAGGGAAGGGAAGGGAAGGGAAGGGAAGGGAAGGGAAGGGAAGGGAAGGGAAGGGAAGGGAGGAGAGGAAGGAAGAAGGAAGGAAGGAAGGAAGGAAGGAAGGAAGGAAGGAAGGAAGGAAGGAAGGAAGGAAGGAAGGAAGGAAGGAAGGAAGGAAGGAAGGAAGGAAGGAAGGAAGGAAGGAAGGAAGGAAGGAAGGAAGGAAGGAAGGAAGGAAGGAAGGAAGGAAGGAAGGAAGGAAGGAAGGAAGGAAGGAAGGAAGGAAGGAAGGAAGGAAGGAAGGAAGGAAGGAAGGAAGGAAGGAAGGAAGGAAGGAAGGAAGGAAGGAAGGAAGGAAGGAAGGAAGGAAGGAAGGAGGGAGAGAGAGACTGAGGGAGGGAGGGAGGGAGGGAGGGAGGGAGGGAGGGATAGATGGAGGGACACATGGAGGGAAAAGATCTGTAGTTGTGTACCTTTCTGCCTGATAAGTGGAGCTGAACTGGCTCTTCCAGGAATGCTAACTATTGAAAAGTCAATGAGCGAAATAGAAAGTACAGAGTAACCTGGAATAAGGTCTGACAGCAGAAGCACCTCTTCCAACAGTAGTGAAAAGTTAAGCTTACCTTAATATTTCATCAGACTTTGCTCTGTGAGTAATTTGGAAGAAAAAAAAAGAAAAATCTCTCAGAATATAGTGAGATTTTTGTATTACATAATACATATATATATAATATTATATATATATATATATATATATATATATATATATATAACCATAGGTAGTGATCCTGAGCAGAAGACCGCTGTATGTGAAGAAGTTGGTGGTCCAACTCATGGTTAACCTAAGCAGGATCAGGCATCCCATTCTGTGCTATGCTGCACCATGCTGCATGAACAGTGTGTCTTTCTGGTCTGTGTTGTGCTGTGCAAATTCCTTGACCACAGCTGATTTCCTGAAACAGAGGAGCTGACAAGCAGCTACCACTTTGTTCTGGTGGTAGTCTACTACTGGCACAGCCTTGCCTTTATGTAACAGTGTATTAAGTGGTTCTTGTAAGAACAACCTTTCATTTGACTGTAAAAATCATGTGTAGAGTTGTTTTATTCTAAAAAATAACTAGAATGGCCAAAGTGGGGTAACCCTTCCTGGAACAGAGCCTACACAGCATGCTGTACCCTAATTAGAGACAAAATCAGCACTGAACAACTCAGAGCTGCCAGCATCAGAAGGGAGATAATACTACCTATCCTAAAAGGTTACCGTCTTTTTATATTGTTAGTTTTAGCACATGCCATTCTAGGCAATACCTGGCACACTGCCTGCCTCACTGAGATGATAATGAGCCAGTACCTCCCAGAGCAAAGCACCATTGATAGCACTCTTGATAGCTTGTTAGCTGTACCACCTAATGATCATTCTAGTGAAGAAATGTAATAATTACAAAAGCCAGAGATATTATTCAGACAAGTTATCTTTCACAAAAGTTCTCATTGTTTTCCAGAAAGCATGGCTTAATTTCAGATTCTCTAGACTATAAACAAGGAGCTATTTGAGCTGAATTTGTAGAAGCTTTCAAAGGCCAGAGGAATTTATCTAGGTTTTTCCTCATGTTGCAGATGACTTGAAGATTTGCCCTTAATTAGGCTGTCTCCCTGTCTCTCTCAAACTTGCACACACAAAAAAATAAAAAATTGTGCTGTACCTTTCTAATCTCAATACACTGACACACAACTGCATTTAATAGCAATTAAGCTAACAAAAATGAGAAAAGTGTCTCAAAGGCATTTCTTTTCTCCTCATTAGTGAGTATTTTGAGTACTCTGGGGAGCACTCTAAGACACACACTTATAACAAAAGTCTTCCTGGCCCTGGCACCTCATGCTGTATGTCATGCTGCTCCATTAATCACTGTGTTTCAGCTCGTATAAATTATCTGTTCTTATGCTGAGAGAGAGGGTTAAAGGTTTGCAAAGAGTTAAATCAAGAGGAGGCATGAGGTGAAAACCTGAATATGTGTCAATTAATGTATCTACAATAAAAGATATTGGGGACTAGCGAATTTTCTTTGTTGTGAACCTTTCTTGGTATTTGAGACTTCATTCTGTGTGTATTTGAACTATGTGGAGCCAAGCCTTTAAAACAAAATGTATCCTGTTACAGTTTCCTCTAAGAGCTTCCAGTTCCACTCTTAAACTGTTAGGCAACATTTAAGAGTTTTCAGTTCATCCAGTTAAACTTTTAGAAAAGAACTATTATTAGAATAAAAATAGTCCAAGTGATTCATACGGAATGTCGGTGAAGCTGACAGAGATTCCCAGCTAATTGAAAAAAAAAAAAAAAGAATAATAATAAGAAGAAACAGGCTTTTTTACATAATCAGGCACAGAAATGCCAAAAGGCATGGGGTTTGTTAGCTAAGAGGTTCCAAAGATACATATATATATATATTTCATATCTGATTAACCTCATATAAAACAAAGCAACACATAAATATACAAAACATAGGAAGCAAAATAACTTGACCACGGGAGACTTGCTGAACAAAGATTTGTTTGAGCCCTTCCTGGATGAAGATTTCTTCATCTTTCTTGACATATCCTGTCAGTTAAATTCAATTACTGGAGATTAGAATCAAGCTTTTTGGTACTACATGGATTTTCTTCAAAGTGAAGAAAGCAAAAATTAACACTAATTACAGATGTCAGACCATTCCTGAGAGGAAAACGCATCTCAGAGTGATTTCTTACATTGTGTCATACTGACTGTTACTTGGGTTTAGACACAATTACTATGTTCTTTCAGTAGAAGTAATTAAATTGAAGTTGATAAGTCTAAATATACTGTAAGGTTTCCCTAAATATAGACTGAAACATGAAGATCTGGTCCTGGGTAAAGGAAAAACAAAATGATTAAAGACTGCCTCCCATTCAACAAGAGACAATTAGACTGTGGCTTCCTCATTATTATAGCCATTCTGTGAGATGTTGTTGCTTATGTCAAGTTTATAACAGCCTGGATCACTAATGATTTACTACAAAAGTAACCTGATTTCATTCTGGTCAGAATGGCTAATGGTATAATAATCTGTTTTCTGTCTTCACGTAGAACAAATGGCCAGATAAATACCTCAGAATTAAGTGATTATATCAAGTTAATTATAAATTTGGGGCAATATTCTACACTTTATTTCTTTAAAGGTGCATATTCTGATATGCATACATACACTGGCATACTCTCATAATTTAGGTATGTGTATATAATGCTCATGTTTGTATATGTGCATTCTCCATGTGTATACATAAACATAGACATGTACATACATAATTTTTTTATGCACTCTCCTTCAGGGGCTCAGTTACTGCCTTTCCTAGAAAAGGAGTATCTTCCAGTATAACATTGAATAGTCTGTCTTCATTCCTTTCAGCTACTCCAGCATTTTAGAAAGCTATAATCCAGTTGCAGATGCTGCAGTGAAAATAGCAAATTTTTCAATGCTTTGATCATAATCTCAGGAAAACTCTCAGCTCTGGAAGACTCCTACCTTATGTTCTGCCAGCAAGATTCAGAGAAGATGCTGGCAGTAGCACTTTCCTGATGTTATGTGAATGAGATTTACAATCCACAAAAAGAAAAGAGATTTTAATAAAATCCAGTTTGATTTTCTTTGGCTTAATAATAAAACAGAAGATCTGGTGAGGAGCACACTTCAAAGCTTTTTTCAAATTTAAAAATATGGTTTTTTAAATGGTATCAATACCATAGAATCTTAGAATCTTAGAATGGTTTGCATTGGAAGGGACTTGTAAGATCCACTAGTTCCAACCCCCACCCCTTGTTATAGGCAGAGATATCTCCCTCTAGACCCAGTAGCTCAAAGCCCCCCATCCTGCCTGGCCTTGAACGCTTTAAGGGGGTATCCACCACCTCTCTGGGCAGTTTGTTCCAGTGTCTCACCATCCTGCCATTAAACAATTTCTTCCTAATATCTAGTCTAAATCTACCCTCTTTCAGTTTAAGCCATTTACACTCATCCTGTTGCTACCTGTTACCTGTTATAAAAAGTCCCTCTCCAGCATTCCTGTAGGCCCCCTTCAGGTACTGGAAGGCCACTATAAGGTCTCCTTTTAGCCTTCTCTTCTCTAGGCTGAAGAGTCTCAGCTCTCTCAGCCTGACTCTGTAGGGAAGGTGCTCCAGCCTGATCATCTTTTTGACCTGCTCCAACAGCTCCATGTCCTTCTTGTGCTGGAGGCTCCAGAACTGGACACAGTACTACACAGGAGTTCTCACAAGAGCAGAGTAGAGGGGCAGAATCACCTCCCTGACCTGCTGGTCACACTTCTCTTGATGTAACTCGGAACACATTTCACCTTCTGTGCTGCAAGTAGACATTGCCGCCTCTTGTTGAGTCTTTCATCAACCGACATGTCCAAATCCTTCCCCTTGGGGCTGCTCTCAAGACATTCTCCACCCAAACTGTATTTGTAATTGGGATTTCTCCTACCCCTGTGCAAGACCTTGCACTTGACATAGTTTCTAGTTAATCATGTTCTTGATCTCACTAAATTTACAGTGAGTTTTAAAGACAGACAAAATCTCTATCTAGCACAGTAAGGGGGAAACTGCTCAACATGAGGATCCCTGCCTGTTTGTGGGTATTTATACAGCACTTCTTATTTAACCTTTCCCTTTGTCTTTGTACTGATCTGCAAGACATGCTGAGAAAGATAACAAGGAAGACTACATCCTACAACAGACAAGACATGCAGAAGTCATCAGAAGATATATTGCTGTTAAGAGAAGTGAGTGAATACTTATTTGTTTTAAGTTGGTATAATCTTTATTGACTTCGGTCAGATTAAATTTTTGCTGATAATAAGGAAAGATTTTGACCAGTTTTCATACTCACATCCTGACCCTAACTCTTCAGTAAAGATAAGTTGATATAGAAACTTAAGAACTTTGAGATAGAAAGTAGCACACACTATTTTTTGAGGTTTCCAATTATTGTATTATTATCACGTCAAGATTACCCTTCTAGTTTGTAGTTCAGGAAACACACAGAAATAATTATGTTTGACAATCATTTTCAAATCACAGGTCAGTAGCTGACAGATCTTTGTATAAGACTAGTAGATTAAAACCAAGCACTGAAAGTGTTGGAAAGAATTACAGTAAAGAAGTCTAAAGAACAAGGTCAGTAAGAACAGCACTAGAATCCACTAAGTTATTAAAATCACACTGAGCTAACTTTCAAGATGTTTTTGCAAACTAGTTCAAAAATGAACTACCTAAATGGACTATACTTGCTAATGTAGTAGCTGATTATTTATTAACAAGTTGTTATTAGTTTAGAACAATTTTCAGACATGGAATCTTATTTCTACATTAGCTGCATAAAGAAGAAGAAATTTAAGTATGCAGTCATAAAGTAACTAATCCAGTAATGGTGAGGTGTATTATTCTGCAGTCATATCAAGCGTAGTGTCTGAAATAAGATTACTTAACACTTTTCATTAAAAGCCTCAATTTGTGTGTTTTTATTACTTTGAGCTAAAAGAAATTTATTACTAATTATTTGGGCTGAAACTTTCTGGCTTTCCCCTTGCTTCTGATTCAGGATTCATGTTTTTATTTTGTTTCTTTGTAGTTCATAAAAGGTTATACTGAAAGTGGCTCAGTCGCTTCAAAAGTGAAGTAAAGGAAAAAGTATCTGCCAGTATTACAGACAATTTCCAAGTATTTCATTGAAGCATTTGGTGAAGACTATAATGTTTGGAATAACATAACTCTAGGATCAAAGTGTCACAGAACAGCCCAAGTTGGAAGGGACCCACAAGGATCATTAAATCCAACTCCTCAGAGGTCTGTGTGTGTTCTGTTTTACACCTTAATCTCATTTGGCTGATCCTCACCCTAAATGATGTGAATAAGGGGAGCAGAAACAACACACTGGTTAATATGACTCCCTGAAAGAAAATGTTCTGAACCAAATTCTCAGTGGTGCCCCCACATCCTGTTAGGATTCCAGATTCCAGCTTGGGGAAGAACCTAAAATTAAGTTGCCACATGCACAGATGTTCAGCATCTTTCAGAATAGGCTAGGACTCTTCAGTGTGCCCAAATAAACCTCAAGTTAAATTTAATAATGATTTGACCGGCTTGTTCAGTGTTGCAAACTTTGAAAATGCTGAACTGTAATACACAGAAAGGGAAAAAAAAAATCCACGTGGGAAATCAAGATGGACTCACGATGCCACAGGAATGTACTTCTTAAATTACTTGACTTTTATGAATATACTTATATTCCAGTCAACATCTAGCACACTGCTGGATAAGATATCAACATATAAAAAATCCAAATGAAAATCTAAGTAAAACACAAAGACAGGCAAGCATCAGAAGACCATAACCTTCATGAAAGAGTGTCCCACATTAATGTGGGAATGAAGATACGCGTGGGTCAATAATTTAACTTACAAATATTCTGAGAACTTGAACCTGGGGAATAAAGAAGTTGAAATAGAGGCTTTAGGTTTCCAGAAAGTATGCTAATTAATTGTGAACTCATATTACCATGCTGTAAATTTCTGTTTGAGACTAGAGAGCTTATTTTCAGACATATATGAGAAATAATTGACTTGCTAGAAGAGCTCTTTCAGACGACTTTCCTTCTGGGAAAGTGCAACCAAGTATGTAGCAATTGAGTCTTTCCCCTTGCCCCCTTGTCCCCTTTCCCTCCAGTTGGATTTCCAGTGGGACAGAGTCTTGGACATAAAGTAGAACTGCTAGAGTGATCAGATTCCTTCTGTGTTGTAATAAAACGTGCAGTTGAAAAACGAATATGCTGTCTAGACTTACCTGCTGGGATTCGCTACAGTGAAAAGCAGTCTTGGTCTCCTGGTCTTCCAGTTCAGACATCTGTCAGAGCGTGTCAGAGTCTCCTGCAAGCTCATATACCTAGGTGTCCTTTATTTAAAAAAGGGAGTAAGAAAACACCCAAACATGGGGCAGAAAGATGACTGGCATTCCAATATCCTGCCTTCTTTTGAATACATGGTTCTAACAGATCATGCACCCAGACACGGGAATTTGAATGTTTTCCTGAGTTCAGTAACATAAATAAAAATGTTCATTGTCAAAAGTACTCAGAAAAAAATAAAAATAAAAATAAAAAATATTGTTGTTTTAGAAGCTTTCCAGGCTTTTTCTTTTTTACTTTTTTTTTTTTTTTTCTCTCTTGATCTAAGATGTGGCTTTCTTGTCTGACAGGCTTTTACCTACAGAGTAAAAGCTGTGTGTGTGTTATATGCCAAGAGCCTCAGTCTAAGCAAAAGAGATCTTTTATGTTTTTTAACTGAAAGCTATCAGAAGCACTGGGGACAGACTGTATTCAAGTATCTATGTACTGTCTTGAATTTATATCATTTTTAAAAAATGTTTAAACACTTAAACACAAGAATACCAGAATTTTGTTCAGTTCTGTATCATTGTTTTTCAGATTACTGCTAGGATGTTGTTTTACTATCTCTGTTTTAAACTACAGAAAGCCTTCAAGATACATAGCTGCTCAGCATTCACCTTGTACAGATACTTCTTCTGGGTGCACACGTGTCTTTGTCTTACACAGTTTCCACTTTGGGATCTATTTACAGTGCTTCTTAATACTAACCTAAGTAGTGGCTCTAGTGTTGCAAATACTTCCAAAATATGTCAACCTAAAACTTGCAGCACAAAACTCTTTTTAAACTTGTCTTTTTCAGTCTTCAGTCTTTTCTAGGATTTTGTGTTTCCAGTCTATCCAGTTAGTCAAATTACTCTGCTGCTTGGATTCCTTATGGTATTTTTCTAATGTGATCTTCAGTTTGAAATCTTAGCCATATACTAATAATTTTCTTCTGAATGGAGAAAGTAATTACTGAACTTCTGCTTGCATTCCCAATGGTCGGTTTTTTTGCTGCCCAGGGTATTAATGCAGGCCAGTTATGTTTTCCTTTGTGGCCTTTGCGACTTTGGGGCTGGAACGTGCTCAGCAGGTTTACCACCACTGAGATGACACTAGACACAGACCAGTGTCTGACATAAGCTGAAATGACACGGCATTGCTCTCAAATTGTAGGCTCACTTGATTACTTAAAACATCCTTTTGTTTATGCTGTATAGTTTCCTGAGCATTCTTCACCTTAGCAGTCCAGCCCTGCTGTCAGCAGTTTTGAAGTATTTGTTATTTTATACACTGTGGACTCCTCTGTGCTGATCATCCATTTATTTTCAGTTGAAAGAGTCCTTAGAGACTTAGTTTAAGCTTGTTTTGATTTCTCTAACTGTATCTGCTGAAACTGGCCTCACATTTGGTAGACACTGTTTTTATTTATTGCTATAAAAATGTCAATACACTATGAGTAAAGGGGATTGGCTTCTTTTATTTCTACAAAACTTTCATCTCATTTCATATTATAACATCTTTGAGAATGAATGTAGCCATTTCTATGTTTGTTTGTTTTTTTTTTTCACTATGAACAAGAACAGATATTAAAAAATCGTATTAGACTTGTAAATGCTACCATAAAGGAAACTACAAGTGTTGTTCAGCCACAGCAGTAAGGAAGTCCCTTCTGCAGTTGTCTGTGATTTCTGCCTTCAGTCTAACTCTGGTAGAAAAAAATGTAGGTTATTTTCTTGGGGAAAAAAAAGTGTTCCAGTAATTAAATCATATCTTAAGAAGGTAACTAGCCAACCATTATCATACAGGGTACCCACACACTTAAGTCCTTTGCTGGACTGGGGCCTTATGCATGTCATCTACTTACTCCAGTGTGATGTGATAGCCTACGTAGCCTGAGCCATCTTTCTTGACTTGGAAAAATTCCCTCCCCTTCCAACTTTTTTTGGCAGACACTCAAACATTTTGGTTCTTAGCTCTGTGGATTTCTTACCAAAAAAATAACGCACTCCACAGAACTTTTTCTTTGTTTGTATTGATTTCTGTTTCCATTTTACCAATCAGCCCAATAGTTTTTAAAAGCCTGCAGTACATCTTTGACCTTGATTTTGTATTACTCCAAAATAAAATTCAGATTTGGTGAAACAAATCAGACATATCTATTTAAAGGAGTAAAGTGAACCCAGGCAAAATCTTAATGAACCAATATAAGTTTATGTATAAAGGCAAACGTTCTCAAAACTGCAAACTAGATTCATTGAAGGATTTAGTACAAAGTTCTGATTCATATTTTACATGACTCTAGGGTGAGATTGCAGCTGGAAAGATGAAAAGTTTGATACTAAAATCCATATCTGATTTATGTTTGAAAAACTGATTTCCCCAAGTTGACTGAAATTCTTCCCAGAGAAAATTAAACCTGAGCAATGCTGTTTTGTCTCAGTTCTAATTCTAAAATGTGCCCTATAGTGTCTATTCTGAGGTTAAATGTTCATAAACATTTCCACTAAGTTTAAGAAAAGCACTAATAAATGTGATATTTTACAACCCTCTATCCTCCCCAGCTAAACATTTGGGGACTTCTCTGTCCTTAGTTCAGTTACACTCTCTTCATAATGGGAACTGAAATTGTATCTTATAGAATATTGTATCTTAGGACTTGTGTCTCCCAAGGAAAAGTGACTTTCTGTGTCTCACCTACAGCTTCTCTACTCCAAATTACAAAAAATAAATATTTATGAAATCACAGATAGAATAGGTCCAAAACTGATAGACATAAGTGGCTCCAAATGTAATGCCTCCTGTTAATTTTCATGGAAACTACAACAAAGAGTACAATGACAGTGCTTAATAGAGCGAATTCTCAGCTACAAAACACTGTTTTTCAATAGTCATAACTAGCAAAGCATTATCCCAATAAACAAAATCCTATATGGTGCACTCCTAAAAATCTTCACCAGCAGAGGCTACCCACTGTTGCTGTCACTGCTGTTAAAAAGCACCACTCCATGGCTCACTGTGCTGAAATCCACTGTTTGGTCTCCATCAATGTTCAGTAAGCATTGATGAATACCAATGAGAGCCATTTTTTTTCTGCATGGAGGTATTCAATTCCAAACATTTACTTCATTCACACTTCCATGTCAGACACCATTCTGTCAGACTGTCCCTCTGCTGCCATTTGTTGCCCAGAAACAAAATGTTGTGGGATGCTGGTGGGAAGGTTCAATCTCTGTTTCCATAAAGCCAACTTTCACCTCTGGCGTCTTGGGCCAACATCATAAAATAGAAGGCATCAAATTTGAAGCAGCTCTCCTTCAGTTAACATGTACCACTTTCTATTTTTAACTATTAATTCCTATTAATTCTTTTTGCTTATGGAAAGGTTCTTTCATCGTTTATTTTCTCTGATGGTGAGATGCCTATTAACATGTATCCTAACACATTCTTCATCAGGTTATGTCCAATTTCTCTTTACAAGAATATCCTTCAGTATTATATCGGTAGGAATAATTAAAAAATACAAATTAATTCCTTTAAATATTTCCTCTGATAGATCTTAGAATTTTATCTATCTATGCACCAGGTTCTGTAGATCTTCAGGTTCTCTGTAGTTTCACAAAGATAAGGACCACAAACAGACCAAAAGCAGGATCCCAGCTATGAAGTTCTGTGGTTAGCTGAGTTTATCTGTGCCAGGAAAGAGCCAGGTTTAAGTTTCAGGTGACAGTGGTGCTTGGCTTCTTTAGTTGTTCCTTTTGCTGCCTCAAGCAATCAAAAGTCATGGAGTTCAGCTGCTTCTCAGGACTACAGACATTCTGTTCGTGGGTGCTACTGGCATTCAGGAAGCTGTCACAAATATCTTAGTATCATAATCTCGTGCGGGTTGGAAGGGACCTTAGAGATCATCAATATCAGTGACACAAAGCAGCTGTAGGATCTAGGGAGCTATTCCATTCTGAAGCACTTTCTATACAGTGTTTCTTGAGCACAGCTTCTTATAATTTACAGTTCACAGAAAGTTTCAGAAATGTTTAACTGAGATGCACATCAACAGAAAAAAAAAACAAAAAACAAAAAAAACCAAGTCTGGATGAATAGTACTCCAAACCAGAAATCTTACTTTATTCCCAGCCGTACTGCTTTTCACCTTCCTGGCTGAACAAATCAGAACAAACAAGAGGTTCCTTAAGGTCTTCCCATATGGTAAGTTTTCATTCCCCTGGTCATACTAGTAAACTTTATCGCATTTACTTTCATTGCTTTGCAGAGAAATAGGTGAAACTCACTTCAGTTTGTACTATTTTCTTTTCCTCCCTCTAGACCAGGTTGCTCAAAGCCCCATCCAGCCTGGCCTTCAGTGCTTTCATGGAAAGGACATCCACAACCTCACTAGGCAACCTGTTCCAGCGTCTCACCATCCTCACAGTAAATATTTTGTTCCAAATATCTAGTCTAAATCTAACCACTTCCATCTTAAAGCCATTTACCCCCTATATGCCCTTAGAAGTAGTCTTTCCGCGACTTTCCTGCAGGCCCTCTTCAGATACTGGAAAGTTGTTTTAAGGTCATCTTGGGGCCTTCCATTCTCCAACCTGATGAACTTTGCCTCAGCCTGTCCTTGTATGGGAAGTGCTCCAGCCCTCTGATCATCTTCATGGACCTCCTATGGACCCACTCCAAGCAGAATGCATACTGATAAACACATATGTCTTTTAAAGAGCATCATTAAACATACATATAGGCAAATCATTTATCACCAAAATAACAAAAAAACACTATTTTTTTCCCTTTTAAAAGTAGTTCTTAAATAAAACTTTACTATTTTCTCATCCTTGTGTGTGGGAACAAAAGACCAGTGGATTTTGTTTCTACAAATATTTTGTAGATTAGTACTGGACTGGGCCAGTGTGTTTCCATCTTCCCTTGCCTTTCCTGTCCTCTGAAGTAAATATCCTGACTTCTACACTAACATCATTTATGCATGTACTTTCTCTGGGACCTAACAAATATCTTATTTGTCTTTGTTTAAATGAATACATTTAGGTCACACATTGCATGGTTACAGAGCACAGAGAGCATTCCAGGAGGTCAAGATTCATTCAGGCTAACTTAGCACTCAGAGGAGTTGAGCTACATCGGGGTCCATCTGGTCACATACCCAGCATGGAGCTAGGATGAAAGCATAAAGCCAGCCTGAGCTCCTAATCATCCACTTTAGTTGATTTCACAGGACAGAAATGTTGGTACGTGCTTATGGATTGATCTGGATAACATTTTTGTGTATGAGTGGGGGCACAGGCTGGGAAGTTCAAGCCTACTCACACAAGGAGAAGCAGTTTCAACAGGAGAGAAACAGAATTTTCTCCCTATCCCACAAACATATCAGCATAATTCTTCTTTTCAGAGTTATTTGGAACACCACATTTTTCTCTTTCCGTGCTTGTGGGAACCAGAAAATACTGTCTCCCAAGAATCAAGACAGCAGCAGTCAGCAGCTGGAAACATCTGGCACTCACAAACATCTCCCAGTGATCTACCAGCTGCTGTCTCTGCTGAATGTCATTCAAAAGCTACCATTCTGCTGTCTTTGGCCCCTATGCCTTTGTTGTTGCTCCTCACATATTTTAGGGTCACTGTACATTTTCAGAACAAGGGTACAGATGCAACAAGACAGAAATGAACCAGATATTTTGCACCTTCTTCCATATGTTTTTTAAGGAGAGTTTTTAATTCTCTAACCACAAATGATTGGCCAAGATGAAATCCAAGATGGGGCAGTATAGAGGTAAACAAACAAGTTTCACATTAAGAGTTAGATTCAAAAAGCCCAGCTGTCTTCATGAAAATCTATTGAGTTATGTAGAAAATTATCTTACTAGCTTTGGTAGCTCTTTAGACTTCTGTATCACGCTGCATTCCTATTAACAATATATAAATCTTTAAGTCTGCTGTTCAGGATGAGTACATTTGTGCACAGAGGCCTACGTGTCTAAAATAGTTCAAATAAAAATGAAGTTTTCAGCACATATTCACATGTGTCAAAAGTATTGGACTTGCTTGTTAATTAGTAGTCATCAGAAATCATTACAGGATTATTATGAAAATGATACTTTTCCTCAGCAATGCTTTGCAGGTTTTCTAGCTCAATAGTTTGTGTTTTGCTTTGGGACACTGAGAAAAATTTCCCTCTGTCTTTTATAATTTAAACATTCTATACATCTCACTTTTCAGTATACATTGGACCAAGTATCTTACCACATCTGTGTCTTTTCTACTAGGTGTATTTAATTAGTATTCCACATTGCTGAATTTTTTAGATTACCTTTTTAAATCATATCATGATTAGACAATTTAATTTGACTTGTCACAGGTTTGGTATGTGCAAGTGGTTCCCTGATTCTTTCACAAGAGCCAATGAAGTCACCACACATGCTGACCTTCTTCAAAGGACCACTCTGTTTACCACCACTTTCATAGGGCCACTGGTTGGAGGATTTCAGCAGGCATTGCTTTAGGCACAGTAGAACCACCCATTGCAGGAGAAGATTTTGTGCAAATGTAAGATAGAACTCCACTCTATAGCCCCCAGCAAAGATTAGTAGACAACACTTTGTCATTTTGGGCTGAGACAGAGAGAATGAGGAAGAGGCAGAACAGTCTCTCAAGCGAAATGCACTAAAATTTAAATGAACATGTGGGTCTTGAAGAATTTCATTTCTTTTATGTGGAAGTACATTTGAAATTCTGTGTGAATTTTCACCAACTTTATAAATTCCTTTTCTCCAAAACCACTGCAGACACACACTTGACTATTTTGTTTATATCCACGATCTGCTAAAGATTTCAAAAGCTTAGTATGATGTAAGTCAAATTTCAAACTCAGTTGTACACATCTTGATACACATAAATATTACCTTATTTTATTTCTGTAGGTCAGATACTACAGGCTAGTTTTGAAGGCAGATTGCAAAAAGCAATTAAATATTATGGTTCTGAAATAAAGAGACTTTTTTCTTTGAGTTTTATTGTATATGGAAATGAACATTTAATTGATCTGACATGGTGAAAACCTTGAGCATGTGGCGTGCCAGTCAAGTTAGCTCAGCTAACCTTGCCCTTTTGTGAGCTGCAATGAATTCTGAAGTGAAGCTCTGGTCTGAGGCAGTAGATCAAAACCATTATCCAGGCTTCCTGTGAGAATTAGTTTGGATCCAACCCAAGACAGGACTCCAGCTGTGCCTCCCTGCTCCTATTAGGCAGGAAACTCAGAAATCTCAGTTAAAATAGCCTAACCACAAAACATTCACAGTTATATATTACATTCTTTCTCTTTGCAAAGAGTTCTACTTTATTAATCAAATGAGATCAGTTAATCTCATATGAGCAATTTTCCTGTTGTCTATCAAGTGTCTTTGTTCTGTGTGTGTATATAGGGGGACAGAGAGAGAGAGAGAGTAAGAATATATACATAGGCTGTCCATGAAGCTGTGCCATGTAAAAGAACACTCATGCCATGCCTGAGACCTGTTAATGTTTTCTTTGGCTTGTTACAACTTTTTGCAAAAGAAAAAAAGGGAATTTCTGTAAATTCATGCCTTATCACTAAGAAAACCTTTGTCCCATTCCAAAACAAGCTAAGACTATATTCAAGTATTCCTGAAGGAAACAATACCAAAATTATTGCATAGCCACTCAGAGTCCATACAGTGATGTCCGAGGAATGCTTATTTTATTTCATTATTTTTTATAAGTGAACCAAAGCATGAAAGGAAGAGACAATTAAACAATGTAGAAGAGGCTGTTCTGAGTAATCAGGTCTAGCAGGAAATGCAGATGTTTTTCAAAGTAACTGTACTGATGACAAGATTCAGATTAAAAATAAAATAATAATAATAATTAATAAATAATAAAAAAAGGACATTTGGGTGCTACAAATAAGCATCCACAGAAAACAGTGTTTTGAAGTTTTCTTCTCCAAAAATACAATGGGCAAAGTCCTGATCACGTTTGCAAATTGAAAGGTAGCCCTTCCACCTTAAACAAGCTTAGGGCATACACCACTCGAACTACAGCATCTACTTTTTGGGCACTTGCCAGGAACCAACTACTGCTTCTTATCTGCAGCAGTGAAAACCATGTGTTTCCCAATGTTTGCTTTTCTTTTTTTTTTTTTTTTTCTAATATACTTACACATATTCCATTGTTGTATCTTCCTCCATTGATAACTATGCTCTGCCTCCAGCTGTTCTGCATTTCCACCCATCTTTTAAGGCTTTAATAACATCGTCTAAAAAAAAGCCATCAGAGACTGTTTTGGCAAATAGAATCTCTACAGAAGTAAACACTGAAACATTAAGTCATCATCATGTTTACCTTCCACTACTTCTGTGAAACATTTATTGCTTCTGCTTTCTTGAAGAAGCAATTTAGGCAGTCATCTAGAGTTTTAAAATGTGAGCTTTACTTTTTACAGTATGACCAGTGGCAAAGATGTGAAAAGTAACGTGAAGAGATCAGAATAAACTGTTCTCATTTGGTGTGACAACTGACTCCATTTATTAAGAAACTTATAATTTACCCCACTATCTAAATATAGATATTTTCATTCACCTGTTCAAATGTTGAATTCTCTTAAATGGTCACTTGCAACATCAATGTTATGACATCAAATTACCTATTACTGTTTGTTTATTTAGGTTTACATGTATATTTCACCCTTTTCCCTAAAATTCTGTTGCCCTAAGTGTCATCCAATAGCATAACCATGAGTACATCTCCATTTATCCTTTTTCAGAATGTTGAATTTCTTTTTGGGAATTTCTATTTACTTTTTTCCTTTAAACAGAAGTTTTGATCTTTCATCAGGTCTTGTTCAAGGAGTTAATTTCTCATAGAAGGAGTGCTGATGGCCACAAATGCCAACAAATAAACAAGAAACTTTTCAAAATTTTCTGAAATAGATATCAATTATATTACCTACTACTGAAAGCTTACCTTCACACGTTTTTTTTTTTCTAAAATTGCAGATTATCTTCAGATATGTGAGAAACAGTCAATCAAAGAAACACAGATTAGAAGTAGACTTACTTTCCTATCTGGACTTGTGAAATCCTGGACCTCACTGGGTTCTCCAGTGGGGGTGAAAATAATGTCTATTTTCTCAGGAATAGAAGAAGCCACGAATCCAGACATCAAAAGGAAGAAAAATCATATATTGGAACAGAAAATACTTCAAAAGGGACAGTGAACAGAAAACCCTCCTCCTCATGCCAGCTGACTGGACTGAATTGAGAAATCCTGTTTTTAATAGAACATTTCTAAAACAGAGATCCTCAAATTTACTTTCCTTAGGCAATCCCAATTTTGGCCCTGATTCCCAGTCTTCAGGAACAAGCACTGTGGCAGCCATTTCGTCCCCCACCAGGTCACCAAGAGAATCAAAATTTCATGCTCTAGGATGTAAGAAAGAGTAAAAATCATTACTTGTTAAATTGCCTGCAAGTTGAAGCACCAAATAAAGTTACTTTTGTTTCATGATGTTCTTATTTTGCTCTTAACATTAATGATACTACTCTAACATTATGCTAGTTATGATGCTTCCATTTAAAGATACTAAGATACTCATTAGTTTTCAGAGATTTTTTTAAAAAATGTATTAAGTGTTTAGAACTATAGGTCATATATGTAAATTTCTAAATTTAGATTTGTCTCCAAGTAAGTTAGATGTTTTATCTATGTCTACATATATACACTAACATTGTTTTTCAATTCAGTTTTATTTTAAGGATTTTTTTTTTAAGTTTTCTAGTTTTTATTAACTACGTTGTCATCACGTTCTCTAAAGCTCCTGAAGGGAATTAAAACAGATATGCTTCTAAGTGTTGACAAATATTTTTATATATAGGAAACCAGTTTAGTCGATTAAAGCATTATGCTATTTGCAGGGTTGTGGTGACTGGGTATTAAGAGATAAGAAAATTCACATGATGAGTGCATTTAGCATGAATTTATTAATAACCAGAAATTGCTATTATAAACAAGTTAGACAATCAAAGTTACTGAGCCATCACTCTTCCTGTTTGTGTATTTGAACTTAGTACTTAATTACGTGTACATAGCCATCCTTTGAGTGAGAACCTTGGTATTTACTTTGTAAGTGCCACACCACAGGATTTTGGTTCTGCTCCTCAATTGGAAGAACAAAGCTCTACAGTCACTCCACCCACAACAAATTTTGTTTGCTGGAATGCATTTTCAGACAGAATCATGTCTTACAGATTTCAAGTCTGCTGTCTAAAAACATTCACTGGAACAAAAAAAAATTCTCAGATTATTCACAAATGTTACTGAACAATAAAACTGAATACAGTCTGAAGCCACACCCAGCATCTAAATATTTTGTAATTTTTTATAACTTTCTTTCTTTATGCTACTTTACCACTTCTAATGCAAAAGTGCTTTCTCTTCCTTTTTGATGCATTTCTTTAATCCATGTGTTCTATTAGGATGGTTGATCTAATAGTTTCTTTCTTGCAGCCATTTTGGGTTTTATTTTTCATTTCTGCCAAGATGATACGTAAAAATAAAGCACTGATCACAGCCAAAACAAATATAAGCAGGATAAACAGAAGAGATGTGGTTCTAAGACTTAAGGTTCATTGGGCTGGAAAGGAATCACATATCCTCTCTAGATATTGTCTTACCTTTATTATTTTGTATTTCATCAGACTATTTTTCATTCTGGAAGTAATAACAAATGTTTAGAAATTTCCCTCACTTCATACTAGCAGCAGTCCACTACTGTGAAAAATAAGTTATAAGTTATATAAATTTAAATGAAAATTACAGTTATCACAAGATTGAGGAGCTTATTTATTCAACACCTGGATGGCATCAGAAAGTGAGGAATGTATTAAAAAAAAAAAAGTTAATTTATCTACAGTGCATAGAACGTTAGCTTCAGTATTTCTTGAACAGTCATATTGTAGATATAATAGTTCTCTGTAAAATATATTCTAAATTTCATGTTTCAGTTTTTCAATTTTACATTTCCTTGCTGAAATTACCAAAGGTGCATATTTTTCAAATTGTGAATGAATAATACGAATATGACTAACAAAGAAATAGCCTTTGTCTCCTCAAGATTTCTTCTCACTCATGATCTTTTTTTGGTTCATCTTCTTTTCAGATTATCATCTTCTAGAGTGACACAAAGAGATCTGAGTACGGCCAGAATTCTCCCCACTGGCATAAAGTATTATTCATAACTTTAGGCTTGTAGTTATTTTCAAGAGACTGAGTGTTGTGTTTGAAAAAGTCCTTTTTCTTACTTCTCTTAATGTCAATATGCAAAATGAATACATTTTTTATGTATCTTTGACATGTGTATGAGCATTTAAGTTCCAATATACTAGAAAGCTGTTTATAAGGAGATGAATTCTGTATTTGGTTCTGGTTGGCTGAGCATCTAAGGGTGGATGAGGGCCAGATGCTAAACAGGAGATCCTCAGGGTGTATTTGAAACATAGTCGTATACTGTTTACCACCTTTTCCATAACAAAGTCCTTGCGTGGATGTCTTTCATATGCTACAAATATAAGACTGTTCAAAAAGCACCAAGTGACAGAGCTGCATGGAAGCTCAGATGTGATGCCCAGAGTACTGGACATGACACTTTTGTTCACAGATGATAATCTTCCATCATTACCAGTTTCTCTTCTCTTGAGGGAATATGTGGGTTTGAAAGATGTATTGCAAACCAGATGTCATGACTGTTCATCTCAAGAACCTATATTAGTCTGCCAAAATGAAGAAATGGAAATAGATTCATCAGTGATCACATGGAGATCAGGCTTCCCTGCAATGGCCTGAGACCTGGAAGTCAGTTGTGTAACTTGCCTGTATTGTAATGTCACTACTCTGAAATGAAAAGTGGGAGAGCCACAGAAATTCTGTGACTGAGAAGACAGGCTGTGGAATAAGGGATCCTGTATTTGAAGTTTAATGAATGCATACTTTGCAGTACATTAAAGCTAAATTGTGTGACAGTGTCTAAAAATGTTCATGCAGGAGAATTAAAATATTCTTGAGTTTGTTATAACTTATTAAAGCACCCTTCTCCATAGCACCAATATCATTTTAGATTGGTGGACAGTTCTGTTAATGATTTTCAATCACAAAATAAACCAGAACTAGTTTAAAAGAAAGTGCAAGATTCACTGTGTACTATTCTACAGAACAAAAACATTGTTACTAAAAAAATATGGATTGATCCATATTTGTTTTAATAAAGCATTTGTACATGCATTTTGGAGTTTTCTCAAACAATGGGCTGGAGGGGAACAGAGTCTGGGCATTCGTATCCCAGTTGGTCTGGAAATACTGCCAGCAAGATTGTAGTTCCCTTGTGTTTCTGTTTCCATGTTCAAACAGAACCAAAGAATGTATCAGAACATTATGAAAACGAAAAGCAGCTCAGCTTGAAGAGTAAGTGCATGATGTACAAATGTAGACTTAATCATATTAATTCATGTAAATGTATTTTGAGGAAAAAGCAAATTATCAATCAACCTACTCTTCCTTTTTGTTTAAGATGAATGTCCATGGTTTATTTATGTATTTATTTATTTATAAATGAAAGGTAAAAGGGAAAGCAATTGTCCTACATAAGCAATGTGAAGGATAAACGAATATACAAAAGTCCAGGCAGTGTAAGCTGTTCTTTTTGAAATAAGTAGAAATCCTGTAAGCAATACCAGTAGTAATAATAGAAAAAATTCTAAATCAACAGAATGTTCTAAACAGTTTATGTGACTTGAGCCAGATTTATTCTTTGTGTATGTATACTCGCAATTAAGGCATGGATATGTTCCAAAGACTTGTAAAGCCAATAGTAGAAGAGCTCCTACAGTAGACTGCTGATGAGGCCATCAGTACAATTTTGAACTAATATGCTAACTGATAGACTTAAGGCATGATCATTAATTTTTTTTCAAGAAAATGTTCAAAGCAAACATTCTGTGGTATCAGTTCACAAATACTAACCAGATCTCAATGGAAAAAAATAAATAATTTTTTAAAAAAGACAAAGTTTTTAAACTTTGTGATGAATTATATGTGTCACCATATGGTTCTAAGATATAGAAGTCAGAAACTCAAAGTAGTTCTCAGATTTATATAAAAATTAATAATGTATATATACACCAAGATGGAGGAGTCAATCACAATCACAGCACACACAAACCACATATGTAAAGCAGAGGTATGCAAATGTACTCTATTCATATGCCTATTTATGTACATTCTTTTTTAGGAAATAGTATTATGGTTATAGCTTATTCGCAAACTTACTGGACCTGATTATCCACTCTTAGAACATCAGTGACTCACTTTCCCTTCAGCAGACTTACTGTACTTGTGCACAAAGTGAGGACAATAGCTTCTAACCAAAACGTGATATAAGGCAAGTGGATCATTGAGTGGGCCTATGAGATTTATTGTATTCAGTGAAACTGGATCTCTAGCTACAGTGGTTTAATTTGCTCCTCTGAAATGGTCACTGTAGATAGTTATAAAACAATTTTTTTTTTTAACTCTAAGGCATGGAAAGGCTGTAATTACAAGAGAGGGATTAAATGCTAAAAATACAACCAAATTGCTGCTCCAGTGGAAGCAAAATTCCTTTAAAGTAACCTATAGCACTATAGAATACATATCACTCTTTACTCTCTGCGCCTATAATAATTGATGACAGATGTGAAATATGTGAATCTGGAGTTGCAAATAAATTCCTCTTTGTACTACAAGAGAAAGGGGAGAGGAGAAATGATCCCCCATTAGATGAAAAGAAGGTATGCTTGCCTGCTAATAGCATGACTGACAGAACTGCCTGTAGAGATGGTGAGAAATCCCTATGTGAGTAATGATTCCACTGGCCTACAGTGAAAATATCAAGTTAATAATTATTCAGTGTTTGGGAGAGCAAATTATTTAGTCAAATGGAATGCTTTTAAAATAAGCTAGAAAAACAAGAAGTATCACAGCAGCAAAAGTCTTTGGATAGTATAATTTTGTTGACACGTACAGTGTAGGATCAGCTCTGCCAATTGAACTAGAGGAAGCCAAGAGGTCCAGTCACCGCACTGGGTTTCAAGTAGAAAATATAGATGTATAAATTCCCCTGCAATGACTGCCTGTCCTGTGGGATGATTAAAACATATGGGCTGCTGTGCTGTAATCAGCTCTTAAAGGCATTTGACAGATGATGCTGCATGTGTCCATGGATTTGGAATAAATAGGTCTAAACTCTACTAAGATTCACAAATTACTTATTTCACTATCTTCTTTACCTAGGAACAGAGATTTGGTAAGGATGATTAGGTAAAGCACAGTGAATGAAAATAAGACTGAGATAGTCATGGCTCTGTTCATGGCAGAAGGGACAAAAGCATCACTGTGCCCTCCTTAGGAAACACTACTCATAATAGGCTCATCCATTCACTACTTGTCTCCCTCAAGGCCCAGTGAAGGTCTATATAATCCATGCTAATGAGAAAACAGTCAGTAGAAAATGGGTAAAGTAACAGTCCTTACTCATACACTATTTTTAATGCCTGGATATTTCCAGACAGAAAAGAAGGTAAACATCTGTATCTCACATATACTTACTTCCAAGGTGTGGAATAAAAATACATTGTACAGTCAGCACCTGCATTATTGTGAGCGTCTGAGGAAGGACTCAGCCATTACACAAACATCCAGAGAAATCTGGAGATGAGAATCCCAATGAGATGACAACTTTTTTTCCACAAAACAATATTTTCTTACACTCTGTAGTATCAGCAAAGAGCCCCAGGACTGAAGCCGTGGCTTTTTTCAGTGCCACCACTACCCTAGTGCCATAATGGTATCCAGAGACCCTAAGGACCATCCAAATCTTGAAATATTTTAGGGCCCCAGGTAGTCCTAAGAATTGGGTCCTGTGTACCTAACCCTGACCCATAAACTGCATTTTTCTGATTGGGAGATAACAGTCCATGAAGCAGAAAGTCTTATCCAAATTTTTCTTCAGTTTCCTTGATGGAAAAAAAATACTCAAAGATAGATACGTACAGCCTAAAAAATGTTTACTTTGCCAGAATTGAAAGAGATGGTTAAGTAGTTAAAACACCTACCTGAAAAGTCAACATTTTGTCCATCTTCACATTGTCATCTTTGTGTAAGCCACTAGTTTAGACATACGGAAAAACAAAATAGAAGTACCAAATTTGAATTGTCTTAATCACATCAGACTGAAAATATACCTTATTGTGATGAACCACACCTTGTTTTTAATTTTGCATAGTTCTCAATTGAAGGTAAGAAAGACATAAATCCATTGTTAAAATACAAAGAGTTTGGGTAGAAATAAATGAAAAAATATACTCTAACTTTTACTCTTTAAAATTTTCTTCTGCCACATTTGATACATGAAGGATTCTACAGAACCTGTCTATGGGGTCTTCAGAAGTGTGATTTAAGGTGATTTAGTAAGGAATATGATCAGTAGCAGGGTGGAATGTAACCGAGGATTTAGATTAATGCACAGCTTTACAATACCTCTCCATCCTACACTCTGCTCCCAGACTAAGCTTATTACTGCAATGTATTTGGCTTCAAAAACAGGGAAACATAACATTCCATAAGGTTTTCTTTTCATTATAAGAAACAGCTGAAAGATTATATGTATCCATATGAAGAAAGAAAATTGTTAAAACTTTTGAAGGGTGAAATTTAAATCTCCTTCTCACAACTTCATATTTTTTAGAAGAAAAAGAACTCTTTCTTTCTCAGTCTCTTTCTGCCAGACATTTTAATCCACTGTAAATCAGGTATGAGAAGAAATATTTCAAATGCTTGTTCTAATACTGAAATGAAACTTCATCAGTATTATGAAACTTTTATCAATAAACTTATTTTTAAATAATTCTCTTGTGTTTTTAAAGCTGTTAAGGATTATTTGACTTCTGATCATTCCCTCTTCTTTGTTCTATTGTACAACTGGTTAATTTTCTTTTAGAATTTAGGATGCAAACATTTTCTTCTTTAAAATGAATGCACAAAATTCCAATTTTTTCTCAAGAATGGCTTTGCGTTTGTAAACATTGACCAGTACAAATGTTCATATCTAAACAATTGCATCTTATTACCTCCCACGATCTTCTGTGATGAACATGCTCCTGTTCATTTACTGATTCACAACCATAATTAGGACAAAAATGAGAGCTGAAAGGTACTTTTAGCTATGCTGTGTTTTAAAAAGTTTTCTGAAAAAGGCTGTCTAATCAGATTCAACCAGCTAGGCACCACATTTTGTTTTCAGCCATTACAGGACTTTCTTCCAAATGGTTCTTGACTAGGCCAAATTGTACATTCTGATGTTGTAAAGGAGACAGTGTATGATGCTTAGGTACCATATCTGTGGTACTTACACTTGGATGAGATGAATCCAGACCTAAGTGAGTAATATGGTGGGGGTACTAATCTAGCACAAGTCTGTGACTAGCAGATTCTTAAGAACAAAACACTTGGTTTACTGTATTCAGCAGCTTTTCTACGATTTTTATCTTTTTTTTTTTTTCCTTTTCTGTTTTATTAAATCATTTTTTTCAATGAAAAATACTCTTAGTATTTGTGTTCTAACAATTCTCTTTACTGTCAATATATACATAGGCATCTGAGATCAAGGGGTTTTAGTTGGTTGGTTTTGCTTTTGGTGGGAAGATGAGAGAACAAGAGTAGGAGAGGAGATCTGTCAGGACATTGAATAGATCTAAAGACTTCATAAAAGTAAGCAGTGGAAAACCAAGAGACAAAAATCCTGAACATGTGTTGGAGACAGCAAGATACCTTCCCATCTGCTCTTACCAGTCTGTAAAAAAGTAGAGATGTGTAATAAAGGAAACATCTGGATTAGAAAATACAATTCCCAAATTAGATCACCACAAATAAGTAGTTAATGAAAAACTGGGCCGTCCTCAGTCTTGGAACAAATTATTCATTTCCAGCTAAAACCGAAGGGTAACATTTTCACATCAGAATGGAATGTTTCTCAATAATTGCTTATTTGCATTTATTCCCTTTTTCTACCTAAACTTTTAGTCCTTGTTAAATTAACTATTAAATGGATTTCATAGTAAAGTTCATTTCAGTGGTTATTCAGAATTCAATTTTAATCTAAACCAGTGTATGTGGTAGTCAAATGTTAATGCTTATGCAACTGTACATACCCTATAAATTCTATATTATAACAGTGAAAGTGTTTCTCCTAGCTTTTCCACGTGATCCTAGCTGTGTAAGAGCTGTATTTGCCATAAAAATTCCTCTTCCCATATGAATATTTCCAGTTTGGAAACAGTGTACCAGACCATCATTAATTGTTCCAATTGGTTCAAATGAACACAGTATTCCAAACAGTCTTATTAAACATAGATTACTCAAGCATCAGCAAGACAGAAAACAAATGAGTAATTGGCATGGATGACATCGGTGGCATAAATAACAATAATAATAATCAGCTGTAGAAATTATTTTTAAATAAGTGTTCCAGACTCTTCATAGCAAATATATACTTTGGTTGCTGATGATTGCTGTTTTAACTTAGCTTGACTGAAAAAATAGTGCATTAGAGGAGCCCTGTAGTAAATTTAGCATTAGCAATACAAAGTTTCACTTCTGTGCAGATTTTTAGAATATTAGATTTCTTTACCACATAAAAATCACCATAAAAGCATTAATCTAATTGACACCTAATTGTATACAAAGGGCACATTTTTGCATGGCTTAACAACTGAAAAGTATGTACAGAAACTGTTCCATCACTTATACTCTACAAAATACGTCACACATTCAACACCTTCCCTGTTCATAGAATTCATAGAATCATAGAATCACGGAATCATGGAATCATAGAATGGCTTGGGTTAGAAGAGACATCAAAGATCATCGAGTTCTTATCCCCACTGCCATATGCAGGGCCACAAACCTCCAGATGTGATACTAGATCAGGCTGCCCAGAGGCCCATCCAACCTGGTCTTGAACACCTCCAGGGATGGAGTATCCACACCATCTCTGGGCAGCCTGTTCCAGCACCTCACCACTTTCTGTAAAGATCCTCCTTCTGACATCCAAATTAACCTTCCCTCCTTGAGCATAAAACCATTACCCCTTGTTCCATCACTGTCTATCCTTGTAAAAAGTTGATTCCCTTCCTGTTTATAATCTCCTTTTCAATACTGGAAGGCTTCAGTGAGGTCTCCTTGCAGCCTTCTTTTCTCAGTCTTCTAGGGGAGGTGCTCCAGCCACATGATCATCTTTGTGGCCCTACTCTGGACCCTCTCCAATACCTCCACTTTCCTTTTTTGGGACTTCATGAGGGCATAGTAGAAAAGGATAATTACCTCCTTGACCTCAGTGGCCACCCCTCTTCTGATGGAGCCTGGGATACCATTGGCAGAGCTAAGGATGCCATCGACCTCTAAGTCTGGTAATCAGTGGTGTCTGGGGACCAAGGTGTTTATTTTCCACCACCATGGTCTCGCCAGTCAATGGGTTACCAGATTATTGTAGAATCATAGAATCATAGCATGGTTTGGGTTAGAAGGGACATTTATGACCATCTAGTTTGACCCCTCCACTATAGGTAGGGACACCTCCCTCTAGACCAGGTTGATCAAAGCCCATCCAGCCTGGCCTTCAATGCCTTCATGGAGGGGGTAATTACAGCCTCCCTAGGCAATCTATTCCAGTGTCTCACTGCCATCATAGTAAAGAATTACTTCCTAATATCTAGTCTAAATCTACTCTCTTCCACTTTAAAGCCATTTTCCCCCATCCTCTCACTACATGCTCTTATAAAGTCCCTCACAGCTTTTCTGCGGACCCCTTTCAGGTACTGGAAGGCCACTATAAGGTCTTCCTGAGCCTTCTCTTCTCCAGACTAAATCATTTCTGAATCTGGCCAAGCCACTGCCATTACTGAAAAGCAGTCACTTTAAAAACTTTCAGGTATGTCTCTCTGCCCAGAGCTCTTTAATTCAAATACAATTGGGATGAAAGAGATAAAACTGTTCTCTAAAGGATTCCATCTGAAAATTAGAAAAATTGTTATGTCAGACTGATTTTTTTCTTTTTCTTCAAGATTAACAGGAATTGTTTCTGTATATTAAAATATACAAAATACAATAGAATATGCAAAGTGAAAAGGCTGTGTAAAAGTAAAGAGAATTGTTAATGAGTAAGATAATTAAGTAAAATACAAAACAAGATTGTGAACTGCTTTCAAAAAAGATCATGAAGTGTTAAAATAGACCAATAATTATCAAGCTGATGGACTGACAAGAATCCACAGAACCTGTAAAACTAAAAGCTGTTTGTATTTAATAATCTATTTTGTACAGATAATATAATAACTTGCCACAGGATTAGGCTTTTAAGTTTTCATATCTTGAAACCAGCACCCCATGATTAGACAAATATTCTGCCTGTACATCTGACTCTCATGCAAAAATTAAGTTAGCAGATATAAAAATGCAAAGGTAAACTTATACATCCACACAAATTTTGTCCCTTTGTGGGTCCTTTAAATAGTTTGACTTCATAAAATTGATGCATTATTATATTAGGCTTTTTGGAATAAACGAATTAGAACTGGCTTTGGTCTGGAGAATGAATTATTTGACCTAATGCCACTACTTTTCATCATCAACATTCATGCTTAATTAAAAATTTTTTTTGTGTGCTTGTAATAGATGGAATGTCTTGATGAAAGTTAATATTCCACAAATTCAGTGTTCTGGACTTTTTAACTCCATTTTTTTTAATTTCTTTTCTTACAGGATCAACCATCTGGTCAAGAGGCTTTTACTAGATATAAGTTCATTCTTGAAAGAAAATCAGGCAGGAAACATTTGCTGGAAAAGGCAGCTGAAGACAGTTCATTTTTACTCTACAAGCCACTTTTGAATATTCTCATGCTGCTGCACTTGGTGTTTCCAAGCAAGATCAAGGGGTGTTTCCTACTGCTTCAGGCTTGTATTAATTATTCTGCACATCTGTTCCTTCCAAACAGCAAGAACAGACATGAATGCTTGTACAAAAGACCAAAGAGGGGTGGTCTACAAGTATTTTAGACGTGTACAATAGTGTTTTGGATGTTGATCATGCTAAGACTGGTTTTTTTCCACTCTGCTGGAACTGTGACCTCTGGACTTAACATTTTTCTTAAAACAGCAGCATTCTCTAATGAGGAATAACAAATTTCTTTCACTGAACTGTTACAAGATCACTTTCTAATCTCAGCCCTACGGTGAGCTGTGCTGTGTATGATAAAAGAATTCTCATAATATTACAATCACGTCAAACTGACTTGGTACACAAAGGAAATGAAAAGAAACATCTGCCTTATGTAATGATTTCATATGTAATTAGTTTTCCACAGACTGGATTTCATCCACAATTCCATCATTTTCTCCATTTTGTTGAATCCCTGTTGACATCCCAATAAATTTCTTCCATCGTGAATAGACACTTCCACTCTGGCTGACTGGTGCAGAGGTATTAATAGTTTTCATGAGAGTTGCTGGACAGAAAAATGTGTGTACAGTTAACAAGAAAAAAAAAGTTTTTCATCAAAAAATGAAGGAGTGTCAGAATCATTTTTTGCAGCACTGTATGAGCCAAATTCGCACAGACTGAAATGACTACTTGACTGCTCAGAAGCAAAAAGGGGAGCATTTATTTCCCAGACTTACAATTTTTGGTCTGTGCCAGCAATTTTAGCTTAATTGACCTAGAAGGCATCAATTTTTTGAAAACAGAAGAGGCTGTTATTTACTAGATAGATCAGTTTCTCCTATCTTTCCTTTTCCTGCTTTCCTCTTTTTCTCTCTCATAAGTTCAAAGGCTTTTTTTTTTTTTCCTGATGATTCAAATGAAGACATACTCCAAAAGCACCTTATAGGGCAAAAAATCCAGCTGTGGAGAGATCTGCTTGACAGCTTTGAAAGACCTGAAATACACACAAAGATTTTCAAGAAACTGACACAGAAATCTGAGGAAAGATGAGAGTCTGATCTGAAAAGTTCTTAACAGTCAACTCATCTTTGCTGTTTGCTAATTCTAGAATGTAAGTCTAAGTGAGTTTTAAGGCTGCAGGTTCAGAGTAGAGCCATATGTCGTGTACACAGTCATTCATTGAGACACAGGATCATATTAATGCAAAGGTATTTTGGATACCTGAAATAGTTGAGGAACTTCTTACAATGTTTTCCAGCACAAAACAGAGTCAGTCACAAGATCAGAGAGTTCTACTAATATGGTTTTCAGAGAAAGAGGAAAGAAAAAACATTGAAACACTTAAAAAGAATAATGTAACCTGACTACTGGGAAAAGATGACAGAAAGTACCAGTTAACAACTTTACAGTTTCCATGTTATGAAACAAAACAGTAAGAGCACTAGAAAGATGTATCCTACCAAAATGGTGACTATTTGTGGACATTATTACTACTATTTGATTCAGCCAGGGACTGCAATCTGATGGAATTACAGTTTACTGAAAGAAGCTACTCCTGTCATCTCATCTCCTCAACAAGCCTTCAATGCTTAAACAAGTCCAGTGTGCAAACTATTTAAAAGACGTTCATGAATTCCCACCAGCTCAGTCTCAGAAATTTATTTTATTTGGAGACATTCTTGTGGTTTTTTTGAAAGCAGTTTGACACAGTAACAGGGATATTACTTCTGGCACATCTACAGCAACCAATACACAAGATGAGACACAGTGATACTACCAGTAGATTAAATAAAGCAATTATGCTTAGATCTAAATACAAGGGTTTTCTTTAGGATTTTATCTCTTTTCAGTAGCACAAGAAATAAATAAATAAAATAAACCCAGACATAGTCTTGTTTTTCTAGAAAAACACTTTGCAGATAAGAAAATAGCCCAAAACATCAAGTATGAAGTCATATAACAAACAACATTCAAGGCAAGGCTGGATAAGGCTCTGGGCAGTTGGGTCTAGCTGTGGATGTCAGGGGAGTAGGACTAGATGGCCTTCAGGGGTCCCTTCCAACTCTAAGGATTCCATGATTCTATCATCTCTTCAGCCACCATATCATGCAACACCTGAGTATCAATTTAAATTCTAGTAAGAGTCCCGTCATTTTACCCTGTGAAAAGTGAACATTCCACACTCAGAGTGAGCAGTCAGACTCCTCTTACTGTTTCCACACTCGTTGCATTGTCTATAATCTATACTAGATCCTACTTTTGAAATAGAACAGAACAGGTTTTTTTTTCTTTCTTTTTCTTCAGATGGTCTCTGCCACTGGGTTCAGCTTGAAAAAAGAGATGAGAAGTGGAAAAATAGCACTAGACAATTTATTTCTTGACAAGTAGCTTCCCTAGGCATCAGAACTCACTTTCTCTAAGTGCTTTGGGAATGATCAAGCAATATAAGAGTGTGATAGCATCTGGATAATAAGACCTAACCAGCCAACACTGCTCTGCTAACACTCTCACTTCCAAAAAAAATGAATTCAAGATTTACTTCCTCCTGTTTTGCTACACAAACATCAGAACAGAGACCATATGTCTGATTTTTCTTAGATGATTCAATACTATTTTACCTGTGAATAAAATATAAAGTACATCGCTATAGCTGGAGAAATATTTTACTTTGTGCTCTGGAGTACATCTTCATTTCCTTTCAGTTTTGTATATAAATTTAAAACACATGTGCAGAGCAGGTAACTGGGAGATCTCTTCATACTTTTCAGCATGAGTGATGCTGACTAAATTGTGTTTTTTGCTTAATATATGACTTGAACTGACACTACTAATGAATTTATGATCAAAAAAACCATCGTATTATGCCTTCACAAGTGAAAAGTATGCAAGAAATTTTTCTTCCCTATTGATGACCAATGAGATGACCTAAAGCTACAAATCTATAAGCATAAATACGGGTTTTATCTTTAGCAAAATTAGAAAAGTACAAAAAGGCATAACTGATGCGTAACTGATGTAGTTACACTATGCCAGGAATAAATATATTTTATTTCTGTCCATTTCTCTGTCTTCTTCAGAGATTCCAGGTCTCCTGGCTCCAAGATTAGTGCCCCAGCTGGAATTTTAGGTTTTATAATTGTGCAAGCACCTACATGATGAGAAATCTGATGAGTCCTGACAGGACCCACCTGTCTCAGGGAGGGAAACAGTTCTTGAATCATAGCCTGTTGAGACTGATTGAGAGGGCTTTAAACTAAGATTGGTGGGGGAGAGGGATACCACTAAGAACACTGAACTTAAACCAAGGGTTGGTACAGCACTGTCTGAGGGTAGCAAGGCTAGTGGGAACATCTATACAAATCCAGGGAGCACATCCAAAATACTTGTATACCGACACAAGCACCAGGGCAAAGGGCAAACTAAAAGCTCTGGTCCTTTCCCAGAGCTTTAATACTATCAGTATTAATATGATTTAGTGGAATGAGTCCTGCCTACTGCTAGAGTGTTGGGAAGTGTGACTACTGGCTGCAGGTAGAAAACAAGAACTCCAAAGTTCAACTTTCACTGACCTTACTTAGTGTGATGTCAATAAAAGAAGTACTTTTTAAGTATGTCAGTAGCAAATATCAAGGTTTAGTCTGTGATTTAGGTAGTTTGGTGCTTTGCTGAATGATGATCTGGCTGAATGGCAGATCTCAAAGGGTTGTAGCGAATGGGAATACATTTGGTTGCTAGCCAGTCACTAGCAGTATTCCCCAGGGGTCAGTTCTAGTGCCAGTACTGTTCAACATTTTTATCAGTGATCTGTACGCAGGAGCAGAGTGCATCTTTAACAAATTTGCTGATGATACTAAACTAGGAGATGCTGCTGGTTGTCTAGAGGAACAAGAGGCCTTGTGAAAGGCCTCAGCATGAAGAGAGGCTCAGCAGGAAGAAATCCAGGTAACAGCAGCTCAGCATGAACCAGCAGCATGCTGTGTTAGCCACAAGGCCGAACTGCACAGTGGAGTGCATTAAGCACAGCATGGCCAGTTGGTCAAAAAAGATGATTCTCCTGTTATATTTACTGCTGGTGTAGCCTCACACTGAGTATTGTGCACAGCTCTGAGCTACACAGTATGGAAAGAATGTTAAGCTCCTTGAAAGCACTCAGAAAAAGGCACTAGTAGTAGGACTGAAGGCATATCCCATGAGAAGAGGCTGAGAGCATTGGGCTGCCCAGTCTGGAAAGAAGGAGGACAAGAGGTGACAGCACTTCTCCCTGCAGTGCCCTGAGGAAGGGAAGCAGAGAGAAGTACTGGGCTCTGCTCCTGGGAACTGATGACAGTATACACAAGAATGGCACAAAGCTGTTCAGTCTGGACACTGGGAAACATTTATTTACCATGAGGTTGGCCAAACATTGCAATATTCTTCCTAGCAAGGTGGTTGGTGCCTCATGTTGGTCATTGTTCAAGAGGCATTTGAATAATGCTATCATTACTACTTTAACTTTTGATTAGCCCTGATGTGATCAGACAGTTGGACTTGACCATCTTGTAGTTCCCTTCCAACTGAACTCTTGTCTTCTTCTCAGATCTTTCTGCTCTATTTGAATGGTTTCTTCTTTTCTGAGACTTGTCCCAGCCTTCTTATTGAATTAGCACACTTTTTGTTCTCTGCCAGACAAGGAGGTTCTTATTAAGTCTCTTGGGTGTGTTTTTTAAGATTACATAGCTGACAAAAAGAGAGCTTGGACTCGTAAGTATGTTTAAAAATTAAGACTATCCCAAGTTCATCAACAATACCTTCATAGATATATATTTATATGTAAGTAACTGTATAAAAAGATGGAAATAAACATCACTGATGCATCTATATCCTAAGAAGATTCATACAACCTTTCTTGACATTATTTCTTGACGTTATTTTCATATTTATACATAGGACTTGCATAAATCTTTTAACAATTTACTTGCATAAATCTTTTAACAATTTACAGAACTAAATACTATGCAACTGTTATTTGTCAAATATGATCACAGAATTAACCACAGAAGAATACAGCAGCTTTTTAAAAAACTTGCTAGACCAAGAAAGGGCAGTTTATATAAGTAGATCACTCTTCCATGGCAAAAGTTCAAAGATATGTACAACTAATGGCTTATTATATCTGTTTCCCTTATACTGCATTTTTAAATAAATGACTGTATAACACAATTATTTTTGTGGCTGAAACACACAGTTGGTTTGGGAGGTGATAAATCAAATACAGCAAGAACTCTTTTAGTTTAGATCAGGAAATCAAGAGCAAAACAGTCTTACCAGGTTGTCTTTAGGGAATACACACCCTCCAGTTGTCATCCCACAAACTTTATGTATGTGAGCTGTCTTATTGAATAGGAGTGTGACAAACTCCTATAAGTAAAACTTTAAGGACCATAATTTGCATCCTTATGGCAGCTATTCCTTCCAGATAGTTATTCTGCATCATCTTAAGCCAACTTTTGTTGCTGTTTACAGTAGTTTATCAGAATCACCACATAGGTTTCATGTGTAACTGCAGATTGTGAATTACAGCTGTTCTATGAAACGATATTTTCTGTTATCTTTGTAAGAAGGAAAAAAATGTTTTATTTACCTCTACAGTACTCCTCAAAATATTGTGATGGTAACATGAAAAAGTCGTAGAGTCAATCTAAAATTTATATGACATTTTGGAGTTCTTCCATATAATTTCAGTTTGCTATGGTATATAACAAGTTTAATAATCTTTTAATAGAAAAAATGAATCAATGTGAACTTCCAATTGCTTTATTGTTTCTTCTAAATCAAGGTAGCTGAAAGGTAGTAGGTTATTTCTGCAATATGAACATTTATCTTAGATATCTGTACTGGACAGAGTGTAAATAAATATTGTAAGCAGTTTCTGACATGTACATATATCAAATATGAACTTCAGTTTGAACTTTTGGCCACGCAATTTGTTTTAAGGTACAATTTTAAGGTAGAATTAAATACCAAGAGACCTCAGTAAATGAATGCCTTTTCATGGAAAATAATTTTAGAAATATTAACAAAATATTGAAAAACAGAGAAGACAGTTTCTCATTTAGATTTCCCCTATCTAAGTAGTTGTATAAGCACAATATTAGATTAAGACAGCTATAGGCTGGGAAGAGCAAATAAATCTTTTTGGACAGTTCAGATTTATTACAGAGGGTAGGTATTTATGACATCTTGTTCCTAGTAACTTCTAGGGAATTTAAAATTTATCATAAACCTTTGCTAATGTCAAAAATATATTTCAGTTCCTTGACTGCTTTAATGTGGCCCAACTGATCTGTGCAAAATGCTTTGATTTCTCATAACGCTATGGAAAATGTTAAAATCCCCAATTGTAAACATCGTGGTCAAATCTGTCTTGTAGCTTTTCAAAATATTATTAAAATAACTCATGATGAATATCCCCTACTTTACCAATGAGTTATGCATAATTAAATTACAGAAACACAGAGTGGTTGAAGCTGGAAAGGATCTCTGGGTGCCATCTGGTCCTACTCCTCCTTCAGCAGGACCACTCTGTGCAGGTTCCCCAGGACCATGCCCAGGTGGCCATTGTAAATGTTTAAGGAGGAAACTGCAACCTGTCTGGACAATTCTGCCAGTGTTCCACTGGCAGTAGTTCCACACATTTTCTTCTCATCCAGGGGAACATCCTGTGTTTCAGTTTGAGCTTATTGCACCAATGGAAAGAAGCTGATGAGGCACTGAGTTTTCATAGTAAAAACACACATTTCTAATATTAATATTTTTCACAGAAAAATTAACATTAAAAAGAAGGAAAATAGGAAAATTAAATGCACAGTATATTATTAATAATTAATTAATTTCTGTCAAGATAGCCACACCGAAATTCAGTGGAATAATCTGGTTTTTAATATTTAGTAAAGACTTAAAACACAACTGTGCTTTTCATTTTGATAAAGAAATTTGAGAAGAGGTTTTAAGATTTCTGAAAAAAATCATCAATATTGGACACCCATGGACTAGACTGAGAAAGTGTTTTGACTGTGGAAGATAATTACCCTAATTGCTTCCTATTGGAATAGCCTCTATTAAATATTAGGGTTCTCAAAGAGATGGCAGACGTGGTTGCCAAGGTGCTATTCATCATATTTGAAAAATCATGGCTGTTTGTTGAAGTTCTCATGACTGGAAAAGTGGAAACATTACTCCTATTTTGAAAAAAAGGGAAAAAGAAAGGCCTGGGGAACTACAGGCTGGTGAGCCTCACCTCTGTGCCTGGGAAGATCAAGGAGCAGATCCTCCTAGAAGCTATGCTAAGGCACATACGAGACAAGGAGGTGATTTGAGTCAGCCAGCACGGTTTCACCAAGGGCAGATCTTGCCTGACCAATCTGGTGGCCTTCTATGATGGAGTGATGGCTTCAGTGGATGAGGGAAGGGCAATGGCTGTCATCTACCTGGACCTCTGCAAAGCTTTTGACACGGTCTCTCACCACATCCTTCTCTCTCTAAATTAGAGAGGCATGGATTTGAAGGATGGACTGTTTGATGGATTAGGAACTGGTTGGCTGGACGCAGCCAAAGTGTTGTGATTTATGATTCTGTGTCAGGGTGGAGGCTGTCACAGTCAGTGTCCCTCAGGGGTTGGTCTTGGGACTGGTGCCTTTCAATATCTTCATTAATGACACAGATGATGGCATTGAGTGCACCCTCAGCAAGTTTGCAGATGTCACCAAACTGAGCAGTGCAGTCAACACATTGGAAGGAAGGGAAGCCATCCAGAGGGACTCGGACAGGCTGGAGAAGTGGGCCCATGTGAACCCAATGAGGTTCAATAAGGCAAAGTGCAGGGTGCTGCACTTGGGTTCGGGCAGTATTTATACAGACTAGGGGAAGATCTCCTTGAGAGCAGTCCTGTGGAGAAGGACTTGGGGCTCCTGATGAACGAGAAGCTGGACATGAACTAGAAGTGTGCACTTGCGGGCCAAAAGGCCAACTGTGTTCTGGGCTGCATTAAAAAAGGGGTGGCCAGCAGGGAGAGGGAGGTGATTGTCCCCCTCGACTCAGCACCTGTGAGGAGGCCCCATCTGGAGCATTGTATCCAGGCCTGGGCCTCCCATTACAGGAAGGATGTGGAGCTCTTGGAGCTCTTGGAGCGGGTCCAGAGGAGGGCCACTAAGATGATCAGAGGGCTGGAGCACCACTCCTATGAGGAAAGGTTGAGGGAATGGGGCTTGTTTAGCTTGGAAAAGAGAAGGCTGCAGGGAGATCTCATTGTTGTCTTTCAGTACTTGAAGGGAGCATATAAACAGGAAAGGGAATGGCTGTTTATGAGGGTGACAGGACAAGGGGGAATGGTTTTAAACTGAGACAGGGCAGGTTTAGGTTAGATATTAGGAGGAAGATTTTCACACAGAGGGTGGTGACACACTGGAACAGGTTGCCCAAGGAGGCTGTGGATGCCCCATCCCTGGAGGCATTCAAGGCCAGGCTGGATGTGACTCTGGGCAGCCTGGTCTGGTGGTTGGCGACCCTGCACATAGCAGGGGGGTTAAAACTAGATGATCATTGTGGCCCCTTTCAACTCAGGCCATTCTATGATTCAGTGATTATATGATTCTATGAAATTCAACAGGATACATTTATAAAGTAAGGCAAAACCTAATTGCTTAGTCGTCAGTTTCTCTGTTGGGTGTAAGATTATGTGGACTCTTGTACTATCCAAAATTTTAGGGACAGATGTGTTTATGTTTGGTGATTCATATGCTAAGTGTGTTGTTTTGGTGAGCTGGAAACTTCTGTTACGATTTACATTGTAGTAAATAACAGATGTTTAGAAAAATACAGGAAAGAAGGGTCATCATTTTCCTTTACTGTGTGTTTTCTGGCAGACCTCACAATTCATCATAAGATGAGGAAAAGGCAGCTAGCAGGAAAAACTTGAAGGATACTTGAAAATTCTGGAAGACCCATATGTTAAGCTGACTTTTCTCTGAGCCTACCAAGCTCACTTAAAAATGTGAGGACTTGGAGAGAATGAAGATTGCTGTATGGTGGTGGATGCTGGGACAGACTGAAGAATGTGGGGTGTACTTTCCTGTCCAAGACAGCATGGGCAGATATTAATGTGAAATACATATAAATGGACTTTTGAAATGCCTTACATTTCATTGGGCTTTATTCTTAAGATGAGAAAATAACAAAGACACATAGGAAACAGGAATAGGAAGAAATTTTAGACATTTATTCCAACTCTACCCTGACAGAAGGGTTATCTGTAGATAATGTCATTTTCATCAGCATCTGTTTAATGTGTTTGTTTATACATACTTTCATTGAGTAGGGCTTTATAAAACTACAGAGTACATTATTCCACGGTACTGTGGCTATTGACAATAAGAATGTTTTTGCTCTTTTCTCAAATAACTCCATTTACTGTAATACAGATCCATTATTTCTTGTAGGTAGCTGGTAGAAAAAACTTGTTTACTTTCATTTATATATTGAAGACATTTATCATTTTCCTCTTTGTTGGTTTAACTGTTTCTGCTTTCTAAACAATCCCTGTTCATTCATCTTCCTGAAGCCTTTTTTTTTTTTTTTTTCAAATTCTGATCATTCTTAGTGTTCATCTCTGGTGTCTGTCCAAATGATTCACATCCTTTCTTAATTAAAATACACTAAGTTATATTAAGCACTCCATCTGAGGCTTCAAGAGCTTCAAGAAGACTTGAAGGACCACTTAATGTGTTGTGCAGACAATACGTCTCCTAAAGTGCAATTTTCACAACACTTCTGGCTTACATTTAGTTTGTGTTCCACAATAAGCACAGACCCTTTGTGTTGCTAGAGAGCTGTTGTTCAGCCAGCTCTTCCCTGCCTTGCATTTGTACAGATGGCCCTTCCTAGCAAATACCTTACCTGAAGGACACTCTCAGCAGCTCCAAAGAGAAATTCAGTAAATGCTGAACAGACCCAGAACTGTAACAGAAATCCAAGGTTGACTCAGCTATTTAATCACTGAATCTGAATTCTCATATTTGGTAGGGACATCTAAAGGTCATCTAGTCCAACTACCCTGCAGTGAACAGGAACAACCACAGGGAGATCAGTTTGCTCAGAGTGCCATACATACAGCCTGACCTTAAGTATCTCCAGGGATGGAGCATCCACCACATCACTGTTCCAGTGCGTCACTACCCCCACTGCAAAAGACTTTATATCTAACCTAAATCTGTCTTTAAGTTCGAAACCATTTCCTCTTGTCCTGTAACCACAGACTAAAGCTAAAGAGTTTGTCCCCTTCTTTCCTGTAGCTCCACTCTAAATACTAAAAGGCTGCTATCAGGTTACCTTGGAGCCATCTCTTCTCCAGGCTAAATAACCCCAGCTCTCTCAGCCTGTCCTCAGAGCGGAAGCGTAGAAAAGAACGGTTTTCTCTGCTGGGAGAGATAAAGTTTTGAGACTCAATGCCTCTAAGGATGTTATTTCTGCAGAACAGAAGGGGACACAGTACAGGCTCCTCAGTGCAACAGTAGGATTAGAAAGAATGATTGAGTTCACAGTAGTGAAAAGGGGTAAGGAATTGATCCCTTTGGTACTGAAAAGCTTCATACAATACAGTAGAATATGTAATGGGGTATGAGGCTTTGGGGAAAGAGATAAAACTCTCCCTTTTCTTGGGCTGCCCTTTTTCCAGTGGTTTGTTTTCAATTTTCTTAGTGGTGACAGATTTACTAGAAAAGGCTAAAGGTGTGGTATCCCTCCTTTCCAACTCCACTACCTCTCCACACACACAGGCTGGAATAGGACACAATCCTTGGAATTCAGACTCTCTTCCATTTATACCTGCATCACAACTACTTTTGTGCTGATGGCCATGGCCAAAGGATTATTCAAACAGATATCCATATTTCAGTTTATTTTCACTTTACTACTCTTTTTTTCTCCTTGCATTTAATTGCAAAAACTTCATGATTTGGTTTAGTTCTCTGTGGAGCAGATATGCAGAGGTGAACTTAGAAGCCACTGAAGAACAGATTCAGTGTATAACATATGAGTAATGGCATTCTTTAAGATTCAAATTTAAGTGAGGAGGAGGAACAGATTGATGCCAAATGGTGAAGGCTGCAACTTGTAGTGAAAGAATTCCTTTCATGCATTTAAGAGAAAGTGCTGAAGTAATTTTTAATGCTTTATAAAGTACTTGACAGTGTCCCCCAAACATAAACCTGGCCAGAATAATTGCTACATTCCTTTGCTATTCTCAGTAAGCTAAAATAAAAACTCCACCTTTCCCTGTATGAAGAGTTGTGATTTTTGTCCCTTCAGAGGGAATGAACTTATTCCCCTGCTTGTTCCACCAAATGGCCTCCTCTAAGCAGCTGAGGGCCAAGTAAAATGCAAGCTTTCTGCTTGTGGTTCTTTTTCCCAGAGCTTGAAAGGAAAGCTGGGCCCTTTCTTTCTGTTTCTCATTTGCAATGAGCTTCTGCCAAAGCACAGGTCGACAACAACTAAAAAAAACTAAAAAAAAAAATAAAAAATATTGGGTACTTAATCCTCCTGACAGGCACAGGTCCAGTACCTCATGAAGATCATTATTAAGGATGTCTGCTCCATTTCAGTGAGGTGAACAATGTCATGTTGATGACCCGAGGAACTGTTCAGGCATGTCTTCATTACTTACACAGAAATACCACATCTAATAATCTCAGCAGGGAATATTGACTGTTTCTCTGAAGCTCCTCACTTCAGCTGCTTCAGGTTGAGCGGAAGCAGCTCTAACAGCATTTCAGCCAACTTCCTTTAAAAAACAGCAATGACAACTAGTTCATTAAACAGCTATGAGGCATCTGAATACATATTCCATTCTTCTTGCTCCACTACTGTGGATTCAGTAAAAGATACTTGTGTTTCAATTAATAGCATGCAAGACATTTTAGAACAACTCCAAATGCATGAAAAAACTTTGGGGCATATCTTCCAGAAAGAAACTCTTGTCCCTGAAAACATTTCAGAAGATCTGAGCAGACAACAGATGGTACATAGCACTATCTGTGAAATCTTCATTGGCTGCAAAAAATATCTCATCATATGTGTCAGCTCTAACTAGTCAAGAGACTACATGGCAGACCAGGGCAACTTATATGATAACAGGGGATCAAGTAGCTTTTACCTTCAACGACTTGTTTGTGTGAACATAAGACAGTGAAGTCTTCTGGTTTTATCTTTTCCTCCTTTTGGGGGGAAAGTCAAAAATGGTGGCCAGATGCAGGTTTTTATTTTTCCAGAGAATGGTTATAGTGCTTTCCACAAAGCAAAAATGTCTGTTTTGAAGTCTCTCTTTTAAGTTTTAAGTTTTTAGAAACTTAGATGCATACATCATGTACAGAATCGCGAAGGGCCTATTACAACTATTTCAGTTGTGGAGGCAATAGAAAATGGACTTTGCGATGTCCCAGCATTTCTGCAAAATTATTGTGGTTGGGTTACCATATATCTCGAATCCCGGGGGTTGGACTTGATGATCTCTAAGGTCCCTTCCAACCCACACGAGACTGTGATACTGTGATACTGTGATCTAACTAATACTAAAGGACAAAGCATCAGTATCTGGGAATGTGGAAAAAAAAAAATTGAATAAGGTTCATCTATGTATCAAGAGGCAAAAATATGGAATTGACCACAACTAGTCCAGATACTTGTCACTCAATTGTTTCACCAGGAAACAAGGTTTTCTCCAGTTTAAGTATGTAATCCTACAGGAATAAACTGTATTTGTCCAAAACAGTCAATTCATTTGGTCACTTCCCTTCAGCCCTCCCATTCCCTGCCAATGGGATAACACTACTTGAAGTCTGATTTAATTTTTAAAAGCTTATAATTATGTTCTGGTAAACTATTTATTTTTTCATACACCTATAGCTGGTCAAGAGCAAGGCTTTTCTAAGCATTCAGAAAGTGATTTCCTTCTAATATCCACAGAACAAAATTTTCTAGAAAGAACAAAGGTCCAGGAACAGTAAACGAAGTCAGGCAAAAGCAGATACATCAATCTCATATTGAGAGGTTCCTCCACTGAATGCTGGAAGAAAGAGTTTATATCTTTTTCTAGGTGTCATGCCTGTTAAGGCTCCCTCATTAGTGAGAGAAGCCTACTGAGCAATGAAACTAGTCCAAAAATGAGTGTTTACTGAAAAAGCTGGCCAAGTAATTCAGGGTAGGAGCTGCAGGGTGGCCTTCTGCACTAGTTCTGCCTTTCCCAGTGGGGGAGCTGGATAAGCTCTCTTGTCACTGCTAATGAAACCCAGGTGAACTGTATCTTTTTACAGGTCTGACTAACAGAAAAGGCCCTGAGCATCCCAGCTTTTTTGCATTCATTAGGTAGAGCTTAAACAAATGTGATCAGAAGAGGTATCCTTTGACTCACAATTCTTTGTAGTACTGAGGTGCTTCCAAATAGCACATGAACAACAGGTTTTTTAAATCCTCCTCTGGGGAGGAAGCTCCTCAGCTTAGGGCTAACTGCTGATTCAGAAAATTAGCTGATGTGCCTGTGTCTTCTGCAACAACTCCTATTGTCTATCCCTCTAGATCCTTTCCACAAACTAATCTTATTTTATACTTAACAATTGAGCAGGCTTGAACAGTGAGATGAAATGTATCATCTTGTCCAAGGAAACTCTGGATTCTGAAAAACACAAGGGCTATATTTCTTTTCTTGCTACAGGGCTCTTGACCAGCTATCTTTATTTGTATGTTACTAACATGCTCAACAAAAGGATAACTCACACACCGAAGAGACTAAATCCATGATGACAATTATGTTCTTGTGGTTAATCATGAATATTTCACTTTATTTCCCATGAAAACTACAGACAACACCTACATTCTAGAATGCATTTTGAGGCAAGGGAGCGTTGCTCATGAAGTTTGGCAAGAGCTTGCTTGTTAAGGTGCAGATTACTAGAAAAGTATTAAATAATATACGGACTTCTCCTCCCAAGTAAAATAAGCATTATAGAGAAACTATGTACTAAATGTAGCTGTCTCCAAATAAGCAACTGTAGTATTACAGTTTTTTTTATTTTATTTTTTTTTTTTTCTGCATGAATATTGAATTATACTGTGTTTCTTAAGTGACCTCAGGATTTTGTGGTAACTGAGACCACATTCCTTCACAAGTCATCGTGGTACTTTATTAAAGATTATACAGCTGTCATGTTACAGTAATGCTGGAAATCTCTATCTCTTGCACAACCTTACTATTAGATCATCAGTTTGACAGTGAAATACCTGAAATCCCAGACCAGCTCAGAAAAGGCCTGTCAGCAGACATTAAAACTGCTTGGTCTTTAACTAGGTCTCCCTGGCTTATCAGAAGCCAATTTTTCCCAGCATATGTGTCTGCTATTTAAGACTTCTGTTTGCCAAAGTGTTCTTCTGGCTGGGATCAGCCCCTTGGGTGTTGAGCGGGAATATCTGCCAAAATAGTGGAGGGTGGGAGGGGACACTTCACAGCATTTTGATCTGTCTGTCTTTTCCTCAGATTTCTTTTTTAGCTTTATTTTCTCTCCTGACAAACATAATGGCAACAACAAAGAAACAATTTTAACATACAGTGTTCATGTGAGGTATTTACCAAACATAATAAATATAACTTCTCAAAAGCACAATATTTCCCAAATTTTAAATGTAACTATACAGAGGGTAAACTTGGAAGCAAATTTGTTCTCCCTTCTGTTAGGCTGTGTTAGCTTTTCAGACACTAAATGCAACCATACAGAAAGCAGCTGCTGTAATAACCTGTCCAGTATGATCTTTTTTTAGCTGCATACTACAGAAAGAAGTTCTACATTCTGTGCTAATTTTCCTTGCAAAATATTTCCACGTCAATATCTTCCACATGGTAGCAAAGTGGTTGCAGGCCTGTGTAAATGAAAAAGTGATTGATAGTGTATTGTTCAGTTAATCCAAAGCTTACTGATGTCAATGCAATTCTTTGCTTTGGCTTCTGTTGGTTTAGGGATCAGACTCTAAAGCAGATCTTGTGAAATGTTAGATGTTTATTCTAAATAGGAAAGGATGAACTGCAAGCCAAACATCTTATTCAAAGGAGAGAGAGAAAAAATAGCAAGGCCAAGCTTACTCTCATTTCCATGCTGTGGACCGTGGAGGAATAATTCTTTTCTTAGTGTTGATTTACAATGAACTTCATTGCCAATCTGAAAAATCTTAAAAATTAGAGAAACAAAAGCATTCACAAGAAGCAGTGCTAGAAACATGAAGAAATCACATGCCTTCTGAGGCAATAAACACTGTGAAGTTTTAAACACGTGGCATTGTATTCTTAGAACCTCAATTCTAGTCACAGATAGTCCCTTTTTAAAAGTCCATGAAATTAACAGTTTCAAAAACTTCAAAACACTTTAGATCTCACTAGTATTTTGAGATCTGAATTTCCATTGTGTACCTATCTTATCCCAACACTACTTAGTGAAAGCAATAAGACAGCTATATCCCACTATCTGTTCAGCTCATCCCAATGATTCTTCTCTTTCTTTGCTTCATCTGGCTACATTTTTTGAGGTCTGTTTCACATTAAATAAAGAAATCTTGCCTTTGGAATAGTTGTTGGAGGGCTTCACAATTCATTCCAGCAAAGAGTGATGTGAAAGCAGATTCCTGTGCATTAATGGACTCTCTTCCACTTAAGAAAACAGTGGAGTGCAGATTTTGCCATTCCTGATCAGACCAGTGATACTGTATTTCATCTCTAAAGGCAGTCAGATATGGGAGCATCTGACAAAACACAGTGGATAATCAGATGTGCATGAGTCCATTGAGAGCACCTCCTTATCTCAGGCCACTAGCACTTTAAGGTTAGCATGTTTTCTGCTTTCAAAACTCCACTGTGGCCCGTAAGTCTGTGTGTTGGTTATATGTTCTGAAATGATTTTTAATTCATTTGTTCTCAGATACATTAGAAACCCCTTACTGCTGTAACACTAGGGAGAATAAACAACTAAGGAACTTCTCTTAGTGTTTCACATGTTTTTCTTCACTGCCATCCTGTTTATCTACTCTAGCAGGAGATGGTCCAATGTCTTTGATATTTCCCTGTGGAGAAACTACTTAAGACTTTTACAGCAGTGCTATGTACCTTTGCATCATTTCTATGCGAGGATTATACAAAATATCCTGACTAGAAATGAGTATGGTATCTCAGATAGGAAAGTCTTATTTATACAGTGGAACTGGAATCTTCCCCATTTCACAATCTCATTTTCTTTTTTAACAGGTTTGTCTGCTCTGTTGCCCAACATCTGGCACTAAGCGATCATTGCTGTAAGTCAGTTCATTTCTCAGCTTTCACACTCACAGCTTTCAGAGGGTCCTCAGCTTTCTCAACTCTTGATTAATCTTGAATAAAGTGTGTCACCACTTCACTATTCCATGAGCTTTGCCAGCTCTGAAAAGCAAGCAAACAAAATTTGAAATCGATTGTATAATTCTTAAGGTGTTCTGCTGTTAATTATTTTGTAGCAGTTTTCCCTTTACAAAAATAATGTTTAAATTATATCATATTTCTTCAAATTTTATATTTCTTTTCCAAGGCCATATTCTTTGGCAAAATGAACACTACAACTTCTGCATGTGATTTAAAGGATAAACAAAATGGGGAAAAATCTGTTAGTTCAATAAAATAATGCTGCCAGAGGAAAACCATAGCTAACGTCAGATTAGTGTCAAGCTTCCTGTGCTACTTGTGCCTTGCCTTTCCTGGAGGCTACCTTTCACAGAGGGAGAGGGGCTCTCTCCACAGGCCTGCCTCCTGCTTTAACTTCTCATTATTAAACAAAGCTTTTTCACTCTCCTTGACAAACACAGCAGTGCGTAAGTCTTGTGGCATGGTTTTCTGAGTAAATGCATTGAGAAGTGAAAGTCAAAGCTGTGCGAAGGAGTTCTCCTGTGACAGCCCCTGCCAGCATCTCCCTGCACGCAGCATGGAACTGAGGAGGTATTTCTGAACAAAACAGCCACCCTTTGTTAAAATGTGAATATTAAGCAGTTTTACAGCCTGTAATGTCTATCCTAATAAATACAGCAGTTCCATTGCTGACAACTAATCCACTCAAAAAATTTTTACTGAGGATTACTGAATGTTAAAAGTTATTGCAGGAAAGACGATTGCTTTCAATTTATCTAAATTTGTTCTATAAAATGAAAAGCAAACCAAGATTCAATACATGGGGTGCAACAATATCAGTTCCAGTTATTATGTAGTATTATCATGTGACAGACTGCAGTCCTTTCTAATTATAACCTAGGCCTGGAGAAAAACAGCCATCTCCTAAGAGGCCAATTGACACCCTTACGCTTAACAGCAATGCAATTATATACTTACACTTACGTCCCAGACATCTACCAAGAATTTATGCATTTCATGTCATTTATTATTCTTCTGCATGCATGTTAAGTATGCATATGTATGTATCCAAAAAAAAAATAAACACATCTTCCTCAAACTCAAAATCTAAGATACAGTACCTTGAATTATTGAAGTCAACATTATTGAGTGCTGATACTTGAAATCAAACAGACCACTAAATCATAGGGAAAACAGTACTTAACAGATATTAAAAGTACATCCAACAATCAGTAAAAGATTCAGATACTTAATTTCCTTAACTAACATTGGAGGAAATCTGGTCTTGACATCTTACAGATTTTATTTTACTTTAATCTATACATAAAAGCAGACTGGAAAAACAATCTTTTGGTTTGTTCTTTTGTTTTTGTTGTGTTTTGTCTTGTTTTTGCAACACATTTATTTTAATTAGTTGAAATTACATTTTGCTGTGAAATCATGATGGAAAAGTTTTTTTGGTTGGTTGGTTTTTAGATGCATTTCTTACTTTGTTTTAAAATAGAAGCTGACTTCTTTTTCCATTCTTGAGCTCTGAAAATCACTACACTTGAGACTGCAGCCAACATGCACATCAACCTAAACCTTAAACAAGCATTCAATTATTCACTGGCCAATTTGATTCCATCACAAATTGAGTACTTTCTGGTGAAAACTGCCAGAGAAAAATAAAAATAACAGGAACATGGATTATTTTAGCATTTCTACTTTTACAGTCATTATCACTACAGACTCAATAATATAGATACATACTGTACAAATTAGTTAATTTGACATTATAATATAATTATATAATTGCATCTTGGATCAAAATCGTTATTTTGAAGAAATTCCTTCTATTCAGAAACACAGAACCCGACAACTGTATCTTTCTGCTCTTTGTGACCCAGTCATGACTTCCATCATCCTAAAGATGTTATAATGCCTTGCTCTCTGTATCTCCTACGAAATATCTGAATTTCCCAAATTTGGTGATTCTTCTCAGAGAAAGCTACATTGCATGAGTTCAGAAATTCTCATTCCTAGATATGGTAAAGAATACAATGAACTTATCACTGTTCAATATTTTCAATCAAGGTTAATCAGTTCTGTGAAAAGAAAACAATCTCAAAATCAAACTACAGGTTTAATGCAGAGAGGCTTTTCTCATGGCTTACTCTTTCATGTAGCACATTGGAAAATAGAAAAAAATAATTCCAGTTTTAATTTTCATTGTTATTTTTGTCTTCCAAAACTGAATCCCACAATTGTCAAGAAAATACTGTGAGTTCAGCAGAGGTTTTACTTTTAGATGGATGTAGCGAAACACAAAGTCCAGTTCCACACAGCACTTTATGGTGTCAGTTATGCATTTTAGCAGACCTGAATTCTCATTCCAAGCAACATCTTTCAAAAGTCATTACATTGGGAGTGTGCCTGAATAAACACACTTATTTTGCCACTTCAGACCACTAAATCCCACATGCTGAAAGTGAGACCCAGACCCAAACCTGAGTAGCCTGTGCAATGGAGTGCATGTACTTTGTGCTCTGTGCCCCTGTGTGATTTGGAAGAATACTCACATATTTCTCTCACAGGTGAGCGTTCAAGTGGCCTAAGGTATCTTCAGTTTTTCTTTGTTTACTCAAAACAAAATTCCTTCAGAGCTCAAGTACATAAACAGTGGAACTAAGTGAGATCAGGCCTACAGTATGCTGCATTCCTAATGCATATATTGTTATTTTTAGGGAGATTGCAATACGTGCTGTTCAGGACAATAGTAAATATCAGTTCTTGTTAGAACAGAAATAATGGAGTTCTGCTGAATTTTTGACTAATTTTTTTTGTCTGTCTCTTTGTAGTATAGCAGGTGGTGGAAAATCGTAGCACGCCAATGGCACGGTAACAGTTTCCTCTGCAGCACCTACAGGACATCCTTATTTGAAAGCTGCTATATTTTGCAATCAAAACAATATCTAAAAAGTAAACAGTACTGTATAGATATAACATACATATTAGAACACTTATTTATTTCCTAGCTCTATTCCTACTCTATTCTTTGAAAATGAGACATAAATTGAAAGAAAGAAATGATGTACAAGATTCCATAAATCAATATTATATTAATATAGAATAGAATTACTGCTTCATAGAATCATTAAGTCTGGAAAAGGTCTCTAAGACAATTTAGTCCAACCATCAACCTGTCTCCACTAACCATGCCACTCAGTGCCACATCCACCCATTTCTTGAACATACCCAGTTAATCTACCACTTCCCTAGGTAGGCTGTGCCAGCATCTGACCACTGTTTTGGAGAAGATTGTTTTCCTAACATCCTAATTGAATCTCCTCTCCTGTGTAACATGAGGCCATTCCTTCTCATCCCATCTCAGTTACCTGGAAGAGAAGGCCAACACCCACCTTATCATAACCACCTTTCAGGTGATTGTAGAGACTAAGAAGATCTCTCCTGAGCCTTCTCTGCTCCAGACTGAACAATCCCAATTCCTTAAGCCACTTCCCATAATATTTGTGCTCCAGACCCATCACAGCTTCATTTCACTTCTCTGGACACACTCCAGAACTTCAATGCTTTTGAGAAACGAAGGGGAGTCGAACTGCTATAACACAAAATAGTAACACTACAGTGAGGGCTAGTGAAGAAGATGAATTAAAAGTGAACAACCTATATGCAAAGCATAGAATCCATCAATGGAGATGGAAAACTGCAAATCAAATAAGCACTTAACTAATTGTATTATATATCACTCACTTTAATAAATAAATGAATAAAAATCTGAATTATTGAATTTCATATTGAAATAATCAATAAAAATGATGTTCTACAGTTAAAAAACAACAACACCAAAAACAAAAAAAAAAAGGAAAAATTGTCAGAGAAAATATTCATCCCAGATGTCATTACCTCATAAATCTCATTTACTAATGATAAATAAATATCCATATAATTTATAAGTAAATACAAATAAATATACAGTGGCAGCATGCACTTATAAAGAATAAATTTCATATAGCTTCAACTTATAAACAAAAATCTGAATAAGTTGTAAGAGTAGGGTAATCATGGGTACATAAAAAGGTAAATTCCCAAATATTTCTCCAAAATTAAACTAAAATGAACACAAGGAGAAAAATATGGTTGGGGTCTCTCCAGCCTGGATAACCATCTAAGCTGAGGTTTTTCAGAACTGGAACCTTGGGTCTTATGTCTAAAATCTATGTAAGTTCATCATCTGGTGTTTGAGACTTTTGTTGAATCAGGCTCTTGCACTCAACTCTCAAGAGCTGCCAGAAATTCATATATATAACACTTTTTACTTTTAGTTGCTTTTGCTTGTTTGGTTTGCATATTTCTCGGTGTTTATTATTCTTTCCTCTTGTTACTTCAGTTTGATGTGCTGATTCACCAGTAACACTAATGCGTTTTGTGGTTTGAATAAATCAAATAGTATGCATTAACTAGAAGCTGTTTTTATACCACAAGATGTTGCATCTTTTTATGTTCCTATTCCTAAATCAATCAACAACACGCACAGCCCACTGTAGAGTTGGAGAAGTTTTCATTTTGAGCCTTCACTGGCTTTGTGAAGACTCCACTGGAAATTATCAAAATATTGCACATACTGTGCTGCTTGACCCACTTCAAAGAGACAGGAGATACCAGGAACTTCTGCACTGTGTGGTGTGAACCTCAGGGATCTTGATGGATGAGCTGTTAGCAGGTGTAGTGAGGACCTCTTAGTAATCCCTTGAAGGAATCCCAGGACCTTTGTAGAAGTGTCTTCCCATGCCTGTGGCTGGAAGTTATAACAGAAATAATGCACAAATATCTTTGGTCACTCTTCCTTTCTGCTTGCTAATTACTTCAGAATAATTCGTAATGATTTTCTTAGGTACATAAAGTTAGGTCACATTTGGGAGTATATGGAAATATAAATATTCAACAAACTACTAAATGATCTGTGCTACTGGTCTGTTCCCTTTTCTGAGAATTCTGACTAAAGCCTAATGCCCTGTCATTTCCCTGCATCTCCTGGGAAATCACAGAGTTTCAGGTATAGCTCTACCCTTGTTTCCCACCTGGTTAGTGAAGAAAATCCAGTCACTACTTCTTGGGGAGTGTGGTTTTTCGACCTTGCAGGTGTCAGGAAATGGGAAGGTGTTGAATTAGGAAAGTATGTATTGTGCCATCAAAGAAAGTTATGACAAGTCAAAGGACCACTTTTCTTATTAAAGAGAAGCAATTCAGGAGACAGAAGAACTTGAAAAAATTGTAGGGAATGAGGCAGGAAATGTCTGAATTCAAGGTTCGAAAGACAAGTGTTGGGATGGTACAGGAAAAGGTCATCGTGGAGTAAAAAGGTGAATGAGATAATTTAAAAAGTAAAATTAAGTTTCCTGCCTCTACTGAAAAATTAAATACTTTGGAAACAAAGAAGTTTACAGTTTTTAGACTGAGAACTAAAAACCTGATGATTTATCTGCTGTACCCTTGTTTCTGATGCTCCTTTATCGTCCGTGATGCAGCTTGGCTTTATTGTCCCATGAGGAATAACAGTGTTTCAACAAAAGAATCACAATCCATGAGGTTTGAAATGAGAAAGAACATGGAGTTCTTGTATAAATTTCTATTTGAAGACCTGAAACACCCTAGTGAGATTTAAGAGATGCTTGATATGTATGTGGTTGTGAACATGACCTTACAGCATTTTTATTGCAATGGCAGATTTCTGGACTAAATGAATATTTTCCTGGACTTGGTAAGTACTTTCAGACCTACATACTAATGATCAGTGAGAGCACCACACAGCAAGTGAAATGCTGTTACGCCCACAGAACAACTAAAGGTCATGAGAAACCAGAAATACAAATCAAACACCCTGATGGATTATTTATAAACAAAAGGAAAAAATAAAATAAAATAAAATAAAATAAAATAAAATAAAATAAAATAAAATAAAATAAAATAAAATAAAATAAAATAAATAAAATAATAAAGTCTTTAGAAACATCTTACAGTCACTGTGAGAAATTAATGGGAGCTTGCAGGAAAAATGGAAATTTGTACACATGCTAATGCTGCCTCCCAAGTAGATGCACCAAAGTAAAGAATCCTCCCATCACATCTAGTTCTCTTCATTTCTGGATGAATGGAAAAGCACTGACCAGGAAAGTGGTGGAGTCAGCATCCCTGGAAGTATTTAAAAGATGTATGGATGTGGCACTAAGGGACGTGTTTTATTGATGAGACAGGTAGGTCATGTTGATGATGAGACTTGATAATCTTAAAGATCTTTTCCAACCTAAATGAGCCTATGATAAGTTATATACATTTTTTTTTTTTTTATTTCATGAAAAGATAGAGTGAGGATGCTAAACTGAATACAGAAGAAAACAGCAGAATATAAACATTATTCTGAAATTTTCCTACAGTGACAAGCTTCACTACTTGACTGATACATGCAACTGCGATGTAGCTAAGCTTTGTAAAGGCTCCTTTACAGCTCCCAGATGTGACTTTGTGTTGACATTACTGAAACAAATCAAATCCCAAGCCAAGTCTGTGAAGGCTAGCACAAAATCTAAATCAACCTTCCCTTAGACAGAAATGTACCACGGAAATAGGTTGCTCAAGTTGTTTAAGTTTACTTTCAGCTAAATCACCACAGTATGTCCTTGAAAGAAAAGCAAGCTGGGATATCTTGGAAGGGACAATGAGGTGCAAAATTACATCTACTCAGGAAATTAAGAACATTTCCTTGGAAAAGGCAACCTTTCTGAACAAGTGGTATTGGTTAAGCACAATATACTCAGAATGATGGAGTATGGGCTCAAAGTTTACGACAGTAAAACAATTCTAATTACTTACAATTCTTAGATATTTTCTGAGTTCCTTGTTTGAAACGTGGGGTTTTCATACCTGTCAGTTATGCAAAACCAACATGAAATTTAGATTTTTATTTATTTATTTATTTTTTTGCTTCCTTAATCTATTATTATTTCTCTAGAAGTGATTAACACTGGCAAAAACACATTACTTCCAGTGATAAATTTAAATCTCACATCTGGGCTTTGCTAATTAGGGCTGTCTCGTACAGAGCTTTTGCGCATCAGTGATATTCTGTAAAAGTACCTCAGATATGACACCGCGAAACATGCACACATTTCAGTTACTAGGCTATAATACTGACAAAATCACTATGCAAGGATTACAGTCAAGAACCCTAAATAATTTCAGTTCTTCTCTTCCCAAGTGACTTTTTCGTTATGCATCCAAATAATTTTATACAAGAATTAAAAAAAAAAAAAAAAAAAAAGAGTAAAAAAACCATAGAATCATTTAATCACCAAGACTGGAAAAGTCCTCCAAGATCATGCAGTTCAACCATACACCTACCACCAATATTTCTCCACTAACCCATGTCCCTTAGAACCATATCTAAATGATTCTTGAATACCTCAAGGGACGGTGACTCAACCACATCCTTGGGCAGCCCATTCATGTGCCTGGACATGCTTTCAAAGAATAAATTCTACCTAATATCCAACCTAAACCTCCCCTGGTACAACTTGAGGCCATCCCCTCTAGTCCAATCACTAGTTCCGTAGCTGAAGAAGCTGATTCCCACCTTGCCACAACCTCCCTCCAGGTCACTGTAGAAAACTATATGGTCACCCCAGAGTTTCCTCTTCTCAAGACTAAACAATTCCATAATAAATGTCTTAACATGTCCAACATGAGCATAATTTTTGGAGGCTCAAAGATACAAGATCAATTAGTTCATTGTAGAGGGAGACCAGTCTGTTATTCCTATTTGACTAGACAGTTTGGTTTTTACTAACAGCTGTGTCAAGGTATACACATAACCAAATACATTTAAAATTGCGTTGTTGAATTTGCATGTTCACTTACCATTTAATATAATGTGCCACAGGAATTCATTACTTCAAAATTCTCAACAAAGCATATAGGAAAATACTAGTTTTACAGGTAAAAATGGACTTCAGTATTAATGACAGATGAGGAAATCTAGATATTGGCATTGTCATGCGCTAGCACAGCCAAATAAGTGAGCATACAAAATTTTAAAAATACTAAAAATACGTGGAACGTTATTCAAATATTTTCCTCCTTTTATAGTGCAGTTCCTTCAAATTCATACTAGCTTATCTTTTGGATACCTTTCTTAACAATTACATAAATATTTTTCTCTCCAGATAATTTGCTTTGAATAGCATTTGAACAGCTCTTGAATAGATGTTTTTCATTATAAATAGAACTCGCAGGCTCAAAACTGTTTAAATGATTTTTTTTTCTTTTTTTTACCATTGTGAGGAAGCTAATGAGTGCCTAGCACAGCATTCCTTTAACCTGCAGTCATTTCACTGGTTTACAATGCTTGTATCCCTGTGCATTAATAGTAGCATATTTTAAAAATATCAACAGTTAGTAATAGCCTACTCTAACAAATTATATGAAAATTATTGCCTATTTTTTTCTCACTTTTTGGTTAGTTTGTTGGGTTTTTTCTTCCTTTATATTATTTTATCTGAATGACTGAATCAATTTTTTTTTCTGAAAAAAATATTAAAAAACCCACTTTATTGTTTTCTTGTAAATAACTGAAGGAGAGCTACTCTATAGTAAGCCACTGGAAGACATTTGCTACACCAGGAATATAACCTTATATAGTTATAATCCTTATAACTGGATTATTGCCTATAGAAACAGCTTTTAAAAATATTCCTGACCAAAATGTTAGTCCTTCCAATACAGTTACAACAATTAGTTTTTATCTAACATTTTCAGCAACCTTGAATCAAAGCACTAAATAACTGCTTGAAATTACCAACAATTATCACTCAGCTTTATTCTCAGACTTTGCTATACCTTTACCTGTATTCCAACTTCATAATCCCTGTGCTCAGCTTTAGAAAACTATACTGATTCCACACATTCACTGATGCATAGGCGTGAGTTTGATTTTTGTTTATGGTCATAGCACCACTGGGTTACCCTTGAGTGCAAAGCATATGGTGAGCAAAATTTAGTGTCACTGAACTGAAATCATATCCAAATTTGAGAAGCTAGAATTTAAATCAGAATTTTTGCTATATCGCACCTTCAACACTATAAAGGAAAAATAAGAGAAGGGAATAAAGATTTTATCTAACTAACTTTGATCTATAAATACAATATCAGTTTGACTCCCCTCTGGCCAAAGACTGAAAACTGTTACCCTCTGATACCTCACTGGTAATGTGACATAAATGTTTATTCATCACATTTCTGCTGAATAAATAATGGACTGCTTATTGTTCTGTACCTTGTAGACTTATCTACAGCAGGTGATCAAACTGAGATGTGTTCACAAAACATTGGCCTAATTGAAAAAAAGTGGTTCTGCTGTTAATAACCACCCACAGTATGAGGCAATGGAGACGCAAGTTTTAGTCAGCATGAAGCACATTTTGGCCAGAGCAGTAGGGCCAGCAGTAGGGACTGAGAGGAATATTTCCTGAGCTGAACAATAGTTTTCCCAGAATAGGTCATCACTGAAAAACAAAAAAGCAGTAAATGATACTCTGATTAATACTGCTACACTCAGGCTGTATATAAAACAAATTCTGCTATCATGTTTTCTTCTCTCAGGTGCAACATCAGTTGACAAGATCAGCACCAAAGAACTGTGTCTGGATTGTGTCCTGTCTGTAGCAAGTAAGGCTGTAAATCTGATCTTAAAAAGCAGAAGCATGGAACAAAAGTGTTTAAATGCATGTGCTACAAGTTAAAAAAATAAAAATAAAAATAATTTTTAAAAAGTCCACAATGCTTTTAGATAACTACAATACTTGTAAAACATTTGATCAAATGTATTTTGACCCAATAAGAAGATACCCTACATCAATTCATTTCCTACGTCTCTACAATATTTTCAAGGATATTTCTCTGGTTTCCATGTTTGAAACACCTCTATAATTAAGTCTGGGCCTGTACTCTGATAGGCTTCTTCAAGATGGCTCTTACTCTTCAATTAAGACACAATATTTTCAATATGAATGTTCACAACATAAAGGAAACTGAATGTAAGGTGTAATTTTCAAGTGTGTAAGCAGTTGTGACAATATCTGCATCTTTTAAGGAAATACAAAATATAAGTTGAACCTCTTCAGCACGTTGCACAGGTTTTCAGGAAAGAGTGGTTTGAAAACTTTTATGTATTATTAAGGAAAATCTGTTTCTTTTCCTTCTGAGTTGGCTAAACCCCAGCAGCATTTCTGTGAGCTCCAGATGCCGTTATGCCCAAAATTTCTGTGCACTTTATTCCCGTAACTAGAACCAGCTCAGACATGAGTAACACACTCCCCAGCAGCTTTCTAGCCCATAAGATTATTGAAATAACTGCCTCACCTAGCAGCACTGCACACTTTTGTCCAAATGCCACTTTTAAATTAAATACATATAAAACAGTGTGGTAATTTTTGGCAGACTTTTTGAGACTTATTACTGCTGCCAATTAAAGGCTACAGTAGTTTCCAAACCAAAAATCAGGCAGCCTGAGAGATGCATGGCAAAACTCTTAAGGACATTCTGAAGTCCTCCACTATTTCAAGTAAGTAATCTTCCTACTTCTCAAAGTTGAAATTAAAACAGATTTCAATAATTGAGACACGAGGAAATGTATTTGAATTCTATATCATTTAATTTCAGCAGTAAACATTCAAATATTAAAAAAATGCTATCACTTAATAAAAATCAGTGACCAGATCCCCTTTTCTGGACATATTTAGAGTATGCACCGCATGCAGGTGTTAAGCCAGTCCAAGCTTGTATCCCTATATTCACTGCACTAGACGAGAAAGGATTTTGAGTAGTTCTACAGAGCAAATGCTGATTATATCTTGGTATTAGACATTGGATGAGCTTCTTAAACACAGCTGAATCCTTGAAGATGCAAAGTTGATGAAATACAGAATTTTCTGGGAAAAGGAGGCAGTTATATGTCATATTTATTGCTGCTTTCCTGTAAGACTTGGGATCAAAAGTCCACAGTTAGTAACTCTAAATTTCAGTAGTTTTCAGAATTGGAAGCTGTAATTCAAACAATTTTCTGTAATGATTTATAACAGAAACCATTGTAAAAGATACACGGGATTCCTGGCTTCTACATCTGAGAGTGCACACTATTGGATGAATTCATATATTTGTTCAGGCTGCCATGAGACTTACATAGACTATGCTTAGACATTGTTGATAGTCCTCTTCTAAATAAATATCACCTGAATTATATATCCCAGCAACTTTAGTAATTTCATCAAAGGGATAGTTTTCTGGAGCAAAATAGTTCATTGAAAATATGTTAATCTACAAAGACCCAATATATTCCATCCTATTCAGTAGTTTAATATGTAACCAATGATTCAGTACTTCACCAGTGAGGGAAGACGGGTGAAAGTCTGAAAGCACCAAAGACTTGGTGCTTAATGGAGGAGACATGTTTGTGTGTTCACAAGAGACCTCGAAGGGCACTGCAGCCACTGCATCTTTCAGAGCTTCAGATTCAGAGGAAATTATGTCAACAAGGAACATGCTCAGAACCCTCCATAGCTGGCATGAATTTCAACTCTCTGTGGCCTGACCACTCCAAAGCTCTTTCTGTTATGCTGGTCCCACAACTGAGACTGTTATTTTCCTTTCTGGTCCTTTCCCAGAAGTAGATATGACATTTCCAGAGTCATTCAGGTTATTAAAGCTGTGGTTCTGCCTCCAGTGATGCTTTCATACCTTGATTTCAACCCAAAACATTTCAATAAGTTGCAAAAAAACTCCTATGTGAAGATTTGTGTCTGTTTAGCTGGCAAATACTCTGAAAATCTCCTTCAAAATGTGCATTTGTAGATACGTGCCTATATCATACCTTAATAAAACTAACTTCAAACCATTCTTCACCCTGTATACAATCTACACACCATACAGACAAGGAAACAATGAAAAAGTGCCAGAAGGGATCATTCTCCAGTGAAATTTTGGTGTACTTCTTTAGGGATTACCCCCCAAGCATCCATGTTTAAACCATGGCTCCCAGGACTGTTAGGCAGCACAGCTCCTGACTCAGTGGAAACTCCACAGCTGCCTCTGATACCACAGGGCTGCTACACACAATGCCCTCACTAAAACACTCCTTCAGGACCAAAAATCTGTTTTGAAAAGTAAGGATCCAGAACAATTACCCAAACTGTTTATTATTTAATTTCTGTAGAAAACTGTAAAAATTTTTGTTGTTTATATTTCAAATGAAGAATTTGGGGATGTAATGAGTTTTAAATGGCAGAGAAGAATATTTCAGTATCTGATATTGAAGGTCACTAAGTAATTACCCAATCTGCTGCAAATATACTAATGCAAAGGATGTATTTTGTAGTGTTATTTCTACTACAGCCAGAAAAGTCTCATCTGGTATATTTTGCCTGGATCTTAGACCATTAATTTTTTTCCTGAATCCTTGCTAAAGAATTTGGTCAGTTTTTTCAGCAGTCATAAACACTTGAGTCTTCAAAACCTTTCATATTTCACTGCCAATAGTCAGAAAAACATTATCAGTTGAAGATGAGTCCTGAGAATATGCAAAGTCAGATCAAAGTCTGTGTGCAGAGCAGACATATATTCTGTCTTGTAAATAGCTGTTTTGAAATGATATTTCCATCTTTGAGATTTATATGCTCGTAAAGTCAAGTGCAGTATTGTAGATCTTTACTTAATTCCTTTTGCAACATACTTTACTATGGGTCTTAAATCAGCCCTAAGACTGCCTCATCTTTTTAATAAAGAGGCTACAGTTTTGTTTCAAAGCAAATCTTTTCTGCAATCTGCACCTTTTTTCTTTGTTTGTTTTACTGTCACTCAGAAAATGAAAATGTATATAAACAAGTCATCCATGAAATTCCATGCATTGGTGTCATAGCTCTGAGGCCTTTCAATCTTTGTACACAAACGGTTCACAGCTCAGACGTCTGACTTGATCGAGCACAGATGTCTATGATATCACTGAGTATATTATTGCAGTATTAACACTGAATGTGTTTCTGCTTAATACGTGCTCCTGAGACCAAATTCCCTGTGTCATCTGGGATGTTTTTTTCCAGATAAGAACAAGTCAATAGAGTTGTACTAGCAGTTAAACCAACACATGTGATTAATACAAACAGATAAATTTTTAGGGATGCTAATAGTTTACGAGAATTGGAAAATAGATCAAACTCATAGAAGAAGAACCTGCTCAGAGCCAGTAACTACAAAATTCAGGAAATCCCTGATGGAGGTGAAAAGTGTGCTGCTATACATTCCGTATTTGTACACTTTCCTACACAGCTGTTATTATCATTTGTATAAACAGGAAAAATTAAATCATCTCTAGTCTGATCCATTATGGATGTTTATATGCTAGTATCTGCACTGTGAAGTAAGTAATAGCAATTCTTAAAACTATTTCAGTCATGTCAGTAAATGAATTAAGCTTCCAACCTAATGAAAACCACTCAAGGAACCTTAGGAAAGAGCAATACTCAATAGTATAGATGTGCTGATATAAAAACAAATAGGAGAAGTCTTACAGGCTTCAGAGAAGTAAGGACAAGGCTGATCAATAATATTAATGAAAAAGAATCCCTGAATGTCACTACAGGAAATACAGTGAAAAAGCATAGCAGCATGCAATCTGCAAATTCCAACCAATAACCAATTTCTTGCTTTGGGTAAGCCCTATTGTTCTTCACTATTATCTTTGGTATACAAAAACATATTTGCAGCATTCTTAGCTGTCATATGCAGCATTTAATCGGCTGAAATTCTACATTATTCTGCTCCCAAGGTGTTTAAAAGGTTTCTTTCATGGTGCAGTGAAAATTCAAATGTCACTACAAAAATCAGAGCTCATTCCCTCTTATCTAAAGATCTATCACAGCTCCTCATACACTGGCACTTCAGAAATTAACAACAAAAACAGATCCAGAGTTTCCAGTTAAAGTAGCTAGGGGAGCATTCTTGAATTCTTCTCCCTCCCTCTCCCACAGTCTCTACTACCTGAACAGATGTGGACTTTGTTTTGGGGAAGCCATATTCCTTACCACATCCTGTGATTACAGTTTATATTAAATTCCTTCCTTATCTTTCCAATGTCGACTCCAGTTTTATGCCACCACCTTCTTACAAAAAGAAGGAGTGTTGACAAAAGCCAAGCAATCAATCATTTCTAACCCAGCACAGTCCAGTAAATAATGATGTGGTCATCTGAGCCTTATTTCAAAATACACCTTAACAAATGTACGTAAGTCAAAGCACAGTAAATATTAACTTAATAGGTTAGGAATGTGACCATATATTTTTATGTACAAAACCCACATGTCATTAAATTCATGTTCTGCAGAATCCATGGAGTTTTCAAAGGTGATTAGTGTTCAAAAGTTTAAAAAATCAGCTGTAATTTAACAGTATTAAACAAACTCTCATGCATTAAATTCAACATTAAATTAAATCAGACCTAAAGTGCCTCCAGAAACTCCTGTTAAGAAGTCAGCGACCCTTAAGTGACACAACTACATACTGTGATGTTCATTTTAAAAATAGCAGTTAGTTTCTCTTTCTCCTAACTACAAATAGGTTTGGAAATACAAAGTCTAGAGCTCAAAAACTGCAAGACTCAGAAAAATCCCCAAACAAATTTCCTCTAGAATTTACGATACTTTCATGGGTAGTTGAGACAGAAAATCACAGGTCTTTCTGTTTTGCATACTAGTATAATGACTATGAAGTAAATTTAAAAATGACTATGAAGTAAAATTAAGATATTATTTTATTTTACACAAGTATAACATGCCTAGTTCAGATAGCTAATAACCACAAAGGTTTAACTGGTTTTGCTAAAATCAAGAAGCAGAATACATATTTGTAGAATATGAAATTTGATTGTTAGTACATGCCAAAAATGTGTAGAGAGTGAAATTTCTGCCTAATTTTACTGTAAAAGTTTTGGATTTTAATTCTAAACTAAACCTTAACAGTGCTAGGTTTAACAGTGCTAGGCTTAACAGTGCTTAACATTGTACTTTAATGCTACATTAAAGTACAGTGCAACATAATTTTGCTTCACAGAAGCTTAGAGAGATTTTAGTTGCATGTATTGATGAATTAGAAAATCAAAATAGAAGTTAATTCTCTAACTTCTCTTGATGTCTTAGCACCACTTTAATATAGATCCCTCAATGTGAAATAAATTACATTCTTTGTTAGTCTTTTTTCCTTAGGTAAACTCAAAAAGATGGGTCAGGAAAAGACATTAGTTCTATGGGAGATACATCAAGAAGAAGCAAGTTACATCTGTGCATTTATAATGGGCTTCAAGTAACATTAATATTTTTAACTATGCTATAAACAGAACTCCAGGAGCCAGAGATTTCTTTTCTATGAGGATCTGCATTCAGTGCAGAGGGGATGATTCATAATGCAAAGGAGCATTTCTCTCTTCACTGATCAATGAGGAAATCAGGTGTCATATTTTCTTACAGTGAAAGTTAACTGAAGTTCATTATTCCTTCTCACCATACACTGCATAACCATATACCAACACTAAATATATATATGACCTCCTCAACTAGATGTAGATGATATACTAGTCTATGGAAGATGCAACATATTCTGGAAGAACTAACCACATATTTTTTCCCTTCCCTTTGGAAGATCTGCAGTTAAAGTTCTGCAGTGGTCTCTAGCTAAAAGCACAGTTTGCTTCCAAGAGATAAACACAGATGTTTCTCATAAACAGTGTCAGAGTAACTAAAATGTTCACATATATCAGATTTCTCTATGAAGCTAAAAGTACCTTGAAGTAATGGGTTCAAATCAGAAGCATTTCACTGTATTTTGAAGGGCTGCCCCTGATGCTGACACCCCCTCAACCTCCCTACTTAGCTCAGGTTAAATTTTGAATTATTGCTGGAATACTCAACCAAACCTCTGCTTCTGTTTGACATCCAAAGAAGTCTTACGGGGTAAAAACTAATCCAAAATTGCCTCAGCAAGTGACATTCTTTCTTGTTGAGCTTCACATTTTTCATGCAAAACAACCTGCGCACCACTTCCTCACACAAATATGACATTCTGGCTTAACTACCAACAGCTTAAATAAGCCTTTTCTAGGGTTCTGTTGGAACAGCTTGGGTTTTACGATTCATATACTCAGTTACAGTAATTGCATAAAAAAAGACCTGAAGACTCTCAAGGTTTCCGAATCTATCACTTTTGCTTTAGGTAATGCAAGGAACAAAATAAACATAACAATACCCACAGTGACTTCCTTGCTTCATCTTCTTAATCACCTGAGCAGTCTTCAGATTTAGATGCAAATCCAATAAGAATTTTCTTTGTCCTGTGCACTCTGTCTCTTGTAAGGTGTGTTGGTTTTCATGTTGGTTTCTGCAATTGCACTCTGCCATTCTGTTCAAGGGTAATATCTCACCCTCTGTTACCATAGATCTGTCACAGCGTTTAGACAAAAACTCTTTAACTCCACCTCACTATCTTACCATGCAAAGCTTGTGGGTAGACAGCTTAAACATAGCCAGGCTCAGCACAAACATGCAGTCATGATTATCATCCCCTTAAATACAGTTACAGCAACAACTGGACACTGATAACTCTTTTCATCACTAGCCAAGAGAGTTATGCTTCCTTCACCTACTAGGCTTTATGAATATGTTGTTCTTTTATGCAGTTCATGAGAACTGCAGGATGAGAGAGTTAAAGAATCCTCAGCTTTCTCTTCCAGGATAAGGTGGTTAAGTGCACCCTGGTGGGTGATGACACTTGCTGTGCACAGGGAAGAAGTGGATTTGAATCATATTAGACAGGAGGGGTCTGCACCCAAATGTTCGATGTCTTAGAGTAAGGCTGTGATTATTAGCTACAAGGCAAAACACAGTGATGCTTTTTGGCATAGGATTCTAAATGAATTACTACTGCTCTGATTTGGAAATGGCATGGGACTTCAGGAATGGACTGATCTCTATGCAAAAAGCAAAGAGCACCGAAAATGTGCACTGCACTGAGTCTGGCTGGGATGGAGTTAACTTTCTTCATAGCAACTTGAATGGTTCTGTTTTGGATTTCTGAATAAACAGTTTTGGTAACACACCAGTGTTTTATCTATTACTGAGGAGCGCTTCCACAGTTCTAAGGTCTTATCTGTTTCCCGTTCTGTCCCCGCAGCTAGGGGTGAATAAGAGGTTGGGAGGGGACACAGCCAAGACAGCTGGCTCAAATTGGCTAAGGGGATATTCCATAGCATACAGTATTACAATCAGCAATAAAACTGAGGGCGGCAGGAAAGAGTTCTTCCAAGGTAGCTGTTGCTCAGCTGGTAGGAGGGAGGGAGGGAGAGAATGCTGTTAAATCACTTATGGGTTTTTGTTTGATTGGTTTCGTTTGTTGGCTTGCTTTTTCTTTCTTCACTTATTTAGTGGTCTTTATCTTGATGAGTTTTTCTTGCTTTTTCCTTTCCAAATCATTTCCCCATCCTGATGGGTTGTGGGGGTGAGCAAGCAAATGGGCTGGAACTTAGGTGCCAGCAGGCGTCATCCAACCACAGTGCCAGAAAGGAAAAGTGTTGAAGACAACCTAAGTGTTTTACTTGCTAGCAAATTCTGTGAGGTTTTTTTTGCTTGTTATCCATTTTCCTATCTCTGCCATAGAGTGCTGAAGCATTGCACTGGAGGTCTTTGTTTCCATTGTGAAACTAAAAGTTTGCTTCTGTGGTGTTTTAGTGCCTAAATCTATCTGGACATTGGTTATGTCCAGATGAAATTTGAAAAATAGGAATTAAGTGCTGAAATTATTTACTCCAGGTTCATAACATTCCCCCCAGTATGTTGATATATAATATGCATCGAGGATACTGCCAAAAATCATTGGTGGTAAATGTACAGAAACAAGAACATTTTCAGTTTTCTTTCTGCATAAATATTTACTAGTATTGGTATTGCAACCATTATGCTATATAATAACCCATAACACTGAACTGGAAAATTACCAGCCAGAATATTGCTATAGCAATATTTCCATTGAAATCATATTCTTCTAAAAGCCAATGTGTACAGAAAGTTTTCCATCAGCCTGCATTGAGATTATAGTCTTCATAGTATCATAGTATCATAGTCTCGTGTGGGTTGGAAGGGACCTTAGATATCATAGAGTCCAACCCCCGGGATTCGAGCCTCCTGTGTAGCAGAGCGGCACTTCTACCGCTTGTGCCACAGGGGGGATTCGAACACGGGCCTCCAGTGTTGCCACCGGGGCACAAGTCTTAACAAGCCTACAGTTCTCCAAACATGCATCTGGAATAAAACCTCACATCTAATACCCTAAGTTGCATCTTTTTTAAATTTGAAGAGCTTTAAAATGAACTGCTACATTACCCACTGGAGTGACAGCATCCCTGCCCTTAATATGCACTTCAGGTGACACAGTGAGGACACACATGGGAGAGGTGGCTCATAGCTTAATCCTTTGCTGCGATTAAATACTTGAGAAGTGCTTTTTAGTTTTTGTATTCACAGCTTGCAGCTTGAAGTATTGACACCTTTCCCTTAATTCTTCAGTGCTATGAGGTGTCCATCACAGCTTGGACTCATACTATGCTGATATATTTCTGCTATTGTGCCATTCACAGAGGGTGGTCAGATACTACAACTGACAGCAGATCTCAGCACTTTGTGGCTGTGCTCAAGGCAGCTTTCATGACAAGTATTAAAGCTAGCTTAACAATTCTGCAAGAAAGTAGTGAAAAGTAGCCAAAAATCCAATACTATTCCTAAGCTAACGCTAAATAAACTATAAGGAAATTCCTCTAGTAAAATTAACTTTCTGAAACGAACTTAGCTTTCTTTAGCAATTTGAGGTCAGCTATAACAACAAGAAAGCAGCACTGGAACTATCATAAGTACCCTGAAGGAAAATCTCCAACCAAGTTGAACTCTTCAACTTCTAAGTATTACTTGCAAATAAAATTGTGTAATTCTGCCCAGCTGGAAGACGGCTATGCAGGTGCATCTTTCCTAATGTTATTTGCTGAGGTTTTGCTTTATTTTTTTTCCCCCATGTGTAGAATTTAGCGTTAACGTATTTTCCACAATAGGCATTTTAAACCCTATACTCAATTAAAAACATAAGGAAGATGAGTTAAAACAGAAAATGCTCCTAGGACTTGGAGAATTTGGCCTTGTAAAATCATAAGGAATAAATGAAGGCAAGCCTATAGGCATTCTGCATGATTTGAGTGGGTTTTGTAGTAGTATGAGTTCTCTCTGGGGAGATGCAGCACCTGTTTGGAGGGAGCTCTTGAATAAGCCTTTCCCTGAAGGACTTTTGTTCTTTCTTCAAGCAAGAGCATGCACACCTAGCTGATTTATTAAGCAGAAACTTACAATAGAAGGATGATGGCAACTGATGGCATGTACTCCTATGAGAATGGAAGAACCTGATATCGAAGTAGAGAAGGAAAGAAGACATCAGGGAGCTGGCAGTGGTTTGCTGGCTACCACAGACACACTAAACTGTAACTCCAAGCACTGACCACTCACAGACAGAGCCCAGCACCATCAGCCCTTGCTCCCTACCCACAAACTGCCCTGTTCTTCTCACTTCTGGGAGAGGGACAAGAAATGCCACTGTAGCCCCTCTCCACCTGAGATGGATGCCCCAACAGTAGGGAAAGACCTTCAGAAGAGGTGGGAGAATTAGACATGTATGGATCTAACTAAAGTACTCAGAAAAGCAAAAAAACTCAGGAGTGCTTCACAACTATTGCAAGACTCCATTAACAGTGTGCTTAGGTTCAAATTTATTTTGTTAATTGGCAGTGTAGTTTTTGGGATCACTGTTAGTTTTGGTACCAAGAAAGCAAATGTCTGACACTTCATATGTTCCTCAAGTTTTTATCATGACATTGCTGATCATTTTGTTATTGATTGTTATGGACTTTCATGACCTAAATCTCAATTAAACTGAGAATGAACATGTGTAAAAGTACTAGCAGAATGTGTTTTCATTCATGTCCAAATAATAAAAAATTATTTCATTGCATTGATACATAGAACCGCTTCCTTTAATAGGCCTCAAAACACTTCAGATTACAGATACACATGTCAGAGAAAAAGTTGGATATGAGGAATTGGATCTAAGAAACTAATGCATCACAGGTTGGCAGGTAGTAGATGCCAGCTCCAAGAACTGTTCAGAGTCTTCTGTCTTGTATTTCAGTTCTACTTCCTTAAACTCCTTTTTAAATGGGCAAAATGACCTTGTCATTGTTTCTAGTCTTTTCCACTGCCATAAACAGATACTAATGTACTTCAGTTTTCCTTTCCATTTTAACAACGTTCACGTCAGATCTTTCTGACCTTTGGAAATGGATGTATTAACAATAATACACTAGTTCAGTCTGGTTCTGTCCTGCGGCTATTTGATGTCTGAATCATAAACAAAATACTATCAGTTTCTCTAGGATGAAACTGAAGACTTTTGCATTCTGATAATGATTTTGATAATATTATATAAAATGCTTTAGAAAACCTAACAAAAGACACTATGATACCTCACAGATAAATGTAACAGTATGACTTGTATGTACTGGACATGCAATGCCAGCATAGGCCCTTTACCTTGAAAACCAGAAAACTTGATTTCTGTTTCAGGACTTGCTTCTGAGCCCTGTCTACAAGAAGGGATTTAGGAGGCTTGGGTGGTCCAAATCAAATATTAGGGTAAAAAAATTGTATTCCTTTGAATGAAATGTGCAGTTTCAGAAGAAGGTATCCAAAGAGGTTAACAAATTTCCACCACTGTTGATTTTCTAGTGACATGGGGTTACCCCTAGATGTAAGTAAGTCTGTGACGGGGGCACAGGCCCTGGGAAAAGCAAAGGGGAAAAAAAAAAAAAAAGAAAAAAAAGAAAAAAAAAAAAGGAGAGACAAAGGAGTGAAGGAAAAATAAAAGGAAGAAGCTTTGTCTCAAGACCCAGCCAGCCCTGGGCCATGCACTTTGGGAGAGGGTGAAGGGCAGAGAGTGAGCAGATAGATAGTTCTAGCAAAGAGAAAACACAATGGCAGCAATCTGAGGAGAAATGGGAATTGACTAAATGTAACCACATCAAACAAAATAAGAGTACCCAAAGTAGCCAAAGTAGGAGTCAAACCAGGACAGTGAGGGGAAAGCACATGCTTTTCTCCAGGGCAAGCTGAAACACAGTCCAGAGTCCCACTCCACTTCCTCCTCACGCCAAGTCCTCCAGGGATGCCACCCCTCCCCTTCAGGAACCCAAAATGTCCAAAACAGTGGTAACACGGAACCAGAACATTAACTCTTTAACTGCCACTGTTCTGCATGATGTTCTGATGTGGAATACCGACAACAGAAATCACAAAACCACAACATCTAGATTTAATTTGACAAAGCAATAGCTAACCTCATGATGACATGTAAGGGTTCTTTTCAACTGATTTTGTGATTCATTGATTTCAGCAAGATGAGCTTCTGCATCTCAAAAGAACTGCAGGCACATTTGAAAGATCTGATATTATACAACAGCTGACACTGATTTTCATGTAGATGCAGTTTATAGTGACTGTAGATTTCAGAGAACAACATCCTTCCTTAAAAACCTGACCCTAGACTTTTAACAAGCAGTTTAGACGATTAGATTCAAATCAGAACAATAATATGGTCGACAACAGAATTAAACATTTTAAGTATATGTTTATGTTATTCTGATTTTGGAGAGTTTATTTGGTTTTTAGTATTCTACTCAACTACTAAATTTGAATGAAATTTTTGTGCTGCTGGCTAATGCATTGGATTTCTAGATCAAATATACAATGCACGTATGGTGAAGACACCAACATCTGATTAGATCATTTTTATGACTGTAGAAAATAACAAGGTACTTCAAACCCAATTACAAACACTGCTGTAATATTGTCCTGATATCATTACAAGGTTTAAAATATAGTGAACTCAACACTCATTTAACAAAGAGATGGGGGGGAAACAGAAAAATGAAACTCATCATAATAGAGCTAACAAAACTCTGTTTGGAAACACATGCTTGCTTCCAGTTCCTTATACAATGCAGGTTCAGGAAATTATTTTATGACCTAATTTCCCCTGATGGCATTTGTTCTGAGACTGAACAGTAAGGAGTTCCGCCATGCCTTATACTTTGCTGATTGCAGCCCTGGTGCTCTGCAACTAATGGGGCACAGATGGGGCTATGAACAAACAATATGAGGTAGGTGGGAAGGGACAGATTTATAGTCCTACTCATTCTCCTCCCCCTCCAAAATAAACAAAACTATGGAAAAGCTAATCCTCCTAGGCTGTTAGAGAAATTTCTAGCCAGTGAGATGTGTACAGCTTAGAGGTTTCAAAATGGAGTGAGTCAATAAGACTGTTAGACACATTCCTCTTGACATGACATGCTAATCTATAGCTATTATGACTGCTGTATCTTTTTGGAGTCAGTTTACTTTGGAGTAACACATGGTCAAAGAGGAATTGTATGAAGTCAAGTAATGTGCGTGATATTTCAGCCAAATGGTATGTATTTTCAGTCCTGCATGCACTAGAAGCCCTTCTATTTCAGCCCTCCATGTATGGCAGGATTCAGGATCTACAAGGACTATTGTGTCTGAAAAATCTAGCATAGCAGAAGACAAGCCAGTCTGTGCATGCTTGCTCACAAAAGCTGCTGAAATAGGTATTAAATTCTAGGTACATGCTGGCTCACCAGATAATGTGTCAGAAAAAGTATTTTTCTTTTAAAATAAAACCATTTATTTCTAGAGGTAGAAATAGCTCTTTCATTCATGTATGAAACTCCTTACATACCATTCTCGGCCCTTGCATCATTGCTTTCTTTTTACATGCACACAAAAATACAGATTTTGATGCCAGTGAATAAGACTTTTGTATAACTCAGTTTTTATAGGAGTTGCTCTTTCATCTGGACTTCCTCACGTTTGTTGTAAAGTCTAGCAGTGATCTAAGAGCAGTCAAATGCTGATAAAATTGTTTTATGAGGTAACAGCACAGTATGATTGGTTTACTACTCTTCCATCTACAAATTAGAGTAGAAGATAAAGTGACATTTTAAAATTGTTGAAGATCAAAAGTAGAGAGTTATAATGAGCTGCCTTGAGAAAAAATTATAAATGTAACATCATAGCTCCTGACACCTCTTAATTAATCATAATAAAACATGATTTTCACTGATATTTGAAAGTTTTTAAAAAGCTATTATGATTTGAAAATCAAAGGCACATTTTAACTATTATACTAGTCTCAAAAGTGGGACTGCATAATAGGTGTCATCAGGTCTGCTATCTGTAATGCCAGAAGTATATGGAATTGCTGAACACTGGTGAACTGGGAAGTGTGGCTGATTTCACCAAAATAACACCACATAGCCCTTAGGTAGTGATGGCTGTGAGCCCCAGGCTCCAGACCAAAGCTGTCCTCCTAATTGTTTACAGAAGATGCTGACATGTTAAAAAGTTAAGAATTGCTCACAAATGCACACTGGAGCATCAGTTCCAATGTGTTAACATCTAACAGACTTTCATACGTAATGTGATCTCATGTCTCATGCATTTGTGTACAGTAATTACATTGTTTTACATTCCTGTGCCCCGGTGGTGCAGTGGTAGGAATGCCGCCTTGCAACACCAGGGCCCGGAGTTCGAATCCCCCCTGTGGCGCAAGTGGTAGAAGTGCCGCTCTGCTACACAGAGGCTCGAATCCCGGGGATTGGACTTGATGATCTCTAAGGTCCCTTCCAACCTGCACGAGACTATTACTATTACTATTACTATTACTATTGTTTTATTCATATCCTCAGTATATCTGTGAGTCTTCATAGCAAGCAGCAAGAACCAGCCATGACTTCTCATTCTTTCTCTTAGGAAAGTGATCTTGGTAAGAAACTGCAGAACTGTAGAACTGCAGTCCTCCACAATCCCAGAAGTTTACCTCTGAGCTTTCAAAGAATGAAAAAGATATACTGAGGAAAAAGTATTCTTTGAGCTTAATGAATGATACAATGATTTTACACATTTTTAATAGCTGTTGGTTGAGAAGTCATAGTATCATAGTATCATAATATCATAGTATCATAGTATCGTAGCATCATAGTATCGTAGTATCATAGTCTCATGCGGGTTGGAAGGGACCTTAGAGATCATCGAGTCCAATCCCCCGGGATTCAAGCCTCCTGTGTAGCAGAGCGGCACTTCTACCACTTGCGCCACAGGGGGGATTCGAACCCAGGGCCTCCTGTGTTGCAACACGGCATTCCTACCACTGTGCCACCGGGGCACACAAGTCATTTAGTAGTATTCTAAAAACAAATAAATGTAAGCACTGTTCAGAGATTTCCATATTGACCTGCTAGGGAACTGGAATGAATGGTAACAAAAGACCAGATCCAGAGCAGAAAGAAAGGAAGGAAGGAAAGACCCGGTTTCCTCAAGAATCAATCCAGCTCCCACAAATAACCCAATTTAGGCTAGTATCTCATGTTGCTATGCCTAAGAAACAGAAGTGAGGTTTTAAGGTATGTTCCATTCTCCTGGGGAAACTCCAACAAACTTTTATGTATACTGACTACTTTATAAACGAAGCCATGGGATACAGAGACTGATGGCTTCTCTTCACCCTTCTACATGGAAAGCTAGCAGTTGTCAGTGTAATGTTTCATTGTGCCTTGAGCTGCTTTTGTTTGTGGTATAAACACAAAACAGTATCGCTAAGGACGTGTGACCTGGCATGACACTGTTCATAAAAACATTTTCACACTCTGCAGGCTGTAAATCTATTGATAGCACTGAGTTTTGTGAACAATTACCGTAGAAGTGAAGAATATCCACATAATTTTATTTGACATGTAAACTGCACTGTGCTCCAAATCTGTCATCACTGCACTGAAATCCTTTCTTGATATTAATTTGTAGAAATGGCAGGTTATTTGAGGAGGAAAATACTTTTTTCTTTTTTTTTTCCCCTGGAAAACAGTACATCTTGGATTTGTAGGAGACAAATCTTACAAGGGCGCCCTGCCAGTCATTAAGCCATGACCATCAGCAAGATCTGTTTCCCAAGTAAATAAAACTCATTATAATGTATTTTTCTTTTTCCTGGAAGTGCTTTGTTTGAATACAAAAGAATGCAAAGGGTGATCACATTTATTTAAGTTTGAAAATGAGAATCTAGTGAAGACTGATGGGGTGGAGGGTTTGTTTTCCAAAAAATTCTGAAACTTCAGACCAACTTCTTAAAAGCATAACATTTAGCAAAGGAATTATTTCCCCTTTTTAAAAAGAGTTTTGGGGCAAAAAGGCATTCTTCTATTCATAGTATTGAGAAATGAAGAATCAGATAAAGACAAAGCCAACACAACTTGGATACCTCTTAGCACAATCCCAAGTTGTGATTAATTTTCTCATAAATGGACTGCAGTGAAAATTAGTGCTTTACACGGAATATAATATAGAAAAAAAACTGCACATTTAATAATTTTTCAGATGCTTCATAACTGCTGAACCTCAAGCCTTCTCCAATCTCACTGATTTAAAAGCCTCACAGCACTGAGCCTCATGTATTTTAAAACGGGTCCTAAGCTATCCAATAGTTTTACCTCCTTCACTGAAGACCTGATGAAAACTCAAATTACATATAAGCCAAATTAATGCCAACAGTATCAAAATCTGAAGGGGTTCCTGGAAGATTTTTGTTCCAAAATGGAAAGCAGTGTCTTTTCTGTCACTCACACCAAGCTTTTGAGTGGGAGATCTCACAGCTGTAAGCATGAAAATAGCTGGAAAAATCTTAATTCCAGAATTCCAATATTTATAACTATCCCCCAGATACTGAAAGCTATTTCATACAATGGACAACTCCATACTGGCTCAGCTCTAAAGACTACTTACAATAATTATGTAATAAGATGGGACTGGAAATCAGGCCAGATAATAAGTGTATACCCCCCAAGGGTTACTTCTGGATTGAATACTCTTTAATATCTTTATCAGTTATAGCAACAGAGTTGAGTACACCCTCAGTAAGCTGGGGTTGACAGACTAGAGGGACAGGATGCCATTCAGAGTGACCTAAACAGGCTTGAGCAGTGGGTCAAGGCAAACCTTGCAAGGTTCAGCAAAGCCAAGTGCAGGGTCTTGCATCCAGGTCTAAGCAACCTTTGCTACCAATACAAGCTAGGAGATTAAAGGATTGAGCACAGCTCTGCCAAAAAGGACTTAGAGGTACTGGTGGACAGGAAGCTGGACATGAGCCAGCAACACACTCTCACAGCCTGGAAATCCAATTGTTTTCTGAGCTGCATGAAAAGAAACGTAGCCAGGAGGTGAGGAAAGGTGTTTCTGTCCTTCTGCTCCACAGTGGTGAGGCTTCACCTGGAGAATTGCATCCAGTTGTGAAATCCTCAGTACAGGAGAGATATAGATCTGTTGGAGCACAACCAGATGACAAAAATGATCCAAGGGATGGAACACATTCCTGTGAGGACAGGCTGAGAGAGCTGAGGATTTTCAGCTCAGACAAGAGAAGGCTCCAAGGTGACCTAATAGGAGCATTTCAGTATCTAAAGGGGAGCGACAGGAAAGAAAAGGACAGACTCTTCAGCAGGGACTGTGGCAATAGGACAAGGGAAACGTTTTCAAACTTCCAGAAGGGAGATTAACGTTGGATAATACGGAAAAAGTATTTTACAGGGAGTGTGGTGAGGCACTGGAACAGGCTACCACAGATGTGGTGAATGCCCCACACCTGGAGACTTTTAAGGCCAGGCTGGACCAGACTCTGAGAAACCTGATCAAGCTGTGGATGTTCCTGTTCATTGCAGGGGAGTTGGACTAGATAGCCTTTAAATGTCCCTTCCAACTCTGAGATCAGGTTATACTTTCTATTGTATTTTAATTCTACATTAAGACTGTTTTTCATTAGCTATAGAACTGGAACATTACTGAGAGCATTGTGCATGAAAATCAGTTGATCATTCCAAGATCTGTACCTGTACTAAAGATCTTTTCGGTGTTACATTAAAGGGGGATAAACATCCAGTTCAGCACTACAGGTTAAGTGACATTTGAATGGGTTCACACTCCACCCTTAGAGAATCTGAGAACTCCCATGCTTAGTTTAACAAATAGTACTCTTTATTGAAGCAACAAGTTACAGATCTTCCTGGATTGCCAATGATAAATAAATATCTACATTAAGGCTCAATAAAGCAGTATTTACACTTGTGAAACAGGCTTTGTTGTAAGACTCTCCAGGATCAATACTCTTGGTTAACACTGTCTTACAGTTTATTCCTTGAAGTTCATAAAATGACCTTTTTTTTTTTTTTTTTTTTTAAATTATCAAGACTTCAACTAAAAGGATTTTCCTACTGCTGTTGCTTCCAGTTTTCAAGAGTTAGGAAACAAACCCAATCTTTAGATATGTCTCACACAAAACTGAAAAGGATGGTCTTGAAATCTCAGAATAATAGTGTGGTTTAGTTTGGAGGGGCTCTATGGAGCTTGTCTGGACCAAACCCTGCTCAAAAAGTCTCCCAAAGTAGACTACCCAGAGTCACTTCCAGACAACTGTTAAAAATCACCAAGGAGGAGATTCCACTTCCTCACTGGGCAACTTGTGCCAGTGCTGCCTGGTCTTCAGAGGGAACCTTATGTGTTTTAGCTTGTGCATACCATCTGTTGTCCTGGCACTGGGGACCACTGAGAAGAGCCCAGCTTAACCCTTATTGTACCCCCACTGATGATCCTGACACTGATGAAATCCCCCAAACCTTTTCTCCTCCATGTTGAAGAAACCCAGCTCTCTCAGCCTTTCCTGATAGTAGAGTTGCTCCAGTCCTTCAGTCATCTTGGTGGCCCTACAAAGGACTTTTCCCAGTATGCCCATGTCTCTCAAATTCTGGAGATTTCCAAAGGTCTTTTTCCAGATAACAAAGGCTATGTTTTTTCTTCACACTAGGGATCTTTGTGCTCCCTATTTTCTTGTGAAGACCAGGCACAGGACTCAAAACCAGAGTAAGAAAATTTCTAAGAGTACTTACAGACAAGCACCTCCCATCCCTCAGATTTTTAGCCATCAAAAATTAAAGCCTCAACAAATTTCAATCCAGTTGCTCCAATGCTGTTTTATGTTGGAATTCCATAGAGCCACTTCTTTCTAAACAGTCATTTTTGGAGATCAAGCAGAAAAGTAGCAGATCACTACAAATAAAACCAGCTTACACTCTCTCTCCCCCTGTTCATTTCTTCCAAAGGCAGGTCACTTCTCCAGAGAAGGGCCCTGCAGCTGAATAAAGCAGCTGAAGATGTTTCTCCATACAGTGTGTGGCCCCAACAGTTTGTTTTTTTTCTCATTTACTATTTCCCTTATTCATCTGCTTATCAGGAAAGCTCTGTAAAATTCTGCCAAATAAAATTCATGTCCTGGAGCACTCTGCTGTTTGTAGGCAAGCTGACTAATAGTGTACTGACATGGAAGCAGATAGCTCAAGACTAGAGGTGCAACTACCCTTTTCTTCTCTTTTCAGTCCTTACACCTTACAACATACCAATGCTAACTCATGTTCCTCTGACTTTAAGAAATTGTTCTTGAAGGAAATAACGTAAATGAATACCGTAACATTGGCTTGTAACAACAAGCACTGGAAGGTGTTTTCCAACAGAAAGGTGTGAACTTTATCTTCTGATCTTCCCTTTACTAGCTGAACATTCTTTTCCATAGTTATTTCAACAGTATGAGCTACTTGCCTTGTAAAAGTTTTACAGAGAGATTATAAAAAAGTACTGTGGATTATTTCCAGACTGCATGTAATGTGTATTATCATTTACTGCTCATCCCAGGTGAAGTACATACTCATGCTTAAAGAAGGCTCAGTGAAGAGAAATAAGCATTAATATGTCAACAATTTGCCAGAAAATAAAACTATTTGGACAGTCAAAGAATATGTTATAAAGTGCCTTCATACAGGTTTACCATGGGAATAATCAATATGCTTCTTCTAGAAAAAAAAATCATGTGGATAAAAGTCATTGGAAATTAATATGAAATATTTTGAATTTGTTCAGTATAATGATTTTAGTTTAGGTTAACTGACTAGATACAAGAAAAAGTAAGAAATCAGAAGCCTAAAAATGCTTGTTAAATCTTCCCATAGCTGTTTCAAACTTGTTATTCATTTTCCTCATGATAAAAGCATGAAATGCAGTCTATAGTCCAAAATCTTTACAGGCAACAAAAACATATATCATATTCATTCATTACATTGTGTTAATTTTTCCTACCCTCTGGAAGTATCCCGAGAAAGAAAACAGAAGCAATCTAAAAGAATTAGGGTGAGAGAGTCAGATAGATAGTCTTCTTCATTATCAGATAGCATTCCCCCTCTTGGATGTTTACCTTGTTCTGTGAATAATTTCAGAGCAACAGACAGGAGTTTGCATTATAGGTAATTTGACTCTAATATAGTACATGGTGAATTTAATAATCAATCATAATCAATATGAATGATCTCAAAAAAGATCATTACTTAACAAAGGAAATGAAAGAAATCCTTTAAAGATACATAGACAGGGACTCTCCTGCTTCTCACCATTTTCTTCCATACTAGTCATCTTCCCAATAATCAACTTGTAACAGTAACAAAGAGTCACAGAAATAAAGAAGCTGCTCACCTTCAGAAAACTTAGGATACACAAAGACCTTCAGCAAGATACCCTTGCATTCATGGTCAGGTCTTAAATGAGGTCTGAGAAGGCGTGGATCCTGGCTCCACCCCTGACAGTCACTCAGGCATTGCATGCACCTAAGCTCCCCTCGGTTGACCCTTTCCACCAGGTGCTCAATCACTGGTTCAAGCCCTGACTTAGCATTTCCGCTACACCAGTAGTATCTCAAATAAGTCAGAGTGTGATTGAAATTCAAATCCTCTTTCTTCTGAGATGGATTTTCTTGAAATCGATGTTTCTATGGTTGACTTCATTTCTCTGAGTTAAAAAAATCACACTTTAGTATTGGAGAGTTCTTTGAAAGACATCTGGTCAAATCAAACCCATTTCACTGAATTACTGCCTTTTGGCTTCTGCTCTCATGTGGAATGCAGTAAACTCTTGGAATATTCACACATTTCCACTTCAGTTTGTACAATTTGAAACTGGCAAAGAAAAGATTTATTTAGTTACGGTGGGTTCCCCATAAGAAGCTTTGCAATTTGGTTCTGAAAATAAAATTTATAAAGAAGTCTGCATGTATGAAATCCTCTTTTTAGCCCTTGTATACAGAACAGGCCTTGGGATTGCTAAATTTTCTTGGAGTAGAATGGTTGTTTACACCCCAGGAATGCTGAAGAGTCGCAAAGTAAGCTTTTTTCACTTACTTCCTGTTTCTGCATTGGAAAAACTTGCTTAAAAATAAAAAAAATAAAAAATAAAAAATAATTGTCTAGACAACTGAAAATACAAAAATCAGCCCTGTGTGCTGAGTATGTGCTAAAGTTTAACCATGCCTTGAAGTTATGCCTCTGCTAAAAGCAAGCAGCTGACTCTTCAGCAGTTCTTTGAAAGGGATCTTTAACACAAACATCATCAGTGGAGATGTTCATTGTGAACAGAACAGTAATAGGAAAAATGTTACGAGTGGTCATAAAAGACACAAGCAGATTTTCATTATTGCTCACGCAAGGATCACCAGCAGATCCTCCCTGCTGGGAGAAAGAAGAGGAAATAACTTTGCTATCACCTCTGTATAACTCAGACAGAAAGTATTAAGTGAATTCCCAGTATCTTTACTTCCTGCACCTATGTTTTAACTGAAAGCAAAAACAAACAATCAAAACCCTTTAATTTCGATGTGACACTATGCTGCCTTTGCCTTAACACAGCTGGGATCTTGTCAGATTTTCTACTGCATCTATATTCAGTAGCCTAAACTAGAGCTTGATAAGGAGAAAAATCTTTCTGATGCATGAAAGGATAAAATTTTACTTTAAAATCTTCAGTACAGAAGAGTCTGTTTTTCCTATCTCTTTCTTAAATGTAGAGACTCAAAAGGTAAGTTTAAAAATTAGCTATACAGTCAGATATTGTTTCATTTTCACAAACTTCTATAGAGCAAAAAGCAGTAGATTTCAGTACAATCAATAGTCATAGTTATTTGGCATATAATGTGTTTTTAATGTATTTGAGGCTCATTTTTTGAGGTAATGGAATCTAGGTTTCCCAGAGAGCGGGACTGGGATCTGATCCAACACATTCATATTCATTAGCCATGATTTTGTATCCCAAGGTAACTCTTTGGAAGAAAACAACTACATCTGGATTTCGCATAGATTGTAATGCAAAACTGCAAAAGGAAATGCAAAAGTAACTGTTTCATTGCCAATGTAATCGACCTAAAGCCTAACAAAAGTCAGAGTCTAATGCAACTTGGGGAATTTAAGTAGCAACCAGACTGTCTACAGTATATTACAGTGAAGAGCTTATTGTTCTTCTTTAAAGCAGTGCTGTGGGTCATGAGATAATAAAAACCATATAGCTTTTTCCAGACACAGAAGTTGTGTCTCTTTTCTTTAAACGGCTAGTTTTTTGATGTTGTTGTTGTTGGTATGTCCACAGAAATAAAGAGGAAACAAAAGAAGTAAAAATCACTTACTTCTTATCCAAAATTGAGCTTCCTAAAATTGAAAGTCAAAGCTGGTGACCAACGAAACTGTTAGTAGCATCTCTGTATGAACATGTCTATTTCTCCTAAGAGCCATTTATAAATGTGTGGCCTTTAAAGGCTGTCTCCAAGGGATCTAGTTTGAAGAAATTTTATCTTAAATTAGCAGTGATAAAATAGGTTTCTAGTTCACAGGAAGAAAAAAGAATCAATTTCTTCCACTGTATAGTATTTATTGGCATACTGCTCCAATAGTCAGTCTATTCACCTTGGAACACAGGTAAAATGTTTTAATTTGGTGGGCCTATGGGCAACACAAAGTCCATCAATAACAGCTGCTGAGCAGGTGAGGAGCCTGCCCAGACTGAAGCATCTCTCTGCCACCTAGGTCTTACAGGAGGTGTCTTGAATTGAGCCTGGAAGATGCTCTTTCTAGGCTCCAGCAAAACCAGCACCCAGGCTCCTCAGGCTTGGCTGGAAATGGCATTTGCACAAGTCAACACATGAGATCCACAAGGTCAACCTGCAAACATGGTGCCATACATCAGAACTTTTCCCACCAAATATGAAATATAACCTGATTCTACTGTTTTCCCTGATCTCAATTCTACTGTATAAATGCAAGGGTAAAGAAGTTTACTGTATGCTCAGGAAAACACAAAGTTAAGCTCCAATTATAAAGTTGGAAAGGCTTTAGGAACAGAACATAAGTTCTCTTTTAAAATATCTAGAATTTATTTATATATTCCCTTTTTTGGCCTTTTACTTAGGGTATTTGAGATATGTCTCAGCTGTCAAACTGGCAAGAAATAGCTCACAGGGCATCATCCTCTTTGTGCTCAACAGAACCTCTTCTAGCTTGAACATTTATTTGGAAGACAGAGACTTTGTGCCACTCCTTCACACTGAAATTTGCACAGTATTTTTATGATCCTCTTTCTGATTTTTCATTGTAACACAGTTCCTGTAGTTGTAACTGATGCCACTTCTCCATCAGCTCCCACATTAGCTGTGGCAGCCACTGAGTTACTGAATACCAGTGAGCATGGGCATTCACCTTTTTGTTTATTAACACATTTTTATTAATCTCCACTGTGCTAATAGGTAGAAAGAAGACATGAGTATTTATATTATCAATAATTAATATTACTATCATGTAAATACAGCAAACTTTTATCAATGGTTATTAATTAAGTGAAATAATTTCTGTTGCTACTTTGTAGTATCTAGTCTACCTTTTACCATATTATTGTGTAAAAAAGACTTTTATTTTCATGAGCTCACCTTCTATACAATCTACAAAACAAATTCTTAAAAATGCTGAAAAAAGTTCCCCAATGTTGTAATGAAATAAATGAAGGTATCACATCATACACCTTTATTTTATTTTCTTTTACCAAAGTTGTAGGTACTTCACTGATCATCATGGGTACAACATTCACTGGGTATCCTTAAAATAGAATAATGAATCCTTTCCCTGGCCTCATGCTCTAATTTGGCTGGCATCAGACATTTCTAGAGCACATAAAACAGCAGGGAAAGACAAACTGTAAATGTATCAGTTCTAAAAATTAGAGCATTTCTGTTCCGAGCATGATTTTTCCTCAGCCACATGAGGTTACTAATTTGTTCCAATACTGCTATGAGCAATTGCGGCCTTCTTTAGGTAGCACGTAATGTGCTTCAGCAACAGTCCCTTTGCCCGCAGGGGAGCTTCCTCTTCTTTGGGTTGAGGCTGACTCTCATTCCTCCTGGCCAAGGCACAGACTTTCAGAGCTCTCTGCTCCCCTGCAGAAACTCTTTTCCAAGAGCAATACCATATTCCAAATGGAGAAAAGCAGGGAAAGAGAGAGGATTTCTCGAATCCTTTGATCGTTTTCCAGATGCTTCCAGCATACGGGTCTCTCCTTATACTTTGTGTTGGAGACACAAGGAAAGTGGAAAAACTGTGCTAAAACTCTTGCACATGAAGTGTTGTTAAACTTCTTTTAGATCCACAAGAATGTATATGAATCTGTAGTTGCAAGTGCATTATTATAAGTATAGAAACATCTTTTGTTTCTCTCCATTGAAAGCATAAATCTCATAAATATTTTTGCACATGGCCATCAACAAGGAATGACAAATAGCTCCTTTAGGGCACTGGGATCCCTTCTAAATTAGTTGGTCTCAGTGCAAAAGAGTTTACTTCTGTTATTTCATGCTCCAGAAACAATGCACTTGTCATATATCTATATCTTCTCCATTTAGCTTTCCATTACTTCTGATTCCTTCAGTGGCAAATATTCAGACACACCATAAAGAAACTCACTTTTTATTTTCATTATAGGCCGTATTTGTGACTGATTATTGTTTTGTTTTATTTTTATTTTTTTTGGCTCTCCATTTTAACTCTTCTGCGTACAACTTGAAAATGCGTAATATTAATGTATTAGTCAAATGTATTAGTTAACTTATCACATAAGAATTGAAAGAATTTTCTGAAGTCTTATTTTTAAGATTTACAGGCAGAGATTTCACATAATTCTTTCAAAAAGGGAACCAAATTATCTAGATATATCTTTAAAGTACATATAGATCTCATTCTTGTGGCAAACTTTTTTGCAGAAGCAAAACTGTTCTCATTTGATCCTGGAGACAACATTGCCCTTACATCAGAAATGATTTTTACTTTACTTACCTATCCAAAATACATATAGAATCATAGACTCATAGAATGATTTGTGTCTGAAGGGACCTTTAAGATCATCTAGTTCAAATCCACTATTCATTTCACTATCTTTATTGCAAGTTCTAGAATTTCAACTGACCTAGTAATGATTCCACAGCTTATAACATTCATTTGTCTGCCATTTCATAGATGTGAAGTGAAATTCTCTCTTCTGGACAGAGGAAACACAAAGTGCTGATAGTATTATGAAGTATAACACATTACACTGATAAAGTTTCACAAAATATTTTCTTTTAAAGCTGCAATCACACCTATCTCTAATTGTTGTATGAAGCTGTAAACTTGAGACGCTTGGTGTTTAGACTCTAGAGATAATTGTCATCATATTTTTGAAGTGCTAATTGAATATATCAGCTACTGAGATAGAAATAGTAAATTGTAAGAATTTAGGAATAAGAAAATTAACAAACAAACAAACAAAGAAGGACAAGAGTATTGCATAGAGATACTGTCCATAAATTCAATTAATGAATGGGAACTGTTTGCCTAGTTTCTTAACCACACAGATTGTTTTAATTTCCCTTAGGTCATTAATCTTTTGTCATGAAATCTTTTTTTGTACAACATTGCACAATTAGGACAATGGATTTCCTTTTAAGACACAAATTAAAATAGCCGGAGTTCAAATGTTCTTTATTTTTTTTAAACTTTGTAGGACCCCAAAGCTATTTGCTAATATTGTGTATGCAGGAAACACTTCAACATCAGTGCATAACCTTCTGGGGCTGGGAGAGGGTTGGAGAATTAGAAAAGAATTGAAGGTTTGCAGGAAAACAACATGACTGTTAGAGAAAGAACTGCAAGAGAATGAAAAGAATGCTGTCAGTATTACCAGGACTAACAAGAATTTCCTTCCAGAAACCATCATATTGTCATAAGGCACATAGAAACTGCAGAGTGCTAGTGAAATTCAAAAGCACACTGCCCTCAGTGTCCTGTGCTTAGGTTTCACTGGTTACTGAACTGCATTCTGCTTTAAGGACTGCAGGAAAACTTACAGTTATCATTCAAGATTCAAAAAGAGAATAACATACAGCTTGTTTGTTAAATAAAGCGTTAACTTTCCACGAACATTTTAAGAATAGTAATAAATAGTATTATTATAGTATAATAATATATATAGTATAATAGTATTATACATAATTGTTGCCAGAAGTTACTGGCCTAAAACTGCTCATTCTTCTGTGTTTTGTAACTGCTGCACAAGCTTGTGCAACATTCCATTAGCACATTTACAGCATCAATTTTAGATGCTTCGCCTAAGTAATCCTTTCCTGACCTCTGTTCAGAATTGTTAAGTCCACAATGGCAATGCCAAGGATTATACTGGCTGGACAATACTTCTCTTCAGGAGAACAGCGGTGTTTCCAGGCAACTCCATTGACACATAAGCAAAGATATTCTCCCTTGGTGAATAGTTGGCCATTTAGCAAATATATTTTCCTTTAGTGACGGGCTGGCCACCTCTTTAAACCATAGTTTCATCACTGGATGCAACATCTGGAATGCACAAAGCACAGATCCTGCTGTGGCCTCACATGGGCAGCAGTTGGTGGCTGTGGGTCTGGGCCTGGGCAGCTGTGGGAGACCCAGGGCACATACTAGTAACAATACAGCCTTTGTACACAACTAAAACTAAAATCATCTAAACTACTAACAACACTGTCTTTGCAAACCAAGTTTTCATTAGTAATTTTGGAAATCCGGACCAGCCTGTTGAGCGTGTCTGTGCCTAAAGGCATGCCCACCCACACAGGTGCAGATGAAGCCAGGTACTCTCTGCCTGTACCCCGGAGCTGCTGAGCAATTGACCCAATGGACATAGATTTCAATGTAGTTTGCTAGCTGGCTGGACTCCTTGCGTCAGAGAAGCACAGCCTATCAGAGCTCAGCACCATGCTCAGGAAGTCATCTGCTGCCTGGTGGGTGTGCAGCAGTATGAAGCACAAGCAGAGTGATATGGAATGCATCAAACACTGCCTAAGTGTATTTGCCATAAGTTATGGCCTGAGGTTGGAAACCTCGGCAGTTAGCTGACTTTAGATACTTCTGAGCTAGTATATTTGAGACAAGCATATTTTACTGTGGCTTGTTGTTTTAATCAGCATTTCTGTTACTGAAAGAACTGGCAGCATAAAGCTGCAATTCATGACAAATCCTTTTTCCACATAGCCCCGAGACACTAAGTGAACACATCAAAAGGCGTAAATATGTAGTAGCTCTGAAATCATAGTGATTGGCATCCATGTAGAAATGCCTCCCGAACATTAAAGCATGTAGGGCCTCACTATGTGCAAGAACAGCATTCCCCTGTATTGTGGTCATCTATGGATCAAGTTGGGCTTTTCCTTTCAGTGGACACTTCTATTTTTCTGCAACAGCTCTCCCATCCATTCACGTACATGGTGTGTTGGTCTGCATTAGTTCAATGAGCTGGCATGCACCAGCTGGATTTCTTTCAGGGACAATTAAGCTGATAGATACACTGCAGGACCTCATGTACTGCAGCAGCTCCTGGACTTTTAGGCTCTTGGGTCAGACTGAAGTAAACCAAAAGCACCACAGTGCATAGTGAGACTGCAGTACCAGCTGTCTCACTCTGTAGGTCTGTGTGTTGGTCCCTGGTCCTTGCTGTGTCAGTAGAGACTATCTGACCTTATAGTTTGTTTTTTTCACCAAATTTCATCCTTCAGTACTGAAAACATACTTTTCACGGAGAAACATTGGGTATGATATGTTTAGAGTTCATATTTCCACAACAAAACCAGAGGATATTGCATATTGTATGTTTCTTGTAAAATGTCCTCTCAGCATTGTATATTCTTGCCATTCGTGTTTTCAGTAATGCAGTTCATACTGTCTTATTTCCCATTTTTAGGTTCCTTTCTGCATTTATTTTTTACTCCATTCAGTATTCTTCATACCGTTTCTAGAATCACAAGCAAGAAGCAACCTAGTGGCAATAATACTGCCTTCATCAATAATTAAGAGTATAAACTTCCTGAAGGAGGTGGGATGAATTCCTTCTGAGGCCTTTGGCACAGCAGACTAGCTGAGTTGAGAGTTTAGGGTGACATAATACATTTTTCCACGTGAATGCAAAGAAGAATTAAAGACAAATGAATCTAAGTTTCATCTATGTTGTCACAAAGTCTGGTAAATGCATTAGCTATGGGCAGTGATTAATTTAGCACTCATGTAAAAGAAATGTGCTGTCAAAGTCATTTTTAGTCTTAATCTGAGTTATAACTTCATCATCAACTATTGGTAACATTTCACTTCCTAACTGTGGCTGTTTCTTATACCAACATATTTGCTGCTTTGTATTATCACAGTAATGCTTCTTTTAGTACCAGTGATTATTACAAATATATCAACACTTTCATAACACCTCCAGAACATTATCCAGTGACAATGTACTTCTCTCCAAAGATGATCTCGTGACTAAATTATTTCTGACTTGCTGCCATGTACAACCTTAAGTCATAAATGTATTTTTCTTAATAGGGAAACATAAATTCTAGTGTATAGAGAGAAGTAAAATATGGCTAATAGGGAGGAAAATGCATCCCTTGTTGGGACTGAGGCATGAAAAAGAAATATTGCTCAATGACTGTGTTTTCTCCCTTGACTCTCATTTATCCTTATTGGTTTTTGTTGTATTTTTGTTTGTTTGTTTGTTTTTTCAAATAATTATACCTAACAGAGAAATGAGGCACAGTTTCAAAACGGGTATACTATTGTATAGAAGAAACACAAGAAGACACATTGTTTTTTTATGCTTAAAAGCAAGTGCTTAATATAGACACCTAAAGATATGGAACATGGAGTGGGAGCCATTCCAAGTCTATATTTCTTGAAGACAGACCAGGAGAAAGACAGTGCACAGAAAGCAACATTACTAAGTGTCAAGGGGCCACATAATGTTTGTTAATAGCTTGGCTGGTCTCTTTCTTCTGCCTTTTACCCATTACCATCCCTCAAGAATCTCTGCTGTACATATCTACTTGCTTGTTAGGCTTCAAAGAGATACTGAAACTGCCACATTCAGAGAAGCTGTTTCAAACTATAGGATGGCTTTCACCATAGTTCTTCCAACAAAAATACTGCTAATGAAGTATAAGCACTAAAATGGCAAGAAGCAGCTTGTGATTTAATATATTCCCTTTACTTTGATCCTAAAATCACCTCCGAAATTTACCTTGGAAAACAAACAAACAAACAAACAAACAAACAACAACAACAACAACAAAACAGCAAACACAAAACTGAACAAAAATTACCAAGGACCAGTTTAATGGCATTAATAAATACCAAAGAACCAGGAAAAAACTGGCTACAGTGGTGAAACCTGGTGCATGATGTGGAGCATTATTATTATTACTTTTCTTTCCATATTATTTCAGGACAATGTTTAAATCAGTCAAACCACTTGCACGATATCCCAGCTACCTAGATCACTAGAGGAGGTTTATGTGTAATTTTTCTTCATATCATCGTTGCTGTGAGAGAAATTTCTGCTTCTGTGAGGGGATGAGCCAACATACATAAGTGTTGTTGTTTCAAATAGCGTGGCAAAGGAATTAAACACTTGTTTGGGAACTACATAAAGATCATTTTGCCACATTACGACCAACTGGGTGTTCAAAAAAGCTTCAGACCTCTGAAATCAGAACTCCTTCAGGTGACTACAAAGAATCAAACATTAAAATGTGTAGCATTTAAATTCAAGGGTTGTTTGGCAACTCTAATAAAAACTCATCAGTTCCTTGCAGTCACATGGAATAACTCAGCCATATTAATCAGGTTGCAATGGCTCACCAAAATCAGTCTAAGTTTCTGTGTCTGTGCATTCAGACTTACCCAGAGAATATGCTACTTGAAACTGCAGAATAAAACTCTGCTTAGAGAACTCTGAGTTTGGAGGAAAGCCAGGGAATTCTTTTATCCACGGAAAGTTAGATTCCCAAGCAAAGTCTCAAAGTGTAGGCAAATATAGATTAGTATAAGAACAGGATTAGCATAAGAAATGTGGAGGCTTTGTATAATGTTTTTGCACCAGCACAATGCATAAAGCTGTAATTGTGCTTGTGTTTTTTATCTGCACATGGTTAAGAGGCAGAAAGGTCATGTCAGTTCTTCTATTTACACATACATGTCTAACACTTATATGTAAAATGAATGGAGGATTTAGATTTATAAGTCCTGAAAAAATTGCATTCAATATATATGAATCTTATTAAGAAAGTCTAGGGCCCTCAGAATTCAGGTATTCAACTGTGCTGACTGTATCTTGTAAAAACCAAGGCAGAATTGTTTTCTGTAAAGTCGGTGTGTGTTTTTCATGAATAGCCCCTCAAAGCTGCGTCCAGAATAATTCTTAAAAGATAAATAATACAACAGCATTTATAGTTTACATAAAAGCATGAATGGACAATTACCTGAAAAAGTAAATAAATAAAAATTCATTGTGGATTTTTCTATACTAGATTATTTAAAGTCTTATATTAATATTAAAGAACAAGAAAGAAACAACACAAGTCCATGTCTGTTTGAAGCAAAATCTGCAAATATTTTTTTTATTAATCTGCAGAATCAATCATGGGGGAGGGATAGCTTTTATGAATGGAGTACAAAATACACACAGTTTTAATAGTGAACATTTTGTATTGGCATGAGAAATATGACATAATTGTTTTCTCATATGCTCATGAACAAACCAGAATTGACTTGACTGAAAAAGCACAGCAAGTTGGAACATCAGAATGAAAAGTCTTTCAGTAGAACAGCAGTAGCTTTCAATTGCTCCCTGACTAGACAGCATCTTACTTGTTATTTTGGCATTATTATAGGGCTGCCAAGGACAAATGGTCCAGGAAGGTCATTCCTTCTTTAAGGCCAACTTGGCATTTCTCCCATATTGAACCAGTGGGTTTTACTTTATAATGAAAAGAAATCCTGCAAAAGTGCTTAAAAGCACTGGTTCCTAGTGAGCACTTCAGTCTAGACTGTCCTGTCTACACTAAACTGCTAGACTACATTGGGTAACAGCCTTTTCAGGACTCATAGTGTTGTACATCAACAGGGACTATTGAATCATCTAGTCTGATCTGTGAGATATCACAAGACCTTATATTTCATCCAGTTATTCCTTTATTAAGCCCAATAATCTATTTGGTTGAAGCTTTTCATCCAGAAAGTCATCCAAACATGAGCTGAACTCATTAAGAAAGAATTGCCTTCTCCAATAGCTTGGATTGTTGAAATATTTCTTCAGAAATGGTGGCTTCTTTACTGTCTTCAGATGTCCAGACTCTGCAGATAGACACTCATATTTGTTAAGCTGTTTATCATTATTATATAAGTGATTCTAACATTCATTTTATTCCCTCTCAGAGAAGCCTGCAAACTCTTGAGAAATCACCTCTCACTATATTCTTTAATCAAGTATTTTTAAGCTTCCCACTGTAAATTGTGTTCTGCAATCCTAGAATTATTTTTCTTTTTTGTTAATTTAAAAATCTTTTTAAGAAAGCAGACAGCAGAGGAACAGCATTCCGGCACTCTGCTCTTCCTTTGTTGTACGTATGGTCATGTAGTCTTTTCACTATAGTTGCATTCTAGAGATTAGTATCAGGTTTAAAATACACTGTAACGACTAGCCCTTTTTCAGTGTATGCTCTCTGTTTGACCAAGCTTTCCTTTTGTGATCCCATGGGTGAATGACCTATGTGTTAAAACCTACCTTGTTGAAAGGACAAAGATTATTGGGTAATACAGATTCCAGTGTAGGAAGTTTTGTCTTGATCATTAATTAGGATTCTTCAATCCTAGGAATAACGGTTCTCAGAAGGATTTTTTTTAATCTCCAAATCACATCAACAAAGTCAATTGCACTATCCTTAATTCTTGGAATCATATTTCCCCGGTAACAACTGCCTTTGCTATTATTCTCCAGTTAGTCTACTCTCAGCCCATTTCATATATGCTTGTCTGATTCTGTAGGCTATTCACTTTGTAAATCAAAATTCATTTTGTATTATACAAAGCCTTTCAAAGCTATATAGCTGTGTAGATCACAGTTCCGCAATTATCATCTCCCAGGCTAGTAATCACAAATCAAAAATAACAGGTTTCTTTGACAGCTAATGCTAATATAGCTAGCCCAGGCTTGCTCAGGTCAATCTTCCTGTGCATTATAAATATTGGCAAAACATTACCTCTCTCCTACATTTCTGAAAGTTCCCTGGTATTATCAGTATTTATTTTAAAGCATGGCAATAGGCCAAAGATTTCCTTTGACACCTAGTTAAGTATGAAGTAAATGTAGCATTCCCTTCAAGACAGACAGAAGGTATGATGTCTGTGCACAATTATCTCACCCAATTTGGGTTATAACTAAGCTGTCTGCTTTGTAAAGAGGTTGTCAATGAGGCAGCATGAGAGCCATTACTCCTCTAGCATCTACCGCTTCTTCTGGTTGTGCTCAGAAACAGATACAGGCCCCTTCAGCAATGTCCCCCATTTCACAGGGTTCAGTTCACAGGAGGCTTAAAGAGAAGCTTAAAGCCATGAGAGGTAAGGAGCCAAAAACATTTCACTGATGAGGAAACAGTAATTGAAGCAAAGACTAAGATGGACTTTCCAAGTTGAATGTCGCGCAGACAGTGACTGCAGAGCAAACAAACACTTGATAAGCACAGTGACGGACCATTTCTCACTTGTTCCTGGATCCATCTTATGACCTGCAGACTCAGGCTGAAAAGGAAGGTAATAGCCTTAAGTTGTGCTGGAAAGGTTCAGGTTGGGTATCAGGAAAAATTTATTCTTTGAAAGAGTGGAGAGAAATTGGAACAAGGAGGTGGTGGAGTCACAGTCTGTAGAGATGTTCAAGAAATATGTGGATATGGCACTGTGGGACATTGTTGGTGGTTATGGTTGCAATAGATTACTGGTAGGACTAGATGGTCTTAGCGGTCTTTTCCAACCTTAAGGATTCAATGATTCAATGAAGCTAAAACCACTTATTTTTCTGTGCCACACTGCTTTGCTTGGTGTTCAGTAGCACTAACTCAGTCATGGAGTGAGGCTGTCCAGAGGCCCAGCAGAAGGAATATACCTTTTCCTCAAGGCTGCAGTAGGTTAAACAGACTACTCCAGATCACCTGTGTCCAGGACTATGGGTGCAAGGGCTACAGGTGGTACTTTGAGCAGAGATTTAGGTTGTTGGCTTTCCCCCCCTACCCCTCTTCCCGCATGCCTTGGGCCAAAAGGTGAGGAATAAATGGGGATCCAGCCATTCATTCACACTGGGGCTGCCTCTGTTCCTGCTTTGTTTTTCTTTGCCTCAGCCTGAGCTGAAGCTAAGCTGTTGATGTGTATGGCAGGAGGCAATGAAAGGTGACTGCTTCAAGGAGGAATTCTTTACAGCAGATGTTTTTTAAATAAAATTGAGGGGTTTTCTTTTCATCTAATGCTTTTAGCACACTCTAAGGAAGTAAAAAATCTGTTCTGAATATATAAGAATCCAGCTTCACAAAAAGATGTATTCAACTTCTGATTTTATTTTTTTTACATCTGATTCTGGAGGGTCTTTTTTCTCACTTTTAATTACATGCATGCTTCTAAAACACTGCCTCCTAATATTTCTTTCCTCAGGAGTCAGGTGGCAATGAATGAATTGTTGAAAGAAAAAAATGCTGGGTTTTTTTACTCTGCAGACTGAAATATATAAGTATATATATATATGAGAGAGAAAAAAGAACTGTAAAATCTCCCCAGTTGCCGTATATCATTAAGATACAATACAACAATCTCAAAAGATTCATCAGTAGTAACCATACTACATTTCAACAGTAGGCTCTCATATCTGAGAAAGGTTGAGCTCACTAGGAGTCCTTAAATCCCCTACAGTGCACTACCAGGGAATCCTACTCCAAATTCTATTGAAGAGCACAGTGCTGCAAAGCTCCATTGATGATGATAAGTATCCTAGCACCAATGCACAACAAGTGTCACTGGGAAGTGTAAAACAAAGTCTGTGAAACTTGTAGTAATAGAAGTAGTATTGCATTTCAAACTCCATCAGGAAAGTGAATCAATTTCACAGAAAGTAAGGTGAGGTTTTTAATTACACAAAATGTATAATTAATTAGAATATACCTAGCATATCAGAACTAATGTGCTTCAGTTTGATGAATGAACAGACACCCATGTGTGTTTTATTAAATTAGAAGACACTCACATAAAACAAACTCTTACTTCTGGGTTGCCACTTAAAGTCCCGTGTGCCATTTAATCTCTCTCTTCAACGATAGAATTAAGGATTGCATTAGATAGTGGCTGAGCTGCTTGCAACAGAATTTGTTGACCTTCTCATGTTTTCAATAGCAGACAAATTTCATTATGTTAGAAAAATGTTCTGAGAGGAAAATAATATACATAGCTGTTCTTCAGTGTGTTTTCTGTCTGCTATGTACATTAAGACACCATTGTCCTGTCATGTAGCTGACCATTTTGTTACTTACAGATGCTTTAATTAGAGTGCATAAACCTCCAGCCAGTTTAACCTTGAGAAGTTGCAGTGATGTACTCCACTACAAACCATATTTTGATTTTATCACCAGATGGTTACGAACAGCCTAATTGTATTTTAAACATCTGCCTGTTCCCAGATGCTGCATTCTTCCATGCAAATAAGTTCTTAAAGTATTTCAAAACACATTATAAAAATGAATATCATAACCCCAGATTTTTGGATTGCAAAGGAAAGGACAAGAGCTCATCAAAAAGCTGTCTAGTGTTAGGGCTTATTAGGGTACCTAAATGCTTAGTATTTTAATCAGTAGTTTGGGTTTTCTAATGTATAGCTAGAGTTTAGCTTTTCAGCTTTAGAAAATACTCAGGCTCAGTGCTGCAAACATAACATTCAGTTTGATGTGAGCCCTGATGTTCAGATACCCTGGCAAGAAAGAGTTCGTTTGCAGCCAAATTGAGGTAATTACGTGGATTCCATTTACCTTTTGTTTGAGAGCTGTACTCTGTTAACTTTACTCCATCTGAGCAGTCTAACTGGAGAAAAAGATGGAAGAGCAGTTTTATTAGAAGAGAACTTTTTTACTAGATGTCCAATGCTGTGTTTCTCTACCCTCTAGTGGTGAAAATACACCTCTGGAATGTGGAAAGAAAAGTAAAAAACAACCTTCAGTCAAGTCTTAAAAGCATTACCTAGATTCTCAATTGTTTGAGGATATTAATGAGAGTTAAAATTATTTTTTACATTTAATAGGATATCAAAGCGTTTAAGGCACTACAGTGTCACAGGACACCAAAGTGTCTAAGTTAACAAAAACCAGCTTCTACAGACTCAGTGCTACAGTGCTTACTGGTAAAAAATGCTAACATTATTAGAAAATGGAGAATGACTCATACAACTGCTTGTTACTTATTTCTTAGAGTATTTTAACTATGAGCCTCAGGTTAAAAGTGTAATGAATTTGCAACATGTTGGTAGCAAAGGCAGCAAAAAATTTATTCAAGGAGTGTGACTTGTGACAGATAATCCAAGTATATCTTATAGTTCAGTCCTAAAAATGGGAAAAGGTGAATTCAACTTCTTATATTAAAATGCTTGTTTTTTTCTGGTATGTGCAAGTCTTCTGTCCAGTCATCAAACTGAAGGTTACAATGTATATTCTAGTTGGAGTTACTATATGTTTTACATAATTTAAATTTCTACTTGGCTTTCTGGCTAAATTAACACAACGAGGTGGGAAAACTGAAATAACCATTATGCACACGCTGTACACTGGAGATGTGTTAAAACACGATGGTTGCTCCAAAGGTAATGCCTCCTGTGTTATTATGTTGGACTATGACATCAGGGGCAGATGTCAGCAGTACTACAGTAGAGATTGAACCTTCCCACCAACATTCCATCACTTTTTGTTGCCGTATAACAAATAGCAATAGTGAGGCAGTCTGACAGAATGGTATCTGATATGGAAGTGTGGATGAAGCAAAGGTGTGCCACTGAATTCCTCCATGCAGAAAAAAAATGGCACCACTGACATTCATTAACACTTGCTGAGCATTTATGGAGACCAAACAGTGGATGTGAGCACAGTGAGGTGATGGGTGGTGTGTTTCAGGAGTGGTGACAACAACAGTGAGTCATGTCCGCTGGTGCAGTCTTTGATGAGTGCAGCATGCAGCTCTTGTTTATCCCAGGCAAAAATGCATAGCTAATGGAGGTGACTATTTTGAAAAAGAGTATTTTGTAGTTGATAATTTGACCTGTCAACTAATGTTATTGTACTCTCTGTTCTTGTTTCTAGGGAAATAAATAAGATGCATTACTTCAAGAATGATCTACATTCTTGAAATGTGTAGGGGTCCACAAATAAAAAAAAAATTAATCAGTTTTCTCTTATTTTACCTTCTTCTTGTTGACACACTTTTGACTAATTTCTGCCTTTGAGTTTATAATATGTTGCAGTAAGTATAGTAGAGTTTAATCAATGGTTAATAACAGAGCCTACATGATGAATAATAACATCCTTCTCAATTTGAAGGTGTGAAAACTGTCACTGAACTAAAGATAAGAGTTCTCAAACCAAAGAATGCCTGAAACTTGTGCTTAATAGTAACATCACACTCTGTTCATATAATCTTTTCATCACAAGGATTTGTTTAGCTACGGTAATTAATATTTCTTCTGACACGTTTTCCATACATACTCACAAACCAGCTATTTCTATACCATAAAAAGTGTTGTAATTGCTGCATTTGAATCTGTGTTCATTGCTTATATTCTGATTTCAGTTTAATTGTGTGCATATACACATAGAAATACTACACATACATGCACATATCATATTGAAATACATGAGAAGAAAAGCCCGGTCTCACAAGTGTATAACAAACACACAAGTTAGAGTGCAGAGTCTGTAAAGCACAGATGTGAGTATTTGTGCTATTAAAAATCCTATCTCTCCTCTAAACAACAAAAGCAGCCTTCTGGACAGTCTTCAGAAACAACCAGGGGAACAGCAGACATCAGAGCTGAGTCTTCTGAAGTCAGAGAGATATTTCTTGTATTTTGTTAATCCCTACTCTTATGTCTGTCTGAAAGAATTTGAGCTTCAAACCTGAAGCACAGCTCTTTTCCTTCATAGCCAGATAAGAACAGGGCAGATAAAGGCAGAGAGAGAGAGCAGATATAGCATAGCCCTGGTGCTGGCAGAGACACTGGCTCCTGTCACGAAACACAGCAGGGTCAGGCCTCAGGTATGTTAGCAGACACAAGGCAGCTGCTAAACAGACAGACCGGTCTTTTAAAAGCATCAAATGTTCTCCAGTGCTGGAGAATTGACAAGGATTTGCTCAGGGAGTTCTTGAACCTCCAGGCCTTCTGCAGTGGAGCGCTGAGCGTTGGTAAAGACTGGAAAAAGGAGGCTTAGGTCATGATGTGCTGTGGGATTGCATTGGTGTGGGAGAAGGAAGTGTTTCCAAGGGAAAGAAATCTGAGGTCTGGAGACTCTGTTGATCCTTGATAAATCTGGGAATAGATGATGCCTATATTGGTGGTGATCAAAGGGTGGGGAAGGTCCTAGAGACAAAGGTTGATTTTGGCAGCAGAGCAGAAATAAAGTACTTGGTAATGCTGAACACTTATGGCTGAAGACCAGTTAAGTTATAAAACTACAGGGGAAATTCTTGGGTTGTTTAATATTTTGGAACTGGCCAGTGTCTGTAATGCAATATAGGAAGGAAGGAAGCCTGCAGATTCTGGGAAATCTGATCTGCGTCACTGGTAAATCCAAGCTGGTAAATTCCAGGAAAAAGAAAAAACCCAACTAAGGAAGATTTAAATGCCTGAAAAGGTGAATAAATACATAGCACTTAAGGCATGAGGAAATTTTGTTTCCTGAAGAATTATTTAGCTGTTTTGCCAAATATTAGAGTCTTATTCTGTTTAAAAATGAAAGAAGGGAATTTGAGTTATTTGTATGAAAATCTGCTTAATATAATATTAGCTGTAATGTCGGTACCCAAACTTTTGTAACAACAAAATAAATGACAGTTGCCAAGTTCTAAGGCTCTTCCTAATGCCTCAGTAGATATAAATGAAAAGTGAATAAGATAAACTTTCTCTCTGTGGGTGTACCCCCAAATGCTACACGGGAAGCATTAGAAGCTACCCATGTAGAATTTGGTTCACTAACCCTTAATGGAGGGACCCATAGCGTTTAATTACAAATCACAAAAAGCCAAGAGGGAGGGAATGGGCAGAAAAATCAGACATATTAAAATATAGTATCCACATAGGGAAAAAAGAATTCAATCTATAACTTCATAAATTGATAGGTATTTGGAGACAGCACATGAATGCAATTTAAATTTTAAAAAGAAGGAAGAAAGAACAAGAGAGAGTTCTCAGCATTTTTATAAGGCTGCTGATGCAACAGTATTTTAATTCCATATCTCAGTACTTAAGATGCAATCAACAGCTTCAAGGATATTTCAGTATGCTTGTCCACTTACCTCCCTGCAAAAGTCTACAGATGTTGAAGTGAGATGTTAGAAGAAAATACAGCACACTCATGGGTGAAAAAAATGTGAGACCACATTCATTAAAGGAGCATTTGGGTGGCATGGCATTGGCTAATCACTTCTGCTGAATACACATTTTGTACCTGGTTTCTGGCATATTAGCCATTGATTTCCTAAAATGAACTGGTTGGTCACAACCTTGACCAACTAAGCTATGCTAGCACAATACTGTACTACAGCCTTGGCTTAAAAATGCCATTGATATAAAAACATTTCACAGCTACTAATCCATGTTTTTGTTCCACATAGTCCATCACAGCAAATCTGTTTCAATGTGGCTTTATTAGGAATTTTCCCACCATTGATTTCTGGAGCAAAGCTGTGTTCCCGGAGTGCAAACATCCCTGTTATGAATGCATGTGTCCCCTTTCTGCAGTGCTGGGGCATTAGTTCATGCACTCAGTTGTTCCAGCAGACAATTCATGAAATTTGTGATCTGAAATAGGCAAGAAGTCCTGTTTTATGAAATAGATTCTCAGTTGTGAATGACAAGTACTCCTCCTCATGCTTTGTAATACAAAAGTACAGTTCCAAAGGATGTTGATTTAACAGAAACTATCTGTATGTACAGGTCAGTATTATCCTTTTATCTCTTCATTATTTTCTCAGTGGTAAGGACTACATCTAGCAGGCTTGAAAACAAATCGTGTCATGGCTACTGAGTCACTAAACTCAGAAACTACAGATTTTCTCAATTGCCAGGAAAATATCATACTTTTAAAATGGCGTGTGAACTGCAGTAACAAGGAGCAGCATTTCTGTAACTTTATAACAGTAGATATTACCAAAACGTATCCCAGGCTCTCTTTTTGACTTTGCTGTTTGAGCTGTTTTCAGACATTCAAGTGTTGGCTGTGCCCTGCAAACCATGTGTAATCTGCAAGGAACACATGCTCTGTGATATTGCTCCCAGTTTTTAAGGAGTCTCAAGACCTTTTGCCTTCTCAAATTCCATACCTCTGTGGGTGCTGTGTAACAGATTTCCTCTGTCATGGATTCACTTATTTCCTTTACATGGGATCACTTTACAATAGACAGGAAAATTTACTTGAATATGGAATACTCCAAGATTGTAGGCCATTTGTTTTACTGGAATTTTATATGATGCTCAGTTATTAACATCCATTACTATTAATTGCTAATGAATTAACACAGGAAACTAAAACCACCTCTACTTCTTGAAAATCTATGAAGAAGTGTATTAGTACAAATGCATTTAGACTTTATACTCAAGTTTAGAAAATACTGAAAATCTGTGACACTTTCATCAAGTTCTTTCAATGTCAGGAGCTGCTTGTGGTTTTTCACTATCTTATAAATTAATACGCTTCTAAAATAAACCCATAAAATTCTCATAGTATGTTTTCTAGACAGTCTCCACCCATGTGAGAGTATTTAAATTCAGTGTAAGAGAAAGAACAGTCTGAAATGAAATACTTTATATTTTTAACCATCCCTCCATATTTAGACTAGCTCTCCACTAATGGTGTAGCTCTCAATATCTGCAAGAACATTTGCGGTGCTGGAAACTTCAAAAAACACAAGAACATGGGATCAGGTAATACATTCAGGTTCTCAAGCACATGCTTTATTCCATCATCTGACAGGTTTAAGCAGCTTTAAAGGATTCAGTTTTTAAGAATATATTATATATATGTTTTGCTTCCACCATTTTTCAAAAGAAAAACCTGTCTTCTTTGTTTTATAGCTCAACTTTATTGGATGCCATCACTATATCCCAAGTGGTAAAACCAATACATTCCGGTTTTGCAGTTGTTTCCCTGGTATTTTCAGTGTAAATTTTAGTCTGTCTATTGTAACTGCCTGAAATCTTCTACTCTCTTTCTCATGGAAGATAAAAGTAGCTTCTTTATTTGATGTAAGCTCTTTAAATTCTGGTAAGTATGTATTCACGCACATCAGGCTATCACTACCTTCAGTGCAATAGAAGGGATGATGAGAGCCCACCTGCCTCTTATTAATCATTTAACTCACACGTGACTGTTTCTAAAGGGCACCATCCATGCAGACATTATGGATGTGTAAGCAGTCTGCATAGGCTAGAGAGGCCAGCAGTGGGAGCAATAACATGCTTAGAAGAGACAGGTAACCCCCTGTGTTTCATTTCGTGCACATTGCATAGTTTCTGTTTTAAGTGCTCTTTTTACACCTACTGTTTCTAATAGGAAATAATAATAACAATAATTTTAAAAATGGGGACAAGTTTCATTAAAAAAAAAAATCTACTTTTTTAGCCAAGTAGAAAATAAGAGCAGTAATGACTTCCAGGAAGGCAGAGCACGAATCAAATATTCTTTAAAATGCAACAAGATTTCAAAAATACTTTAGTCACTAGAGGGAGCTTCTTAATCATTATACTATGCAAAACTGCTACCAGTCTGGGGCTTCAGACTCTGAGATGTTTTAAGTACTTCAAAGGCCAATAAGTGTTCCTTCCTCCTGCACCTATTCTAAAGAAATTGATGGTAAAAGACAAGAGTGTGCAAAACTTCCACGTTCATTCCTAGTTCAGAATAAATACGGACTTTCTGAAGATTTCTCCACAGAAAATATGCAGAGTTCAGTAGTACAGTGTTTGGAAACAGCATTAGCTTAGCACAGAGCCCTGGACCTTGGAAAGAAGCCCTCTGTACATGGCTTTCATCTTTCTCCCCTTCCAAGATCGTACACCAAAATAAATATAAGTAGCTGTTGTAAGAGAGGTATGCTTAAACCACAAGGTCTGCTCTTCTTCCTTTATATTCCTCAAACCATGGCTGTGCCCAGGGGGCAGTTCCCAGTATAAGGTATAAGCAGTGCCTCTTGCAGTGATGCTCTGGTCCAGCTTTTTCTTGGTTGGGAGGCCCCAGATAAAACAAGGAGATAGGAGATGATAGATACATTCCAGCAATGTCACTGAAGACATAAACTCAATTTTATGCTACACTATAAATTCAGTAAATAACATAGCAGTTATAGAGAGTCATTCTACATTGCAAATACTATACAATTTGTAAGAAGGCATGGGAAAAAAACACAAGAAGCAATAGAAGAGCTGTGGAGAAGCCCTAGCTGCATGAAAGCCTGTTCCAGTCAGCATTGGGACTAATGGCATCCTGAACAGAAGGATGCAGTACCTCCAAACATGCTTTTTTTTTTTTTAAAAACATGCAGCAGCAGAGGGCATCAAACAACAAGGAATCCTTTTCATGTTAATGAATCTTGAAATACTAACATTAGGGGGGAATAGGAAATGGAAATGTACAGATTGAGTGACTATATGGGAGGCTGGGAATAAGGAACAGGTACTGAGAATGGGAGAGAAGGGAAACCAAGCACATCATGTCTCCTGTGTGTGTGCCAACCGTAACCATCCCAGCACAAAACTCTGGGGTTAGGAGAAAGTGGGAGAGGGGTAATATACACTGCTGACACTGCTGACACCAGTTATAGAGGTGCTCCATGAATAAACCAACCTTGAATAAACCAACCTGAGTACTGCCGTTGGTGGACCTCCAAACCCTAACCTAACGATGTTCCTTCTTTTAACATACGAAAGCACAGGAAATTCTGTCAGCAATGCAAGACTGCTGTTTGATAACATCTTTCCCAAAACGCTTGGTCTGATAGGGCTCAAACAAGATAATCAAGAAAAAGCACACTAGCTTGCATGTAGCTAAACCATTCCTTTGAGCACTGACAAGAAACCAGGCAGCACTCACATGTCCAGCCAAATGACTCATTTTCAGGATAAGCAAATTCTTCCTGCCAGTACCTCACCACACCCTAAGTCTGCATCCTACTGCAAGTGCAGAGGTGACACCATCATTGCTGCAGGCTCTCAGGGCTGCTGTAAAGTGAAGATATGTGCTCAGTTTCCACAGGCAAAGAAATACTGCTTTGTAAGTACAGCTCTTTTCTGTTTTTCTGAGTGGAAGTGAGGAGAGGTTTATGAGGAGCTGTTGCTGCATCTTTATTGGAGCATGTCAGACCTGAATGAGATCAAATGCTTCCCATGAGAAACCAGTGGCTGGGCAGGCAGGCACTCAGCTACACCTCCAGGGTGCCAGCCCAACCCTCGTGCCTACATGAATGTTGCCATTGTACAGATGGCAGCAGGACACGTAGCTTGAGGGACCATAGCAAAAGTCATCCCATCCAGCTGCAGTACAGCACGGCTTTCCTGGGGGGAAGTGCGCATGAGCAGCCAAGGCAGATTTAAGGACTGCCTTCAGAACAGATGTGGGACGCTGCACTGCTGTAGCGGTGGTCATGCTGAAAAGTTTGGAATGGTTTTAAGTCGGCTGAAAGACCACATTCCAGTGCCCCAGCTGCCTGCACTGAGCCTAACCTGATACTGCCAGGTACCGTATTCATACTCCCTTGCTATCTCTGGAAATGCACAGGAACATTATAATGGGCCTTTGGAAAAGTTTCTTGCTGCTGTAGATAAAAATATCTCAAGGAAACGTTCAGAAGGCATTTCCTTTAACAACAGCATTGTTCTCATTCATGTCTGGGTACAAAGTGAGAGCAGTTGGCTGCAGAATACTTATCTGAATGTGCCTGTTTTGTTGTTTGTTTTTTGCTTTTTTGCTTTTTTTATCTAAATAAAGTCTATATCTTAGAATATCTTAGAAGGTATTCTCACAGATTGAGAAGGACCAAACTGAATGGAATATAACCTGCGAGAGCTTTCAGTGAGCGCTGCCAAGGTGATGTCAGAAGTGGCTGCTGTTGTTGGGAAATGTGGATCTAAGTGTAGCTGAAAATATGAATGTTTTACCTTGTGAGAATTTTGATAGAGAAGTGAAGAGACTTTAAGAGTTTAGTCAGTAAAGGGAAATAGTAAACTATAGAAGACCTGCAAGCTATTTCTCCTCAGGATCATTAACGTGGATGAAGAAAGGGATACTACTTCTGGAGGTGCTAATTAATGAGACAGGAGGAGAGCTCTGCTTACAGCTGGGTTCAGTTCAGGTGCAGAGCAGCTGCTTGTGACCCCTCAAGGCACTGATTCTTCAAAGCACTCACAGCCAGGCCAGAGAGAAGCTGTCTGCACGCAACAGGGCCCCCCCTGACTTCTCAAAAAGGTGATAAACTAGGAAAACTTATCTGATAAGCCCTTGTGCTCCCCCAGGAGCTGCTATGGTTTCTCTGGCAGCATTCCCATTGCATTCATTGAGGCAGTGGCCAGACAAACATAATGTCACGCAGTGCTACAAACTAACTGTTCTCTGCATGTTACCTGCTATTTACAGGCAGTTTCTGAGGAAGCCCAGCCTGGAGCTCCACCCTGTGCTTTGAATTAGGATAATCCAACTGTGAAGCACAGGTAGTTAGAGATAAGTAATTACACCTAAATGTGAGCATTTCCACCTCCCTTTAATTTCGACTTTCGGAGGATAGCAGTATGCATATGTAAAACTGCTGTGTATCCCAGTATTTTTCCCGTACTGGCTTAGGAGGCAGCAAAGGCACAAGCCCAGATGCAGAAATCTGGGTGTCTGTAGATAGCAATGTTACATTGGTACTGATATATTGCAAATGGCTGAAAAGCAAATATCCAAGTATAGAGGAGTAAATTTTCCCACTGAAACTTATACACTGAGGAATAAAATGTATGAGCCATGGTTATTAACTAAAATGCTAAATATTATCATTTTTGGAAAACAAAATGTTAAACCAGCACAATTTTGAAAAGTGGGATGTGGGATGGTTCAACAAAACTGGAGATAAAATTGAAATGATTCTTTTGAAGAGCTTGGGACCTGGGGTCATTTGGTTCTAACTTTAATCTAGCAGTTTGTTTTGTCCTATCAGTCAAAGAAAAATCCCCATGGGAACTTTTTCAGAAAGCTGTACATAGAGATGAGGAATAGCACAAAACCCCCAAATCTGACGCATACAAAGATGGAAAAAACTCAGCTCAGGGTTTAAAGTCGAACAGTAAGAGGACGCAAATGTAGTGTCTTCTGTTCTTCACTGAATGAGTATGATTAGGGATTCCATGGCTAAAGTTTTATCTCATGAGCCTGAAAGGAAACTTGGACGTTATGTGAAGAAGCAGCAGGCTGTTACTATCTCAGTGATTACAGAAAAAAAAATATGAATGTTAGAAAGGATGGGATTTTAAAAAGATTTTCACTTCCTTTCTGACTAAATGCTATTTTTAATAAAGCTGAGCTATGTAGCAAAGGAAAATTATTTTGCTATTTTAAGTGAAACATCTTCACAAAAGAGCAAAATTCCTCTAAGACCTGAGGACATCCTATCAATAAAAATAACATTAATGCTTTTACTCCTCTTCATTTACAAACTGATCAAAGTCAAACTAAAGCAAGTAAATGGATGCTGATGGGCTTTGATTAAGTTTTTTATCAGTTTTTATTGCAGTGACAACTAGAAAGATGCAGGCTTAACCAGGCTCTTTCTCTTGGTTTTATAGGATCTGAACGCTCCAAATGAAGAAATGATCTGGCAACAATTATCACACTGGTATGAAAAAAAAGTTCATGAATTATTTTAATATTATTATTAAATCTGAAGCCATCTAACTTTAATAATGACAGAACACCATATTAAAAAGAATTGGCTTTCTGTGAAGCATACTCACAATGTGATTTTTTGTTTGTTTGGTTGGTTGGTTATTGATTTTACCACTGTAATATTAGAGAGATGAATGGTCAGATCACTGGCTTCCTTCTTTCTTCTGTGTTTCAGGACGTGCCTGGTCAAAGCCCTGATTTTTGGTCTGCTTCTGCAGCCACTAATGACACAGCCTTCCATCATCACACAGCCAAACTTTGTCCTGTTGATGGCTGATGATCTTGGTATAGGGGATGTAGGTTGTTACGGGAATGATACTATCAGGTAAGGAAATAGCATATTAATGGACAGAGCTGAAGTTTTATACAAACCTTCAGTCCTTTGCCCATCACCAGCCATTAGAGCGGTCTTCAAATTCATTTACTGGAGAACTGGGGAGATTTCCTATGAGAATCACTATGTAAGTGTAAATAACACTATCTGGAGTATCTTACGCCCTAGGGAGTGTTCCCAGGGCTAGCTCTGCTATGCAGAGCTGTTCTTATCTGGGAAAGTTCTCAGAATCTCACCCTGACTGGCACCAACTGGCAAGTTTCTGGCAGGCATCTCTGCATGGCTCAGCCTCCAGCATAAGATCATCCTCAAGCTGTGAGCTCTTTTCTTCAGTAGCAGTGTGGTGCCCTTCATGAACAACCTCCAGAGCATCTAGGAAATAAGAAGGAATAATTTATCCAGATAGCTTTTTAAAAATTATTTATTTACTTTAAAAATATATAAATAAAAATAAAAATAAAAATAAACTAATCTTGAATAAAGTAAAGATAAAATAATTCAAACAGAAAATAATCCCAAAACAGAGGTAAGCACATTATTCCTCATTCCCTTTCCTTTGAAGGCCCTGTGATTGATACCTGACAGTGCTGGTTGCTCTTTTAGGACTCCGAACATTGATCGCTTGGCAAGGGAAGGAGTGAAGCTGACACAACACATCACTGCAGCTCCACTTTGCACCCCCAGCAGAGCAGCATTTCTCACTGGGAGATATCCCATTCGATCAGGTTTGCCTTGCACAGTGAAGTGGCCTTTAAACATTACTTTGTTGCTGAATGGAACAGTGCTATATGGTGGGCACAAAAGAAATGAGGGTGCTGTGGACATGAAGGCAAATGAAGACTCTGCAGCTAGGTCTAATACCTTTGAGGTTTCGTCTGTATGTATGGGGTACAGTGAGTCAGCCTGGGGGGGGAGGGGGGGTGGAGAAAGCCAGCTCTGCAGAGTAGCTTGCTACCCATCACCTAGCAACTCTGCTCTAGTACAGCCAGAATGGAGTTGGTACTGCTTTTTGCCTTCAGATATGTTATTACAAAGAACAGGAAAAGTAACGCATCTTTAAAACTCTGGTTGCATTGATTTCTGTTATGGGTTATTTCCCATTTGATAGGGGAAATAGTGCAGCCCTAAACAGAACAGAGTAGGTGTCTGTCTGTTTCCTCCAGGCTGGGTGCAGAGCAAGTTGTTTGCAGGATAGCTTTATTATCTGTGGATCAGAATGAATCTGTCCTACATAATAACAGTTTGACAGCTGTATTATTTTTCTCAGTTCCATTTTTGAATTTAAACTACTGTCCTGTCAAAATGCATTTTTGATCTGAAGAAGTATGATAAACAAGTGGCTCTGTATGTTTCTGCCAGTGACTACAATGCTTGTGCTACTGCAAATGATCCTCAGTGCCTCCATTCCTGAGGCATTTAGAAGCCAGTGTGTAATCCTGTTTTCGTACTGATTACTCCCACTGAGATTGCTGGAAATGCACATGCACTTGCATAGACCCTGTCTCCCATAGTAACAGCAAAGCTAGGACATCTAGTGCTTCCATGGCATATCATACTTTACATTACATCATTTGACAGGATTATGTTACTATATAATGTTGAGTAACAGGTTATGAACCTGCAGATGTGGAGAAGATCATTATGTCATGTAGCTTCTCTGTGGGTATTAGCAGCCATATACTGGCTCTGCCACTCTGCAGGGACATTGTGAATTCCCTGGCAGCCTTATGCAAGGTGAAGTTTGAGGGTGACAGAGGGCCAGAATCTCCCTCCTGAGATCCCTGTCCTCATCACTACACCAGGCCAGCACACTGCTTGCAGCCTGGATGCTACTGCAACATGTAAATGCATCTGTGCAACTGTGCCAATGCAGATTAAAATGGTGCAGTGTGAGCTGCAGAGAAGGATAACTATTGTGCAATGAAGAGATTTAACTCTTTCTTGTCCACCGTCCTAGATTAATACCCCCAAGCTTACAGCATTAGGATAAACATGTAACTTTGTAAAACCAATGAAACCAGGAAACAAGGAAGTGTGTGTAGGGAACATGCTTTGGCAGGGGGGTTGGACTCAATGATCTCTAGAGGTCCCTTCCAGCACCTACAGTTCTGTGATTCTGTGATTCTGTGAAGTACATTTCATAAAACTAACAGTTATACTTGTTGAGCTTTTGGTTTACTATTATATTTTGTAGGAATGGATGCTATAAACAATTATCGTGTTATTTTTTGGAATGGCGGCTCAGGAGGGCTCCCTCCAAATGAAACCACTTTTGCCAAAATACTGCAGCAACAAGGCTACAGCACAGGACTCATAGGTATGGAAATGTTTCTGAATCATAGGATCAATCATAGATTCATAGAATGGCTTGGGTGGGAAGGGGCCTTAAAGCCTACCCAGCCATCACCTCCTGCCATGAGCAAGGCTGCCCTGCACCAGTTCAGGCTGTCCAGGTCACCATCCAACCTGACTCTGAGAGCCTCCCAGGATGGGGCACCACAGCTCCTCTGGGTAATCACCCTCTGAGTAAAAAATTTCCTCCTAATATCTAATGACCTAAACTGTGCTTCACCCATATATCTCAATCAAATTCGTTGGTTTATTTAGCAACTGCACATTCCTCAGCTGTAATATTTGTATTTCCTGATCCAAGCATATTGTGTTCTGACCAAAAAGAGTCTCATGAAAGAAAAAATGTCTGACAAAAAGAATGACCTTTACTGTTGGCCTTCTTTCAAGCATGCTGACATTATGTCATCAAAATGTATATTGGAAAACATGATGTTAAATATATTAACTGAATGCCATTCTACCAATTATTACAATGCTATTTAACAAGAAAGCAAAATATGAGTTTCATGCAAATATGCATGTTCCTGCTTTACATGGATAAGAGCAGACTCACAACTTGCACAGGAGGGAACAGCTGCTGATTAAAACAGCGGAAACAGTTCAAAATGTCATGGGATTTGCTCTTTCAAAAACAGAAGCAAAGCAATTATTTCTTTTTAAGTGCATCATGCCACTGTAGTTCAACAATATTTAAGCACAACCCACAAAACATTACATCCTGCAGCATTAGTAGAAATTCCATTTTGCTTTATATTTTACAGGCTTTTTAAAACATGATCCAGTTTGAAATGATTATTTATCTTAGGTATATCACATGGCATTGCAGACTCAGGAAACACAAAAGTTCCTGAGATGAATATTCAGTGATTTGCCCTACCTCATCCAAGCATCTAAATGCCCACAGCCAAAATCTACGGCTGACACAAAAGAAAGTAACAGTTGCACAAGAAAACTGAATTTACTGGAAAAAAAAAATATATATATATATGTCAGCAGCAATGGATTTATATTCATCCAGCAGAATAAATGGAAGACATAAAGAGCAAGAGCAAACAATGTGAATTTTTCTGTTGGATTTGTAGCAATGTCTTTTTAGTTGTTTTAAACCGCTCATAAAATAGCCTGTGCCCATTAGACAAGATCTTCAGCTTGGCTTCAGTTTTTAATCACTAATGAAATAACCAGATTTGTCCCCACTTTGAAGAAGAATTGCCCTGCAGGGAGATTGCTGCATCCCACCTGGGAGATATCTAGCAAAATGTGCCACCATTTTTCCTGGAATCTTAGCTATAATCACATTGTAGACCCCGAGAGTGTCTTTTAGTCATGTAGTTTATCTAGATTGACAGATTCTGATTAAATGAACTTTCTTGGTAGAGTGGCATAAAAGAAAAATTAAAAACTACTAAAAAAAACCCAAAAAACATAAGAATAAATAACATTCAAGTCACAAAGCAAGAAATCTTAAATCGCATCCACCCGTACCATTATAACTGAATGTCTACTAAATTATTGCGGCTGAATTTGTCATTGGTTTGTTCTGCACACAACCGGTTTAACTGCAAAGTTAAATCCTACTGATAAACTGTGGTTTGATGGAAATACTTTGCAGAGTCCTTGCATGTCATAAAGCCAATGTTTTACAACATACATCCTCAAAGAATAGTTTATCTTTATTAGACAATTTAACTTCTGCAGTTTTGGGCTTTTTGGAGCATATCAAAAACCTTTATCAAACTCACTTAGAGATTACGGTGTCAAAGTACATCTGAAGTACAAGGATGCTTTAGCTGAACCTGTATTTATGATCAATATATCGACATGTTCATTACAAATCTGTTTCATTTTATAGCTGGCTGTAAATATGTTAAAAGGTAAACTGAATATAGATTTTGGCTGTAAGTAATTCATACACCTGGAATATAGTTTTCCCCTTTCTTTATACTAACATCCAAAAAGTAACTTATTTTCTTTGCTTAGGATAATATATTTCAGTAAGTTCAAAGTTCTTTAATCCACAATAAGAACTGGTTGCAAATTAGTTTTTTAGTTAAATTCTGAGGGTTCATTTTGATCTATAAATCTGAGATCCAAGGCCCCCACTGTATCAGAGGTTGTAAAAAGTAATTAAACTACACCTTCTGTATAAGACAAAAGAAGTAGATTCTGAATCAAAGATATTCTTGAGCCTCAGTGTTTGAGCCAAAGGAGCTGACTTGTGTTTCTGTGTAAGTACATAACCAGTCTGACTGCATGGACTTAGAAGGAAGGAACAGCATAATATTAATGTGCCATTCATTGTAGTAGTGAACATCTGATCATGAAAAAAAAAACACATGGTATTATAAAATGCTCCAAGGTCTGTGCTTTCCAAGGTCTCCCTTCTCCCATTTCATACCTGACAGGTCTTCAGGAAGGCCATACATTTTGAAGAGTGTGAAAAAATGACTTTTTCCATATATCTAGTTCCTTTCATAGTCCAGACTTATTTACATTTGATCATAGCTACAGAGCATGAATATGGATACAGAGAACTAATAACTCTGGTGGAAATGTATAATGTATAGTTGTTATCATTCATCAGTTATAGGATATACCCTATTTTATCCATACATACTTAATATGCAGAAAAAGATACCACAAACAAGGGGGGAAAAAAAAGAAAAAAAGAAAAAAGGAAAAAAAACAAGGAAAACAAAGAATTTTGAGAACTGCTTTAATAAAGAAAAGTTCATTTTTACATACTATTTATTTACATTTTAATAATATACATTTTCAGGGAAGTGGCATCTAGGCGTTAACTGTGAACACCGAAACGACCATTGTCATCACCCTTTGAACCATGGGTTTGATTATTTTTATGGGATGCCTTTTACACTAATAAGTGATTGCCAAACGACAGAAGAACCAGAGATGGATAGAGCCTTCAGAAGGAAAGTTTGGCTTTATACTCAGATGATTGTCCTTGCTACACTCACCACTGCCATAGGGAGAATCACTGGCTTGATTTCTGTCCACTGGAAAATAGTGATTTGCCTTGCTGTGTTTACTCTCCTTTTCTTTGTGTCCTGGTTCTCAAGTTATGGATTTGTAAGATATTGGAACTGCATTATAATGAGAAACCATGAAGTCACTGAGCAACCAATGGTGACAGAGAGGACTACATCTTTTATCTTGAGAGAGTCCATTTCATTTATTGAAAGGTAATGTGAATTTACTTTGCAAACATTTGTTCTGTTTTTTTGTTTATTTGTTTTTTGCATGTCCTTCAAATTTTAAACATTTTTCTCTGTGAAGTCTTTGTAATTTCTTTAACAGAAAGTAGAATAACGAATATTATTACATATTAATAAAGATTATATAGTATTAAAACAAAACACAATGCAGTCATTGGCCACAGCCAACATGGGTTCATGAAAGGAAGTCCTTTTCAACCAACTTAACCTCCTTTGTTTGACAGCACTACCCACATAGCTGTCAAAGGGAAGCCACTTAATGTAATCTTTCTGGATTCCAGCAAAGCTTTTGATACTGTTTCTCACAGTATCCTTCAGGACAAAATGTCACGCATACAGCTAGACAAAAACATAATGTGATGGGTAAACTACTGTCTGGGAGGCCAGTTCTACTAAATGGGGTCAAAGTGAGGTTCTACAGGGCCAGTTCTCTTAATTGGTAAATGATAGCAGAACTAAGTTTCCTGGCAGGGGAAAGAAAAGCGATGAACTAGCTGTATCATGCAGACAATGTGGGGGATCAGTGGCAGGTGACAAACTTCTTCATTTCAGTAGTACTGTGATATTTTGCAATAGCAGAAAGTGGAGCTTCAGTATGAAACATTTCTATGCATCACCTGGGGGGAAAAGTGAGAGGGTCAAACAGTATTTTATCAGACAAATCCTAATTGCTGGGTGTTAACTTACAGTGTAAGATGTTTCTGAGTTGAAATATGTATGTAAATCATAATATCATTTTCCATTATGTCTGAGCTCTGTATGTATTGAGACCCTTCCTCCTAGTAACCAAATGTCAATTTCTGTTTTGTTTTAGAAATAAGCACAAGCCATTCCTCCTCTTTCTTTCCTTTTTACACTCCCACACCCCTCTACTGACAACAGATAAGTTTCTTGGGAAGAGTAGCCATGGTTTATATGGTGACAATGTAGAGGAGATGGACTGGATGGTGGGTAAGTCGCTAGCAGATAAAAATGTATCCAGCTACTTAATGACTAGCTGCACACAGTGAAGTGTAGTAACACATCCTATAATAAAAATGCAGCTGCCAGTAAAAGAACAAGGAACAGAATTAACAGTGGGAAGGAAAAAAAGTCCTAATGTCTGTCACTGTTGGCTTACACTGTTAGCTTTTTATTTTCTAGTCTTTGATCAAAGGAGTCTTTCCATTCTGCGTATGCAGAATCTAAGTTTTTGCTGCCTTGAATAATGCTTTATTTACATAATTTTACAGCACATTTCTCTTTTTTACAATATAGGCTCCTGGTCTGTAACCATCATTCTTGCACTCTCTTTTCTAAACTGCTAATTATAAAAGAGTTACAGCATGTCATCATTTTTTGCTTTTGTAGGGAGTGAAATACAAATATAAATCTAAGTCCTGCAAAACTTTTCTTTTAATAAACATTGATTGTACCTACATGGATTAATGTTTGCAAGTCAGAGGCTAAAAGGTATATTGTGTGTACTATATTTTTAATTTTTTAATATATATGCATTCTTGTGTTTGCAGGGCAGGTTCTAGATGCTATTGACAAGGAAGGTTTGGAAAGAAATACATTAGTTTACTTTGCCTCTGATCACGGTGGATGGCTGGAAAGGCAAGAAGGCAAAAGGCAGCTGGGTGGTTGGAATGGAATATACAGAGGTAAGATGGTGACAACCCAGCAACAACTACAGTATTCAGGGTACCACTAAAGCTTAGGTAAGACTGCATGTTTCAGAATTAACGTTTTTATCACTGGGAGTTAATTATTATGCATACAAAAATGTACACAATTCTAGCATGTGCAAATAGTTGCACGATGAGGAACTGGCACTTCCTCAAGGGAAAACTGATTGCAAATTGATTGTTATTCCATATGCTTAACATCCATAAATGTTATAAGATCTGAAACTTTGCTTTAACTGCAGCAAGTATTTTATATGGTTGTAAAAGAGGAGAACAAGGTTGGGAAATTGCTTAGTACTAAAAAATGTTATCAACTCTGAGTTCTAATGGTGCAACATGCTTATAAAGCAACAAAAAGAAGTGAGAATAGAAGGTAACTTGAGGAGCAATTGAGTGAACACATTATCAGTGGTTCTAATGAGGAGCTTAGTGGTAAACTCTAAGAGGATAAGGAAAACTCGTGAAGATAATGTTAGAGAGTTTATGCTAATACAGAATATTCATCTAAAATTTCTCCTTATTTTAAATTAACCATTTATTTTAATGAAAATTTGGGAACTTTTTGTTTGTTTGTTTGTTTTCAATGAAAGGTGGAAAAGCTATGGGAGGCTGGGAAGGAGGAATCCGTATCCCAGGGATATTTAGATGGCCAGGAGTGTTACCTGCAGGCAAAGTGATCAGTGAACCTACGAGCCTTATGGACATTTACCCCACAGTAATTCATTTGGCTGGAGGAGCAGTACCTCAGGACAGGTACTAACGAGTGTCCTTATTCCTCCCTTTCTCTCAAGATAATAGAAGATTTATTTCTGGTATATATTCTAATGGTCTGACATTTTCTTTTCCACTCCTGCTCCTTTTCTAGGCACATAAGTCACTCTAGCTCAGTCACCTCTTCTCTACATTTGATATGCAGGATCAGCTTGTGGTCTACAAGCATCTTCTTTGTTCAGAGCTGTCAGTTCCAACCAGAGGTGTCCAGAGGGAACACAGAGCTGTACAGCTGTCCCCAGTCTGATGATCTCCATTTTTTCTTTTAGAGTAATTGATGGCCGAGATCTGATGCCTTTACTGCAAGGAACAGTTGATCACTCAGAGCACAAGTTCCTGTTTCACTACTGTGGCACTCATTTACATGCTGTGCGATGGCACCAGAAGGACAGTGAGTACAGCTATTATTGCCCAAGAACTCAATTTAGTCTGCAGGAGGACAGATTTATTTGCCCTTTTGAGAGGGGAATTCAAGCTTTCCAAATAGTTCCACATGTAAGATGATAAAGAACATTACCTGTACTTATGTGACACAAAGTATTTGCTCATGGCCTCTAAGTATATGACATGAGTTCTGTAATACCAAGCAGAATACTGGAGTTCAGGATGGGTCTTGCCCATCTATCTATATGAAGAAATTTAGAAAAATCAGAAATCATTTTACAATACTAGTTTATATTTGGTGTCATTTAATTTAAATGACTTTAGGAAACTATATTAGGTAGTTAATGTAGACCAGAAATGCAAACCAATCTCACAAAAATGAACTCTAGGAAAATGCTTGATCCTCTAATGCTTGGTGATAATAACCAACAGTATCATTCTGAGCCTTTTTTCTTTCCTGGCAGGTGGAGCCATTTGGAAGGCTCATTATGTGACACCAAACTTCCGTCCACTCGGGGCTGGGGGTTGTTACGACAGAGGATTTTGCCCATGTTTTGGGGAAGGTGTGACCCATCATGACCCTCCACTGCTGTATGACCTCTCACGAGACCCTTCTGAGTCCCAGCCTCTGTCAGCTGATACTGAGCCACTTTTTGACACTGTAATAGAGCAGATTGAGAGAGCCACTGAAGAGCACCGCAGGACACTGACTACAGTTCCACAGCAGCTCTCTGTGTACAACATCATCTGGAAGCCGTGGCTTCAGCCCTGCTGTGGGACGTTCCCGTTCTGTTGGTGTGATAAAGAAGGTGATGATAAACTTGCTGACCTATAAAGGCAATAACTGAAGTTACCCAAGGTTTTAGATCATGAATATTTTCTCTGGGGTGTGTTTATTAAAGGATTGTTTGTTTAGGTTTTTGGTTTTGTTTTTAATAGAGACTTTATTTAAGAATTGTTACAGTGAATTGCACAGTATTTGGTAAAGGTGGCTTTAGACTGGACGCTCTCAGGGAGAGATAAGAGTAGTGTGATCTGAAGAGCATGTTTTAGTTTGTATTTGCTGACAACTGAATGAATAATTCAATTATACTGAAATGTAATGACATTAGACTTCTACCAGTAATTATACAACTTATCTTTTGTTGTTTATGAATGTCTATTTAAAAGTTTTGCTGTGTTTTTTCTTTTTCTTCTGAATTTGTGAGTCACTCAGGGATTAAGATTTCCTTTCTTTTTTATAGTTAGCAGCAGTGCTAGATATCCCTGCAATACATTTTTGCAGACTTTTACTCCTACCTCCCAAATATTTCCAGAATATTTCTTCACAGAATCTCCTTTAAAAGTAGCTTCCTTCCTTGTAGCCAGTCCCTCCAACAGCAGTGATGATGGCAGCTGGTTAGCCTGGGACTCCTTCATCAGGAATGACTACCTAGTTGAGGCAGAAAGTTTAGAAGCTAGATCTGCATATTACAAGCTGGATCTATCAGTGCTTTCTGAGAAGGACAAGCATTTTCTGACTGCAGTCAGCTGCTCTTTGTAGAGAACACAAAAAGGAAAAAAATTCCCTTTCCAAAACCCCACTGCAATCATCTTCCTAAGCAGCATTAGCAAGCACATAGTGTCATTGATGGTCACACAAGTACAAAGTCATTTAAGCACAGGTCACACAATTTATCTCAGTGCCCTAGAAATGGCTAGGACTCATTTCTCCTTTAGTAAATGTTTAGCTTATTTTGCTTGTATTTACCCCCTTGTTTCCCTCAGTGTTGTACTGTTCCCTGCAATGTTGTGATCTCACACACTTTACAGACTGTTTCTCCCAGGTAAGAACTCAGATGCTCCTTCACTGCTAACTTTGATGAGAAAAAACATTCAGTCATACTGTGACATCTTCAAGGAATGAAGTGAATCCATCATTTCACGTATACTGGATTCTTGCTTAATTACTCCATGGTTAACAGTGTGCACTTTATTTCATATTTGAATTTATTTTATTTCACTTGTTCTTTCTTGGCTAGATTTAAAGTTCATGTTCAATATCCAACATTTTCTGCACAAAAATTTACTTCAGAACAGCCAGCATTTATTATTTTTTAGGGTTTTTTTTCTGAGACTCACTCCTATTCTCAAGCTAGGGATTCTACACCCTCTGGTTATTAGTACTTTTAAATATGTGAATATAAGACCTATGCATATGTCTAAACCATTTCTTTTCCTGCACAGGAACACTTAATAGCACTGCAGGGTGTCTATTTGGGGCTAGAGTGTATGGGAAAATATCTGAGCTAGAACTGGCATCAGTCACTGGTGTTTGCATGTGAAAGCACAGGTATCAAGGGGAGTGAAAGCTTTGCTCCCTGTAGTCTCAAGGTAAGCCTCTGGGCATCTCATGTCACACTTCCAATCTTCTTCCCTCTTACGCTAACAATGTCATAAATTGTCATACAATGACCTAACAATGTCATACCAGCCCTCACTCTCCCTTACTATGAGTTTTATGAGCAAATATTGGCACATGTTGTCAGTCAGTCCATGAGAAGTCATGCTGTACCTTCCCAGCAGTTTCAGGCATAGCTCTTCTGCTATGCCTTCTATGTCTTCTTTTTGACTCATAGACCATCACAAGACTCATCATATTCAGTTCTTGTTTGTTCTTTGTTTGCTCTGCTGCCCATGACTGATTAAACCCACATCATGTGGCACAAGCACCATTAAACTAATTTAGCACACAATCGTTTATAAAAATATGCTTTCAGAAAGGTTATTAATAGTAGATCGAGATCGAGATTTGTTCATTTATTCTTTCAGGGAAGAACAAGTTATCTGGGCAGTTTCTGGACTGCCAAATAACTCAAATTATTATCACATCGTGGCCACTAATCATTAGGGGTCCTGCAGATCATGGAGAATGTAGGAAGCACACCAATGTACCTATGTACATTGGCTCAACCCATACCGGGACTATGAACTTTGGGAGAGTCTTGCCCTTAGCAGCACCAGGTGTTACCTCTGTTGGTGCTCAACGTTGTTTAACTTGCACTACCAAAAACACCAGGCAGAGGGCTCTTGAATGAGCACAGCAGCACACAGGCGCAACCAAATGCAAACTAATTACAATCAATATTGCCACATCAGGGTGAAGCAGCAGGTGTAACAGGGTTTTCCTAGTCATTGACTATCCTCCAATGATCCTATCTGAACAGGCAGTTGATTAGTTTTTTAGGGTAATTTTATCACCACTGTTTTGTCAGTCCTGTTAATTCCTCAGTTGCTCAACTGAACTGATTTTCATGCAAATCCACAGAATACAGAGAAAAAATACATAGACTTTTTAAAGTATTTTAAGTGATTCTTACTTGCAAAGCAAGGGGTTTAAAAGATCCATACACAGAAGCTCATTAATCTTTTCCAGTATCATACTGTTCCTCACAAGTGCTTTGTTCTCAGGCCATTTGTGAGTTGACAGAAGCCTATTTATATATGTAGTTCTGTGAATAAGGTCTTTAAATTGTGATAATTTTTTTTAATGAATAGCTGTGAAGTGTTCTAAAACTATCAGCCTTTTAAGAGGTTTCTCATTCATTGTCAGTATTGTAAATTCAGCAAAAATACTATTTACAACACTAACTTAAATATATATATATATATATATATATATATATATATGGCAGCAACAGGAGAAGAAATTTCAGAGTTGGCAGTCTTAAAATTATATTACAGTAGTTTATGGCTTTGACATACTTAGAGTGCACAAAATGTGTACAAACTGTTTCTGTTATGATTTTATCTATGTCCATAGTGGCTATTCTAATCCAGTTATGAAAGAAGCCTGAAGGTAGAGGATGGTCAATACAGGCATTCTTTAAACAAACAGATCTTCCATTCTTTGCTTTCTGTTTACAGAAGGCTCCATCATGCTGCAGAAAACTACTTGTTTTCTGGAGGGTAATTTGATGCTTCATGCGGTTTCTACAGCCATTCCTTACTAACATTCATACATGTGTGATGTTGGAAAACACATTCTGTGGTTAACATTTATTTGGAAAGATACATGGAATGAAGGCAGGTGTGGATCTGTGATGAACTTGGAATTGCTTCGCTAAGGTAATGTATCATAGAGATTCTTTCAGTACGAAGTGTGTATGTTTAATATAGACCTAAATGAGCCTAAATGTTTTACAGGGTTTCAATAAGAAATTCTCAACCCTAGAGACCTTCTAGTTCAACACACTCTCCCTTCATGCTCATAAATAGCAGTTATTGAGCTGTCCACTTCGATGAAGGCAAGGATTTGCATTTGGTAAGCTGCATTGCTGTGGACTATTGTCTAAAGTGAGAGTTTATACATGTAATTCAGATGTAGACTACTATATTATAAATACACCTATGTAAGGGATGAGATTTGTTAATTTGAGAAGTTATCTCAGCTGCCCTAGGGTATGAAATGTCTTTCCAAAAATGCAGTCTTCCATAATGTAGGCTATTGCACTGGTGCAGGCATAATTTTTGTCTTCCAAAAAATAAGGTTTGTTGTTTTTGTCTAATGAAAGCAGACAGCTGTTGTTTGCCAGTGTCCCACCAGAAGGAATGGCATGAAACAAGCATCATTCTCAGGCTGAAGAAGAGATTAACTCATCTGGAGGCACATTTTGAACTCAAAAATTCAAGCAAAAGACAGTAGATACCCTGATGATATACATATGTCCAAAGTAGTAATGGTGGAGGTTATATATAACCCTAGAGGTTATTTCAGCACCTGAAAAGAGAACTGGGTGGAATTTTAGTGTTTATTACTGTGAAAAGTACACTCCAGTAGCCATGAAGTACCTCCTACAGGACTTCAGGTGCCTCTTTGAGCTGAACACAGCCTCTGGGCTAAATATAGGCATCTCCATGCTCACTACAAATGACTGCATCTTCCCTCAGGGGCAATTTCCTCTTAAGACACGAACAGTCATGAAGAAGAACAGAGGCAACAGTGCTGCAGGAAATGTATTTTATTATTCAAATAGTAAAGTGACTGTGAATCTGGGTGACATTTGGACTAAGATGCTGGCCTGAATATGTGAAGATGGTAAGCTGAAGCGATAATTTTTCTTTTCTGTGCCTGTAGCTCAGTATCATAGAATGTGTAATTTGTATCTCTATTTTCAGTCATCAGTTATCAACTTCTTTTCTTGGCCAAGAAGTACTTAATCACAGGTTTGAACTCCTAGTGTTTGTCAACCCTGTGTCATTACAAGTACATGGAAATTATTTATACATGGTTTAAAACAATCAGTGGAAGGTCCATGTGAGCTTGTAGTACAACAACCATGTAGTAGAAAATAAACCTGGGAGCCAATTTGAGAGAGAGAAAAGAAAAAATGTTTGTTTCACTCCTTCACAAGGTAAGTTTTATAAACTCATTCTGTACGTAAAATAAATCATACAATTTCTGCTATGTTCAGGAACCTAGAGGTTGGGTCCTCATGTTCATAGCATTTCGCCTTCCTGAGTCAAACCATCCATTATGACACAACAAGGGATGGCATCATATGTCTTTTATAAACCAGTACATTATTATTATATAGAAACTACTCCAGTAAATACTGCTATTTCCAGATTCTACATCACTCAGGGTTTCATTTACTGACAGTAACAGTGGGCTTGTGGTTAGCAGCCCTGGGATACTGGGCCTAGGAATAAAGATCCTTTGAAGCTGTGCAAAGTACATCAACAAAACTGTTGCCAGAGTGAAATAGTGACATGAAAGGGAAAAAATAACATGATTTATATTCTAGGCAAAACACATTTGAATCAGTAAAAGGTTGACTAAATAGCCTCCATAGATGAAGAATGCCCCTAAGCAAGATTTTGTCCTGTGTTGTGATGGTTACTGTAGCCCTTTAGACTGCATAATTCATAGGTTTAGTGTGTTTAGGATAGCTTTGATAAACAGCTCGTGCTTTCTTCAACCAAATTACATCAGGACAGTGAAAGCCCTACAAACTATTGCATGTTTAGGCCTTGACAGATGCATTGCTCTGAGAGCCTTGGAGATGGAAACTTTTCCCCCACTGGGACAAATGTGCACCCGGAGGTGTACTGTATAACTCAAGCAGGTCTGTGTTGCCTCTCCTTTCCTCATTTATTTCACTTTGAAACTGTTTGTGAAATGGGCTAGGCCCTCCATCCGACTAGTTTTTGAGAAATCACTGAATCTCTTGCTCATGTTCTACCTCTAGGAATCTCCCAGAACCCCTTATGATGGGCCCCTTCTCTCCTTCAGGATGCTCAGTGATGAGTTATGAAGTGAGAGAGGATAAACTGCTGTCTTGCTAACGCAAGAGAAGCCTACAAAGTCAGTGGCAGCCTCTGCCAATATGCAGCCTTCAAAAACAAACAAACAAACAAACAAAAAAAAAAACAGGGAAAAAAAAAGAATGAAATATGAATAAATGTGGAAATCATTTTCTGTAAGAGATTATTCCTATTCTGAAATATTCAGTCAGTTATCCCTTGAGGTAAGAGAGTAAATCCAAGCAGACTTGCACTCATTCCCTCTGCCAGAATTCCAGGTGGAATGGTTGGCTTATAGAGGATTTTTGTTAGCTGTGTATCACATTTTGCTCATCCTGTGAAATAGCCATCAGTTTGACAACCCTATCCTTTTCTGAGATTCCTTCTTTCAAGAAAAGCTAACTGTCAAACTGGCACCTTTAGAAAGCTCTGAAAACCAACAAATTATATATGTCTCTATCAGAAGCTCCATAAAGCCTGTCACTAAAACGATTTTGATGTATTAATTTTTGGAGGAGTGAAATGGAGTCTTCATTCTTATGCTGAGGGTACCTGTGGGTGCCAGTCAGCTGGCCAGTGTTTTCTTAGAGCAGTACCGTTGCATGCTTTCTGAAATACCTTATTTGCTAATATCTCACTGCCCTTGAATGCATGACTGATCTTTGATGGGCACTTAGGAGTCCTGTTTCCATACAGATTTCTACCACCAACTGACTCGTACCTACAACCTTACTTTCTCACCTCTGTAAAGAGAAGCGTTCCACCTGAGTTGAACAGAACTGATATCTCTCCAGTCTTTGACAGACCATGAAACTCACAGTCTATTATTTTGACACAAGTAATTTGGATGTCTTATCTACTTAGCCTCTGAATTTCACTGAACACATAGAAATTCAGTATCCTTGCAACTCCTAACCTCCCAAATTTTTTTTATAATTACACATGCATAAGTTGAATTTTGGAAAGCTATCTTCAGGTTAGACTATACAAATTTAATCCACAAAACTATATCAAATAACACCATTTGTTGATTCACTCCTTCAGGAAGAGAAACACCTCACTTGTTGTAGAACACCATATCATACAACAGTAGGATTGGAAACATATTGTCAAATACTAGTCAGTTTGTCCAAATTTCTTTCCTCTCCAAATCGACACACAGCTATTTCAATACAAGCAATTTGCCAAAATCAATCTTCATTGATTGATTCCCTTTATAATCTGTGGTTTATACCTCTTTTTAGTGGGTGACCGATGTTATAGAGCGGCTACCAATTTCAGTAGAATTTTGTTTAGTAAAAAGAAACAAATGCTAAGAGCTAACAGACTCTAGGTGAAAAAGCTAAAGTTTATATTTTGATTCTTAACATTTAAAAATATACATACTTCCAGAAAGCCACCATCAAGATGTTTACTGTGAAATCCATAATGACCACAGTCATCACCTTTCAAATGATGGGTTTGGTTATTTTATAGAATGGTTTTTACCTTAGTGAAAAGCTGTCGGATAGCCTCTGTGATTGATGAGAGCTTTCAGACTGAAGCTCTGGCTTCATAATCAGATGACTGGCTTCATTATATTCACTACTGCCTTAGGAAAACTTGGGGGTTGGATATCAATCATCTGTAAAACAATCACCTGTCTTGCTGGGTTTGTTCTCTTGTTCTTTGCACCCTGTTGTTCAGTACTGATTTGTAAAACCCATGAACAGGGTTATGATAAGAGCTCATGAAATTTTAGCATAACCAGTGATGATGGAAAAGACTTTATTTCTTGTCCAGAGGGAAGCAGCATCATATATTGAAAGTTGAAGTGTATTTTTCCACAAATATGCTGTTGTTTCTGGGGCACGTTGCTTCTCTGTTTGAAAGAAGCAAATTGCTTTAAGCCTAGTTTTCAAAAGTGAGACTGACTTCACTGATGATATGTCTTCATTCCAAAATCTAAGGGAGCCCTAAGGTTTCCATAACCACTAGCTCTTTGGAGGCACTCAGCTCCCATCACAAATTGCTCTTTCTTGGTATTGTAGGCTTTGCTGTGACTCAGCCTGCCAAATGGGTTGGTTTGAAGGACTAGCAATAAAAAAAACCTTACTGTATTGCCTATAGCTTGGGATATAAAGTCACAAAAATTCCAAAACAACCTATAAAGATGCAGTGACTAACCCTGCAGATAAAAGCTAAGCACAAAGATGCATCTAATTATTGCAGTCTGCAGTTCTGTGAGTGAAAAAAGAACAAATGTGTAATGTACACTAGCTAACACCGGTTAATTCAACAGAAAATATCTACCAAAATATTCTCAAAACCTAACATGTCAAAATAGCAAGTATTTTTAAAAATCCATATTCAATCCATGTGAAACATTCTGGAATATCAAGAAAAGATTGCAGTAATGCATTGCAGTGCAGTGAGCATGAAGTGAGTAAAAGCTGGTCTGATATTTAAAAACAAAAAGCTTCCGTTTTATCCTCGGTGTGGACTTTTCCCTCCTCCCCTGGCAGGCTCCAGCAATCTCTTCCCAGCAGGCCTATGCTCACAGCCCTGCTCGGCCTCTCCCTGCAGCCAGGCCTCACAGAACGGAGGGACCTCATTCAGTATCTGGTATCTGCTACTGCTTGGATGGGCAAAAAGAGTGTGGGTGGGGCTGGAAGAGCATGCAGTGTTCAGCAGCAGTTGCTTTTCTTCTCTCCTTCATGGCTCCTGGCCAGCTCAGGGTTTTTGAGGTTTTGGGGGTGAGGGGCAGGCTGTCTGCTTTCCTTATTGCTCTTATAAGACTTGTTGTGGTTTTGTAGTGGTGTACAAGTGCATTTTGCCTTGTGGTTGCTTCTGTGTAATGCACACTGATCTGGCTGTGGGGCTCCTTTTGCAGTTCCCTATATTGTGTTTGTGTCTTCCCTTCCTGCCTGCACTCCTCTGCCTTCCTGCATTGCTGTTCTCCCAGCTGCAAATACAGTGCACATGTGTGTCACAGCAGCAGCCCAAAGCCAGGAGACACTCTGAGGACACTGCCAACCACGAAGCAAAAGAAATCCCCCTCTTTTATGATGTTGGCCCTTGATATCATGGCTGCTACAGCTGAACCTGCCTACCAACATCACATCACATGTTGGCCTCAAGTTGTTCCGGGGGTGGTTTAGGTTGGATATCAGGAAATACTTCTTTACAGAAAGTAACAGTTGTTAAGCACTGAACTCCCCACCGAAGTGGCTGAGTCACCATCCCTGAACGTGTTTAAAAGCCATTTGGATGTGATGCTCAGAGACAGGATTTAGTTTAGGGTTGTTAGGCTAGGTTGCCATTGGAATTAATGATCTTTAAGGTCTTCTCCAACGTGGGCAATTTTATGATTCTATGCTGCTGCCGTACAACAGATGGTAGCAGAGGGGCAGTCTAACACAGTGCAGTCTGACATGGAAATGGGGCTGAAGCAAAAATGTGGAACTGAGTGCTGGTGCAGTTGTTTTCCTGCTCTGCCTGCTCCTAGACCATTGCCTGCTCTCATGAGCATCCAGCTGCCTGGAAGCTGTGTAAGGAACCAAGGCAAGGCAGAAGAACACATTGTATGTGTCATGTATCTCTTCTAGAGCCACAATGCATTCTGCAGGTCACATTCTATATTCTAATGTACCACTAACTATGAATAACCTGTTGTGTAGTATGTACACAACATATGTATGTAGTATTACAGAAGGCAGAAAGCAAGCAGTTATTCTCACCTGACAGTTAAGCAGCAGCATCCCTCTAATGTTTTTAAGGAGGAGGTATTACTTTCAGCTCTGGTGGTGTGCAAGGATGTGTGGTGGTGACCACCCCAGTCTGGAGGTATATGAGATAAGATTTACTTCAGTCAGTGAGTGTTGCGGTCATGGGGAGATATTTTTGAAGTGGAGGTTTGTCCTTTTTCTTCTCTGTTGCGCATTAATAAGGATAGACTTCAAAATAGGAATATATTCAACTTGTGAAATATTCAGAGGCTGGGGGAGCTGCCTGGAGCCGAGCTGCAGTGAGGGAGGAAGGCAGGTACATAAGCCTGCTTGGAATTGTTATAAATCTAATAAGTAGTCAGGTCCACCCAGTTCAACCACTCAATAAACCAAGCTTTCAAGTTGAATGAACTGTATTCTAAGTCGATTAAGCTTTTGTTACTGGTTGATAAATTCAGAGAAAGAAGTGGTATGGTAGTCATTTGTCATATGCGCATGAAATGTGCTCTTTCAGAAGAGAGAAACTTCTGGATAATGCTTACAGATAATTAAAAATGTTTAACAGTGTGAAATATGTCCACACAGAGTTGATCTGGTCTGTTCCTGCTGCTTATGGCTCTGTTGGATTTGGCTTCATTTAGCAGAATTGTATAAACTGAATTTCTTACAAGTGCTATGACCTTCTATGTGGGAGGCACTAGGCTGAAAAACTGATGGGCATATTCTGCTGATTGTAAATGTAATAATTAAGTTTTTAGTAGATAATGACATTTGCGAGCTTTTCAGCTGAAATGAAGTATTAACATCAGTGACTATTTTCAAGCCAATAGCAAGTAGTTTCATAATTTATTGGTTCAATTACACTTTGAGGACTCCACTGTGGCTTCCAGTCATTCTTTGCCTGGGAGACTTCTACTGAAAATAATTTAGTATCATCAGATTTCCCTTTGTCTGTGCAAAGATTAGACAATCTATAGAATGAGTATTGTAAGATTATTTTGGTGTTATATGGACCAGAAGAATTTGTGTCCTGGGGAGTCGAACTGGGATGAAAACTAAGAGCAGTCTTGCAATAAAGACAGGAAAAAAAAATTGATGAAAAGAAGCTTCCACAAGTTTGGAGCCATTATCTTCAGGTTATCTGAACACTTTAGATGAGAGTGTTCAAACTGGCTTTACTGGAGCTCTGTCAGGTAGCTTGTAAAAAGATGTCTTGTAGCTGCTTGGGAAGATGCTATAAACTTTATCTGTAGTGTCAACAATCAGATGTAGGTTCATGGGCACACAGATGTATTTGCTGTTCTGATAAAATTTTACTGTTAAATGGTTAAACTGGTTTCTTTACAATACCTTATTTTCTTCCATTTTAGGCATTCACTGTCAATCATATTGCGCTTTGTTTGGGAGCATTCTAGCACAAATCACCTGCAGAAAACAGGCACATGTTTTTGTGTGCTCCAACTTCCAAATTCTGGCTAGGTCTCAGCAAAACTTATCAGCTAGAACCTTTGTTTTCTCTCCATGGGTTTATGCACTAATTAATCTGTTGTCTTTGTCTTGAATAAGCTGTTGCGTTCTTTCAATATAAAACACCTTTTTCGACTCTTGAATTATGGTGGCTTTTTTTTTTTTTTTTTTTTTTTCTGACTCCTCTCCAGTTTTTTAAACTTCATGTTGAAAATTGTCACTTTTTGGTCAGAAAAACAGTACAATTCCTCTTAATTTCTATCTTTGAGGTAAAATCACTTCACTGATCTCTCTCTTGTAGTGGGATAAAAGAATTGGCTGAATTATAATTTTCCCCTAACATCATGCTAGTGTCTGTACTTAATTTATTAACTTATTTTCAGGATCGCTGCCTACCAGGAGATGATTGCAATCCTACCTTGCACAGCCATTGCTGCCATTCTATTCAGGTGAACAAATTTCTGGCTCTTCCCTTTGTGTGTTCATTTGTGCTTGTTAGAATTAAAGATGTGTTGTTTGACTTGGCCCACTCTTTTTTTCCAAGCAGTCCAGGGTTCAAGTGAATCATTTTTCCCAGTGCTTTGTTTGCTCTGTCTTTGTTCCCTTCCTTACCCCCACACAGGAAATGTAACTCTGTGAGAAATGATATCATTGTTCTTCCTCACTTATTTTGTTATTCCTCCTTGAATGTGAATTCCACTCTGTTATAAAATGGTTTCTCCCTTTTTGCAGCCCCTTAGACAAGTAATCTAAGGTACCAGGCTCCCATTGAGATATAATATATATAGTATAATAATAATAGTAACAATAACAACAATAATAATAGTAATAATAATAATAATAGATATTAAAACTTTGTTAGAGGATTGTATGCTATAATATCACAGTCCTGTAATTTGTGAGGTGTCCACCAAACATTGGAGTATCACCTTATGAAATAGTTCTAGGTTCAGGCTGCCCAGGGAGGTGGTGGAGTCTCCTTCTCTAGAGATATTCAAGACCCGCCTGGACGCCTACCTGTGTGACGTGGTATAGGGAGCCTGCTTTGGCAGGGGGGTTGGACTCGATGATCTCTTGAGGTCCCTTCCAACCCCTGCAATTCTGTGATTCTGTGACTCTAAGGCAAGTACAGGAGCAAAACATTAAGAGCTCAGTAGATTTTTCGATATCTGAGTGCCTGTGCCAGTGGTTTCTAACCTGTGCTTGGAAGATCACTGTTTGTCACTAAAGCTATGGGTGCTCATCTAGGGTGTAACTCTGTATTACATCTTGTAAATAAAGAGTATGTAGTTAGTAGACTTTATTTTGTTTACCTATTTACTTATTGCAATGTTTCGCACTTTTCTGATTCATTAGACGAATGTTGTGAAATCACCTATTAATACTACCTGCCAAATAATTTTAGAACCAGCTTGATGTGTTTGATGTATTCATGTTTTTAAACAATGTATTAGCCCCATATTGAATCCTCTGGCTATGCCTCCATCACATCAGCATTTCTGGAATCGAATGGGCAGTTTTACAGGTAGAAAATGTTTTGTATTCTGTCACCCATACTGCTTTAAAGTTTTATCAGTGTTTTGTAATGAAACATTCTTCCTCCAAATATTGTTGAAAGGTGATGCTTTCAGCACTAAGCATGTTTTTTGAGTTGTTGTTGCTTTTGCTGTTTGTTTTTATAATGTACTGTAATGCTACATTACACCTTAGCATATAGGCATAAAACTATAAGCAGTGGGTTACCTGAGATGGAATTTCTTCTTGACCCTATCTAAATCCACAAACAGGATTGCCAGTGGAATCAGTAAATACCCATGAAAACAAATACCCAGAAACAGAAAATGCTTTGGTAGGGCTGCAGACATAAGTAAAACAGATTTCATAATTTACTTTATTTTATATATATCTATATATATATAGGTATATCAGACAGATGGGAAGAAGTACTCTTGTCCTCAGCATGGAAAGAATGCCCAAGTGACTGCTTTTGGGGGCTGCTTGTTTCCAGCATTCTTTAGAGACCTTTCCCCTGACCCTCCAACTGAATGCAATAACACTCTGAAGGGTTCATCATGCCAGTTCTGTAACTTTTACAAGATGCTACACCAACTAAAAGGAAACACTACTTAAAATGATCAATCCAAGTATAGAGATTCAAAATTCCTCTGCTGTTTCTACAGCAAGATCTTATCACAACTCTGTAAATCACTGTTTTAACTGAGTAGTACAATGTACAAAAAGAAAAAAGCTAGAACTTTGCTCTTGGGTGATTAAATTCCCATAGTAACCATAGTTACTAATTTACAACTGGGAGTTCATTGTCTCTTCTCTTTACAGAAAATCCTGTGTGTTGTGCTAGCCTGTTAGAGGTGCCAGTTGCTTGTTCGTTCAAAAATATGTTTGTCAACATTAGATCTACAGCACAACCACAGATCCTAGGGTGGTTTTCAGGGGAATTCTCAGCCTGTGCAAGAGACTGAGCTGCCCTCTGTCCATCTAAATTAGCACGCATTGCAGTAATTACATTGTTCAAGTTAAAAATCACTGTCGGACCAGGACCTACTTGGAGGAATGTGTAGCTTCAAATACACTATGAGTATTTATTTAAGAAGTCTGGTACATATGTGTAAAAATGTAAATTCTCCTTTTGCCAGTTATTAAATGCAGCTGAGCGGTACAGGGGTGTTAGCATCTTGGAATGCCAGTAGAAAGGCTACCATAACTTCTCTGACTACACCGATGTGTCTGGTGCAGATGCAAGAAGTGAAATCAGTAAAACTCTGCCCTTCTGCTTCTCACTGAAAGTGAGACTGGGAAATGGGAGTTTTCTCACTGTTTTGATTGTCATACTGCCCATCTACTGCCAGAGGGTTCCCATCCCTTTACCACTCTCAGAGACCCAGATTTAAACAGTTACTTTGTTGTGTTTCAGGAGGTACTTCCTAATATCACTGACTTCATGTCTGCTCTGGAACAAATTTGGCTTTAGTATGGCTGTGGACTCTAAACCCAACATACTTTTGTTCCTGGCTGATGATCTTGGCATCGGAGATGTAGGATGTTATGGGAACAATACCATAAGGTAAAAAAAAAAAAAAGTCTCAGAAAAATATATTTTAAACTATAGAATATCTATCCTGAGTAATTAAACCTAACAAGAAAATAAGAAATGCTCTTAATTCAAGGCAGTAGTAGTTCAGTAATGGGTACATTAAAGTACCTGTTGTTTCTATGCACATTGGATGCAATGCACAGTAAAAGGAAAAAAACATCAAATTTTCATTTCTACAAATCCTAGGTTTCTTCCCAGTGTTGTCAAATACACTCTATGGCTGTGCCCCAAAAAGGAATTCTCCAATGATTACAAGTCATTTTACCCACTGTATCAAGATTTGTTACTGTACCAGTCCTGAAGTATATGCAGAATAACTTTTTGAGGAACTACCCTAAAATTCTCATTTTTTCTTGGCAGTTCATAAAAGTAAGGCTCAGGTTCCTTCACTTCTTTTAAAAATTCAAATTTCATTTTAGGACCCCAAACATTGACCGCCTGGCAAGAGAAGGAGTGAAGCTTACTCAGCACATTGCCGCAGCTCCACTCTGCACTCCAAGCAGAGCAGCTTTTCTCACTGGCAGATACCCCATCAGATCAGGTTGGGCCCATTTTGAGTGACAGATTTCTAATGTACAGAGCTGAGGGACTATAGTAGTCAATAAGAATGAATGGAGGAGAATTCAGCTAATTCCTCACCCTGAGTTAGAAAGTTCACAGCCAGTGTCTGTAACTTTTTATAAGTAACTTGCAATCAGAAACCATTGCCTCACCAGCTGACATCAGCTAAGCTTACAGAATTCAGGAGATCTTTATGATGAAAATAGATAGGCATAGAGAAATGCCAGGAGTACCATTTGTCATTTCTTTAGTACATCACAGCCTGGGCTGAACTGCTGGAATTCATTTGGATGGTGATGGTTAAATATAAGGTTGAAATGGGGCTCTCAAGAGAGAAATGTGGAAGTTCATAGCCAAGACAGTGCAGAAAGTCACAAACTGAAGTGACAATGGAATACTGGATCCACTCACCACATACTTGAGACACCTTTTGGAAGACATAATAGATATTTCCCATTAGGATTTACATGGGAAAATGAGGTGATTACATTAGGAGAGTTAAGTGGACAATCAACGTTGGTAGAGCTGTATCTCCCCTAGCATTACACAACATCCCCCTGAGATAGGGAAATGCAATTGTTATCTCTCATTTTAGATGAGGAGCAGAGAGGCCAAATTATCACATTTACTTGGAAACACAGAAAAGAGAGCCTACTATGTACTATCCCCATCAATTAATTTTCAGCTTGATGGTAAATCTAGTGCTAAGCAGCATTTGCTTTGAAAAATAGCACTTGAATTCAGATGTGCTATTGTTGCTATGTGATGCATCTACCTTTGAGATATGCTTAAATTTACATCTAGTGAGGAACTCTGCTGGCTGCAGGTTCAGCACCTGACCTGAAGGCTGTCAGGAGTATCACAGTCTCTGCAAGCAGAGCACAAATAGCCCTCAGGGATGACCTGAACTATTTCTATCAGGAATGGCTTCCAGCAACAGATACCGAGCACTGCAGTGGAATGCTGGGTCGGGGGGGCTCCCTGCAAATGAAACAACTTTTGCCAGACTCCTGCAGCAACAAGGTTATACCACTGGGCTGATAGGTAAGTGAAAATGTTTTAGTATAATTTTGAAGAATGATTTAATTACATGAATTTAGGCACTGTACTTGTCCCAAATTGTTGATGAACATGAATCTTTCCAAAAGACTGAAGGGACAAAACAACACCTTACCTTGTAATTACAAGACTGAAAATACTGTGATCTCAAGAGCTTTAAGATAATGCTCATATATGTACAGGGCATGTGAATCAGGAAGGATTAAAAACTGACCCATTATTATTATGGGTGAGAGTTTATTTCACTTGGCTTAAGGCTTTTGAATGTTTGGCCCACTGAGGGAGGTTTGTTAACTTTGTTATTTGGTCCAAATAAAACAGTCTGAGCATTTCAAAGGCATTTGGGGCAAAGGGCAAAGAAACTAGAAAAAGAAAGAGAGTAGGGAAAGAAAGGAATAAAATCTGTACCCATAAAACAGGTGATGAAGCACAGGTGCCTCACAGGTGATGTTGTGAGGTCCCAAAGAGGCATAGTACTGTGGCACTTCCCTCAGAAGAGGCCATGATAGAAAGACATGAGAGAAACACTGCCCTGGAGAACTTGCCTTCCTGTCTGTGACATTGATCAGAACTCTACAGTTTCAGTTTTCATCATTCTTTTGCTAAATACTCTAAAATGGACTGGTAAATTATTTCTTCTCTCTTCTGTTCTGCTTTTATTACTTACTCAAGTGATAGATGCTTCTGCAATGGATCCTTTAGTATAAATTTATAGGTATAACCCTTAAAGCCAAGGAGTTCAGCCTTGCCAAAGCACTGTCATCTCCAAGTTCTGGAAATAAATGTGGCTGTATTGAATTGAAAGATAATGAGGCAAAGTCTTCCTGGCTGAGTCTATAATTACTTGGCAAACATATAGACCAGAAAACCTCAAGGTTCTTTGATCCAGAACATTTCCTAAGCTTTTGTCTGCATGCTCTCTTTAGGAGTCTGGGCAGGGATAGAGTGAAAAGTTGTTTTACACCTTTTTCTACTCTTCATATTGAATGGGGACAATGCATAGGAAATAATCTTTCTGAGTCTGGTGATCACAGTATTTGTCAACACTGGCCAAGAGTTTTTTGGATATTCTAGTAAAATTGTAACATATTAAAAGAAGTTGCAAGTAAAGCAATTGAAAGTTAGGACCGAGGTATATTAAAGCAGCTGGTGATTTAGAGTCCATAGTCCCCTGACCCTCATTGAAAAGCAATTTCAATCCCATCCTTAAGTAACCTTCATCTCTTCCGTAGCTGACCTGACTGTTCTGCAGATTTCTCTGTTGATTGCCTGACCACTTGGGGTTCGCACATTAGGTCACATTTACCCATCAAGCACTGGTTCCATCACGCCTCCTTATGTGCTTTGATTCACAAGATTCCCAAGGGAGTACTTGCAGTGTCTCTGTTCGAGTTGTCCACTTAAATGTTCTAATTTTTTTTCATGCTTTAAAACCTTCAGGAAAGTGGCATCAAGGTGTAAACTGTATATCCTCCAATGACCATTGTCACCATCCTCTAAATCATGGGTTTGACTACTTTTATGGCATGCCTTTTACGCTTCTAAACAACTGTCAAGAAAACAAACCTCCAGAGCTGGATGCAGCCCTTCAAGCCAAGCTTTGGCTTTACAGTCAGATAATTGCCCTCACTGTGTTTACTCTTGCTGCTGGAAGATTGATTGGTTTGGTTTCCATCCGCTGGAAGATAATTGCCTGTTTCTCTTTGGCGGGCTGCCTTTTCTTCGTTTCTTGGTACTCCAGTTACGGCTTTGTGCAGCGTTGGAACTGCATCCTGATGAGGAACCATGATATCACTGAGCAGCCAATGAGGTTAGAGAGGACTGCTTCCCTCATGCTGAAGGAGGCAAAGTCATTTATCAAAAGGTAAATGATTGTCTGTAGTTTTCTTTATAAGTGAGAGGAGGCTCTGGTCTCATGGAATAGGGTTGTGTTTTGGTTTTTTTTTACCACGCCAGCTATAGCTGTTTGTTTATAACTTGGTAAAATTCATACCCAAGTTATTTTTATTTTGAAATTTAAATTTTAATTGCAACTACCCACATGGAAAGTGATAATAAATGAATTTTCACCATAAACATCTCAGTATACACTGTAATTTGTAAATAACAAATTTGTTCCATTATTGACCGGTTAATTCTTACATGTTACTCTGCAAGCCTCATTTGTGCTTTTTCTCATAATCCTTATAAAGCATTTACTACTAGCTTCAAGATCCTCTTTGGCCTATACAGCCCTCAATAAATACTTCTGTGTGCCAGACGTCTTTCTGTAAGATGGGAAGAGTAATAATCTTCTTCTTAAAAGTATATTTAAACATATATACTGAAAAACTTTAATGGCCGTCTTAGAAAAGCCATGTAAATCTTAAGGTAAATATAAGACTATTTCCAATTGCATTTAATTAAACAAAGCATCAGAGACATGCAGCTGATTCTTAAAAGCACTACACAAGTGCTATGCCAGTTTACATTTTGGAATCTGACTGAAAACTGTCTGTCTTGTCTACATTTTATGCAAGAAAGCAACAATTAACCAAGATCAACAGGGTCACATTGCATGTGGATACAGCATAGAGTTATTGATTGTGTCTCTGCACTGATGAATACAAAAACTTTTGGAATATTTCAAATGCACACCAAAAATTATGCTTCTTTGTTTTTAAGAAACAGACATGGACCATTCCTTCTCTTTGTTTCCTTTCTTCATGTTCACACACCTCTCTTCACCACAGAGAAATTTCTTGGGAAAAGCCATCACGGTTTGTATGGAGACAATGTAGAAGAAATGGACTGGATGGTGGGTAAGTATTCTTGATGATGGATTTGTTTCAGATATGTATACCTGTGTGTTTTAAAGCTGGAGAAATAATAAAGCCAAGATATCCACAGCAATCTATGCTGTTAAAACCTTATCAGAGCATGTAGCAAAAGATCATTATCAAAATGTTATACATGTGGATTGATCTTTCTAATTGCTTAATTGGAACCCTTCTGTCTCTCTTCTTAAATTTAAGGTGAAATTTTAGATTTTCTTGACAAGGAAGGTTTGAAAAATCAGACATTCACATACTTTGCTTCTGATCACGGAGGACACTTGGAAGCTCAGGATGGTTCTGCCCAGATAGGTGGCTGGAATGGCATTTATAAAGGTAGGAAATTAAATGTAGCTTTACATGTTGATTAGAAACAGAAACACAATGATGTAACCTGGGTGAAGTTTTCAAAGCTGTGATTTACATTGTTTTCTATATTGAAATACCGGTGACAAGCAGAGGTGCTTTAATCTTAAAGTTACTTTTTCTTTCAGTAAAATCTAAGTATTATTGCACATCTCTTTGATAATGGTACTATACAGTTTGATACCTGTAAACTATTTGGTGTTCTCAAGTGAAAGGCACTGAATAAAATATGGCAGATCCCTTTAAAACTCCCCTTTTCCCCCTGGTAGCCCCCACATAGGTCTGTTCCTGATTTACTTGTTTCTTTTTCTTATTATTTCCAGAAATCATTGCTGTCCACCCATTTGATATGAAACAGAGTAAGGACGCATTTTGCCATGACAAACAGCAATAGTTTAGCCCCCTGTATGCCTCTATGCTCTATGTAAATCAGTGATTGGCATAAGACCCAAATGACTTTGGTGATGCACAAAGACCTCTCTCACCTCTGCCTTCTTTTTGTGCAGTGAATTATGATTCAGCCTCCTGGGCAGCACAGCAGATTTTTAAAGCCACAAGATACCTTGCTACCTACTTGGAGGTAGTGAGGCCCTGCAAAGGGATCTGGACAGGCTGGAGAGCTGGGCTGAAGCCAATGGGATGAGGTTCAACAAGACCAAATGCCGTGTCCTGCACTTTGGCTGCAGCAACCCCAGGCAGCGCAACAGGCTTGGGGCAGAGTGGCTGGAAGGCTGCGTAGAGAAATTGGACTTAGTGGTATTGACTGATGCTCAACTGAACATGAGCCAGCAGTGTGCCCAGGTGGCCAAGAAGGCCAATGGCCTCCTAGCTTGCATCAGAAACAGTGTTGCCAGCAGGAACAGGGAAGTGCCCAGTTTTGGGCCCCTCACTGCAAGAAAGACATTGAGGCCCTGGAACGTGGTCGAAGAATGGCAACAAAGCTGGTGAGGGGTCTGGAGCACAGGCCTTATAAGGAGAAGCTGAAGAAACTGCGAATGTTCAGCCTGGAGAAGAGGAGGCTCAGGGGAGACTTTATTGCTTTCTATAACTACCTGAAGGGAGGTTGTATTGAGCTGGGGCTCGGCCTCTTCTCTCATGTAACTGGTGATAGGACTAGAGGGAATGGCTTCAAGCTGTGCCAGGGGAGGTTCAGGCTGGACATTAGGAGGTATTACTTCTCAGAAAGGGTGGTCAGGCAGTGGAATGGATTGCCCAGGGAGGTGGTGGAGTCACCAACCCTGGAGGTGTTCAAGGAATGTTTGTACGTTGTGTTGAGGGACATGGTTTAGTGAGAACTATTGGTGATGGGTGGATGGTTGGACTGGATGATCTTGTAGGTCTTTTCCAACCTTGCTAATTCTGTGACTCTGTGATTCTGTGATACACATTCACTGCATTTTCTCCCATCTGCCCCAGCAGCACTGAATCATTAAACTACCTCCTCCTGTGTCCTGCCATGAGCATGCTCTTGAACAGGAGTCCGGCTTTAGGCTCTGTTACCACCAGTGAACCTCCCATTTCTTGCCCAAGTTTTTGTTTTCCTAAAACAAGTTTCTTCTTTTACAAACCTTGAGCTTTACTGCAGGGCACAGCAGAGGTCAAAGACATGGAATTTTGGCTGAATTATGGTGAATGTTTTGATGCTGAGCAATGGTTGCTGGCTCTTAGTAAAGGTCTTATTTATAGTATGCTTGTTCTCCATCTCATTCCTTATTTCCTCTCTAGTACCAAGATGCTGTATTATGTTAGTTTATGTTAGTAGCAAGCTGGGAAAAGGTGTTTTGCTGCCATTTTAAGTAATGTTTATACCATTTGATTTCATAGTTCAGATTTTTTGCTTCTGGGTTCAGAGATGTTGCATTAGGAAAGTCAGATCCAAATCTTAATTCAAAAACTACAAAAGATGCTGAAGGCATCTGGAAATATTTCTGTGTTAAGAATATGTCTTTCTTTCCAATACTTGAAGGGAGCACATAAACAGGAGGGAGTAGATCCGTTTACAAGGGTGGATAGTGATAGGACAAGGGGGAATGGTTTTAAACTGAGACAGGGGAGATTTAGATTAGATGTTAGGAGGAAGTTTTTCACACAGAGGGTGGTGACGCACTGGAACAGGTTGCCCAAGGAGGCTGTGGATGCCCCATCCCTGGAGGCATTCAAGGCCAGGCTGGATGTGGCTCTGGGCAGCCTGGTCTGGTGGTTGGCAACCCTGCACATAGCAGGGGGGTTGGAACTGGATGATCTTTGTGGTCCTTTTCAACCCAGGCCATTCTATGATTCTATGATTCTGAAGGGAATCCATAGCTACAAAGAGAAGAAATATTTTTTACAGCTGTTTGTTAAGGTAAGATAATAATTCTTAAGTTTTCAGTAGGTTTAAACAGAATATCAACTATTTCTTTAGTCTTGTGTCTGCTGCCTCTGTGAATACTCCCTTGTGAGTTTGCCTTCTGAACTTCTTTATGTTCTTTAATGTACTTGCAGGTGGAAAAGGCATGGGAGGTTGGGAAGGAGGGATCCGTGTGCCAGGAATATTCAGGTGGCCAGGAATGTTACCTGCAGGCACAGTTATCAATGAACCTACAAGTCTGATGGATATTTTTCCCACAGTTATTCATCTGGCTGGAGGAATATTGCCACAGGACAGGTATGGAGATATTTTCATTAGGAGAAATTGAACAGAGAGCATCAACTAAATAACTTTGATGTATTTTTTTTTAATCATCCAAGATCTCTTATCTATACTGTAGTCTCAAGCCCAGTCCAAGATTTTAAGCTCAGAAGCAACCCCCCTTCCCTTCCCCTTCTCATTCCCCATACACACCTGGATATGCCCACAGGTATGCATGTGGCCACAGGACTTGTTCATTTCTAAACAAAGTTCAGCATCACTCAGGAAAAAACTGATAGCTGAGGTTGTTTTGGTATTAAATTAAGAGAGGTGTGGACACATACAGATTCCTCATAACAACATTAAATCCATACTTGTCCAAAAGATTTCTACAAACTCCTTTGAAATTTGATATATAAACAGTTATGAGATCAGTATAAATTTGTCTGAATAAAGAATACTATTCCAGTAGACCAAACCCTAAATGTTGTGTATGTATTACTAACTGGAATGAGTTTACGCAGCTATTTTGAAAATAACAAATTAACAAAATAAATTAAATATATATATATATATATATATATGTATATATATATCTAAAGGATTTAAAATGTTGACCTGGCAATTTGCTGGCTGTGATAATATGCAGTTAATTCTGTCAGGTTTGTCCCCTCCTGAATACGCATTTACATTAGGGTAATCGACGGACGAAACTTGATGCCTTTACTCCAAGGAAGAACTCATAAGTCAGAGCATAAGTTTCTCTTTCATTATTGTGGATCCTACTTGCACGCAGTGCGGTGGCACCAAAAGGACAGTAAGTGTAAATATTCCATGTTAACTACAGTATATAAGATTTCTTCTCTTGATGTATTTCTTGCTTTATGACAGATTTCTTGCATGATGACGTTTATCTGTATTGATCTCTGAGATTCTTGAAGTTGTTCTGCTTGATATATCAGTGATTTTTGCTAGCTAGAGTGGGCTTACAGTTTAAAAATACTTGTAAGTAATAAAGGAGATGTGTTATAGAAAATGGGATGAAAATAGAAGCTGGCTGCCTACTATTACACTTGAAGACTAATATTGTCTTCATATTTTTACTGCTTTCTATCTTCAAACTCAGTACACGGTACAGGTAATCTTATCTGTGGTGATGGGATGGGTGTGTGGCAAGAGGTCTCCTTAGTAAGCAACCACTGAAGACAATTCACCTCTTTTTCTCTCTTGTAGTTGTGCCATAACATTTCTTTCCTGACAGGTGGAGCTGTTTGGAAGGCTCACTATGTAACCCCAGTCTTTCATCCAGCTGGAGCTGGGGCTTGTTATGGAAAAGGAATTTGCCCATGTTTTGGGGAAGGTGTGACCCATCATGACCCTCCGCTGCTGTATGACCTCTCACGAGACCCTTCTGAGTCCCAGCCTCTGTCAGCTGACACTGAGCCCCTTTTTGACTCTGTAATAGAGCAGATTGAGAGAGCCATTGAAGAGCACCGCAGGACACTGACTGCAGTCCCACAGCAGCTTTCCTTGTACAACATTATTTGGAAGCCGTGGCTGCAGCCCTGCTGTGGGACATTCCCATTCTGTTGGTGTGATAAAGAAGGTGACAGCACACAGAGTTTGTGAGATGGATGACTGCTAGCGTGTCCCATGGCTCTGAGTCCTTTGCTGACCAAAATTTCAGAAAATAATCATGTCCTTTGTCTTGCAAGCCAAGTGAATGAAAATAAAGTAATTTTGAGTGAAGATTTACCCCTTTATTCTTCACCACTAAACAAAGATTTAAGGAAATCCTGTCCGGTGTGGTAAAGAACTTGAGTGGAGACATTTTTTTACAGATTTAGATCTAAGAGACAGCTGAAGAAGGGCATGCCTAAAATCTGTCTAGTTTATGCCTGCTCAAGCAGGACAATTTGGAGAACTCTGAAGAGACACGAGTATATATCATGCTGTCTCAGATAAATCTCTGCATGTTTGCAATTGTGCGCCTGTGGTCTATGATTCATGGGCATTCTCTATCCAACATAGTAGTTTGTCATTATTGGTTTCTGCATTTTTCTGTCATTCGTGCAGAAGTAAGACTGAGATGTTGAATGATTGTGATTTTGTCAGGGACAGTTCTCAGGCAGCTTTACTGCATTGACAGTAACACATACCAGATGAAGTTGGAAATGCTGAAGAGCAGTATAACTCTGCAGTAGTGACAAAGAAGAGGGAAGCAATTTGCCCTTCAGTAGGAGGTCCTGGTGCATATTATGTTGGCACGCAGTAGTTTTATTGTATAAAAGATGCCAATAAGAACGTTTTGGATAAATAGCATGCACTGTTTCGAAGTCAGTTAGCAAAATGTGGTCTTTTTGAGGCTCACAGAAATTAATGTTTAAAATATTTGGCAGTCATATATTAACAAACAGTAGCTCCTAAAAAGGGATCATGCCAGTACTAGTTTAAAAGAAAACAACAAGAACCAACCAACCAACAAAAAACTAAGCAGTATGACCCTAGCTAGGCTTGCTATGGAGGCACATGACTCTACTGAATCTGGCAGTGAAATTGCAGAGACTTTAATGCTTTAAACTGTATTACTGACTGTTCTTCACAGGATGTAGATGAAGTCAAGTTTTATTATAAGCACACTGCTACAACTCTGTAGAGAAACTGGGTTTTGAAGTGAGTTAATGAAAAGTGATTGTTCATAGGTTTTTTTCAGATATTTTTTCTTTTTTTTCCCCTGCAACTGCCCCTGCAAACACTTTACTTGCTCAGCCAATCTGCGTCAGTTTTCTTATCTCAGTGTTTTTTCATAAGCATTACATAGAGGTGAAACATATTTCTGTTTGTGTTATTTCATTATTATTTCATTTCAGTTCCTTTACTACTACAGAAAACTTGTCAGGGTTATAAGGGGAGGTATGAATGCCTGCACTTCCTTTTAGTACCCAGACTTGAGGAAAACAGTGGCAGTATAATGCACCGAGTGACTCAAAATTAAGTCTTTGCTGGCAGAGAATTTGCAGTAGTGAGCATAAAACATCTCCCCGTGCTTTGGTGCAGTGAAAAACCTGCAGAAACTGAAAAAGAGGAAATAATGCAGGGCTCAAACTGCTTGGAAACGTAACGTTCAATCTGCTTCATTGTTATAAAGCTTTTTTCTTTTACCTTACAAAATATCTTGGTTCAAAGCTCAGTTGTATTGAAGACAATATATAATTACAGCTGTTACCTCTGCAGTTGGTCACTAACTTAGTGTTGAGTAACAGGATGTAAGGACTGTAAAAGCAGAATGCCCCTCCATTTCCAGACATAGATTTGTAATGAGAAGAAAATTCAAAGTTTATTTTTTCTTTTCTTTTATTTATTTATTTTTTTTTTTTTTAAATTTAAAGACAAACCAGCAGCAGCATGAGCACATCTTCAGTAGTCATCTCATGGTAAGAACAATGAAAACAGCCTAGAAAAGCTGAAATAAAAATGTAGTCATAATTTGGATCAAAGACAGATATAAATTAATACTTAAATTACTGTGAACTTTTAAAGAATGAGGTAATTTTCAAGAGACACAGTTTTTCAAGGGAAAGCTTTGCACCAGAAACATCACAAGCTGCTAAGTAACTGCACTAAATAAGTATTATCTTCAACTAGTTTTTTTGTGAAAACAGACAAATTTGACAACTTACATCTTATGAGGATAATCAAACATAGCCATGTGTTTAAGCAGATCAACAGAAATCCACCTCCAGCCATAGTTATCCCTTCCAATATATTATATGAACCTGCTAGTTTAAACTGCTTCACCTTTCAACCTCAATTGACTCCCGCTGGTTTCTCTCGAGTACAGTGTTAAATTCAGCAATCAGTGTCCAAGGCACCACGGGAGCTGAAATGTCAACAAGTGAACAGAAATGTGTTTCTCTCATTGCTCAATACCTTGGAAAGGATAAAGTGCATCACATCAGAGCTGACTTCCAAAAGAAGTGGATGTGGGGAAGGGAAATACTCTACCTTTAGTTCCTGTGGAAGACGTCTCATTTAATATCTTCAGTGCAGGTAGGTTTAGCTCACCTGAAAATACAATGAGGAAGAAAAGACAACAGGAAAAAAAAGGGGGATGACAAGCCAGTCCTGTTATCCAGTTTGAGATGTCAGAAATCAGGGTGGGGGAAATAAAACAACAGTACTCCAAGTTTGATCTTGTAATCCTTTGAAGCACCACTTTGGAGGCACTGCAATAGAGCAGTGCTAGGCTTTACAGGAATCTGCACAGGATTAACTGGGTAGGCAGCTCAGAGAAGGCAGTGGCCATGTCGTGTCACTGTTTCAAGAATAAAGACTTTGTACTCTGTCTGGAATTTGTGTGTAACCTCAGTGGCGGTCTCACTCAGTGCTCCTGGCAGACATCCCAGCGGCTTCTGCATCCAGAACTGGAGGAAGGGAGGAGAGCAAACACAGTAAATCCACTCCCACTTCCTCCCACACACTTCTCGGGGGATCAGGCTGTTTAGCAAACCAGAGAACGAGAAGGAATTCCAAAGCAGGAAGAAAATGTTTTCATCCATGTTTTTAAAAGGATCCGGCCTTTTTTGTTAGACTTGCTGTTTATTGTGGCTTACTGGAAATTGCTATCTATCTGCCGTTTTCTCGGATTTCTGTAAGTTCAGCAGTACAACAGTAAGTTGCTGTGCTGATTCCTTGAGGATGGTGCTTTTTAGAGTTATGAATTATGGGGTTGTTGTTTGTTGTTGTTGTTGTTTAACAGCTAAGGAAACTTGACAAGCCTTAGGCCCCAGTAGTACAGGGTTTGTTGCACTCATAGATGTCACTGGGAGTGCTGCTTTCAGAAGGAATCAGTCCCTAACAGAAAAAGGTGAATATACATATTTAAACTCATTTAAAAAAAAATAAAAAAGAAAAAGCAAAAATCTCTTCTGGCCCTTCAGTAGGAACACTGTTAGTAAAATGGCTTGCAATAAATCAAGGAGCACCACTTTTTATTTTGCCACAGGCAATGGTATTAAGACTGAAATATCTTGCAGTACTACTCAGCTTCTCAGCTGACATTACAGTGTTGCTAACGGATTGTACCAAGTCTCTGTCTAATCACCACTGCAACTGCTGTCAGCAGTCAGCTGTAGCAAATGAAACTGTGGGGATGCAGTGGAAGGCAGCAGAGATGCTGCACCAGCTTCTTAACACCCATAGGAGTGAAAGAGAAGGAAGGGCAGCAAAGCAAGGATTTCTCATGGTCTGGATATTTCATATTTTGATCACCTTTCACAGTGAAGAAACTAAGATTTCTAATTTACTTCAGTGTACAGCAGAGAGATGAAGTTTGCCAGTCCCAGAGCAACCAATTTATCCTGTGCATCTGGATGGTTGTTTACACAGTACCAGAACAGCATTTTCTGCAGATTTCTTGCTCAGCATCTATTCACAAGCAAAAAGAGTGCATTTCCCAAGCCATTTTTTTTTGTCCAAAGCAAATAGCTGTATTTTTTATTTCAGCAAGCATAGGAAATTGCTTCCTCTCATAAAGTGTCCCTTGAAAAGAAAAAGAAACTGTATATTTAGAAACAGAAAGGTTATTTTGGGGCTTTAAAGTTCAAGGTGAATTCACAGAGTTGGCAGGTAGAAAAATGGGTCTGTTAAACTTATACATGGCATTAAACTTGGAAGTTCTTTATCACAATGATACTTATGTTTCTGGACAGTTTTTAGTAACATTCAGATAGAAGCACCTCCCTAAAAGCAGTAGATGGCTTCCAAACCTTAGTGTCACAGTCATTCTCCAAGAACTGCATAGTAATTATTAGTTCCCAGGCTGGTTTTTATTTGAGGCATACTTTGTCGTTTCTAAGCTCAGTAAGGATTAATTTATTTTCCTGAAGTTAAAATGCAGTTTGGTGTTATGTAAAGAGTGAGGTACTAGATTTACATATCACTGCCTCCTGTTTCACTTAATAGAAAACTTCATTTCTGTGAAGACCAGGAGTTTTGAGCCTGTATTTAGTAACCAATATCTTTAACACTGCTTTAAAGCATTTAGTCTTCTTGCCAAATGTGAGTCATAGAATCATAGAATCATAGAATCATAGAATCACCAAGGTTGGAAAAGACCTCAAAGATCATCCATTCCAACTGTTCACCTATTACCAATAGCTCCCATGAGCCCATCTGAAGTTAATGGCAGTTGAGAGTAGGCTGAGTCCTGTAACACGGCATGCTGTGCAGTGTCCTCAGAAGATCAGATCCTCCTACCTTGAAGGATCTGCTCAAGAGGGCTCTGCAAATAGACTGGCAGAAAGTTGGAGACTGCCTTGTCAAGCCCTAATGCAGTGCATTCCTTCATAGTCAGCCACAGGCAGTGGCAATATGACTGTGATAATACAGGGTAGTCAATGAGCAGCTTCACAGACAAGATCACCAGAGCTGCTGGATTCTCTCTCTTTTTTTTTTTTTTCAGTTTTACATTTTTTTTTTTTTTAATTTTATTTATTTTATTATTTTTAGTCAGAATAATATGACAAATGATGTGCCTTTTTCATACAAGGAGAAGCCATGATGCTTACCAGGAAAGGCAGTGGTAAGAAAATATATGCAATATAAATATATGTCTTTCTTGTATTTTTAAACATTGTGCATAAGAAAATGTAAACAGATCTCTAAAGGATAATAATTGTTGAGAATCTAAAAGCAGTTAATATGGGTTTAGAACTAGATCTCATAGAACCATAGAATGTCTTGGGCTGGAAGGGGCGTCAAGGATCATCAAGTTCCAATACCCCTCCCACAGGCAGGGCAGACAGCTGCTAGATCAAGCTGTAAACCAGGCTGTCCAGGGCCTCATCCAACCTTGGCCTGAACACCTCCAGGGATGGGGCATCCACAGCCTCTCCGGGCGATTCCAGAATCTAGAAAAACTTCCCCCTGACATCTAATCTGAATCTCCCTTTCATAAGTTAAAAACCATTTCTCTTTTGAAGCCTTTCAACCTGTTTTTATTTGATAGAAGACAGAGGTTTAGGAGCATAAGTAGTATATTACATTTAATATTGATTCATTGTGGTATCTCTTAATGAACTAGCAATTAGTAGATGTATTCTAGTATATGTACTTAAGGTGAACTATCTCTCACAGATGCACTGAGCAACTAAGATATGTGCTGAGATAGTCTTCTAGGAAAATACTCAAGGTTAAGCCCACGGCTGCAACTTTGCTTCTGCAGATGATGCATGAATGTCAGTGCTATTCGTAGCGCTGTGCCCAATGGATACAATACTCCAGCTATTGCCATTTTAACCAGTTGCACGATATGGAAATGTCTGCTGAGATTGGTGCAATTCTCAAGAAAGAAACACACAAACAAAATTCTTGTGCAAATGAAAATAAATGAAAAAAAATACAGGTTTCAGAAAATTCAACGTTTGTAAATATTCAGGAGCTCCATCTGCTGGCAGTGTTTGGTAGCTCTTTGCATCTGGACAGTCCTAATACTTTAAGTATTAAAAGTATATTATAAAGCTTGCATATGTTTTTATTCAATTTCCCTTTTAATTTTAACCTCAGGAGCTGCGGAAGCATTTGGCTCATTTTGTGCTTGTTTCTAAGAAGCTGTGTATCGAGTCCTCCAAAACCCAATTTTTTATTGATACTGGCTGATGACCTTGGTATTGGAGATGTGGGTTGTTATGGCAATGATACTATCAGGTAAGAATTCTACAAAATAAATTACCCCATCCTGGTAAATTTCAGTGGGGGAAAAAATACTGATGGCAGTATTAGAAATTTCTTATTAACAGATCAGTTTATCTAGATACACTTTTTTCCAAAGCATGTTTAAAGTCAATGTTCTACAGTAATTCCTATTGGAATAAAAGTTATACAACCATGCTTGAGTGACTTTCATGGATTTCCAGTTTTCAGTATGTAAGTCAGAAATTAGTAAATGTGCATGTGCCTCATATTTTTCATCTATGCGTATAGTTTGTATGTATCTACAACTCAGGTGTTGAAATATTAAGGTCTGAGATCAGGATATCATACCAGCTAACAACTCTTGTTGGCTTGTTACATGGTGACTCCTCAATCTGTAATGTGCTCTATTTATCCTTAGTGCAGTTTTCAGTCTGGATGGATCTGATAGAATGAATGATAGAATGATTGTGTATATTTATCTCCTGTCTATTCTCATCTATTGCAACCGTGCAACTTGAGCACCTTGTGTCTATTAGGGGAATTTTTTCACTGTGCTTCATGAGGTCATGATATGAAGTTGACCTGAAGTACCTTTTCAATATACATCAATAAAAATGCATATTGATACATTTTTTCTTTTTAGGACACCTCACATTGATGGTCTGGCAGAGGAAGGGGTGAGACTTACTCAGCACATTGCTGCAGCTGCTGTCTGTACTCCCAGCAGAGCAGCCTTCCTGACTGGCAGATACCCCATCAGATCAGGTTGGGCCTCTAATAGTTCACTGCAGTTTGTCTAGCCATTGTTGTTGTTAAAAATCCCTTTTAAAAAAAAACCATAAAGACTGGTTAATCTAAGGCTTTGGGACCTCAGTGAGATGGGCAGAAATAAAGATGACTACATTGACTGACTGATTTCCATGGGAAAATTCCCACATAAAGCATATTTCATGTGGTTAAATGACAGCACAGGAATGGATGAAAATCAAAACAAGCACTGAAGACAGAAACAAAGAAAACAGTAAAGTGTAAGCACTGAATATAGTATTAACATTTATATTAAGCAATGTATTTTGACTACCCTAATGATCATTTTCATAACAAAATTTGTCAGTGTGTGGAATAGTTCTCAATGATAAAACAGGTTTAATTCAGCCATTTAAAGAGAAGACAGAAAACCATCCACATTATCTCCTAGTAATCATGAGGATGGCTTGTCTGATCTGACTCTGACTTGCTGAAGAAGCTATAGCTTTGTGGGTAAATATTTTGGGTTGTTTTTGGGGTTTTGGTTGGTTGTTTTTTTTCTTGGTTTTTGGTTTTTTTTTTCCCCCTGGTTCTTTTCAGCATCTTCTTGTGGTAGAACTTTGCCTAATACCCAAACATAGGCATCTTAACGCTACTTTCAACACTCCAGCTAATGCACCTGCACTGGACTAGCAGATACAACAGAAAACTTGGAAGGGTCAATCACAGTAGCATAAATACGTATCATAAAAAGGTACCAGGCTTTGGCAGCTGAATCTCATAGAAAAAAAAAGAAAAGAAAAAAAAAGCCTGAAAAATCTGATTTCTAGCTTGCTTTATTTTAAAAATTGCCACTTCTCTCCAGGCATGGCATCCAGCACAGAACGGCGCATTCTTTTTTGGAATGGATGTTCTGGTGGACTCCCACCTAATGAAACTACTTTTGCCAGAGTACTGAACCAGCAAGGTTATTCCACAGCACTTGTAGGTATGAGACATAGAAACTTGCTATATCTGATGTTATCCAAATGAGGTTGTTTCCATAAATGTTTTTCTTTGCCAAAATATACAGGATCAGATAAACCAAAGGTTTTTTGTATGGTTCCACTCACAACTCAACCCTCAGTAGAGTCAACACACTATATGTGATAACTGAAAAATTGAATGTAAGAGAAATAATTACAGAGGAGGATATCTTTGCCCAGTACGGTTTACTTTAGCAGAAACGATATTCAGACAGAGCAAAAATGTGTTGTCTGTCAGTTGGTACCCAGACTCTAAGTCATACTAGTTCTATTGGATGGCTAGATTTTCTGTTACTTACTCATCCTTCTTATCATACAGACTTAAAATGCCTTAATTTTCTGCTGCTGCTGAGAAAAAATAGCTGGAAGAGTTCCATTGCCTCCAAGGGGTTCTGGATCACAATCCGTGTTCAAGAAAGAAAATCCTATTAACTGTTTGCAAATTTTTCCTGAACAGTGATTATATAGAGTGTCCTTCAAGCACCTCTCAATTTTATACTTTTCTAGGTAGTACCACTCATTTCCTAAACTGAAATGAATCTTCACACAAGCTTCTGCAAATGGGGTATCTTTCCCTAGCTCACTGCAGTCTGACATGGTTTGTTCTATAAAATACACTCATATACAGGAGCACTGAGCTTATTAGCAGTTCTCTGAAGTTATTTGTCTGGTTAATAGGCCCAAGGCCCATGGTAATAGGCTGTTTCTTTCAATGTCACGATAATTACACTGCTCTGTAAAATGACTTCATTAAGCTTCATTATCAGTGCACGACATATTCTGATATGTCCAATTGTACTGGATAATTAGAGTGGCCTATTTTGCTACTCCTTCTAGGAGAGCTAGTTTGTACATCTTGTTCCTGAACTTTGTTTTTGAATTTGGAGGTCAAATCAAAATTATTTGTAAATTAGTTCATATTTTTGCACTTAGTTTTTTTCCTTTGGCACAAGAGATTCTCCCCACCAGGACACACGTTAACAATGACTAATAAGCATGAAATATTGCAATCATATTTGTACTTACAGGGGTGTCTGAGCTGGACTGTTACCTATGCAGAATCATGTCAGTTAAGTGAAGAAAAAGAGATATTGTCTCAGATACAGTGCCAGGAGAGCCTGATTTATTCATGCTAGCTCCTCTCTTGGTTGCATTTCTTTAACTGAGGAGTGCAGCCAACCTTTTAGAAATAAAGGCAGACACGCATGAGAGAAATTATGTTCCATTTAATACTTCTGTTTTGTATTTCCAGGGAAGTGGCATTTGGGTGTGAACTGCAAATCCCACCGTGATCACTGCCACCACCCTTTAAACCATGGTTTTGAATACTTTTATGGCATGCCTTTTACCATTTTGAATGAGTGTCAAGGCACTGATGACCCTGAACTGGCCAAGTCTTCACAAGATACATATTGGCTTTACACACAGATGATCTTTCTTGCAGTGTTTACGCTTTTGTTTGGAAAACTTACCCACTTATTCTCAGTAAAATGGAAAATAATAGTGTGTGTGACCATCTTTTGTCTCCTGTATTTCCTTTCCTGGTTCTCCAGCTATGGATTCACCAAGTACTGGAACTGTATTCTGATGAGAAACCATGAAATCACAGAACAGCCAATGAATCTAGAAAAAACTGCATCTAATATGCTGAAGGAGGCAGCTTCATTCATTGAAAGGTAACCCACAAAAACTGTATCACCTCTTAAGGATTTTTTAAATAATACAGTTTCTCTGTCATACACTATTGGGTTACTCAGCTGGCACACCGAACTATCTGCTCCTAGTGCTGGCCAGCAGCAATTAGCTGTTTTTTGGCATCCATCTGCATGTCAGCACCCAGCTTGCTGTCCTTCATCCTTTACATAGCTTGTTAGCTTCTCAGAAAAAGAAAGTTGATTTTATTGTGTTTTTTATTTGTTCACAATGGAGTCGTAGCCAAGGACTGGACCTGCAAGCAGTAGGAACAGAAAAAATGACCTTAGCCAGATGAATGAACTCTCATGTTCCATAAGTTCATGTTTTACAAGCATAAAACTGGTACTGAGTTTCGTTTTGTTTCACCAAAGTGTCTTTCATTTACAGTGCTACCAGATAGAGTTAAACTAGCCGCTAAGTTCGTGGCAGTATTCATGCGGCAAGTCTGGACATATCACTGAATAAGATTGTATTGTTTCTCTGAAGATTTTTTTGGTTTTTAAGGGGAAATGGAGTGAAAGAAATCTCTTCTATGTACCTTTGAACACAGATAAGTTTAGGTTCCTTAGACATCCTGTCTGACATCTAGATGCCAGCATAAATGGATGCAGTTCCCTTCTGGGTGCAGTATCATACCTGCTTGTTTCACAAGTATGTCTCAGACACTCAGTGACACCAATATTTAGGTCTCAGCAAATGAGTCTTATTCTTCTTTCCACTGAGTATGTGTCAGTCTTTAGGCTATGAACGTTCACATTAATTTATTTCATGCTCTTCAAGTATCTAATTTGGAACCAGACAAAAGGCCCGGTACTATTTTGCTCTTCCTAAAGAACCAAAATCTTTGAAGGGTGTTTTGATCCCCTCTGTCTTCCAAAGCCTCAAAAATGCAAGATATCAAAACCCAGAATTTTTACTCTGGTCTCCCATTGACCCATCAGTGATACAGTCACTACCATGCCACTGCTATATTTTGTTCAGATCAGTAGTTGCAGAGAGATGACTACTCTTGTTTTCTCTTATTTCAGAAACAAGCATAGACCATTTCTTCTCTTATTTTCCCTCTTACATGTTCACACCCCACTCATTACCACAAAGGAGTTTCTGGGAAGAAGCAGGCACGGCCTATATGGAGATAATGTAGAGGAAATGGACTGGATGGTGGGTAAGTGGTGATCTTGAAGGAAATAATTTATTTAAATGGGGGAGATGATAGAAGTCGCTATTTATATATGACAAAAAATCTTGCCTTGCATATCTAGTTAGCTCCAAAGGTAGCCGTTTCATTACAAATCCTCTTTTCTTCTTCTTGGTGTGAATGTGGAAACTTTTCCTATTTTTTAATTGACACACTTCAGTGTTGCACTGAAGGTCTTGGACCTTTTCTACCTCCAAAAACCATGCTTAAAAATGCGTAGTTTGAGAAGAGTCTGTCTGCTTGCAATTGGCTGGTTGAGCACTTCTGCTAGATCTGGTCATACCAGAGAACTCTGTTGCGCTCTTCTTACTGTTACTTGGCACCAATCAAATTCAGGCACAAGCTACTCAAGAAGAGCAGAATAACAGAAGTACAAAGGGATAAAGAACATGTGTTGCACTGACTGAATTGGATTCTGCTATTGAGAACAAACAAGCTAAAAGATTTGGGGTCTAATTCAGAACAGAGAGGCCTAGGTTCTTCTTTTGGCTTGGTGTCTGTTTTTAGGTAAGATCAATAATAAAATGGCCTGACCTTTGGCCCTTGTTTTTCCCTAGCATACAACAGCTGTTGTTGCTGCTTCTGTAGCTGTGGAAGCTGTTTGCAGTGATTATATTTTGATGTAGTGAGTGATGAGGAAGTGCAATCAGAGGTAAATTATATACTCTGTATAAACGCTTCATGCTACCAGTACTGAAAATATTCCATGTGAAGTTAGGTTTGAATTGCACTCTGCAGAGTTTTTACCACTAACATCCTGAGAACATTTTGGCTGATGATTGTGTGAAGCCTGATTTCAGAATCCCTGAGCAGTTCTTGGTGAGACACCAGCAGTTTTCTATGATGAGGCAACACTATTGTTTAAGCTTCTCAAGAGGGTTTGGGTTACACAATGGATACAATCCTTGACTCAGAGAATTTACAGCAAAACAGGACAGAATATTCTGAGGAGACTGAATAAAACGATCATTCATTTTTGTTATTTTCCATTTAGGTTTGTTTTTCTGTTTTGTTTGTTTGTTTAATTTTCCTGTCTTGTATCTTGGATACATTCAGCAGCTTCCTGTTGGGCTCTTCTTACTTTCATAACTCATGATTACTCTGCATTGCTGGAGGTAGCTCAAAACAGAATTCACTGAAGTCAACAGAATGACTGGCTTCACTGAATTTTAAGTCAGTGAAAAATCTGACTGTATCTCAGGACATCTCTGTGTTGTTTTGCTTCATTTATAGGTAAGCTTCTGCATGTTATTGACAAAGAAGGCTTGAAGAACACCACATTTGTTTATTTTGCATCTGATCATGGAGGATCTGTAGAGGTTTACAGAGGAAATACTAAATTGGGTGGATGGAATGGTATCTATAAAGGTAAAATCTTAGTGGCATGTGGATGAGTAACACTGCCTATTAAAAAGAAAGTGATAGAATAAAGTGTGTCCAGACATGTTTACAAAGGTATTTCCTTCTCAGACTTGAAGCTCAAAAAGAAAACCTCGTGGATGTAGATACTTCCTAATTTTCCTCTGAAATGTGAAAACATAAACTTGTGTCCTTTCATATTGCTTCTTTAAAGACTTACTAATTCTTAATATTTTTGCCCACAGAGTTTCTCCTGAACATCCTTCTTTATTTCAGATAGTTTTATAACTTTATTAAAGTCTCCCTTTCTGGAGATTTTTACTTTTTTCTCACTTCCATACTTGAGGCTTTTAATTTTTCATGGTCATCCTCCCCCAACCCACCTCCCACACAGTCATCTCTGCTGATTCTTTAGTATTAAATGCATAAATATTCCCTACTGCTTGCTTTTTCCACTTCTTTTGCCACATAGTAAGAAATTGGGCTTTTCTAAATTTTTTCTAAATCTTTTCTCCATTTCTAAAGCCCACTGCTGATTAGTATTTATCTCTTTCCTCCACTTCTTTTAGATGAACTCTATTCTTCTTTCTCTGTTCTTCACTGCATATTGTGAAGTCATAGAGTGCTACTTCATATGAGAGTGTGCATCAGTGAAGCAAAGTCTGGAGATGAAACTGATCAATTTTTAATGCATGCCAACAGACCTGATGAGATACCTTAATCCAGACCGAGATCCTTTGGAATTCTTCTAGCTGTCTAAGTCATGAGTTAACTCTCTAGATTCCTATACCCTGAAAAACCACTGTGATATCTTGAGCAGGTTGGCACGTACTGCATAACAAAGCCTGAAAAGGATTACCATCACTTACATCCCAACGTAAGGTGCCACATGTGAAAGTGTAAAATAGAAAGTAATAAATAATGCATTTATTTTTGAAGAATGGATCTTGCACTGTAGCCATTCTGCTGCTCATCAGGATTTAGTGTGTTTGTACAAAAAGTATTTGAATATGAAAGTTTTTAAATTCATCTTTATGCATGCATAAGAAATGTCTAATGTATACATATATATATATAAATATATATTTTTTCCCCTCCTATTATAGGTGGAAAAGGAATGGGAGGCTGGGAAGGAGGGATCCGTGTTCCAGGAATAGTTAGATGGCCTGGAGTGTTGCCTGCAGGCACAGTTATCAGCGAACCAACAAGCCTCATGGACATTTTCCCAACAGTGGTTCACCTGGCTGGAGGGATAGTGCCTCAGGACAGGTACAAAAGAAGCTTCCTAAACCATGTTTCCTCCCCATTCTTGTTTTAGGTAGAAGCTGACTATGTGTCACACGTCTTAACACACACAACTTAAATTCTGTTAGTCGTTAGTCTGGTATCAATCTTTCTGTTTAGCTTTCCCCATCTTATCTGATTATATGAGAAAAAGAAAAAAAAAAAAAAAAAAAAAAAGGAAGAAGAAAACAGAGAAAGATAATATACGTTATCAAGGATATTAGCTAACTCAGTATTCTAATCACTGAAAGGAAACTTAGTTAACTGGGGTCATTGAGAGGACTTTAAAAACAAAACAAACAAACAAAAAACCCAGCCAATTACTTTGGACTTAAGATGGGCCCTCTCCAAGCCTGGTTCATTGTGAGTAGGGAAGATGGAGCAAATGCCCTGCATCTGATGCCTGTAACAGTGGAGTGGGTTCCTGGACAGTGAACCTATGTTAGTTCAGCCTATGTTAGTCTTCTCTAGGAACAAGTGAAAGGCTGGGTGACAAAGTTGTTCTGAGAGAGAGCATAAAAGTTCTTGTGTTGCACAACTAAACCAATTGTTAGTCAATTGATTGTCACTATTTTGACAAAGCATATCAGTGATCCCAGTTTCAGGGGACCAGAAGCAGTGAACTTCCTTTCACTATGGCTATCACTGAGCCCCAGGAAAATTACAGTGACGATAGCTTGCTTTCCTAGGACGTTGCACAAACTGCTAGTAACTACTAATCACTGTCCACCACCCACACGGACAATGAAAACTGTCAGAGGCAATAATCTAAACAGCATGTTTTGGAAATGACATCTGAAATCCTAGTATGTTATCTATGGAGAGTAAGTACTGCTCACACTGCAGGCAGGGTGCAGTTCCTGAACAGTGATGACCTCAGCCCTCTTCACCAGGGTAATTGACGGGTGCACCTTGATGCCATTACTGCAGGGGACAGTTCAGCACTCCGAGCATGAGTTCATGTTTCACTACTGTGGTGTGGTTTTACATGCAGTACGGTGGCACCAGAAAGACAGTGAGTATAAACATTCCCCCCAACAGCCTGTGGGAGATAATTCAACGACCTCTCATTTCCAACAGAATAACAGGTCACGGCATTTATACACATTTTGAGTATGTTTATTGATTCAAACACAGTTCTTTTGCAAGGTGCAGAATGGGCATTGTTAGCTATTCTGCCTTGCCTAAGCTGAAGGGGTTTTGATCCCTCAGGGGCTCCATTACAAACTGCCTTGGGCAGCCGCTGAGGGGAGCAGAAGAGGGAAAGCGTCGCCAGAGGGCAGCGCGGCACCGCCAACCGCCATCACTGCCGCGTCAGGCGTCAAATAAGCAGCTTAAAACAGGGAGATTGCTGACATGTAACAATTCAGCTCTGCGGAGAAGTTGCCGGCCTCGCTTTTCGGTTACAAGTTTGGCAGAGCCTGTAGAGAGAGCACGGCACACCCCCCTGCATCCTCAGGCCTGAGCTGCCTCCCCTCCTTCTCACGTCCCGCCCTCCTTAGATATAGTAAGGTTAATCTACACCAGGAACTGTGAAATAGGCCCCAGGTTCATACTGGACACACTCTTACAACTAGCCAATGTTGATCAGACAGGACCAGAGAGTTAACCCCTCATGAAGCACCCCCAAACAAGTACAGCATGGAAGTCGTGTCATTAACGCTGCTTTTGCTGTACAGATCAGTTTTTAATAGGTCATGCTCCTCATAATATAGATGCAGAAGCTACATACAGATGTAAGGTGTGTTTGATGTCCCCACTAAACACTGAAGCACTGCTACAGCTCTCATTCATGCCTTTGTATCATTTATACCACTGAAATGGAACTGCTGCTGGCCAGGTCATTGAAAACAACCAGACATTCTGCATATGAGATCAAATAGTACTGTTTGACTCAGCTTTCATCTAAAGCAGGAATTCTGTTTCTTTGCACTGTGCTGGTGAGCTTCTAATTTAAAAGAGCCTGATTAAGTGCATAATAAGGAGGTGATATACCTTTAAATGAGTGCAACAGTGAGAAAATTCAATGTCTATTCCCTTTTATTTACTGGACAGGCTGAATATGAAGCCATTGTGTCTCGACTCCAAAATCATAAATTAAGCACTCCACTGAAGCTAGAGAAGTGCTTTCTTCTACCACAGCACAATAAGGCTTATTAGTGGTAGTCCATTTCTTTCTGCTCATTAAATTGATTGATTGTTACCAGATGGGCTCGAGAGATGTTTGGATTGAAGAAGCAGGTTTTCTTTCCCTTGGGTATATTCTATTAACACGTTGCCCTAAAATTCACACACAGCCTTCACATTCTGTCAGAGTTACCTCAGTAGCAAATTGCACATCCCCCTTTGCTCCTTGGGAAGGGCTGTACCCCCCTGCTAGTTCCAGCAGTGCTGATTTCTACCACCTTTCATTTCATTTTATTTTTTATGACTCTCCATAACTCACCCGTCTACTCAGCTCACCAACACAGGTTAATTACAATCAGCCTGACTGTATCCTTCCCAATGACCTAACAAGGACCTGGCTCTCTCCCACTCTGCAACTTCAGTATTTCTTTGCAGCTGAGGAAAAAAAAAAAAAAAAAAAAGAAAAAAAAGAAAAAGAAAGAAAAAGAAAAAAAGAAATAGATGCTAAAAATGTGCAGAATGTGAACAGTTCTCCTCAGACACTTCTGCACTCCTGTCTCTGAATTACTGTGCAACGTGTTACGGGGAATTCAGCTCAATTATTAAAGAAAAGCAGTGACTGGATTTTTTTCTGAACAAAAATCACAGACTTTTCCATTGTAAGAATTCATACTTGCCCATCTCACATTTACCTATTAAACAATCATTTTAGCTATATTACAGTAGTACAGATAATCAGGGAAACGCACTTGGCCCGGAGGTTACTTACTTAACTCTTAACTATTTTTTCTTTTTTCATTTAATTAAACAAACACGTCCTGGCTGTAGTGACACGGCACAGTCAGAGAAGTAAGACCACAGAATCCTGGTCACAAAGCTCAGCACAAGGGACAACAGACGGAAGGACAGTTGGGCAGATCCCATTGAACCAAAACAAAAATGCCACGTAGGCACAATGCAGAGGACAGTTAGTTGTGCTCAGTGGCTCCCAATATTGAAGTCCCCCTTTTATTCTTCCTTTTCTTTTCAGAGGCAGAATCTAATTGCTGTCTTCTGGCTGGGCACGGCTCTGCCTTGTCTCAGAACGAGTTCGGTGTAGTGCTTTTTCAAGACAACTGAGAGGAATAAAGGGGAAAGGAAAAGGGAGATAACAGAAAATACCCCCTTGATCTGTATTTCCTTTGTCATTTTTTCATGTTAAAGATCAGCACTTAAAATACAAGCCCTAAAGCTGCAAACTGATTGCATCCATTCTGTTCACTTAAAACCTATTTTCCAGATCTTGCTTTCAAGGACAGTCATTAATGCCATATTTGAAAACATGTATGAAAGTAGGCACAGACTTGTGGTGGAACAGTTTGCGTCCAGATGCTGTTCTTGGCTTAGATATAGAGCTAACAGAAGAACCAGCTACCCATACCCACATCCAGAAACACAGGGACACATTTTCCATTTCCCCCAACCAAGAAGCATAAAGAGCTTTAAAAGAACATGAGAAAGGGGCTCTCTCTACATCCAAAATGTTAGACCTAACCATCCATAAAGTGTAAATAGCCTTGCAAGTACTGACAGCCCAGGTGTGCCCACGAGTCAATCTGAATCCCAGCCAGCTCCCAACGTGTCTTTTTCTGTCTGTGACAACCACAATACATGCTCACAAATGACTTAGAAGTTGAACCAACTTCTAAGGGATCTCTCCTGTGCCTACTGCCATTAAACTGTTTGATGTGCTTCTGTTGTAACAGGAGGTAACATATGGAAAGCTCATTATGCTACTCCACAGTTCCAATCAGAAGACTCTGGAGTTTGCTTTGAAAGAAGAATTTGCCCATGTTTTGGGGACGGTGTAACCCATCATGACCCTCCACTGCTGTTTGATCTCTCACAAGATCCTTCAGAGGAAAATCCCCTATCCACAGACACCGAGCCTTTGTTTGATTCCGTAATGAAGAGAATAGGAAAAGCTGTAGAAGAGCACCGTAAGACGCTGACTCCAGTCCCACAGCAGCTGTCTCCTTACAACAACATGTGGAAGCCGTGGCTGCAGCCATGCTGCGGCACATTTCCATTCTGTTGGTGTGATAAAGAAACCGAGAAAGCCAGTGACATGCTTTAATACCAAAATCGAGTTAGGTTTTTTCAGCAATAGTCACATTCACGTGACTGCGGTCATATAGAGATAGGGGGCAAATTACACCAGAATAGCTGAAAGGGACATTCTTGGCGCTTTTTGGTCAGTCTTTCTTCACTAAGCCTGTACTTTTAAGCAATTTCTTTTAAGGAAATGTTCCAATGTCCATGTCACATGTATATTCTATGCCTCAAATGGATAGTTCTAGATCAAATACACAGATAACTGAAACAAAATGTCTTTTCTTACCAATTTTCAGCTTAACAAAATTATGAATGACAAGAGATTAAACTAGAACAGCTGCCGTTTATGCAGGTAATATGCTTGTTAGGGCAACAGGTCTGTGCCCAAAAGGATCTCTCTTCAAGATCTTATACTTTTAGTTATAAAGGCTGTTGTGTGCTTAACAGCACAGCTGTGCGTTTAATTTGGGAACACACCAAAACACAGCGGCCTCTAAGAACTAAAAACATTCTGGTTCATAGCAGTGTTTTACCTCAGCTTTATACTCATTTATCTGCCGTGTAAGAGTTTCTGGAGAACAGGAAACAAAACAAAACCCAACAAACCAACACTGACAAATGTGTTTTAAAAATTAGGTAGCTAAAGTTACAATACCCAATTCAGCAGTTAAGCACCTAAATGCTAAAGCACTGCAGTTCCAACTGACACACAGCCTCCATGTGGTTCAATCAGCTCCCCTGTACGAGCATTGAAAATCATCATCCAGCTGCCTGGACAAGATAGATCCCAAATTTCACAGTCCCTGAGAACCATCTATGTGTAAGCTGCATGTCTCATTTCGGCACGAATGCTCCTGAATTCATGAGAGTGCTGAAAAGCCCACGTTAAAAAACATGTTTTGTTTTGGAAGACAGTACTTTGGTTTCAGTAGGTGTTAAAAAATCCCCCGCACACAGTAATCACTTCAGTGTACAGGTCACATTCTACAAGCCAAACAAGTGTCAGCACTCTGTACAGTCATTAGGGAAAGGTAGGGAATTAAAATATCTAATCCTCTCTTACTGCCCTCTGGTTAACTGCATTCATCTCTCAATATATAATCCTAACCAGGTTCTTGCAGGGGTTTTGTGTCAAATCCAATTTTTAGGCTGCATCTTCTAGCTCAAAATAAAAAAGAAGTGCATTGTGTGGCAGAGACTCAGATTCAAACCTCTAAGCTTTCCTGAACATTGCGTGTTCACTCCTACTGCATACCTAAATGTCAGCAAGATTTTAAAGGCAGCACAGGAAGGTAAGAACAGCCCAGCAGAAGCTTCAGATAACATTGCCTTAAACCCAGCAGCACTGCAGAACCACGCCAGTGCTGCTCTGTTCAACACTAAGGTCACTTGTGTCATTTGTTTCTTTAAACTTGGAGAAAAAGAAGATAAGGCAGCCAAGGCAGCACAGAACTGACAGGCTGATAATCCCAGAGTAGCGTGCAGCTCTCACAGGTCTCGAGCTGTCACAGCAGGTCCCAGCACTTTCACCAGCCTCAGGACATAACAGCATGTGTGTGCCTGGGATGAGATGCTTTCTGCAGTGCTTTCAAGCAAAGCTCCTGACTTACACCCCCTGCGTGCATGTCACCTGTGTGCTAAGTCACAACCTTCTTTTGTTCTAAACAGCACAAGGTTGTGACCGTGATGCAGCACCAAATGCAGTCTCCAAATGAGCATTCCTTCATGTTAATTCTCTCTGGTATCCTTCATCTTAAAGGACACCCAGGAAGTTATGCAGATATTATCCTGCAAAAATCAAAAGGTTAATCTGACAATGAACTGCTAGGACAGTTCAGTGGCAGGTTTGACAGAAGTATCTAAAAATACATTTGTTCTTACAGCTTGATAGCATTTAGACCTGCATCAGCTTTGCTGAGAACTTGTCAAAAGGCGTGACATTTTTCTGTGGCTGACAGGGGTTGAAACCAGAGCATCTGCACTTCACTGGATTCATAAGGAGAAAAGATAATATAGCATAAAAAAAAAAAGAGGCATTTTAAAGCCAGCCTGGCTGATTCTGGGACAGAGGAGAAATCTTGCTGCTCAGTGGGGAACAAAGCCAAAAGCTGTTTGCCAGAATCAAGCCAGCCTGTCAATAACATCTACGTTGCCAGTTAAGCATAAGCTTGTTCTCATCTCACCCCAGCACCCTTCTTACCACTGCCTATCTGGTTATACATAGGAACGTGCCCAGTCACAGGCTGGGCCAGAACTAATGGGGGAAGGTGTTCAAGTAGCAACACATCTTGTAAGCATAGGGATGCAGTGATGCAGACAGCCTGTGAAGCTCAGTGCATCCACAAAATCCCTGCACACACCTCCGAACACAGCGTGAACATTTCTGACCCCAAGATAAAGGCAGGCTACAACACGAAGGCATTTGGATTGGCTAATAGGACATCCATCGCTCAAGCCTGCTCTTTGCCTCCCAATAGAGGCATGGTAAATATTACCAGAATTAGAAACAGGTAAATTATTCTGTTCCCTTAGCCACAGTGTTATGAAGCACAACAATGATCTTCTGAACATTAATACACATTATGGCATCTCCCTTGTTTTGTCATGGTTTCTCCCTCAGTAGAAGGAAGAAGTGCTACATAAACTCACCTAATAGGCAACCACGACACAAGTGACAAATCACCAAGGCTATGTTATAACCTGAAGCAAATGCACCTACGTGTAGTTAACTACAGACTCTGAGCAGAGGGGAGTGACATTATAACTACTTTGTTAAGTGTTCTTATGGAAAGAGCTGCGGCTGAACTGTGCAAACCTTTGACATTCCTGCTGTATGAAGCTGACTTGTATCTAAATAGTTCGATCATTATTAAATGGCATTTGGAATCTCTGCACTAGTCTGACTCAACATAGTAATTGTTGAGTCTCACAACAGTGAGACAATAAGCTTCTGAAATAACTCACTTCACCAAGTTCAAATGCCTCAAACACGCCAATTTGCTCCTTGGTGCAACCCAGGGGAATGCCAGTGCATAAGTCACTAGATCCCATCATCTGAGAATGCAAAATAACTGTGCAGCAGATAAGCTGAGAAAAGCAATTTCACCTCAAGCATTACCCTGCTTGAATTTTGTGGGGGCGGGGGGGCTCATTTACAGAAGTGAGGGAAAGGAAGAAGTACAATCAGAAAACTTACGCCTGTGCCTCTGAATAACCTTGGCTGGAAGAACAGGCTGAGCAACCTGTTCTGCCATGTGCCTAAAAGCCGAAAGCTACTGAAACATAAACAATTCAAGGAAGCTTCAAAATGAAATACACATACCCACCCATCACAAGCAACCACCTTTGTTCCATATATTGAGTAATATGAATAGGGTTTGAAAAATCACAGGTCTTTAAGCCTAAAATACATATTCACCTGTTTCTGATAGATATCCAAGGAGAACCACTTACACATGGCTCAGAAGCCTTTTATAGTCCCTTTTCTGAGGGATTAAAGCATCCTAACAACACCCAAAGTAAAGGTAAGGATAAGGCTTGTCAACTCTGCTTTTCCCCCCCCTATATTCAAACTATTACATATAACTGTAATTAAACTTTTTAATTACCTTTGCTATAGTTATTACAAGTGGAAAGTTTATACCAGGAGGTACGACACTGCTTAGGTGTTGCCCCTTCTAACTGCTGGTACCAAATAAACTTATTTATGAGCCAGCCAGCCAGCTTTGGATAAACAGAATTTCAGCTGAAGCACTTTGCTAGTCATACACTGAAAATGCGAGGTATTCCAATGACAAGTATTAACTGATATTTATTTCTACAGGCTGATTAAAATGCCAAGCAGTCAATACGTATCTCATTTACAGGACTGATTTAAAAAGCATCAAGTCACAGAAACACAACTCCACAATGTAATCATAAGCTGTGGGGAAAAAAAAGCTAACAAGTACATAAAACAGCATCTTCTCATAGACTGTCCTAAATACTCTCACTCAATGATGATATTATTAGAGGTTTAAACTAAGAGAATGGGTCCATCTTGTTTTATTTTCAAAACCACATGAATCAGAACAGTTTAGCTCAGCAAAACAACATAATTTATTAAAGAATAAATAGGCAGACTTTTTTCTGTTAAACAAGTGGAGATTTCTCAGAAGCATGCAGATGTATAAAGCCACCTGCCACTAGGCCAGTCTCACACTGATGAACAGGAAAATCACTGCAGATAAGCAAATAAGCGTGTATTTTTCTCCCCCCAAAGATCAGCCTTACACGGCGTAGCTCATGTGAGCTGATTGAGCCAGAGAGACAAAGAAAACTCTTCTTTCCCAAAAGAACAACCGAGTGGAAACATCCTCACAAGACACCATGAAGCAAGCAGGGCCATTACAAGAACAACCACCTCCTTTTTCAGTGGGAAAGTACATTAACCCACTCGTCTAAGATTTTCAAGAATTTTCCTTGCGGCTCACCCACACTATCTCCTGTTTATTATATTAAGAGCACTGTTATTTTGCAAATAAAACTACCTCTTAAGTCTTGCTGTAAATACTTAAGCCCAGGACAAAAGAAGAGTGAATAAGCATATCTTGATTTTAACTCAACCTGTCCACTTTAAGTCTCCCACACTACACCAGGTCTGACTTTGGCCTTTCAAAATCCTTACAGCTGCTTCTTGGGTCACCAGGTCCTGAACAAATTCTTCTTTAGGGACCAGTGGTGCCACTAAAAAGTTTGATTTTCTTAAACTTCTTTACCTTAGAAGCACCTGAGGCTACGCACACTTTAACATGTAAGAAATTCTTTTCAGTAGTGCGTGGGGATAGGACTAGGTGTAATGGGGTAAAAGTACGGCATAGGAACTTCCACATGAATGTGAGCAGGAACTTCCTTACAGTGAGGGTGACGGAGCACTGGAACAGGCTGCCCAGGGAGGTGGTGGAGTCTCCTTCTCTGGAGATATTCAAGACCTGCCTGGACGCCTACCTGTGTGACGTGGTGTAGGGAGCCTGCTTTGGCAGGGGGGTTGGACTTGATGATCTCTAGAGGTCCCTTCCAACCCCTACAATTCTGTGATTCTGTGAAATTCTGGGTGAGCATCAGTTTGAACTGACTTCCAAGTCATGTTTTGACTTTGCCATGAACGGCAAAGTTTGCAATGTGCTGCCCATGACACTCTCCAAACCTGCTCGCGGCCTCACAATTGTAGAATGATGCCCACAACCATCAAAGGAAGCTGCTCAAAGGACAGCACAAGCAAATTCTGGTCTGACCCTTCTCACTCTCTGGAAACACTACTGTGCAAGAATGCAATAAGATACCAGCTCGTTTGTAAATGATTTCTTGAATGAAGACAATGCACAAAAAAATTGGGCAAAGTTTTTCAGCATAGTTATATTTCTCTGGGAAACACGAACTCACCGACTTCAGAGCTAATTCAAGAAAGATTCTAATGCTTCTGTCACATACGTCTGTAGAACTGTAACGTGCACTTCCTAATTCTGCTCAGCTGGTGGTGTGAGTGTCTGACAAGCAATTTAGTACAATGAAAGAAAAAAAAGCACATTAAAGTAACCAGTCACAAATGGCACACCCTGGCGCAATGTAATCTGTAACCATCTATCACACGATAAGCACAACTTCATATGTCCTTCCTGCTACTGCTTTATTTCCATTAGTCTGCCACATTTCTTTGCAAAACATTACATAATCCATACACGATAGCACTCCACATCTTAACACTTTCCAATGTGTTCCGTAACAGCTCCTTTTACTACAGTCATACGTCTATTTTAAAGCTTTTCAATTATAGATCTCACATTAGTAGTTTTCTTCCCATAATCTATAGTAATGTACCCAGTAAGATCTAGTAGCTATTGCAGAATTACAGCTGCATGAAACATGAGTTCACACGGTTGCCTACTGTTGTATACAGTTATCAGAAACTGTCTGAATTGCATTAGCAATAATTTATAGTAATAATTCTTATAAAATGGAAGACTTTTCCAGAAGTGCACAAGTTACTTCAATAAGAAATAGAGATAATTAGCAGATCAAATGCCACTACACTGCAGCTGGTATAATCTCCATGTAGTGCTGCACTGGGACACGCAAAACAAGATGTAGAAAATGCCTGCCTTTATATTTTCATATAAAGGTTACCTGCCAAGGGAAAGCAATTTACCATGGGTCCTTTTGTGATTAATGGAAAAATTGATACGAATCATCTTCTGGACATCTGTCTCTTCGACTTCAGACTTTAAACACCTTCAACTAGAAGCTCAACGTCAAGAGACCAAAGAAAGAGAGAGAGCACTTGGCTGCCCAGGGAGGTGGTGCAGACTCCTTCTCTGGAGATATTCAAGACCCGCCTGGACGCCTACCTGTGTGACGTGGTGTAGGGAGCCTGCTTTGGCAGGGGGGTTGGACTCGATGATCTCTGGAGGTCCCTTCCAACCCCTACAATTCTGTGATTCTGAGAGAGAGACACAGTTCTCACCTTAGGAATACTGAGAATAATGGAGAAATAAAGAATTCGAAAAATCAGAAATAGCCCCAGAAGTAAAAGTAATGCCACTATTGTAAACAGAAGGAAGTAACTAAAAAAAAGCTCAGATCACTCTTCTGCCTTCAAGGGACATTCTCTTTTTTTCCTAATTTGTGCAAGTTATTCGTCTTCTTTTCAAGCTTTTTTTGATGGAGAAAGAAAAAAAAAAATCCTTCTGTCCTACCCCACCTTTTTCTTCATTAACATCTACAGCAATAGACATTAGGAGGAAGTTTTTCCACACAGAGGTTGGTGATGCACTGGAACAGATTGCTCAACGAGGTTGTGGATGCCCCATAGCTGGAGGCACTCAAGGCCAGGCTGGATGTGGCTCTGGGCAGCTTGGTCTGGTAGTTGGTTACTCTGCACATAGCAAGGGGGTTGAAACTGGATGGTCACTGTGGTCCTTTTCAACCCAGGACACTCTATGATTCTGCAATGCCTAACATTACACAACTGGCTGTTAAACAGAATTCCCAAGTTATTTCATTCAATTTCCCTTTAACAGAATTGGTGACAAATCAAGGCTGGAATACATTTCAGATCCCACATCAGCACTGCAGAATCCTCATTTTAAGACACAGCATCATTATGCATAACTGCATCAAATCCGTTACCATATTAGCATGCATATCAAAGCTTCTTTTTTTCAGAGTGTTTCTTCTTGTTTGTTAAAAAAAAATAATTGCCAAGATCACTAATATTTAAAGACTCAACATTCATAAAGCAATCCCTCTAAGTACACTTAATATAATGGAGTCTCATAAATAGATTTACCTGAAACTACACTCTGATTTTCAGTTCCCACACAAAGCTATTGTTTAAAAGATCTTCAAAGGGCCTGTTTGCTAAAACAAGGACTGTGTTTTCAGTTGCACTCAAACTGGAGCAACCATACTAAATGAGAAGAATGCCTTTGTCAACTGCAGTCAGAGTACTGTAAACAAATCAATATAAAGCACCAGAAAGGTTTACACCATAGTGTCAGTCAGCATTTCTTCCTCTAACTATGCAACACTGAACGTAGAAGTAAAATCAAACATGTAATTAAAAAAAACACACACATGAATGGTATCCTATAGCAGTATAAAAGGTTAGTACACATTTTCAGTCTGTCTTAAGACTATCTTAAGACACCTTTCCATCACACTGCTACTTAAGTAGTTTCCATATAAAACAGGAAGAGTATCCAGCAGCGATCTCAAAGTCCTGATTTCCTCTACACCTACTTATACTTAAATGAAAAGCTGTTATCGCATACTTATACGAGGCCAGAATTTTGTCTTCTTACTTTTCTCTCACATTGAAATCTATACCATGGTTGCCCTAGGAATCATTAACTTGGTTCCTAGACAAAAGTTTTAATTTAAGTAGTTTTTGCAGCCTCTTGTAAGAGGTAAGTTCTGTAAAATAAGCTCAACTTTCAACATACCTCACTGTTTCTGTGCAGTGCTTATGCAGAGCAGTGGGGAAAAGTGATAAATATGAGAGTTTCATACTCAGAAAGTATCATTCATGATACCTCAGAAGGCACTATGAGAGAAAATGGCACACACAGCCATTAAAAAAGCCCCAAAAAACAACAAAACAAGTATAAATCTCTGTTAGTCTTCCATCAGCTTTGGTGTCAAATAAACTACAAAGATATCCAAATACTCAAGGTTGTATTTACAGAACATCATGGTAGTCATTACAGTTCTCTTCATCTTAGAGTAAAAATGTGTCCAATTTCTTTTTGATATGCTCAAAAGCATCTTTTCCCATATAGTCCATACGCCCTTCCTCCCATTTTCTCCGTTCATCATCTGGATTTGGTTCTTCTGGTTTGAGGTGAATAGAGAGCTCCGAAACAGAAGATGCAGCCTCATTCTGTGGGAAGAACAGTAGGAAAACAGTCACTTGATTGTTCTCACTTCAGTGTTGCAAAGTTAAACCTCAAAAGTCAAAATTGCTGTTTTATAAAGAGCCAGTTAAAAGAAGCAAGCAAGCAAAACAAACAAACCAACCAACCAACCAGTGATCTCATTTTCCCAATTCTTCCAAGCTTCTAATTAATCACTTTAGCATCTTTGAACATACAAAGTACTTATTTTACCTGTCTTAAGTCAAAGCCTGGCACACTCAGCAACAGTACAATGAGAACTGTCTTCAATAGGCTTCCAATGAAAGCCCACAGAAAAATACAGTGCGTGATCACAAAGCACAGCCAAGCAGCTTCGGCTCCATGTCTGACTCACAGTACATCATCTTCCACAAAAACAAACAAACAAAAAACCAACAACAAAAACCCACCCACTGTAAAATAAAACAAACAAAACAATCTCCTTGTTAAGCGTTGTTGTTATATTACTGCACAGCTAAAATCAGCAGCACGCATTTTTATACATTTAAAACCTAGAAGTAAAATAAGCTGAATGCAATGGTATGCCAGTATCAGAAGAGGTTAGTACATTAATTACATAGCTCAAAGATTTAAGAATTTATTTGCATACTGCATAAATTAATCAGTATTTCCTGGAATGATGCTGGCAGCAGCGACATGCAAGCAATTACCAATAGAAGTACAATGCAGAAAGCTACATGTACCAGCTCAGAGGTTTCCTGAAACGCAGGATGAGAAGCGAGTTGCTTGGAAGGTCTCTCAGGTTCAGAGAGATGAATGCTAGAACCACGCTGTTCAGTTTCATATACAGGTTGCTAGAATACAACCACTGAGTTTTTATTAAAAGAACTTTTTCCCCTTCCCAGTTTCCTCATAATGAGAAAGTATACAAGACAAAATGACCCCAGTCTTGGGATTTTGGGAAAGCAGAAGGCAGGAGTAAAAGGAACAAAGCAATGTGACCAAGGACAAAACTCATATCTCGTAGCTTTAGCTATCAAAATGGTACTGAATCTAAGCTCCTACTATAATCAGTCTAGGATAAGTATCTCCAGAGGGCAGCTCATCGCATCCTTAAAATAGTTTCAATAGTGCCTGGCATTCTTCAGGGATTACAGGAACGGCTTGGAAAACTAGCTCACAGTAGATGCCCTCCATTCACAAGGCCAAATTTAAATAGGAAAGAACTAATTTTAGGATTCTAGATTGCTCCGTAACTTGAGCTTCTGCAAGTATAGAACAAGAACAATACATAACATAATAAAATTTAAATGGCCTGCCCAAAAAATATGGCCCCAAATATTTGCCTTTGCTAGATGTCAAAACAAATGAGTATTTCAACAGCCCCCATTCTGAAGTCTCTTCAGTCAAAAGCTAAACAGTCCCACAAGACTACTGAAGCTAAGAAACAAACACACAAATGATGGTGTTCCCAAGATCAGAACGTGTCTATTCACTTCAAATTAACACAATCTTCTGATAAACCAGTCCTGCTTTACCTTTTCAATTAAAGTGTAGTATGTTTAAATGTGCATGACAGTATTTTAAATGAACATTACTACTATTATTTTTACCCCAAACAGCATCTTAAAAACGTTTCCTTATCTGACTTGAGTATTTCCAACAGTCAGATCCATCAGGCGCATAAGATCATTTGGTAATAATTTTGAACTATAAGGCTGGAACGTTTGCAGGGGGGAAATACTAGCTTTAGATATATTAATTTACAAGGACTGTGAGTATTCAAAAGATTAACTGGTTAATGGAATTCCTTTTTATTATGTTTTATTAAGAACCAACCTATTTTCAATACACAACTTCTTGGTAAGATTCGATGCAAACTCAATCTCTGGATATGGCAAGCACACATGACTAAAGACTAAAGCAAATAAATATTCATCATTGAATCATAGAATCACAAGTTTGTTAAGGACCTATAAGATCATCTAGTCCAACCGTCCTCCCTTTACCATACCTACAGGAAAGCCCTAAACCATGTCTCCTAGCTCCCTATCCAGGTGCTTCTTGAACAATGCCAGGGATGGCGACTCCACTACCTCCCTCTTCAGACTATTTCTGATGATAGCAAGTAAATTCTAATACAAAAAAAAAAGCCCAAACAACTTATTTCAGTATATCGTTTTACTTTGTTACTGCATACAGGAATATGCAGCATACTTACAGCTTTGAAACTGAGCTCCTCAGAGGAACACACTGTGGGATGTGCTTCATATGCCTGCTCTGGAAGTACAGGCATTTGCAAAGAATTGGCCACAGAAGGATCAACCTTTTTCAGTGTAATTTCAACTCCATTGAAAGTATGCTAGCAAAAACAAGAACATCCCATCGATGAAATAAAATTGTGCAGGAAATCAATATATTACTTCGAACATATTCACTTCCTTATGTGGTTTTCGACTTAAAAGTTAATACACTTTAAAAAGTTGTGCTCACAGATTCAGAGTATATTTCAATTTAGATTTATGAACTGAAGATTACGCTGCCATCATCAGGAGGTAAACCCAGCAGATATTCCCATCTTCATGATATATTTATTCATCGCCCAATTAATAAAACAATAAAATAATGGAGCACATTAAATAGCAGATCAAAACCCACCCACTCATTCCCCTGCCTTCCGATTTGTCATAGGGTTTATAATACAAATTCCTCTCCAGAGCTTTGATGGTAATTGTCCAACTGATTTTATGGGACTATGCAATTTGTTCAATGATAGTAGTAGTTTAATATTAAGCAGACATTATGAAAATATTTATATATGCATAAATGTGACCTAAGTTGTCTCATCTGACACCAAATTAAGAATTGCATCCTGCTTCTACTCAGTAGTTTATATTGTAGGTATCCAAGAAAGCATTTATCAACAGCTTTTTATTCTTTTCATAAGAACATATATTGCTGCACTTCCTTTGATGAAAACAGTAAACGCTTGATGGCGTACAACTTACATAATACCTGAAATATAATTAAACAGTTACTTTTCACTTCCAATTTGTTCTGATGCTTATAAAGTAAAAGATAACAAAGGTCTGAAAAATGTAAGTCTTACTCTAGTTCAAGGCCTAGTTTGAGGTCCAAACCAGGCTAGCTTCAAAAAGTCAGAGGTCTGTTTCACAGACAGATCATCACCTTCTCTGGCCAACTTGCACTGTATTTTGTTTAATTTTTAGCATGCATATATGTATACTTCCATATAAACTCCTCATAGGTTAAGAAAGGGAATGGAGGAAATATCAGCAAAGCCACAAGTACAAGGCATCTTTCTTTAGCCATTCATTTAGCAGAGATGGCTTTTAGAGGAATTATTACCAACTGACAGGTACGTTTTCCCATGTAATTATTTCCTTCAGCAAACACAATTTTCAGGACTTCTGCTGTGATTCCAGTATATTCTCACAAACCCCTTGATACCTTCCATTCCTCAGATTCCGATTCTTCCATCTTCTGAAATTTTTCTAACAAAGGCAATATACTGGCACTGTATATGTTCCACCAAAGGGCAAGAAACGACAGCTGATGGAAAGATCCAGAGGTGGCGCCATCTTGCATAACTCTCTTTGTTTGAAGGTTGTATTTGTAGTTCCAGGGCTTTGTCGCTCCCAGGAAGTGAACAACTTTGGTATCTCTACCAAAACTGTATGAATTAAACATGCACATTCATATATTAAAGATAACATTTTAGCTAAAGAAACATGCTTACTCTCACTGGTGAGGTGAAAGTACTCTGCAACAAAATTACAATTAATATGAATACATGTGTTACCTTAACCTAAAATAAAGGATCTCAAGTAGTATGCAGTAAAAGAAATGGCTAACATTGCCGTTACTTCCAGCTACTAATTCTAGTGGGAAAGTTCCTGAAGGAAACTGAAAGGCTCATGCTGTCTTGTTTCCAGTCTTCTTGCACGCTGTGCTCACAGCTGAATGAAAACCACTTCAAACACCAACAGAATTGGTTGACACTGATCCCATTTTTAAAACGACTAACATGTACATCCCCCTCAGCTCACCCCCCACCTCGTGTTCTGTGCAACTGTAAGAGTAATTCATGGCACACTAAATCCCAAAAACAACCCACTTTTTGCCAGAAGTTTCTCTAACCAGACTAACTGATGTAACACAATTACTAGCACAAATTCTGTTCCAAGGAAGAACATCATAAAAGGTTTTCTGAATAAATAAATAGAATGAAAAAGCCCAACTATTGCTTTTAAGTTTATAAATCCATGATTTTTATACAGCACACCATTTCACACTACTGAGATTCAGATCAAGGGAATACGCCATTATTATTCATTCTCTCTCTTTTATAGTAGATGATTTATTATTAGCCAGCTACAAACATTTACAGTCAGTCAAAACTGTCACTACTTACTGATTGAAAGCGGGAATGTAGGTGTATACCGCACTACTGCTTAAGTTATAGATGAATGGTAAGTGTTTGCCAATATCTGCTGTTGCCCAGTTGCTGAAGAAGCTATTCAACAAGCCTTGATCACCCCCTAAAGAACATATAAAGCAATATTATTGTAACATATAATTACATTCCAGTTTATGTCAAAATGTCATGTACAAGGATGTAAATTACACTGGGGTGTTCGTGGGACTGCAACTTGGACTTGACAGTATGGCCAGATGAGTGAGTACAAGTAATACATGATCCACTTCAATGCAATTTCAATTTAAGTAGAGTCCTACTATAATTTACGAAGAAAGAAGAAAGGAGTTTTAGTCTCCCTCAGAGCAGATCAGCTGTATTTCTTTCTCCTAGAACAGACAGCAAAATAAAAACTTACTGAGCAAGACTCAGACTCTCTTCATTGTACTTTTCTGGGAAGCACAGCCTGCAATAACTCAATGAGTCTTAAATACTGTGTAAGAGGCAAAGACCTGAACTATAAATTTTTGTGAAGGGGCTCAATTACTTAAAGCCCAGAGAACCCCTGCCTTCCTCTGTTCTACCAGACTGCATGGAATTTATGGAAATGTGGCTCAGAGAAACTGAATCTAGTTCCTTGCACTTCATCTCTTACCATCAAAGCTGCCATGTTCAGCAGCAAACTGAAGCAGTAAGTTGTAAGTTTTTAAAGAAGGTCGGAAAACAAATACACCACTATTAAAGCAGTCAGGCCAGCCAGAATCAGGAGCTGCTGAAAACTCTTCACGATCAAACAATTCATCAACATTGCAAAGCACCTTTGGAGAATGGAAGAGAAAAGGTAAATTGTTACAAAAGGAATTAGCTGCATCATCACTACCAAATTCAGATCTTAGTTTGACCAAGAGCACAATTTGCAGGACATAAAAGTAGCCAAACATGCTTAAGTTCATAACTTTTCTTAATGTAATTAAGTGACTTTAACAACGGTTCTCTGACAAAAGTACAAATCCCATGAAATTACTTCATGAGTATCAAAGATCCTTGAAAAGCTCCCTTTAAATATCGTAACATATCATAAAACTCTCCTTATTTCTCAGCTCTTTCCCAAAGTCCATTATTCTCAGTAACATATCAAAGCCAAGAATCCAAATTATTTGATTTAGCAGCAGACTGGCTAAAAAACTAAAACAGGACAACTGTCTCTTGTTTCTGGTTTTCTAATGTAAGTTAAGCTCAGAGTCTTGCTTTGGGTTGGTTTTAGAGCATCAAAATGAAACGGGGAAAAATAATAAATCAATCAGTTTGACCCAGATCACTTTTAAAACTGGTGGAAAGACAGCTGTGCAGCCATTAGAAGCCTGTATCCTATTCAAATTGACTGTAAAGGGAGACACTGAAAAATAGCAGAGTAAATCTTTTTAGAAGAAAGATAATCGCATTGACTTCAAACAAAAAATAACCAGCAGGACAAACAAGCATAAAAATACCACAGCCAAATACTTGCCTTCTTCCTTTAACTTTAAATCATAAATACTTCCCCTTGCTCTCTGAGAGGAATAATTTGGTTTTTAATAGGAACATTATTCTATTAAATCAAATTGCATCCCACTCTCTCAGAGCAAAACTCTTAACTGCTGCAGACAAACGCTGACATAACTGTCCTTGTCAAAATTACAGCTTTTTTTTAATCTTCATACATCAGAAAATGTTTTGTTTCCCTCTCTTTTATAACTTGCCAGACTCCCTGACCAGAGCAATTCCAAGCAGAAGTACATGACAGAGACCTACTAAGATCAAACATCTGTCAGGAGCCAATTTGCATAGAATGTGTTTATGATATCTTTTGAAGACAGTCTGGAGGCTACTCTCAGAACAGGATCCACTTCCCGGCAGGCAGCAAAGCTGTCAGCCAAAATATCCAGCTGGAGCTCCTGCAGCCTTGTGACTCCCAGCAAATACGGTCACTTGCGAGGCCACTGGGTTGCCAGATGAGGAAGCACACACTCAGAGCACATCTAAGACAGACACAAACTTCACCACAGCTCCTGCTCTGCTCACCAAGGTGTCCGCATCCATGAAGACACATTTGCTATAATGAGTAAGAGTCCAGCAGTGAAGTTTAGTGAAGGTTACACCCAGTTCTGGCCTCTGCAACAGAGCCAAACGGACCGAGTCAGCACTGTCAAGTGCATCCACCTCAGTGACTTCATCAAACACGCTGCGCAGGACAGACCTACCAGAGCAAACAGTGGAGAGAAAGAAGGGAACTTATTAAGGTTCACCACTTCTACTATGAAAAGCACTGACACAGAACATTTATTGTGACAGTAACAAAGGTTAGATTGATGCTTAGAATAAGACTTCAGAAGCTCAAAGTCCTTATAAACAGCCTGCTGAAGTGACATACATCAACCTGTAAGTCACTGCTTCTTTCAGTAAGGGGCCAACCCATCTCAAAAACTACAGGTGCTGTATGGAAGACAAATCAACCCTTACCTTAATTACTTAGTCTCCTATAGAAACACTGACAGAAATTAAATAATTTCATCTCTTCACAGTTGTGTCTAAGGAACAGAACCGTACCATACAAACCATACCATGTGCACGTTGTACAGGACACAGCAGGTACTGTCAGTGCTGTTTGCATCCATTGTGCCAGAGCAAAAACAGCCTTTAAAACAGACAGCACATACTTGCACAGAGAAAATAAGTCTTCTTAGAAGTCTAACTTGAGATGATTTGTAGTAGTGAGAGTGTTTTTCACACAAATTAAATAGGGGGTATCAAAGGAGATAATATTCCTGTAAGGTACAAGACTAAAAAGCTTTTAAACACAGTTTATTTATATTGCATTATCAATTACAAACTCCTAGATATCACTCAGATAGAGAAGAAAAAAAGCCTGTGCTGATTATCTGGATTTCAAAGTCACTACGTTTTGCTTGACTGATATACAAGGGGCAGAAGTTAACTGTGAAAGTATTAAGTGTAGATACAGACCTTTAGAAGCTTAGTTCAGATACACACTTCTTCAAGTGCTAACCTTGCCTAAAAAGTAAAAAGCTTTTTTCCTCCCCATGAATGAAGATAGAGGGAGGAGGGAAGAAAAAAGACAAGACTTCCCTTAGGAAGGCTACACTGCTCTGACAAAGCTCATGCTTTAAGAAAAGGAAAGAAAGGGGAAAAAAAGCCTTCAAAAGCACACAAATTCTTACCTCATTCCACTGGAAACCTCCGGTGTAATCAGTATTGCCAGTTTTCTAGATGTCGTGTGGTTCCTCAATGACTGTCCAAGAACCAGAGCTCCTTGGCAATACACATCGTCAGTAGCAAGAGTCACAAAGGCCTGATCCGTCACTGGGAGTAAAAATTGAGAAGAGTCGCTTTACAGATTTAATATAAGCTCTTTTGGCAGGTTCCTACAATCTCCCTCCTCCAGCTAAATCATTAGGCTACAGCTTAGAACAACCTGCAGCTCCTGCGATAAGCTCTTCTCTTTTCTAAATTCCCCCAAAGGACAAAACTGAATAAACAAATCCAGTAAACACGACTGCAGAATCTATGCCTCTGAAAGTTATTTTTGTCTCATTCACATAACATCATGAAGTTCTCAGACTAGCTTTAAACAAGTAACTCCCCAAGTCACATTCGCCTAAACTTAATGGCAAATTGAAAGAGCTGATCTATAAGTATTTAGATTATACATTTATATCACATAATATGTAGCACAACTGATAATGGTTACTGGATTCCCGGGGTGAGCTACAATTGTAAACGTTGTGAGGTGAACGCCATCTCTCAGAGATGAAGAAATAGCTCAGCTGCAAAACTAACCAGAACTAAGCAATGGGGTCATATGGGATGAGGGGAATTCCACTGAGCTCAACACAGCTCCCGTAAGTGCTTGTCTTGAGCTACTCATAGAAAACCACCATCACCTGAAGGGACACACAGTTATATTAAATTCATTACTATACAACAACACCAAAACACTGTGTCACTCAGTCTCCAGGTTCTATGTGAGACGCTGGGAAAGAATCTCACAGAACCAGTGGCAGAGTTCCCAATGAATGACCTCATGACTGCCACAGAAACAAGCTGCCAACATGAGCGAGTTGAAACCTCCAACATAACATAACATTAAGGTATACAGTGAAGTACACTTGGTGCCTGTGATAAGCCCTTGGATACTAAGCATGTCCATTTTCCACATCATCCAAATCCAGATGGAAACACAGACCTGCTGGCATGCTGACCTGTCCCTCTGTTTCTCTCCTGCTACCCACCCATCTCCAGCCAAACCTCAATATCTCTACAAATAAAGTAAAAAGGAGCTTTTGCAGTGGAAACATCTGCTTCTCCTGTTAGCACAACAGCTCGTGCAAGTTGCGGGAGTTCCATAAAATGAATAGGAGGTGTTCACAGTTTGTAAGGATGGTTGTTTACATTAACTGTTCCTACTGCAGTTTTCCAAGAGATTAAACAAATACAAGCATGCATTAAAAAGAAATACTGCCCCCCACACACCCCCAAAGAAGGTGAAAAAGCCACACACACACAAAGACATAAAACCTAAAGGTCACCTGAACAGTAAAATTATTCTCCAAAGGCACCAAGACTCAGCAAAGAAAGATGCTTTTGTGTTGGGCAACGAGCATCTCCAGCCAAAAAAAACAACAAAAGGAAAAGGTAATAAAACAACCAGAGAGACAAAGGTGGGGGTAGGCTAGAACAGAAAGCAAACTGTGAAACCAGTAGGCGTTTCTGTCTTCAGACACTATTTGAAATAGCAGCCATAAAACTGAGCATAAACTCCTTCTTGACTCTGCAAATTCTTTTCGCTACAGAGACCAAATATTTGCATAAACAGCCCATCCAGAACTACACAAGCTGCTCAAGGAGAAGTTCAGCAGGTCGGCATGGCAAGTTACAAACGCTTTCCTGCTCAGTCCTTCTTGGAGCAAAGCTGTGGTCAGAACTACAAGAAAGGAAACAGCTTCTAAGAGCTCTGGCTAACGCTTACTATGGAAAAGAAACCAATCGCCTCTTCTGAGAATCTGCTGTAGGGTACATATTGTAGTCCTCTTTATATAGGAAAGCATTATACTGCTAATTAAACAGGCAATCAAACTACTGGCTGAAACCAAGCAGCATTAAAACATTACTGATGCAACAAGAAGCATACACTCACTACTTTAAAATCACGCAGTTAAAGATCTACAGGTATTCAAAATTCATCATAGCTATACATATGTATATACATATATTTATTGTATTTCACTGCCAAGTGCAGCTTTGCTTTCACTTCATGCTGGATGACACCAGGATGCTTCACAGGCAACACCTAGTGTGAACAGCATTATGTTCTCCAGAAAATTGTTTTCAAGCTGTGGAGCCCTATGGCTACTCTGTGAATTACAAGAGAAGTCTGTGTACGATCAGAATCACATTATAACTGTGTTGTATGAATATAAGTCTGCTCATTTCTCTTGCCTAGGTTACCATGCAGCAACATGGAGATGCAAGTTTAGAAATTGCTGGCACTGGCAATAGTTGCTCAGAACAGGTCAGACTTTCAAGCAAATTATTTTTGCTACCTTCTTTGTGCTGCTATCGAAGCTGCAGAGCAGCCTGTATAAACCAGTCACCAAAGTTATGTGGTGGGTGATTTTGTGTGAAACTTGTTACAGCTTTTTTAGTCGACATCACCAACTTCTTACGCTACTTACTCACAGCAGTAGCTCAGACAGAGCTGCCAGAGGCAATATTCTTAAACAGACCTGAAAACCAGTTCTAAGGCTGCACAAAAACCTTGGAATCCACAGCAGCACACAGATCGAGCAGCGCTCCCTTTGATGGTCAGAGTAAGACGGAGACAGAGAATGACCAAACACCAGGGAGAGGCAAGAGTGATTCAATAATAAGCACTAAACGAAACACATACATCTACCTGCTTCAAACCAAGCTTCATAATCCAACTGACACAGCTCTTTAAACATATTTCTGCCTCTTGATAGAGAAATGACGGATGTACTCTAGCAGTGGCTCCTAGAGCAGCAACTTCAGTTCGACAAGCTGCCCACTCCAAAACTGCAATGGGAGCCAGAGAATCAGATAGGACAGCTTTCCTACAAAGCTACTCTAAATAACACAATGCCATCTTAAAAAGAGTAGGGAAGTTCCTATGTTCCAGTGTGTGCCCACTGCTCCTTGTTTTATTGCTGCATGCCACTGAAGCCTGACCCCAACCATTTCACTCCTGCACTTATACAAGTATTTATCAGTGTTGACAGGAACCCCTCTCTTCTCCAGGCTGAACAGCCCCATTGCTCAAAGAGCAGAAGCTCCAGGCCCCTAGTAATCTTTTCAGCCCTCTATCAGACTCCCTACAAGTGCCCTGTCTTTCTTGAACTGAGCAGCCCAGAACTGGGCCCAGTATTGCAGACACAGGCTGGGTAGAGGTGGAGGATCACCTCCCTCAACCTGCTGGCCATGTTCTTGTTGGTCACAGGTCTCCTGACCTCTGACTTAGCATTAATCACCAGAGAGATATGGAACAGGAAGCTCTGCTCCAGCTGCACCTGGGAGTGCAGAAGCAGTCAGGATGAATTTCGTTCCAAGTAGGCAGAATGAGTAGCAATGAAAAATGCTATGCTAAGGCACCATGTGAAATTGTTATGCAGATCTCTAATGGCCTAATGAAGTTCTGCCTGATCCAAACACAGGTACCACCCATTACTATAGCAGCAATGAGTGTCACCAGGCAGGATTAGGACTCTTGATGACAGGCTACAGCGAGGATTTCTCTCTCATTCTGTGCGGCCTTTATTAAACATATTCCAGTTAGGGACAGTTACAGCCTGCATCAAGACACTGCAACTCTATTACTCAGGAGATATTAAGCGATCTCTGTGAAACCAAATGCAACAATATTATACTATACAAATGAGCAACATGAAAAGAGTAACACGATGTTTTAAGGAAAAAAGAAATCACAGAGTCACAGAATGACCCGGGTTGGAAGGGACCTCAAGGATCATGTAGTTCCAACCCCCCTGCCTGGCAGGGCCACCAAACATACACCTTTACTAGATCAGGTTGCCCAGGGCCCCGTCCAACCTGGTCTTGAACACCTCCAAGGACGGGGCGTCCACAACCTCCCTGGGCAGCCTGTTCCAGGGCCTAACCACTCTCCTAGTGAAGAACTTCCCCCTAACATCCAACCTAAATCTTCCCTCCTTCAACTTGGATTCATTTCCCCGTGTCCTGCTATTGTCAGCAGAAATACCAGAACTAGAAACACATCAGTCAGCAGGGCAAGGCAGAGGACTCTGTAGCTGGTATCATTAGACACCTCCAGTTTCCCCACTCTCCTCACAAAACAACCTTTAAAACAACCCTGCAGCAGAGTCCCCCTCTATGCGCCCCTCGGGAAGCCCAGCCCGGCCAAGCAGCACTTGGACCTGCAACAGGCGCCCAGCCCTCGGGCCCTTTCCTCCCACCAGCCAGATGGCTCCAGCCCTAATCCCGGGCCGCTAATCGCAGCTCGGCCTGCCGCTGGGATCCCGTCCCGCCGTCGGGGCGAGCCGTACGACGAGCCCGCCGGGCCCGGACCGCCGGACGGTGCCGCGGGGCGCTGGGGACGAGCGGGAGCTGCGATGGCCTCCCCGGTACTCACCGGACATCGTGCGGCCGCGGAGCGCCTGCCGAGCGGGGCGGGGACCGAGCTCTGCCGCCCGCCTCGCCTGCTCCCCCGGGCTGATAAATCACCAAATGGGATTAGCCTCGTTCCCGCTGAAGACAGCGGGAGGTGAATGACGCTCACGGGGACTCCTGTGCGCAGCGGCGGAAAAACGACGCGACCCTCCCCGGCTTTCACGCGGAGAAGTCGCTCCCTTCTCGGCTCCCTTCCTTACAGTGAGAGTGACTGAGCGCTGGGACAGGCTGCCCAGAGAGGTTGTGGATTCTCCTTCTCTGGAGATATTCAGGACCCACCTGAACGCCTACCTGTGCAGCCTGCTGTAGGGCGCTGCTTTGCAGGGGGTTCACACTCAGTAATCCACAGAGAGCCCTTCCAACCCCTGCAGCTCTGTGATCCAGAGCTAACAGCTAGTTTGTTTTCCTTCCTTTACCCTTCAGACTTAAATATATTCCCTATATAAATGCCCTGTTACAAGCAAAATTCACCCTGAAAATGGTGCCTGCACACTGGTGTGCTGATGTCATTAGACATCAGGTTTAACACTTGGTGGGACATCTGACTAATTCAAGCCCTTAAAACTGCACATAACTCCTTCCTGGACACTTTTTCTGTCCCCCAGCAGTGGCTCCCACAGCAGCTTAGAGATTAAAGGTATCAGCCAGCATGCATTCCATAAAATAACTCACAAAACAAACAACCTTCATTTCATTTTAGGTAAAACAGGGTATGTGTTTATTGAAGATTTTCAAGAGAGAGAAGGAATGTGCACATTTTTATTGTTAAACGAGCAATGGGGGTGGTAACCACAAACAAGCTTTAACATTACCTTGACATCTACCTGACAAAACGGATAGTAGCTGTCGTAAATAGTAACATTGGAAGTTTGCATTATTAAAAGAAAAGCGTGTTAATACGATGCTGATGAGTTAAAAGCAATAGCCATGAAAAACTGCTTGTTTCTTTGCATGCTGTCAGGATGTTCCTATATCTAAACTGATGTATGTTATTATTTCTTACATTCAGGATCTCTCTCTCTTCAGCAACTGAGATATCCATGTCAAATACCACGGAGACAGAAGCAGCCTTGCTAGCAAAACTATAAGTATCAACTATACCTCTGCGAAAATATATGTACAAAGTCTAAAAGCTGCTGACATAGATTCATAGGACAAAATGTCACAGATTGGTTCTAACTGATTCCAAAACCTCTGCACCCGGTTTTCCTTCCAGGAAATTGGAAACAACACAATAAAGTGAAAAGAAAGAGAAGAATATCTATCAGATCGCCTTTGGAGGCTTCTAATTTTTCAAGAAGGAAAACCTAATTTACGACGGATTCCAGTTCCTGAGAAGAGCCAAATACCATTTCAGTAATAAATAAATAAATACAATTAGGCTCTCCTCGTTTTATTTATTTTAACCAGTGGTTCATTGGTGCACGTGTTCATTTCATACTGTATTTTATAATTAAGAACGTGTTTTCCATCTGTAGCTCTTTCTGCTTCGCAAGAGTCTGGACATAAGATATGAAATAAAGGCATTAAAATGCTTAATCATTCATATGACTTATTCATTCACAGACAATACAGAAATATGCCAAATGTGTGAATGGAAATGGCATTTCTCTTATTCCTGTTCTATTGGAATGATTAATTATTTTGACCAATTTAGAAAACAGGAAAAAAAAAAACAATCTTCAGTGACTGAAACACTCATAAACCAAAATACTTTAATTTGTAGCACGTATTAAGCTTGAATTCTGCATTTAAAACAGTTCCTGAATTAAAATACTTATCCGGTGTTTATGATAGTGCAATACCTACTCTGGACATTTTAAGTGAATCTTTGATGATGTAAATCTCAAGGTTTAAAAGTAACATCGTGTAAATGGAAATGGAATTGCAGCATCTCCACACAACATTCATCAGAAGAAGAGTTTTTTGCTCGGAATTGTGAAGCTGAAAACAAATGTCAGGTCCGTGGGCAGAACATCGCCAACCAAAGCAGTGTGTCATCAGCAGTTAGTTTTCATTTCCACTGTTTACACTGTGGCCCCAGCTAAAGGAAGGAAGATTGAACATTAATCATTTCTGCTATGGATATCCTTTACCAGTGCTTCTATGTCAGCTGCTTTCTGTGCTCATTCTTCTCCAGTCCCTTTGAGGCATGAGGTGGGAACCTCATACCACTACAGAACTATGGGCAGCCTTTCCCTTTCCTCTGTCTCCCTCCCCTTTTCAGAGGGCAGGTGGGTCTGACATGATGCTTTTGTTACAGCTTATCTATAGACATGGGGAAAAAAGTGACTGTCATATCCCTTGAATGCAGGCACACTACAGATGCAGACAAGGCCGGATAGGAAGCAATTAGCTGAAATTGGAACCCTGACTAGAGGGCACATTGGTATATCTGTCCTTTGGGTACATCATGGCTTCCTATATTGACTGAGAATATTAATTCCCAAGATCACATACAGACTAGAGAATGTTTGGAGGAGATTTTCAAATGCTGCCACAATTGGCTTCTTTCTGCCCCCACAGATCTATTTCTTTATTTTAAATTACCATCTACTTCAACACAGAAAATGACCGATTTTGTCTTACCACGTGGTTTGAAACAAAGCTTGTTGTTCTTGTAAGCTGTGTAGGCCGCTATTGATCCAACGACTAATATCACTAAAGCAGAAATTATAGGAGATGTAACTCCAGCTATTAATCCTGAATCTGTAGAAAACAAGAAAGATTTTTTCAGATGCAATGAAATAGCATGACTAAGGCATATTATCTACAAACACGTGTCTTTTGCAAAACGTATGGTGAGACATTGGAAATCCATTAAGTAGAATTAAACAGAAGACTGGAAATAACGTTACAAGCGGCTGATAGAAAAACAGAGTCATACAGCATCATTTAATATTTGCAGCACTTTTGTAAGTGCTTTCTCAGTATTCATGGTGATATCAAGCTAATTATAGAATAAATAAATTGTTTACTATACCCGTGTTTCCACCATGATTGAAATTATGCCCTCCTTCTCCTGGAACAGAGGATAAAGTTTCATCAAAAATTGTCTTTCATCATATTTTGAGAACAAAGTATTCTGCATTGCTTACAAGGTGAAATAGGGCAGCTAGAGTGGGATTCTGGGACAGAGAAGCTCTGATTCTAATCCTGACTGGCATCAGTGTCATCATAGAGTTCCCTCCTCCTGCCACTTCATTTTTGTAGAGGAACACTGTCTGAAGAATCTAAGCAAAAAGATAACCCTTAGCTGCCTATATCAGACTGATTTAAAGGAAATAGGAGGCCAACACTCTACTCTTGTTATCCTTTACTTCCGGACAATAAAATTATTTCTGTCAAGAACAGACTTGAAGTATCTACTTTCAGCTCTCAGCAGAAGTCCCTTGCTTTGGGACTATCCAGACAGAATCTGAAGGAATCAGTCCTGCAAGGTTCTGGCTTAACATTGCAAGGTCTTTAGGGATATGTTTCAAAGGAGCTAAAGCTTTGTGCTAAAAGCCATGGAGAAAGATGACTAGTCAAAATAAAAATAGCAGAGTCTTATCCTACACCTTCAGCAATAAACATCTGTGCTAAAGCAAAACCAGTCAGCTCTGATTTATAAATATTAACAAGAAAATGCAACGGGAATCATCAAATACTACCAGCCATGTGTGGTGGTAAAGGCTTCCCATCAACAAGATCGTAGTCGTTAAATCCTCCTGCAAGATAAAAATTAAGATTTCTGTTGCAAAATTATCTGAACAGTGGTAACCTCTCTGCCTTTTTTAACAGTTCTGGGGAAAGGCGAGGGACCTTTGAAATCCCAGTGTCCGTATGGCAGCTGTCTTACAGAAGTAGTCGCCCATTTTACATTCACTGGAAGCTGAAGTACTGTTGTTGTCTACCCATTCTGAGCATGAAGACATGTATGTCTGTAAATATGTTAAATTTGTTCTGTATTTGGAGTGAGTCCGAATCTTGGAGCCACTTTAGGGTCCTAAATACAATATGCAAAAGCCCCACTCATTAACTGGCCCAGCTCTATTCATAGAAGTAAACATTCATGGGATGTGAGAACCTGGAGCTTCAATAGAATGGATCCTAATATTGTAAGGTCAACTCAAATCCCAGCAGCTCTTGTAGCAGGAAATCAGTGGGTCCCTTCTAGGAAGGGCTCCAGAAGGGCATATCCACAGAGCATCACTACAGTCATACCAGAAGTAAACATGAGATACATGGCAATAGCTAGGATAGATGTATCACCTCCATTGTATTTAAGTGTATGTCTGGGATAACAGTTGAAAGGAATCTTAAATCCATATCCCCTGTCCCACCTGCTGTATACCCTAGAGCCTTCTCAGACCCATCTCTCAGTATGGATTTGTACATAGCCTTATCCACTTCATGTAGACAGATGTCAAATTTGAACCTTAGCACGGTTCTGTGTATACATACCCAAAATAAAAGGAGCAACAAGATAAATATTAGTCTCATGCCAGTTAGAAGTCAATGTCCTTTGATTTGGGAGGGGAGGCAGAAAAGTCTTATAGTGCCAGAACAAAAGCTCAGAAAATCTTTCCAAACATTGGGTCAAGAATAGTGAAAATAATAATAATAATAATAATAATAATAATAATAATAATAATAATAATAATAATAATAATAATAATAGAAGAAGAAGAAGAAGAAGAAGAAGAAGAAGAAGAAGAAGAAGAAAAAGAAGAAGGAGAAGAAGAAGAAGAAGAACAAAAGGAAGAAGAAGAAGAAGAAGAAGAGGAGGAAGAAGAGGAAGAGGAAGAAGAAGAAGAAGAAAAATAAAAGGGAAATATCAGGAAGGGATGATAAAAAAATATAAATAATTAATGAAGAATATGAATATATGAATAACATGAAGAAATAAGAGAGTAAAGTGTTCAAAATAACTTCTCTGAACAGTTCCTAGTGCTAGATTTTCTGAGGAGAAAATATTCTTACCAGTATTACTATGGCTTCCTGGTCGTGGCGGAAGAGGTGGGTATAACGGTTGTCTTGGGATGTCACCTATTGACAATAAATAGTTAGATGGTTGGAGAAACAGAACAGGGAGCTGTAAATAAAGAGTATGATAACCTGAAAATGTGTGCGTATTGCTCACCTGTCCCCTGATGAATTCAGAAAGTGACCTTGTCGGTAAATTAAAAAGTTTCAAGCAGTATGTCAATAAATTACAAGGTACTGGAGATAATGAAAAAATGGAAGTTTTTCAAAGCTGAAATGATAGAAGAGCTCAAACAATGTCCAAGGGAAATATCTCTTGTAGTTCTGGCACATGCTAATATTACTTCATTCTGACAGCTGGAAAGAACAGTGCGCTACTGCAGGTGCTGGTGGTGCAGTGACATGGACCTGAAAGTGTTCTGAGCTGGTCAGGAGGCAAGAGGTTATTTCTGTGCCCTCAGCAGGTATTATTATGAACCAGACAGTAGTTTCACCAAACACATACTGAATTCATCTCACACGTGATGAATTTTATACTTTTAAACAGTGCAAAATGTACTCAGATTTCAGCTTGTTTTCCTTTTGACTTTGAGCGGGCATTTTGTCTAATTCCCAACAGAGTATTGGGAAGAGAGGAACTGGGTAGAGAAAGATATGCGATCACAAGCAGCATTTTCCAAATTACACACACTGTGCTGGAGTAATAGAAAAATGCCCATGGCTGTTCCTACTCCATAGAGCAGGCCTCCAATTGCCACCCCCTACCAGGTCAGTAGCATATTTAACTGCTCACATAGTCAGGCAGCAAATTTAGCTCTGAATAAATCAAAGTCAGGCTACAGAAATAAATGGCATCTTCCTTCTCTCTCCTTAAATCTTTTTGGTCTCTTCTTGCCTACATGCTAAATGTAACACTTCTGTTTGTAAGTTGTTTTTAATTATTTAAAATTATTTAGAGATAAGCTCAGCTTTCAGCATGAATTTATCCTTCTGCATTCAGTGGATTTTAGATACGCTCTTAAAGCTTTGCTGAATCAGACTTTGCCCAATTAATTCTGTGTAACAGAAGAAGAGACTTGCTCTGTTCCAGAACCACGTGCTATAAACTAAGACTTGGCACAAAAGTAGAACACTACCAATGTCATTGTGCATTCCAATTACCATGCTGCAGTTGTGTTCCTTAAACACAACAAAATGAATTCTGCATCACAGATACTGAGAAGATAACATCTACACAGCTACTGATAATGAGGTATATATCATTAATTCCACTATAATGTATGAATTTCAATTGAAAACAAATAGACTAAGGAAATAAAAGTCAAAAGAAACATCATGTGCTAACCACTGAATGAGATGTTTTTTACAGGAGATACTTAAGTAATTTATTAATAATTTAACCAACATGTTATAGCCATCCTCTCATCAACATACTCAGTAAAAACCTTCAAGAATGGAACAATCAGTATGAGCAGGAAGAAATGACAGCATAAGTATGGAACTTATCAACAGAACTGTATTCAGCTTTATGAAGTGTGGAAGAATGTCATTCAGCACAGGTATGAGGTGTTAGAGGAGAACCTGAACAACATATAAGCAGTGTGATTCCCTCTGTCTGAAACATGAATGAACCACTCCACTGCAACAGGAGTTACATTTCTTTTTCTTCTTTTATAACATTTATTTTAGTTTTTCTTTTCTGTAACCTTGATTCAAGTGGAATTTTATGCCTTGATTCAGTGCTGCTCAGACTGTAGATTATTACAGAGTGCAAGTATACCTCCAAACACACTAAGTAAAATGAGGTGCAAAATTTTCCGGCATCTTGGATGTCATGCCTTTACACAACTCAGCACATGTTATAAATACATCCTACATGAGGTTTACGTGTTATAGAAATAACTGGAATTTACAGCAGGTTACAATATCTTGACTGCCTGAAGCTTAGCTGTATCATAACCATCAGTGCTCACCTCTGAACCATTCCTTCCTGCATTTTAGATTCATGGCCAGCAGAGCTAAAACCCTCATCTCTCTTCACTGTTACCTCTGATTCTTAATCTTTGGCAGATTCACTTATGATAGCTGAACAAAGAAGAAAGTACTCACCACCACCAAGCGCATCTCCTAAATGCAGATCATTGTCTAACAAATGAAAAGCAAGAAGATCGCGATAAGTAAGGAGGCCAGACCTTGGCCATTAACAGAAAATGTAAAACAATGATTTATAAGCAATATTTTTTTCAGATAATCCCCACAAATTCAAGTAAGATATTCCACTTTTCTCAAAGAGAAAACCTTATAAAATTTAATATCTACCCACAAAATAATTAACCATTTATATTTCATGTAAGGGTCATGGTGATAAAAAATAATCATGCTTCAAGTAATCATACGTGCTTATCTAAAGTTGTGTGATGATCTGTTTATCTTTGGTGGAGCTATAAAAGTACTAAAATGTGCTTCAGGCTCTGCACTGGCACATTTTGCAGTGAATCAGCTGGCTGTTACCATTCCCTGTGACTGCGCATGTGTCTTGTAGTAGCTGAAACGGAACTTTCACCAATGAGCTGCGTAAGACTCACAACTTTCAGGTGTGGAAAGAGTATGTAGGTGATATTTTAGGGTATGTGGAACAACAGTGAGCTCTCAGAGATCACTGATTCATATGCAGAAGTATGTTAGGCAGATGCTGTTAAGTCCAGAGATCACTTTCTTGCTTCTAATAAACATGGAGATACAGCATGAATCTGAAGAAAATGCAAAACCTACCCAGATTTTAATAACAATCCCAATTGCCAAAGAAAATTAGATAGTCATTCAAAAATGTTTTTTTTCTGTATAAGGCATAATAATGCATGTCTGCTGTCATGTGTTCTTTCCACCCAAAGAGAACAAACAGGAAGCTGTTTTTTGCACAGTATTTCTTCTCATCATGTGTAAATATAAACACTCAGAAATGCTTTGATGTCTCCAGGGAACCTGGCAGGAACATAATCATATTCATACTGCATGAGTAGGTATGTTTTGTCAAACCAGGTGTTGATCCTGGCTAGCTAGAACAGAGCTGCTCTGCAAAAACACCTTTACATGTCAAAGGCTTAAACTTTAAGGAATAATCTATTATCAAAACTAAGAATTCAGGCAAAATGCACGGTTCTGCCTGGGAGGCTTCATGCAGAGATTTGCTAGGGAGATGTTGAGGTCAGTATAAGTTAAGTATGAATGGAAACATGTTCTGTAAATGTGAGAAGAAACAGCAGAACAAAGGGTTAAAAAAACAGATGCCAAAGGTCACCATTTCCAGCAGTAAAATTGAGGAATGTGTTGTTTGTTTCTGTCAAAAACAGCAAGCCTGCACTCTGATAAAGCAGCACAGGTGACTTGTCAGCAGAAGAAAAGCAGAAGGGCACTCTAAATACAAAGGTTGCAGCATATTGTATTATTTTCCTGCTAGTTCATCCAGAAAACAGACTAAAACATAGTATATATATCCCAAACAAGTGGAAACAGACAGTGGGCAGCACGCTGGCCTAAGGTACAGAGAGGCTTCAGTAAGCAAGTTTATGAGGACCCTACCATAATAGCTGATGACTTGTGAAAGGTATGAAGCATCTGTTCAAAAACTAACTTGCCATTTCTTATCAAGAAGAACCACAAAGGCATGACAAGGGCTAGGAGCTGATGTACTTTACCCTGGGTTGCACATGATGCTTACCAGACAACTTGAACGCAAAAATCTCAGTGCTCCTGACTGTTAGTTTGAGTGTATGACAATTAAATCATGGAATCACAGAATCATAGAATGGCTTAGGTTGGAAGGGACCTTAAAGATCCTTCAGTTCCCACCCCCTACTGTGGGCAGGGCTGTCCCCCACCAGCTCAGACTGCCCAGGGCTCCGTCCAACCTGGCCTTGAGCACCTCCAAAGAAGGGGCACCACAGCTCCTCTGGGCAGCTGTGCCAGCGCCTCACCGCCCTCTGAGTAAAAAACTTCTTCCTAATATCTAGCCTAAATCTCCCCTCTTTTAGTTTAAAGCCATTTTCCATTGCCCTATCATTATCAGACCGCATAAAAAGTAGGTCCCCCTCTTGCTTCTAAGCTCCCTTCAAGTACTGAAAGTTCACAATGAGGACTTCCTGGGGTCTTCTCCAGGCTGAACAAACCCAACTCCCTCAGTCTTTCTTCATAGGAAACATATATTGGATATATATATTCTTCATAGGAAATATATATACTATATACAGTATACCTATATACTGTATATAGAACCATTGACAATAACCCTCCGGCTATGACCACCCAACCAACCCTTTATCCAGCAAACAGTCCAGCCCTCAAATCCATCTCTCTCCAACTTAGAGATAAGAATGTAGGATGAGTGTGAGTGGCTGAAACCTGCATATTTAGAGATTTCAAAAACAAACTTCATCTTTCTCTTCCATTGAAAAATACCTGCAGGACAGCTACAACTCAGACAGGGATTCTTGTGTGGGAAGTGATGCCTGGAGGATTGGTTAAATACAGTAATTGGACCCTACTCTACCAACACCATCATTTCAGCCAGACATGTTTCTCAGTGACAGTGGCTAAATGAGACATAAAAGAAATATCCAAGTTAGCATGAAACATCAGGTACACGTCAGAACACGCTTTTATATCATGCCTCTGAACATTTCCAAACCCAGCAGTATCTTTCAGGAGTTTCTTAAAGGTTGTTCTAATTGATTTTAAACTGCCTACAATCCTTGCTAGTGATGGAAGAGATTCCAAAATAGATTCTGGAAGACATAGAGCTCTTCATTCCCAAGAATTAGGGAAGTTGATTCAGGTAGGGCAGCCCTCTCACTGTCACATGTCTAACAGATTTAGAAGTAGTCTCTAAAAACTCAATTCCTCTCACTTGACTGAGGCAGTGTCACAGTAACTAGTGTTCTGACTTGGCCTCCTAGCATGAACAAGGACAGAGTCTCTGAGGGCACGATTCAAGTAACCTATTTAAAATATCTATATTAGGATAAGAACTGATCCACATTTAGGATTACGTGAACTGTTGTTAGACTTGCTGATTACTCCCCACTGACTTTAATGGAAATAGAGAGCAGTGGCTTCACTGTACTTTGCAATAGATGCTTCTAATCTAGGTCAAGCACAGATTCACTTCACTAAAGCAAGAGGGAAGGAAGAATGCACAGGTTCCAGTAGCTACCACATTCACAAAACACTGCCCTGATTGCACAGAGTGAGCCAGCATCATGTGGAATGTGTAACCCTAAAAATCTTATTGCAATATTTATCTAGGAAAAGCAATATAGTTGTTCTGTGGGCTAATGTTATCCATAATTTCCTGTTTCCTACAGTGTAATTTAGGTGAAAAATGTCTGTGTTGTTATAAAATGTTATAAAATGTTCAGTCATAAATATGTATGTGGTTTTGTGTTGTTTGGAGTTTGATTTTTTTCAACAGTAACAGCCATTCATTGAAAGATATCATTGGTAATACTCAAAAATACAGCTGAAACCTTTCAGTTCTCTCTGCTTTACCCAGTTTATTTCTCTTCTGACTTAGATCATTATAGCAATCAAAACTAGATAATAGCTAAGCCTGTTATCAAGCATTATCTATGCTAAAAGAAGATATAATCCAAAAAATAAAAAAAGTACAGTTACTGATTTTTAGCTACAGTTACCCATTTTTATACTCCCCAGGGATGTCAATATGGGATAGAAAAGTATTAAGAGGACCGTCCAGAAATAAAACGCCATCTGTGGCAAGTCATGCTCTAAAGACTTACTGGAAATAGTAAAGACATCCAATTGGTAGTTGTCCAAAAAATGCTTAGTTTACATATGGAGGACACAAATTCACACAAATTGTCTTAGGAATGGCACATTAATCTCATACAAGACAAGTCATGACTGTTGTCTGTATTACTCACTCATCAGAGGTCTTGTTGGTCTTCTGATCACTGTGGGCTTCCTGGTAATTATATCCTCTGTGTGACCCAATGATATATACAAAAAAAAAAATTACAATAAATTCTTAACATTGTTCAAATATCAAAAGAAAGTATCTGCAAATTTAGAGAGCTGTATTCAGTAAATCTTTATGCATTATGGCAGAAACTGAAAAGGATGGGATACGTTTAAACCTTTTTTTTTTTTAATTGTTTATTTGTTTTAAAGAGAAAAATGATCTTATGGCAAAAAATAATGTTATGTTTTAAAAACAAAAGAGAAAGGCAGCAGTTTCCAGTTGTATGTAAATTAAAAATCTGACATTTCCCTGCCCTCCATACTTTTAATTGAAGTACTACTCATGCTCCAGTTCTCAAGAGAAACAGAAAGCACATGAAAATCATTATTAGATCTGAATATCATAGGAAAATAAGGATGCCTACCTGGGTGATCGAGAGCATCAGCTAAATCGAAGTCACGTTGACCTAGAAGGAAGCAGAGACCATCAGCGGGCAGATATCTATGACCTCTGAGGGCTCTGGATAAACCCAGCTTAGAATAGGCAGAACCAAGAATTTGCTCGATCAAATAATATTATTGTGCTCTTTGTATCTGTTGTATTTTCCAAGGAAATAAATAGGAGGCACTACGTTGGCAGTGATCGACATACATTCCTCTCTCTGTGATTGGCCATGTCTTTAATATGTAATCTTTGTGATTCACCTCTTTACAGAGCAGGTATCCAGCAGTCCTCACTCAGTCCATAACCCCATTTTTCCTGTGTCTGCATGCCAAATGAAAGGTCAGACCACAGAGACCCACTGAAAAACACCCCGCGTTATTAGCTTTTCCAAGCAGGAATGCTTCTCTGTGTGTACCACACAAGTTTCCTACTCTGCACCTGTTTTTCAGTCTGCTTAAAACGCTTAGGACCTAGCTCTAGGCTGAAATGTTTTTCTTGGAAGGGATCAGAGTCTTCACAGCAAGAAAAGCGTTATTGTTGGAGTGGAGAAGCTGGGAAGTATATGGGGACTGTTGGAGATGCCCCTCAACTCAGCATGGGTGTCAGCCTCAACTCCACAGGTGCTGGCAGGCCTCATGTCAATCCCCCTGTTAATTACTGCTTTGATAACAGCCCTTGACTGTGTCAAAGAGCTCCATGGGAAGATTAGTTAATCAGAGTTAGAACACTGCATGATCCTTAAATAGAAAGCAGCACGGAACTATAAACTGAAACCTTTTTTACTCCTGTGAGGATTTTCACATAAGTCTGTGAACTTAATTATAGCTGGTGTCTGACAGGAAAGATAAAACCAGGCTGGAATGCTGAATAGTGAGTGGTCTCAGAAGCAAAACTGCCCCTATACAACAGTGTGGTAAACTCATGTTTGGAAGGCAAAAGCAGGTAACAGAATAACACCATCCTGCAAATGCTATCATACATTTTATCTCATCATTTGAGCTGCTGATGGAATGTCCCCTAGTCTTACCCTGGCTGCTTGGGTCCACTAACCTCTCAGCTAGGCCCTTACATCAATAATATCCTACATGCCTATTCTATTAAATGCAACAATGCATGAAATTGACAATGAGTTTCCACAGCCAATACTCCCTCACTGGCCCCAAGCTGCTCCCCAGGATCTATGTCACAGCTGTGCCATGCCTGGCTATGAACATGCAGGGCAAGGGTAGATCCTACCCACTGTCCAGGCCTCAGCCCAGCCTTGTCACCCAGCCCTGCCAGCCAGTGTGCATCCTGCTCCTAACACTTAAATCATAGAACAACAGAACCATAGAACAGGTTGGGTTGAAAGGGACCTAAAGATCAACTAGTTCCAGCCCTCCTGTTGGGAGCAGGGTTGCCACTTAGTAGATAAGGCACAAAGAAACACAGAATTGCTAGGGTTGGAAGGTACCTCAAAGATCATATACGGTCAAATTATGCTTCTCTGAAGTATATTTTAGTGACAGAAATACCAGCAAGTTCAGTTTGGGCGTCCTTCAGTTTTATACTCTGTATAAATCATCATTCTCAAACAGCATCCCGAAAGCTGAAGGCTATCTAATCTGAGCCCTGCTTCAGGATAATCCCAGAAGGGCTCCAACTTTGCATTGGAGTGAGTCAGTCAAAATAATTCTGAAAGACCAAAAAACTATTGGCCAAACCTGGCCCTGGGTTACAAGTCCTGACATGAAGTAACTAACGATGCGGAAAGCAGCTACAGAGGTCTTGATTCTTAGAGAACTTGATAAAATTGGTTTGTAAGTCAAGTCTATGGAAAACTTCCAAGTGTAGTATATCTTTCAGGTCAGGAGAAAGAAAAAAAAAATAACAAATTGTTCTATAATCCAGAAGTATGGTGGCATTCAGACAAGGTCATGCACATGCTTCCAATCGCGTGAGAAAGGGAATCAGTAACTGACATTTGCCCTTCTCCTGAAATACATCATCTGGTTTCCTTCTTCTGTTGTGTGTCGGCTCTGTGGCTGAAATGGTAGATAAATAAAAGAGGCGCTGTTTTGAGACAGCAAGGGAAAAATACAAGACTATCAAAATGTTAAGGTGAATAAAAAAGAAGCCCGAGAAACCCCTGCAGAAAATATTCAGATTGAATTTTTGTTGTTTGTGATGATCAGCCAGATAATAAAAAGAAACAGATACCAATGGCACCAACACAGAATGACTGATAGGGAGTAAGAAAGGAACCTGCGCTGAAGTTTCTCTGGTTATGTAAATATAAGCCTTGGCAGATGGGCAGTATGTGGACATCTGTGTAGCACGGTAAATGATATTCCAATAAACTGAAAAGATTGCTTGGACTTCTATCCCAGCTTCCTTTGATAATAACATCAAATGGTTGCCAAGAAGTAAGGTTTTGTGGAGCAGAATTTTAAATGATCATCACCATTTCTGAGGCTGTACCCAGACACTTAAGAAAATAATTTGAGAGGATAACAGATGGTTAAATAGCTGAACAGCTCAGATCTCAGCCACAAAATGGTGGGTCTAAAAAGAAAAACAAATCAGAGACTCAGAGAATATTTTCCTCAATAGGAACTGCAGTCACTTCAGGGAAGTCTCAAGATAAATGGCATCAAGAATAAATTAGACAAGCATCTTCATAACTTCATATAACTGTACTTTTCACCTACATAGATGACCTTTTTTAAACAGCTTCCATAATAGAAACAGCTGGAAGTATACTCCTGAGAATGAGAAAAAAAAAGAAATAAAGGGGGAAAGAAAGAGAGGGAAGGGAAGGGAAGGGAAGGGAAGGGAAGGGAAGGGAAGGGAAGGGAAGGGAAGGGAAGGGAAGGGAAGGGAAGGGAAGGGAAGGGAAGGGAAGGGAAGGGAAGGGAAGGGAAGGGAAGGGAAGGGAAGGGAAGGGAAGGGAAGGGAAGGGAAGGGAAGGGAAGGGAAGGGAAGGGAAGGGAAGGGAAGGGAAGGGAAGGGAAGGGAAGGGAAGGGAAGGGACATGCATGAAGTTATGAAGAGATTTAGTTATGCAGGTTGTGATAGCTCAGAATTATCTCCATTATTACTGCTTTGGGTTAGTGTGCTATCTCTTGACATCACTTCTAGCCTTTCTTCTGGGAGTTTCCCTGTTTGTGTATAGAAATAAAATGACCGCAGTAGTTCTTTTTGTTGTGTGGCCCACAGTTGTTCTTCAACTGTTCTTTAAAGATGCTTATATGCTCCTGTCTGACACCACAGTACAGTCCTTTTGGGCAAACAAGAAAATGCTAAGCTAAGAAAGCAAACTTTCCAGATGGGTATACTATTTGTACTGAGAAAGAAGCTGTTTCAGTGCTGTTTGCACAATCTGCTCAAACACAATGAACAATACTAACAGCAGGACTTTTGCTGGCTCTTCCAGGATTACTGGGGATGTAATTCCTTCTTCTCCATCAAACACTGGAGTTGTGCCAGCAGAACTTTGAAGAATAGGCCTGGCTTCAATTGCTACCACTAGGCTTCCCCATGACAGCCACACAAGAGAATGGACTCCACGAAGCCACGCACCAAAACACAGTAGTTCAAATTGCAGTTAATGCATTTATTTTTACAGACATCATTCTTTCAGGCTGGATATTTTCTTTTACTAGTGTTCATTCTTCATATTAGCCAGGTCAACTTAGTTCACCAAGGTGGTCACTCCTTTGCAAAGTCAGATACACATCTAGTATGCACTAGCTTTTGCCCATATTTGTTAGTGGAAAATGTGGCCCAAGTAACTAAAATACAGATGGCAGCATCTTGTGCCTGTAGTTGAACATGAAGCCTAAATGTTAATCACATCCATCAGCCTTTAGCACTCTTTCAGAACTCCCACAGTTTTTGAGGAGAGTATACAGGGAGCGAGAACAGATTCTGCAAGTGGATACTACCTATTATTCACTATAGAATCATAGAACTCTGTGAGTTAGAAGGAACCTTTACAAGTCATCCAGCCTAACTCCCCTGCAATGAACAGGGACACATACAGCTACATCAGGTTGCTCAGAGCCCAGTCCAGCCTGACCTTGGATGTCTCCAGGGATGGAGCATCTACTGCATCCCTGGGCAACTGGTACCAGTGCCTCATCACCCTCACTGTATATGTCTGTTTCCTAATATCCAAGCTAAATTCTCTTTAAGTATGAAACCATTTCCCCTTTTCCTATCACCACAGACCCTGCTAAGGTGTCTGTCCCCTTCTTTCTCATAGCCCCCCTATAGATACAGAAAGGCTGCTATTAGGTCCTCTCAGAGCCTTCTTTTCTCCAGGTTGAACAGCCCCAGCTCTCTCAGCTTGTCTCAACCATGACTGAGTACAGAATTTTTCTCACCATAGCATCACCACGAAACTTTGAACCTCAATAAGTCCTACACTGCATTTGTATGAACAAAGCTTGTGGCTTTGAAACAGACGTTTAAACAAGACAGCATAAATATTGTTAAATGAGAGTCAGGCTAGCAAAGGAAATTAAGTTCTCAGGCATTTGGTACATGTAGTCTGTCATTAAAGGTGAAGCTTAGATACATGAGAAAATGTGTTCGTATGTATATGTACATCTGTATGGCCGTACGACTTTAATATATGTATGTGTTGGATGAATTCTGTCCTTTTGTCATTGAGATGATTAAATTAATGGGATTTGAGTGCACTGATAGCAGTCATACGACAATTCAGTCATACCAAACAAATTTTCTGGAAGGTTCAGGTATCTGAAAAGAACATGATACCTAAATCACCTGTGGGATTTCTGTGCTTTTTTAGCAGAAATTGTAAGATATTCCTTGTATTGATCATTATATAATCACTGCACAGATTTCCTCTGTAGTGAGAAAATAATACATATTCTCCCAAGTATTTGGTTCAGAATACACCCATTTACAGGTCCTACTTTGTTCAGGAAATATTTATGTTTGTTTAAAGGAAATTACTCACATAAGAAAAGTTGTGTGAGAACACAAAGGTTTATGCCCCTGAGTGAACACTATGGACAAAACCTCAGTGAGTGGGTATGGCTTCTTTCATGTAAAACTCTAATGATTCATATTTCCTTACGAAGTTACTTTAGATCATTTCTTTTTCCACCACGGCCCTTTCATAAACAATGATTGCCATTTCAGCCCCTCGGTGGCATGGCGGAAACTGAGTGTGCTTTAAAATCTGTAATTAAGATCTAAGTTCCAGTCTACAGACCACAGTGTATGGACGTGATTATTGGGTTCATGTGTTTTGCCTGGCCACTTCTGTTTATGTTTTGAACTCAAAGGAAATGAAAAAGTCTTTCTCACTTATTCATACGAAAACGCATTTAAATAATTACCAGCCAATAAGATGTATTAATAAAGCAGGAGTGGTAGCACTGCTTTATGTCTGAGCAGCACAGACTCATCAAACATTAAAGAAGCTCTTCTATGTGTTTGCTTTGCTGTGGACAGACAGCAGCTATTCAAAGGTAGCTACTGCAGCTTATGATGTGATGCACCCTGCATACGTAGCATCAAGTATATATAATTTGCTGAATCTCACTCCAGAGTGAGTGTCGAAGAAGCTGATGTGTCTCATAAAATTACTTACAGAATAAAGAGGCTGGGACTTCTAACAAAGCAGCAAAGAGATGCCAGGCTTTGTCACTTCTGTTTCTCAGAGTAGCTTCTCACGTACCTCATCCCATCTACATCACCAGAGCAGAGGCAGAGAACTACCTTTGGCTGTTCAGCAGGCAGGATGGGCAGCGCAGACTTCAGTAGTGTTGTTCCATAACCAACAAGATAAATTTGTTCCAGAAATTCCATTGTGTAGCAAATGCTGTGCACCCAAAGCCACAGTACTCTGTGGGCATATCTACAAAGGTTCCAAGGGGATTAAAAACACTGCCAAGTCAGGGCAGGGGTTTTGCCAGCATGTTTTGTGTGCATTCTCCACGTGTGCTCTCTACAAAAGTAGCACAGAAATGAGGCCTGCAATTGCTCTGCTTTGCACCATTAGCAATGTGTTTTCATTAAAACAATAAAGCTGGAAGGAGATGCTGAAAGTCAGCAAGCATATCTGTATAGCAACAGACTCCTGTTGGTCTTAAGTGTCACCCCAGTCTCACTTGGATTACATTAAAACCAAGAAATGAAATTGGGGTCCAGTGTGTTGCAGCTGCTCAGGCCTGTTCTGTGTGTGTGCTATGTAGGCCTATATTACTTCTGAGAAGTAATACTTCCTAATGTCCAGCCTGAATCTCCCCTGCCGTAGCTTGAAACCATTCCCTCTTGTCCTATCATTAATGACACGAGAGAAGCAGTGTTTGAGAAGCAACCAGAGAAGCCAAGCAAACATGATTGTTGTTGTCTCTTCCTGAGCTCTGGCATTACAACAGCTCAGCTGATAGCAGTGTTTCATACAGTTCAGGTATGCTACCTATCGCACTGCGGTCACACCCTTGGATGGCAATACCGACTTGCCTATAGAAGAGAGCAACTCTGCTTTTGGGACTGGAATAACTTGGTACTCAGCAACAAGAGAATTCATTGTTTAACACATCCCCTCTGTTACCGTGAGCACTTCAGCAGGTATGCAGGGACCACATACACTGACAGCAGGACAGGAGTTTGATGGAATTGTATGAGATAAATGTGACTGGGTTTGCACCTCTCCCATTCCGTCTTTTAACTCCAGTGAAAACTACATTATTCATAATAACTAAGACACATAGCGTCTGAAGTCCAAACAGGTCTGTAATTTTCTCCCTGCAAAGTGCCTAGACAATTACCTGAGAACACAACTAGTTTTGAGTCAAAATCTTAGTAAGCCTTGGTTGGACAGTGATATATAGTTTACTGGCTAGCAATGCTGTTCCCTTTACCTGCATAGCACTCGGTATGTAATGAAGTAAAATAAATTTGTCTGAATCATTAACTTTTGCATGGTCCTTGTTATTGACTAGCTATGTAACCTACCAGCTGGTCTTAAAAAACATGGGTATGTAGATTATATCTGTACTGGGTACCCAAGGAACATTTCTGAGCACTCAGGTCTGAGTGAGAGTCTCAGCTGTTCTCCAGCTTCACACAGGAGAGACCTCAGATTGCACCACCTCCCCTCTGACATGTACACACAGGACGAAAACTGAGGTGTATTGCCCAACAGGAGCCTTCACTTTGTTTGCATGCCCTAAGCAAGATGTATAGGCACAGCTGAAGTTGGATTACTGCAGGTCAGCTAAGCCTCAGTAACTGACCTGTGACATCAGCATGAACTTCAGCAAAGGAAGTTTCTTTGAGGCTTCTTTCATTTAGATTTGGCCTAAAAGCCACCCAGACAATTAGCTGTTGCATCTCAACTTCCATAGGAGAACTCATGTAACCTGCCTCAGCCTGAAAATTACAGAAGCATCTGGCCTGGCTGCAGTGTCCCAGCAGTTTCTAGGAGCTATCACAGTTGGTTAAAGCCTAGGTAAAAATTAAGGCTGCATATGAAAGAGTGAATCATGCTATAGACATTCATATCCTAAAGACTGAGACCAGCTCTTCCATAGCATGCCCAAACCTTTCCTAACAGCATGTCTTGGTTAGGGCTGAGACGTAGTTCCTATAGATGTCTGCTGAAGCAAGGGAATACTTTGATGATAAAATTCAATGGCTGCTGCAACAGAATTAAATCAATTCATTTTGCTTCTCAAAAGTGGATTAAATAGTTTCCACAGTCCTAAGACTGTGCCAAAAGGCCCCAGCAGCTTCCAGCAATGACTTCTTCCCTGAAGCAGGGCCTGAACTGCCTCTCAATTACATGTGTGCAGCAAGAACGGTTACCCTGACTGCCCTAGTAATTACAGTGTCACAGTGTATGGAAATCAGCTGGCCCGTACTCAGATAATCAAATAGAAATATTCAGCATAAGAGAGAACTCCAGAACAAGAAAGACGACATGCCAGTAATGAGAGAGTGTGAATCATCACTGTTCACAACATGCTACGGGGCAGGCTGTCACTGTCCTGCCGCTCTGCTGTTTCAGTGACACATTATTTGTAGAAGCCTTCCAACTTGTTCCTTGTCTTTAAAAAAATTATTTTAAGTATATGGTAACAAACACTGAATTTTATCATCAAAGTTTTTGCTGCACTTTAGGGGATATTTACAAGAACCCTTTCTAATTAAAGGCATGTTTTTTCCACTGCTCATCCCTTCAGGATCTCCCTGGGACTCCATTTAAATCCAGGCTGGTAGGAGTAAGAGCAGCAGCAGCTACTTTAGAACTAGGGGTTAATGATCAGCTTCTTCCTGCAGTCAAACATGGCTCTAAAAGTATTTGCAGTAATACACAGCAATGTAAAACAATTACCAGAATACTACATGTGAGATGCACACGAGGATGAGCCTATTTGGTTTGATGGCAAATGAAACTGTACAGAATGCTTTGCTAAAAGGAAATTACTGCAGAGTTCACAATGAAAACTCAATGCACAAGGATTAGATGTTCCCCATATGTATTCATGTTTCAAAATCCATTCAGAAAACGTCTTCAGTGTTCTGCATTAATCCCACATACAAAGAAATATGTCTGGGTCTGGATTTTATACATTCAGTTGGCTAAAGTTAATTTATCGATAGCAATATTTAAACATGATCGTTTTAAAACTGCAGCAACACTTGTTTTTACAACGTACATAACATGCTTCTGAACCTCAATAACCAAGAAAAGCTATATATTTTAAAAAGCATTTAACTAAGGATCTTTCTGGAAATTTTAAGTTCTCCTGGAAGCTCATTTTACAGCTTCCATTATTAAAGTATATACTCAAGTTCAAGCTTGTGAATAATTTCAGGAGGGTAACACCAAAGGGAAACTATGAAACGATAATAAACAAACTCTAATTAGCACGATGGCTATCAGTGAAGATCCGAGAGTTAGGTATCTCTTCAGAAACTGCCAAAGTACTTACCTAAACGCTCTTGAATGTTTCTCATGGAATAGTCACTACAAAAACAGCGAGTACTTCTACACAAGTGTATTTGTTGAGAGGCTAAGGTTTAACTTCTGCTGTTGTTTTTTGTTTTTAGTAGCCACACGCTTGAAATAAGCCAATTTCACTTACCTCTTACGTGGACTAGAAGATAGCCAAGGAAGAAAAGAAGGATGCTTCTGAATTTCCCCATGGTCTTCTATGAAGGCCTTTGGTTGCAGCAGTTGTTATTCCCTGGCGATGATGGTAGATGTTGGTAGTATCAGGTTCTGAGGGAGACACTTTTAATCAGTGGCTGAGTCCAGCGAGGTCTCTCACCATCACACTCATGTACTGAGGAGCAAGGAGAAGTCCCTAAATGCCTCACCTAGTATGGGGCAGGTGATAAACACAGGCAGCCCTTCTATGGCAAAGCCACACACAGCACCCGTAGGTGACACCTGCCCTCTAACAAATGCATTTATCACCCAAGAGGTGAAGGCGGAGAGCAGGGGAGCCGCCTGCAGCACCCAATGAGATGGGAACCAGCGTGCTTATACTCCACCTCTTCCCCTGAAGGACAGCCAACCTGTTTGACACCCTCTCCTCCAGAGTAGGGTGTGGTGCAACAGGAGCTGAAATAACTTGGGAGAGGAGGCAGGCCTTCTCCAAAGCGTGCCTGAACAATCTCTCAAATGTAATCTGTGTACAGAGTGCTCTTTCCCTGCTCAGTTCTCAGCTGACATCTAACTGCTGCTAAAGGAAGTCCTCCTAAGAGTCCAAATTGCCTATGAAAGCCGCAGTTAGGGAAGTGGAGGCCAAGAGTTTGCTTTTCAGTGACTGGGGATTGTCTGCAGAGGCATAACAAAAAAATTAAGACTGTAAACTTAACATGGAATGTCAAGCTGCTGACCTGGAGCATGGCCAGGTCCCAGGTGGATGCTTGTAGTCAAGAAGTAAATATGCCTGTCTCAATTTTTTCCACTGATCTAAATGTACTTTCTAAATAGAAATATCCATGTATATTCTGAAATTAGCGCTGTGCCAAAGTCCAAACAAGAGGGGAAAAAAAGCTTTGGAAGAAGAACAGAAATCATGTATACATGCATGAGCTTATATTAAAATCACAGTTAATTACATATGTTAAAACACAGCTTGCCACAGTCTCTCTGTGGTAAATGTATGCCAGTTCATTTGCCTGCTGAACTGGATTGCCATCATCTTACTGGCTCACAGCGCCAACATGGAGACTGGTGAGTGCTCCCTTTCGTTGGGGTGTAAACTGCAGGCATTTTCATCAGCAATGCTTCGACTATGGCAGCAAATGCACTCAGGGCTTTGCTACTGCTAATAGAATATCTGTACACTCTTGGTGTTGCCGAATGTTCCCACCCGGTGAGGAGCAAAGGCTGGCCTCCAGGTGCATTTCTGAAGTATGGAATCATAGTTTATGTATTGCTCTCCTGACGGGCCTGTTGCTGGATCTCAGAAGAGTTAAGGACTGAAAGGTTAAAAAGGGAACTCTGTCAGTCGCTTAAAACAAGGATCAGAGCATGACACAAGCATCTCCACAGGACTGGTTTTTTCCAGAACACACACACACACAAACCAGGCATGTGCGCTAATCTTCATATCAGCGATGAATTTGCCTGAAGGAACAGAAAAGATAGCAAGGCTGTATACTAGTCCCAGGCAAGTCCAAGCACCTCACAGACTTCAGTAGCTTTACTTCAAAGCAGCTGTTCTTGACAGCGAGTCTTTGCAGAATACTCTATGTCACCTGTTTGCTGATGCTAGTTCTTCCAGATACTTTCTTTGGATACTGAGATTATTAAGTTTAATTTGAAGATGATATGTCTCTTGTCTAGTTCTTCCAAAGCCAGCTACTACTTCATCAAGCTAAATAAAAGCGATAACAAAAAGGCCCGAGGGCACACTAATGGAGTGGACCTACCACTGGAGTAAGAAGGCCCCAAATATTTATACAAATTCTGTTCCTCAGGCCCTGTAGGACTTGCTAAACTCTCTCTGCCAAATAGATGCGCGATAGCTTGCCCAAGGTCGTAAGTATTGCATATTAAGCACAAATACAGGGCTTTTTATCTGATCTTAGATTGTTGCTTTATCACTCTGAGAAAGGCCCCGTACATTTAAAAAATAGCAAATAGGTGGAGAAACGGAGACAGTTTGTCTGTCAATTCTCTACACTAATTGCTTTTAGTACATCGGGCCTCTTTGAGATGAGACAAACTACAGGAGAACAAGAGGACAATCACAACTCTCCGGTTTTAACCTCATCCTTCCTGTGGAGAGAGGTTAGACATTACTCTCTTCGGCACAGACAACCAACTGTATGAGTCTTTCAGAGATGAAAGAATCAGATTATAAACTAGAACTACTCAGGAAAGCTTACAGTATTGTTTATCATAAAAACAGAATATTTTAATTAAAATCTTGAAACATCTGGTTATCATAGACAGTCATCTAAATGGAAGCCAAATAAACAAGTGAATCAGGGATATAATTTGGCAATAGGATAATATGATTCCTACATCCTAACTAGAATTTCAGTGTTTTATCACTGAAGGTGGAGAAACATCCATTTTGATATTTCATCCTTGAAGTTCTTAAAATACTCTAAATGCGTAAGGGTAAGTGTTTTTACTCCATTCCTTCTCCTAATCCTAGTCAGCTCTTCACCTTTTTTCAAGTTTCCCTTCTATCTGCCTAAGAGAAAAGAGCAAAAAGAAGATAAACATTTCAGTTTATGGAAAGGTTGGGATGTGTTTCAGAACCTAGATAAGTGAAATCTGTAGAAGAAAGGAGGAAAAAACTCAGATAAACCAGCTTGGAAGGTGACCTGCAATTAACAGAAAACTGCGGAAATACATAACTGAGAGGGCAAATTAGTCCAATATACACTGAAAGCCAAGTGTATTAATGAGTTTTCTTTGGCATTCAAAATTTGGCAAAGATTTGGAAATGAATATGAATAAGAACTACAGCAAAAAGCTTCCAGATCTCATTTTTAAGAATTGCTTGTTTTCATTTCTATGATTTGATGATTCTTTTGGATAAGTTTGGAGAAGTAATTGAAATGGATATCAAATATGAAAAGTGTCAGAACATTTTTAAGCAGTCCTTTTACTGTTAGGGTGAACTAGTCTACAAGCTCAGTTCTTTTGTAGGAGCCAAAGTAATAATATGATGTTCTAGGACAAAATAGTCCTGCTTAGCGCTTTTTTCTCCTATCACTGCAGATAATTTTAACAACTGTAGGAGTGATGCTGTTTCCCACCTCCAAGGAGGCAGACTGGAGAAAAAACAGAACTCAGAGATGCGCAATAGGAAAAATAGAGCACTCCATTTTCCCATTCCCAGTTTAATGGTAAAGGTGCCTCAGCAGGACTGAAACTACCAGTTTGGGCCTGAACGTTTTTTTTTTCATCCCACTGCACAGGCAAATTGAGACCTATATGGAAACTGGAACATGAGTTCCCAAAATAGGATCTGTAGATTGCCCTGGGTTCGAATCCCCCGTGGCGCAAGTGGTAGAAGTTCCGCTCTGCTACACAGAGGCTCGAATCCCGGGGGGGTTACACTCAATGATCTCTAAGGTCCTTTCCAACCCACACGAGACTATGATGATACTATGATCATCCCACATGGTCACAATAGGCAGCAACTGCTCAGTAGGAGATGACCATAAATCACCTCAAAATGGTGAAAAAAAAAATGTTACTTGATGTTTCTTGACCCAAGGGGTGAGAGAACTAATGGATTCAGATATTGGAAGAGGGAGATCTTAGTGGTCCCTTCCAACCCACCCATTTTGTGATTCTATGATTTAGTTATAATGCAAGAGCAACTCAGCTACCCCACCACAAATACCAAAACTTCAGTGGGTAGTAAGGCACATAGAGGTGTATCAGTTAATAGCCTGATAGCTGAAAACTAAGCAAAATGCTACCTTTTATCCAGACATAACTAACAGAAACCCCCTTTGAATTCTGCTTCTGTGGCAGAAAACCAAAATGTTGCATTTCTAGGACTACTAAAAATGAAAATGCTTATTTTTTTTTTAAATTATTTATTTTAAGAAAAATCACAATGATGACAGGAGGGTTTAGTAAGTATTTTTATGGCTTGCAAAAGCTGGAAAAGAATTCAAGAGTCTAGTTACCAAAAGCAAGTTTGAACGTCCCCTTCATTCTGTTCTTAATAGACACCAATGTATTTCTGTCTCCTCTAAATTTGGCACTGATATGTTTCTTCATGCAGATAAGCTGTACATTTAATTTCTTTTATTTACATAGATCAGATGTTTACATATAAATTGCTCTCCCACCCTTGAAAACACTTAGAAGTTTTAGCACTTTTCTGTCAAAAGCACAAGTGGGCCAAAAAGGAAGTTTACAAATTAATGCCACCATGACAAAACGCTAAAATCTGTGTAAAGCTTTGTTGCAGGCTAAGAAATAAGTACAATACATTCTTAAATGAATTATCATTGGCATACATTCGTATTTGAATGCGTAGATGTGCATGTTTAATATCCAAATTTATGACGACTTCTACAACGTTGCACAAAATACCCTCTTTCTGTAGAACTGTCAGGTGGCTGAGGCACGTTAGTAAGACAAATATTGCAAAACTGCATGAAAACTAGAATCGTTTAGAATAAAAGCCAACAGAACTAGTCGGACTATTCCTTCCAGCCTGAACTGGTTATTATTCCAGACTTAGTCCTTTAACTGTTAGGAAGTGCACAGTTTCCTATGCTTGCATGGATCTTTGAAAACTCCTGGTAGCTTCCAGAAGCTACAGCAAACCTCACAAGTGCTTTCAGCTGAGAATGCAATCATTGCCTTTCATTGCATTTGCAATCCTTCACAGATCCAAAAGCATTCTTCACATGTATGTTTAGTGGATGCTTGTGGAGTGAGGCAGGGTTGCTCTGGTCAGTCTTGTTAGTCTGTATTTATTAACTGCAGTACAGTTTTCATCTTCTAAGGGTGTATTATGAGCCTTCTGAATTCAAAGTAACACGTTATTTTCTCTCATGTTTTTGGTTTTGTGATCCTGGTGATGTTAATCCCCACTCTCCAGCACTTCATTAACAATTCAGACAATCAGTCTTACAAGTTGTACAAAATACAGCCGTGGCTCTGGTTTGTACATCAGGCTTTCCCACATCTGACCAGCTTAGCAGCTGCTATGCAAGAAGAGCCTGAGAGGACCAAGGGTCTGTATGCACTACTTTGTTTTTCAGAATCTGTACCAGACAGACATAATGAAAAATATACAAAAACACCTCTGAATTTTTTATCTTTTTGGTGGCTGACCAAGGCAGCTACACAGACTGTATCAGCAGCACCCACATCAAGATCCATTATCACCCAGAAACAGTGAGCTATTTCATTTGCTTTGCTTCCAGGTGCCTGCATCAGATCCCAAGTTGTTTGGTCAGTACATTCACTCTATACAGGATATTAAAACAAAACAAAACCTTTGAACTGCCTAAAAGCAATGGCATAACAAAACATAAACTTCTTGTATTTTTTTTGGAGAGGTAAGAAAAAGTTAAACATACTGAATGTACTTGAGGCACACACATTTGTCATAGGAGTAAAGGTAAGAACATCTCCTATCATTAAGGCCGTATATTGGTGTGAAACACTGCTTCACAGGGCTAACCGTACAGAAGCACTCGGGTCTAAGTCACACTCAAAAATGTTTCAAACGTCATGGACTGTGTTGTCTCACACAGTTACAGTCTCTGCTGTTTACGTTATACTTTTTTGTTTCCTTCTTTTTTTTTTCTCCTTTTTCTTTTTTTTTCTTTTTTTTTTTTTTCCCCCAGGCAGAATGCAGGCTCTCTATCCAGTTTCAATGGTCACCATCGTTTCTCTTAGTTCTCCAGAAGCGTGCGCTGAACTAAAATGCGAGAAACAATTTAAGATTAGTACACTAAGTTAACATACATTCTAATATATATGTTGTTAAATAACAGCATATTTGGACAACAAGTATTTTCAGTAGACATTCGAAACAGTGGTTTCTAGAATCTCCTCTTACCAGGTGGCTCAGATTGCGCTCCTCTATGGCTGTCCATATTCACATTCTCTTCATCTGCTGGGAAAAAAAAAATATATGCTCAGCTCTGAAATTTCCCAAATTCAAACATAGCCGTGCCTGGTTGGACTGATGTATTATTATCTGCCTTCACCAATGATAGACTTGAGTAGAGAGACCAGATAGACTAGAAAGACAGAAACAAAGCTGCTGTCCCACCTATCACCTAAAGCACTCCCCAAGTTCTCTGATACAAGTTCCATACCACTCAGGTGAAAAGGAACGAATCACCACAGAAGAAAGATCATCTGGGGAAAAATACCCAGGTAGATGTCAAAAACCCAATACAGAGGCAAGCATCTTGTGAAGATACAAATGCGAGACTTACAAAGATAGAAATGATCGTGTATTTTCCAGCACTGTGGTCTGTAATCTCCAGCCTTCACTCAGTTTTCTTTAAATAATTGTTTTTTGTACTCACTCCTGCTCACTCTTTAGCAGGAGGTAGTTTATTTCAAGGAAAACAGAAACTTAAGCCTGTCTGCTTTTGAAAGTCTAAGTTTTGGGCACAGCATAATAGAGAATCCCTGTCTTGGATAGAAGAGGTAGCACCTAGTCAATATGAATCCACTGCATTGTTAAAACTACCTGATGCGTAAAGTAAAAATTCTAGCTCCCATATTAAATACAGAAAAGCAACTCTATAAAAGGTGAAAACAAAATAATTTAGAATTCTTACCGCTTTGTTTGAAACAGAGTTTCTTCTTCTGGTAAGCAATGAAACTAGATACTGCTCCAATTGCAGTGGCAGCCACGGCACTTACAATTCCAGCTATTGCTCCCTGAGAAGCTGGAAAAAAAAAAAAAAAAGGTTTTGCAGACACTATTTTAGCATCAAAAGTTGTTGGGGTACTAAGTTGTCTTTGCAAGGATTTATGAGTGCATACAGTAGTTCTGAATAGATGGAGTATTCTAGAATAGCTGAGTTAGGCCTGTAGGTTAAGAGTTGGTAGGCGGGGGGTTTAGGTAGGTGTGTGTACAGATTCTCTCGCGTGCATCGGGTTTTGCGTAGCGGGTGTACACGTCTGCACGGGATTTAGATGGTATATAAGGAGTGTGATGCAGCAATAAATTGAGATAAGACTTCATGGCATCCATGTTTGTGTCTCTCCCCCGGACAGTCGAGGTCCCAGGATAAGTCGGGTTAATTAGCGAATACGTCACAAAAGCGATGTCAAACTTGTATTGTCTAAGCCTGTGAACACTTCTAAAATCCAATAAACATGAAACTGTAACATGAAACTGTATTAATCAACTTTTTATATCTTTGCGAGTAATAAAAAGTAAATCTTTTAATTTTATAGCCATTAATTTCTCAGTAGTGTCTACCGTTAAGACACTTGAGTATATGTGGTTTAAGTTCTGCTATTTTAAAAAGGCTTCCCTTTCATGACCAAACCTGAGTTACATGAACACAGTCATAGCACCAGCATTGCTGAGACACTGAATCATTTCCTAAAGAGTTTTCAAAGATTTATAAAAGAAAAGCTCAAAGGTAAGAGTTCTAGATTCTATGTTTTGAAGCTGAAGCCCTCTGTTAATAAGAAGCATTCTAGTGGAATATTAGCAACAAAAGAAAAGCCAGAAACATGTTTCAGACATACAGACACCATGCACTGAAACTATTGCACTTACCCTCACCATCTCCACCCTTGTTTGTAACTGAGTCCCTTTCTCCTACAAGAATGAAGAGAAGGTTTAGTTTTTACACGTCTTAAGAACAGTGGTATTACTTTTTTTTTTTTTTTTGGCCAGTTAGTCAAGGAAAATGACAAGCCATTTGCTGATGAACAAATTATTATACATCTATATAGCATAGATAATCATGTCCATATAATATTAAGCTCTCTGGCTTTCAAATGTTCTTTTTTCAAAGTACAAGTCACTGTAACATTAACTCCAGGATTTGGCACTCAGTGCTTCTACAAAAATGAGCACAGCACATCTGTGAAGGCCAACTTCATTAACTTGCCTTCCACCACAGGAGAATACTCAGTGGAGAGGAACATCGCATAATTCTAGGTTAGGCTTAAAATGTATTATCATTTCTCAAATCTCAGCCTCATTTACTAAGTAGCTTTGCTACTCTCTTAGCAAAAAAGATTAAAGTTCTGTAAATACTACCCTGATCTGTCACTATAAAATTTATAAAACTTGCAGCACTCTGAAACAGAAACTCACGCTGATGAAAACGCTGTACATGTCCCAATGGTTGATATTATAACCATCGATTTTTAAGTTACTGTTCCAAAGGAACCTTGGAAGGTGAAAGCTTCCCCAAAATTACTCTCAGTACCCACTAAGATAACTTTGTTAGAAACCTGCTACATGTCAAATCTACATCAAGTTATTCAAACTAACACTGACCAGGAAGTAATGAAATTGCAGTAATGCACACAGGGCTGACTACCACACACTAATGATGACCGATATTGTGACTTGCTCCCCACGACCATCTCTATACTCAGATGCACCCCAACAATTATGAACAGAAGAAAATTTAGAGCAATACTTGTAAGCTATAAAGGTGGTTACATATCATGCAGTGTAGATATACCCTGCATCATTTGGAAGTCTAAGGATCAATTCATGTGGAAGGGGTGAAATCTGAGAACGCATCTCAAAGACCATCTTGTAACCCACTCTTGGGCTCTTTACCATAAGATACTAAAGATACTGAAACAAACTGAGAGTACTTCACAGAAGATCTTAAAAAAAAACCAACAAAAAAAACATCAATCAAATACCTGGATGCCTTTAAAAACCATATTCATGATGAATTCTGAAACAAATGCCATATTCACATCTCAGTTTTAAAACCTATCAATCTGAATGTAACAGTAAAAATCCCTGAAGGCTGATTTCACCTCTTAGTTACCTGATATTTTTTGCTAAAGGCAGAACACGTTGGCTTTGAACTAAAGGATATCTTGTCATGTTTCAGATACTAGAATCAGAGTTGTTAAAAATTAGACTATGTTAACCAGCTTGCAAGTAAGCTTTTATCAAAAGCTCAGGTATCCATGGGATCAGTAGGAAGCAGAAACTACTATCTTACCATTGCTACCACTGCTGCCACCACCTCCACCTCCTTCACTTGGTAAACCACCATCAAATAGATCTGAATCATCAAAGCTGCCTATAAAAAGTAAAAACATTATTATTATTAGAACACATAGTTCTAAGTTCAGTGAAAAGACACTTCAAGGCACATACTGACATGCAAATATTCTGCAGTTGATTCAGTTAGAATCTATGGGGGTTCTAGGCTCAGGGTCATGATTATATGTTCACATTCCAAAAGCCCTCTCAGTCTTAGGTCCCATTGGCTGAGCACTATACATATATGTATATAGATGTATATACACTGAGTAAATGAGAAAGGCCTGAGTCCAAGATCAGATGTTACAGCAGGTACTACCTACTAAACAAGCAAGAACCTCTGTAGGCTACTTCTGTTTGGGCAGCAGAACAACTCTACTGAGGCACATGTGACCTGCACTCAAACATATGTTGTCTACCAGGCAGTAGAAGGAGCATGAACCAGGGAACACATTCCAAGCAAGAACTCTTCACAACACGCACACTCTGTCCCCTCCTTTAAAGTTGTAAGGAAAGTGACTCAACAAGTTTGTTATGGAATTTCAAGACTGCTGCAAAGCTTATTTGCAAGGTAATTTTCCCTCAGTTCTCAGTGTCATCTGACATACTGTGCAGCTAATTAGAAAGGAATAATTATTAGAAGTTTAACTGGGATAGTAAAGACACATCGTGATTTAGGTGCTTACACTAGAAGCCTTACCAGATTGTCTAGGTTTTTCAGGTGTAGCTGGCCTGGGGTTATCTGCACACAAAAAATATATACAGGGGAAAAAACAAAGAGAGGTTAAAAGATCAAATGCAGTCTATAATACAGTAACTCTGAAATGGCCTGGGACAGAATAAAGTAACCAAACTTACTACTGTGAAGAGACCAAGAGCAGAGCATATAGTGGCCTTGAAAGACTACTCAACTTATAAAACAGTATCAATCATCTCTATATCATGTTGGTTTGTTGTTTTTTTTTTAATGTTACCTCACACTGTTGTTTTATGTTAAACACTGTACTCTGAGTTAATGAAATTAATAGTGCTTCTATTACATCTGTCTGTATGTCAGACTTTCTTATGCCTGAATATACACAGCAAAGTTCACTAAGTCTTATGCAGCATTTCAATTTTTAAATCTGATTTTCAAACACCAAATTTCAGTTTTTTTTCTACTAGATACAGATTATTCTACTGTTTCCTCTTTTAAAAGTGCCAGATCAGTCTCTTCCTGGCTCTAGGACAAATCAGATCAGGTGTCCTTAGGCTCTCTGCATTCTCAACATAAAGAGGCTGGCCCATTCAGAGCACAGTTCTAAGACCCCAACTTAGGCTTCCAACTCTACAAAGGATCCTCTCTCTTCATCTACCTTAACCAACTGATTCACTCACACAACTGTTTCTCAACTAGCCACCTCTGTTTTCAAAATGTCAGTGTTTGGAAACAGACTGCTTGAGCAGGGAGAAAACTTCAAAGCTGGTTAGCTAAGCTGGCTGTACTGCAGCAGGTCTAGTGATGGTTCCTCAAATGCTACCAGACATTATCTGCCTAACTAGATGCTTCTTTTACCAGGTGTGTGAAAGGAAACTGACTCAACAGGTTTGTTATAGAATCTCAAGAATGTTGCAAAGCTTATTTGCAAGGCAATTTTTCCTCACTTCTCAGCGTTTATCCCAACCAACAGCTCACATGAATTGCAGCCTATTAAAAAGGAATAATTATTAGAGGTTTAAATGGGACAGTAAATACACATCACGATTCAAGCATCTGTGCCAGCAGCCTTACCAGAGTCTTTAGGCTTTGAAGGTTGATCTGGCTTGGAACCTATGGACAAAGAATGTTAGAATGGATTACTTCAGATTTAAATGCTACTTCCTGTAAGTAATTATTTATGGACTTAGTGCCATCTAGTGAACACACAGCAATGAAACATGTAGGACTTGGCTAAGAAATGTGAGGTCTGTTACTTTAATCAACTCAGTGTCCCTTTTACATTTAGATAATACAGGACGGACAGACATTGCACCAAATACCTCTGAGCAGTATCCAGAAAATCCTGATACTTACTAGGCTGAAGAGCATCTTCCAAGTTAAAGCCACCATCTATGAAGAAAGAAAAGACATTTTAAGTGCAGTGTGAAAACTGAACTAATTTCACACTAATTTATTTTTTTACACAAAATGCACCTAGCAATGTTTTCACCAAGAAAATAATGGCAGGCCCATTCAACAGAAGTACATCACAGAGCTACAAGGCATCATCTGCCCAGCAAAATGCTGATTTTGGAGGTCATGGGATAACCCATGGGCCAGCTCAAAGTAAGCACGCTCAAGATGAGCAAGCTCAACACATGCAGACTGAAAACCAACAAAATAATTTCTCAAAGGGCTTTTAAGATTGTGAACTCATGGAGCAACTTTGTAAAAGCAGGTAGCAAAAGACTCCAAAATGCAGAAATTCTTTTGCCATTAGGGAATTACTTTGTTTTTATAGAAACATCGAATCTCCATGAGCCACTAAACCAAACAATTCAAGGTCTCAAACTGCTACATACAACTACACTTGACCGTAAAAGGCATTACATGGAAATGAGAACTCACCATAATCTGATGGTGGTGGCCTCAATGTAACACCTGTTAAGTGAGAGAGAAACAAAGTTGAAATAGAATTTCCTACACTGTTACAAAGAGACATACAAGACAAATTTAAGCCTGTACCTATACAGCAGTAAGGACAAGATAAACCCTATAGTTTTCCTCTCAAGATTAGCCCCAAGGACTGCTATTCACCCAGTCACCCAGAACACACTACCTCAATACATTCATGAAACAAAGTGGCTTTCCAGCATGTATACAACCCTGTGATCTAGGCAGGAGGTTCTGATCTCTGCTGACTTGTGACAGTGATAGAACCTGAAGGAACTGCTAAGAGCTGTGTCAGGGAAGGGTCGAGCTGTTCATCACCAGGGTGTGGTCAGGCATGGATCAGGCTCCCCAGGGAAGTGATCACTGCACTGAGCTGCTGGAGTTCAAGTACACGGACAAGGCCCTCAGCCATATGGTCTGATATTTGGGCAGTCTCACGTGGAGCCGGGAGTTGGACTCGGTGATCCTTAGGAGTCCATTAAAACTTGGGATACTCTATGATTTAATGGACTTGTGCAAGACCACTGCCAATGCATCCTTATCTCTAAGCTGGAAAGATATTAAGTCCAGATTTGGATAAAGAATTGTTTGGATGGTCATAACCAGAGGGTTGTTGTTGATGGCTCTGTGTCAGAGTGGAGCTGGTTACAAGTGGTGTTGTCCCACAAGGGTCCATCTTTGGACCAGTGCTTTTTAATAATTTTTGTCAGTGACTTAAATGATGGGATCAAGTACACTCTCAGTAAGTCTGCAGATGACACTAATCTGAGTGGCTCAGTTGACACCACCATAGAAGGGAAGAACATCAAGAGAGACCTAGGCAGGTTCAAAAAGTTGATCTACAAGAACAGAGTTAGGTTCAACAAGGCCAAGCCCTGGGCAGCCTGAACTGGTCGGTGGTAGCCCTGCCTGTGATAAGGGGTTGGAATTGAATGGTCTCTAAGTTACTCAAACTTGAATTCTGGCTTGTTTTTCTCCTCAAATGCCTACATTTTTCCAGTCCCAGTCCCACAAGGAAGAATACCTGAGCAAACACGCACATTCATCTTTGTGTTTTCATGCTGTGGAGGTTTCAGCTGAAGCAGAAAAGAAACTATTTCTCTCACTGGGACCACCTTAAAACTTAGTCTGAGAACTGCAAATGGTCCCAGTCACAGCAGTTTCTCTCTAGAGGAGGAAACCAATATAAAAGAGTGTGCACACAATGACATCATTATTTTAAGGGACTGTTTTTGCACATGATGTTCATGGAGAAGTAATTTAGAGTGATACTGTCAACAATAAGACACATTTTGAGACAGCAATTAAGAAACTTGAGGGTTAATAAAGAAAAACTCATTCAACACTGGCTAGAATTAGTTGGTTTTCTATAACCACAGCTCTACTTTCCAAGCATCCAGCAAGATGTCAGGCTCTTCAAAAACATAATTTATCCCAATAATGATAGCAAAATCATCAACATCTTACTTACAAAACTCATTACAACAATCTGTAAGCCAAAGTGCCTGTGGTCTCATTTCCAAAGACTGGTTGTTTCTCCATTACTTGAGGCCTTCATATCTCTTAAACCACTTGCTTTTATGACTATACTCGCTCAGTTTTACTATGGGTAGGAACAACTAAAATAACATTTCAAATACTCAGCTAGAAAAGGAAGAGTTTCTGAACCAGGAATTCAGCAGGTATTAGGGAAGAAACCATGACATATAATGCAGATAAAGATACAGTATTAGATTGAAGGTAGTAGTAGTATCCAAGAGCAAACAAAATCAGCATGAATGTGCCGTGCTCCTTAAAGGTTTAAGCAGCACCCAGAGTAACTGAGCTTATGAGCTTTCTCTTAGCCTAAAATAAAGATATATGCAAATAAAGCTAATTAGCACCATACAGCAGATATTTCTATCTCCCAAGGGCATGAGCAGATTCCAGAACATCTCAGAAGTGTCCACACCATTTTCCATCCACACCCACAGTTCAAATCGCTATCAGTCAGCTCCTTCATCAGGCCATTCCCAGTAACTGGTAGAGGTTATGTCAGATGGAGTGACTAACAGCACTTAAAACAAAAAGTGAAATACTTTACCTTTACATGAGACAAAGTACTTCAGAACAACACAAGTTTTGGAAAGCTGATGAGCCAGAAGGAATTCAAAACAGCCAAGCAGCTACAAAAATAGGGGTCATTCACAAAGACTCATCGGTGCTCCCAGTTATTTACTGTTACAGTATTATCTGTTCATGCAGCATTAGCAGCTCTGAATCAAAGGAGTTCCCTCCATGAGTCACATGCATGGCAACACACCAAGAAAGGCGAGCTGCGATGAATCACCACAAACTTTCTTGAGCAACAGACAGATGGAATGTTGTTTATCTAAAAACGCCGGTGTTCTCCTTCCCCAGTCCCAGAAGACAGAAGCTCCCCTCCTCTCCTATTACCCTGTGCACACCCCAGCACTGAGCCAGCACTCTGTGGCTGGCACAGACTTGGAGGCAGCAGGGAGCTCATTCCTGTTCCACCGCTGGGTTCTACCTGCTGCTCCTTAGGTGGCCTGGATTCAGCTCTGTCCTTCTGCCTAGCCAGTCCTCTTCATGAAATCAGCCGAAACGTTCATATTAGCGAGGCCTCTAATTTCTGCATGTGGTTTGACAGGATCTCTGGTGGGTGGAAGGCTGGTAGCCACAAGTACATAAACTCAGGAAACCAAACTAAACACATCCTCCCCAGCTTCCACTGGGTAGCTGGACTTTACTCTCCCTTGTCTCACATTCTCCTCAGGGGACTTAAAAGAAGTAGAAATATCCTACACCTAATCGTAAGAGAAGCTGTAGAAAGTACAGGAAGACCAACACAGGCAACCTTGTTTATGCAGCAGTTAAAATAAGAGCAGAGTCATTACCACTCTTATAATTGCCTTTTTAAGCTTGTTTCCAACTCAAGTTTTGCCCCACCAGCATTAGTTACCTACTATAAAGGACACACTGCTCAGTTATGACACTTATTTTCCAACATGCCATAAGTGAGCAAAACCCAGATAAGCAACTGAATCAAAAACAAACGAAAACCTGGAAGAAAAATGACATTATTCTCCAAATATAACTACAAGAACTGCCTTCCAAGATTTGGAATGGAGAATCCGGAACACAAAGACCACTTGCTGTGGGCAGAGGAATGATTGTACACACGCACCACTGCTCTCAGCCAGGGCAAGAGGTTCCCAGCAACGTCCCTGTGTAACAGCAACACAGATGGGACGTTTACTCCCATTGCCAGGCAGCAGTTTATAATTAGTTCTGCCTGAAGCCTCGTGGAATTAAATCCCACGTGGTTGGCTTTCAAACCCAGTCCCTCCTATAAGGATCCCTCTACCAACGCTGCTTTTCATGTTTAGTTTCCACCAGATGCACAGAGTGATAGAAAACAAAACAGCTTTGCATAAAGTTATGTTCTGAACAATAAAGCCCCCTCCTACCTAAAATAAATACGGTCCGAGCACAGAAAACAGCTGTAAAATAGACCAAAAAAAAAGGAAAGGATCTTCTGCATTTAGGGAGTGTCTTCTTTCTGCACATCTGGAGTTTTCAACAACGTCTCTGCCTGGGATAAAGTCAGTCAGGGCTCTGCTGCAAACAGATGTGTAAGACTAATAAATATCATGTGTAATTTCTGAACAGACATGTCATCCAAAAGCTGCTTCCTTGAGAGTTACTTTATTTGCACCAACCAACCTGGAAAATACAATTTAAAAAGTTGGATAGTAACACAGTCTAATTGTTTTCCTGATCTGGCTGCTAAGAAATAGATTTTTAGACTAATCTGAGCTGTATTCAATTTTTTGAGTTATTTCTTCCCCCCTTCAAGGACAGTTTACTACTTTAGATTAAGAAGAAGTGAAAGCCTATAAAACCACATTTAGACTTAATGCTATTTGCTTAAATAACTGTAGTATTCTGAGTTATTTTAACAGAATGTGATAAAACAAGCCTCTCACTGGGGAAGAAAACCCTGTATCTCAAAGCACAGTTTGGGGAATTTTCTCTATTTAAAAGCTTCTTGCGCACTGGACTACTTTTGTTGCCCCTTTAAGCAGTAGGAAGCAATGAAAATACAACGGTGCTCTGAACATCGGCTGTAAGCAGTTTCCCAGGAAGGATTTGATGTAGGAATAAACATACAGAATGAATAGCAGTAAGTAGGCAGAAGTGATGCAGAAGAACTGGGTACACCGCGAAACTAGAGAACTAACACAATGACAACAGTGCTGCCAAATGCTGAGCAGCTTATCCAGAAAAGGAGTGAAAGAACTGCACAGAAGTTACACGATGTCAGACAACTCCTGCAAGTACATTCCATTGAGCAGTAAAGATAAAAGCAAATATTCAGCATCTTAACAACTGTCTCCAGAGGCACCCTCCAGCCTCAGCCATCCTGCAGTTCTGTGACACGGGGTCAGCTCTAGTTGACTAAATTGTGTCTACAAACCTCAAGCAAGAAAAACGTACCAGTGAGTTGCCCTGCAATTCACAGAATCTATATATATTGGAGATGTTCATTTGACTTTTGCTCATTTCTTCTGACCTGTGGTTCCAGGAGTGCCTGATTACTCTTCAAGGTGGCAAATCACAGAATCACAGAATTGTAGGGGTTGGAAGGGACCTCTAGAGATCATCGAGTCCAACCCCCCTGCCAAAACAGGCTCCCTACACCACGTCACACAGGTAGGTGTCCAGGTGGGTCTTGAATATCTCCAGAGAAGGAGACTCCACCACCTCCCTGGGCAGCCTGTTCCAGTGCTCCGTCACCCTCACCGTAAAGAAGTTCTTGTGCACATTCGTGCGGAACTTCCTATGCTGTACTTTCATCCCATTACCCCTAGTTCTGTCCCCACACATTACTGAAAAGAGACCAAACATCATGTACTGTGCTTATTGCTATTTCATCTAATACTTGACCTCAATAGGCACACAAAAAGAATACTAGAAGTAGTGTGTGGTTTTATAAAAATCAAATGTTAAGTTTCCTCCCACGTAAATTGAGAGACTAAGGCAAAATGTGACTGGCAGACAGAAGCTGCAGGCAGCTGATCAAATACTGCAGCATCTTATATTATTTACAATCTACATCTTGGTACTTGTACCTGTAGAGTGAGAATTTCTTCTAATAACTGCTCTTCAGTTCTTAGTACTCTCTCCCATAACAGCTCTAAACTACAGAAGTGCTTCGAATAGCAAGAAGCTTGATCTTGTACCAAGTTAAGAACTTTTGGAGCCGTTCAGCAGCTTGCACTTTGTGCATCTGCAGCACATACCAAAGATAAGCTGTGATAAAATCTGATTTCTGAAAAGATAAGTTTGTTCAAGTTTAGAGCAGGATGAGCCAAACATCGTGGTCCTATGAGCTCTAATAAAATGTCTCAAACTATCACAGAATCACAGAATTGTAGGGGTTGGAAGGGACCTCTAGAGATCATCGAGTCCAACCCCCCTGCCAAAGCAGGCTCCCTACACCACATCACACAGGTAGGCGTCCAGGCGGGTCTTGAATATCTCCAGAGAAGGAGACTCCACCACCTCCCTGGGCAGCCTGTTCCAGTGCTCTGTCACCCTCACTGTAAAGAAGTTCTTGCGCACATTCGTGCAGAACTTCCTATGCTGTACTTTCATCCCATTACCCCTAGTCCTGTCAAATTCAGAGTTAATAGGCAATGCCAGTCCCACAAATTTGCCTCCCAAAGCAGCAAGCTGGTCCTCATCCCCGGGGCCAATGCTGCCCTGCCTTGCCTTAGCACAGCACCTCGAAAATCCAGCCCAGTCCTACCAGCCCTGGGATGGGCAGGGAGAACCTCACTGCCCCTCTTCCTAGGCCGTGGGTGATGCCACAGTCATCATCACAGGGAGGCTCAGGGATGTGGTTAGGGTGCCTCTGCTCTCCATCACTGCCTCTGTTGAAACACACACCACAGAGGGACTGCAGCTCAGAAGCAGTCTTGGAAAGCCCTGCACTCAAATCTCACCAAAACCAAGCAAAACAGGCACAGGGCAACCACTTATCCTTCAGCCACTTCTGGAATTCTCTCTTGGCTAAGCAGCATCACTATTAGTCTTTTTCTAAGCTAAATAAACCAAAATCCTCTTCTGAAGCCAAGGTATCATCTTACTTCTTGATGATTTCAGCACATAAAGCTTCAACAGCTTTTGTCACTAACCTCACCACAGTAGACTCAAGTCTCTGAAGTCTCCTCCTCTGAAATGTGCGCTACAGAACAGAGGGCATATCGGAAGCAGCCAGAAGTGAACTTAGAAAGCTGTGGAGCAATACACATACTGATGGATATAAGCAGTCACCACAGCAGATGGTGGGGCTGGGGAGGACACACATACCAGGCTGATACTTGTGTATGTGAATATGGAAACCTCACAGAGATAACTGAGCTCACAACTATCACCAAAAAAATAAGCTAACTGCAATGGAAAAGCCACAATTATTTTATCCAGGAAAGCTGCTAACTCTTCAGTACTGTGTAATTTAATAAAAATAATGATTCTCAGAAAATCAGCTAGAACTTCCATCAAGTAACTTAGTGCCATTTAATCACTACAGGTTTATCTCTACTTTTACTCACTATGATCAAGGAAAAATAATAAGCCTTCAGAACAGAACATGGCCTTCCATTTAGAAATTCTTCCTTTAACATAAAATTTACTTGATATACACTGACAGCATACACAGAACTACAAGAATACTGTTCAGCCTGGAGAAGAGAAGGTTGCGGGGTGACCTCATTGCAGCCTTTCAATACCTGAAGGGAACCTACACCCAGGAGGGGAGCAAACTCTTCGGAAGGGCTGACAATAGCAGGACACGGGGAAATGGATCCAAGTTGAAGGAGGGAAGATTTAGGTTGGATGTTAGGGGGAAGTTCTTCACTAGGAGAGTGGTTAGGCCCTGGAACAGGCTGCCCAGGGAGGTTGTGGATGCCCCGTCCTTGGAGGTGTTCAAGACCAGGTTGGATGGGGCCCTGGGCAACCTGATCTAGTAAATGTGTATGTTTGGTGGCCCTGCCAGGCAGGGGGGTTGGAACTACATGATCCTTGAGGTCCCTTCCAACCCGGGTCATTCTGTGATTCTGAAATACTCCTCTATTTCCAGCAGTTGATTCAAATTATGGCTCCGTAAAGCAGGAAAGTAGTTTTAGTTCAACTGATACCTGTAAGCTGACAACTCATTTCACAGCCTGATTCTCTTTTACCTTTCTCACAAGAACTCATACCATTTCAATACACTTCATATACTAGTCAGAAATATTAACTGAACAGAAAACTACTTTGCTTTGCTTTTATAGACTCTTTTTCACTTGGCACGCTCAACTATGACCAAAGAGATTTTTCAGGAACTCCATGTACTTAAAAATAGCTCCCACAGCTTCTGCTGAAAGGAAGAAGCGAGAGACACTGCATTTTACAATCTGGTTTTCCTGTGGGGAAAGTAGTGGCACAGGAAACCAGACCCGGTGCAATGATTCACAGTGACTCAATTCACATTGTAATCCACTGCTCTGAGACTGAACCCTTTCTGGCACCAGGCAACTGAATTTAAAACAAAACCCTTATAGTTACACTCAAAGTGTTTCAATAACAGCAGGGACGCTTTCCTTCCTATAAATATTTACTTACAACGAGTTGAAAAAAAGCCGCAATAAATGACAATTGAGTAAGACAGGCCTTCATGATTTGCACTCCTTTGCACAGTACCAGCACTGGCATAGAAACATGCAGAAGTAGCTGCAGCCACAAGACATGTGATGTGACAGCAACCTGCTTCTCTGAATGAAGAAATGAAGGCTTGTTTTTCTTCTTCAAATAAGCCTCTTGTACACAAAATCACTCCTCAAAAATACTGCTGAAAGGCTGCCATGCACACAGGTCAACGTGACCAGGTTTTGTTGCCTAACAGGTAGATGAAACAGACTAGTCAGATCATGTGCCACACCTTGCTTGCTGGTTGCCACTGAGCTGAATTCTTTCTCAAATGAGGTTTTCTTTCTGTTTCCTGTCAATAAAAGGTTTTTACTTCCGTTCCTTCATTACTAGAGAAGTGCGACAAATCTTCCCTTCCGTACCAAGGCTACATTCTTGAGACACAGTAGGTTTGATGTGTTCATGTATGCAGTAGAAGTATGTGAAACGCATTCAGATTAAATCCTGAGCATTTCCAGTTCAAGTGCATCTGCTGAAAGCACATCTATTTCGCTATATATATAGGCAAAACATTTATAAAGAATTTTCCATACCCCACCCAAGGAAACACTTTCACCATCTTTACTCATGCTTCTATGTCACCCTCTAACAATAGTCCTATCACTTGCAGGGAGCCTTTGTGCATGCCAGACTTTAATCTGCCCTATACACATGCTCTTTTGTAGACTACCGTGTGAAAACAGTGGGAGCAGATGGAAGAACTGTTCTTAGGGCAATAAGAACTATATAAAAAGATAAGTTAAAGATAACTTCAAAGTTATAAATAAATAAAGTTAAAGATAACTTTATCTAAAAGCTGTCTCCATAGGCTTCCCTGAACCCTCACCCTGAAACTTCTTGTTTCTATATCGATGGACTTGTGTTCCTCCAGCGCTGTCTGCTTTGTCCAACGATTGCATCAGGTGTCACAAAAGTGAGCTTTCCCTGTGCATTCACTTCACTTAATTTGCTCTCTTGGAAGTATCAGTTTAACGGTCACATCAAAGGTGGAGAATAAACAAGCAAGAAAAGCAACAAAAGAAAGCTGTGTGTAGTCTCATTGCAATAGTTTTATGTTTTAACACGTGGAAAACATGCAGCAAGCAGGGAAATCTTTTCCAGGCCAGTTTGCACTGCAGGCATATCAAGAAAACAAGACTTCTTTTTTTTTTTCTTTTAATGGAAAAACAAACTAAAATTGGTGCTTATCACACCAAGATACACAACCTTTTAACTGGTGGCTTTTGCAGTATTGGTCCAAAGCCTGCAAAAAAAAAGTGACTTTGGGAGGAAGCACAGGGACCTCCGCCTTAGTTCCCAGATTGGGAATTAGTGGTGGTGTTTAAAATGGAATTGCTATGCCCACTACGTATGGTGGAGAAGATTTAAATGACGTGTTAACAGGTGGGAAATGCAGAATCTTGGGGGACCCATGAAAACCCCTGCCAGCCAGAAGGAGAATGCTAAGAAATGGGTATCCTGCCCCAAGCCTTGTGCAGGAACCAGGAACATCAGGCAGGAGCTGCAGTGGCTGTGGTACCCCTCTTTTGTGGTGGGGTGCTCCAGGGCTGGCTGTGTGTTCAGGACACAAGACACAAGAAAGACATTGAGGCCCTGGAACGTGTTCAGAGGAGGGCTACAAAGCTGCTGAGGGGTCTGGAGCACAGGCCTTATTGAGGAGGGGCTGAAGGAGCTAGGATTGTTCATCCTGGAGAAGAGGAGGCTCGGGGGAGACCTTATAGCTCTCTATAACTTCCTGAAGGGAGGTTGTAGTGAGCTGGGGGTTGGCCTCTTCTCTCATGTAATCGATGATAGAACTAGAAGGAATGGTGTTAAGCTGCTCCAGGGGAGATTCAGGCTGGACATTAGGAAGTATTACTTCTCAGAAAGGGTAGTCAGGCATTGGAATGCACTGCCCAGGGAGGTGGTGGAGTCACCGACCATGCGAGTGTTCAAGAAACATCTGGATGTTGTGTTGATGAATATGATTTAGCTGGGAAGTATTGGTAATGGTTGGACTAGATGATCTGCTAGGTCTTTCCCAACCTTGATAATTCTGTGATTCTGTGATTCCCAACAGGGCTATGGGGCTCAGCAACCTGCCTCAGCAGCAGCAGAATGAAAAGCAATATAACAGCGGCACAGAGAAAGAGCTACTTCAACACAAGGTGCTGATGTGTGTATCTACATTCCAAACATCAGCAGGTACTGTGTTCTCACCGTAGCAAAGCTAGCAACGAGTTGCTTGAGGTTTTTTCCACTCAGAAAGTAAAATGTAGGCAATATGCTAGAAAAAATAAACACAGACTTGCTGGTACCGCAGAATGCAGCCTGGGCTGGAATCAGATACCAGCAGTCACTTGAAAAACCACAGTGGTCCAAAAAGGAGAGAAAGACTGTGGAGCAGAGTGGGTTTATCACGTTCACCGTAATCCCTTGGCATCCAGTGAGGAAAATGGTTCAATGGCTTGTTTAAAACTGTGCTCCAAGGAAAGAGAACCGCAAAGCTGCAGAGCTAGGTAAGATAAAGGCATGATATTGTCATAGCAGCCCTGCAGAAAAATCACATCCACCAAGTTCATCCGCGTTGATGAAGTACTGGCCAGAGTTTGTGACAAATGTCTATTAATGTTGTGATGACGTTAAAAGAATTTAGAATTAACTGGAGATGTGCTCTGGGCAGGAGGGGCACCACGTAGAAGGGGTACATCCCTTAAGATTGGCAACCATGGACCCCCTCACCAAGGCAGGGACAGCCTGAGGGACTGTGGGCAACCCACAATGGGGCAGGGGAGCAGAGGCAAACCAGCAAGAAGCAGAGGAAAGAAATCATTAGGCACATCACAGAATCACAGAATGACCCGGGTTGGAAGGGACCTCAAGGATCATGTAGTTCCAACCCCCCTGCCTGGCAGGGCCACCAAACATACACATTTACTAGATCAGGTTGCCCAGGGCCCCGTCCAACCTGGTCTTGAACACCTCCAAGGACGGGGCATCCACAACCTCCCTGGGCAGCCTGTTCCAGGGCCTAACCACTCTCCTAGTGAAGAAATGGTTCTTCTGCTATGCCTGTCACCTCACCAAAGGAACAAGGATGGAGTGAGTACAGCCATCATAAAACAGGAAATCTAAGAGAAGGAAAGCAGGGAGGAGAGTTGTTATGCTTAAAGCTGAACCTCAGAAAGAGGAACTGCTTAAGACTTTGATTGATTCTTTTTCTCAACATCCAAATCCACAATTCAGTTCATGTTAACTGACAGCAAGTCAAGGCTGCTTTGCTTATGACATTCTCCCAAAGCACTTTCACTATACTCATAAATGTAGGCTGCTGTGCCAGAACTCGGAAAAGCAGTTTGACTAAAAGAATGAAGTTTGCCCCTGTCAAGTTGATATTAACCGATGAAGATTACTATTATTACAGCATTTCAATAACACAGCTGTTGCTTGATGAAATACAACTTCACAGCAGTGAGAGGTTCAAGACAGGGCTCTGCTTTAGCTCTTTCTTTTTCAAGTGCAATGGATCTCATTACACACACACACAGCAGAGTAACATCAGGAGGATATTGGAATTGGTCTTGGCTGGATGGCAACAGGCTGAGTCACATTTAGCTCTGGCCAAGTTAAACCACTGTAACTACAGAACGACTAAGGATTGTTGCAGTGATGTCATTTTGCTGTAGCAGTGCAGTGGCCATTTTATACAAATAACAACACGTGAAAAGCTCTTAGCCATTTCAAATTAGAGGAAACAGAAACACGGAATAGTACTTTCTGTACTTTCCAAGTTCACGCTGCCATGTATGCATGCTAACCCCCCTACTAAAAATGCTTAACTGAAAGTTTATTTACTCCTTTCATTAGATGTAAAAGGCACACAACTGTACAGCCCACAAAGCAGATTATCAGTCTTCAGCAGCTCTTGTGCCACATCCCTGCTCCAAATGAAAGCTCTACCCACAAGATTACTCGCCGAACACCGTCATCTAACCATGTTTCCCAACACTGACTTGCCTCAACAAGAAATTCAGAGGACACGACTCCTTCCCTCCACTCACAGCCCTACAATTACAGCAGCCTTAGGAAGAAGGGATCTTCCTATAACACACCTGAGGCTACTGATCTTGTAACAGAGATACATAGGAATCCAGCATTTTCCTCACCACCCAGTGTTCACTACCACAACCACTTCTGGCAGCAAAGGAACTTCAGCCAACAAGCTCTACTCAATTCTTATGAGGAATCACAGAATCACAGAATTGTAGTGGTTGGAAGGGTCCTCTAGAGATCATCGAGTCCAACCCCCCTGCCAAAGCAGGCTCCCTACACCACGTCACACAGGTAGGCGTCCAGGCGGGTCTTGAATATCTCCAGAGAATCACTTCAAGCTTACAAACTTGAGTCTTAAGTCCTCACCAAAACATCTTTTTGTCCTTCAGCAAGGACAAAACACAAGGGAAACTGAATCTTCTGTCTGTTTGCAAGATCTAGCAGTTTTCTACTGCTCATCATGCAAGGATTTTATTCTCTTGAGGTGCTGTGATCTTTACATAAACTGTACAGATAAATTGTTACCTAACACTTCTCATCAGTGCAGTCTGAGAAGCAGATGCCTAAAATTAGATGCCAGGCTCATCCGGTGGTTTTGCAGAGTTAAAATGGCAGAGTCAATCTCATAACTCACAACCAGCCAAAGCAGGAAGTCTCCTTCCTGATCTGCTCCCCTCCTCCCATCTCGTTTCCACTCTTTAATGTTCAGCCCTGCCACTCCTTTATGCTGACTCCAAACTCCTCTCAAACACTGTGTAGAACAGGCTCAAAGCACGGGATTAGCCCTCTGCTGATTCATCAGGCTGAATCATCTCAGTACCACTCAGATGGGCACTAGATCAAATGCAGATGGAGAGAAATGGGAGGATCCCACTTCTCAGCAGATACAAACTGCTACATCGGCCATAAAGAATCATTTCAGTTGGAAAGGACCTCTACAGGCCATCTAACCCAACCCCCCAGCAATGAACAAGGACACCGACACATACAGAAAGGTTGCCCAGAGCCCTAAACAGCCTGACCACGAATGTTTCCAGATAGGACATCCACCACTTCTCTGGGCAACCTGTTCCAATGTCTCACTAGTCTTACTGTAGAAAAACATCTTCCTTAAATCCAACCTAAATTCACCCCCTTTTAGTTTAAAATCATTTCCCCTTTGTCTTGTCACAGTAGACCCTGCTAATGTCTTTCCTTCTTTTCTTATAGCTCCCCTTTTGATATTGAAAGGCAGCTATCAGGTCACCTCAGAGCCTTCTCTTCTGCAAGCTGAACAGCCCTCAGCTCTCTCAGCCTGTCCTTGTAGGATGATATCAAGTGATGACATAAAACCTCCTATTCGATTTTCCTCTGGATTCAGCCCTAATGATAGTTCAATTCCAGCTCCACTGGACTTGCAGAACTCATGTTTGGAAAATGAAAAAGAAAATACCAACTGTGAAGTTAAAACTGCAAGCTCAAAGTTCATCACTGTTCAATAACACACACAAATACTCATGACAGACTGAGTATTGTTTTAACCCTGATGGTTTTCACGTGCCTAAAATGGATGGCTCGATACAAGTTCTCACTCCCAAGGCCACAGGCTTGTGTGCCTGATTTATGGAAGCCAACTGCACAAGGGAAACTCGTGTCCAAAGCTGCACAAGAGCTGAACAGCTCATAGAGCAGGATCCTTAACTTGCTATGGCTGTTCTGTGCATTTAGACTACAGACAGCCTACCAACAGTGAAATTCAGATTATCAGAAGGACAGAATTCAGGCTTCACCTCTATTTTAATCTAAGATTGCACCATCAGCAATCTGAAATTCCTCTGAACAGCTCCACCCTCCCCAGACTAACATTCCCAATGCATTCTTGAATTCTTAGGCATTTTCTTTAAGGAAGAGTGCCCAAACTGACTATTACCTAATTATTTGGTTCATATTATCAGCATAGAGCAGTACTCCAATAATCTGAGTTTTAGAAGCAATCTTTTAAAAGTGCAATAGCAGTTTCTTCAGCACTCCAAACAGAATCACCAGAGTTGCTTTTTGTACTACACTTCTAGGCAGTGCATTCAAAAATGCTGTTTCTGAGTGACTCCAAATACTTCTGCACCCGACGGGCATCACACAAAACTATCTTGTAGTCCAAGGCTATGAGGACTGTTTGCAGAAGAGCCGATTTTCCAAGTAAGAAGTAAGACGGCATCTCAATGTTAGCAGCGTAAATAGTCTAAGTTTTAGAGCCAGTTAATATACAACCGTACTATTTTTCCACAGTCCGGGTCTGCTAATCCAGCAGTTCAGACCGCAGTGAGGCCATAACAGCAGAACTCAATTCAAACAGGCTTAAAGCCAAATCGCTTCTCGCATCCTGCCGTGCCTACAGCTCCCAGCTAAGGCTGAGGGCCGGCATCCTTCCTCCTACCCCACTGCAAAGAGATCACAGAATCACAGAATTGTAGGGGTTGGAAGGGATCTCCAGAGATCATCGAGTCCAACCCCCCTGCCAAAGCAGGCTCCCTACACCACGTCACACAGGTAGGCATCCAGGCTGGTCTTGAATATCTCCAGAGAAGGAGACTCCACCACCTCCCTGGGCAGCCTGTTCCAGTGCTCCGTCACCCTCACTGGAAAGAAGTTCTTGCTCACATTCGTGCGGAACTTCCTATGCTGTACTTTCATCCCATTACCCCTAGTCCTATCCCCACACACTACTGAAAAGAGACCAGCCTCACCACTAAGGCTCCCACACCTCAGGTATTTATAAACCTGGATCAAATGGAGAGATGTAGGTTTCCAAGCAGTTTACGAAGAACTTGGTAAAAACAAACAAATAAAGCACTAAAGCATAACACCAAATACGCTTATTAACGTGGCAGAAGGCAGATTTATGATGAATAAACCCCCGTTACCGAAGTTTCCCCGTCTAAATCCGCTCGCTTTCCTAAAATGGAAGCGGCTCCTCAGCGGGCAATCGGGCACCGCCCGGCCCAGCAGCGGAGCCTCGCCGTGAGGCAGCGGGCTTCCCGAGCAGCGCTCAAGGCATAACTGCGCGCAGAGGAGCCGGGCGGAAAGTTCAGGGATACTTTTCCGCTTAGTTAAAACTATAAGAAGAAAGAAAAGGCAGTGCCCGCTCTCCCTCCGTCCCGCCGCCCCCCGTGCAGCGGCCGCCGGGGAAAGCCCTCGCCCCGGGGACGCAGGGCAAACTGCAGCCCTTCACCGAGCCCGGCTGGGCAGCCGCCACCCTCCTCACCTCTGACGGGGGCCAGGAGGGCGAGGAGCGCCGCCAGGAGAAGCCCGCTGCGCTGCATGGCTGTTGCCCGCTAAGCTCCGCGTTCCCCCCTCCCTCTACGGGAACGCCGACAGCCACCCCGCCCGACCGACTCGAGGGCGGCTCCCCGGCCACTCCACCCTATCAGGCCGGGGAGCCGTGCCCCAGCGGGGGGAGCATCGGGAGGAAGGCGGTGCGGCCCGCCGGGGCTGTTCGGATCAGGGCGGTGCCCGGGCCGCTCCCCGTCGCCGCGGGACAGAGCCCGGCTCCGAGCGGTGTCCCCGCTGAAGCATCCCCCAAACAGGTCCTGCTTCTTGGATTAAACGAGCTGCAGGGCTTAAATACTGCCACATGTGTGGTTGTGGAGAGGTAAGCGTTCCTGCAGGTGGCTTCCACAGAGTCACTGAGGTTGGAAAAGACTGCTAAGATCATCCAGTCTAACCATCAGCTCCACCATGCCCACTCTGATCCATTTTGTGTCATCCCGTGTCTTCCTCTGGGCCTCTTCCAGCATTTGTGGTGCTTTGCCGGCTGGAAAAGTACAAAATCACCTCATGAGTGAATCACCATCATGAACTGATGGGAATATTTTCCCTCCTTGACAGATTTAACCTGAAGCAATAAGGAGTTTAAACGTAGTCATCAAATGACTGTCTCAAAATTAAGGATAAACTCCTATAAAATAGGTGAGTTTTGCAGGAGAAGCACTGGGATCTGTGGAGGGCTGTAGGCTGGAGGGTGAGAATAGCAAGAAGTGGCTTTTCCAGTCATAACACCCATGGACTCAGCGCTGTGTTGCTCTTACCTTCTTTTTGGGACTCTTTACCTAGAGGATAAGACTAAACAACTGCACATGTAATTCAGCAGTGCTTTGTGGATGCCCGTAGGAAATTATTAACGTGCTCTAAAGATGTCCTTTAACAGAACGTTTGTTTACAACAGTTGCTAATCATCACCTCATCACCTGCTGAGCTGCTCTCCTGATAAAAAGAACAGGTATTTTGGTACTCTTCACAGCACTGTGCAATTCTCTATTTAACTCTTTTGTACCAAAACTTCTTTCAATAACACTCATATTTGTTTTGCTCACACTGCAGTGCTTGTCCTAGCAGCAGTTCCCTCACTGTCTCCTGACTGTAGACTGCCAGAAGGCCTCTGCAAACAGCTTAGGCACTTGCTTGATTTGGATGCGCCTTGGACGGAGACAAGGAACAAGTTGAATATTACCTTAAAACTTAAAGAATAAGATCTTTAAAGGATGTGTATGGTCTGTGGTTTGACATGAGGAAGAATATATTACAGAGCAGCATGATCAAGTTTGGAAGTTGTAAACCTAAACTTCTGTGACACTGTCCAAACTTGAACATCCTCTAATGTGAGCAGCTAAATGAAAGACCTGTCTTAACAGCTGTCTGTAAGCTGTGATGGTAATTGCACTTCTCAATTTCTTCTAATTCCTCTTCTGAAGTTAAAGCCTTCTTCTTTTCCTGTCTCCATGTAATTTTATCCTCATTTTACCTGTGAGTTCTTAGCCTTTCCAGAAACAGCGTATCTCCTAAAGTCAGCATACCAAGCTCCCATGGTGCTGCTAATCTACAGATCTCATGCTACTTAGGGAACTATCACATATATATCTATCCTTGCATATTCACTACATTCCACCCTGGGGGTTTCTTAAATGCTTTTCTTCTTCTAAGAGGAGAATATCCCAATAAATTACTTCCAATAATTATTCCACAGAATCTGCCCCAAGAGCGTAGTCCTTCAAGCTTCTCAGTACTGGGGAGGTCACACACAGTCTTTTTATGGGGATTACATCTCAAGGAACTCCCAGGCTGCTCACTATTTATGAGGTAAGTTTACTGACTCAGAGTATTTAGTAGGACAGTGTCATCAGTTCTGAGTGAGGCCTTGGGCATGACAACCAAACCAAAGGAGGAGGTTGGGGGCAGGCACAACCTCACAAGTTGCTACAGGCAAAGTCTTCAAAAAGAACAAGCCAGAGACCAAACAGGCTTCAGAATCTACTGTGTAAACTTCACTAGCTCTCCTGTTATGTTCTGTTTTCATGGTCTCTACTTTGCCAGAAAGGGTGAGACTTAAGTCACTGCAACCTAAGAATGTCTTCCTAAGGATGCAGATTACACCCCTCTACAAGCAGCCTGTTCAGCTTTTAGGAGTTAATGCAGAAGATGAGTATTTCCATAGCAGCGTCTACAAAGGTCTGTTACCTGGTCTCAGTCACTCTGCTTTTCCTTCTATTGATGCTTTTGATACCACCTGTTCCCTTCTATTAGCAGAAACATTAGCTCAAATTAAGAGGCATGAGGGCAACAGAGATACCATCTCTTTTAAAGTTTATGCCATTTCTACTACTACAGACCTTTCTCTTACTGTAAATATGAACTGATTATTGTTTCCTATTCAGATTCTCTCCAGATTTTTTGTTATTTTTTCTCTTCTACTAACATCTGTAAATACTTTGACTACACTTCCTTATGCTGCAGACTATCCAAAGATCTTTTTTATGTCCAATTTTTAGTGTATTTTTCAGAACAGTACATAAAAACACAATTTTATAGTTCACACACACACACACATATATATATTCTTGCATAATAACCTACATATGAAGAGACATTAGGTGAAGTCTTGTTAAAAAAGCAAATGCATTTTATGGTATGAATACCATGCAAAGTTTCTGTCTGTTTGTCATCCACAAACTTAGTATACATTCAAGTCCTCTCCCAGGTCATTCATAAAAACATTATAAAGAACTTACTTTCTTTATAAGAAATGTTGGTGGGGCTTTTTTAGCATAATTCTATTTTATTAGAAATAGAGCATTATTTCATTCTCTAGGTAATACCTTTCAAGCAATTACAGACCACAGCAATGACCCTTAACACATTCTTTCTAGTTGGTATGGAAGTCTGACTATACTTCTGTGTATACATCAGTAGGACACAAAAGGTCTGTCAGCCAGATTTGCAGTAGTGATACATGGACTATTCAAGTGTATCCATCTAAATACCTGTAACTACAAGTACTCACTGATAATTCTTCAGCTAGCTACCCATTATCTGGGGTACTGAATTACTTATGCATAAACGATGGCTTTCTATAGATATTTTAATAGCTCCTTTGTAAGATCTAGTGATGTCAGAACATGTTATAAGGAAGCCTATTCTGTTGATATTAATTCTGTGGAACCTTTAGGATTAATATGTTAAACATTGTCAGTTATGCAGATTTTTTTAGTAACTATTTAGTATTTTTATGGGTTCTTCTGTTGGAACAGATTTTCATTTTCTTCAGTTACTGCAATATATTAACATTTCTATTATTTATTAAAAGTTTGTATCCACTTTCTTCAGTTCATGATTTATTTTATGATCTGTTTTCTTTAGCGCCCACTTCAGTACGCCATAGTATCCTTACTGAATTCCAGCAAGCTGGATGGATACATTTTTATACTGCCTAGAGAGCTGTTTTTGAGTTTGAACTCAGAATAGTATGGACTAGAAATATCTAGTCTTGTAATAAATGTAGACAGTATTCTGGTGTGTTAAACTGTAGATAGATCTCTAATTGAGCTTAGCTAAAAATCTTTGTATTTTAACTGTTGAGATTCAAGTTTCACAGTCTACCACATATTTTTAAAAGCCAGTTTCTCCTGTAACTGCATTTCAACATGAAACTTGGTTTTGAATATTTAAACATCTTCTATTTTAATGTAAACATTTGATTTGCTTATAAGAAAATCTGAAATACTTTGCTTCTGTTTCTGATGAAGTGACATGTTTAGTAATGAGGTGTTCTATTTATTTATTTGTTTTGCTTAAAGGAGTGAAATAACTTAATCTTAAGATGATAACTCTGGTATGGCAAGTCTCTTTCCATGATGCCAAATCCTATTAGTTTCTACTCTTAGGAGTGGAAGGAAGGAGAAAAACCGACCAAACCAGTTCTTAAACAGGTGAATGTCATGTTCATTTTAGACTGTTTGATCGAGGTGCAACCTTCCAAGCCTAAATTAATGCAATTTAGGCACTTTTGTCATATACTGGAGGTGTTTTATTCCAAAAAACAGGAACCTGCAATTATATGTTTTATTTGTTCAGGTACCGTTGCCATTTGCTGTATTAGCAAAACATACTTTATTTAGTATTTTTGTTGCTGTTCATATTTCTCCTCTGAGGAAAAATAACTCACTCCTATAAACTGTAATGCCCCAAAGAGATAAAGTTGGAATGGTTTCTTTTTCAACCACTGTGATTTCTGTTATATTCCCAGTACTTACATTGTTTAGACAGTAAAAACGTGTGAAAAGTTCTCTTTCTGAAAAGTCTGAAACATTTGAATGTCTGAAACTTTCTGGAAAGTTTCTGAAATGGCCACAAATTGTATCCGATGAGGTTTAGATTGGACATATGAAGGAACTTTTTCTCTCAGAGAGTGGTCAGGCACTGGAATGGCTGCCCAGGGAGGTGGTGGAGTCACTATCCCTGGCAGTGTTCAAGAAGCGTCTGGATGAGGAGCTACGAGATATGGTTTAGTGGTTTCCTGTAGGTATGGTAAAGGGAGGATGGTTAGACTAGATGATCTTGTAGGTCCTTTCCAACTTTGTGATTCTGATTCTTCCTTTCAAGTGTTCATGTCCCAGTGTTTTGGAATCAAGCTTTCAGAAAATATCTTCCCTGAAAGATTGGAGGAAGGAGCCATAAGGATCAGTGTGTGTGTTTCCTTTCCTTTCTCTGCCATGTGAATCCAGCTTGCTTTCCCTCATGTGCACTGCACTGTCCCACTAATGCCTCTTCCAGCATGCGCTGCAATGCCACCTATTACAGTGGTACAGATTGGACCAGCTGGCTCAAGAGGCAGTTAGTTTAGTGCAGAAGTGCATGAATTCTAAGGGCAACATGATTTAAGAATTTCAGTGATTATCCAGTGAGGTAACCTGGATAATCTTGTGAGGGCTCAGCTTAGAACCAATATCTTGCTAGCAAGGAAGAAAACCAATGTTTAATGAGCGCTATTTTTACTTCTATGGATTCTTGTCTTCTAAATCTCCACCTGTTATATAGCACAGGTTATGTAACTGCTCAGTTTCATAAACACGGTGAGGGTGTAGCTGTATTCTTTAAAGAGTTTAGGAGATTTGACAGATACGATGAGAATTTAGCAGCCATTGTAAAGGCATTTTACTCATAATGATATTTGTGTGTGCATGCTAGGTGTATCACGGGAGGGCAAAATCTTCTAAGCTGCACTGATATGGCAAAAAGCATCTCTTCATTTGTCTCTTATATCTCCATATAAAACGTTTCTCATTAAGATGCTATGACAACTGCTTCTGGCAAATTCTGCAGTCTACAGCCTAAGACAGGCATCAGCTATTTGAGTTATGTGTTGAAGAATACAAGATGAAGCTGTTTTAGAGTGTTATGAAGTATGCTGTTGTTGCACTAATCTTTAAAGCTTTAAAGTCAATTCTTTGGGCCCAGGCATAATTTGACAAACAGTGGACTCAGTCTTTGCCTGTAGAACTGTAGAATCATTAAGGCTGGAAAAGACCACTAGGATCATCCAGTCCAACCACCAGCTCATCCCCTCCATGCCCACTAACCATCCCTCAATATCACAACCACACGGTTCTTGTAGACCTTCAGGGATGGTGACTCAACCTGTCAGTGGCAGCCTGTGCCACTGCCTCACCACCACTCTTTCTGAGAAGAAATATTTCCTAACATTCAACCTGAACTTCCCCTGGTGTAATTTAAGGCCATTGCCTCTTGTCCTTTCACTAATTACCTGGGAGAAGAGGCCAGCTCCCACCTTGATATGGACTTATATCTGGCTAAGGAATCAATGACCCAAAGAAGCTGGAGTTTCTAAGTCATTTGCGTATGGAAAGACACTGTTTGATGCCTGTGCTATGTGACAGAAACTGTTCATTCTTGAAAAGGCAAAGCCATATAAACAAAATGTCGTGGCAGCAGAAATCTTGCAGTACTTTAAAAATGAGAATACCACTAACTGATTTACATCACCACAGAGAAATACTACTACTCAACCTAAGAATAACAGTGAGTACTACCTTTAACCCAGGAAGAATCCAGGCTTCCAGTCCCTTTTAATGTCTGAATTGCTTCTGCCTTGAAAATAAATGGTTATTCTACCTTAAATAAACACACTGTGCTCCTCTTGCCTCCTCCCTTTCCACAAACTCACAGTATGATCCATAGGATTATATTTCCTTGCCCCCACACAGCATTCAGTGTCTGTCTCTGAGGCATGAGTATTTATGCTTTGAATTGATCTTCAGACATAGGTAAAGGATTTCCTGTCACACACAGGACAACTGAAATCGTAAGTAGTCATCCATAGTCCTCCCTGGGGAGCATAATAGGGATGTGGTTGAATTGCCATCCCTGGATGTGTTTATGAGCCATTTGGATGTGGTGCTCAAGGATATGATTTAGCAGAGGTTTGTTATAGTTAGGGTACTATGGTTAGGCTGCAGTTGGACTTGATGAACTTCAAGGTCTTTTCCAACCTGAGTAATTCTATGATTCTATGAATCTATGATTCTATAGTCTCAGGAACTAATGAATCCAATTAGTCAAGTATCCCATAATCCTAAAGAAAGTGTGTGGTAAAGTTAAATTCTTATTTTCCTTATAAAACTCCTGCTCAGTTCTTTAAAGGAAAATTTCCAGCATTAGAGTGTATTTCCTGCTTTAGGATCATTCCTGTGGTTTGTCTCATCATCTGTTTGGGAGCAGATGATGATCTGTGTCTTTGTGCTCGGTGATGCCTATTAGCCAGCTCACGAGGCTCCCTCCTCAGCCTGTTTTATTGGATCATAACGCAAAATGCTTGGCCGTCCTCATGCAGTTTGTTGGTGAACTGAGTTGACTTCCTGAGTTTGGTTCCTGAAAGATGAATGTTTATGTCCTTTACTTGCAGCTGTCTGTACAGTACTGGGGGAGAAGTGGGTGTCGTGCTGGAGAAGCTGAGATGGGATAAAGGAAAGATTTGAAGAGCTGCAAAGATTGATGTCATATTCCAGCTGAGAATAAACCAGAAGAGCTTTCTGTTGGATTTTCTTTTTATAAAAATGTTGATTTAAAGTCAGTTGAAGCAACGGGAGTAACATTTTAGGTGTTCTTTTATTTTTATGCTTATTTTTTTCCATACTAAGGAGGGAAATAGATTTTGGTAGAAGGAGCTGGGTTTGTTTAGCTTGGAAAAGAGAAGGCTCCAGGGAGCATATAAACAGGAGGGGGAACAGCTGTTTACATGGGTGGATAGTGATAGGACAAGGGGGAATGGTTGTAAACTGAGACAGGGGAGATTTAGATTAGATGTTAGGAGGAAGCTTTTCACACAGAGGGTGGTGATGCACTGGAACAGGTTGCCCAAGGAGGCTGTGGATGCCCCATCCCTGGAGGCATTCAAGGCCAGGCTGGATGTGGCTCTGGGCAGCCTGGTCTGGTAGTTGGTGACCCTGCACATAGCAGGGGGTTGAAACTGGATGATCATTGTGGTCCTTTTCAACCTAGCCCATTCTATAATTCTATGATATAATGTTATGTTTTTCCTCTAATTCTCTGTTAGTTATTTGCTTCCTTTTTGTTTCTGCCTTTCTGCCTCCTCAGAAAAATAAGAAAAAAAAAGAAAAAAAAAGAAAAGAAAAAGTAAATATGACAGAAAGGCACTTAGTGAGCCTGAATAATTCAATTTCTGTTTTATTATTTCCTTAGAGGACATCTCATGAGTAAGGGTTTATTTGTTTGCTTATGAATTTGTTGCTAATTCTGGGATCTGTGGGGGCAGATCCACACTGTAATTCTGAGCAAGAAGACACACAACATTGCATTCTTTTCTTCAAGTATTTTTCTCTTATAGTACAAAGGAAAGGTGGGGAGCTTAACTGCAGCTTACTAAACTTATAATGTTCTTGATTTTGACTGTATAATTTTTTACTGGGGGAAAAAATATAAGACAGAAATGGGAGAAATGATTTGTGTGAGAGAAACAAACCTCACAGCTGAAACACCCCTTTTTCCTGTCTGGTTAGTGTAGGAAAAGTTGTTAAGTCAAACAATGCAGCATTTTCCATTTGAGTTCATAAAACAAGGCATCATAACTGTACCTGCCCTGGGAACACTAACTGTGAATAACTTCTCCATAGAATTGAAGAAATGTGGAAAGCAAGTGTCACTTGGGAAAAATAGCTCATGCATTTGTCATTCCCACGTCCATTTTTTCCAACTCATTTATTTTTATGCTGTTCTTTTCCTAAACGCCCAGAACGGTATCAGAGAGCTTAAACAAACGAGTGCAAATCTGTATGATTCAGTCCTGGTGGAGGTGAAGTAAGGAACTGAAGTGATCTCTCACTGATCCCAACAGGGGCAGGTTTGCACATTAGGTGCTTGTTTTTACCAGGTTCTAAAATTATAGGGCTATCACTACTTGCCTTTCTTATCACTGCTACACCTTTTTTATTTTTTTCCTTCCTTTTTCTCTTTTTATTTTGTATCTGGGTAATTGGAAAAGCCATTTAAGCTTGTACTTTCTGTCTGCTGAGGGCTTTAGGCAAGATCTAGCAAAGTAATTTACCATGTCCTTAGTTTCAGGCACACCTAGCTATGTCTGGCACCATGGAGTCAGAGGGGAGACCGTGCTGAGGTAAGCTTTGCTGGTCTGGGGAAAAGGAGGCTGAGGGGAGACCTTATTGCCCTCTTCCAGTACCTGAAAGGTGCTTACAGTGAGAGTGGGGCAAGTCTCTTCTCACTAGTGACAAGTGACAGGACGAGGGGAAATGGCCTCATGTTGCGCCAGGGCAAGTTTAGGTTGGATATTAGGAAGAACTTCTTTACAGAAAGGGTAGTTAAGTACTGGAATGGGCTCCCCAGGGGGGTGGTTGAATCTCCATCCCTGGTTGTGTTTAAAAGCGTTTGGATGTGGTACTTAGGGATTAGATTTAGTGTAGGGTTTTTAGATTTAGGGTACTGGTTAGGCTGCAGTTGGACTTGATGATCTTCAAGGTCTTTTCCAACCTGGCTAATTCTATGATTCTATGATTCTATTTATGTCTGTAGGATGCTATGCATATGTTTAAGTTTCCGTGGGATCATCTGCAGTCAAGTCAAGATGTCACCAAAAGGTAAGAAAGCAACCATACCAATCCACTTAAATTCAGGTTGAAGCCTCTATCTAATTCATGCTTGTAGAGACTTAAAAGAAGCTGAAGCTACATAGCATTATCAAATGCGGAGGAAGGCTCAAAAGCACAAATATCTGTATTGATGAGATACTACTTTGCAGATTTTTATGCTGTATCTGGCCGAACGCTAATGTTTGACACCATTATGCATCAGTCTTGGCTTTGTTGAGTGCAGTGACAGAATTAGGTGCTTTAAAACTAGCTAAGAATCACAGAATCACAGAATGACCTGGGTTGGAAGGGACCTCAAGGATCATGTAGTTCCATCCCACCTGCCTGGCAGGGCCACCAAACATACACCTTTACTAGATCAGGTTGTCCAGGGCCCCGTCCAACCTGGTCTTGAACACCTCCAAGGACGGGGCATCCACAACCTCCCTGGGCAGCCTGTTCCAGGGCCTAACCACTCTCCTAGTAAAGAACTTCCTCCTAACATCCAACCTAAATCTTCCCTCCTTCAACTTGGATCCATTTTCCCTTGTCCTGCTATTGTCAGCCCTTCCGAAGAGTTTACTCCCCTCCTGGGTGTAGGTTCCCTTCAGGTATTGAAAGGCTGCAAAGAGGTCACGCCGCAACCTTCTCTTCTCCAGGCTGAACAAACCCAACTCCCTCAGTCTGTCCTCATAGGGGAGGTGCTCCAGCCCCCTGATCATCTTTGTGGCCCTCCTCTGGACCCTTTCCAAAATCTCTATGTCTTTCTTTCTAAGAAAAGACATTTTCTTTTTTTTTTTTTTTTCCCTAAGAAAGTGATTGAAATCATGTCAAAATGATTTGATCAAATCTTTAAATATTCAAAATACTAAAAAATCTACAAGTTCTTACTCTCTTTTCATTAGAATGAACTAATGGCCTGCACACATCTGTGCTTTGAGCGATGAACATATATTTGCCATCTCAGACCCCTCCCTCCAGATGCATCCTCCTAGCATGGGTTTCTATAGGAGACTACTGTGCAGTGGGGCATTAAGAGCAGCTGTGGCCCACGGTTCCAATGAATTGTCAGGGAAAAGCAAAGAACCAAACATAGCTTTTGTGAATATCATGAGCGAGAGTAATTGTGGGGAATGAGTTGTCCTTTATTATCGTTAAACAAGCTGAGTACTACAAAGTGCCACTGCTACTTTATTCAAGTACAGGGTCCATGAAATTATTTTTGCTTTGTGGAAATGTTCAAAAGCACTTTGATAATAGGTAGTAATTCTGAAGTGTTGCATACCTTAGTAGCTGTGATTCCAGTTTCTAATTTGTGATGTTGAAAATCTTTTATTTCTTTCCATAGCTCTACAAGTAGACTGATGTCCTCGAATATATCAAAATTTGGTTTTTATACAACAAAGATCTATTTGTTCTTAACAACATAAAGCGTTCAGGGTGAGACTCTTGGATGCAGTCATTGTTGATGCAGTGGATGGCCTGAGAAAACCACAGGTTATATGAAAGTGGAACAATTTTTGTCTTCCCTAATACAGAACCTAGGAAGATACCAGTCAGTCCTCTCAGGTGAGTTCTGCACAGCTGCAAAATGGACTCAAACACTACTCCAACATCCTCCATACTTTGTGCAGTTAGCAGGAACAGGCAGCAGAAAAAGAGGGAAATTGGACTACATGAAGCAGGCAAGATCTGAAAAAACAGGTGTTTACAATATGCTATTTCTCTAACACAACAAGAACCAAAATCCCACTGATTTACAGAAGTTTAACCTTATACAATAGAGTCAGCATGTATCACCCCCCACTCTGTCAACTGCTGTCAACAAGATCTCCCTACCCCACTCCCCCTTCCTCTTCTGTGCTGCTGCTGATGGTGCAAAGAAGAAGCAGGAAGAAGCACTTTCTTGCTCTCCTGAATACAGCTGATAAATTTCTGTAACACCTTCAGATCCACAGCATTTCTCTCTTCTGCTTTAACTCTACTCACCATCCTACAGCAAGCTAATGAGAAGGAAAATAGAGCTTTGCTTATCTATTTGTCTTATGGTAATGAATTTTCTGCTTCAGAAGTAATGCTGAGTAGGAGCAGATGCACGAGGAGTGTGAAGTGGCAGACAAACATGCATCAGAACTGACAGGTTGTGTTCTGGCCCAGTGCTTTTGCAGTGAACTTTTTAACTTCTCACAATGGGATTTAAAGAAAACATCAACTCAGCACATCAGTTCTACTGTTTTATTGTGAGGCTTAAACATCTCACTTGGCAACTGCTGAATGTCTCGTTTGTGCTGTTCTTGCACATGCCTCTTCATCTTTATTTACAAATAATTAACTAAAGAACTTCTGAATTTCCACACAGTTCTTGGGAATACGATATCCAGCATTAGTTGGTTTATAATACTAATGACATTGTAACTTACTCTCTCTTCATTCGACATATTCCTCATTCCAGTGAGATTCCAGGTGTGTTTAATTACTATGGGCAATTCACAGTTTCATATAAATGATCTTTTCCCCAAGTAACAACATTGCTTTGGTGAGGAACTAGAACGGATTTTAGAAGTATAAAATGTGCACAACTAATTCTATGTATATAAAATCATGTTTCGCTCAGAGGGCAGTGAGGTTCTTGCACAGGCTGTGGAGACCAGTTGTGGGTGCCACATCCACGGTGGAACTCAAGGTCAGGTTGGATGGGGCCCTGAGCAGCCTGAGCTGGTGGGGGGCAGCTGTGCCCACTGCAGATGATCTTAAGACCTCTTCTAACCCAAACCAGTCTGTGATTCTATGAAAATGACTTATTCAGCTAATACCATGCAGGACCAGAAAGGTATAAGTTTGCATTTACATCTTTGTTCATGCATTCTAGTTCCATTTCTTCTTTCTTTTTCCCCAAGGAGATGCAGATGCATGTGTGTGTAAATATATGTGCATCATCAATTGTGTCTTCAAGCCTGTTTTCAAGAAAAATAAATCATTTGTTTTGCCATCCTCATACACAGTGTGGGGTTTTTTCTGAATGCCTACTCCTTATTGCTGGCAGAGTAAAAAGGAGCAGCAGTGAGCTGAAGTCCAGTCTTCTCCAAACCATAGAGAAAAGGCTGACATTGCTTTTCCATAGAGTGGTGCTTTCTCCTAATGGAAACTCAGTGTATTTCTGAACAGAGTCACCGCATTGATGATCCAACAGGCATGTGGCAGATCATAGAATCACAGAATCATAAAATAGCTTGTGTTGGAAGGGACATCAAGGATCATGAATCTCCAACCCCCTCACCACAGGCAGGGCCACCAGCCTCCACATTTAATATTAGACCAGGCTGTCCAGGGCCCCATCCAACCTGGCCTTGAACACCTCCAGGATTGGGGCACCTATAACCTCTCTAAGCAGCCTGTCCCAGCACCTCACCACTATCATAGTAAAGAACTTCTCCCTGACATTCAACCTAAATCTTCCTTCTTTAAACTTCAAGCCATTTCCCCTTGTCCTGCCATTATCTATCCTTGTAAAGAGTTGACTTCCCTCCTGTATGTAGGTTCCTTTGAGGTACTGGAAGGCTGCAATGAGGTCACCCCTCAGCCTTCTCTTCTCCAGGCTGAATAAGCCCTATTTCTTCAGCCTGTCTGATGGATGTCTGATGCTCCAGCCCTCTGATCACCTTTGTGGCCCTACTCTGGACCCTCTCCATCAGCTCTCGGTCTTTCTTGTATTGGGGGCCCCAGACCTGGACACAGTACTCCAGATGAGGCCTCACAAATGCAGACTAAAGCGGAACAATCACCTCCCCCTGTCCCTGCCGGCCACCCCGCTTCTCATGTTAGATTTTGTTATGTTCATATCTAAAGCTCAACAGCAACAGCCTACCTACATGCTAAAAAAATATACAAGCAAACTCATGATCAGTTATGTCCATTTCTTATCAAGGACTGAGAAAAGAGGAAGTTCTGAAGAGGGCACAGTATATGAGCAATAGAATCTCTGAGAAGCCTAAAGAGTGCCTGCAGAGACTACCCAGGCACAGCTCTGCCATTTTCATTAGGAGATTTCCTGCTTAAGATTTTCAACTAATTTCAGCTGTAACAGAATGTCACACAGGAAAACGCTGCAGCTTGGCTAGGGCACATAAACGGTGCCCCGAATATCTTACACATAATTTGAAACTTTCTACATTCTCCACCCTCAGATAAAGGAAACTGTCAGCAAAGCACAAAGAAATTTCTATGACTCATAAAGCAGCTTAATGGGCTTTTACTGGCATGCCTAGTTTGAGCTGAGTATAAAGGACAAAAGATGTCTCAGACCATCCCCGGTGAATTAAGCAAATGTGGGATTGAGCTGTGGTTCTGCTTGCCATATTTGCAAGATGATTTCTTCTGGAATTTATCGTATCTGGTGTTTTTCTTCATAAAATCCTTTTGCAGTGCAGTCAATAGCTGTGGGCCAGGATGAAGGAATGCACACATACAAAAGCTGTGGGTTATATTTTAATAGGGATCCCTACTGCTTATCAGTGCTGCTTTATGTAATTGTTTGGAAAAGGTCAGTATAGTTTGTGCTGCAAACAATTGAAGCCGAAAATTTTGGTGGGTTTTTCTTTTTTTTCTTTTTTTTTTTTTTTTGCATTGGGCTTGTGATCTTTTGACTAAATACAGTATGAAAACGGGACTGTGGGAAAAAGAAATGAAGCTATTCCAGCCTCAGGCCATTGCACCTTTCTCTTAAGCTGTTGTGAATCTAACACAGCTAGTCCCAAATTACTGTTGGTTGCTGGATGTGTCGTTTAAAGACAAACATGTTCAGCTCTGAAGCTCTGAGGTCAGTCCTGCAGCGCTTGACTGGCTTGCTTCTGTATCTCTATTATCAAATCTATGCTGTAATATCTATAATTTTGATTTTGCTTTCCACAGCACATACACAAACAGTCATCTTCCACTTGACTTTTTATGTTGATTATACTTCTCTAATTACTTCTGTAGGCTCAGCATGAAATTTCAAGTATTTGCTTTGTTTTGATCTCTGTGCAGTTGTTCAAAGCAGCTGGCTGGTTGCTTATTTATGTCTCAGAAGGAGATAGACCGGGGGAGGGTTCCTGTGGTTGTCTGAGTGAGGTTGGCTTCTGCTGTCATGCAGATGCTCAGGAAGAAAAATTCTGTATCAGCTTTTATTTGAATTGAAGGGCACACTGGAAGAAGGTTCTGAGGGAGATTTGGTCTCTGGGCATTAGGGAAGAAGCCAGCCTTCATGTTTGTTTGAGGCAGTGAGCTGGCAGCTCACCTGCAAAGCCAAAGCTATGTTCTGGTATTCTCTCAGGCTGTGTTTCTGCCAGGGGATCCTGGTAGTGATTTCTAACCCTTGATTTCAGGGGTAGAACAACCTAGAACTGTCCTGGTTCTGAGTGAGGTGAAAACCCATGTACACATCTCTCCTGCAAAGCTAGACATGAGAGGGAGCCATAGTCTCTTCCACAGGCATAAGTTGAAATCAAGTTGTGCTGTGGTCCTGCAGTGGGGCACATCTGTCTTTCTGGGTAGATGTAGTCATGGAAGCAAAAAAATTGAATGCATGACTATTACACAAGAAGTTCATGTATACAGATAAGGAAAAAATAATACCTAGGAGATTTGCTTTGTAATTGCAACAGCAGCCAGAAAGACCAATGTTTGTTACACCTTCTGTTGCTTTCATAAAATATTCAGAGAAGGGTGTGAATGGTGAGCTGTAATCAAAGCCAGAAGCTTTATTTCTAAACACAGCTTCCTAACAGTCAAGAGAGAAGTGTGCCAGGTTTATTGACAACAACAGAAGTTATAAGAGAGCTTTGCCATCCAAAGTAAAGTTCCTATATATCCATAGGAAATATAGATTTGAGTTTTATTTCCAATTTGTCTCTGTTTTGTCACAAACTGTCTTTGATAAAATAGGTTCATTATTCATTGTTTAAGTGCATTTCATAACGAATATGGCCTTCTTAGAGCAGAGTACCTGTGTGTATGTTAGTTTCACTCACAGAACAATAAGCTTATAAACAGGGCAATGCTTTATCTCCTCTATGGTTTGACTTGCCTACAATCAAGTATTTGTCTAGGGTGGTGCAAAAGCCAAATTAAAGTCTGCAGCACTACCTGATGCACTTGTGAAGAGAAATATCCTTCAGCAGCAACTAGTCAGGAACACTGAGGGTAATGTAGATTTGTAGATATGCATGCCCAACAGAGGTGTTCTTTTCCTACCAAAGCCAGAAAAAAAAGCAGAATAAAACCAAAGAGGTAAAAAATCAGTTCTGACAGAAGCGTGCAGACTGGAGTTTGTCCTACAGCTGAGCAGAAAACATTCCTCGGTAAAGGAAGAAAATAAAGGGGGACCTTGATTGAGGGTTAGGGGAAGAAGATTGACAAGGGACTGTCATTGAGCTTAATGCAAAGGCCCCGGGGGCAGCTTTGGGAGCTGAGGTGACATCTTTGTGTTGTCTCCAAAGTTTGTCTGCTTGTTTTGAATAAGTTTGTGTTCCAGCAGAAAGGGCAGAAGGAAATGGAGGCACATTTAATTCTCTGTGTATAAGGGAACAAAGGTGGATTTTGCATAAGAAATATTTGGTAGGGAGGATATGAAACTAGTCACGACACAAAGTGGCTTTTGTCAGATGTAATCAGCTCGTTTGAGATTGCTAGAACAGCAGTTCAGCTGTCCTAAAACTGCCTGCTGCAGACCAGATGGTTTTGTCAAAAGATCAAATGTTACATGAGAAAAGTCCAGACATCAAAAAAATTTCCCTCTGGAGGTAAGTGAAAATATGGCAAGTATTAGAAAAGGGCAGTCCTGTCTAAGTCAAACTGGAAGTAATGCAAGGGCGTGAGCAGTGAGTGTTAGTCATCTTCCTGCTGTACATCCTGCAGAACCCAGCCCTGTGCTTACTGCACATGCAGCTTTGTGAGGGTACCATGCTGACACAGCCTCTCTGCTGGTTGTATGAAGGGCCAGAACCTTTCAGCTGAACAAAAGTTGGTTTTTCTTCCCTTGCTCCAGAGAGCTTTGCTCAGTAATAGAGCAGGCTTAGAGTGCATGTTCCCCTGAAGGCACAGAGGACCTCACTACTTGCAGGATTTCTGCTTGACCTGCATTTGGGAAAAGGCCTCAAAACCTTAGTTAAGAGTGAATATTACCAGAGTCCTAGCTGGTACTAATGTCTGCTGAATGACACAATGCCACGTAGTGTAGCATGCATTATTTTTCCCTCAGAAAGAGACTTGCACCTCTGTGTGATTATAATTGACCTGGATAGACTGGATTGATGGGCCGAGGTAAACTGTATGAGTTTCAGTAAGGCCAAGTGATGGTTACTGAATTTTTCTCTCAACAACCCCAGTAGGCAACCCTACAGGCTTGGGGAGAAGTGGCTGGAAAGCTGCCTGATGGAAAGGGACCTTGGTGTACTGATGGACAGTTGGCTGAATATGAGCCAGCAGTGTGCCCAGGTAGCCAAGAAGGCCAATGGCATCCTGGCTTGTATCAGGAATGGTGTGGTGAGCAGGACTAAGGAGGTAATCCTGCCCCTGTACTTGACACCAGTGAGGCCTCACCTGGAGTCCTGTGTTCAGTTTTGGGCACCTCAGTACAGAAAGGACATGGAGGTACTGGAGCAGGTGCAGAGAAGGGCAACAAGGCTTGTGAAGGGCTTGGAGAATATGCCCTATGAAGAGATGCTGAGGGAGCTGGGGCTGTATAGCCTGGAGAAAAGGAGGCTGAGAGGAGAAGTTATTGCTCTATTCCAATACCTGAAAGGTGCTTATAGCAAGAGCAGGGCTGGTCTCTTCTCACTGGTGACAGGTGACAGGCACCAGGGAAAGTTTAGGTTGGATATTAGGAAAAAACTTCTTTACAGAAAGGGTTGTTAAGCACTGGAATAGGCTCCCCAGGGAGGTGTTCGAGTCAGCGTCCCTGGACGTGTTTAAAAACCATTTGGATGTGGTGCTCAGGGACATGATTTAGTGGAGCGTTGTTAGTTAGGGTAGTATGGTTGGGTCATGGTTGGATTTGATGATCTTTAAGGTCTTTTCCAACCTGAGCAATTCTGTGATTCTATATTACTTCCATTTCATAACAGTCTAAGTCCTCTGTGGCCTAATAACTAGAAGAAACATGGAGAGCTACGCTGGTTGACTTGATTCTGTCTTGGCAGAACTGAGAACATCTGCTAATCTTTTCCACAGGCTTCAACAATTTCATAGAATCACTGAATGGCTTAGATTGGAGGGGATCCCAAAGCCCATCTAGTCTCACCTCCCTGCCATGGGCATGGCTTCTCCCTACCGGCTGAGGCTGCCCAATGCCCTGACCAACATGGCTTTGAGTGCCTCCAGGGATGGGCACCACAGCTTCTCTGGGCAGCCTGTGCCACTGCCTTATCACCCTCTGAGTAAAAAACTTCCTAACTTCTAACCTAAATCTTCTGTCTTTTAGTTCAAAGACATTTCCCTTTGTCTTGCCCCCTTTAGATCATCTAAAGGTTGGTTTCCCACCAGCAATGAATTCTCCCCAGTCTTCTCTTGTCCAGACTAAACAAGACCAACAACCTCAATCCATCTTCATATGAGAGGTGCTCAGCCCTCTGATCATTTTAGTGCCTCTCCTTTGGGTTTGTTCCAAGACCTCTGTGTCTTTTTTTGTGCTGAGGGTCCCAGGCCTGGACACAGTAATCCAGATGGGGCTTTACAAGAGCTGAGTAGAGGGTGACAACCACCTCCCTCTCCCTGCTGGCCACCCCTCTTTTGATGCAGCCCAGGATACAGTTCATCTTCCAGGCTTCTAGAGTACACTGCTGACCCATGTCCAGCTTTTTGTCCATCAAGACCTTCAAGTACTTCTCCACAGGACTGCTCTCCATGAGTTCTTCCCCCAGTCTGTACACATACCAGTGATTACCTTGACTCAAATGCAACACCTTGCATTCAGCTTTGTTAAACTTCAGATTCCCGTGTGCCCTACTTTTTGAGCGTGTTCAGTCCCATTGGATGGCATCTCTCCCTTCTGTTGTGTCGACTGCACTACTCATCTTGGTGTCATTAGCAAACTTGCTGAGGGTTCACTCAGTCCCCCTGTCTATGCCACTGACAAAATGTTGAAGAGCAGTGGTTCCAAGGCAGAGCTCTGGGGGGGCACCATTTGTTACCAGCCTCCACTTGGACACAGAGCTATAGACAAAAAATAAGAGTAATAAATAAATGTAGCCCACATAATCTTGCAGGATTAAAGTACTCCATTTCTCTGCTGCACAATTTCTGTGAAGCCCAAGCACCTACAGCACCTGTGGCTGCTAAGGCCCTTCAACCATTCAAGTCCCTATCCCTGTTGGAAGCAACACTCCTGTGAACTGTGCATGATACTTGCAAGACCAACTGAGCTGCAGTGTGGATACATTCTGTTTCCATCCTACCCACATACTGCAAAATCAATTTATCAGTTATAGCTGTGCAGTTCGTGACAAATCTCACAAGCTGAATATCCTGGGACCTCTTGCTTTTTTCACCTCGTGTCAGTGTAATGAAGGAGAGAGCTAAGAGAATAGCTACATCAAATGAGATGTTATACAATCTTGCTGAATTAGCATGCCCACCTGTCTTTTGTTGGCGTGGTATGACTCACACTGATGTCTGGAGACCGTTTCACTTCCTTCCTGCACTGTAAAAGAAAAAGATTTTCACAAATGGAAATTGGCTACTTTGTTCTAAATCTTTATTTCTGTGCAGGAAATTCATCTGGGAGGAAATTACATGGATGTCAGTTGCTGACTATGTAAGGGAATAAAAGGGGGAGTAATAATATATGTTTAATCTCTCATGTTTTGTACCCCTTCCTGCATGTCTTCCCTCTGGATTTTAGAGGTAGTACAGAGGGAAGTTGGACTTGATGATCTTCAAGGTCTTTTCCAACCTGGGTAATTCTATGATTCTATGATAATGATCCTTCCCATAGAAGAGCCATGGATATGAGAAGCAGAGGGCTATATAAGGGATATGTCAGGCAGTATGTGTCAGAGCTTTTAGCCTGGAAGAGATGTCAAGGTAAGAGTCCCTGCTCTTTTCCCTGTGTCTGGATTTTACATGAAGCACTCACTGGGTAAAATGCAGAACGACTTCTGGGAACAGTGTTTATGCCTCTTCCTGGATCTGGCCTACGATACAATAGAGATCTGTGTATGCAGGTGGTCAATAGACCAGAAAGATAAACAAATCTATTGTGAACGTAGGGGGAACAGCTAACTTACCGTGAAGATTTCTTTTTTATTGTTATTTTTTTAATGGGGGAAAAAAAAGATGTTTATAAAAACAACAGACAGTGAGCGAATTATTCTTTTTTAACAGACAGCAATTTTCCCTTCCTACATAGATATAAACATTGAAGAACTATTTAGTAGTATGTTAGTGCACCGTAGAGAAACATACAGCTTTTAGCTGTTCCATGAGAGTTACTGTGTGTTCTCAGGATGCAAAAGCAAGCGTTCCATAAATATTTACCACAGATACATTGTTAACATTTGATTAATGTCAATGGGCAGTGGGCAAATGCTGATTGTTCTGTTTATTGCTGTGTCTCCTGTTCGTTTAAGTTACTTTGTTTTCCCAAACTAAAGGGCACACCAGAGTTTAAGATCAGAGTGATGAAGTTGTTCCTGCAGATAGAACTGCTCTGATTTTTCAGTACAACGATAACACATGAACAGTGTTACTAAATGAGCGGCAAATTAGGTAGCTGTCCTCGTGTAAGATTTCCCATATGGATACGCTGAACAGAAAGTGTCAAGTCGAGAAACATCGTAACTGACATGTTACGATGTTTTTCAGAAGGATTTCTGCATTCACATTGCATGACTGAAGAGCAGCTGAAGTTGATGCTGTTCCAGACGCTAAATAGGAAACGTATATTGGAAAGCTCAACAAACGCAGCATTTAAAACTGCAGACGTGCTGCTGAGTTACCAGCTAAGTGGTTTTGTACACTTTCAGTGCTGTAGCATGGCAACATGCAAAGTAATACATTAGGGCAATGTTAATATTGATGGCTCAGATACACGTTCGGTCCATAAACTAAGGACTGTTTCCTTCAGCCTAGGAGATATTTTATTCAGGGACAACTTCAGTAAGCATGTAAGTTTACACAGCAAGGAAGTAAGTAATCATGCAAGCAGCTGTGTCGAGCTGTTTGAGTAACTTTTCACATAAAGAGAACAGCTTTTGGAAACGCTGACAGATGCTGACATTTGGTCTCAGGTTGTGACCTTTCCTTCTCTTATTCGGTTTCCCCTGGGAATTGAAAACAGAGTATTTCTTTTTCAGTGGAAAAAGAAGTAAAATATATTCATTGAAGATGATTAGCAAGTGCAAAATCTTCCACACAGCTTCTTAGCTGCAGGTTCCAGCTCCCTGCAGGCCATGCATTCCTGAGGCTTGTGGTTCTGGCAGAGCAATTCTTCATAAGCGTAGCCTTGAATTGCAGTTGTTTTAGGAAGAGAAAGCAACTACCTAGCAGATGAGTTTTGTAATAGGCTAAGATTTCTATAAAAAGAAGGTGGAAACAACTTCAGCTCATGTAGTATATTCTTTCAAAATGATGTCTTGGTACTGTTTTGTGTTATTCCTATTGAACTCTGAACAACAGTGTTTTTGTAATTGGACCTACAGTTCTGTGTATTGCAGGATTTCTTTGCTGTGTTGTCAGTGTACTGAACGTGCTGTAACAGCTTCTAAGGAAAGAAAACTCTTCTTTTCCTTCCTTCCTTCCTTCCTTCCTTCCTTCCTTCCTTCCTTCCTTCCTTCCTTCCTTCCTTCCTTCCTTCCTTCCTTCCTTCCTTCCTTCCTTCCTTCCTTCCTTCCTTCCTTCCTTCCTTCCTTCCTTCCTTCCTTCCTTCCTTCCTTCCTTCCTTCCTTCCTTCCTTCCTTCCTTCCTTCCTTCCTTCCTTCCTTCCTTCCTTCCTTCCTTCCTTCCTTCCTTCCTTCCTTCCTTCCTTCCTTCCTTCCTTCCTTCCTTCCTTCCTTCCTTCCTTCCTTCCTTCCTTCCTTCCTTCCTTCCTTCCTTCCTTCCTTCCTTCCTTCCTCCCTCTCTTCCTCCCTCCCTCCCTCCCTCCCTCCCTCCCTTCCTCCCTTCCTCCCTTCCTCCCTTCCTAATATATATATAAACAATAATTCCTTTCTACCATCCTTCACAAGTATATTACAATTTCAGCTTGCATTTGAAACAATTCTCCATGCTATCATTATATAAATAAATAAATGAATAAAAATAGAGACTTTCCTGTAAATTGCATGCGATCTGACCAATAAGAGGCAAGTAGATGACTCTTCTTAGTACTACAGTGCTCAGAGCAGAAAGAAAACGCACTAAAATGAGAAGTATGTGGCTGTCCATTATTCCCATTTTCATTAGAGATTGGATGCCAGTGGCTTAAACAAGTTCACAGAATCACTGAATGGCTTAGATTGGAAGGGATCTCAAAGCCTATCCAGTCTCACCTTCCTGCTATGGGCAGGGCTGCCCCCTGCCAGCTCAGCTGCCCAGGGCCCCAACCAACCTGGCCTTGCGTTCCTCCAGGGATGGGCACCACAGCTTTACTGGGCAGCTGTGCCAGTGCCTCACTATAGCCACAATGGAGGAAATGTTATGAAAAATGGCAAGGTATGCTTACTTACTTTCCATTCAACTAGTAGCACACGTGGCTTATCATTTCCATACAGATCATTGCGTAATTGAGTCCACTGATCTTGTACCGTGTTTCAGATTCACAGCACTTAGGCACTGCAAGTGATCTGCTCAAGACTCACTGACACACAGCTGCTTGGGAAGGTGATGAATTAAAGTATACACCAGAGTTTTAAGAGCCTTCTGAAGTACTGTTCTCAGAGATCCACAGAAGCTTGACCATGGTGGAGGTGGGAAGGGGGCAGCTTGCACATGAAGGCGTATTTCACAGATATCGCTACCTCTTTAGCAGAAATATGTGACAATCCAGAGGTCTGTAACAAACTGATACTGGGAGAATTCTGAGGATGTTCATGTTCTTCTCATTTGTCACTGACTTAATATGATTAATTTAGTGTCACCTTCACATTGGATCACATTATTTTTTCTGTCACAGGTATTTTAATGTAATTCTGGTTATTCTTTTTAATACACCAAGTCATTATTCACATAGACTAGAGATGAGCAAGGATTGTCTGGGCATGAGTTTGTGTGTAAGGAACAATGTGTGTGTGTGCACTCACTCAGAGGGGGAAGTGCTTGTGAAATGACTGACACATAACAACAGAAAGCAATAGCTGCCACTTCTATTATGAAACAAATCTCTTTAAAATTATAATCAATTGCCTGAGATTGAAAATACAGAATCACAAAACTGTTGAGGCTGGAAGGGATCTACAATATTATCTAGTAAAATAGCCCTGCTCAAGCAGGATCAGGGTGCTCAGGACAAGCCTATTTCTGACCATGCATACTGCAATATAAAACAAAGAAAGAAAGAAGCAAACAGATAACTATGTTGGTGGCATAGAATCGTAATATTTAAGTCAGTGTATTTTGCCTTATTGCACTGTATACTTACCATTCACAGTTCCTGTTTTCAACTGTTTATCTGAAATCATGACAATAAAGGGAAAAAAAGCCACAAAGTATTTTCCTTTAATCACAGGATTAAAAAGCTGATAGTTTTTCTTTGCTTCTCTCTTTTAGATGCTTCAAATTCTTGCTTACGACATCTGCACTTTCAGCAGATGATGTTTAGTGATTCATAGGCATCTCCTGTTTGTCATCTCATTGTCAAAGATTCCCCCTTGTAAACATGCACCACACCCTGTAGTTTCTTCCTTGTTTTCTAAACATCTATTTTTAATCATTTGAAGACTCCATCAAGATCTTTCTGACTTTTCTCTTTTCATGTGAGTAACGTGGAGTGCACAACACCTCCAGGTTTACCAGAGAAACAGTCTTGGAGCTGGAACAAAATAAGCAGCCAGAACACCAAGATTGTATAGTTACCTTTTAATTCAAAGATATCCTGTAAATCTTGTTTTTGACTGCAAGGTTCAGGGGGGATCATTCATTCTGAGGTTTGTTCCTCTAATTTTTCTTAAGCCAACCATGTCATTTTTGAAAAGGCTGATATGGTTTTAATGTTCCCATGGAAACTATGAATTACTTCATCTCAACTTTACGGTATCTCTTCTGCATTATCACTAACTGACAGAAGGCTTCATTGAAGGCTCCAATTAGGTCCTATTCTGCTAGAAGCTACCGACACAGAAGAATAACTTTTTAAGGCTTATTAAAGTAAGCTCAATCTGATTCGATATGATTTCTTAGAGGAAGATTTTCAGTAAGAACATTTTTATTTATTGTATGTTGTTTCCTATATATTTTCAGATATGGGACCTCTTATCTCAGGCTTTTCTAGCCATTTCCTCTTTTAAGATCTGAATATCTCTATGTTTTCTTCTAACTTCAATGCAACTTTAAGGAAGGAAGATCAGAAGTTATAAACAATAAACATTGCAGTTATAATCAATAAGCTTTAACAAAAAAAAAAGACATAAACTTTCAACTTTATCAATACAATTTCACAATGAAATTTCTAATCTGCCAAACAAAACTGAAAGAAAACTTCACCACATTTCTGAAGCATTCAAGATACTTAAAATAACAGAAACACAGTAGCAGAAAAAGAAATATAAATAAACTTCAACTATTCAGGCTTCCTGACTTTAAGAAAACACACCTACGTGTTGACTGATAAGTTCCATCAGATACAGTTCCATTATTTACTATCAGGAAAGTAAAGAGTGTGACCTAATTCCTGGAGTGCGTCCCTGTCTTTTCCTGTTAACAGTAACTAGTCCAATAGATCTAAATCTTGGGCAAAGTTCTTGAAGTCACATGGAAAACAGAAAGTAGAATTGGAAGTTCTTCCCGTTCCAGTTTATGTCCCATCATGACTCCTGTGAGCGCTGCTCATGCTCTCTTCTCTTTTCAACACCGTTTGATCCTTCCAAAGTTTCACCTTGTTTCTATCTGGCTGGAAATAATGGTGAAACTGAAATCTGGAGCCTGAGAAAATGAGGACTAGAGACTTATTCATACCCCTACCAAGTAACTTGCAATCAGTTGTGATGAGATCAGTGTCATGCCATGCACTGAAACTGTAAATTTCATTACAGAAGATAAAATCCAGGGCTGCAAACTGCAGCTGTTTACCCACAAGTGTAGGAGACAGCTGACTATGGCACAGTGCCCTACCTCAAGCCAAGTCATCCCACAGAGATACCTTGCCTAGAAGTCAGTCACTGATCTCTCTGTTAGATGGACCCAACGCTCTGGTGGAGGAGACAGGCCCTCCTGTCACACAGCAGGGACTGGCATTTGTTCAGCTACGTGGTATGGTCCAGATGGATATGGAGCTGGTGACTTGGGATGTAGCATTAGGATGTGGCAAATCTGTGAGATAACAGGTGGCTGAGAATCAGAGCTTTGATTTCTTCTCCAGGGCACCTCTATGTAGAGAGGGGAAGGGGCAGTGATTGTACTGCTAGGGTTATCAGTAAGCTGCAGCTTCTAAGCAGGAAACATCCTAAAGAATGTTGAAGATAATAGGAACAGAAAATAGCTGTGGTATGGAGGTCACATAAACCTGACCACAGACAGAGCAGTGTGTAACAGTCTGAATAGGCAAAGACTATTTCAGGATGTGATGAAAAACACTGGTTATGCATGTGCTACTATGCAATGAGGATCACTTCTTGACCCGCATTACTATATACATAAATGTAAATTATCACTGATGGGAATAAACAACCCATGCTTTGTGTCACATTTACTATCCTCCCTCGAGAGTTTGCTATGATTTGGATATAACTGCCTGTTCTTCATGTAAAGTGAAAAAAGAACCAAACAAACCCTCTCTGTTGACAGCCAGATAATTTTACCTCAACAAGCAGCAGCAAGAAGGCTTCAAAATCAGGTGATGACTTCACTGTCTTTGCACTTGTCACCAGTGAAGATGGTAGAGCCTACATGATAAATAATTAATGACGGCTTGTGTGAGGACTGAGGATCATGATTAATTTTATTATCTTTTACAGAAAGTTATTACACATCACAGCCCTGAAGGGAAACTGCATAGCAAGGGAACAGCTGTTAGGCCTTCATACAATCACTCTAGCAGCTTGCTAGGTAAGCCTTTGGAAGAGTGATGGATGGAGGAAATAGTTACAGCTTTATATGGGAAAATCTTGTTATGATAGAAATCTAAGACAAGATAATTACATTGTTATTTGTCTCATAAATACAAAAGTTATGGCTTTCCTAGTACGCACCACAAAGTGAGCTGTTAATAAGACACACAGACCAGCCTCAGCTGCAGTACAGAACCTGTAATAAGGAACTACACCACTAGAAATCAAGCTAGCAGAGATGTCATGTTAACACCAATCCCAGCTCCTTGGAGAATAAGTAAATAGAGAAAAAACATATGGTCAGAGCTCTGTGTGAGCACTCTAATGAATGTATGCTGGCAAGGGAAGAGTTTCTCTTTTTTAAGAACTTTATCAATGCTTCGCATCTGAAGCTCACAGCTATAGCTAGACTGAGCTCAGCTGAGATGAGTGCCATTGTTGGTTAAGGAATCTAATCTATTAATGGTCATTACAGATGGATCCAACACATAGATCACAGAATCATAGAATCACCATATTTGGAAAAGACCTCCAAGATCACTAGTCTAACCATTCACCTACTACCAATATATCCACACTAAATTATGTCTATTGGTACAACATCTAGATGTTTCTTGAACACCTGCAGGGATGGTGACTCCACCACCTCCTTGGCAGCCCATTCCAGTGCCTCATCACTCTTTTGTAGAAGAAATTTTTCCTAATATCCAACTGGAACCTCCCCTGGTGCAACTTGAGACCATTCGCTCTAGTTGTACTGCTAGTTATGTGGGAGAAGAGGCACATCTCACAACAACCTCATTTCAGATCACTGTAGACAGCTATGATGTACACACATCCTTCTGTGTTCAGTCTTTGAATTTTGTGTTATTCTTTCATCATCTTTACCAGCACAACTTAGCCTGAGGTAGCATTTAGTATTCAGTAACCTCACAAGTTTTTGGATATCTATACTGAAAGCACCGAAATTGGTGAAGAAATCAGACTTGCTAATAAGATAATAACCAATCGAATGATCTCTTCTGGGAATTAAAGTTCCAAGAAATAGGCCCATGAAAAAAAGGACAGCAAATGTCTTTTGTTGATAATATTTTCCTCCCTCCTCTCCCCACCTCAGTTTTTGAAACAGTAGCAGCATTAACTTCCCATTACCATGATGCTGAATCATTCTTTTTAATAATTCCGGACTCATTTTCTTCCAAACCATGCCAAAATTTAACCCATAGTGAAATTTCGTGGTGAAGCAGCAAATAGAAACTCATCAGGGGAAAATGACTTTAGCATGCAAAGGAGTGTTTACAGCGCTGTTTGCTTCTCCCGGGACGTTTTTGAGTGGTAGCAGCCCGGATCTGGCTCTATGCAGTAGAGATTTAATGAAAACAGTAACAGCAGAAGAAACACTTTGTCCATCATTTAGACTCTGCTTTCCAAACTGTTACTGGTTTGATGCCAAAGTCACTGTTCTTTCTTCCTAAATTAGCTTTCCCAAACTTACAAAACACACCTGCTTACAAGCAATGGGGAATTTTTAAAACTTGTTCTAGTTCCAGCAGAAGAACATGTATCTAAGCCCCTGTAGAAAATATAACTTCCTATTCTAATTACCCTCATAGGTAAAGGTTTGCCAAATCTATTAGCAATATTTTCCTTCTCCCTCTCTTCTCACAGATAGGAATATGCAGTGATGTCTTTTCCTAACTCTCCTCAGTTCATAGTCTGTATTTTAATACCACCTTGAAACTAAATTTCCACAAACACAGCCCTCCCAACTTTCCCAAATAATAGAATCATAGCAAATCATGGAAAAGACCTTAAAGATCATTGAGTTCAACCACAACCTAACCATACTACCCTAACTAACAACCCTCCACTAAATCATGTCCACATCCAAACAGCTTTTAAACACATCCAGGGATGGTGACTCAAACTCCTCCCTGGAGCCTATTCCAGTGCTTAACAACCCTTTCTGTAAAGAAGTTTTTCCTGATATCCAGCCTAAACTCACCCTGGTGTCTGTCACCAGTGAAAAGAGACCAGCCCTGCTCTTGCTATAAGCACCTTTCAGGTACTGGAAGAGAGCAATAACATCTCTCAGCCTCCTTTTCCCCAGGCTATACAGCCCCAGCTCCCTCAGCCTCTCCTCATAGGGTTGATTTTCCACGCCCTTCACAAGCCTTGCTGCCCTTCTTTAGACCTGCTCCTGCATCTCAGTGTCCTTTCTGTACTTTCAAAGAAGAAAGAACATTGATGATCTTCCATTCTTTTTGCTTAGAAGCAAGTCTGAAGACCAGTCAAAGGCCATTGAACCACATCTGTTGCCCATATCACTGCTCTATTCTTTCTTTGCAGTGGCTTGATTTTCAAAGTCTGTTTTCTGACTTGAATAGCTCAGGGTGGATCTTTAAGCTTGGGAGAGATTGTAGAGTTATAGTAGCATTGTTTGGGTTCTGATTTACTCCATTTGTTTTATTTCAGAGGCCTTATTGTATAACTATCTGCACATCTAACCTTATTATCTTTTGTTTTACTCCTTGTTCTCCATTTTACCAAAAGCCTTTGAAGGTTTCTAGTAGTTACCCATTTCAGGAGCTGCTAGCAGGAAAGTATTTAAAAGCCACTTGGCAATTCCTTGAGGAATTAGGCAGACTTGTCTTTAAGAGATACAAACAGCTATGATAAAACATTCCAGAACAGCCCACAGTGTTCCGCAGTCCAGCTGCAGTCCTCTGGCAAATAGGACTCTTGGTCAGCGAAGCCAGGAGTGAGGCAATTCACCATAATAAGACCAATTGCAGGCATGTGGGTCAGCACTCTGGAGTCCTCAAGATTTTCCCCAGGTCATAAGATATATATATATATTTTTTTCTAAATTTCTAAATACACAATAGAACTATAGAATCATTGAATGCTTTGAATTGGAAGGGGCCTCTAAAGGCCATCAAGTCCAACTCCCCTGCAGTGGACAGGGATGCCTACAGCTCAGTCAGGTTGCTCAGAGCCCTGTCCAGCCTGACCCTGACAGTTTCTAGGGCCAGAGCTTCCACCATATCTCTGGGCAGCCTGTTCCAGTGCTTCACCAACCTCACTGTAAAAGATTTTTTCCTTATATCCAACCTCAATTTTCCATTTTTTAAGTTTGAAATCACTTTCCCTTTTCCTGTCATCACAGACCCTGTTAAAAAGTTCGTCCCTTTCCTCTAGTTCCCCTTAGAGCTAAAGACCACTATCAGGTCTCCCTGGAGCCTTCTCTTCTCCAGGATAAAAAGCACCACCCAGGTCTTTCAGCCTGATATTGCTGCACTCTAAGTTACAAAGCAGATCGAGCGGCTGTTGGAGACAACAACTCAGCTCTGTATTTACAGAACATGCTAAGGAAAATAATCCCAAAAAGTCTAGATTTTGGGGGATCTTGCAACTTACACAGTGTCTGAATAAATGCCTTTAATAATGAAGGAGCTGCTATGAAGGCATTTCTCAGAATACACTTTTCAGAGCATGGGTTTGGGGAATGGTAGGGAGTACCGTGCCCGCACCTCACTCTGAAGCCATCTGCCATCCTATGTAGGGATGCTGGGTGTAGGGATGCTTGGGTGCCAGGTGATCCATACAAGTGTGGATGAGGATGCACTTACAGTCACACACACAGCCCTTGAGGTCAAGCTCAAAGACAAGGTGGAACAGAAAAAAAGATACACATCATCTTTCAATCTTCTCGACTGGAAGCATGCTGCATCTGTCATGCAGCTTGAGAGACAGGCATCTGGAGGACAGAAAAATGAGGGGGAGCATCATGTCATCAAAATGTAACAACTTTGCTGCCGGGGAGAGAAAATCCTGAGGCCGGTGAAGTGTTAGAAACATGAAATCAATCATCCTTCTCCATTAATATCGTATTTCCAAAGGAAAGAACACATGCAATGGTGGCAGAAAACTTTTGCTAGTTGGTTTATTTCCCTCCAGCCTGCTCAGCAGCAAGAGTGAAAACATAGCTCAGCAACAGATGCTGAAGTTGTGCCAGAGGCAAGATATTATTCAGAAGGATCATCTGTAAGTAAAGAAAAACAAGAGGAAGAAGGAGAGATCAGGCATCATGTGATGATGAGCAAATCTTATCCATGATCTTGGGACCAGGACTTTCCAACCCAGTCTGGTGTGCAAAGAGCTGGGAATATTATTTTTTCCCCTTAATCTGTCACTGTTGCCAAAGATGGAAATTGTCATTTCATTCTCATTTCGTAGCATTTTGGAGTAGATGATGAGCAAAACACATAAAGCCGTGTAGGAAGGTTTACTTGTCTGGAGTTTAGTCTGAGTTACATCCACATAGAGTGCCATCTAGGGGAAACTCCATACAAGTTGTCGAAAGCTTTGTTCCATTAAATACAGAAATGGAAAATACTTCACCTCTTTGGTGCTCTGCAATCTGTGTAGAGACACTGATCATAGTGACTGAGGTGGCATTTAAACCGCAGGAAAAGAGGTTGGCAAAAGATCACTGCAGCATACATAGGAACCAGGTCCAGAAAATCTTCATCCCCTCACCACAGCTAATTAACTGCTATTTACAGCCAAGTCCTGTCATGCCATCAGAATGACTGGAATTCATGATTCAACTTAATGTTCAACTAGCATTTGAAAGAGCATGAGAAAGGCTATGAGCTTTAAGATCTGAACTCATGAATGTGATGATTAAAGCTAATTAGTCAATTAGCTTCCTTTGATTCTCCGAAATCTATTATTTTCACAAGCATCTGAGGATATTAGTAACCATATTTCATAAATATTTAATAATACAAGCACTGATGATAATAAAATCAGTGTTGGCAAATGTATCAATATCATTCTGTCATTCAGCACCTCTTTTACAAGCAATTCTCACACAAAATCACATAATTTCAACCCAGTAGTAACAGACAGCTCTTTATTTATAAGTGGATAGTGATGAAACAAGGGGGAATGGTTTTAAACTGAGACGGGGCAGCTTTAGGTTTGATATTAGGAGGAAGTTTTTCACCCAGAGGGTGGTGACACACTGGAACAGGTTGCCCAAGGAGGTTGTGGATGCCCTATCCCTGGAGGCATTCAAGGCCAGGCTGGATGTGGCTCTGGGCAGCCTGGTCTGCTGGTTGGTGACCCTGCACATAGCAGGGGGTTGAAACTAAATGATCATTGTAGTCCTTTTCAACCCAAGACATTCTGTGATTGATTCTATGATGATTCTATTTTTGAAAGAATAACTTAAAAAAGGAAGGATGGGGATTGGTGATATGGAAATTGAGATAGACCTGTGATACTTGGGAAAAAACGAGTTGGCAGCAATTGAGTAAATGGTTATCAAGAATTTAATGTTTGAATTCATTCTAAACCTTTGTGCCTTCCAGAATTGGAAAACTCAGAGTTAATGGCATCAGTGGGTGAAACTCTTTCCTTTTTCACCTTCTTCCATATGAGTGTCAAAATGCACTGATTTTTATAGGCCTTATTCTCATGCACTGCCACAAATCATATGCTTCAGCTCTGTGCATGCCTAAGCATATATAATACTGAAGTCCAAAGATGGTAATAGATTTTGGTTTTAGTTAAAACTAAAATAGCGAGCAAAGTTGCACTGTGATTTATTTTTCCTCAGATGCCAGTATTGTAATGCAAGGTTTCCTTCCTCCTGTTTCCTGCTCTTAGCCGCAAGAAGAATTGCTATTTGACAAATAACGTTTTCTGCTCTACCCTGTGCAAAACCGACAAAAGTAGAAAGAGTGAAAATAGCAAAAAAAGTGCAGTGATAATTCAGCCATTCCCTGCTTTCTTAAAGAACCTCACAAATATGAATGAGTCGTGTAATATAACACAGGGTTACCTCATACAGTATCCACATTACAAGGGAAATAAAAGCATGTAGATCTTTGGAAAACGAGTTTTGCTTCCCATTCTGTTGTTCCAAGAATACTGTATTATAAGCAACAAAGCTAGTAACTACTGAAAATATATAGAAAGAAGGAAAGCCTTATGTTCTGTACCATACACAGCAGAAATCATTACCTAGTATAGCTGTAAAGAGTCTTTAAACATTGTCTTTGAGTTTCTTTTCTCACGGAAGCATTCCAGTCTGAGCTCTAATGCATCTACATACAACTGCAGAACTTTTCGTGTTCACCTGGCATAAAATTGAAGCAAAGCAGTGTTGAAACACCTGAGAGTCTGAGTGAATCACAGAATCACAGAATGGCCTGAGTTGGAAGGGACCTCAAGGATCATGAAGTTCAACCCCCCTGCCTGGCAGGGCTGCCAAACTTCCACGTTTACTAGATCAGGTTGCCCAGGGCCCCGTCCAACCTGGCCTTGAACACCTCCAGAGACGGGGCATCCACAGCCTCCCTGGGCAGCCTGTTCCAGGACCTCACCTGATGTGAGACCTGTGTGAGAGATTATCATTATCATGCTAAGCCTTCCTCTCCCTCAAGTATATTAAGTCAAAATGCCAGGATGAGAATTTGTGTTTGCTCAACACATGTCAAGTTGCCAATAGCTGCTTTGAGTGGAAATCGAGTGATGCAAAGAGCCTGAACTGGGGCAAATCCCATTCTGAGTGAGGGATTGGTACACCGTTGTTGAGTCCCTTTCTAATTAGCTCCAGCAGCCTCCGTGCCCGTGCTTCAATTAGTACATGGTAATTGTAATTTCAGTCTAACCTTATTTTTGATCTCATATAATGCCTCAGGTTGGATCAACTTTTTTCCTTCTGTCAGCAGGGAGTTGGTAGCATTGAGTTACAAGGGCCCCCCAGACCTCTCCTGGCAGCTGCTGTTCTTGCTATGTGGAAATGAATGCTTCACCCTTCAGCTACAGCTAAATTAGAAATCTTTGAGCTCCTAATGATTTCCAATAGTTTGGCCTAATTGAATCTAAGTGCTTTTGCATGCAAACTAGGATGCTCAGCTGGGCTGAATCTGGAGAGCTGTGACCCCATTGCGTAGCCCCAGCAGCACCAGCCTTCCTCAGTGCCAACAGGTGCCTTCACATGGGTTTGGGGAGCGTGATTCAGGAGTCAGCGGAGTGAGAGCTGTGCTGAGGTCATGACAGCACTCAGCAAGAACTGCCCGGGTTCTCCCACCTGTGTCTGCCAGAGAAGTTGCTGCTGTCTTTTCCCTAAATACAGGAAAGCCATCGGAGAAATACCATTACGTTCCCTAATAAATCCTCATCTTACAGGCTACTGTAGTAGGGCAACGCGTGCCATTCAGGATCAATTCATACTCACTCTTTTTAAATTATTATTTTTTTTTACAAATTCTGCTCTTCTCTCTAACGTTCAGGCAGGAAGAAGCAACGTTTGCATCGCGTCTCTATTCAGAAGCCCCTTCTAAGAACACCACACAACTGCTGCTCTGTGCAGCATCTGTTACTCAGCTATTAATAATCACAATAGTAGCATTAGTATTACTATCAAGCACAAAAACAGAATACGAACGCATAATCTTATCCCCAAGCTAAGAATGATATGATTGATGGTATGGATAATATCTAATAATCATCTGGCAGCTAAAATTATATCCCAACAAACTAAATAGACTTGTTTCTTTTATTTTAAGGATTGAGTCCAATTAGGAGCAGTCCTGATGAATCTAGGAGGTTGAACGGGTTGTCATGCACTCCGAGTAAATCAGGCTCTGGAGCTCTAACATTTAAATCTCACAATTTCTGACTTTCTAAACTACACTCCCAAAGCAAATATTGCAGTATAGGAACAGGACAGCTATTTACAAAAGAAGAGTTATTTTCATCAAAATGGAAAACACACTCTTGCAATCATTCAGTTTAATGCTATGCTCCATTAGCAGGAAGAATTCCCATTGAAGTCAGCACAGATCATGCTTTCATAAGAGAACTGTGTATTCGGTAGCAACATCTCATTTTGCTATCAGTAAAATCAGTGGGAAGCTTGCTTCTGAAGGTAATGGTAGTAAAATGAAATGTTCTGAGGTGTTTTATAATATGCAGCAGCAAAAGAACTGTCGATCTTGGCACCTATGGAGGTGCACATCAAAGGATGGATTTTCTGGTAAAGAAATGCATGGAAGTGGGCCTGGAATTAAGAAAAAAACCCTTCAGAGTAACCCACATGGCAACATGAGAGGAACGCAGACCTCCACGCCTTACGTGTTTATAACAGTTCCCGTGAGGACAAATCACCTGACCTACACTATGACTTCAGTGCTGCAGGTAGCTTCAATATGCATTCAGTGTAGCATCAGTATTCCTTAAACAATCGAGAAGAACAGACTACAGATCTATTTTAGAAGATCTGTTTCTTTCTTTTTTTAGAAGAAAGAAGAAATTAATTAACAGAATTAACACGTGTTGCCCCAATATTGCCTTCAATCACTTTGTTTAATCACAAAGTACCTCCAGTTCCAATTTTATGCAAAAAAAACACCAACTTTCATCTGAGCAGATACCGAAGCATTAGAGTTTTGCACAAATAACTGGCAGAATGATCTATCAGTTGCTCATGGTTTGTTGCAGATATTCACAAATGCCTATAAATGTTAATACATTATTGGGTGGTTTTATAAAAATGATCAGCGATGCAAAAAGGAAAAGGTATTATTACAAATAAATGTTGACAATTTATTCTTCAGTTTATAGTGTCACTTACCAATAAACGTTCAGCCATCCAAAAGGCTGAAGGCATAATAATTCATCAGCTGAATAACAAATGAATACTGTAACAATAAAAATCTCTTTCAAGTCTCCACTTGGCATCCAAATAGTTGTTTTTCCTTGACTGCTGAAATCCCAGCAGGTTTATTGCCTGACCCTGAAGTACTTGGTAGCAGGTATTCTGGACTTGACCCTGAGTCCTCATCTGGCCTTTCATATTAACAGCAGACCTTTTGGGGGCTTTCAGCATGGTTTCAGCCCCACACAAGTGCCCCAGCAGTTCGCAGGCAGGGTACAAGCACTGGCACTGGCCATACCTACATACCCACTCTGCTCAAGCTTAGATAACCCAGATAAGGCAGTGGAGTAATACAGCTACACTAACTTTCACATCAATTAATCGTCTGTGAATGAACAACTTACACAAAGACTAAAACCAAGTCTAGTCTTTATAATTCAGTTGATTTGGTTCTATGATTCTATGACTTCACGCTTGTATTAATTTCCTTTCTTACTCAGTTATTGCAGCACATGCTGATTTTAGACCCTTTGGTAGAAGAAAAGCAGGTAAAAAAAATCAGTGTGTCATAAGTCATCTTTTCTTTGATATGCATGAAAAACTGTATCTTTAAGTTCCTATTCACATTTTTCATCTGTTGTTCTTCTGTTGCAGACCTGCCCCAAAAGACCCTGGTATCACACAGGAGATATATAGACCAGGCAGCCAACACATGCAGCATAGTGGAAAAAAGAACACAGAGAAGAGATGATACATAGAATTTGGGCATGGAAGAGGCTTGAAGGGGAAAGCACATTAAAAGCATAAAACTGAATGCAGCCAAGAACACTGGCTTTCCAACAAAAACTTCTCCCCATTTCCCACCTGAGGAGGCGCCTGTCAGGGTGAGCAGGACAGGAGCTCCTCAGGGTCTTGGGGAATGCATGGGCTGAGGGAGAGGGATCAGACTGACCATGATCCCTCATAGACCCACTGCTGATGGAGTGATCTGCAGAGTCACAGAATTGTAGGGATTGGAAGAGACCTCAAGAGATCATCAAATCCAACCCCCCGCTAAAGCAGATTCCCTACAGCAGGTCACACAAGTAGGCATCCAGACAAGTTCTGAATATCTCCAGAGAAGGAGACTCCACAGCCTCTCTGGGCAGCCTGTTCCAGTGCTCATTCAGGGGATGGAACAACTGAGAAGTAAATTTTGGCCAATTTTACTCACCACCTCTTCTCTACAGATGTGCTGCATTAAATAAATCTAACCAAAGTGATATTTAGAAAAGCATTATATTTCACTGAGAATGTTTCCTTTTTCAAACAACTTAGCAAACTCTGCTGAGTGAATCAGTGGCATTTGTATTGTCACCTGAAGTATCTATTTAAGAAAACAGAACACTAAAAGTTACATACACTTTATGCAGTTACTTTGCAGTTTAACCATTGGTGTCCTCAGGAAATGCTGTCAGCCCCTTAAGGCCAATAAACATCCCTTACAGATCCAATGTGCCACGCTTATATTGCAAACTGAAAGATTTTATCTTTGCTCTAAATGTTTACTGGTTTAATCTCCTAAAAGCAGATCTCAGTTCAGCTCTAACAGACTTCTAATCAGCTTTGTTTTCGTGTTTCCAGTGCTATCTTTGCACCCAGAAATGCTTGCCATACTGAGACACTGCGGTGATGAAAGTTGCAGGCCTGAAGTAAGAACAGCACTTGTGTGATCAGTTGCCAAGCCTTTTACCAGACAAACTGTAGGCAAAACCCCTTTCTTTGCTCACTGATTCTGCTGCATGGGAAATGCAGGACTATTTAAAAGTTGCATATGACTACAAGCAGCTGTCAGTTGCTCACAGGCTGACAAGCAGCTGTCAGCCCTACTCTTGGGATTGGCCATCTCTCCTTGCAAGCAAAAGCCTCATAGTTGTTGCAGTGCTTGTAGCCCTGTCCTTCCTCATAACCCTTCTGCCTGGGAGGGCTCAGTCAAACAGACAAGCCCAGCCCAAGCTCCAAGGAAGAATCAATCATAAGCAGAAGGGCTCTGGGCAGTTCCCACCCTCCACTGTTTTCTTCACCACGTTCAAGTCCAAGTGTGACTCTATCTGTCACTTAGAAGTTTCCCAGAAAAGCAGTACAAATGCATAGAGACACATAAGGAATGCCTTAAGACCAAAGCGTTATTGATCCACTTTGCAGGTACAAACCAGAAGGTTTGATAGAGATGTAAAAAACATCCTACTGACTCACACCAGTGGTCCATCCAGCCCAGCTTTCTGACTCCAATAGCATCAGTGGGATGTGTGATTCAGAAAAGAATGTGTCTCTGCAGTGTTTTGCAGCCCATACCCTCACACACATCCCCAGATCTGAATCGGTTCATCAGGAAGCTGGGAGACACTTCTTTGCCCCTTACCTTTCGTATGGGCCTGTTGCCCAGGAATATGACAAACTTATTTTTGAACCTGATGACAACCTGCAGTGGCAATAAATTCTATCAGCCTACTTTCTGCTGCGCAAAGATAAAAGTCTCTTTTATCTACTTTAAATTAATATCATACTACTTTCAAACGAGTACTTTAGTACTAGTATTAAGGGATTAGCTTGGTAACAATTCTGAATTCACCCTAATTAATGCTTTCATGATTTTGTAAACAGTGATTGCATTGCCTTTATACTCTTGCTCCTAAAGATGAAGAATTCTAGCCTATTTAATTAGTCTTTGTCAGCCAGCTGTGCCATTCTCTTGCTTGTTTTATTTCCACTTTCCAGGGCTTTTTCTAGGTCTGGTATGTCCATCTTATGATGGAGACCTATGTTGTCAGTACTATTCAAGCAGGCAAGCCAAAGTTCTCTACAGAAATAAAATGATGTCCTGTCTTCTGCCCTCAATACCTTTCCTGGCAATACCTAATATTTTGCTGGCATTTATGGTTGCTTCTGTAGGTTCCTCCAGTGACTTCAGAACGCGGTCAGCTGTGAATCCAATATTTTATTCCTGAGCTGCAACTGACAGATCAAATAAAGCATCACACAGGCACAGTTTAGATTACTTTTCCCTAAGATATATTGTGTTCTATTTTTTAACACTGGCGCTTATCTGCTACTCTTTAACTTAGTTTTATGAGGTCTTCCTTGAGTCCCCCACCACTGACCTAACATTTTCTTCCCAAGTTTCACCTACAAATAGAGACATTCTGCAGTACACTCCTCTTTCCTGAGCACCAACGAAGTTGCTGTGGAGAACTGGTCCCACCACTGACTCGTGGGGGGACCCCTCTGCTGACTCCATACTGAAAAGTGACATTCAGCCATCATCAGCTCCTTCTGTGTTTGAGGATCTTCACCCAGATTACAGTCTGTATAAGATCCCCTAGGACTGTAGAATCATAGAATGGCTTGGGTTAGAAGGGACCTTAGAGATCATTCAGTTCCAATGGCCCTGCCACAGGCAGGGTTGCCTTCCACTAGATCAGGCTGCCCAGGACTCCATCCAAGCCAGTCTTGAACATCTCCTTGGATGATCAACTTACATGCTCTGTTAAACTTTGTTGTGAGACCTTCTCAAAGCCTTTCTGAAGATCTAGGTATAATGTGTGGTATAGATACCCCTTATCCATATGCCAACACCTTCAGAACAGTCCAGAAGGTGCAGGACTCTCTTTTGCTGGAGGCATGTTGACCCCTCGTGTTAATCCACATCCCCAGAGATCCTGTTCTGCCTTATAGCCCTTGCCACCTGGCCAGAAGGGAAGACACATCTCCTCTGGGGCCCTTTCCTACGTGGATTCATGCAGGCCTGGCAGTGCTGGGGCTCTTAAGGTGCTGCTGAGGATCCTTCAGGTCTGCAGGTACACAGCTGAACTCCTTCCAGCACTGTGGTGAGTAACACTACACTTGCTGGCTTACCATCACCTCATCTCTCTGCTTGTGCTTATACAGCTTGTGTGCTTGCTTCAAAGTAATGTGGCTCTTCTGATGCACCTGCTAGAACGAATGGCCCAGCTTGGGAAACACCTCTGCTGTTCTCTTTGAGTTTATATTCTGCAGTCTCAGCATCCCTGAGAGCCTTTACCACAATTCCATCAACAAGTTGGCCCACCACCTCCCTCACTAGTTTCCTGTTTTTGCTTATTCTTAAGTATTTTATCAGCAGTTTGAATGCAAGGCTCTCTTCACATTGATTCAAGCTTTTCTTATTTCCTCCCTTCACCTCACCTGGCATGTTTATAGGCTTCAGTTTCATTGCAAGCTTTCAACTTTTTAAATGCTGATATTTTCCTGTGGTGGCCTTCTTGCCCTTTCCACCAAGCTGCGTGGGGATTTTATTGGAGTGCTGTTTCCTTTTAGAATAGAGGCAGTTTGCCAGAGCTTCTAATACAATATCTGTTAAAATATCAGTACAATAATACTACTGTGTGAGTCCTGGAAGAACTTTATCGTATTTAAAACAACAAAAGTGTCCAGATACATTTCCTGTTCTCCGACCTCCAGTCCTGCATCCACAACCTTGAACACAGAGCATCTGACTCAGCTGCTCTCCCTCTGCACAGGGAAGGACTGGCTGCCTGCTGCTCACTGCATCTCTCTACTTCCTTAGATACCTGTCAGCTCAAAGCTTTCTTTCCAGACTATCTTCCTTTGGCTAATATTTAGACTCCAAAGAGTGGATGGTTTTTAATCTGCCCCTGTTACATCTTCCATCTGATGTAACTCTCTCTGCTGAGGCAAAATAATTCTCCATCAGCAATGTGAGTATGAAATTAAGGTAAAATGTTATATGTGATTTCCTGGTTTGTTCTAGACTGTAACTCTAGTACTGTTCTACACTGTGTTCTTCAGCTCTTGTTTACTGAAAGAGCACAGTCACTGTGAGAATTCCAGCTTTCACTGCAAAAAGTAGGAATTTCTACCCCTCCTTGTTCCAAAGCAAAGCTTGAAAACATGATGTTGGCAAACCTTAAACTCCTGAAAATTTGGGACTGATGTAATATTAGAGATAGGCTCGTGATATTTGTGATTACACATCACTTGGAGGAAGGGAGGGATGCAGTCATTGTTTCTGAATGTTTGCAGGTGCAAAGTTTCTTCTCTGGAAATGCTTTGTCAGTGATGTGCTCAGACTGGGAATAACATCATTTTCCTATTAACTTTAGTGAATATGAGCAGCCCTGTGGTCTAATATATTCCCTCTCCAGATGTGGACTCTGATCTTTCAAGCTCTATTTTATGCCTGTGAAAAGTGATGCAGTGTTGACTGGTGTGCAAAGGCAAAAAGCTCATTCTTTTCATTAAAAAATCTGCCTTCATAGAATTCATGGTATGTCCAAATGCCACATTACTACCAGAAGAGTATATCATAATAGAGAATTCCCATTTGCAAACTGTTCTTTACTCCAAAAGTCAAAGTATGCACAACTTTCCTCACCCTCCATCTTGACGACCCGCAGACACCAGCATAGAAATGAAAGGATGTCTCTAGCAGAACATCTGAAAGGCTAATGCCTTTCCTTTGGTCCCGTTAGGTGGAGCTCTCAGACAAGGAGAAATGACAATCCCACCAGGCTCCCTTAGGAGTTGTTAGCACTGTATTATTCAGGTGTTTTCTTTCCATGTCGAGAACTCTCATACTGAAAAAGCTCATTTTTGTCCTGCTAGAAACCTTATTGCATGCTTTTAAAACTGATTCAGCAACATGTCTGTACAACCTGTTTTCAATAGCTTCACACACCACTGACATGGAGCTGAAAACTTCAGAGGTGCTGTGTCAGTGGGTTAACATAAACAACGAGAAAGTCAGAGGAATAGCTATGGAAATAAAGCAGAACAGATAAAAAACACTGGGTGCAGCACACAAAAATCAGAAATTTCCGGCAAGTTGCTCGGCTCTGTCAGTGGTATTAATTCACTGACAGCAATGGTGAAGGGTTAAGAGGAAAAATTAGCCATGCAAACATAAAGGTGTAGCACAAACTGAAATGGCAAATCATTCGCTACGTGACTTTCTGCCACTTTCAGATTCTAGCTTCTCTCTTATCTTGATTTTGTACCTGACATAAATTACAAGGTACGGGGGTAGCTCTCCCTACTCCCACGCAAGGAGAACAAAGGAAACCCTGCACAAGTAAAAAACAGAAGAGCGAGTCCTACCAAAAAATCATGCATTTACAAGGGTCTTGGCTCTTGTGCCAAGCGTTTGTTATGTGCAGTAACGAATCAATGTCAGTATTTTTGTCCAAAAAGTAGCTGTAGTTGGAAAGATAGAGAAGAGGAAGGCAAAGATCAAAACTGGCAGAAATTAGCAGAGATTGCCCAGATACATATGGAAGAAAAGATTCAAACCAGTCTCTGCTCGATTCTACACCTTTTCTAAGAGAGACAATTGATTTAATTTAATCACTTCAACCATGATGAAAATCTGCTGGTTTTGTCTTATATCAGGGCATACACGACACTTTCATAACAGATTATTTCAGTAAAGCATAGCACATCTCCTGCAGGTGATCTTTCCTTCTTGACATGGTATCATGGGCTGGGATTGTTTTGGTCATATTGAGCAACACAGACCAATTCCATTGGCTGTAGCTTCCAACAACCATTTCAGGTGCAGCCACGAAAAGCCAGAGATTCAGGAGAATTTCTAATTCTTCACTTCTCCACACCTGCCTTCAGGATGCCCTCAGTGTCTGCAGGGTATACAGACAGTTCTTATTTCAAGCTCTTCGCTGTGGTCTGTTCAGCTTTCAGATGATAATGTGTATCTGTGGTATTGATATGCTCTGTTCTCTGTCACAGCCTCTACTTACCCTGAGACCCCTGTCTGCAATGGAGGGAGTTCCTATCCTCCTTGTTTCATGGCTTCAGGCTAAGTGACTTCTTCAGCACTGTGCAGGTAACCTGTGACAGAGCAAGACTCTGAATCTGACTCCAGTCCAGAGCTCCATCCACTGAATGTACTACACTGCATTGCAAAAATAGATGATTGTGGGTCTGATTTAAGAAGAAAAAAGGGGACGAAGGTTATGGTAGCCTTACCCCAATTGCCCAGGTTTCAAAGACAAGCAAGAAGAAGTGTCAAGACAGTGGGGAGCTGGAGCATTTGATGCCTCATGGTGAGCCCTGATAAGTCCTTCAGGCAGACAAGGCAGCTGGTAAGGCACATTAAGCAGAGCATCACAGAAGCACCATTCTAATTTTCCCAGTATAAACAAAAAAGCTCTCTCCAAATGTGAAATTTCTGTATCGAGAACTTCAGCTTTTAAGAGTGTTTTTCTTTGGATTTTTTTCCTTTTTTTTTTTTCCTGGCAGAAAATTCTCATTTATCCACTACGTGCCCCCCTAATTCCCACTTCAGCTTCCCGGTGTCCATGCCTCTGAATAAGTGAGAACAATCTCTCATCCACAATTCAATACTTCAGGAGAGGTGAGAGTGGTTAGAAGACAGAAAATCAATCTTAACTAGTGAGATTTCCATAAAGTTCAATTAAAAGTGTCAAGCTATTGTGACTAGATTTGTCAAGCCGTGGGTGACAATCTTCGCAGTGCAGCACCGTTCTTGTCTGGAGAGGAATGCAAGAGGGGATCCCAGTTCCCAGACTGCTGCAGGCACACCACATTTCTGGATACATCTCCACACCTTAATCCCGTGTCCAGAACCGAGCAGCCTCCTGGAAAGGGAGAGTCTGAGGAAGAAACCAATGCACGTGGCTCAGGAGGAAACTGGCATGAACTTGGTAAGAAAAATAATAGCATTCAAACAACAACAATCGGGATCTGTTACTGATTGTGCTGCATCACTCCTTTTCTTTCATCCAGATGATTCAGAACTGGTGCTTTGAAGAGAATATAAATACATTCCTCTTGACTTCTTTGTCTGTCCTTTTGGAAAAGTGCTAAGCGCTGGTTCTGTGGATCCCAGTATGGTTTCTTTTTTAATATCTTTTTCAGAAAACACACCCCTACTGCAGCACAGTGCAGCCTATAGCAATGAAGAGGAATAATAACAAAATCCTCAAAGACAGATCAGACATTCTGCATGCTGTACTTTGGTCAAGCTGGAATCTCAAGTGCTTCTATAAATCATCAAAACCACATTTTCTCTCTCTCTTGCAGTAGGTTATATGGCGTTACAAATTCCTGCTGGTAATTATATAGGAATATGCTCCGTTGGCTGAATTCATTATACTTCTTAAAGTCACATTTGTATTTGCTCTGAATAACTGCAGTCTCCCATTCAGTCTCCTCCTATTAGACATCTCATTTTAACAGTGGGTGTGGACTGCTCCTGAAGGTGGGTGCTTGGTGATAGCTGCACCATGTGGAGGTTCTCAGCTGAGTGATATGCTCAAAACCTGGCAATGCCATACATACCTTTCAACGAGTGCTTCTGCCATGACCAGAAGCAATGGGGGTACTGAGAAAAGATCACAAACACCCTTCTACAGCACAAGGCAGGAGAAACAGTGTATGGTCAGAGTCAACAAAACTACAGATAATTATCCGATTCCCTGATTCCTCTTGGCTTGTGGCTATGACCTCTTACTGCACAGAAAGAGGGGAGAGAGTCAAAGATAAACATATATCTCTTACAAAATGAATTCTGTAGAAGAAAGTCCAAATACAATTAAAGGGTAGCAGCCTGTAACAGTTACCATATCCAACCTTTCCTCATCATAAGCAAAAGACAGAAGGAAGACAGACCTAGCTCACTCACAGCAGAACGTATTTTGCTTCATCTTTTAAATATAGCCAATATAGCCAATTTTAAATATAGACAACATAGCCAATACACAACATAGCCTTCTGTTGATCCCACTGATCTCTTTCACCTTATGTATCTGACCTCTTTCACCTTGTATATCTTTTTTTTTTTCTTTTCTTTTTTTCTTTTTTTAAGGATATTTTTCTGTTGCATAAATAACAGCTTGATTGTTGGAGCCAATTTCCACCACAACAAAATTGTTTACCCCGCTGTATGAGTGAGTGGGGCTGTTAGAATGAGTTAGATTAGGAGGGAAGAGAAGGAAAAGGAGGGAAAGGGCAGGGAAGAGAAAGGTCATTGCAACTGATTAACTCAAGTCTCTCTTGTTGTACTAAAGGAGGAAAAACTGATGAGCATATCAGAAAGGACTCAAAGAGAAAGCTCCTAATTTGTAGAATTCACAACTGTAGCAGGTAGAGGGAGAGGTCATGAAAATATCGTTCTTTCAAAATCCAATGGAACTGTAGCTGAGCCATAATAAGTACCTCTGCAGATGGACACATGCCTAACATAAGCTCTCCTCTGTCCTCTGATCTGAAAGATAAGCACCAAAAGCACTAATGGAAGGTTAGGTTGGAAATACCTCCTCTCACCCTCCTTTTCTCTAACTTGCTTGCTGAGTTTATTCCACATTTTCAAATTCCCATAGATAAAATTGAAGAACAAAAATGCAGCTGGGGTTCATGCAAGTGGCAATTTGAAGAGTACCTTTATTCTCAAACAGCTTGACTTCTCTTGTCAGGGAAGAGTATCTGTCAAACCACATGTTTCTCCTCCCTGAGCTCAAATAACAGGTGGCTGAGATCTGAAAAGGGCTGATTTTCAAGAACATGTTGTATTTAGCAAGTTATATTTACAACAAAATAGCAATGCAATCACATCTACTCACTGCTCCTCTGGGACAGAATTAAGAAATGTCACCCAAATGTGAACAGCAGATCAGTCATACAGGAAGGAGTGGGACTGGTCCTTCTCAAGTCACAACTTCACTGTTTAACTACAGGGCCATGCAAATTCCTTTCCTAGTCTGCTAGCAGTGCCACAACCCACTCAAAGAGTGATATCCAGAATAAGTCCATCTGGCAACAGTCACAGCCCTTATCCCCATATGAGATGAAGAACAACATATTGGGAAGAGGAGTGAACCCAGTGCCTAAGGCTGGGCAGTGCTAGCACAAACCATCTTACCTATTCACTGGTAAGGGCTGTCAGGTTTGGATCAGCAGCAACACAAGGGCATCCCCAGAAGTCATTGCCTGAATCATAAACCAGATGCCCAAGGAGATTCTGAATAACCCTACAGGCAATCAGAATGGGCCATCATCCTCTTTTGTCAAGAAAATGTAGGAGGTTCACTTCTGAAGCTTCAAGAGACTGGGAAAGTATGGCTACTTGATTTTCAGCCCTGATTTGTGCCTTCAGTTTGATAAAGGTTCATTCTTGAGTCATTTTAGCTACTTTTTCTTGCTTTTTTTCCCCTACACACTCAGACCTGAAAACTGGAACTCCAGCATCCCAGGAGGGTACCACTGACGTAATGCAGCATGACAATACATAACTCCCATCGGCTTCCCACGTTGGTGCTCATAAGTGTTCTACACGGCAAATCTTTCCTTCAGAACTGTGTTGTGCTGAGGACTGAATTCATCTGTTATTTGATGTGGTTATTGAGCTTTATGTTCGCCTACAAATTACCATTACTTGATATTTCTTCTTGCTGTGATTTTTTTTGTCAAGCTTGAACTTGATGATCCTTACGGGTCCTTCCCAATGTGAGTTATTCCGTGATTATACGATTTCCAAACTGTAAAGATTGACACTTTCTCATGTTGTTGTTTGATTGATCTCTCCATCTCCTGAATAATGCAGGTAGAGTTTGGATTTTCTCATGACCGTGTCCCACCAAAGTAGCTAATTAGAGTGAAGCCCATTAACTGACATCACTGAGAACTCAGAACTTGGTTTCTGGCTCTGTCTTCTGAAAGAGAAATTGGTGTTGTTTGTTTGGTTGCTCCTCAAGCTGCACGTGTCCTCCCAGGCTTTGAAGCTACGCTCATCACTGCAGAACATGAGATGACTGATAATTCCCTTCTCATTCATAGAACAGACACTGTTCAGCAACAGCACGTTTTGGTGTAAAAAGTGGTGTTTGAGACCTGAAACTTGATCTATGGATTTGTCCAACCTGGTCAGCGCCCCTTGCTTTGGTGTTTTTATGATATAGATTTACATCCACTCAGAAAATCACTGCTGCCCCAGCCAGTGGCCAGGCCATCGTTCTATCAGCTCTTGGTCATTGGGAATGTTTCAGAGGTGCTTTGGAAACAGAAAGCTCTGAAACTACACAACATCAGTCCCGTGAACAATGCACTGCCCTACAGTTCACTCTGTTCATAGCCAACTACTCTTCTTTAGACTCCTTTATTATTATTATTATTATTATTGTATCTTCTTTTATTTCCCCACAAGTTTCACTATACTTTCTCGTAAGCATGGCAGTCCTTGATTCAGACACCATCAGTGCCTTGATTCAAGCATTCACTGGGTATCCTGGGCGTGTCCTGGTACCCATTTTCCAATGAATTGTTCTGTTAGTCTCAAAATCACTTTAATAAACCAGGATATACATCCTTACGTTTTGGCTTTTAAAATTCCTGTGAAACCACTAGAAGCTGAGCAGGTGATTAAAGACTGTATGTAGAAACATTCAGCTTCTGTTGGACATTAATGACAGGAATCTCCTTTGGTTAACACTGAGATGTATGAACTACAAGACTTTCACTGATACCATGTAGTTGAAGGCAAAAGCCACTGTCTTAAAAAAGAAAGGGATCAGGCTATTTGAATATTATGGTTGGTAAAGGAATTGAAAAACATTATTTATTTCAGCATGAACTCACCAGACCTCTGCCTGTGCTGCCCCTGTTCTCACTGCAGAGAGACATGGGATGGATTCATTTTGTCTCTGCTCTCAGGCTACAGTAAGAGGATCATCTCTGTTGAATAGCCACGACTGTTGTGACACCAAGTGTCTCCCACTAGCACATAGCCCTGTTTATTCCCTCAGCTCCAGCGACACGCTGGGTCACTCATCACATTGGGGCTGCATGCATTCGGTGGAGCTTTTCACCATCACTGGATTTCAGCGGTGACACAACGTGGCTGATACTGGGACTACAGACCCTGGGCAGCTGGGGAGAGGTGATGGTGGACCCAGTAGGGCACTGCTGCCTCCTGCCAGTTTCCTTCTCATAGCAACCTGTTCATCAGGGTCCATCCTGTGTGTGCAATGCTGTGAGCCCATCACACTCACCCTCTTTGTGCAGTCTTCACTGCAGAGGCACCACTGCTGCAGCACGTTTTCAAAGAGGCTGGAAGAAAAGGAAAAAAAAAGCTACATGGACTGTGTATTCCTCTTTAATTTAATATCATCTTAAGGTGGAAATTAAAATGATTTTTCTGTCACTGTTATCTCTCTTCACTTGGCAATGATCAATTTCCTTCTCCTCTACCGCTTACTAATAAGACATGTGAAAACTGAGATGGTTTTTTTGTGTTTACTTCCTTGTTTAAATCAGCTTCCCCAGCTAAGGACAGCCTCGGCGCTACATCTGCTCTGCAACGTGTGATTTCTGCGTTGGCTCCGGCCCCACGCTGGCAGAACGGCAGGCATGGAGAGGTATATATTTTTAATTACTCGGGGATGCCCCTGTGTATAAGTACACACAAACTAACTAAGCACAGTTCAAAACCCGCTCCTTGCAGCACTCACATGTTACACACACACACACATTTCAGGCACTGAGCCTCACCTCTGACTGATAGTGACCAGTGAGAACGATACCTTTCTACAAATGGAATGCTGATGTCTGGGGAGAGGAATAGGCAAAATCCAGCATCACTGATGTCTGAAAGAATCCATTTCTTGCTTCCAAAAATCAGCAGTCCTTTGCAGTGGTGGGGTTATGCCAACGAGCACAGCTGCTGTCTGGGGTCTGGGCACTGTGCTGTGAGCTCCTCGCACCCTGCTAGCACAGCAGCTCCAGCCGCGATCGAGTTATTGCAACAGACTGAAAATGCTCAGCGAAAAACTTGCAGTTTAAGGAGAAAAAACCAAAAGGGAAGGGAAGTGGCCATATGCACACTGGAGATGAGGAACCATGGAAAGCTGGGGCTGAGGCTCTGGAGCTGAGTGCTGTTGGGGAGCTGAGTAATAGGCTCTGCAGTGTTTGCTCTTGGGACATCATTCCACATCGTTTGGACATCTTACTGTCTGTGGCATCTCCTTATTGAATGTGTTTTGTGTTTCCTTAGAAGTGCCCCCGCTGAAATTGCTGTGTTCAGTTTTTTCCTCTGGTAGCTTCACATCTTCAAGACCTACACAGCGCTGCCATAACTCCTTCCTCTCAAACTTCACTGTCCTTCGCTTACCCTGTCTCTACGAGTGGAAATTTTGGTTTTTCCTTCTCCATCTTGGCAAAGCTGCTCTTGCTCTTCTCAGAAAGACAACACCTTCGGGTTTCTTTCAGCCCTATCCTAAACAGTTCCACGATGTTCCTCAAAACAATCTGTAGCAACACAACCTCACCCACAACTGGGCCGTACCCGGCCCCTTTCTGAACGGCGACCCTGTGGGGAGACCCTACACCACAGCCGGGTGGCAGAGGCACCCGCGGCACTGCAGGGACCGGGCTGGGAGGGACCGAGGCCTCTGTGAGGAGCAGCCTGAGGTTGACGATGCTCCGTCTCCCCGCCACCTGCCTGCACCATTTGTGTGGCGGGCACTGGAGGCCGCGGAGCCGCGCCGAGGTTCACGGCGGTGCTGCGTGACCCACCCCGACCCTCACCTATAGAAGCGAGCAGTGCGGGTTCATCGGAGATTTGGGGGATGTCCTTCCCCCTCGGGGACCGTGGGGCGGCGGGGCGGTCCCGCTCTTCGCACCTCCCGCAAGGACAACCGCAGCGAGCGGCGGGGGCGGCGGGCGGGGAGGAGGCGGAGGAGGGGGCGGCTGCGGCGAGGGGAGGGGAAACCTCCGCTCCCGCCGCGTCCCACTCGCCGCCCGCCGCCCGCGCCGCAGCTCAGCCGTGCCCGCAGCTCCCGGCCCCGCTCGGCTCCCCCCGGGCCGGGGCAGGCGGCGGAGCCCCCGCCGCGTCCCGCCCGCAACTTTCGCCCCCGCCGATGGATCTGGGCGGGGGCCCTGAGGGCTGCCCGCCGCCCCGCGCCCGTCCCTCATGGGGCCCTAACTTCGCCCCCGTCGCCGCCGCCGCCCCGGGGCGGGCCTGAAGCCGCGGCGGGGCCGCGGGCCCATGGCCGGCCGCGCGCCGCCCCGTCCCGCCCGCCGCGGAGCCGCCCGAGCGCCGGCGCGGGGGCGCTGAGGGAGGCGGCCCCCCGCTCGCCCCTGCCCGGGTCGCCGGCGGCGGCGGGGCCGCGGGATCCGTCCGCGCTCGCTGCCCCCGCGCAGCGCCCGAGCGCTCTCTCCTCCTCCCGCTCCCGCTCTTCCTCCTCCTCCTCGTCCTCGTCTTCGGCGGCGGCGGCGGCGGCCCGCGGGTGACATGCAGTCCCTCATCTCTCCGGTGACCAAGGCTATCCTGGTGGCTCTGTTCATCTTCGCCATCCTGCTGATCCTCTACGTGATCCTCTGGTACATCTGCCGCGATGTGGATTGCGACCACGGGATCTGAGCGGCGGCGCGGGGCCAGCGCTTAGAGGAGCGGCCGGAATCACCCCCGCGGGGCCGGGAGGGAGAGGAGAAGGGAGAGGAGGCGACCGCCGAGAGCGGCTGCACCGCCGCACCGCCCCGCGCCTGACCTTCAGAGACCAGGGTGACCCGGTGAGTGCCCGCCGCCCGGCAGCGCGATCACAGCGGATCGGGACCCGTCCCGGCGGCGCGGGGTCGCGTTGCGGTGCCGGACGTGTCGAGCGGAGCGGGGCGGGCGGTGCGGCCCCGCATTGGTATGCAAAGGTGAGCGCGGGGCGGGGAAGGCGGCGCGGGGACGGTGCGGGGCAGCGCGGGGACGGAGGGGAAGGAAGGGGATGTCGGTGAGCGGCGGCCGCCTGGGGGAGGCGGGAGGAGAGGACGAGTTCCACCTGCCTGCCCCGCGGCACGTGTGCGGGGAGCTCCGCCGGGCTGTGCGGGGAGCCCGGCGCTGTGCTGGCCGTGCGGTGCCCGGGGACTGCGGGAGCGGGGCTGGCGGGTGAGCGCCTACGTGCCGCTGAGCTGGGACGGCCCGGAGCCGCCGCCGCCCGGCTGTGCGCCCACCTGAAGGCGTTTGCGGCTCGCTGTTTTCCCGCTGTTACCGTCAGGCTGCGTTTGCCGCGGTGTGCTGAGGCAGAGAGACATGAGCGCTTTGCGTTTAAAGCGAACCTGCTGATGGCAGGATGGTCCTGAGCGCTCGGTGCCGATGCTCCCGCCCTTGGAGAGCGGCTGTCGGGAGCGCAGAGAACTCCGTCCGCACGCACATCCCTGCGGGGATGCGTTCCGGTTCCATTGATGTGTGTGCGCAGCAGGAACGGGAGCAAATCGCGGTTGGTTTCGAAGGGGAGACCTAGGGAAGTGTGAGGTGCGACAGCGCGCTTTGAGATGGTTTGACATTGAGCGGCTGTGGCTGAGCGCTCCGCTCCGCAACGGGGGCTGTGCCGGGCTGGGAGCTGCTGGGAAGCGGGGCTGCCATCCCGCTGGGCTTCTGCTCAGTCCGTCTGGGACCCGGCATTGCAGCCGTGTGACTGTGGCAGCGGTGACAGCGTCATTCCCTCACCGTGCACCTCCAGCAGCAGTGCGGTTGTGTGCAGCTCCCTGTGTGCCCCAAAATGCCAGAGCAGCAGGTGATGGAGGGAAGGGAGCGGGCTGCAGAATGGGCATCGCTTCCCTTTTCTGTATGCATTAGACTATGTGAAAATAGAGCAGCCCAACCGTCCTCTATTTTGCTGTTTTTGCAGCCTCGCCAATGAGTAAACTTGTTTGCACCTGAGTTGCAAAAAGCTCTTCACACCCCGACACGCCAGGTGGTGTCACATGCTGCCATCCCCAGCAACAGAGCGCTCTGTGAGCACGTCCCTGGCCAGGGGAGCACAGCAGCATCATGACAAGGGGCTTCACCCGTCACTGTCAATTATTGGAAAGCAGCTTTGGAGATGCTGCCTACAGAACTGGGTGGGACGTGACAAATGAAAGCGGTGTTCAAGAAACTTTGAATCTCGATAGATATATGTGTGTGTGATGAAATGTTGTTGGTGCTGATACAACCAAACCGATTTTATAGTCCATGTTGTAACTAACACTAAACAGCTCAATGTCTGCAGAGATGTGAAACGGTCCCTCGGTTATTATCCAACCCTTGGTGTTTCCAGCTGGCTCATTATTATTTTAAGCATAGTCTCTAGGAGATGCGATGTAGAAAATAATTCCTTTAACAGCTTTTGTTCTAAGTAAGGCAAACATATATGTGCTGATATATAAACATGTGTACATTGTTTTATGTAAACACTGAAGGGTATATTTTTTTTTCAGCTTAGCACAACAGAAAAATGAGCAAAGCAATAGTGAGCGGTGGTGCATTTGTTTTGTAGTTGAAGTCACAGATTCACCAGCTGCGGGTGGGTGTTGTGTACGTGCACTGTTATGTATTAACATAACATAACATAACCCTGTAAATGCAAAACCCCCCTTCCCAGTGCTGTGACACTTGGCGTAATGGGGTGAGATCCAGGTCTTGTTGGGCTCGGTTGTAGAAGACTGAAGTTGGTTTCAGTGGAGCCAGAAAAGCACTGATGGATTTGCACGTGTGGTTGAAGCTGCAGGAAGCAGCTGAAGTTGACAGAACTGTTAAAGCAGTAATCAAAGGCGGGTCAGCTACAACGGGGCACCTAAAAATGCTATTTTGGTACTTATTTCCTTGCTCAAAAGTTGCTGTGAGTGGTACCTCCTCTTCAAGGCAAGGACAGCTTGTTATCACTGTCCTACCTGGGCCGTGAGAAATCATTACGTTGCAAAGATCAGCAATGCAGCGGGCTGAGCGAGTGTTACTGTTCCCTAAGCAGCGTAAAAGGCCGTGCAGGCGCTGCATGAAGGATGTTTAAAAGCTTTGCCTCTTTGCGTGAAAAATGCTGTGACTGAGTTACCACTGCTTCATTCTCAGAAGCGCAGCGAATGTTACATGTAAATCCTTACAGCGAGGCAGCGTGCTGCAGCGTGGTCCCAGCAGCCAGCATCCACCTGACTGGAGCATGCCACTTATTTACTGGTAAGTCACGCTTCATTCAGTCCCTGTTCAGGCAAATTACCAGATGGTTCATTGAGTATTTTCTGCATATTGCATGTAAGCATAACTGGACAGTGAGCATCTCAGATTTATTTTCTTGTTCCCTCTTTATAAAAATGGGTTCAAAGTGTCAGAGTCATAGTGTGCCCTATTTGCAGGTTACACCACTTCCTACAAAAGGCTTGAAACATGCGCTGTCACTCACCCCAGGTAAGAGGCTCTCTTCAGATCCTGGGCAGGGCAGCACTGTGCTGGCATCTCGCAGTCCTGCAGGGCTGTCTCCTGTCTAGGTGAGCAGAGCTTCCCTCAGGACACGTCATCTCACCTGCACGGTGCTTACTGCAGGTCTCTGGTTTCAAAAGGTTCCAAAGGGTTTCTAGAGCTCTGTGCAGGACTGAAGCAGGATGGTCTCGTGCTGATTCCTTGTGGCTGTCAGATCTGTGAGCCCTGTATTGCCTGTGGCACAACAAGCACTCACTGTGGCTGCTGTGTTGACATGCGAGGTGGGGCAGTGAGAATTCACTATGTCATATTTATGACATAGTGAAACTAGCACGGCCCTAAAAATGGTACATCTGGGGGCTGTGTCACTGTATTAAACACAGAGCGTGAGAAGGTTGGGTTGCTTCTTCCTTTGTTATTGTAATGATGGCCTGGCATTTGCAGTGTTAGTACTGGTGTTGCTATAGGATGTCCTAAAGCACCAAAACATTCAGCCTTCACCCGAGATCCACATCCATGTGCTGACATGACCCATTGATGCCGTGCCCACCAGGCGATGCCTTGCCACAGCCCCCCCATGGAGCACAACTCTCTATTATACCATACTGAGAAGTCACCCTGCCATTTCTCAGCAGATAACCCCCCTCTTTCCCCCTCCCCCCCTCCCATTTCCCTTTGCTCCATGAGGGTTTTCTGCTTTTTCTTCTCATCTGTAATCTTGACTGCGACTATTTAGCGCATAACGCGGTTTGTAGACAAACTGCACGCATTGATTTTCCTGAAGTGGGCTGACAAAGTGATGGGTGTATTGGAAAGCAGCACGCACTTGGTTATTTGTTGTTCTGCATTAAGCTGGCTTTTCAAGTAAATAGCCTTTAGAATAACCTCTCTTATTTTAACGTGCTGCTTTTAATGTGCGTGCCAGATACAGTGCGTATGGTTCAGCTGCACAGCAGTGTCTGCTCTTGTTACAGGCGCTCTGATGGCTTTCCAAATGTTATCCAAATGAGGGAATTGGAGTTTCTGCTTGGAGCGGCTCACAGCATTGGCTGCTGCTGAGAATCGTGTTCTCATTTTGGATGTTTTGATGCACCGCTCTTGAATATTAAAGATTCTTACCGGCGATTTCTCGAGTCACCGTTAAATTAAATCATCTCTAAAGGATACCAATAAGGTGACATTCAGAGTTCCTTTGTAGAACATATGGTGAATGTGGATGATGGTGGAGAAATAGATGTGAAAAACAATTCATTGTGACTGATGAAAGAAGAGAATGGGGAAATAAAGATGGACGAATATTATATCAAGTTGGAAGAAGAAGGACTCCAGAGCATTCCGATTTTAAAATGTCAATCTGACATGGAATAAAATACTAAGCTGATAGGACAGAAATTGCCACTTTTCCGTATAGAAAGTGTATGTATGTGTATGGATACATGTATATGAGCATAGTATGTGTATATACATACATACAGTATAAGAGATTGAATTAGAAATATGCGGCTCTAGAATAAGCTGGGAATCCTGGTTTATTTTATTCCTTCAGCCTTGAAACCTGGCTCCGTTATTGCCCGACGCACATTAACTTGCAAGTCAGATCGTGTTGAAGATGCTTTCCTGAGGACTTTGGGATAAAGCATGATTGATATTGTACACCAATATTATAAATGAACTGCTTTTATATAGAAAATGCAAGCACTCTATTCACGTTGGGGAAAAAAAAATGGGTCCAGGCTGTGTGTGCTGGAAGAAATACATTAATAACAAATAGATTTTATGTCTCTTTCTTTAAACTGACCTCCAGGAGACAAAGCATTTATATATTAGGGAAAAAAAAAAGTCTATTAGGTAATTAATCTATTACGACCAATGTATGTATATGAGAAAAGAATGTTTCAGGCAAAAAATAGCAGAATTGAAGGCTTTCTTTTGGCTGAAAAAAATAATAGCCAAGTCATTCCTCCAAAAGTACAAGCTTTTCTAGTATATGTTTTGTACTTCTGTCTTTGAGAGCAAAGCAAGATATAAAGCCCCTGAAGTTATGGGTGCCTGAAGTTACACGTGGTGAAACCTGCTGCATGATTATGAAGCTTTATGAGTGTGCTGCTGTATAAACCTTGCCTGAGAGAATGTTTGCGTTTGAGTGGAACGAGGAAATACATGCACTGAGGGCAGAGGAGCAAAGCCCTTTGTATGAACAGCCTCTTCTGTGTTAGTTGCACGTTTGGGGTAAGCTTGGGCAGATGAGGAAAAATTCATTTGATATCTGGAATTAAAACTAAGTTTATAGTCAGTCTGCATTCTACAGCTTGCTTTTATTTTGTATTGCAATACCATTGTAATACCATTCCGGAAAGCTTGATAAGGACTATTACTAATAGGGAGTTTAACGAGGTCTTGGTATCAGGGAAGTTAAAAGGGAGACACTGTGAGCACACAAAAAGACACTCATATGATTCTAGTAACTGACATGACCTAATTGAGCTGTGATAGGAGTTGGGGCCCAAAGAATATGCATTTGTTCACTGACTCGATGAAGCAGCATCAACCTCTACCCTCAGGCCAGCAAATTCTGAATTTTCAATGTAGTTTGAGGATTATGGTAAATAGGAATGTCGGATTTGTGCAAGTCTGAGCATTTCCAGTCGTTTGGTGAGTTGAAGCAGAACTTGCGGAGAGCATTGCAAGGCCATCTCAGAGCATTCCCATAAATTCTTATGAGACCTCCTAACCTCTTCCAGTGAACTAACGTGACTCCTGGGAAGCAAGCAGCAGTACTGACAGTAACAATAACAAGATCCGTTTTATTCCAAGGCTTTTTGTGTAACATCCAGAGTATTCCAGATCTGTCATCCACATTTTACATATGGAGAAAGAAAGCTGTGGGAGGATCCAGTAACTTTTAAAAACTACTTAGCAACTCAGTGACAATATATTGGGTAGTCTTCAACATTTTGTTTTTCACCTCTACGCAGCACTCATTGGAATATGCTCAGATACCATAAACTGCTTTGGAGGCCCAGAACTCTGATTGGGTCAGACTGGGGAGCCATTCACTGTAGTCACAGAATCACAGAATTATCAAGGTTGGAAAAGACCTAGAAGATCATCTAGTCCAACCATTACCAATACTTCCCAGCTAAATCATATTCCTCAACACAACATCCAAGCGTTTCTTGAACACTCCCATGGTCGGTGACTCCACCACCTCCCTGGGCAGTGCATTCCAGTGCCTGACTACCCTTTCTGAGAAGTAATACTTCCTAATGTCCAGCCTGAGATAGTCCTGGCTATCCTTACATTTTACACCATCCAGCAGTTCACAGCTGGTAGCCCAATGCCCAACACTTCTGGTGTGGGCTATGGTCTGAAGCTGCTATTGTGCACAGTAGTGCAGCACCAGGGCAGTGACCACTGTGTTGATGTGTGTGTGGAGAATGAAGCCCTCTCATGCAATAGTAGCCTGAAGGATGAAGACTAAAATCACAGTGTACTTACAGTCTGTCTAATTCTTACACCTCTGTGGGGACACTAGCACATTCTAGGAACTGGAAATTAATTCAGTTACATTGAGCTGACTGTAATATAATCATGCTGGGCATACTCTTGTACAATATAATGTTTTCTGTAATCTTGTCCAATTTCCATCTTTGTGTTCTTCATTTGCCCAAAGCAAGTTAGGGTAACTATAAGGTCCACACAGGTAGGTGGTACAGTAGGATTTTCATGTACTGCCTAGCTTGAATGTGAACTGCTTTGAAGAGAAAAACAATCCCATGGAGACTGCCAGCTTCAACATCAAACCTACCATCTCATGCCCAGGCAACTCGCAGTTTATATTTAGATACCAAGGGGAATACGAACTGGACAGAAAGCTGCTTAATGCAAAAGGTCATTGTACTGTTTTTTTTTCCCCCTCAGGTAGAGAAAGCCTTCATTGTAGCGCTCTGCATTTTTCTATTACTGCTTCCTGCCAGACTGAATCCTGGTCTGACCTGGTAAGAACAGGGAATTTCCACAAGACTACAGTGGCCGGCTTCAGAATCCCAGTATGGCTGAGGTTGGCAGGGGGCTCTGGGTCCATCTGGTCCAACCCCTGCTCAAGAAGACACATCCAGCACAGGGTGCCCAGGGCCATGTCTGGGAGGCTTTTAAAGATTTTTGAACTTAATTCTGACATTTCTGTGTGTATCAAAGTTTATTCCAAAATGACAAAGACAAAGCTGTCCAGTGTTAATTGTTTTCAATGCAAATCCAAAACAAATGAGTGTTGCAGTGTATGTTTTGTCAAACATTTCAATTTTGATTAGTAGACAGGCTCCCTGCCACCCTCCCATTAAACTCATGAAAAGTGATATTTGTGTAACTCAATTGATTTTTATTTATTTATTTATTTACTTTTTAACTCGAAGATACTTCAAGTCAATATAAAAAACATTTTGAGCCTCAGAAAATAAAAGACTCTTAGATATTTGAGTATGTAAGCTGTTATATTGGATATTTCTGAATTGACTTGAATTTTTCTCTCATGTGGCTAACAAGCCTGGGGAGCTTTTAAATTGAAGGTAGAAGAGAAGAAAAACATAACTTTTTAGGTGAGTGTATGAGAGCTGCATGTGTTCTTCAACTAAATTATGGATGAAACAGCATGATCCCGTATTGTATATTAAATTCACACAAAAATTCTCTTTTTAAAAGGTGGCAAGGTGAATGAGCTGGGTATACATGGTGTATCCAGTGTATTTATCCAGTACAAAAAGGACATGAAGGTGATGGAGCAGGTCCAGAGAAGGGCAACGAGGCTTGTGAAGGGCTTGGAAAATCAGCCCTGTGAGGAGAGGCTGAGGGAGCTGGGGCTGTTTAGTCTGGGGAAGAAGAGGCTGAGGGGAGACCTTATTGCCCTCTTCCAGTACCTGAAAGGTTCTTACAGTGAGAGTGGGGCAAGTCTTTTCTCACTTGTGACAGGTGACAGGATAAGGGGAAACGGCCTCAAGTTGCACCAAGGTAAGTTTAGGTTGGACGTTTGGAAAGACTTCTTTACAGAAAGAGTAGTTAAACACTGGAATAGGCTCCCCAGGGAGGTTGAGTCACCATCCCTGGATGTGTTTAAGAGCCGTTTGGATGTGGTGCTCAGGGATATGATTTAGCAGAGGGTTGTTAGAGTTAGGGTACTATGGTTAGGCTGCGGTTGGACTTGATGATCTTTGAAGTCTTTTCCAACCTGAGTAATTCTATGATTCTGTGATTTATTCAAGAACTTCTGTGAAAATACTGTCTTAAGAATTAAGTGTTTGACTGTTCTTGTCCCAGAAAGAAGACTGAAACTGAGCCCATTTGATGTGAGTCTCTGTGTTACAGCTGATAGGAATTCCAAGGATAAGAGTGTGAAAGTATTATAAAATAGTATTACAGTTTTGGTAAACCAAGGGTTTGTCTTACTTCTCACTTTACCAATAAGGTCAACTGGAAGGTACAGCGTGACAGAAAAGGTTGGAACAGTCTTGGAAGAAGCTGCAAATACTGTTGTGAGTCATTCTCTTTTAATCACGTAGGCAAAATCCAGTGGGCATGTGGGATGATACATAAGTGAAGGCAAAATTTTGCTTGCTGTGGAGGAGCTGCTCATTTGGTACAAACATTCAGCTGATTTCTGTGGAGCGGTGCCAGCTGATGTTAGCAGAGGATCTGGTTCTGAGGAGTCCTTCAGTTTGCAAACAGAAACACATAAAGAAGTGATGCAGTTAGTGTAACTTCCAGCCATCTTGCTGGTTCTTCAGCCCATGCAGTCAAGCAAGTGTAGAACTAGACTGTGATTGTCTGTGTTCTGTATGCTGCTGTGCTGTTGCACTCACCCTTTAGTAGTGGCTTGAGAACTTCACCCTGGTGAATTTGTAGCGTCGTGCCTTAACAACACAGTGCAGTGAAGCAGAGATGGCATGTATCAATGTGATTCATTAATATTTTATTAAATAATACCTTCAGCTGGGTAGTAAATGTGTTTTCTGATTTGCCATTTATGAGGTTGTTTGACTTAAACCCATCTCTTATAAGTTCCTGTGATGTTTGCACTACTACAATAGGTAGCTCTCAGAGCTAGTTATGTGAGTGGGACAGATGCTTGAACTGTGAACTCCACTTATTTTCCTCATATTTTAATTGGATAGATGCAACTGTGCTGGGTGGTGCTTACTGCTTGCTTTCAGTGCTGACACAGTATTTTCATGCTTCTTAATCCTAATGTAGAGCACGGCAGCCACTTAATAGCCTAATCCTACTCCTATTGGAGCTGTTATGCTGGAAACCTGTGCTTGAGTCCCATTTTCACACCTAGAAAGTGGATTTTGTGCCGTGATGGGGTACAGGCTGAAAAATATAAAATTACCATCACCTGTGAGTATAATGAGATAGGAAAATAATCTCTTTCAATACAGAAAATCACTGCATTTTCCATCTCTTGCTGTAATAGTACATGTGTAAAAGGTTGATTTTTCTTTTTTTTTTTTTTTTAATTCAAAAGAGGAAGATCTTACTTTTTCCAGTATTTTGCTGCTTATCTTTTTGCCAATAAAAATGCTTCCATTTCTGCAGCAGTCTGTGATACGTATTACAGTGTCATTTTCACCAAAAGGATTCATTATGAGCTTAAAGAAATGTTAGACACACGCACAAACACGTGCACGTACATTCATTGCTGATGAATGTTTAATGGTGCTTGAAATAAAAAAGGTCACTTCCCATTTGCCCATTTCCCCTGCGCAGACCTTAGTTTCCTTGTTTTGTTTGGTTTTAGGTTGTTATGTGGGCTAGGGCAGTGACCCAGAAAGGAAGGGTTAGATCCTTTGGTTCATAAATGCAGCTCCTGGCTTGTCTGGCAATATGAAATGTTTGTGGCTTTCCATTGCATTTGTGGCTGCTTTTTAATGAGGACAGAGTAGGAAAGCAAATAGCCTCTGTCACACATTAGGGATGCAGCTCAGTTGATCTTCCCTGGTCAAAAACATGGCCTGTGCCCATCTATCTCCTTTTGAACAGCCTTAGACAGGAGGTTTTCTATGCCAGGAGAGCCCCCGGCATCCACAAATGGCCACTGAAGACTTCTATCAGGACTGACTGACTGATAGACTGATAGAGCATAGTCCCTGAGCACAGCTGGAGAACTGGTGCTGAGACTGACAGTGCTCAGATCTCTTTGTTTGCTCTGGATCTGAACATCCTCATCTTTTGTTTTAACATTTAATATAAAAGCTAAATGATAAAATCCTTACATATAGTTCTCTGTAAAAAATGAGTCTACATTCATGTTTGTACAGAAACATAAATCAGGAAAAGAGGAACTATTTAAAGAAAGGAGAAGGGAAGATTTAATTAATTTTAGGTCACTATCAGTGAGGTTTTGCATCATTTTGTATATAGTTAGGGACAAAATAAGTAAATAAAAGCAAAGAAGGAACAATATTTCTGCCATTAACAAAGCTACCGTTCCATGTCTTGTAGTGTTTGGCAAAATACATAAGTGTTTCTATAAACATCTCACAGAAAAACAGTAGAACCCGTGGGGTTAGCAGCATTGCAGGGTTTTTGTCTGTGTCTGAGGATGGTTTGCACCTTTTTTGCACAAAGCAAGAAGCACTGGAAAAGGGCTGGTCAATTTGTGGAGAAAACTATTGATTTTCCCATCAGTTTAAGTGCACTGATGTGGAAAGTATGATCTCACACTTCCAAAGCGTTTTTAGAATGTAAACAGCAGCGGGCATTGACCAGCACATGTGTGTGTTTGCCAGGACTTGGCACCCTGGAGCCAGAATACGGTAGTAGTGGGCATAGTATCACTGTAAAAATGGAAGAAAACTATAACAGGAGTAATACCCAGCTTCTCTGATGTGAACATTGATAACTATGTAGCACTGTGATGTCCAGGCACCATGAGAAGGATCGGTTTTGGCACCCTCCTGGTGGCCGGGACTGAGCATCCCCAACTCCCAGCCCTCAGAACCACTCTGCAATAAGGTAATGGTGTTTGTGATTACTGTGTTTTGATCTGAGAGTACAGTGGTAACGGGTTGTGTATCACTACACTATCATTTTATGTAATTTTCCCAGCATTTATAAATAATTCAAACTTCAGGTTGGATGTGGCGCATCAAAGGTATCTTGTCACATCCCCTTGTCTTTTTACATCAAAGGATCATTGGAAGCAGTACTGACATGTTATAGCCATTAAATAAAACACAGCATTTTGACGTGGATGACATTAGAGAACCAGACTTTGGCATACAGTGGGAAAGTTAGAACACTGCTGATAAATCTGGTTAGAGTGCTGACATCCTGAAGACAGCTGGTGGAGTCTATTGATGCTGGAGTCCTGTGTCAGTTTTAAAGAGGAGTAAAGGGAGCTGATGACAAGATGAAAGGATGTTGGTGGGTTGAGAGGCCAGGATTCTTCTTTGCAACCATCCCCCTTAAAAAACAAGTCATTATTTTTAATGACGTATTACCCATGTTACCTTATGCAGAAGTGGGAACCACTGTGTTTGGTGAAATGAAGCAGCATCTCAAACTAAGACTTGAGAACCAAACCAAACTCAAATTTGAATTGCTTTTAAGGTGTAAAACCAGAGATGTTTGAAGATCTCTTTGACCTTCAAGCTCTTTTCTTAAGTATGGGAACAGCAGATGGTGTTGCATAATGCTTAAAGTTGCATGGACAAACACATTTAGAGATGGACGGTAGCGCACACAAAGTCGTGAAACACTTGGGAAGACTTCAGAAGGCAAAACTGCACAATGAATAAAGCAAGCGCTCAAAAACAGTGATTGGTGATGGCATGTTGGCAAAACAGAGCAAAACAAAACACAAAAAAGCCAAACCAAACATTTTGTTATTAGTGACAGGAAAGGCAACGAACTTCATCTGTCCTGCGTGAAGACACCTAAACTGATAATTGGCCTCTTTATGCTTGGAGAGTTGTGTTATAGGCAGAAATGCCAACTTCCCTGGGCTGCTGAAGGAAGTGATGCAAATGCAGGCAATGTGCAGAAACACGGCTGTGGGTAAAAATGCAGTACCTGTTGTGATAGGAGGTTTGATAGGTAACATATGCAATTTAGAGAGGTTTCAAATCAATCAATTAAAAATCTTGCTAGAAGGGAAATCCAATTTTCAATGAAAGCTTAAGGGATATTCAGCTTAAGCTATCCGGATATTATTAGTACAGCATGATGGCTTTTTTTAGGCATTGTAATAATTTTTGAAGCAGAGAAATGTAGATAAAGGATCGTCAGGGATCACTATTGTAATCTATGGAAATGTACAGAGCTCCACTGCCCTCTTTTGCCTCGTACCTGGAAGAGCAGCCGTCAAAGCACAGGGGCCATCTGAGCAATGGGCACCTTGCTCTTCTCACACTCCTAAATTCTGAAATAGGTTGGGGGCCTGTTATGGCTCATGAGTTGACCTTTGGGAATGTTCTTGTAAAGAACGAACATTTTTAATTTGTGTTTCTTGTAAAGAAAAAAATACTGCAGAATACTACTGCTCTTATTTTTACATGACTGAAGACTTTCATACCTGCAACTTTTCCACCACATTCTCTAATGATAAAGAGAATTTGATCTCAGGAGGATCTGTTCAGAAAGTATTGCTGAACAAAATATCCAGTAGGGATTCTGAAGAAGTAGGGGCTTGCCTTTGTGTTCTGCTGGGAAACAACACAGCTTTGTTATATTGCTGCTGTTGGCTAGTTTACACAGGAGAAGATGCCCTTAGTTGTTAATTTGCTATCAAGTCAAGGTCAATAAACAATAATAATCCATCATGAATGAATTAATCCATCTTAAAGCAGAGTTACCTCCTGGGTAAACTTGGCTCTATGCGCTTATGCTTTTTTCAGCTTGTACTTTCAGGTTTGTTCTTCTGTCTCATGTGGAAAACAACTTTCTATGCATTAATGTTTTTGTACAAAAAAAGCCCACCAAAACATATAGAAATGTGACGGAAAATATTTATGCTTGAACATACATCTATCCTCTAACACCATTTCATTGGAACTTACTGAACTGCCTGTTCCAAAACATAGGGTTACAACACCTAACTTTGGCCTCCTTTTAGTGGGAAAAAAGAATGATTTGAGGATGTATACTCCATCCCCCTCCCTTGTCCACAACTCATTTGTAACCATTGAAAATACCCACTGAAATCTTTTCAAAGGATGTTTTCACAAAGTAGTGAACTAATAGCAGTCGAGTGGCTGATACAGTAGAATACTCAATACTGTATTAAAGTCTGGAACAGGAGGGTTGGATGGAAGAACCCAAGAGGATTGCTGAGGTGGTAAAAGAGACACACCACTTTAAAGAGCCGTTCTGAGGTGACAAAGCCAGAGAATCAGAGTGGTCTACTCTATGTCTGTCAGTGCAGAGATGTCAGTAAATGGGGTTGCTCCACCCGTTCCTCTCCTCACTCACTCAGGTCAACATTTAGCCCAGCTCCACTGAATTTCCAGCATGTACATCAAGGTGTCTGCCTTCCTCCCACTGAAGCAGGGAATGGGAGAAAACAGAAAGAGGCATAAGGAGCTGCAGTGTGGGTGGACACTAAGCAGAATGAAGGAGGAGCTCTAGGGCGGCCCAGCTGGGGCCATGGCACTGGCCACGAACAGGCAGCCATTGTAACAAGGCCTCCTGATTGATGCGTGACATCTTAGTCCTGATAGCTTTATGATGACAGATATGGTAAGCATGGTGGGGCCTTTTCTGGACACCCTGCAGCATGGGATGCAGTCCAGAAGCCCTCCTAGCATGCTCCGGCCTATTTACTAGGGATTTACTATTCATTTACTAGGGATACCGGTCACAAAAATACAGATGTCTTTCAGCAGTCACAGATTTTTTCAAAAACTTCAGCTGTGTTTCATGCTCTAAATAGCTTTGAACTACAGAAGCGTGTTGCTTAGGACTGAAACTAAGAAAGTGATTTTCCCGTGTTTTTGTAGGCTTTTCCTTTATGCTGTATGAAGCAGTCAGTGATGTTCTCCAGAAATGTCATCTTTAAACTCTGTCTCACGATGACCGAAGCCCCTCATCATGGTTATTTTAGGAGCCTGTTTGATGACTGCACTCTATCCAGTAGCATCTGACATTCAGAAATATATTTAACTTGAGAAATGCATGCGGAGAAAGTAGCTGCAAAAATCTAATTTAATTAAGATTTGTATCAGGAAAGTATTACAATTTTAATATTTTCAGTCTTATAATTTGGGAATTTCTATCTTCAGAGATACAGATAACACTGTAATTGTTTTCTGGATGAGCCTGTAGCTGTAATTTACAAAGCATTTGAATATTTGCCAACAACTCACATTAGCTGAAGATTTTCCTCTGATTTTTTTTCATCATGTTATACAATTTATTTCTCTTGCAGTTATCAGATAACATATTTCAGTGATTATTTTATCTATCTATCTATCTATCTATCTATCTATCTATCTATCTATCTATCTATCTATCTATCTATCTATCTATTCACTGAGTGTGGCCAAATGTTAGAGACAAGGAAGTGCCTTTTGGATAGCTGTCATTCCACCAAATGACTTTGGTTTCTTTTTAGCTTCTTACAGATGTACAATATTCTGTGGGTGCAGCTGTGAGAAGACGAAGAGGGCAAATAGTCACGCAAATCTCAGTGAACTTCAAAAGAAACTGATGCCAAACAATGTCAAGATGCTTCAGGCATCCCAGCGCATCAGGCAGAAAAAAAGAACAGGAATGGACAGCAAATTATTGAGGATTTAAATGTAATTTTTACACGGTCCAGCAAAAAGAGGAAAGAAGTGGGGTTATTGAGTAATAAGAGAATTGTTTAGCAATTATAACAAGTTATCTAATTACAGAAAAATAGTATGTGCTAGAAGGGGTTGTCCTTGAATACCTGAAATCAGAAGGAATGGCAACTAGCACACATGGGAATTTACAAAAAGAAAAATCAGGACAGATAATGCAGTCACATTTTCTGAAGATATCACAAACTGTTACTACAGATTAAGTATGTCCGGAGTGTAAAAAACGTCTGATACCGTGCATCACAAAACATGATGCTGCAGAAAAGATAGGATTCAGGTACCAAAAGTGACAAGCTGCTTACTGGAGGCCTGTATAAAGATGTGACAGGTATTAGAAAAGGGACAGTCACATTATCAGTGAAATATCTCGAGAGAAATTACAGGCCATACTTTGTGTAACGTATCATTTGTGTCCTGCTTTGATTACAGATTGCTCTGGACATGGATATACTCAGTCTTTTATTTCCTTGGTCTGTGGTAGACTTTGTTGCCTACACAGTGGTAATAAGAATTGATTAAAAAAGAAAAAAAAGAGGATATATGTTGCAATTTTTTCTCTCCCTATTTGCAAGTCTAATTTTGTAGCATTTAATTTTGTTTCATCTCTAATAATGTTCAGAGTATTCTTCCAGTGGATCTCTGATGTGAGATTCATAAAGACTGTTTTTAGGAAGGCCACTCCTCCTACCATCTATTTTGAATGAGAACAGGAGGTCTGTTGTGATCATCTAATTTATCTGCTTTGGGTCACTATCTAGAAAAGTCTGCCACTCTCCATCAGCTAAACAGCTTGGAGATGTTACTCTTAGGCTCATCAAAGTCAGCTAAATGAGTCCTAGACCTGATGAAGTCAGTTAAAACCTTCTCAGATTATATCTGATTGAGGTTTGGGCAAATGTGACACAGTTCTGCAACAGTGAGATAACTCACAGGAGCTGAGTTCTATGAAACGGTCTGAATTTAACATCGAAAGGAGGAGGCTGCCTGTTATTCTTTGGAGAGGTGTGTAAGTACACAGCTTTTCATGCTGTATGTCCATTAGCAGCACTGATGGGAAAACTTCAGCTACCTTTAAATGCAGAGTTTGTCAACTCCTGAAGTTCACACAGAGTGGAAATAAACATTTCCAAGCAATCAATATCTCAAGCTGGTATAGTAGATTGGACTCTGGGAGAAGTGAAAACTATCCTCCATAGTATTCTGTGAAGCAGTCAAAAAGCCAGGTTATTCACACTGTCTAGTGCAGTTATCATCCTTTGGCACCGATTTAAAATGCAAAGTGGAAAGATGCAGTGCCTGAGCTGTGACTGTTTTAGATAGCCGTTGTGCATCAATGGTAGCTTGGTGATTAAACAAAATAAAAAGGCAAGCATAATCAAGTGTCTCATACCTTCTAGTGGAATGTGTCCATAACAGCATCTCTGTAGAGGTGGCAAGTGATAAGAGCATGGAATGACTTGGGAACAAAAAATAATGACTTAACATCACTGCATGACTAGACAAACAAAATAGATCCCCAGGGAGCCCACTTGCCTACAGGACTTTAATCTCAACCCCAGAAAAGTCACAACCATCAACATTACTTGCTGCTAAGATAGCTGTCTGGCTCAGAGAAAATGAAAGATCTTTGACTATCAGCTTGTACAAATGACATTACACGAGCCCAGAACAGAAAGACAAAGGTGCTTAGAGTAACTGTGACTGCTATGGGGACCATCACCAAAGCCTCCAGGACTTGGGCTTTATAAATCAGTGTCCACAGTTCTAGAAAGGCAGTTTTTTTAAGACATTGATAAGACCACGGCATTGTCTTTGTATCCATGTACCTGGCTGCAATGGAAATCTGCCTCAAAAGGTGTAAAGAGCAGAGAAAAGGACAGGGCTTTTAAGACATTTAGCAACTGAAATACCACTGCAAGTGTCTGTAGAGGGCAGTGGAGCAAGTTTCCTGTTGTACATTGCATAGTCCCACAAAAGTCAGCAGAAGACTGTCGGAAGCCAGGCATGGATGTGAGAATATGGCACATACTTCCTTTTTGCCTCCTAATTTCTGAAATAAAAATTCACACAGAGAAAAAATGATGAGGCTTTAACATAAGATGCACTATGCAAGTCAACAGCGAAGTTCTCCCTACCTGCTGTTGGTTATGTTTCTCTAACGCTCAGAGTAGATGACAGCTAATCCTGTTGCACTGAAATGAAGACTTACCCAGCCTGACGTTCAGGTGATGGTGAAATGTGGGCCCTCCCTATGACAGACATCCAGCTTCCCTTGGGTTTTGGCTGCCCAGACAAGCCAGATGCTGCAAGGAAACCCGGGATGGGTGAGAGGAGCAGGTGCCCAGTAGGGCCTCCAGAGGGAGATGCTGCCCCACAGAAGAGCTGCCCTCCGAGGGAACACATCTGTGCTCTGCTCAAGGTGGTCAGTGAAGTCCTGGCCTTAGGGAGATGGCTTGGGCAGACTGTCGAAGTCTAGGCACGAGCAAAGTGCCTCTTTGAATGATGGCTCTGGCCACAAAAAGCAAAACCACTTAAAAGCGGCACTTCCTTGAAGTAGCTGAACATCTGGATGCAACGTGTAATCAAGACAAGTCAGAGCATGGGTTCACTCTGCAAAGAGGATCACTGCAGCATGGTGTGGGTTATGCTCAGCTCTCTGCCCCATGGTGACCTACTGAGGAGCACCCACTATCTGAGGAATACCATGTGTTTTTGGGGATTGTGTCATTGGGAACTTTTGCAGTGGAGCATATTAGGGCCATTCTTGATGTTTTCCTCAGGTAAAAGCTGTTTACTGAAGCCCTGCTCAGAAGCAGGAATATCATTGCCTACTCGGTCGTTTAGCAGAATGCTGAAAATCCCACCATCAGCGGTCAGCTTTTCAATGTGAGCGTGTCCTCGCTCAATGCATTTGCTTAGATAAGCTTGTTAAGCTATGGAGACTGACATTTGCTCCTGTAGAGAGCTGCCTTTATTTGAGAGAGTTATCAGATATCAGAATGATTCATCTGCTACTTCAGGATGGCAGCTCAGTTGTACTTCAAGTCAAATCAAGCAGTTGCTGTTGGCATGTAAAACAGGGAAGGCAGGCAGACTAAGAGGAAGGACACCTTATAATTAAAATCAAGTTTTATCTTATGCCTTACTTCATTAGACTACTGAAGAAAATAGTAGTTTTTACTTCCAAATATTTAGACACTGCGAGTAATATTCAGCTATGGCAACACAGCTTTAGAATAAGCAAGAGCTAATATTATGGAAGGAAGATTAGCCGAGTATATTTAAATTTTCCTAATCTTTAATGGCAGCATAATCTTTGGAGAAATTCAGTGCATGTCTCAAAACTGACATGGGCACGGGCATGAAGTGGCAGCTGACCTGATGAGTCTGGAGGGAAAGAATAATAGTGCAAACACTTCTGTGGAAGTTTTCAAAGCCTCTGTGAGTCCTGGATCAGTTACCAGTGCTCTGCCCCTGCCCAAAAGTCTTTGCAGGAGGGATGTTGAACCTGCTCAATGTCCAGCTCGAAAGGCGGTGGCCCATCTGAACTCCCTGCAGGACCCAGGCCTGCGTTAACTCCCTGCCTGTGCTGAGATGTGTGAGACAGAAGAAGCTCACATGCTGACTGTCTCAGGTCACCAGGGAGTACCTGTACCAATGTACTGTTGTGAAGAGGGGACAACTTGGATTTGGACACAGGGCAGAAGAGGTTGAGAATTTGATGGATCTAGGAAGCTTCTTTCTCTCTCCACATTAAGTGATCCACTTACTTACTTACTGTGCCTATACGGCATCAGGAAGCGGGAAGCATTTTGTTTTGTCCTGGTTGCCAATCCAGAGTGATCTCCTACAGGGTATGGGTAGCAGTGTGAAAACTTGATCTAAGAGATATTTTTGGTTATGCTGTAGGAAATGCAGATTGCAGCAATGCCTTCTGGCACACTTTGTGGCTGACAGAACATCTTTCTACTCTATGTGGTAGAGGTGCTCTCTCTTGATTTTCCCAGAGATTTTACCTCCCTTTCAAATCACAAGAAAGACAGCTGTGGCTCCACCCCCTCCCAATGCCTTAAAAACATCAATAGCCCTGTAGTTACTGTACTTCCACAGTGTAAATGCTGTAGGCATGACAAGCCTCTCTGTGTAAAACACACATTCCCTCCCACCCTTGGCTTTGCACAAAGTCCACATCCAGAATGAACTCTTCCTTCCACAGGTTTCTGAATTAAATCAAACTTGCATTCTCATTGTCTGAGTTTGCAGCACCCCAGAAATGTAGCCATCCGACAGAAAGGTGCAGAGTATTTGCTGTCTGAGATGGAACATGAACTGCAGTCTATATAAACCCTGAGAACTGAAGCATAGCACTGGTTAGAGTAGGTGGAATATTCAGGAATAATAAGTATATTGTGTTATGGATTTGCATGGAAGATATTACCAAACGCAGTAGTTGCCCTTAGAAAATAAGAACAATAGCTTTTACTTTGTTGGGTATTTTAGCACACAGTCAAAGAGTGAAAAGAATTTAATTCTTCTATCACTTAATTTGGCAGTCTGACATTTCTACAACCAATGACAAATGAATTCCCAGGCATATTATTTAAGCAGAGAGGTAGCTGTTATCTTTTTGGAATGTCAGAATGCTTGTCTGAGGAATATAGATCCTCTTCTCCTGTAAATGGCACTTAGTATATGATAGCAAGATGCACATGGTCACATAAAAACTCCTTCGTGCAGCAAGCAACTCTGAGTCATGAATCATCACTTTGTACAAATAGCCAAAAAGTTTTCAGCATGTTTTTGTCTGACCTTTTAATAAGGACAGTTGTACTTCTGCTTTCCAGGCAACTGATTTTAGCTCATGTCTTGTGAGGTTAAAATGAAACAGCAGTGATTTCTTACTACTGCTTCGGAGGACTGTGGAAAGAAAGAAAATACTTAATCAGAACGCATAGCTTCAGGAAATTACCGACTGCTATTATGAGAATAACTGAAAATATTTCAGAATCCCCCACTGTTACAAATGAGACTGCTTGCTAGCGTACCATTTTAATGGTAATTTCAGGAGGAGACAAAGACTGACAACACATATCATGACAGGGAGATCAAAGCTGCATCCAGAAAGAGCATTTTCAGGCAGGAAGCAGTGGGAGAGTCTCAGTTTATTTCAGATAAGAAGCATAAGCAAAACGCAAATGTGGAAATTAAATTAAAATGCAGCATAAAAATTTGTTTTTTAAGTAACACATTGAAAAGAAATAAAACTCCCCCATAAAATGTACCTAAAACTTGCGGTGGGTGTGTTTTCCCTTTGTCACCACTGCAGGTTCCTTGAAGGGAAGCTGTGCATCTTCCCGACAGTGGATGCTGCATGGAGGCCCATGGAGATCCTCGCAGTGCCTATGTCTACCCATGGGCCGTCAGCTCCTTTTTGCTTAGCAAACTGCGTGGCCTTCACAGGCTGAGAGGAGCTTTGGGCAGGATGCCTGTGTTGCTTTCACTGTGCACGTCAGGCCGTGGCCCAGACGAGGACAGCTGTGGTGGCCTGCCAACATTGCCTGGCAGAAGGCCCCGCCAGGGCACAGCTCAGAGCAGGGATGCTCTTGATACGTTCCTTTTCTTCACTTTGGTTCCAGAAGATGTTGGTGTCTCATGACTGTAATAATACTCAATCATCATGCTATAATTAAGGGCTTTTCAGTTACTCGTCTGTGTAACTGATTACTTTGGGCTCAACCCGCTCATGCTGAGCTTGCTTGGCAGAATTCCCACTGACAGCAGTACGAGAAGGATCGGGCCTTCTCTTAGCCATTTCCCAGTACTGTCTGACAGTACCATGCTTTTGAGACTGTTCACTGTGGAGATTAATTGTTTAGACTCTTAATTCTTATAATATTAAAATGGCACCATAGAAATAACGTCCTCATTCTCAGAAGCCAGTCTGTTCTGGTCATTGCTGCTTCCTAAGAACACAGCACCCCAAAAAAGGTATGAAAAGACTTGAGAAAGATTTTTATTTTATATTGAGAAAGATGAATAGAACTTGTTTTCTGAGGTATTGAAAATCTTTGCAGCCCGAAGTTTGTGTGTCTGGCTTGGAGGCCAGCCTGCTGAAATCCCCCATTTTGTCACAAAATGGAATGAAGGATCTCGGGCACAACATTGCAGGGCAACTCACCTTCAGTGTAGGGCATGCTGCAGTTCACGCTATTGGGTAATGTGCACTTGGCTGCCACACAGCATTTCAGTTTCCTTCCTGTGAAGTTTTCAATGTTGCTGTCTGTCAGAACAGAAGCAGCAGAATATTCTGAGCAGCAGCTTGAGTTTTCAGTGAGGTAGGCATTCACAAGTGTGTCTAGGAGAGGGAGTCATCCTAATGGGGCACCTCCCTCAAGCACAGCACAGGAGTCATCCCACTTAACGCTCAGCTCCCTGACATGCAGAAGCAGATGAAGGGGTTCCAGACGTGTGGCAGGGATGCAGTAGTGCTTCTCTACCTCTTTACCTCTCTGAGGTTCAGCATTGCTCATACAGGAAGATGGCACGGTGCACCACCGTGTCTTATACCTAGTTCTGCCATAAAGCACGTGTGTTTCTATGGCTTCTTAACCACCTTTCTTACTTATTATGATCTGCAAATGCTTTCAGAAAAGCCCAGTCCTAACTGGTCACCTGGCTTGTAGACCACTCCATGGTCTGGATGGCAGCACCAGTGAAGGTGCACCCTCTACTTGCATTCCCATGTGCAGGCATTGCATTTTCAGGAATCAACAACACTTTATTTTGTAATAAAGCTTCTCTCTCATCACACTGCTGGAAAGGAAGGAAGGGAAGGGAAGGGAAGGGAAGGGAAGGGAAGGGAAGGGAAGGGAAGGGAAGGGAAGGGAAGGGAAGGGAAGGGAAGGGAAGGGAAGGGAAGGGAAGGGAAGGGAAGGGAAGGGAAGGGAAGGGAAGGGAAGGGAAGGGAAGGGAAGGGAAGGGAAGGGAAGGGAAGGGAAGGGAAGGGAAGGGAAGGGAAGGGAAGGGAAGGGAAGGGAAGGGAAGGGAAGGGAAGGGAAGGGAAGGGAAGGGAAGGGAAGGGAAGGGAAGGGAAGGGAAGGGAAGGGAAGGGAAGGGAAGGGAAGGGAAGGGAAGGGAAGGGAAGGAAGGAAGGAAGGAAGGAAGGAAGGAAGGAAGGAAGGAAGGAAGGAAGGAAGGAAGGAAGGAAGGAAGGAAGGAAGGAAGGAAGGAAGGAAGGAAGGAAGGAAGGAAGGAAGGAAGGAAGGAAGGAAGGAAGGAAGGAAGGAAGGAAGGAAGGAAGGAAGGAAGGAAGGAAGGAAGGAAGGAAGGAAGGAAGGAAGGAAAGGAGGGAAGGAAGGAAGGAAGGAAGGAAGGAAGGAAGGAAGGAAGGAAGGAAGGAAGGAAGGAAGGAAGGAAGGAAGGAAGGAAGGAAGGAAGGAAGGAAGGAAGGAAGGAAGGAAGGAAGGAAAGGAGGGAATAAGGGAGGAAGGGAGGAAGGGAGGAAAGACAAACTACTTTATCAGGATACAGTCTGAGAGAAGAAGGGATGAGAGGTGTGAAAACTTAGCTAGTAAAATAATAGTGGGTGAGAAAGTTTGCTGCTAGCAAGTAATTTCTTTTTTTTTTTTTCTTTTCAAAATGCAAACATTTCCACAGCACTGAAAATCTCACCCCAACATCTGTGTTCATCATCCAAATATTCTGCTTTGTGAATTGAGGTGTTTAATTTTCCCATTCCTTTCATGTTGACTTTGTAATCAAATTAGAATACCAAATTAAATATTACAATGTGCTCCTGTTAGATGCTGTGGAGACTGATATGATATATGATATATGGTTTTAAGTTGAAAGAGGGAAGATTTAGGTTGGATGTCAAGGGGAAGTTCTTTACTAGGAGAGTGGTTAGGCCCTGGAACAGGCTGCCCAGGGAGGTTGTGGATGCCCCGTCCTTGGAGGTGTTCAAGACCAGGTTGGACAGGGCCCTGGGCAACCTGATCTAGTAAACATGGAAGTTTGGTGGCCCTGCCAGGCAGGGGAGTTGGAGCTTCATGATCCTTGAGGTCCCTTCCAACCCGGGTCGTTCTGTACTTCTGTGATATGTAGGACGGTATTTTGACACTACCTATATTTAATATCTAAGAGCAGTAATTGTTTTCAGAATTTTCTCTGAGAGGATTTTGAAATTTTGATTTTGATTCAGCATGAAAACAAACCTTGAAATGTTGGAACACGGAAGTTCTTACCAGCTGTGAAGGCAGACAGAGCAATGGCGGCTGCAAAGTGCAAGCCCACATGGTGTAGTCTGTTGATATTCATATCTTAAACGCTTTCCATTTGAGCAATTTTCCTTAATTTTATTTTCTTCTCGTGTACTCCACTGAAACAAGTCACATTTACTCTAAAATAGCTTTCAGTTATTTAAATCTTATGCTCCATTGTTTTGAACATCACACATCTCAGCAGCCACATCTTAGCAGAGTGTCTCTAATTTTACACGCTAACATTTGTTTTACATGTTCCTCATTGGTTAGGCTATGAGTGTGGAGAAAAAAAGACCACTGATGTGCAAACAAAAACAGATATGGAAATTTGTAACTTTTCCCATTTACAATTCAAGAATAAGCTCAAATCTTTTTCTTTTTCTTTCTTTTTTTTTTTTTTTTTTCTCATCTGTATTAACATAGAATCAGAATCACCTACATCCAGGGATAGTCACTAGTCATGTTCCCAGGTCAGAGCTGAAATGTTGAAGGCAGAAACCAGACATCTGGTGCATTTTTGTGGTGCTGTAGTTGTGCCTGCCAGCTCGGCTGGGGCTATGGAGATTGGTGACATGTTCTTGCTTCTGCCCTGTGGTGTTTCAGATTGTGAGGGCAGTCGTGCTTCCAGTTACACCTGTGCAACCCCACTGGTATTTAATAGAGTTGTACAAGTGTAATTGAGGATATAATCTGCCTGCAGTTATATGGAATCACATGATATTTTTTATTTCTTTCTTTCTGTTTCTGAAGTCACTTTCCCAGAAAATCCATGGCTTTGCTGCAGTGGGACTGTAACACTTGAAGGACTATCAGTAGTAATTAAATCTGAGACTCAAAGGCGGTGTTGCAGACATTGCTGATGGAATAGAAGAGGCATCTTCTGCAGCATTTACATTTTAGTTACAGCTTCTTTCTTTTCATTCTCATGAAGTCCACCCCAGCTGTATGCAGGGAGGTCAGGACACCAGGAAGGACCATGAGGATTCAGAAGGTGGAAGATCACTCCCAAATCACTTAGAGACCACTGTATAGAAACAAAGCTCTTTTGTTACAATAAACGTAGAACATAGCTGCTGTTTTGTTTGCTGTTTGTGCAAATCACAAAGAGGTGCTGAGTATTTCCAGCCCAGCCTCCCTCCCCAGCCTTCACTTACAAACATATTTACTGTTCTGCCCTTTCTTTTTGTTCTGCAGAAAGGCATCCAAAGAGATCGAAAGCCTACAGAGATGCATCTCGTATTTTTGCTAGGCTTTGAGTCTTGTCCTCAGTGAGTTAGCAGAGAATGTTCTCAGCTTGTGCACTTCACGTACATCTCTTGCAGGTATCAGGTGCTGTATATGCCAGCAGACGTGCATCCTTCCTATAGAACCAGAACACATGGTCACAGAGGCACTTTGTACAGCCTCTCTCATCTTCTTTTGTGGCACAGGGACACAGATAGTGACAGGTGGAGATGGGACTTCATTTCAAAGCTATAGTTTCTCCTGTCACTTGGCCACACCAATGGAAGGAAAATGATTCATGGAGTTTTGCCTTCTGTGCTGCTTTGAAACAAAGAAAGGCCTGACAGCAGACATCCATCCTCATTGCTGATATTTTGATTGGAATCTGTAGGTGTTAAGGATGCAGGAGACAGCAATGGTGTCTTTCACAAAATTAGGAGGTGAAGAAATACACTGAAAGAACTGGAAGAATCTCAGGGGGAAAAAAGAAGTCAGAAAACTGAGATTGCTGTCAGGAAGCCAAAGTCTGTTTGCTGACACTACTAGTTTGTCCAGAGGGGTACTGTCATATAATTTCCACTGATCTTAATATATTTGCTTCTAGATGTTTCTTGGATGTGAATATTTTCAACGGTGTGTAAATTAGAAAGATGCTGTCAAGTAGGCAAAGCCTTAAAGTTTGCAAATAAATCAGTATCATTAAATGAAGAGACTTTTCTCTGCTTTGCAGAACAGCAGTCCCACCTGCCCTGAGGAAACCCCACAGAGAAGGCTGGTAAGGATGCTAAGTGCAAGGGAAATAAATAGGAACAAAAGCTCTGAAGAGAGCTCACAGAGGTAAGAAAACAATACAGTAAATGACTAGATAGATGATAGAATCTAGATCAGCTTGTGATTAGTGGCTGCAGGCTATCAAGAGATGTATCTTCGGGGTAGTAAAATCTACAGTCTCTCTAGAAGATTTGTAATAAATTTTAAGCTAGTGGTGTTCCACTGATGAGTAGCAAGCTTAAATGAAGGTAAAATTATTTATTCTGCAGATACAGTGCAGAACAGCATTGATACTGATTGCAGATACTGAAAGAAAAGCAAAGATCCCCTTTGTGCAAGAGGTCTGGAAGCAGTAAAATATTACTTCATGTTGAGTACTAAGAATGATGTGATGGACCCTCTGCGAAGGGGTGAATGATTTCATTTACAGGAGGCAAAGCAACCGTATATAAAATGGCTGTGCTTTCTATTGGAAGTGCTTCAGGATATATAGGTGGAAACTAGTTGGTCTGGGAGTTAAAAAACAACACAAAATGTATGTATTAAGTAGCACCAACAATCCAGCACAATGATCAGAAAAAGAAGCGTTGAGGTTTGTAGAGGAAAAAGCACTGAAACCATCTCAGCCTAGAACACAGCAAAGAAAAGCAAACAAGGTAACACATTGCAGCAACGCACAGAATATAAAATGAAATGGTAGCTTCAGGTGAGCAAGAAAATAACAGAGAGCACGTCTGATTCTAGGAGTATGGCAAAAATGTTTTGCTTGGAAAAACCTGAAGTGTCTGCACACTGCAAAGGTGGGTTCAGTTTCCCTTATGATACATTCTGCAGGATGTCTAACTGTGTATATGTACATCAAGGCTTTACTTTCAGAACATTACGATGACTGGTATTATGTCTTTTTAGAAACCCATTGTAATAACTAATGTGAGCATGCAGAATGACTCAGCAAAAGCAAGGGAGAAGTAATCAGTGTGGTTTTCCCCCAGCTGGAATAAATCACTGTAACTATAAATCAAACAAGTTATTACAGGGCTCGAACGGCTCTGAAAATTCCAAGCAGCAGTGGCAGATAATTAAAGAGAAAAGGTCTGGGTTGCGACCAAGCTTTACATTTAAAAAGTTTCAAGGACTCATTGCAAAACCTTGTTTTCTTTGTTTATTTTTCTTCTCCCTCCTTCTCCCAAGTGTCATGGAATAGTGACCTGAAAAAAGGGAGGTGCAGAGCAAAGATGACTTACAGAGTGCCCTCAGCAGAGCAGGGATCTAATCAGGGAGTAGAGGATGCGGTCCCAGCATAAGCACCTGTCAATAAAATGCTTGGGTTGGTAACATTGGCAAATGTTACCCAAGCCAATGCAGGCAGTAGACTGCTCTTGGTCCTGATCCAGGTCCACCAGATGTGCTTATCCTGTCTCTCCCCTAGATAGGTGCACCAAGTCCCTCACACCTGTATGGTCATCACCACCCATGTCTTCACATGGCGAGCAGTCCTGCTTGGGGCAGAGAAGAAAGCCATGGGGCCAACCAGCTCTGTGCAGCCCTAAACACAAACATCATTGTTTGCTTAGTGCTTTAAATACACGAGATGTCTTCTGCATCAGCACTTCTTTCTGTGCAGCAGTCTTTGTTACATTGAGACTTGGACTAGATTGGTTTGGTTTGGTCAACTAGAGTTGGATTAGATGATCTTAGTAGTCTTTTCCAACCAGCCTTAACAATTCTTTGACACTCACATGCTTTGAACAAGGAGTATCTAAAGGAATCGTGACACACTGTGGTGTCTTGTGAACTCCCTCTGAAGAGATGGAAAAGAGAGGCGTGGGGTTAGACTGTGAAATGCAGCACAACTCAAAGAGAATGAATGTAACTCAAATTTAATTTAAGTAGTTATGCCTGCTACATCTGAAGAGACCGTTAATAGCAGTAAGGCAAAACAACGGATATTGCAGCTTCAGAATTTTAGTCCAGTGATCATTATTAAATATCAGTATAATAAGTGAAGATGAGAAACAAGGTAGAATTTACCAGGTAGGAAATTGTCTAGGAAGAAGACGATACATTTCCCTTTAAGAAATCAGGTGCTGGTCATTTTAATGGCTGTGTACGGACCTGTGCTGATCTTGGATCTCACATGATGTGGCTGTTCAGTGCTCAGTGTCTTCCCAGAGCTGCAGCACACAAGTTCATCCACATGCATTTCTGAAGCTGAGTAAAGCTTTCCTTTGTAACATCACAATTTCAATGAACCCCTTGATTAGAACGGAAAGAGTTAGTGATTGAATAGAGGGCAAAACTAAACCTGTACGTGAGAGCAGCAATTTATTTGGGCCTGACTACAGGCAAATGTATGCTCCTGTGTGTAAGTAAACTCTATTCTGATTAAGCAAGCAGGTTCTCTTGTTTTTACTCTTTCTATTTAATCAACAGTAACAGGAGAGATAGAATCAGATCCTTGATTGCTATTGATGGCATACTGTAAACAGCTTGTGGAAAGACAATGCAGAACAAGGGCATGATTGATGTGAGAAACAAGACAGCAAGGAAAGTCAGATGCAGAATTTAGTAAAGAGAAACAGGTTTTTACCTTGATTCCTCCTTGAGAAAAAGACTTCAGTGTAGTGCACTGGATAAAAATCCATGCTCTTTCGAGGAAATAAGTAATAGCATCAGCCACCCCCTTTGAACACTTCCATATTGTCCTGGGTGCAGAAAATGCCACACCTCTCCTGCAAGGTTAATGACATTTCTGAATGTCATTTTGTCTGTCTGTACACATAAATGTGCATATACAGTTACGATATATGCCTTTTTAATTATTTCTTTTATCATTAAGCAATGTTATATAAATTCTGTAGTTTAGTGATGTAGACCATCTATAAATCCACTTTGAAGCGAAGTCAAAGAGCAGAAGCACATCTTCCTGCTGGGATTTTGGAATGAAATGTTATGCAGTGGTAAAGAAGCTTAACCAGAATGTATCAATTAACAGTCAGTGTGACATGGAGTGGATCACTGTGTGATATTCTTCTGCAAGTTCTGAGGAAAAAGAAATAAAAAAAGCAACCTCATTTTAAGAAGTAGCTTTTAAGATTGTAACTGTTCACTTCAGTTATCGATTGGTTTGGATTAAGGCCTTTTATTAGATGAAAAATACTCGTTACGAAACAGGCTTAAATCTTAGTTCTGAAAGCTTCTTAGGCATGTGAAGCACCTATGTCATTTTATGATGTCATGTCGGCACTTAAAAATATACTTAAACACTGCATACAAGAAGCTGGTATTACTCAAACAGCAGCAGCAGGTTGGGGCACAATACAAAATCTAGCATGGTGAGGAATCTTACAAGCCTTGTTCCTAACCATCATGTCTCCTGGGAACCCCGGCGTCATTGATCTGGCTGGAGCAGCCAGTGCAGTGAGCAGTAACCAATTTGTTACTTACTTGTAAGTCTCCTGTGTCAGATTTTTTCTCAACTGGCTGATCTTTCATTCTGTTCTGTCTCAGCACACTGGGATGCGATGATGATGTTGAACTAAATTGCTGCCTTAATGGACTTGGAATCACACTATCAGAAATAATATATGACGCCTAATAAGAATAGTTTATTACCTTTCAATAAACTAAAGGCTAGTGTCATTTATATAATTGGGATCAGACATCTTTAGGTAATTCGGGAAGGGTGTTCTTAATAACTCTCTTGATGAGCTCTTGGCTTTCTCCAGTGTTTAAATTCTTCCTATCAGCAGAATGAATTGTATCAGATAATTTCTAGTCCATATATTTTAGTGGGTCAAAGTATAATTCTTGGACATCTTATGGCTCATCACAGGCAACTGTTAGAGAAGAAAGTGTAAGGTCTGTGTCTCCCCTCTGCAGTGGTTCTTAAAGCAATTCAGCACTCTGATCGCATCACGGTTTTCTTTTGTAGCAACAGAAATGATTTGAAGAGCAAAAAGCAAAGCTCAGTGCTTACAGGGACATGGATCGTCCTAAGGACAAGAAATGAGAAGGTTTTTTTTTTCTTCAGATGTCTGTTTTTACCCCATCTGTGTCACATGTGAACTTGTCCTCAAGGATGGCAGGACCTCTTCATTCTTTTATCTTTTCCTTTTATGTTTTTTAATACTCCCATTTTGTGACTGTTCTTCTCCTGGCCTCACTGGCTTTTTACACAGTTGTGCTTTGTGCTTAGTAAATGAATGTAACGCTATAGAATAGCCAAAATCCAAACGACTGCTGCACACGCCAAACATAAACAAGTTATATAACACTGCAACCACTCATTTATTAAAGTAAGTGGAAATTATGAGACATACGTAATCTTTTGGACAACTGACAGGCAGGTGTGATCAAGAGAGCGGGGAATCCAGTGATTGTAGGCAGATAGAGAGACAGGTTTGTCAGGGTGATTAGAAAGTGAAGTGGAATCGAGAAGAACGGAGAGGCAATGAGTGCTACAGGATGAGAAGAGGTGACAGTGACAGCTGTGCCAGGGCAGGGACAAAAGAACGACAAGGGCGGAGTGGGCATGAAGTACGACTGGATTCCCTCAGCACTCAGCAGCTCCCAGAACATTTGGTGTGTAAAGGAGAGGTAGCAGCAAGGGCTCTGGACATGTCTCCACGCTGACATTGAGATGCTCATCTTCATCCCATCACTGCACTGTGGCATGTATTACCAGGGAGCTGGGCCATTTTTCAGTGGAGCTAAACCAAAGGCCAACCCATCTCTAGCCTTCCTTACAAATTCTATTTCGTGGTGTTTGTATAACTTCCTTTTCTCAGCATTTGCTTCATATTTTGGTCTGATGATCTTCCCTGCAGCTGGTGCTACGTTTCTCTTTACTCACTGCTGTTTCCTATCGGCAGCAGCATAGAGCCAGGCAGTCTGAAACACCACAGACATCCTTTGACAAAAGTAAAGGAACTGCTGTCCCCCTGCTCACTGCGGGGTGCCATGGGTGGGCAGTGCACAAGGAATCCAGGATGTTCATAGAGCAGAGCGCAAAAGCAGCACAGCTCCTAAAAATGACACACATCAGCACCAGTCCAAGAATCAATAGGCAAAGTGGGAATACAAAGGGAAATACACACACATGGACAGAGCAGGGCAGAAACCCAAGCTGTGTGAAGAGTTCAAACCACTTGATTGCATTATTTTGGCAGCAGCAGATGCCTTCCCTTACAGCAGCCCCAACCACACAAGTCTTTCTGCGTGGCACAATCTTGGACACTTTGTCGTTCCTGCGCCCTGCAAAAGTCGACAGCCAAACCCTAATGTTTTCCATCACCTGGCTGTTTGCTCAAACCCGAGTTGTGGTGTTGTGTCTCCCACTTGTCTGTAGCATGTAGGGTTCAGCACAGCCGGTGTCCTCAGAGCCAAGGCTCCTCATGCCCTAAGGGCTCCCTCCAATTGCCTCTAGCTGGTTGGCCATGATACGATGAGAGCAGTCTTCAGGAAAGTGCCAGCACAGGTAGGACCAGTGAGCTCTGATGCTGCACCATCAGCATGACCAGGAGTAGCAGTGTCATAGCTCTGTCTGTCTAAGGTCACAGGCAAGGTAATGTGCACCTGGGAGCCCATCTGCTCTGTTCTGCCCACAGATCTTGTGAATCTAAGTGAATCTGCTATTTTGTGGCAGAAACTGTTTTTAACAAAACCCCATGTATATATACTTTGTCTGCATTATACTGAGGTTCCTGCAGAAGTACTGTCTGCATGCACACGTTTGTAGATTTTATTTTGTTCTAAATTATCTGCTTTTTTCTGCCTTCTGTATCTTCAGTTTCTTAGTCTTCCCTATGTTGCAGGTGGGCAGCAGCAGGGGAAGGTGCTCAGATCCTACCTGATAGGGATCAGGTGTGCTGGGGGGAGCACAGGCAGCTGCAGGCTTTGCAGAGCAGGCACATCCTGACAGCAGGACATACGCCAAGTACTCCGATGCACAAATATAATTGTCACTGCAGGGGCAGTCATTTAAGAAAACTCTGCAAGAGGATTCAGCACATTGTGCTTCTTGCATAATAGGTCGGTGGTTGGAGCATTTGGCTGGAGGGGAAGCCGTCCCCATTCCAGAACTCCTTGGTGCTAAATAGTCCAAATCTTCATCCTGTTCCCCTCCATCCTAAAAAACGTGTGCTGTTTAGAGGATATGGGCTGAGACTCTGACCCCTCCTTACTACAATTGAACTTCGGTCAACAAATCTCAAATCTCTTTTGTTTATTCTGCTCCTGAGCTTCACTTCCTTATCTCTGTAGCCACACTGACAAGGGTTAGTTTTTCCTAATTAGACAAATTTCTCAAAGAGTGAAAGACCTATGAAGAGTGAGAGGGGTCAGAAGACTTTCATCTTCATGGGCAAATGCTGTAACACCAACACAGATACATAGAAGGCTCTTCTTAGACCCTCCTGTGGCCTCACACACATTTAATGTCCCAACGTTACTGAAAACATAACTGTGTCCCATTAGATGATTGCTTGTAGTAGAGGTGTATACTCGCAGTCCTAGAGACTTCCTATTGCATAGCTGCAGACAGCTTTCCTGTTGGCAAAGTTGCCTTTGTTTTCCAGGTAAACAACCCTCCCCAAACTACTGAAGAGCTCCCTGAGAGCTGAGTGCTCTCAATGATCCTGCTCTGCTCAAGTGCTTAATAGCAGGCAAGAGGACGCCTAGTTTGGGGGTACCTAAAATGACACCTTTTTGCATAGAGGGAAAAAAAAAAAAAAGAGGGGAATGCAGCCTGTCAAAATGGTACGCAGGTGCTCAAAAACCCGCATGAATTGCAGACAGCAATCCCAACTATTTCCCAGCATGGCCTAATCTTATGAGCACCTCCCTGCTGAACCTGAAAGTTCCTCCGGCATTTAACTTTATTCACCCACACATGTTTGGGAAGATAGGCACTTATCTCTTGCCTCAAGTTCTACTGCAATCCAGCTTAGGAAGACAGGCATTTAAATCTCTCTCAGAAGCCTGAAAAATCAGCAGCAGTAAGAATTAAGTCTCGCTTCTTCTGGTGTGGGCCACCAGCCTTGACGTACGTGCAAAGTGCAAAGCGCACGTCTTAAACTGAGGGAGGAAGTGGAGTTGAAAGAGACTGATGTGACACCGCCTGCTTCCTCAAGAGCAGTCCCCCCGACTGCTGTGCCATGCTCGTGTATGAAGCATGGCCACCCTCTCCCACTGATCCCACACCTCTGGGAGGTCAATACAAAAAGCCATTCTTCTCTCAAAGGGAACAAAAGCGAGAGGCCAAAACTGGGGCAGGATGTGCAGAATGGAAGACTGACATGGAACAAAGTGAGTAACAGGTCATAGCCTCCTTTCACTCCCCACATTGTCTGCCCTTTGCCAGTCTTGGAACTGTGACGCTAGCCTTTAGCTGGCTTGTGTCTGTTCTTCCAAGCCCTTTGCCTCTGCCTTCCTGCCTGCACAAGCTTTCAGCTGCAATACCAAGCACCCGTGATACCTCATGGCTGCTGATTATGCCATTCTGCTGGGAAGTTGGGAGCTCAGTATTTAATTAAGAGTCTAGAAACATCACCCACTTCCTTTCTTAAGGCTTTATGCATCTTTATGCAAAATGTGGGTGGAAGCGCTGTGATCACACACCGCTTCATTAGCGCCAGTCCCGCGGGAGGGATGGATCAGCTGTGGCATGTGTGGATGGAGCATTCCTGGTATTTCCAATGGCTTTCCAGGAGGCTATCTGGGCTCTAGCCACAAGCTGGCTTCACCTGCTGGTAGCGTGAGTTCACTTCTGCAGTCAGCAGAAAGAGGGAAGCACCTGAGGCACGCTGGAGGCAGCAGACATCTTCTGTAGATCTTCACGAGTGCCTCTTTCTGGCCACTGCCCGTGTCAGAAAGCTGAGATGATTAGATTACTACCGTGTCCCTTCCAGGGCTCACACACTCAACGTTTCACCAAGGTAATAACATCTCAGTGAGGTGTTTGAAGTAGACGGGCAAGACTCCAGCCCAAATACTCAGAGCTTCACAGCTAGTGACTACAAGAAAATAAACCGACAGCATATCAATAAGGAGTAATGATGGCGACAAATGAAAACTGTGGAAGGGGAAATACAAATTAAATCTAGAATGATACTGTTTGAAAAGAATCTAAAACATATGGCTGATCTTAATGCTTCTCTCTCCTCCTTCGCATCCCACCAGCCTTTAGAAAAAAAAACCAAACTGGTGTTTAAACAAATTTACCTCTTCCTTTTTATGAATCACAGAGGATTGAAAATAATTGTAACAGAGAAGAAGTATTGGAACCAGTAGGAGCTTAATCTTAGTTCATCACTTGTTCACCCTCGGTCTAATTCTTTGCTAAGCACTGCCCGACAAAGGACAGGAGAGCATTTATTTCCACAGCTTGAATATGCCTTGATTTTCTTAGACTGGAAAACTTGAGAAAGTGCAGCACATTTATATCCAGATCGTGTAAATACACTGTAGGCAAGTTTCACAGCTTCAAGTTGCAAAGAGCATTCATTAATGCTACAGTTCTGAGAAAAGCACGTAAGGACTGCTCAGCGTGAAGGAGAAGGGGTTTGATTTTTATTGAGATAAGTGGAAAGAATAATACACCTTCTCTAAACATCAGCATTTCTTCTTTCATGTTTGTTTCTGATGCTCTTCCTACCACTACATGCACGGCTGAGAACAATACACATTAGGAACGAAACTTTCATTGATGTGACTGCGTGATTTTCTGTTTATTATTTATGTTTGCATAATTCCATGCATTAATAAAAAGAGAAGAAATTCAAAGATACATAACATGATTGTTTTTGACCCGGAGCCAATATGCGGCCTGCTTTGACTTGATGCATATTCCTGAGAGCTATCCAATAGAAGTTACACTGTTAACTGGTGTATATATATATATATATATAATTCTTCTGAAACGTTAAGTTTCAACTGATTTTGTTTATCTAATCCAAGGGCAAGTGATATCATCTACCCAGACGTTTGATATGGTCCTACACCACATCCTTATCTCTAAATTAGAGAGTTACAGCTTCAAAGGCTGGACTGTTTGATGGATATGGAATTGTTTTGATGATTGCAGCCAAAGGGTTGTTGTCAACAGACCTGTGTCCACTTGGAGGCCAGGGACACCATCCAAAGGGACCTTGGTAAACTTGGGCACATGAGCAGTGCTCAGAGAATTGGAGCACCTCTCCTTTGAAGAGAAGCTGAGGGAGTTGGGATTGTTCAGCATGGAGAAGGCTCAGGGGAGACCTCAGTGCAGCCTTCAGTACTTGAAGGGAGCTTATAAACAAAAGGGAGACCACCTTTAAACACGAACAGACAGTGACAGGACAAGGGGGGGATTGCTTTGAGCTAAAAAAGGGTGATTTAGATTAGATGTTGGGGATGTTTTTGAGAGGGGGGTGAAGCACTGGAAGCATTCAGTGCCATATTGGATGGGACCCTGGGCAGCCTGATCTAATAGGTAGCAGCCCACACATGCAACATGATTCGGAACTAGATGATCTTTAAGATCTCTTCCAACCCAAATCATTCTATTTTAAACTGGCAAAACTTGTGAGATATGAGACATGACTTGCAATGGCTGTAAAAGCGTCCGGGTAACATTCACAGAATCACAGAATGACCCGGGTTGGAAGGGACCTCAAGGATCATGTAGTTCCAACCCCCCTGCCTGGCAGGGCCACCAAACATACACATTTACTAGATCAGGTTGCCCAGGGCCCCGTCCAACCTGGTCTTGAACACCTCCAAGGACGGGGCATCCACAACCTCCCTGGGCAGCCTGTTCCAGGGCCTAACCACTCTCCTAGTGAAGAACTTCCCCCTAACATCCAACCTAAATCTTCCCTCTTTTAACTTAAAACCACTTCCCAGTCAGTTCAGGCTGTCTCCGCAGCTGCACTCCCTCGATGCCGTCTCCAGCCCACCGAGCGGGCTGTGTCCGCTGCCCGTAGCGAGGGGAGCTGTGCCGCTCACACTCCATGCCCGCGGGGCGGAGCGCAGCCCCGGCGGTGTTAGCGGGCACCGCGCTGACCGCTGTCCGGTGAAGGCCGACGGGTGAGACCCTCCCTCGAGCCCCAGTGCTGCGGTACGGCCACCGATACCCACGTTCCGCTCCAAGCAGAGCCGCCCGTGCCTGCGCCATGGCCCTTCCCCCGCCGCACATGCCCAGAAGGGCGGTAGCCGCGTTGGGCCGAGCTCTGCCGTGACAGCGGCGGCACCTCCCTCTCGTTGTTCCCCTCCCCTCTTCGCTCGCCGTCCCGTCCCTTTTCCCTTCCGCTGGGTGGGGGCCGCCCCGAGCCGCGCCCCCTGGCCTGCCGCCGGCGGAACCTCCGTGCCGCGCGTCGGGAGCCGTACGGGCGCTGCCCGCTCCGCCGAGGAGCGGCAGGCAGCCATGTCGCTATTGTCTCCGCTGCTGCCCATGCTCAGGGTTTACTACGCCGGCCTCGCCGTCATCCTGCACCAGCTGCGCCGCCGCCTCCGCTCGCGTTGCCCCCCGACCCCAGGTGAGCATCGCGCCCGGCGCTGCCGGGGGCTCGGGGCGGGACGGGACGGGGGGCAGCACCGCCGCCCGCCGGGGAAACTTGGTCGCCGCTTCCCGCCGAGGTAGGGGCGGCCGCGACCTTGGGGGCGCCGCTCGCCCGCCGCCGCCGTCCGGGCCCGGCCCCACGCTCCTCCCCCTCGGGCCGGAGGGCTCCGGGCTCCGGGCTGGGGGTTGGGGGGCGCGGCCCGTTGCGCCCTCCCGCCCCCACCGCCCCGCCCTCGCCGCCGCCCCCGGCCCCACCGCTCCGTCCGGAGCGCGGGACGAGGCTTCCCCGGACGCGGGGCGGGGCGGGGTGCCGGGCCCGGGGCGGCTGTTTGCTTTCCTGGCTGCACGCCGGCCCGAGTGCGGCCTCGCAGGCGGCGTGGGGAGATCGTGGGCACTTGGCTCTTCTCTTTGCTTCCTCTTGTCGTTCTTGGACGCTCTAACACAGAGCTCAGGTCCGGAGACCGACGGGGCGGAGTGTGTTCCGGCCCAGGTAGGTGCTCGGAGGGTGGGTTGCTGCGGGACTCGTGTCCGGGCCACGGTTCCTCGTAGCCCAGCCTGCCCCTCGTTCCCTGCCCCTGTAGCCTTGCTATCACCAGCCAAGTTAGTGAGAGTGACTCTTACTTTTCCCCAGATCAGTTATTTGCACTGAGAAGTTACTTTTCTTCTTCTTCTTCTTCTTTTTCTTTTTTCTCTTTTCTGATTTTTGATCAGCAAGTGCTCGGCAATGACTCTTTTTACTCCCCTGACGTTGACTAAAGAAAATTCGAGTTTAGCAAGAAAACAGCATCTGAATTTCCTCTTTTCTTGCATTTCTCTTTAGGACTTGAGAACGCTTCTGATTTTGCGAACTTACAGCAAAGTGCGTCTGTCTGGATGTGTGCTGTATCGTCAGATCTCAGCATAACTCTGCCTACAGGACAGTGCCTTTGCCATCCTATGACAGCTGTTGAGCTGTGGGAAGTTTTAACGAGGGTCATGATACAAATCTGAGGCAAGAGACGGGGCAGGAGTAGGTTGGGATAGAGGTGTGTGGGGCAATGGAGGCCGATGGCCGAGCAAGCTGAGCGTTCCACTGCACGTGGCTTCGTGGGCAGCACTTCTGCTTTTCTTCACTCTTGATAGATCTACAGCAGGTTCACGTTGTCCTTTATCAGCTCAAAATGCAAGCGTGGAACAAGGCAAAGAAGTAGAAGAACCCCAGCAACAAAGAGGCAGATGTGCGTACAGTTTGAAGTCATCTGAGCATTTTTCTAGCATTAGTTTTTCTTGGCAGGGTGAAGGCGGGTATCGTGCCTAGAGTGTGTAATGCTTTCCAAATCTTTTCCGAACCGAGGAGAAGCACCGCGATGAAAATGTGACCCGAGTGTTTTCATGCGTTACATTCTCATCTGCTATTAAAAAAGATAAGAAATAAGAAAAAAATTGGAATTTGGAAATAACAGATTAAGGCAGTGCATGTAGCATCGGGGATGTGTCAGCCGGCCTTAGCCGGGCTGTGGCAGACCTGATGTTAGGGTTTTAGAAACCCTAACAAAGTTGTAAAGGGTTTTACAAACCCTTGTTAGGGCTTTAGAAACCAACTAGCCTATCAGTTGGAGGTTTTTTGCCTAGATTAGCCTTGTTTTCATGCAATGATTTCAAAATTGCGGCTGCAGCATGCCAACAAGTGGAAGTGTTGGTTACAATGTAACTGGAACAGGCTGCCCAGGGTGGTGGTGGAGTCTCCTTCTCTGGAGATATTCAAGATCCGCCTGGATGCCTACCTGTGTGAGCTGGTATAGGGAACCTGCTTTGGCAGGGGGGTTAGACTCGATGATCTCTAGAGGTCCCTTCCAACTCCTACAATTCTGTGATTCTGTGTGATTCTGTGATGTGCTTGAGTACAGCTTGGATCAGTGAGCTGTGCTTGCTGTGAGAAATAACTGAGGAACTTTTTAGAGGCAGGAATCTATGATGCAGTGCCCGTGTTTAAAACCACCTGTGTCTTTCCAAGGGGCTGCCCTTGCAGCTTGAAAAAATGCTCACTGGCAGCAGCCATTCCCTGAGCAATGAAAGGCCGGGGGGGTAGCAGGGCTGGCACTGGTGGTGGTGGAATGTCTCATCTTTTCTGCTTAGCTGCTGTTCCCATTTGTCGGGGTTCCCATTTCCTGGGTATAGCCCTGTAGCATGGTGGGGGCACGGCTGTAGCTCGGCTTCAGGCACTGTGCAGGTGAGTGAAGTCAATGTAAGCGCAGCCCTTCTGTCTGCAAGGTGCACAGCTCGTTTTCCAGGAAAAGCTTTCTGACTCTTAGCAGAGAGATTCTGAGGATTTTAATCCAAACTAAACCCAACTAGGTCTTTCTCTTAGTCAAACTTAGTCAAAAGTTGCGTGTTCTCGGCTTGTATGCTTTAGTATCTATTCTGTTGCATCCTCCTGGAGTTCATCTAGTTTTTATAGGTAGGATTCAAGACAGCTTTTTTGGGAAAGAGGACAGTTTGAGCCCTTAAATCTAGATTCAGGGTAAGGCGTCAGTAATTTCTTGGAGCTGTGAGCCAAAAGGATCCAGCTCTTCGTCCTGACCTGCAGCTTCTGATCCAGAGTGGGGAAGTTCGGTTGAAATTCTGACCTTGAAGCACAGGGAAGGCGAGTCCAAAGTTGGGAGCGTAAGTGCGGCACAAGCAGTGATTTTATCACAGAGCAAGATCAATGTGTGGAAGTAAAGGGGAAAAGGCCATTTATGTTACAAACTCTTCTCTAGGTGCTGATAGCGTAGGTGACGTAGCTGCTAATGCATGGGGTGAGCTGCGTTAGCGCTGTGGCTGGACCCTCTGCTGCAAAGGCTCAGTAGAGGGAAGCAGCTCAGTTGTGTAGGTTGCCAGGTGTGCCCGCTCACTGCACAGTGCGGCGCCCAGCTCCTCTTCACAGTATGGGATTGCACTGTTCTCTTCAAATGGAGTGCATCGACCTGAAACAAGACGTGTTCTGAGAGGCAGCATGTCTGCTCCTCAGACCCAACGTAATCAGGTGATGAAGTTCACTGGTAAACCTGAATACAGAGCTCAGAACCCACCAGTGGGTGGGTTTTGTGTCCTTTGGTGGCAGGACAGTGGGGCTGCCCAGCACAGGAGGCTTCCTGATGTCACAGCTGGCAAATGTGGAGCTTTGGCTGTTTGTGGGGTAAGGAGGTAACCAAGCAGAGCTTTGGCAGCTGCTTTGTGCCTGGCTTTTCCTCTTTGATATCTCATTATGCTCTTTGCTTATTGCTGGCAAAAACTGCTCTTCTGTTTCCACAATAAATCACTACATGTCTGGTATTGCCTCACCTATCGTTTCATTGTTCAGTGTCCAAAAAACCCTTGTCATATAACAGGTCTTCAGTGGACTAAAAAATAGCTTCATTAAGAATTATTGCCTTGATTTTTCTTACTGTTGAAATCCGACTTAATTAATTGGAGGGGAAAAAAAAGCGTAAATGCCTTGTGTGCATAAAGACCTTGATGTAATCAGCTTCTAAAACAGAAATCATGTAATCAATGAATTGCTAAAAGATGAACTCACTTTAATTGTGACACCGGCCTGTAACACTGGAAATACGGTCTCTGAAAGGCTTCTTGCTGGTAACATTTTTCATGTACTGATAGCTTTTTGGTATTTTAAAAAGCTTCCTGGGGAGGCACTTTCCTCCTGCGTTTTGTCTTCTGTGCCTGTGGTTTGATTGAAGTTTAGCAGTTAAGTGCAGTATCTGATGCGTAGAAGACCCTCTTTGAGGAGGGTTGTAGTGTGAGTGAAGAGCAGGAGAATCATAGAATGGCCTGGGTTGAAATGGACCACAGTGATCATCTCGTTCCAACCTCCTGCTATGTGCAGGGTCGCCAACAACCAGACCAGGCTGCCCAGAGCCACATCCAGACCTTAAAGCTGACTGAAACTCTTCTTAAAAGTGATTGAAACATCATATATATTGCTTGCCTCAATTTATAGTTAATCAGTGTCATAATTTGTGCAGAGTTCAATTTATGATTGATCACGGAAATATTAATTTGAGAACATCTGTCTCCTAGTTTTAATTCCTTTATTGAGGGCTTTTGCTTTATATGGCTAAAGCTTAAGGATAGATGAAACATTTCCTCCTCAAAGTCATACTAACTGTGGGTTGTGCTAGACTCCTTGTTCCAGTGATGGGCAATGAAACCATGGTGCAGGAAGGACTGAATGTAAGCAAAAATAAAATCGCACCTAATGTTTAATCCCTCGCACCACTCAGGCGCGTAAGATAATTATTTAGGCACTTTCATAAGTCAGGAAGCACAAGTTTTGGGGTTGCCTCTGTGCTGAATGAGGCAAGGGTTCTGCAGAAATGAAAGCATGCAACTACAGCCTGTGTCACTACTACATGTGCACAAGGGGGCAGAGGGAAGGTGGCTGTGCACCTGGTGTGTCCCAACAGCCAAATCCCTGCTTTCACAAGCCAGTTTGTGTGGGTTTTGGATGTGACTTCTCTGTCAGTGGGGAAACCCAGCTGTGCCTCAGTCATGGGCCTTTGGCCTCCAGCCCTGCTGACCTCAGGAAGATGAGAGCAATATGGGGCTGAAGAGCCAGGGCTGTGGGAAGCACGGAGCATGCTGGAGCATGCCTAGGAAACCAAGTCCTTCCTCCTTCTCCACCTCCTTTTCTTAGTCCTCCTCCTCCTGATGTCATCCCCAAGGCCAGCAGAGGTTGCAGAGCTGTAAACGAGCCATCAGTGCTGAAGTTCTTGGTCCTGGTACATGGTGGTGGTTTGGGCCGGTTGTAACATACCGGAGGAGCCCAATTGCTCCTCCAGGTGTGTGCTCTGCCTTGGTGTGGGTGGAAGTTCAAGGGCAAAACCAAAGATGCTTCTATAGCCTTAAAGCTTTCTTTTTGTGAAAGGGTTTGCAGTGGACCCAAGTGGCAGTGGGTTTTTTTTTAATAGGGGGTAGCTGGATGAGCTGAAGGAGAGGGTTTCTGCCAGCCACTCTGCGACAGGTTGCGCTCCTCTCTGCTTTCTGCCTGACCTGGGCTGTGGGTGCTGCAGCTATTCCAATGGAGAGGGCACACTCAACTCTACCTTGAGAAAAATAGGCGCCTTTTTGTAGTGTCGGTTAGACTATACGCTATACAAGGAGAGGCAGGGCTGGTTAACAGTTCATATTAGAGCTGTTAGAATAAGTTGAAATAATTTCAGCTATGCTACACTGATGTGTCCTTAACTATGGCAGTGCTGCTCGGTGCCACCAGCACCAGTGCCAGATCCATCTGAAAATAATGGTAAAGCTGTAACATGCTTAAGAATGAAGGGTGGGGAGAGTCTGTAACGCTCCCCTGCTATGAAATAACTTGTCCTCTATCAGTCTGTGATGAACTTTTTATGATCCAAGGTGTGTCGTACTGACTTTAAAGATGCATCGACTCTGTTATTACAGTTCCTTCCTCCTTGCTTTCAGGAACTATCATGTAATTGCAAAGGAAACAGAAAGATTTAATGAAATGCCAGGAGCCTCTGTGCTGCCTTGAGACTGCTTTATCTTGGAGTGAAACAGGGGAAACCAAAAGTAGTAATACACACTGGAGTACCTTATCAATACATGATCATATGTTATAGTAGGGTTACATCAGTATATCTTACGCCACTTTGTCTTTCAAAATCATCAATTTTGGTGAGATTGCATACCTTGGTGCTGCTTCAGAATTACAGAGCATTACCATGTTGAATCAGTTGTTTATCCTGGCAACTAAAAAAGCACCGAGTGAGTCACAGAAGAGGGCATGAGAGTAGTCAAAACATTCCCCCTTCCAAGTCAGAAGAAGTTTGCACACAGAAGTAAATCTTGAGATACATGAATACTAAAACCAAATCTAATAATTTAAACGCTTGCTGTGTACCACTCATTCTAAGTCTAAACCAACAGCTGTGTTTAAATAAGTATATTTAGTCCTGGTAAACCCGTACTTGCTTTTTCATTGAAGCAATTCACAGAGTGCTGCAAAATACCTGTTGTAGTTACACCTTTTCTTGGGAATGTTTATCGACAGAGGAGGACATGCTGGAGGAGCTGCATCCATAACATTGTTGGGGATGTTCCCCTGCAGCAAGTTTAAAAAAAAAAAAAAGCACATCCTTTCTTCCTCTGCCAACCAGCTGGTTTTATTGCCTGGGGATTCATGCGTTTTGGCACAGAGGCAGCTCCTACTGAGCAAGGGAGAAGTCCCATTGCTTTCGGGATGGCTGCAGGAATGTTCTTTCAATTTCTCTTCTGCTCTTTCCTTGTTTATGGAGGAGATCACATCAGTGTTGGCTGGTGGCTTCCTTCTCCCTGCTACCCTAGTGAAGGGCTGCTGCTTGCTGTGGCTGTTGTCGTGCGAGGAGTGCACTGGTGCAGTTGCGTGGCTTTTTGGTTCAGAGAAGTAAGCTCTGGCAGGTGGTTGTTGCCAGCGCTGTGTGCAGGGACACTGTGACTGTTTGCACAAAAAGCCTATCCCCATACGGATATTTGGGTAAAGTTTGCTAAGCTTTGCCTTCTTGCTGTGTTCTTTTCTAGCATGTCACCATTCCCACAAACTTCTTTAGTCTTTAGAAGAAAAGACAGCAAAATTATTTCCTACCTGATGTGGTTAATAACTTTTATTAGTGCTTCCCTGTCTGCCTCTTCCTGTCATTATAGCATAGTGCTTATTCCAGGAACTAAAAGTATGAACTGGCACTTCAGACAGTTGCTTTGGCTTCTGAAAGAGGACAGGAAAGGCGTCAGAAGCATATTGCTGATCTGTATGCAGGTTCAAATTCCACTTCCTTTTGTTTTTGTTATAAAACTTCTTTACACTTCAGAGGAGCAGATTAATGCCATAATTTGCATCACAGCTTTTTTTCCTCTTAAGGCAAGTCCTGGGACAGTTAGTTCAGGCTAACAGAGATTCTTTCGAAATAAACAAACAATAAAACCTTTGCTCCTTCAGTATCAAGTTTTGTTTGAAATAACTATTCATAGTGAAGTTTGCTAACTGTTAGGATAGAGGATGTTAGATAATGTTAGTCTTAGCCATAACATAGGGGACAAGAAATTGCTATAGCACATTTCTGGCTTGTGTGACAATAACATGTGAACTCTGTGGCAGATGTTACATGCTCTCTACCAAGAATTATGTAATTCCAGAGACAAGATGTACTTGGGTCTTTTAGTTCAATTTCACAGCAGAATGTGCTGTATTTAAAACCTTTTAAATTTTTGACATTCTAATGGGCTTCTTGTAGGTCACACTTCCTGCGAATCTCATCTTTAAAATTGCAAATGTAATTAAGTGAGGTAGGTTTCTTGATATATATTCACAGAAACAGTGATTTCAAGTAGTTGAGTGTGGTCAAACTTGTGCTTTCTCATTGTATCTTTATCTTACTGCCTTTATCAGGTACTCATTAATGAGTGAAGGATCAAAAGGTGGGACGGTGGCCAAGAAGCAATGGAGAATAAAAGTTTAGAAGGTTCCCCGTCAGATCTAAAGTTAGTGGCTCACCCAAGAGCAAAGAGTAAAGTGTGGAAGTACTTTGGGTTTGATACCAATGCTGAAGGATGCATATTACAGTGGAAGAAAATCTACTGTCGTATTTGCATGGCACAGATCGCCTATTCGGGAAACACTTCCAACCTTTCCTACCACCTCGAGAAAAACCATCCCGACGAATTCTGTGAATTTGTGAAAAGTAACACCGAGCAAATGAGGGAGGCCTTTGCAACTGCATTTTCAAAAATCAAGCCGGAATCATCGCAGCAGGTTGTTCAGGATAGTCTCATCATGAAGACTTACCAGAACTACGAAAATAAAAAGCATCAGGAGCTGACGTCTGCAGTCAGCAGTTTGATCTGTGAAGGCATGTATCCTGCTTCAATTGTTGACGAGCCCACTTTCAAGGCTCTCTTGAGAACAGCTGATCCCAGGTATGAACTTCCTAGCCGGAAGTATTTCTGTACAAAAGCTATTCCTGAAAAATACAACACCATTAGAGAGATTGTGTTAAAAGAACTCACTGATGTCCTGTGGTGTGGCATATCCACAGACATGTGGAGGAGTGAGAACCAGAACAGGTCATATGTAACCGTCGCAGTTCACTTTCTCAGTAGTAGTCATTCCAACTGCCTGGTGGTCAACTCACGTTGCTTAAAAACATTTGAAGTACCAGAGGATAATACTGCAGAGACTATTACACGAGTCCTCTATGAAACATTCATCGAGTGGGGGATCAATACAAAAGTCTTTGGCGCTACCACAGACTACAGCAAAGACATTGTGAAAGCTTGCTCTCTCCTAGATATTCCAGTGCAAATGCCTTGCTTGGGGCACACTTTTAATGCCGGAATACAACAAGCTTTTCAGCTCCCGAAGCTCTGCAGCCTTCTTGCTAGGTGCCGAAAACTGGTGGAGTATTTTCAGCAGTCTACGGTAGCGATGTATATGCTGAGCGAGAAGCAGAAGCAGCAGAATATTCTGCACTGCATGCTGGTGAGCGATCGCGTTTCCTGGTGGGGCAGCACACTCGCCATGTTGCAGCGCCTCAAAGAGCAGCAGTTCGTCATTGCGGCCGTCCTTGTGGAAGACAGCAACAATCACCACCTCATGCTGGAAGCCAGCGAGTGGAATACAATCGAAGGGTTGGTGGAGCTGCTGCAGCCTTTCAAACAGGTCGCAGAGATGATGTCTGCTTCCAAGTACCCAACAATAAGTATGGTGAAGCCCCTTCTCCACATGCTTCTCAACACTACCCTGAACATCAAAGAGAACGATTTGAAAGAAATCAGCATGGCGAAGGAAGTAATAGCTAAGGAGCTGTCAACTACCTACCAGCACACCCCGGAAATAGACATGTTCCTCAACGTTGCCACTTTCTTGGATCCTCGCTACAAAAAACTGCCTTTTCTTTCAGCCTTTGAGCGGCAGCAGGTGGAAAACAGAGTGGTGGAAGAAGCAAAAAGCCTGTTGGAGAAAGTCAAAGAGAACACTTTCCGGACTGAGGAGAAGTTCTTCACAGTTTCAGAAGAGCCTCCGGTGAAAAAATTAATCATCTCCACTCCTCCTCCCACTAGTGTGATCAACAACATGCTTGCAGAGATCTTCTGCCAGACAGGAGGTGTAGAAGACCAGGAGGAGTGGCATGCTCAGATTGTTGAGGAATTGAGCAACTTTAAGTCTCAAAAAGTCCTTGGGTTGAATGAAGACCCGCTAAAGTGGTGGTCTGACAGACTAGCACTGTTTCCAGTTTTACCAAAGGTTCTTCAAAAATACTGGTGTATTTTGGCCACGAGGGTCTTTCCCGAACGCCTTTTTGGTTCTTCTGCTAATGTTGTCAGCGCAAAGAGAAACCGGTTGGCCCCAGCGCATGTGGACGAGCAGATCTTTTTGTATGAAAACACTCGGAATGGGTCGGAGGCAGAGCCGGAAGATGAAGATGAAGGAGAGTGGGGTTTGGAACAGGAACAGATTTTTAATTTAAATGACTCGGTAAACGTAAACAACAATTTCTTTAATATCCGAGACAGTGGGTTTGTTTGACAGGACTGCCACAGTGCATTTAATAACAGAGAAAAAGGTATTTGTCATAAGTTACCAAAAATACTTGTTTATGCTATGAATGCTGTAAATATTGAACAGTTGTCTCGAACTTGATTTAGCTTCCATTGTCTGTGTTTTTCCCACTGTCTTAAAACATGAATGACTTGTGATTAAACAGCACTGAAATGAATGAGGAAATAAATTCTACAAAGACCGTGATTTCTGACTGTGGCCCAGATCTCAGAGCACACAGCCTTGTGCTTCCCTTCTGCTTACTTTACTGGAAGAGAAACACATGTTTATGTGCTTTCTATAATGAAAATATTTTTCCTGAGTTAGAACCCTACGCAGGGGAATTTGAATAGATTGATGCCTCTAATTATAAATCCCATGTGACTTAGGATGCTAGCTTTAAATTTTGAGTTTTAAAACATTATTTTTCAATTCCATAAATCAGAGCAGCCAGGATTTTTAGAGTGTACTGATGATAAAGAATGAAAAAAGATCATGAGCCTGATTTTCTTTTTCACTACCTCATGTCTTAGGCTTGGTCTATGCTAGAAAAGTTCAGCCGGTATGATTCTGTCAGTTAAGGGACTGTGCTGCTGTTTTAACTGGCATTGTGCTGGCTGTAGTGTGGATGCAGTTATACTTTGAGAATTTATTTGGCTTTCCAGTGTGGTGTAAACGGTATAAACGTTTCCAGACTGGTATTACTGTGTCCGCGTTGCTCAGGTTTTACCATTGAGCTGTAGTGGCTAGATGGCAAAGCCCTTATTGTCCAGGCAAGCCCTGGCTGTAGTCTGTCCTGCTTTTAGAAGATGAATTGGGTCTGGGCAAGGTTGCTGTGCAGATGTGGAAGCTGATGTCAGAGGTGCAAAGCATCAAAGGCATCTGGCCCTTGAGATGGAGAGAGGTGACAAAGATGGCAGGAGGCATTGCCAGAGCCATAGGTTACCAGTGTGTGTGTGTTATAAATTCCTTAGCCTTTTAATTTAAATGGGAACTTCGTCCAGGGTAGCATAGAGAATTTTGTTGGTGAACAAAGCAATATAAAAACTTTTAATATTATGTAAATATATTTAAAAGAGGGAGACCCTCCACTTCCCCACATGTATTTAGTGAGTCTTTAGGACTGTTTCTTGTTATGTTAGCTCTTAAAATGTTTCTTTCTTCTCCTTTTTTTTTTTTTTTTTTTTTTTTATTCAGTTTGTAGAGTGGAGTCTAACATTTGAGTGCTGTTTCTGATTAGTTGTTATGTATTGCAGTTGCTTCCCGTGTGTCTGTGGGCCTAAGTGTTTTCAGCCCTTTTGAGAACTCGACAAAAAAAAAAAAAAAAAAAAAAAAGGAAAAAAAAGGGAAACAAAAAAGAAAAAAAGCCCAACCCTGTGTCTCTTATGAAATACTGCAGGTCAAACATGATGATCTTTTGCAGTTGGCGCTGAGCGGGATGGTAGCCAGCACTTCTCTGTGAGGCTTGGGAGGAGTTCAGTGGCTGTGTTTGTGTGGTGGGCCTCTTGTCTCCTGCTCACAGCCTCCTGTTAGAGCTGTGCTGGGAGGGCTGCTCTTGCCTAGTTCGCACCAGTTCCTGCTGGTGCTTAAAGGAATTGATAAAAGCCTCTGAGACAAATTCTGAAGTTCTGTGCCCAGCTGTGAAGAGCTACCTCTGCCCTGCTGCCCCACTGTGGTCTCGGACCAAAGAAACACATGTGTGTTGACTAGGGTGGCTGTGGGAAATGCCGATGTTCAATGGCATTGTGTGTCCACAAGCACGCTAAGCATAGCCAATGTGAAGAGAGGTGTGTGGAAGATGGTCGCACATGGAGAAGACAGCTCAATTTTTGTTCTCACCATGGCATCTGCAGACGTGTATTTGTACGAAGACACTGGCCAGAAGGAACATGTGAAAATGTATTCAATTTGACCATCATTTATGTCACCAAACCATGTTATTTATGTGTTGGCTTAGTAGTTTTGACAGATCAGAGGCCTCTGTGGCATGATTGGGGTGGCTGGGTGTGACTGGCCATGCTGCAGAATGAATGCATGGTGTGACAGACACGCGTGTGAGGGCCACAAAGCCAAATCAAGGAAAGGAGTGAGGTGCAGCAGGTCCCTCTTTTCTGCCCCCTCCTTCATGTCACTGCATCATGTAAGAATACCTGTCTGGTTTATTTTCATTACTGGTAGCCACTGGGGAGCTTCAGACTGCTGGCACAAAGTGTGCATGGCCTGCTGTGCCTAAGTACACAGCAGGGCTTGCGGCCTGCTCCTGCGTGCATCTACTCAGCTGTGTGGGGCACTGTTCCCTTCTGCCTTGCGTCCTTTTATTTATTTTTTTGGTATCCAAAATAAAACTAGTTGGGTCAATGGAGATGTCTCAACATTCTCTTTAAAAAAAAAAAAATGAAAAAAGAAAAGAAAAAAAAAGAAATAAGAACAAAGCCATTGTTAGTCCTACTCATTGTCTGTGAGATTTTTATTTAATGTTCTAAGCCTGGAATACTGTTAAATAAACCAGAACAAAATACGTTAGTTACTAGAATATTTGTCTGACGTGTGTTCATATCTGCAGCACTTTATGACTTTGAACTCTTCTGCAACAGTGGGAGATTATAGTACAAGGTTTTGAAGCTATGCATTTATTTTTCTTCTGATCCTGTAAGTTATTATTAAAAAAAAAAAAATAAAAAAATGTACAAATCTTTTGGATTAAAAAAAAAATATGAAGATGAAAAGTGTCAGAAGTTTAGACAGTTTCTCTTACTTAAACATGTGTGGTGTTTTTCATTTAAGACATCATTTTCTGTTGTTTGATTGGGTGGAGAAACAAAGTTGTAGAGCTATTTATGTATTTCTACAACATGAGTTAAACCGTGTTGTTATTGCCAAGGGTGGGCCCAGGGTACCTTTCCAAATTAGGCTGTTAAGTCAGACTCACATTCATTTTTCTTGACAACTAATGTGAACCCACTGTCTAATTTCTGATACAACTGAGATATTTTTGTGGAGAAGCAGTAGAGGAACTTCAGCTTCTGAGTACTTCCATGCTGGAAATGTGAATTGTGAAGTATGCTTTCAAAACACGTATGTTAAGTCAGAAGAAGAAGAGTTACTCATTGTGCAGCTCAGGGTTAAAATGTGATGGGTCAGGTGTGGGTTCTTAGAACCAGCATCATGTCACTACTGGTTTTGTTGACCAACCAGTCTTTCTGTGCCATCAGGGATAATGACAAAGCCAAAAGGAGAACCCAGGACCAAACTGAGGTTAAAAAGGTGAATCTTTCCAGCAAGCTATATATTTGATTCCTTGGTTTAAATGATGTAAGGGCATCATGTTCTGGATGGAAAAGGAAAGGGCACATTAAGTTTCTGTAGCAGCAGCATATCAGGGTTTCTCCTGAAATGAAGGCACTGTGTTGCTAAGGCTTCTTAACAAAGTGTTTCCTGCCCCTAAATTAATTACTTACATAGCTTTCCAAAGCAGTGGAGTTGGGATTCCTGCAGTACTTCTGAGGAGTCTGGCTCTTGTTTTTAAAAATGGTTTTTATTCTTTTAAAAGAAGTATTATTTAGTTCTGAAGCTAGAATTTAAAGATGCAGTGTAAATTGATGTCTGCCTTAAAAGTATCTCACTAGAGCCCTTCTAATGAGCCCTCTTGTTGAAACTGGAATTCCAAGATATCCCTGCACTTGCTGTATAATTTTACATATAGAAACATTTCCTTTAGGTGAAACAATAAAAATCGATTCAATAGATTTCTCCTGTTTCCACAGTAATTCTCAGTGCCACTGCAATTGGGTTAAATTGCCCCAAGGGAATTAAGTTTGCCTTAAAAAGAGAAAGCACTATCTCTCCTATCTTTCAGCTTATCTTCTGCTTTAAATCTTTCTTAACCATAAAATTTGATTTAGATCAAAGGCTGCTGCAAAAACTGCTCTCAAACGAGAGGCCTTCAGACTCTGAAATGTTAATGTTATAAATTTAGAGCATTTTTATTGACATTTCCACACAAGGTGGTATTGATTTACCTGGCTGCTGGAATAAAAGGTTACTGCTCAAAAAGACGATGCTGCCATCTGTCATGCTTAGAAGGGATAAGATGTAGGGTGGGTGTTTAGTTCAGGGAAGTTGGAAGGGCTGTTCCCTGCTGCATGCAGATGCTGTTTTCTGTGACTTAAAACTGGTTCTTATTTCCAGTGACTAAAAACCCACAGTGTCTTTTTTAATCTCCTCTGCCTCTCTTCCAACTGTGTATAAAGGAAACATGTAAAGATGTGGCCAGAGGTATATATAATTGATACCCACTCCCAGTATGTGCAAGCTGTTCTAGAGCAGGAATTTGCTTACACTGGTGCATAGTAAAGCTACAGTTCCTTGTCAGTAGATATTTTGGGATAACATCTGTAGGGGTTTTAATGTTAAAAAAGCCGTGGCCAAGGTAGACACATTCAGCTGTCAGAAGGCAGACTGGTTGTTCTTAAGTACACCAGAATCAAGAGGAGATACTTTTGTTTGAAAATGAGTGAGAAATGTTGCATTTAATAATGCTCTTTGGTAGAATGCTTACTAAAATGTGCCCCAAAATGCTTGTGATAGCATAATATTTTACCTAGATGTATCTAAGGGAATGAGCATCCTTGGTTTACTTAGTGCTCTGGAAGACTTTCTGTATTTGTCCATAGCTGCAGGTGCACGATGTCATGTTGAATTGCAGTTCACCAAGCAAAGCAGAATTAGGTTATTTTTAAAGAAGTAGTTTCTTCAATTCCATATGGATTTCTGAACATGTCATTTTCCCCAGATGCTTACAGTCATGAATGACAGACTGATCTTTTATTTATCTGATGGCTGCTACCTTGCTTTTAAATTTTAGCTGTTATATGCCTCTGTGTTTTGCCCTGCCTTTAGAGACATCGTAATCAAGAGGGTTTCATTCTCTGTTTTCTCTGGTGTGCTTTTTCTCATGAGTTGTGAGCAAGTTTTACCCCGATCAGATGTTGGAGCCATAACAAGGCGTCAAGTCAGCGTCAGGAGAGCTCATGCCAGAAACATGCAGAACAGCATCAGAAACACTCTGTTCTGAGCAAAATCTTCATTTTTTCCATGTGGTTTTCTGATAGTTGTATGCGTGAGAGAGAAAAATGAAGTGCTTGTATACACAATGCCCTATTCGGTTTGTTAGGTGCCAGTGTATTCTACTGTGAGTTTACTCGCTGGATTAACCCCAGATTTGTGTTTCTTGGGCACACAGTAGGATACGTACGGACAGAAAGAATTCAAGAATAATGAAATCTGAAAGCTCAATTGCTGCATTAATGAGAACAAGTAGGAAGTGGGTCCATCTTGCTCCTCTGTTCAGACTAAGGGAAAGAAAGGGTAGTTGGAAGAATCATGAAAATGTGACAGCAGGCTGCAATTCCTGTTTTTTTTTTATAATCTAGAGTGGCATATGTGAGGCTTTTAAGGACAAATCTGTTCTTTTGAGAAGTAAAGCAGTTCTCTTTCATTGACCTACATGTCAGACTTGTAGCATCACTCATAACTGTTGCTCTCTTGCTGTACTTTCCTATATGAAAGTGTGTAAGGAAAGTGTCCTTACTCATTTTGTGCTTCTGTTCACATAGATTCTCTGAAACCAGTGTTTAAAAACATGAAATTACTAGTCTGCTCATAGTTTGCCATTTCAGACCCATGTGAAAGAAAAGCTCTGCATGTTTCTCAGTGTTTTCATGCTGCCAGCTGTGAGCTCTGCCAGCTCCAAGCGTTGCTCTCTGCAACGCAGGGGTGTTTGGGAAGAGAATAGTGGGAAGAAGGGAAGAACTTGCAATCAATTGCTTAGCACATGGAAGCCCAGGCTGAAACGTTTGTTTCTGAGTGATACTTTGACACAGCTTCTCTGCTGAACAAAAGAGGTTCTAAGGCATCCTATCAGACTCTGCTGATGGTAAACCTGGGAGCTCTCAAGGGAACCGGCACTGTAGTCAGAATGAGGTAGTCCTGGTGTGGGTGAATGGCTTGGGCTGAGCCTGCTGTACGTCTGTTTTCTTGTCTCTCATTTTAAGTCCTGTTTAATTTCCCTTTCAGTGCTGGTGTGTGCTGTGTTATTTGCTGTGCAGCTCTTATATTCAAAGTGTAGGAAACGAAAAATATCTGCATACTCGTGTGCATACTATGGAAGTTCACATGCATTGGATGTGGTTTTCCAACTGCTTTGCATGAACAGCAGGATGAGGATGGTACTTGGCTTACCCTATAGTGCTATGTGCACAAGAATGGCATCGCTGCTGTGAGAGATTTGTGCCCCTGGTTACGTACTTCTTTTTTCCTTCTCCATCTTTTCCTCATGGTGCTATTTAATATTTCTTATCTAGAGTTAGCTGACTATCATTCCCTCTGGTTCATTCAACATTTCTAGGTTTCCTCTGTCTTCTTGCTTCTAGCTTAAGCTTTAATGCGGGCACTGCCTTCAGCTCAGCACTACGCCAAGGCACACGGTACTTCATCCCAGGCAGTTAGAAACTTCTGCTGTAACTCAGTGCCTCTGCTTTTAGGGGGCTGTTTGGGATGCGATCTGCTCATTTAGGAGACAGGAAAAGCTCTATTAGAATGCAGTTAATGCCACAGCTCCAAAAAATGAACTATGAGGCGCAGTTCTTCCACAGTACCATGGGAAGAGTTGCTATCTGGCTTCCACTTTAGTATGTTCTTGTTGGAGACTGAAGCCTGTGGAAAGGGAACGCAGGGGCTTGTTGTGAGGGGGGGGCAGTTTGGGTAAAGATCAGCAGATGTGCATTGTGAGTCTGCCCAGGTAGGAGAAGTTGCACAATCATGAGACCCCAACTGAGGATCAACCACAAGAAAGACATACAGCTGTTGGAAAAGGTGCAGAGGGGACTGTGAAGATGACCAGAGGGATGGAGCACCTCTCTTCTGAAGAAAGGCTGGGTCTGTTTGACTTGGAAGAGGCTATGAGGAGATCCCACTGTGGCCTTCCAGTACTTTAAAGGAAGCTTTTAAACAAACAGGAGGAAGACCAGCTTTTTACACTGGCAGACAGTGATCGGATAAGGGAGAATGATTTAAAACTAAAAGAGGGGAGATTTAGGTTAGACGTTAGGAAGAAATTCTTTATTTAGAGGATGGTGAGGCACTGGCACATATACCCAGAGAAGCTGAGAGTGCCCCATCCGTGGCGATGTTTAAGACCAGATTGGATGGGGCCCTGGGCAGCCTGAACTGGTAGGAGGCAGCCCTGTCCATGGCAGGGGTTGGAACTAGATTATCTTTAGTGTCCCTTCCAACCTAGCTATGAAATCTAGTTTGGCATATATGTGAGTGTTAAAGCAGTCCAGTAACGTTCTGCAAAGCTGGAAGATGGAAATGGCCACAGACTTGTGGAAATCTGTCTGCTTATTAACTATGTTCAGATACTGTCCCCTCTGTGGAAGTGAAGGGAATGGGTAAGTCTTTCACCTGGCCTCAGGCACCCAGCACTGGAGTGATGCTGAAACGTGCTGGGCACTGCTATGAAGTTCTTCATTCAAATCAGTTATAGTGCAGTTTTTAACACATTGAATAAACTGTGTTTTTAGAAATATTTTGCAGTCTATGTCACTAAGATGATGTGGCTTTGTCTTGCCTTGCAGGCAGAACAGAATTCAAGATTTGTGCACTTGCAAAGTAAAAATGTAATGATTATATATACACAAATGTGCATGCCCCTCCTGCTGTTCTTCTACACTGGAGCCTCTAAGTTTCACCTCGCCTGTGAAGAAAGGTTAAGGGAACTGGGCTTGTTTAGCTTGGAGAAAGCTCTGGGGGGATCTCACTATGACCTTCCAGTACTTGAGGGGAGAATATAAATAGGAGGGGGAGTGGCTGTCTACATGGGTTGATAGCAGTAGGACAAGGGGAATGGTTTTAAATTGAGACAGGGGAGGTTTAAGATATTAGGAGGAATTTTTTCACACAGAGGGTGGTGATGCACTGGAGCAGGTTGCCCAAGGAGGCTGTGGATGCCCCATCCCTGGAGGCATTCAAGGCCAGGCTGGATGTGGCTCTGGGCAGCCTGGTCTGCTGGTTGGTGACCCTGCACATAGCAGGGGGTTGAAACTGGATGATCTTTGAAGTCCTTTTCAACCCAGGCCATTCTGTGAGTCTATGAAGAGCTTTTTTTTAAATTTTTTTTCTTTTTTTTCTTTTTTTTTTTCCTTTCTTTTTTTTTGACACTTTGGTAATGTGGTGATATAAACGGACACTCCCAAAATATACAAGAAAATACCTCCTATGAATTCTGTATGGATTTCTCATTGGTGAGAACACTTTAAGTTTGGGGCTGTGATACAGCCCAGTCCTATGAGATTAAAACAAAGCTCAGCCACCTCCTGACCTGGGATCTCCAGCCTATGCTTCTCTCACACACCAGTCAGGGATTGAATTTAATGAGCTTTATGAGTGTTCGATGAATTCAGGATTAAGGTTTTAATCTTCTGTTGTGTTTCTAAATGGAGTGGTCTGGACAATTGTTTGATTGCCACCTACAGCTGCCCACGCATGGTATGCAAAAGGGCAGAAATGCTTCATGCTGAGGATTCATACTGAAACAAATAGAAATTAGGGCCCTTGCACCAAGTGCTTTGCAAAGCCAACACAGGTGATGCGTTCTGTCCTAAGCAGATGGTTTTCAAACTCAAACTGGATAGCACTGGATAACAGTATTTTAACAAACACCTTTACTGGCCCTGGCTAAGTAAAGTATTATTGAGATGGGGTCAAAACCTGTTTCTTTAAACAAAAAAGTTCGGTGGTACCACTGCAAATGGCTTAAAAAGGATGTAACAGTCTGCATAGTACACAGTATGGAAGTGACTTTCCAAATACAAATGCGACATTACTGGCACTACACTTTTCACAAGCCAGGACTGACACGGAGGAGAAATGAGTTTGTAACTTTTTTATTGAATATGTCACAGTGAACAGAGCAGTAAGTGTTAGATTTTTGACAACAGGGTATGACAGCAGATATACAAGCACTTCTTGGATGTATTTTTCCAAAATAACATATTATTAATGAATAAAGTAATCCAGTGTGAATACAGATGTCATCTAATCTTCTGCCTGTTAGAGTGTTTTCGTGCTAATTAATGTCAGCACCTAAGTGCCAGTCTTGTGCACTCATAGCTGAATTCCCTGCATTACATGACATGTGATTTTAACGTTAAAATTAGCAAGAAAAAAGGTCAAGAAATGCAAAATCCGTGTTAACTGGAAGATGTTTGACTTCCTAATTATATGATGTATATATTTAAAGAGAACTAATTCAACTCAGAAGTCAGTTTTAAAAGTTGAACACGATGTCATCAGTACATAAGATGAACATCTCATAAGATCTAAGAGTTCTTTGGACTTAGTTTTGGACATGTTACTTTAGTCATTATGTAATTTTTCATGCATCCATTTTGATCTTTTATTGTCGTTATATGAAATCATCCAGTACTGCAGGGAGGGAGAGAAGAAACATTTTAGGATGCAGACAAGTGAATGTAAAACAATGAAATAGGTGGGCAGTATTTGAACATGGATCTTCCTTGGGCTGAACCTTCATGGCCTTGCTCTACTTGCATGGGGACAGCCCCTGTGTGCTGCATGTCAGTGCTATGTGCATTAGCAGAACAACACTAGCAGAAGCACAGCCTGTTCAGTAAAACACCTTCCAGCTTCTCCAGGCAAAATACCGGGCCATACCTGCAGTTGCATGTTTTGTGGACACAAGCAGGGTAGCCACAGCATGCCACAGGAGGTGGGCACTTAGCCAGAGCTGTGGTAGGCCTGCCTAGGCCAGTGGCTGTGGCTGGAGCAATGGTGCGGTAACCACAGTGCTGCCCCATTTCCTGTGTGGACAGTGTCAAAGTATCCAATACTTTACTGCAGTAAAACACTCGTTTGCTGGTATAGCTTGCAATAAAAATTGCAAAGGGAGGTCTGCCTTTGCCTCCTGATAGCCTCAACCCCTTCCAAGGGGACCTGCCTGGCCAGGAAGCCCCACTGGAAAGTCGAGCAGCCTCAGACTGGCAGCTGTCATGTTGTGCTGCCTTTAGGATGTAGGGCTGGCATCTCCAGGCACTGCTGCGTCTGGGAACACAGGCACCTGGGCTCAGCAATAGGTCTGTGCTTGGAGTGCAGGCATCCTGAATTCATGGAAAAAGCCCTAGAGAGAAATACTGGAAACAGCAGAGAGCTGCCGAACAAACCAGTTCAAGCTTGTAGTCTTTTATTCCTCAAGCTCTATTTTTTTTTTTTTAATTATTATTATTATTTGATGATACGTTTAAAGTGCTAAATTGCTTTTTGCTTCTCAAAAGCAAAGCCTTAGTCAAATGATTTCAATGACTGAGCATCAGATGGAAGTTAGGTGCTGGGGTACCTTTGCTGTTTAATGTGAGGGCAATACAAGTGCTGCAGAGAGGGACTGCAGTGCTCTGACGGGTGGCTCCAGAACAGAGCAAGCAAAGTAGCTTTTCTTCAGAAACAAAAACAAAAACAGAAAAGGAAAGATCTCCTTGAAAGGCTACATCACACCTGGATTATTTCCTGCAAAGTGAATGACTGCAGGGCTGTTTGATTTGGGCTGGACCCATGGTTAAGATAGAAAAGCAGAGCAAATACAAGAAACCTGCTGGTGCTCTGGCCAGCATGTGAGAGGTGCTGGTGCTTGTGCTGGGACCATAGAAAGATGGACAGACACTGTTCTGGATGCCCTCTCTGCCAGCTGCTTCCTGGGTGACATCACAGCCTGGCCATGCAGTGCTACTGGTACCTGTGGAACTGTAGCCCTCATTTCTAGAGACAGAGTCAACAAGGTCACGTATCTCTGTAAGAAATGCACTTTTCCCTTAAAAATGTGGCCATCTATTTATAGAAGGTAATTAAGTGTACAACTGAAAATAGGACGTTGTGTCATATTCCCGGAGCATTATCAATAATGGGACTCATTTTGTGAACAGTTGCGTTTCTTTAGAGCAGCATGTGATAGTCTCTAATTGCAAAATTAATAGCAGATAATGATACTATAGAATGATGGCCTCTTAAATTGAGACATACTTCAAAAGCTTTTATTCTGTGTGGTAATTTGGCATATTAAAAATCTTTGACAATTTTGACGAAGAGCAATTACAGAGCAAGCACAGTAGCTGCTTCTCTAAGTTAAATAATTCCCTGAGTCCCGTGAATATGCATTAGATTAACGGCCTATAAAATTTCACTTGAAAATACAGATTTCACCGAGGAATAAAAATTTCCAATTTCACTGAAAATCTTTCCCAACAAATTCCACAACCTTCTCCTTCCAAGTACCAAACTGTTTTTTAAGCAATATTACATGAAGAAAACTCCTATCCAGAGGTTCAGGTGTTTCACTTAACCTCCAATCTAAAATAAGAGCTCTCTTAAAAACAGAAAGAATGACAAAAAGCATACAGAGTATCTTCCATCGCCAGTCTTTGCTTCTGGAGGCAAAGTGGTTGCCCTGAGAGGCTGCATTGCAGCACACAAAATAAATACACAAAAATATCCCAAGTTGGAAGGGACCCATTAAGATCAGTGAGTGCAACTCATGGATTCACAGAAGACCACCCGAAATACAAACCCTATGTCTGAGTGTGTTGTCTGGATGGTTCTTGAACTCTAGCAGGCTCGGTGCCAGCACAGAGTTGAGTACATGGCCATGAGACCTGCTCTCAGGTCTTTGGGACACCGTTTCAGGTGCATTCATCACAGGCCAAGAGGATATCCAATTGAGCGGTGTTCTTATCACCTGGTGCGGGGTATCTGAAAGAATGAATCTAAAGACTGCTTGGAAGGATGTGTAACCAATGGAGGATGTAGAACCAATGCTCAGGGAACTATAAAGCTGAGAGGGAGAGATGCTGAAGCTATTTTCCACCTTTTTTTTTTAACCTAGTATTACCTGAGAGTTTACTTGAGTTACTGTTGATGCTGTAGTGGTGGTCAGCAGGGATAGGGAGGTGATTGTCCCTCTCTACTCTGCTCTTGTGAGGCCCCATCTGGAGTACTGTGTCCAGGTGTGGAGCCCTCAGTACAAAAAAGACATGGAGATTTTGGAAAGGGTCCAGAGGAGGGCCACGAAGATGATCGGGGGCTGGAGCACCTCCCCTATGAGGACAGGCTGAGGGAGTTGGGTTTGTTCAGCCTGGAGAAGAGAAGGTTGCGGGGTGACCTCATTGCAGCCTTTCAATACCTTAAGGGAACTTACTCCCAGGACGGGAGTAAACTCTTCGAAAAGGCTGATAATAGCAGGACTAGGGGAAATGGTTTTAAGTTAAAAGAGGGAAGATTTAGGTTGGATGTTAGGGGGAAGTTCTTTACTAGGAGAGTGGTTAGGTCCTGGAACAGGCTGCCCAGGGAGGTTGTGGATCCCCCATCCTTGGAGGTGTTCAAGACCAGGTTGGACGGGGCCCTGGGCAACCTGATCTAGTAAAGGTGTATGTTTGGTGGCCCTGCCAGGCAGGGGGTTGGAACTACATGATCCTTGAGGTCCCTTCCAACCCGGGTCATTCTGTGATTCTGCGATTCTGTGATTCTGTAATTCTGTTGTGGGGTCTGATCGTAAGTTATTCCTGAAGATTTTAATAATATGGAAATATGCTTTTTAACATCTTGCATTTTAATTAATTGAGGGTATCTCAGGGTAACTTTAAATACCAATTAGTTCATCTGCTATGCTTCCTGTTAACTAGATTTTTTTCCCAATAATTTCTAATCACCTTGTACTTCACTTCTTGATTCTAATTACTGGAGCTTTGTGTATGATAACAAGCACTTCAGTTCAGAAGTGATTGCATGGTTTTCTTAAGTGATGTACTCAAAAAACTTTCAATTACAAACATTTCAATTTCAAAGTCCTCTATACCAATTCATGACTTCTGCTTACTTATTTGTGTTTTATGGAAATACCATGGGAAGTGAAGGGGGTGGCTCAAGTGGTATCAGAGCATTTTCCCTTTTGGAAGAGGCAGATCTGAATGTGACCTTCAGCTGTATGCTCTTAAGCCTGATTGGAATATGCAAAGAGAGAAGGTGCAGTTTAAACTACTCTTAATGATCACGCTAACCTTTTTCTTTTTTTTTTTTTTTTCACCCAGAATGTAATTTATTAAGGAAATGATTAAAAAATTGACTTTTCTCATGTATTTGTTGCTCAGCTGTGTCTTTCAGTGCTCTGAGCAAGAAGAGATGGAATAATTAATTCAGTCTTTTAATAGCATGTAGTCAGAAGAAGAGGAGTTAGAATTTACAGACAACAAAAGTAGAAGCTATAAAGAAGATATTGGTGTTTGTGATACAGTATCCTGTACTGGCAAGGAGTATAACAGTACTGTCAATACTGTTTTGAAAACTATAAATAAAATATTGTATATTTTAAATATATAATATAGTATGTATATTATATAATATATATAATAATATATAAAATATATTTATATATAATATAGCTGTATTTTGCTTTTGATATGGATTTCCATCTTGACCATAAGGAAGTAAATCACTCTTTGCTTTGGCTACTACACAAGGTGTTGATTAATATCCAAATGTTGTCATTTTCAGGCTTTTGGGTAGAAGATATTGTCCAGACATCAGTGTTTATAATAGAACCCCTGCTTCCCTGAAGGGCATGAAGGCCTGACTACCCAGGTTGATTTCTGCATTGTTTGGTATTAAATCAGAAGTTGCAGTTGGTTGGGCTTGTTTGCTTTTGTTTTGTTGTTCTTCTGAAGGACTCTTTGCTTTGAAACAAACAGTCCAGTGTTTATAGTTGACTTGCGGAATCAAACTCTATAATCCAGAGATGGGTTATAAAGCAGGTATGTTTATTCCAGCGTTGCGCAGCACCGGGTGCAAGGGGGATAGCTCCTCCAAACTTGCACACCGTAAAGAGAAAAGTGTGTTACAGATATAGGTTAAACTAATACATAATCAATAGTCTCCTCCTCAGTTTGATTACATATTCATTACATTCCCTATGGCCCCGTTCCCCACGACCCCATTCCCTCATTCCCCCTGACCCCATTCCCCGTGACCCTTGCCGATGTTTTGGGGTGAAATTCTTCTTCTGTTTTCTTCTTGGTGTTATCTGTTGTTATTGTTCTCCCATGTCGGCATCATTTTGCCCGGGGGGGGGATCTAATCCTTCTTGTCAGAGGTCTCCGGACAGTTTCTTCTTATCTTTATTGCCCTCTTCTCTGGCTTTATTTTGACTAAGTGTCTGCAATTCCCCCTTTCCCTGCACTTTTAAATGTACAGTTACCCTTTGTCTTGGTTTCTGTGAAGTTCCCCTTTCCCTTTCTATAGCAAAGTGTTACCTTACCACCATTTTGAGGCTTTGCTCACTCTTCATAGTGTTCTTAGATGTTTCTGCATTGCATCAGATTGTTACATTTACTCCGATCATAATGGAGTAACAATTTGCCCTTTGCAGATTCTTTTTATTTCTTAATCATTTCAAAGTCACTGTTGTCAGCCTGGGTTTTAGGTCAACACTATAAACTAAATGCTATTTTTCCACAGGTGGTCATGGAATTTTAGTACTTTAGGAATCTGTGGCACTTTTTATGCAGGTAACAACAGTACTGTCAGTGGAATTAGCTGGGATGTGATCTTTCTTAGAGAAGACATTTTCTGATGCTGTTACACTTTCTCTTCTGTTTATCGATCCTTAGAAACTGACCACCAGCTTTCTGAGCATGGCAAGGAAAAATATTACGTTTATTGTGAACTTTTGAGGATTGAGGAAGGGGACAAAAAGGTCTTTAAATGTCAAGTATTTGGTGACGCTGGAAATAAGGAACGCTTCTTTATGCTAAGGGTATAGCAGCAAGGCAGCCAAGCCTGACTGAGAGCAAGGACTTGAAGCTGTTTCTTACATCCTAAGGGATGCAAACAATTCAAACAGCTGTGCATCTATGTAGTGGTTCGTAACAGCTTGAAGCATGGAGGATTTTTGGTTCTTGATACAGAATGAAAAACATTTCTAGTGCTTATTACTTTTGCAGGATGGGAAAAATTGTTCCACAGACTATGCAGAGCTATTTCCATTATCCCTATTTAAATCTTCTGGGATGAGCTCTTCTTTTTCATCTCTTATTTCACAACAGGAAAAAAAATATAAGATGACATAACTTAAAGAGCATTGGCAAGTCTTACATAAAATGGCATTGCCTAAGGTATTGCACAGTTGCATTTGCCTAGAGGGAGGGAGTATGGAAGAAAGGATCAGTAAATCTATTCAAGAGATAACCAGATGCTTTTTGTTAAATTAAAGATATACCCGTATATAACTTCTCTATGTTTAGTGTGATTGGAGTGAAAGAGAAGAAAGCCAAAGAGTAAGATTTAATAGGTAAATATGTAAAAGAAATGAAAGATAAGCAGGGCAGAGAACACATGGCAAATGGAAATATGACTTATTCTATCCTTGTGATAGTATTTTCCCATGTAAGAAATGATTTGGGCAAGCAGATTCTTTAAATACATGAACATGCAGGGAACAGTTACTTTTAGTTGGGAGCCAGATTTCTTTCCTTGATATTTTTAATAAATCCATTGATCTTAACATGCAGGGTGTGGCTGTTCAGTGTCTCTATTTATCAGTATTTCTTCACATCATTGCAATGACCTTGTATTTAATGCCCTCCATCCTATTCCAAGAGAAGGAGTTTCATGGCCTCATCCTAGTCCCCACTTGGCCTCTGTCCTCAAGACAAACTGATTGCACAGTTCCAGAAAATATGCCATGTGCAGTCTATTGCAAGTGAGTGCTTCTGTGCCAAATATTCTTGCACAAGTTTGTCAACACATATCAGCCTTTATGTGAAATATCCTTGCTACATGAGACTAGTGTTTCTCTAGCAAAAACTGGTTCAAGCTTGAAACAGCAAATATGTTTAAGGTAAGGACTAGCATGTAATGACCGATGTTGCTTGATGTATACAAAAAACTTGAAGAGCTGTAACTTTGCTGATGTACCTGTAGGTATAATGTGATATTTCTGTCTGGTATGTGTGACTCTCTCTCACACCTTTCTTCCTTTTTCCCTTCCCAGTATTCTGGGGCTCCCCTCTTCCTACAAATGCACTCGTGCAGCTGGAAATCTTTCTCCTATAGCACTTTGTGGGCAAACCTGAATTCCTGATAAATTTTTAGCAGCTTTAGTAGTGTGCTGAATTATTTTCTCACTGTTTGATTTGTGTGATGGCGTGTTTAATCAATTTGGCACTTGTAAGAAATAATTTCAGTTCTGTTATCTTTAGATGAGTTTTGGCTAAAGGAACAAAGTACCCTAGAATGGCAAACATATCCAGAAGTGAGATCTAGGACTCAAAACGTACACCCTCCCTTCTCCTTTTCTTTCTCCTTCCTTAGGGCAGCTCCATACTGGTTGGGATCCAGCTTCCTATTAACTCTGTCAAAATCAGCCTGAACTTGTACTGTGAAAAGATCAGATGTATTCTTCATCAGACCATTCTTCAATGCAGCCTTATGGCCATTTGCCTTAGAGAAATCCAATTCAGAACTGATAAGAAAATATCCCAGATTAACCATTCTCTTCACTTTTCTCCACTCTCAGCCTCTCACTTCTTAAGGAAGGGAGCAACATTCAGAATTTTCTGGAATGATAAATGATACTGACTGCAGAAGATCTGCACTGGGTTTATTGGAGGAAAATGTTCTTCACAGTCAGAGTGAAAACAGTCAGCTTAAATTAGTTTGGAGAATTACCATATATATTGTTTTTGAAAACTGCAATTATCTGTATCTCTGTGCAGCCCTTCTGGCAAGTCTAGCGGTTGCCAAAAGTCCTGGATCAATACTGTTACTTGACAAGTAAACCAGAAACACTTGGGCTCCACCTGAGAAACATGTGGAAGTGCAGCTTCCCTTGGCTCTTCTTACCAGGTAGAACCCTTCCACTGGCCAACACTCCAGGCATAAGCCCCAGAAAACAAGGCACTGAAAACACATCTGCAAGTGCAGAGGAAATATTTTTTCTCTTGACTTTGGCAATAGTGGTTCAGTAACTGGTTACAATTCCTTGACTTACACCACCATTCCAACACCAAATTTCAGGGAATTTGGATCCATACTGTTGGCCAAGATGTGACCAAAGCAGGTCTCTTTTTGTGGGCTTGTTGTGTTCTATGTTTGTTTTTTTCTGCCAAAACTGCAATACCACCATACAGAGATCTACAATTCAGGTGTATTAAATTGCTTAGAGATGTATTTCTTGGAGCTAAATACTTGAAAGCAAGGGGGAAAGTGAAGAGAGAGTGTTGAAGTACTTGAAAACAACCTCCTCTCCACAAAAGAAGTATCCTTGAGAGGCAGATACTCCCTTCTCCTTCCCCCACTCTGCCTTCTGCACACACTGTACCTGCTTTAATCCTGACTTTCCAGGAATCGGTGGTAGAAATGCAGATAGGTGTGTCATGCAAATGAATTGTTTAGTGCTGCATTCCACCTCCCCATTGTTGCTGGAGAGATCTCTTATCTTGGGTTTTGGGCTATAGAATGCTGAGCTGTTGCTCTGAAAAGCTGCCTTATTTTGGGTAGCATTATTTTTGTTATTTTTTTAGGAAAATGTGTGTTTTGTGGTCCTGTAGTGCTTGTGCCATAACTCTCTTCTTTCTACTGCTTCAGTTTATCTTGCATCTTTCTTAACATGGGGATTTTTTAGTTTTATTCTTGCTGTGGATAGCTTTGGTATGATGGTATGACAGTGAGCTGTAATAGTACCTGTTGTCTATGTAATACCTCACAAAGCTCCCCAGTGTGTTCATGAAAGGTAGAATGCCAAATGCCTAGGCAGCCCAGGCAAACTGCTGCTGCAGTCTCTTACAACTCATGTGCACCATGTGCAATGGTTGAACAAGAAACCTGGTCATACGAATCCAGGGTTTTTGCTGTGGTTTTGTGAGCGCTTATTCACAATCTGCCTTCCCTATCTGTTGCTGTGTGGGAGGCTTCTTAAATTAGGTCTTCCCCTGGCTGCTGAAGCTCTTAGAGCCACCTGGCTCCTGTTCTTCCATGAATAGTGCTCTGAGATACTCTGCCTCTGTGGGGCAAGGGACGTATTTCCATGATTTGGTTTCCCCGGCTATTCTGGTTCTTCAACACCTTTCGCTTCCCATCCATACAGTTAGTACCAGCCTCTCTCTGTTGCCTCCATTTCCTAATTATTCCCAATTACATTTCTCTGAAAACTAAGCAAGACAAAAGCTTGGAAGCTTGTCCCATAGCCGGTGTGAATTTTCAGTTGTGCATGGAAACAGGTGCTCTTTCTGGGCAAACCAGTCACCTTTATACAAATAAGCCCAATGATTTCAGGTATGTCGGATCCATCGGTCATGTGCCTGTGGATCTGCATGTGCACATGGCAGTTGAGAACGAAAAGTCTGATGGCATGGAGCTGCTGAAACCAGCAGAATGCCACTGCACACAAGGACTAGTCAGGCTGGTTGCCACCTACCTGGTTTCCTATCTTAAAAGGCTACAATCTTGATTGCATACTGATGTTCCATAGAAAAGCGATAGGAAGCGGCAGAGGCAGAAAAGATTTTGGTGTGCAAATTCAGGAGAGCCATTTGCATTTGAAAGATGATCTGCACAGGCTCAGGCTCACAGCTTTCCTGCTGGTGAGAGCTCATGTCATGCAAAAAATATCGGCCAGTTTATTCCTCAGAATCATAGAATGGCTTAGGTTGGAAGGGACACTAAAGATCACCCAGTTCCAACCCCCTACTGTGGACTGAGCTGCCCCCGACCAGCTCAGCTGCCCAGGGCCCCATCCAGCCTGGCCTTGAGCACCTCCAGGGGCACAACAGCTTCTCTGGGCAGTGGTGCCAGTGCCTCACCACCCTTTGTGTGAAAAATTTCTTCCTGACATCTAACCTAAATATTCCCTCTTTCAATTTAAAGCCATTGCCTTCTGTTCTATCACTGTTAGACTCTGTAAGAGTTGGTCTTCCTCCCATTTATAAGGTTACAGTACTGGAGGGCCACAACAAGGCCTCTCCAGAGTCTTTTCCAGGCTGAACAAGCACTGCTGTCTCATGTCCAGCTTTTTGTCCACCAAATTGCCTGGCCCTTTTATAAGTCCAAGGATGAATATTTGACCCTGAGCACTTGGTTTCTACTAAGACAGAAGCTTATGGCAATGTTTCTGTAAGGCCTACTGCTGGAAGCTGTGTGGGTTCTCCAGCGCTCTACTGATTGCCTCTCGGAGTAGCAAATGAACTACTTTCTGTTCCATCTGCTCTGAAACAGCTGGTGACTGTAATCTCAGCACCACCATGGTTTAAATGGTGGAGGAAGACTTGGAATATTTTGGAACAGGAAAACCTGCTCAGTAATTCATTTGCAGATTGAACTATGTGAATTCTGAAGCCAACAAGAAAAACTTGACTGTTAGATGAGGACTGACAATTGCAGTTCACCCTTTTTCTTACCCAGGATTGTTCTAGAGGAACAGCTCCAAACCTGGTTCTTGTTACTCTGTCATCAAACTGAATATTCATGGTGGCTTCTTTCTTTTTCCTTTTTCTCTTTCAGTTTTGTTTTTTTTTTTTTCCATCTGTGGTTCTGCCAGTTACCTTCAGGGATAAGATTTGCATGGAAGTTATTCAGTTATAGGAGGAAGGAGAAAAAATAACTGTTAGGATTTGTCTGTAGGGTCTTCTCAGCATAAATGCCCTTGAGGTCCCTGTGCCCGGCTGGGAGGTGCAGGCCCTCAGGTAGTTCCTCTGACCATCCTTCTGCAGTGCTCGTCTTTCTGGCCTGATAAGGGCTGGAGACTCATTCAGACAATCTGAATTCTGCCTTTGGCCATCATTGTCTTAAGGAGAGGTTTTGATGAAGAGGCTAATCTTAAAGATATTGTATTTTAATGTCCACATGACTCATCATATTCCACAAAAGCAGGTGCTGGATTAATAGGTTAGAAGACAGGACTTGATGCAATTTGCTTTGTGCTTCACAGTAAAGTTTAGATATATACGTATCTGTTGCCTCACAGACAAAGCACTTATAAGAAGTGCTCTTTTTTTCTGTGATTTGTCTATGTTTACATAGCACTTTTCTGCTAAGAAGACAGTTGCTTCTGTTTTGATTTGTCTGCATCATTACTTCCACCTCTACCTCAGCTGAATTTTGTTGGTAATGAAGGTCTGCATTCTAATTTTTCCTCCTTGGTCTTAGCACTTGCACAGACCACCCTCTTTAGGAGCCTCTCAAAAGTCAGTATTTTGTAAAATTACAGAATTGCCTTAAATTCATCATGTCATCAACTGTGTGTGATGATTTGTCTGTGCGAGGAAGTTATTTCAGATTAGGGAAAAGAATGTTTTAAAACGGCAATGGTTATTTTAAGGTAGCTTCATATTGGGACATATTTATTACAGAATAACTCTGCCTTTTTTTCTGCTTCAGCTTAATCCACTTGCAAAGTAGACAAGCTTATTTCTTCTGAATACTTTGAGATGTAGACAGAACCATCAGCCTGGGAGAAGACTGTCAGAATTTGGCTTGATAAATAAGAGCTTTAAGACCGCAGGCTGGTTTCTTCGAAAACAAAGGGAAATGAGCAGCAAGTGCTTGGTCAGGGATTCCCATTAGCACCAGGGCTGTGCAGTTCTCATGTCCCATGGTGAAACTGCTGGAGATACAGGCCTGTAATTGAGATCGGTATCTACCTGCTTACCAGGAACAGAAGCAGAGGGAGAGAAGAGCTGGGATGTTTTGATTCCATGTTTTAAATGAGGTGAAGAAACTGCCAAAGAATGTTTAGGCAGTGGGGACCGTTCCCTTAGGGTTTCACCTGCCTCTGGCCAAACTCAGCTCTAGCTGGCACACAACATAAAACAGCATCTGCTGGGAAACCAGCAGTGCCTTAGGCAGTTTTGGAAGTTTTATATTGTGATTCACTATGGAAAATGTGTTTTCACAATGAAAAAATGTTTCTCAGATTCTATGTGATGGTTGTGTTCAAGTGGAAAGCACAAACTGATGCAGACTGGTTTGTACTGGGGCTGTGTACTGGGCTTGCACATTCAGCCTGAGTCTGACCTTGGCTGTTGATGTTGTAACATGAGCAGCGTTTTGTCCTCATGTTGATTCTTTGTGCATTAAGGTATCTGTATTGGTTGGAAATAGCGCACCTTTTTCGCAAATAAAAATGAACTTAAGATCAATCTGAAAAATTAAACCTAAGAAATGGGGAGAGTTTATTTTTTTTTCCACCGGGCTTTGTGTTTCAGATTCAATGGACTCTTTGTGTTTCCCACTTGGAATTAAATGAACTGAGATGCACTGTTCTGTCTATTCAAAACCAAGTTCTCTGGAAGTTGTATATCATACTTGTAAATAAAATGGATACTGGCCATTTACATACATGTCTGCAGCTCTCATTTTTCCTTCCCTGGGTGCTTCCTAGGTCTTCGAATCTGTATGGTACAAACATCCTTGTTATAAAATGCTCTGTAATGTAGGATCTCCATCGTTTTTTTTTCGGGAAAGGCTGTCTGCCTGTTGTAATCTTCCTCACAAGCTGCTAACGCACGTGGTTTGAGTGGCTGTTGGGAACAAACATTGTCATTTTATTTGCAGCCCTCGTGAACAGGATTTGACCAAGCATTTTCTTTCCCTGTCCTCTGCTAAGTGCTACTTTGTCATAGCAATACCTTCTGTCACATTGCTTTTCTGGCTTCCCCCTTTCCTTCATCTTACCAGCTCTTCCCCATTCCTAACTGCTTTTTCTCCTTCTCTTTCTCCCATTCTGTACTAAAAGGATTAATTTTGCAGTGAAATGAAATATTGCTTTTATTCAATAGATAGACATAGTGGAGCAGTAGTTGAAAAAGAGCAATAGCAGGTACATGAAACATATGAAATCCAGATCTCATGGTGACAAGGTGGTTAGAGGGGAAAGGCAGGAGGAAAAGCAAGAGGAAGTACAGGGAGTTGGGAGAGAAGATACTCAGACCTACATGAAAGTAATTTATTTTCTTGTTTTCTTTTTTTGTTGTTGGTTTTTGGTTTCTTTGTTTTTTTTCTTCATCTATAGTGAAAGAAACAGAAATGGGAATGATTTCATTGTCCTTTTTGCTCCAGGTTCACTCACGTGAAACAGGAATAAATAATAATCAGGAAGGACAAGTTATGGGGAAGGAAGCAAACCTTCTGTTTATGCAGCTTGCTTTGCCAGCTGTCACGGCTCAGTTTTCAATACAGTTTATGATTGGATTAATAATAATCAAAAGATAACTACATGGTGGATTATTAAGCTTACATTTTTGTTTTCTAGTGGTCATTTTCTCTAGGAGTACATACAATCTTGCCACATGGAAGACTTGTACATGTTACTGTCTTGACCACCAATGACCTTTCCTGCTTTAGCAAGAAAGCAATGCTAATACTCCTTGTCTGTGCTTAAACCTCTTCACCCCTTTAGGAAGCACCTTAGAATGGGTCTTCTGGTGTGAACTAAGGTGGATTAAGGAGTGTTTGCTTTGTAAGAGTTGCTTTTTAAGTGCCTTGAACTTTCTGAGCTAACAAACCTGAACTGCGTTATAAGAAATGCAGGAAGGTTGTATTTCTCTTTTTTTTTCACAGTGAAATGATAGACTTCCTTCTTGGAGAAGCTGAAGAAACATCACGGAGAACCCAGACATTTGAGCATCTGCAATACTGCTTAGGGAAAAGTCTTTTTGCTGTTTTCCTCCTCAAAATCCCATTAGTTCTTGGGCCATCTTTGCTCTTTTCCATATCGTTTCTGTCCTTTTCATTGGTTTTTGAGTCGCCTGCTGCCTTGTGAGGACTATGGCCTCTTGCTGTGTAGGAGACTCATCCCTATCACCACTGGTGCAAGAGATTGTGGTTGCATTTTTCTGTAGTCTAAAATGCCACCCAAGCTGAACAATGCACGCACATTCTCCTCCCTTTTTCAGGACTTGGATCATTCGGGCATTGCAGAAGGGACTGAAGGTTATGTCCTTGCCAGATTTAAAACATATCCAGCCACATACAAGGACTAGTCACATAGAGGTGATGACAGCTTAGATCACACTACAAACATCTTATTTTTCTTCCTCTTTAAAAGAATTTGTTTTCTGTTGCAAAAGCATTTGTTGTTTTGTTTTGTATGTGTTGCTGACAGAAGACAGACCAGAAAAAATGTTGTCTAAAAAAAGCTATGATTGGTAAAGTAGTAAACAGTTGGGAAAGACTTCACAGAATGGGAAATCTAGCCAAGTACTTAATAGCAGGCGTAGCTTTGCTGTCTAAACCTAACTATTGGAAAGATGGAGGCATTTCATGTAGAGTTCATTATGACAAATGTTTTTGGTAGAAACTGCAGGGCTGCTGATGTATCTAATTGAAAACATTTAGGAAAACTCTTGACCAAGGTTTGTTTAGCTCAGGCTGTATTTGTTAGGACACAAGCATGCATGGATGTCATTGCAATAGGAGTTAACGCTCAAATAATTGCAAATAACTGGCAGTCTACGTGGATGGAAAGAGTCAAGCGGTTACCTGAAGAGAATAGGCATTCCTGCTGAATTACACTTAAAATAACTGTGTGTTTAAGAAAAGATGAAATTTGGGAGTTGCTGTGAAGAAAGCAGCTTCTGTCTGCACTAGTTCTATTTTTCATAACTGTGTGAAATACGGGTTTGTGTTGTACAACAAAGAAACCCCCTAAAAACCTAGAAATCAAAACAGAAAATCCTTTGATAGATGAAAGTCGGCATCTATTTAACATTTGTTATCTATAATATTGCCTGCAGCCACTATAGTGTGGCAAAAGGAAATATTCAGCACCGTTTTCCCTGTACAAGTACCTAGCAGCTTGTTCTAAAAACCAAACAGCAACTCACCTCAGTAGCACAAAGACCACAGGGGATTCACATGAAAGATCTGCCACCTCCTCAAAAACCTTATTTGATATTTGACCTGATTTATGCCTACCCAAACAGTTAAATTAAACCTCTCATCTGTAAGCCTCTGCTCCTACTTGGCTGGTGTGCTCCTGCTTTCCTGTACAGCAGGAAGGCTTCCTGCCACGCTGCTCAGTGCAGCCTGCATTTGCGCACCTGCTCACCTTTGTGGCAGTGAGGAATGGAATGCAACCTGGTAAACTGAAGGCAGGGTGGACTTGGTGATCCTGAAGGTCTTTCCCAACCTGCATGACTCTGGGATTTTGCTTTCCTGAGCTCCTCACAGGGACCCGTATGAGCAAGGCTGTTGCACTCCTGCCCATCATTAGCACTGTGACAAGGGCAAAAGCACCTCGCTCCCAGCGTTAGTATGGGACATTGGCATTTCGCCACCTTTTGGTTCCTTTGGAGGCAGAGGGGTTAATCTTGACGTCATGGGTTTAGGGCCTGTGCCCCATTGACCATCCTTGTGCTCAAAGGCATGTGCAGAGGGGCATCCTGTGTGGGTTTCAGAAATGGCTTCTGCAGTGGGGGATGTGGTTGATGGAAAAAGCAGATCTGTTGTATAACACAAAAATTATGTTCTCATTTCTTCGGGGACCAGAAGTCTGTGATTTTCCACAAGCAGAGTACTCAGTTATGCAATTAAATTAGGTGGACTGGTTTCTGCCCTTTGCGTGGACGTGTCTGCTTTGGCTGAGCTCTTCTCTGTGTCCCGTGCTCCCGGCGGAGCGCATGTTGGGCTCTGCTGTTTGTCATGCAAGAACTTTGCAGGATTTCAATGCTGCCAATTGAATTTTTTCCCTGTGTGCATGAAGTAAACAGTCCCCAAGCTGACTTCTAGCAGCTGTCGGGCTTCTCTGTAACAAAGTTAAGGCGGTATTTTTGAAGGACAGGTTGTTAAGTGTGTGTCTCTTTCAGATGCATCTTAAGTTCTTAATCATGTTACTACTATGACCTAACGTTGCATTATTTCTTTTTCTTCCTCTAGTTTTCCCTACACAAAATGGAAAGGTTGCTATAGTGACTGGAGGTTCTAGAGGAATTGGTTACCATACTGTGAAGCATTTGGCAAGACTTGGCATGCACGTTATAATAGGTACAGTCATTATTTCTCAAATACTAATGTATATTTTTTGTTTGTTTAAGAAAGTATTTTAGTGTCTTTAATGGAGTGTTTTCTTCCCAGTATAAGCATAAGCATGGAAGATGAAGGATGGCAAGTAGAGGAGCCAACTTTTAGCACAAATGAAAGTTTGATTTATATTTTGCTTTGCAAGACTTTAAAGAAAAGTGATATATATATTTTTTCAAATACAAAACTTGGAGGACTTGAAGTACTTTATGTGGAAAGTCAACAAGGAGGCCATGGAAAAGACTTTAAAATATGGGCAGTATGTAAATATTTTAATAACTCATTTCCGATTTCCTTAATTGAGAATGAACTTGAACTTTGTGGAGCACATTTTCAGTAAGAGGAAAACTAATGAAAAACCTGAAGGAATATTCCAGGGTTTCTTGGGGGATGATTTGTGTTCTTTTGTCTGGAGCAGCAGAAACCATTGTAACTTCAAGCACGTGAAAATCTCACATTTACTTCTTGGAGGTTCATTCATGTCAGTCTGAGATGGGATGGATAGGTCATCCTTTGCATTTGCTTGTTTCTCTCCATTAATTTTAAAGTGTTCATACACTTTAAATTGTGTATAAATTGTGTATAAATTAAACTGAGAAGTCATTTAGCTATTTGAACTGAAGGTGAATTCCTCTAGGAACTCCAAAAATGGCCCAGAATTCAGAATTTCTTCTCTATGCTACAGGCAATATTAGTGAGATATTTTCCTGTTTTCTGAAGCTTTCACTGCTTCTTTTAAATATGTTTGCTAAATATGCGTATAGTATCTATATTAGTATAATAAATATGATAAATAAATGTCTGCTACAACGTTATGTAACATCAGTAATAGTCACATGCTTAAAACACTGCCTTTTTCTCCTTTATTCTTTCTTAAACTGAAAGTTAGAAAACACTGCAACTTCTATGCTTTAAGCTTTCTGCAGTGTTGTGTTTTATCACACCTGCAAGCTGGTGATGACATTTTATTTACATTTTAGTCAGTACATGCTCTCTTTCTCTAAGGCTTCGTTCGCATCTATTTTGAAAGAAAAATAAGAGTAAAAACAAAAGCAAAACAAACACAAGCACATAACAGCCTTGTATTTTCAATGTTCTGTAGTAAGTAACACTAATGGACTTGCCCTGGAAGTGTACAGGTGTAATGCAGAATACCACTTACTCATACAAGTTTTAATAGATGTGTCAGAACTAAGCATCTGTAAAAGGCAAACAGATGCTGCTCTACGTAGCTAGATGGTAGACATAGCTAATGTGGTGAGATGTAGCTAATGGTGGCATGAATATTTCAGTAAAGAAGTCACTTTTCGTCATGAAGGTGAACTGCAGAATGGACTCAGTGAGGAAACAAAAAAGCCAATTTTCCTCTCTTTGCATGGAGTTGGGGAAGTGTAGAATATTGCTACTTCTTTGAAGACTTACTTTATATCATGTCATGTTTAATATTTAGATTCTGTGTAACGAATCTAAATGAATGCTTAGGAAAGGGAAGTGAATATTTACATCATATTTACAGAATCTACAAGCAAATGGATCTTACCTACTTACCATCACCCTCCTATGGATTTCATTTAGTCACACTCACAGCAACCCTCAGAAGCACAAAAGTGTGTGGTCTGATAAGCCTCACTCATGTGCAGCCTGGGACAAAGTATGTCAGCTGCCGAGCCCTTCTCTTTAATCTGTGGTTCTTCCTGATCGGAAATGACAAGCTCGTTTATGGGCAGATCTTTTATGCCCTTTGGTGTCATCATCTCATAGTCTGCTTACTGGCCTGTACTAGCAGGAAAACTAATGAAATAGGTGATATACTACAACCTGGCTGCTGTCCTCCCAGTGTCAGAGAGCATGGTCATCTGCTGGCCAGTTCACTGTATGATGATATTGACATTAACAACCTCATTGAAATGAGCCCTTTATTATGAATAAAGGGCATTCTTTTAACCCTTTGCTCTGCTGTTTCTTCCAGTGCTGACAGATGTACGCATTTCCATTGCCTCTTAATTTGTACCAGCCTTAATAGTTGCATTATGAATCTCCAGAGGTGTAAATTAATGAAATTAATTATAGGAAGCAGTTGATGAGTAAGATTTTCAACTGATTTAATTATTTCAGCCAAACTCTGACCTCAACACTGAGTCTCATGAGTCAGAGCCATCTTCTTTGTGAAATTCTTCAGAGCAAGCAAGCCCTCTCAGTAGGATGAGTAGTCTCAACAACGTATTAAATGCAATGACCTTCCATCCCATTTTCTAATGGTAAGCCAAAAGTGTCCAGGGTATGCCTGCTGGTACGTGAGCACTTTCAGCTCCAGGCTGTAGGGAACCTGATTTATCAGGGGGTTGGATTTTATGTTCTGTAGAAGTCCCTTCCAACACCTAAGATTTCACGTGATTCTGTGGTGTCCTTGAACTTTCTAGTGTAGGAATGTTTTCCCCATGCATTTGTATGTAAATATGAGCCGATGTGAAAAAAAAAGTATGGATGCTAGGCAAATTTGGGGTCAGGAAGGGGATCAGACTCATGTTTTGCTCATGTTTAACGTTACTCATTCACTGAAGGCTATCCTCCAATTGTAGGGACTAAAGAATGGGAAAGCTTAGCAGTAAAGGATGATATCCCTGCAGCGGGCAAGTGAGTTAAATGTGACTGTCTAATGCAAAGATGGTTCACCACTTGTGATGGATGTGATTTTGACTTCGTTTCACATTTTAGTGGAGTCAGTGTTTGAGTAACTTACATTTAAATCCAATCTACCAGTGAAATGTTCAAGACAAATAAGTGGAAAGTATTCTACCTGATGGAATATGCATAGTCACAATACAAAACGGCAGTGTTCTCCCTCAGAGCATTTACAGCCTCTTACTTCCCAGTCCCAGCACTGCTGCACAGGGCTGCTCTGCAAGGTGCTGCAAGCCCTGTCCTCATCCTCTCACTGGGAAAAAGTTCAGCACAAATGCTGAAATGGTGAAAGTAATTTTCTATGAGATATTCTGATAGATTTCATGGCGGCTTTTTGGCAGACAGAAGTATCATTGCTCACAGTGAGCAAGAGTTTTACTTCAGGAAAGCCGGAACTCCTGGCAAGGAAAGCTGCTACCATTGGTGAGCTTTCAGAGTCGGCTGTGCTGAGAGTTCCTGCTCCATTACACAACTTGCTACTTGATAAATAAACTTGCATTTTCTTCTTCAGAGAAGGAAAATGAAACACCATTTTTGGTACCTATTGATCAGGAGCTGGTACTGAAGATGGTGTTTTGTGTGGATTGCAAATACATATTCTTCCAACAATAAGAACACTGAAAATCAAATTGTTGTAGCTATTTTAATAACCACAAACCTAGTCCGGTTCTGGTTCACAGTATGTGCTATAGTTCTGTGAATCTGAATTTAGACTGATCAGAAGCATGAATTCTTTCTATCCCTTCCATCCTTCATCACCGAAGTGTGTGCATCTTAAAAGTTCTGACTTAAAGAAGAGCTTCAGTTTGATTTTTCCTTTTATGTTTATATATATATATATGTATATATATATATATTCTCTCTGTAAATTAATGAGAGAAAACTTGGGAAAAAAAAGAGTGGCAGCATCTCATATAGAAGCTTTGATGTTTCTGTTTGCAAATGGTGAATGTAAATCAAAAGATTTCGTACTTGACAGTGTTGTACATATGCTGCTTGGTATAAGTCACCAGTTTTGTGTCAGAACAACCAGTCTTTGGTGTTAGAGTATATCAATGTCTCACAGTCTGAATGAAACAATCTCATTATATATTTCAATGTATGTATATATATTCAAGTGAATTATCTTAGCAAGGAAATGTTGGCATAAATAAATGTACTTCCTCAGCCAGAATCAGCACTTTGTCATCTCTATAAACTCTGTAAGAGACCAAGCAGGAGATATTTCTGTCATCTTTTTGGTTTAGATTAGCTTCCAATTTTCCAGTTGGACTCTCTGTGCCACATATCAGACAATTCTTATATGATATAATGCTACAAAGTGACTTTAGAAGGATAATTAAGCCCTATCGAGATGGTGCAATTATTCATTACAAAGACAGTTTGATTTAATTTGAATTGCTCAGATTTTGTGTGGGAGACTTTAATAGTCTTTTCTTAAAGTAGACAGAAGTGTAAAATGTATAATTATTTCCAGGAAAGCCTTGTCTTCCCAAATTTTGCTGTGTTTTGTTCGGCCTGAATGGGACTAGTCAGGAAACATCCAAAAATCACCAGCCTTTTGGACTAGGTAGTGTTTTCCTTTACTCAGTATGAAGACTGAAGAAATACAGGCAAATTGTCTTGTAATTCAATATAAGTTTTTAACACTTTAGTATACTGTTACCAGGGTTATGAAGAACTCTACTTTAAAAACTATGCTGCTCCATAGAGCCTCCCAGGTCTGTCAGAATTCTGTGGAATGCCTTAGTTTCTAATTTCCGTCTGAAGACTGTCACTATCTCTGCTTTAAGAGGTCTTATTTTATAAATGTTTCTTCGTTCTGAACATTTAACCTGTAAAATGTTAGCAATATTTTAAGGCTACTTATTTATGATAAACTTAACTGCAGCATTCGTCGGGACATTTAGAAATTATATTTATACAGTGACAAGCATTTAAAAAGATTTAGAGCACAATAATTCCCTTTTGGATAGTGATCTTTATAAGAAATGCATTTCAATCAAATATTAGATAATAAAATACTTGGATTAAATGAGTTTGTAAGAAGGTGAGTGGCTGAGAGAGATTCAGGTTATTATACTTTGTTTGGATTTCTAGAAGCCTTAAAGCAAAACACCTTCAGGTTCTTAAGGATATAACAGGTTCCAAAGGATAAGAGGAAATATTGTAATATTCACAGATTGCTTAGTATTCAGAACACAAACATAAATGTCTGTTTTCACAGTAGAGGATGTGTTACCCCATGAGTTCAATATTAGAACCCATGCTTTTGATGTGTAATTCTAGAGAACAGGCAAATAGTGAAACATCAAGTCTTTCCCATTGCATTATATTATTCAGGGTGGTAAAGACCAGTGCTATCTGTGAAGAATTGCAGAAAGACCATAAGAGGCTGAATACTTGGTGTTCAAAGGCACATGAAATTCAGTGCAGACAAATACGGTGTGATAGACAGGGAGAAAAATGCAAAACATGGAAAAAAAGTCTTGAAATGATGGATTCTGTGCTAACCATCATCACTTCAGAGGAAGATCTTGGGGCTACAGTTGACTGCTCTATGAAATGTCAGTGCTCAATAGCAGGTAAAAAATCTAATGTTAGAAGCTACTGAAAAATGAACAAACAAAACAGACTGTGTATTTGAGGCTGTATAAATCCTTCATGTGCTAACACCATCAGCACTGGACTGAGTTCCTATCTGCTTATTTAAAAATGGATAGCATAAAAATTGAAGAGGTTTAGAAGACAACAAGCTTATCAAGGGTACGGAGAATACATGGCATGCAGATTCCTGTGTATCACTGGTGAAAATACATAACAAATGGCGTTGAAGAAAAGTATTTGTAGCTGAGAATTTGCTCTATCAAGTAGTGCTATTATGCTCTTTCTATCTGTTGTAGTTTCCATGGAAAGAAATAGGAGGCATTACTTATTACAAGGTGAAAATGTACACTGTATGCAATTTTATTTTATTTTTTTATCATGTGAGGATATATAAACTCTCTATAGTTTAGTGATGTAGACCTTCTCTAAATCTGCTTTGAAGTGAAGTCAGAGAGCAGAAGCACATCTTCCTGCTGGGATTTTGGAATGAAATGTTCTGCAGTGGTAAAGAAGCTTAACCAGAATGTATCAATTAACAATGTGACACAGGGAGGATCACTGCATGAATTTCTTTCACATGTTTTGAGGGGGAAAAAAAGAAAAAAAAGAAAAAAAGAACGCAGCAGCCTCATTTTAACAAGTGGCTTTAAAGGTTGTAACCATTCACTTCAGTTATTGGCAGGCAGAGTTGAATATGCCGTGATAAACTGTGGATAAGTTGGTGCGGTTTTTTTTTTTCAACATGGCAATTTATTGAATGCTTTGAAGTATTCAAGAACCGTGTGAATTAATTAAATGTTGATTTTCAAAAGCTTTTGGTAAGTCTCCTGCCAAAAGATTTTAAAGCAGATAAGAGAGAGATCTCTTGTAGTTTAGTAGCTGGTTAGGAAACAAAAACCAACATTTAGGAATCGTTTATCAGCTCTGGGATGGAACAAAGGGACTCCTGATCCCGTAGAGGATAGTTCAGAGTATTTATAAAGTACTCTTACAGGAAAAGGCTGAACATTAAGATGATGCACAAATGAATTTAGGGCAGTCAAACTGATCTGACTACTAGTGATGAAGGGGCTTGAAGATCTGATCCACCAGGAAAGGCTGAGGAAGCAGGGACATTTCAGCATGGAGAGGCTCAGGGAGGTATTATCTGTGTGTATAAACACCTGATGGGAGTAGTAAAGAAAACTGTGTCAGGCTGTTCTCTGCAGTGTGCGATGACAGGCCAAGATGCAATGGGTACAAAATGGAATGCAGGAAATTCTACTGAAGTGTGATCAAGTATTTGTTCACACTGAGGATGGCCAAACACTGGCAAAGATTCCCTAGTGGTGTCGAGCCTCCAATCTGGGAGATGCTCAGAGCATGACAGGACACGGGCCTAAGCAACCTGCTGTATCTGACCCTGCTGTGAGCAGGAGGTTCAGAAGAGCCTTCCTGCCTCAGCCGTGCTGCCAGCTTGTGAAATCCTGACTGCCACAAAGAACTATGAAGTACCGCATAATACTGAATTGCTGGGTGATGACAGGATGAATAGTATATATAGCTGCGTATTTACGGGAATGACATCCAAATCAACTGCTATCACTCCAAAGCAGGAAAAAGAAAAAGAAGAAAGCCCAGTAGTTTATTGTTGAAATTTCCCTGCAGAACATCTTTAATATTCGCCGCCAGTCATAAAAACCAATAAAATGTTACTGCTTAGCAGGGAAGAAAACAAGAAGGAAACATGAAGTGTCCCTCTTCCTTTGTAGACATGATTGGCTGAAGCTGTTGTGAATACTCAAATGAGTCTGGTAGAACTGGAAAAAACTGGGATATGGGGTGGCTTTGTGCAAGGTGGGGCTGATGAACAAAGGTTCTTCCGCTTGCAAACAGATGACTGGGGTATGATATCATACAGCTTTATACAATTATGTCTGGTATAGAAAAAAGGAATAAGAAGTGGTTATGCACTTTCTTATAAACAAAGTAACAAACATTCAACAATTAAAAACAAACAAACAAACAAAAATAACTATAGAACAACCTTTCTTATACAATTAAATGTCATTAAGTCATACAGCTCGTTGCCCCAGAACCCTCTGTAGAGCAAGTGCTTGAACATACTGAAAATGCAATTAGATGAAGAAGTGGAGAATAGGTTCACAAAGAGACTAGGTTTGATTCAGGAAACCTCGTAAGCTACTTTCATCTGGGAGGATGTATTAAAAAACCTTACCCTGCACTTGATGCTGTCTCTGAAACTTTTTCCTTAAGTGTTTGCTATGTGCTGCTGTTGGAAACAGGGCACTTGTCTGGATGTATCTTGGGCTTGATGAACAGGGGCGTTCTCATCTTGTCATTGCAAGTGCTGGGGCTGATGAAACCTGAGGAGATAATGGTAACTTATTTTCTGCTTGCAAACTGTCATCCTCCTCCTTACTCAGTTTTGCTTCTTTTCTAAACGGAATGCTTGCTGTGACATTTTTGCCTTTAACATCAAGAAGTCATGTATTCAATTGCAGCTGCTGTTCAGTGAATGGCAAAGGATTTGTATCCTTTGTATCACTTTCTCAGAGCCTTTTGATACCAGGACACATCCTTATACCTGAATAACAAATTGAAATATTGAATAACAAATGTATGACTTGGAAGTTTTACGGGTGAGACCTGAGATCTATATTCCTAAGCAGGATGTGTTTATAGAAGCACTGGTATATTTATTTAATTTTAAAAAGGCATTAAAACGTTTGTATTGAACTGTGTCCATGTTTCTCATCCTCAGCACTTTGGGGGATGATCATTCATCTTTCCAAGACACGCTGTATTTATCATGCAGTACCATACCATACCATACACACTGATAAAACCATAACCCTTATAACATGAGCTGGAATTTGTTTTTCTCTGAAGGCTTTGGGTGCCCTAGCAAGCCCTGTCTTTTGGCCTGTGCTCCACTTGTACCAGTTCCCTTTCAGTCATAATGAGGATTAGACTGCACTGAAGAGTCTCCTTAATTCAAATTCACAGCTGAAGCTGCTTCTGTATCTTGCACAACATCATGCACAAAGACACCTAACCATCACTTTACACATCTTCTTAATAACACGGTATATTAATATACAGACTTAATTACCATACTGCAAAGCTTTTCCTGGAAGTGTGCAAATGCATTAGAGTATATGGACACTGCTTCTAAACCTGGATCACTTGAAGAGATTAGTTAAGATCTTTGCATTGCGACTACTGCATCTGCAAGTCTACATCTCCCGCTCTCCCCTTCCTCAAGTATCATAGCAGAAGTGGAGAGTGCCATAGGGCAGGCTGCTAATTCTAAAAAGCTGTTTAGTTTTAGGGATAAAGTGGTGTATAATTATGGGTAACTAAGAGAAAGGGTTGCTGTCAGTTGAGAGCCACGCTGCCTCAGAGGGTGGCCTCAGCCTCCATGTGTCTCTGCACCACAGTGTCCTGGGCATTTTGGATCTTCTTGGTGTCTGTCTCAGGAACTTTATTTGCATTTTGGATCTGTGTTCATTTGCTGAAAGTTGTGACATTCTCCCTTTGCTAATCTGGCTTTTTGAAATTGTGCTTTTATTCTTTCCGAACAGCTGTAAGCACTACAGGCTGCATCATTGTTCAGAGAGTATGTTAAATTTCTTGCTAATGCCCTGTGGTGCATTGCCATGAAAGGTCAAGATGGCAAATTCCCATTTCTGTTAAAAGAATTGGAAAAAAAGCCTTCCTTTTTATCAGGATCAATTTTGTACATTAGTTATGAGTGTGATTAGTAATTATCCTTTTGGAGAGACTGTCATACTCAAAGGAATTAAGAATATTTTATAAAGAATGCTTATAAATGTATCAGAACTCCTTATCTGGTGATAGTGTGAGTGTTCTGCTAATGAACAGATTCATTTAGCCGTGCTAGGTTTCTAAGGACTGTGTTACTGCCATCCAATTCAAACTGAGCCGTGCTCTGTGACAGCTCTATTGAAGTCCCTGAAATAACTCTCAGAGTTAGAATCTGCTTAAACTGGTTGTGATGTCAGAGTCTGACCTTTAGGGTGAGATCCAAAGCCTCCTACTGCTGATAAGTATTTTCAGTTTACTTCTATGGTGTCTTTAGTTCAGTGCACTTTGGCTTGTGACACCTATGTAGATAAATGTTGAAGAGGGGAGTCCGTTTTTGACTAAAAGATGTATTTAAATTTATGCTTTATTTTATTTTATTTTATTTTATTTTATTTTATTTTATTTTATTTTATTTTATTTTTATTATTATTATTTATTTTTTTTTTCCAGTACGAGCCTTTATGCTTTACTAAGAACTACAATTTTTCATGCCGTTAATATGTTGCCTCGTTTTATATGGGTACATCCACTTTATGTTATTAGTTTTATTTTTTGACTCAATTGTAATCAGTGTTGTTTCTGAATCAGTTCTACCTGAACTTTTCACTGTTCTGTGAGACAGAGGAGGAAAACCTCATTGTTCATGGCATTGAACAGCTTACAGTTCTTGAGACAACTGCAATTTGTTATAGATATATTGCTGAGGACCTGATGACATTAAGAATTCCACCCTCATTTAACAAACTATTGCTCTCCTTAGTTTAGAGAACTGTACTCCTTCCTGTTTAGTGGGCTTGGAAGCTGAGTCTCTCAGTAATTCATCATCATCTAAAAGATATCCAAATTATGTTTGAGCTTTACAGACCTAAAACAATTTTGCTATCTTGGTGTCTTTACAAGTTATTTTTTTAATTATTTTTAATTTAGAATAATTAAAGTAGCGCTTAAGAGGAGGTTTCTGGTTTTCAAGCTCACAGTTCATTTTGCTTAGTGGATCCCATGAGGAAATACTCAAAGAGAAGCAGTACAATTATTTAGTCTCCCTTAATTCTTCCACCCATCCTTAGTAAGGGGACACTGATCACCTTAAGCAAACACAGAAGCGTAGATCTCTCTCGCAGTCTTATGGTATCTTTGTGATATATCTCTTTGAATTTTTTTGTGAGGACTTTGGTCATCTGTTCAGTCTCTCTTAGAGACTTTTCTTTGAAAGACCTTATTTCAAAAGCCCCTATAGCTGGAGCTATTTTGATTCTGTGATACTCAAGCTCCCAGAACCTAGTTTTCAAACTCTTTGTCGAATCAGGCTGGAAACAGACATTTGAAGTGACAGTTTAGCAAAATAATTATTTTATCCCAGTGGTCTATAATGAAAAACATGCAAATATGAATAAAATTAGCTCATTTGGAGGACGCTGAGCTTTAATGAATAACCATTTATATAACAGCAAAGTAATACAAATTAAAATCTGTTGTGAATACAAGCTCTCTTAAAAGAGCAAATTAAGTGAACATACTGAGGGTAAAGTCAAATCGAATCACTGAAGCCTTAATAAGCGTGTTCTCTGTGCAAGGAGAGCTGAATAAAAGAGAAATCACATCAGTCCTTCATGGAATTGGCACCAAAGTATGTTTGTTTTCAAAGCCAACAAGCTATCTAGTGTTATAACACACTGAGTTTGAGACTTTACTCTTGTAAATAACTTTGGGTGATATGATGAGGAAAACTGATCTCTTGCCCATCACCCATCTTCCCTGATTTCCTCAGACGTGGCAATTTTACTGGAGGGTTTGTTTGTTGACACTGCATCCCTTTGTAGAAATTAGCATCAAGCTGAACATTTCTGTTCTGTAAAATCCTGGATGTTCTATGGGGAAAAAAGCACAGAAGGACAGAAATACTGGAAACGTCTGCTTTGTTCTATTATTATCAAATATTATTATTATCAGTCAGTCTGAGTTATATAATTCCAGAGTTAATGTAATTTATAAAGAACAGTCGTAGGCCAGTCTGACCCTAGGTTTTATGTGATGTAATCTTCTCTTCAGTATCTGAAATGTTAAATGTTATTATTTTGGCTTCATATATTTAAATAGAAGTCTTCTTGCATATCAAGATTAAGATACAAATTCCTTCACTTGCCAGCGTTGCAAATCACTGTTTTTTTACTACTCGGGTACAGATGCACAGCAGAATCTCCATTCTCAAAGTAATGCTTTTGTCTATCTCCTCAAAGTGGCCAACTTGTCCCAAAAATCTCATTCCAGTGCTCTGTGCCTTCAGCTAGCATAACCAACGGATAGCACATGATCTGTCTCAAAGGGTCAGTCCCACTTTTGGAACGTTCTTTGTGAGATCATGTTAATGCAGATTAATAGATAAAATATTTTAATATAAAGCATGTTCTCACTTTCTAAATTTAGATGTAACAAGCACATACCAACTAATATGAGCAAGAGTTTGAGCTAGATGACCTATTTCATAGAATCAGAGAATCACAGAATCATAGAATGGCTTGGATTGGAAGGAGTCTCAAAGATCATCCAGTTCCAGCCCCTCTGCCACATGCAGGGTTGCCGACTGCCAAATCAGGCATCAGCTCAGGCTGTCTAGGACCCCATCCAACCTGACCTTGAGCACCTCCAGGGATGGGGCATCCACAATCCTTTCTATGCAGCCTGAACAGTGCATTATCACCCTCTCAGTGAAAAATCTGCCTCTGACATCTAACCTAAATCTCCCCTCTTTTAGTTAGAAACTATTTGCCCTTGTCCTGTGACTATCAGCCCATATAAAAAAGTTGATTTCCCCCTGCTTATTAGCTTCCTTTGAATACTGGAAGGCTGTGATGAGGTCAGCCCTGAGCCTGCCTTTCCAATCTTAACTGATTGTGTGACGCTGTGATTCTTTCCCTGCTGTGGATCTAACAGGAGAATGAGAGGACAATAATTGTATAATAATTGTAAAGGGTTACATTATAAGCAAAGGCTGTGCAGTAACCAGGGCAAAGTTTTACATAATCAGGAAAAAGAGAAGAAAACAACATGAAGTTCAAAATAGATATCAGTATTAGTATCCAATTTACATAAGAAATAATAATTAGATATTTTCATGCTTCATACTATGGAAAAAAATGTTTCTGGATTTAGAATCTGGATGTGATTTAACTCTCAGACTGATGTCCACATTCAGCTGGCCCATCCAGCAAGTGGTCATAGCTTGCATGAATAAATGAGATGAACAAGCAGAACTCATATGAACAGTGGGGTATTTGAAGACTTCTGCTGCTCTGACAATCATGAATCATGCATTTTCATTTAAAACTTTTCTGCTGGTTCTACACTGTGGTTAACCCACAACAATGGTCAGCATGCAATTATCTGTTCCTGGTTTGCATCACTAATTCTGTATTTTCTATATTGTGACAGCTGGAAACAACGAGAGAGAAGGCCAAGAAGCGGTGAGGAAAATAAAAGAAGAAACTTTGACTGGAAAAGGTAACACACCATATCGTTTTCTTTAGGGAACTTTTTATTCCTGTATCTTTGCTGAAGCATGTGTATATGTGTGCAATGGTTCTTTGTCTGGGCATAAGATCAGTCTACTAGTCATTTGTACTACAGAGAGGTTGACAGTAGGGAAAAGTGTGTTCTTTTTCATTGCTATCCTCACCTCTCATGGTGTGCATAATCCCGTAATAGGGGTGATTTTAGGGAAGATGTTTGTAAAAGAGCAGGGATGCCAAACTGTGTAATTTGGCATAGCGGGTTTATAATCCTTCACACACACACACACAAATGCCGTTTTCTTAAAAAGAGATGGACCTATGTTATCAGACCAAAATTCCTGTGTTTTTGTGGTTCTTCTGAATTTGTTGTAGTTTATTCTGATGAGAGATCACGTTGGGAGAGACTTAAGGAGAGCATAGCTTCATATCTGAGAAAAGATATATTGCAAAGTATCTGCTGTGCAATTATAACTTGCAATTTATCATGGAGGTTAGTACATCTAATATTTCCATCTCTTGGGTTCCTTGGGCGTAGTTCCTAATAGTGTGTGATGATTCATTGCTGCCACTTTGATGTATCATTTCTTGGCAAAATAATAGTGCAGTGCTGGTACTCCACCCAATTTAGTATCTTCATGACTTCTTCTGAGATCTGATTCTGTTTTTGTGCCACTAATAACTACTGTTATGATGATCAAAATAAGATAATTATTGTGTTAAAAAAAACACCCTTTCATTAAGATTTATCTTTTGACTTAAATGAATGTGCGCCAATGGTAGCCTCAGGATACATGTATGCTAGTTGAAAGCGTCATAAATTAAGGCACAGTCAGAAGGATGAAAGCAAAAAGGTAATTATTACATCATTTAAATATTTTGCTGGAAGTTTCTGTAAACAGACCAAAACCATTTGGAATTAATTATATCACGTGACCTGCATGAAGTTGAATAAACCGGGTTCTGCCTTGCTTTCTCACATTTCTGTAATAGATAGCAGATTTACCTGATTGTTTTGAAGAAAACGAGCATTAACCTTCTGTTAGAAATTTTGTCAGTATCTAGCTTGCAATTTGAGGAAGCTGAAACTGCATGTAACTTGGCTGAAGTTGTTCCCCATTATAATTACCATGACTGAGGCTTTACAATAGGATCAGGTTGTTTAGATGGAAGGAACCTACAAAGATCATAAGTGCAACTGCCCGACTGCTTCAGGGCTACGCAAAAGCTAAATGTATTACTAAAGGCATTATCCAAATACCTCTTTAACACTATGAAACTATGTATAGTTTCAGGCCTTGATATATTTGATCTAAAAACAAACTGGAAGACTATTGACTGTGCAGAATGTGTCTCTAATTGGGTGATATTTATATTTGCAAGTGTATTACACTATATAAAGGATTCATCCAAGTCTGGGAAGCAGTCCTGTGTTCTTGACGATCAGTGAGATTGCATGTTGTTGAAAGACATATGAAGGTATTTTACAGGCCTGAGCTGTGGGAACATGCCGCCTTTTCAAAGACAGCTGTTCAACATCATTTTAGTCACTGCATAAAAACATGATCAACTGCCTTGACTGTTTTTTTTTTCCTTATCTTTTTTGAGCATTTTTAGTACATAGCGTACAGGCTGCAAGTATATATGTAATACAGCTAAAGGGAGCAAGAGATCTTGTCCACTCCTTATTGACTCCCTGAATAGAGCACAGACATCACTAGAGACAGCTCTGGGAAAAGGCCATGCTTGTTGAATGCATGTAATTATAGTGTTATCAAAGGTGACACCATCCTTCTATTTCTTGCCCTACTGTCTGTCTGGAGCTCTGTCTGCTCTCTAAAGGTGAGTAATTTTACTTGACATAATTTGCACTCACTGCAATGACAAGTGAGATTCAAAGCATGTACATGAATGGTTCCTATGAAGCAGGCGATGAGCAGTAACAGAGGTTATACATTTTTGCAGCAGCTGAGAGAAAAATGAAGAGATGACTGTTAATATTATTGAGTAAGGGGAGGCAGGAAGCATGGTTTCCCATGCTGGAGGCATTGAAACTAGAGCCAGTGCCATGGAGATGGAAGAGTGTTGGAGAGGGAGGCAGTTCTGGTAGTTCCTCTATGAGGTGGCAATGCTAACAGGACATAGAAAATCTAAACAGTGTGTCATATCACCTCTTTCAAGCTACTACACCAGAAACCTCCTTGGTTCCTCATTCCTCATTCCTGCTGACTCCAGATTCTTCAGGTGCGCCTCTCAGTTTTGGGTCTCTGTGCTGAGTTACCTGTTTCTCAACATAATTATGAGGACTGAGGTAGGCAGAGGAGCAGGGGGGAGTAAAGCATGGATCCTGGGAGGCATGGTGGACCCGATTTGTTTGACCATCAGAGACTCCTCCAACATAAAGCAGCTGAAGCCATCAGATATCCAGAAGAGACCATGGAAAGTAAAGCATTGGCATGGAGGTTGTCACATTAGTACTATTTCCAACTGATTAAGGGCAACAGATTGCTACAATCTAAAAGGTAAAGCTGAGTGAAACCGGAGTGATGTGGGTATTAATCTTGTTTCCATTTGTTACATTGGGAACTTTTACTGTTAATAGTAGCAGTTATGTCTGGGAAAGTTCTTGATGGTCAGGAATCGCCGCAGAGATATTCTAATTATGTAGGTTTCAAACATACAAACAGGGTGTGGACTGTCTGTATTAGTGAGTTAGTTCAGACCAGGAGAGCACCTTTCAGGCAACACTTATTTCTTACTTGCTGAGCTCTCGTCTGCATAATGAAGGGTGCGACAGGCTGTGTATTATTCTTGCACAGAACTAATCTGGGTGGGAGATGAGCTGCAGCAGGTCAGCAAAATCAGAGTTTCTCTGAAATAAAAGTCCCAGTGACTTGTCAGGTCTCCAGCACAAAATGAACACTAGATTCGCTTTTGTTGATCAAAACTACCCATCAATGTAGCCATTATCACGGTTAATGTGATAATGGCTACATTAGCTCTGAACAAATCACACTGTCTTACAGGATTTGGAAATTTCTTTGATAACTGTATCTCTAAATGATACCAGAAAAAAACCCACCACCATTCAGTGTACCTAAATAGAGTGTATCTGCCACCTCTGCAAATGAAAGCTGGGTTTAGCCTGATGATTACAAACATACAAATACTGGAAACTAATATATAAACATGAATGAAAGCTTTATGCATTCCAGCATAAGTTCAGCAATTAGCAAAAGTTTATGCATAAATATCACTTAGCATAGTACCAAGGAAATGCTCTCACAACAGCTGTGTAGGAGCTGGAGCTGCAGCTAGACTCAAAGGAAAAGAAATTGAAAGTCAGTTAGAAAATGGGGTGTAAAAGTCCTATTAAGCACAGACCTCTTCAAAAGGAGAGGCCTGTGTTTAATCTCACCCAACATTTCTGTGGCTATTCAAATAAAACCACAATTATAAAACTAAGCACTAAATTTACAGCATTCATGAGCCTTCCATTTGAAGCTAGTGAGAAAGGAAGAGGAGACTTTCTCACTCAGAGTCAAAGGAATGCAGAGGTTAGCATAGAGGCAACCAAATTGTGTCATTCACAGTCTGACCCACATCAAGGCAGCGTGGGCCAGGCAGTAGGTGGAATGATATCACCTTGAAAATGCTGCAATTTGCAGGCATTCAATGGGCCTGGCCTTTTCCCAAAGCTTTCTCTGGGGGATGTCTGCACTATGTATGGCAAAGACAGGGAATAAGGAGAGGACAAGATCTCTTGCTCTCTTTTAGTATATAACCTTCTAATGAGCAAGGAAACCTTTCTTATTATCAGGGATCTGAGAACAAAGAGCTGCCCAAAAGGGGAGCGGGTCATCTAGTCAATAGGTGCCAAGCATAATTGCAGAATTCCTCATGGGTAGTTGCTCCACTGAGGCTTCCTTGTACGTGAAGTACCATTTTTAACAAAGCCGCACATCTTTTTATATCTATTTGTTGTTGGCTTTCCCTGCAGGGCAAATGAAGTCAAGTGAGGTGTTTAGAGCTTTTGGACTTCCAAAATTTTAGATTTGTTTTTGTCCAAACTTTTAGATTTAGGGTTGTTTGTTGTGGTTTTTTTTTGTTTGTTTGTTTTGTTGTTTTTGTTTTTTTTTTCATTGCATGGGCCAGGACTGTGTAACGATGTCACTGTGGAAGAGTTCATTCAGCTGGTGAAAATGAGTAGAAGATATCTGTGGTTGACATATGTTATATATCTTGAGGTATGCATAAGCTTGTGTGATTTATGCTTGCTCATATCCAATTTGTTAACAGTGGTGTAGGAGTTAGTAAAAGTGTGGTATGCCGTGTTCATGGCAATATCTGATGTGGCTGCTCTGTCCCTTCTTCCAAATCCGTCCTTTGATGTATTGTTTTTCTTCTACTGCCAATGCTGAAAGACCTGTAGGGATGTTTTAAACTGATTTTTAGCAACAGCAGTAACAACTTTCATCTACATGTTTTCTTTTTTCCTGCTGCTGTATTTTCATCAGTACTTAGTGTTGTCAGGTCAAGGTTTGCCCATGTTACAGTTGTATGACTGAACTCTGGGCTCTTGGATGTATCTTGAAAGACAGGGTGATGATATGAGAGCGGACTAAAGAAGTCTTTATCTGACAGTGTGTCACTTTGCAGAGACCTGTATGGAACTACAGAGCACTTCTGTCTTGTCACTTGAAGAATCTTGCCTAAGGATCAAGAGTGGTTTTCTTCCTATGGGCTAGTATAAGATTATATCAAGTATATTCAAGCTATATGAAAATACCTAAATCTTGAATAGTATTCTATGTGTTAAGTTTAATCTAAGTCTTCAAGGACTGGGTCCTCCATGTGCATGAGGGACAGAAGACCCTGTGCTAGTGTCAGATAAAGTAATACAGAGAATAAGAATTTCTCTGTGCTCATACTGCTTACATCCTTTACCCAGTGAAGAAGGTAACTCTTTGCTCTGTATTAATCCATAAGAAGGTATCTCCAAAGCCCTTTGATAAAACCATCTAGGTGAGTAGTTCACAAATCAATTGTCAATCTTTTCTGTTTGCTTTACATAATACTTCAGTGCAAAACCATTGCCTGTTTGCTCCTGTCTTTTTTGTTCTGTTGACCTCAAACATAACATGTTAGAAGATTTTTCAGCTCAGTGTTTACTGATATTTAAAATTATAGAGGATCTCCTACTTTTGGTGATTCATGAGGCATCTTAGAATATGAGTTGTCATGTTAACAGGGTGGTAATTCAGACATTAATGACAATACAAATATGGTTAAAAAAAAGTAAAAATGAGCTGAAGATCTCATTAGTGTGATGAAGATAACGTATTTCAAATATAAAATGTATTCACAATGCAGACATAAGCTCTGCCTGTTGGCTTCCTAAATTCCCATTTCTAGTGGAAGTATGAAACACATTTCATTAACAGGCTCAGCCACTGGGAAACATGATTTTCTCTTATTTAAATTATTTCTAATTGAAATTTAGAGACAAAGAAGTGCACAGGTGTCGCTGTAGGCAGAATAGCAAAATACTTTCAGCTGTTTTGAAAAGATTTTCTGACTATAAATCACCTAAGCTTTGTGTGACTAATGGGACCAGAGTTCTGAGGTTAGAGTTTTGCTGATTATGCTGTCTTACTGAATGGAAAGGTAGAGAAAAGGGATTTAAAAATGAAATTACCTCTGCAAAGCCTGAAAATACTTCCATTTCACCCTTCATCATGATTTTGATCTTTTTTTTTATGTAACTAGAGTCATGGTGCCAAGCAGTGGCCTGATAGAGGTGCTCCTGGGTTTGACACCAGCCATTACATGCCATTATTTTTTCAGTCACAAGCAGTAGTTACAGGCAGGTTCTGTATTTCCAGACCTTGTCTCAGTCCTTGAGAAAGCTGCCAAAGAATGCTGAAAGATAAAGACAAGAAAAAAGCAATTTGTTTTCTCTCTGGAATGCTTTCATATCTCTTCTCCAGGATCTACTTTATATAATCCTATCTTCCACAGGCTATATGTAGGACTTCGGAAGTTAATTTGCTTATAGAAAGTAGAATATTTTCTGTGCAAATACCATCAGCTTCTGTACAAGGGATCCACCTGTCAGACATGTGGAGAACTTGTGGCTTGAAGTAAACACTGGCGAATCAGTGCTATATTTGAAGCACTTATGGGCTGTACACATAACGTTCCAAGGGTGAACTGAATGTAAATCAGCAGACTTGAGTATGCAGACAGTGCTGGTGTTTCATTGCTTTGAATAGGGGTTTCTTGTACTGAAATGGGTTGTGAGCTCAGTTTGTATTGAGGCCCCAATGGAAGGTCATACAGGTGGCTGACTGAGGGCCTGGAGCACCTCTTCTGTCAGGGGAGGCTGAGAGAGCTGGAAACCTTCTGCCTGGAGGAGAGTGGGCTCAGGAGGACCTATCTGTGTGTATTCATACCCCATGGAGGAATTAAGGAGGATGAAGCTTCTCAGTGGTGCTCTGTGAGTCTGAAAAATTGTAGCAGCCAGAAACACGTGAAGCCCTGTCTGCTGGCTACCATTCTTTGCCTTCTATCTTTGTGGAATATAGCATTGTGCGTAATGCCTCGACTACAAGAATGGGAACTGATGTCCATTCCTAGAGCACAAACTCATCCAGGAATTACATCAGTCTGCATGCAGTGCCCATAATAAGACTCTTAGTCACAAATAATAGAAAGAACAGCAATACAGCGGCTGTAATGGAGTCTCAGAAAATAGGTATTTGAGAAAAAACATCCAAACAAACAAACAAACAAAAAACCAACAAAACAACCCACTATCCAAGCAGATAAAATATTATAACAGTGTGTGTGAAAAAAAACTGGAAACACTGCCCATACATCTAGAACAGCTTGCCTTTTTTGTGTTCAAGATTACAAGACGTGTGACATCTCTGCCACGTTTTCACAGAATGGGAATTAGCATGCCCATGTACTTCAAAATGCTTCTCAGGCTGATTAAAGGCTGGAATGAAACATGTAGCGCCAGGGCACTTTTATAGTCTTTTCTGCTACTTTGTGCTATAAAGTCTTGCTTGTAAGAGAAATCTTCCTCGGGAGATGGATAAACACTTGAATTAATAAAAGCACGTAATATGAGAATCATTAGATGTCTGATAATCATGCCTGGATTTGGATTTCAAATTGAGGAGGTATTTCTCTGCCACAAGATGTGAAATGTTACCAACATCTGATTAATTTCCCCAAGATAATTACTGGCTGTGTGTAAGTCCTTGTATTTTTATTTTTTAACATTATTTCTGATACAGTCTTCTCTTACATACATTACATTTGTTTTCAGTCTGGTTAGGAGTAGCTCTTCACAACTAATATGACTTGCGGAAACAAAGCAAATCAAATAATCTTTCCAACATTTAGTTCAACCTATGAGAAAGATAAACCTTGTCATTGTTTTGCCTTCCAAGCATGGAGAATCTTTGGGCCTATGGTAGGAGAGATCTCCATGGCTCTGGGCAGGACTATGCTCACATACTTTCTCTTTCTTTAATGGTTTTCAGCTACTAAACTTCCTGGAACATGGATCTCATTTCAACAGGGTGGTTTCTTTTTACGGCAGCATATCAGGGGAAAAAAAACACATATGTACTGCAGGAGAGGAGAGTGAAAATAAAAGATAAAAAGCAATTCCTCCTGTTCACAACTGTCATAGGAGTTGGTGGCTTTAGAAGTAAAGGTGTGTGAAATGTTCAATTTCTGACCCAAAATTGTGCCAGATCGCTCCTAGGTAGTATTTTACAATTCAAAGTCTGTCAATGCTTGCAAAAAAGTCTGTGGCTCTAATTGGAACCAATTTTAATGACATTATGTCCCAAAGATGTTATCTGTTTTGATGGGAGCATTTATTGTGGAAAGAGAAAACATTTTGGCCCTTGTTTCTGCAAGATAAGGGAAGGAAATGGGAGAGAAAAGTGCCCCTGCCAAGAAGGAGGGATTAACTTGAAGCATGATATTTTGTGATTGGCTCAATCTAGAGCAAATGGTTTTCATTCCAATTCTTTCTGGGTTTTTACGTTCACACTAGTGTACTATTAAAAGACAATCGTTGCCTTCTGGAATTGATTTGCTGCTGCTTATCAGTGTTTAGTGTTGATTACCAAATGCATACTGTACTGCAATTATTACTATTAAGTTTTGTAAACAGAATTTTGCAAAGCTTTTGTTAAAAACAAACAAGCTTTTGTTTTAAGGCAGCCACAAATAGGATGTTTCCTGTGGATAAGACTGGCATATTTTAGCAATATGCCATATTTTCTGTCTTTGAGATGATGCAAAATTAATTGTTTGTTGCCAAAATAAAAGAAGCCTTCAAGTGGGATTTCTTCCTGAGTGCAGAAGGCAGTGCAAGCCCCAAGTGCCGCTATGAGCTTATGCATTGAAACGACAGGCCAGAAAGAGATGCCAGAGAATCTTATTTGATGTTGAAATGGTGCATCTTATAAAGCCACTGCATCAAGTAGTTCTCTTTGAAAGTCTTGCTTAGGTTAAGGTGATCTCAAATGGCTAGATAAAGACTAGGGTCTTAAAAGATGCATGAAGTGATTTTTTAGTCCGTAATTGTCATCTGTTTGTTACCGTGACAACTACTGGTGCTATATAACTACACTGCATTTGCTTCTCCAGATACCCCTTCAGCCAGCCCAGCAGAGTATAGATTTTTCCCTTTTTTGCTTGGATTGTAACACTGAACACATGCTGTTCAGAAAGCAGCATCTTTTCTTACGTGTCTTCTTAGCAGGATAAAACACTACATTTGCCTTTGCTTGTACAGGAGAACAATGTGACAGCGATCACATATCATCCAATCATCTGCTGAACAGGGACTTTTTGTACGTGTGTTCATATTAACCAACATGTGTATATCTGTAGGTTAAATCTGAATAAATCCTGAGATGCAGGTAACTAAACTGGCATCACTGAGTGAATAATTCTGTCTTTTTCCCCTTTGAGGAACAGAATGTGTGGCTTGCATTGGAGGAAGGGCTCAGGACGCAGCACTCACATTTGCTGTGTGCTGTGGAGCACAGCTGCTGGTATTTTTCTTCATCTCAATGCAGGGAAAAGTGCCGAGGGGCAGCGGAGAAGTTAAGTTCAGGTTTGTATTTGTCAGTGGGAATTTGAGCCCCAAAGGGAGTGCTCTCACTCTTACTGAAGCTTATTGTTTGTACAGGATGAGTGTCATTTAAGTGGGATTCTGTGGGTGTCTGTGGTAGAGGTTGCCTTCTTAAGTGCTTTTCCTTTTAGCTGCAGAAGATCTCATCAAGCTCAACTGCCAGCATTAAAATCAACTTCACAAGAGTAGGCCAACTTCACAAATCTAGAGCCAGTATGCTGCGATCTCTTAAGCATAAATTTACCTTATTTTTTGAAGATAACATTTTGCAATATTTGTACACATTGAAAACCCACACTTTTGTGCCACCAAAGACTCTGCATGTAGGCTGTTCTCAGAGGCTGGAAATGAAGGGTCTGACCAGTGCTTCAGTCAGCAGAGAGCTACAGCCAGCCTGATGTGCAGGGTTTGGTACGGCAGCAGAACTAGGCCAGGACAGCAATTAATTAGTTTCCTACAGCCCACGGCAAGAAGCATGTGCCATAGGGAGCCAGGGCTCAGGGTGACATGATGACTTGCAGGGGACAGTTGTGTAAGGAGTAGGTCAGAGACAAAAGGGAAGACAGCAGTTGTGGGTCTGTCCCTGTGTGCAGCTTGGTCCGCTGTCTGCATATCCTCCACAGCCCAGTAGCCGCTATCTTGTGCAGCCCTTTGGGGAATGTGCTGATCCTATGGGTGGGCTTCATGGCCCCACTGCCCTAGCTGGCATCAAATGAGCCCAGGTTAGAATGGGACTTTTAAAAACACAACATCTTCTAGTAGTTAAAGGGGACATAATTAATGTTTCTGTTCTTTTTAGCACCAAGTAAGATTATGTGTAACTGATGGTATAAGGAGAATTAAGTCTCAATGGGTTTGCATGCATTTACAAGTAATTAACAATAAATTGTTATCTGACTTTAAAAATAGACCTTTTATTTGACCCTTTATGGTTTTAAAATGTCTTTGTTTTGCAGATTATTTTCAGGTTATCATTAGTCTATATAGTTTACTATTTGAATAAAATAAAAATCAGCATCCTGCTATGAAAAGGAAGATATAATACACTCTCAAAGAACAGATGGATGTGGCAGGTATAATAGAAGAAAACAAGGGAAAAAAAGGAACACAAAGAGAACAGAATGACAGGAGGAAACAAAACACAATGCAAATTCTGCATTCTGTATTCCGTTTTCTTTCTGAATGGCCATGTTTTTAAAATGGATGGTTATATTTAAACTGGAACAGACATTTAAGACACTGAATCCAAATTAATAAGGTCAACAAAGCTGAGAGATGCTAAAGGGAGAGAGAACAGCAGGGCTAGAGAGAAAAGCAGCACAAAGAGTAGAAAAGGACTGAGAATCACCTGAACAGTGTGATAAAGAACCTGGAAAGAAGTTGCAGCCACTTGAGTCTGGGGACGTATGTGATTTTGTTCAGAAAATATGAGGTGCAGTGTCTGGTTTGTTGTTTACCGTATATGCTAATCAGACTGAAAGTAGATGAGTCCCTGAGGAAACAACTGGAGTCACTTCACACTTCAGGACTTAGTTGTTCAGTGTTGTATTCATCTCGCTAAAACAGTGGAAAAACTCTCAAACAATCATGTCTCTGTTAACAGTACCAGAGCTTTTTGAGCCATGCTAATTTGCAGTGCACAAGCATTGCAACAAAGAGCTGGACTAGAAAAAAAAATACGAAAGGCTGATGCTTTGCTTTAAGTCTCATTTATATTCTCCAGACAGTATTTAACAAGGTATTGGCTTTGCTTTAGCCCTCAGCTTACATGCTTTCCCATACCCTTCCATCAAGGAAAATTGCTTTATTTTCCTTTCTCTTCTGTGTACATAACTTTTCTAATCTTCTCTGAAGGTCTTCCAAATCGTTTAGTGTTCCTGGCATAATTGCATTTTCATCTCTCTCTCTCTCTCACCTTCTCCCTTTTTTATCTTCTCCCCACCTTTTCCTCTGATCTTTATTCCTCCTCTCCTTTCCCCCCAGTCTCTCCTTCTTCCTCTTTTTCTTAAGAAAGAGAAATACATCTTTGTACCACACAACTTGCTGGTTCATATTCTGCCTAACATGGAATTTGCTAGCAATTGCTTCACATTGTCTGGTTTGCATACTGTGGTAAGTATCAATGGGAATAGCCTGTGCTTTTATTGTACCTTTATATTTTCAGTTTAAAAATTGATCTCAGGTTAATGGTGCTTGCATGGTCAGAAAAGCTGGTTATTTTTAAAGAAAGTGTGATTTGCTAGTTTACACTTTTCATCTAATACGTTAAGCTTATTTTGTTTCTCTTTGCTGGTCTCTGAGGGGGAGATGTAAACCTTTTGCCCAACCAGGAGAAACAAACTTCTTCATTGATTTTAAGGGGACTGGAAGAGTACACACTGATGATCTGTATTGCATGATATCTTTTCTCTGGAAACTCTTCTGTTAAATTAGTCTCAAAGCTGTCAAATTAAAAAAACACTAAGTAAAAGTGACATGTTAGAACCAGTGGCTGTTAGTGTCCTAAGAAGAGGTATCATGCTAGCCTGGGGAAAAGCCTAAAAGATATCTTCCATTATTATTCAACTGCAAGCCAGAAAAAGAATGTCTGAATCATTAAGCTAATATTAATGGAATGGAAGGAAATAGCATCTTCCCGCCCCCTGTCCCTGTGTCTCCCTGGCTTCTCTCTTCCCACTGAACCATCCCTCCATCCTTTCTCTAAACCTTTCTTCTTAAGTCCCAATTCGATGTGTTTTGAACTGTTGGCTTCCAAGGAAGTAGCCAAAGTATGGCAGTTTGTTCCCCAAATCCAGCTGGATGGATCTGTTAATGATAATAAAGGCCATTTACTTTGGTACGGGGTCTTCCAGTTGTCAGAAAAGCTGAAGCGTCTTAAAAGAAAAGAGGGGACACAAGGTTTGCTCAAGAGAGCATGAGCCACAGAGGGCAATCATGGCTCCGTGCCATGGTGTGGAGACACAGCCCTTCATCATACTGCCAAGATCTGGAGGCTCACAGTACCTCAGTGTATTTGGTAAGACGAGAACTTGAAAGGAATTACAGATTACCACTACTGAAGGTTTAAAGCTCTGTTCATTCTTTTTTTTCCCTTTTCTGTGGCAAATGCTGGTGTACACATTTGAAGTGCTTGTATCAGCACATATTGACCCAGTTCTCAAGCATTATTAAAATCCTGGAAGTTATTTTAGTGGTTTTATGTTCAAGTGGAACATGAACAACAAGCAGGTAGAAACCTGTGAAGCCACATTGGAGCATTAGGAAAATAGAGAAAAAAGCATTAATGTTATCATTCCTTTCTTGACATTATTTTTTCAGTTATCCCTCTCTATTAGGGACCCAGAAAGTCAAGAAGTCCTCCTCCTTATAAAGTGAGCACTAAAGAAAGCTAAGCATAATAATATGGTCGTAACAGAACTTGGTATTTACTCAACTCTAAGAAGAAATGTCAAAGATTCTACATCTAACAGTCTGAATAATTACATTCAGCAAACATGAATTGCAAAGCTACTTGATTATTCCATCTAAATGTTTCCAGCCTTTCTGGAGTATCATAGCCTTCTCAATGAATCTGGGGGCTCTAATTCTATCAGCTCTAGAAAACAGTGGCAAAACTTCAATTGCTTTGAACAGAACCAGAGATTCAACCTCTTAATTTTGAACGATACCACGTATTTCTGTTGTATGTTGGTTTTGTTTTTGTTTTAGTGTACTATCATAATTAGAGGCTTGCCCCAGCCTTACTAGTGTAGGGTCAGTTCCAGCAATTCACCAAGGCAATTACTCTGAGGTGTCCCAGCTGAGGTGTCCAAGGAAGGCCAATACATCTTCTCCAGTAGGCTTTCCATTTGTGCCCAGAGGTATAGAGTCCCAGGGCCATTCAGATCTGAATCACAGTCGGTGCACATGTCGATGCCATCTCCATCCATGTATGTGCTTAACTCCTATAAAAAACACACCAACTAAATGTCTTTATTTCTTCAGTCATTAGGATCTCTAAATGAGTTACACATTCTAAAATATGTACCTCTTCATGTTTTTATTTTCAGTGAATTTATGGTTATTTGCAAGGATTTTTTGAAGGCTTTAAGCCCTTATTTAGCCTGTATATCTCTATGAGGTGCTCTGATTTCTATATATGCTAGGGTTCATATATGCTAATCTGTTTTACTGCTTAGAGAACATACAGCACTGGGCTTCAGTTTTTAGGGAGAATAGGCTGTAAAGGTTGGTCATTAACTGAATTTAGTCATCTTTTGTCTTCATGTTGCCTGACACAGAACTTGAATCTCTCTATCTCGAAATGGCATAAGCCCAGTGACACTCCTAACATGATTACTCTAAATTGCATTTTCCTGTATAAGGGGGTGAATTCAAGCAAAAATTATCTCAATAACTGCTGTTAGCTTTTTTTGCATGGCAGCTACAGACAACAAATGAGAGTTCTTAAGTGCTTTATACTATATCCCCCTCTCCTCAGTCCAAGACACTTTACAGTTCTTTCTATAATGAGCTTCTTGTTTTAGAGAGGTCACATTCATCCAGAATGTTTATTTTCTTTCGCTCTTGTGTTACACTTTGCACTTATCTGTAATCATTCCTCTGTTAAGTGTTGCCTAATTGCACACTTTTGCTTGCTCTTTCGGGAAATTCCTAATGATCCTCCCAAGCCTCGGATAAACTAAATATTTCTGTATTGTCAGCAGCTTTCACCACCTGTCTACTCAGCCTGTTTCACAGAAAAAAATCATAGCACCTGGCACCTACCAGTTGTTTGGGTACAAAGCAAAGGAACCACTACATTTCTCCTGAGAGTTGGTAGTATGTGGAGGCAATGGCTCTGCTCCTGATGAACAATGCCATCAGTTGGCCTCTAGGTCGGGGGCACAGGAAAGGGTTCTCCACAGGGCCCAAACAAATCCAGTGTTGAAAATCTGAGCTCTTTTCAGCAGTGTGTAAGCAGAACAGTAAATGCTGAAATATGACAAACAAGCGTGACTCAGAAGTGATCAGTGCTTTTGCCTGAGACCAACCATCCTGTGGTAACAATTGAACTGAACCTAACAAAGCAGAAAAGTGAAACTTGCTGGTTGCAAAAGCAAGGAGCTGGGGGCATTAAGAACGCAGGTGGATGCTGCTGTTGTGTAGTATATTTGGATGCAGGATATTTTATTCAGAAGGCTTCCTATGCATTACTTACGTCAGCATGCATGTGTCTTAATTCCACTGAGAGGATGGTAGAGCACGCAGTTAGCTGCAGAGCAGGCAGGTGTTGTAGCAAGGCAGAGAATGGGAAAGCTGTATTGTGTAATTATCAGCTTTAGGAAGCGAATCTAAGTAAATGCCTTGGTATGTAGGAGAAAATATGAATTAACTAGAGTGTGCTTTTCTCTTTTTTATTAGAGTAAGTGAAGGAGTCAAGGAATTGTGAGTTGCCAGAAAGAACATCTGAAATCCTTTGTAAATGTATTTGTGAATACTGTTAGCTCTATCTCCAGCCTAGATGCAGTGAGCTGAACATGATACGTATACCCATGAGCATGCAGTGTTAGATAAATTCAAGATTTATGAGTTGCTCTTTGATGCAGTGTTGTTTCAAGAAGCAGTGTGAAGTTTTGAGGAGCAGTAATGATGAAAGGTCTAGCAACAGCTGCGGGATGCCAACTGCAGCTGGAGCGATGCTGTTTCCACAGGGCATATTAACTGGATAGTCATGATCCCTCACATTTTTAATGTAATAGATAAATAGTAATCACAGAATCACAGAATTATCAAGGTTGGAAAAGACCTAGAATATCATCTAGTCCAACCAAATCTGTATTCTGTATTGAAGATCTATAATCTGTATTGAAACCCCATATGAAGCCTCAAGAGTGGTTTAAATTGTTGATTAAAGGTCACTTGCTGTGTCCTGGTGCATTTTGTGAAAGTATCAGGAAGGGGAGAAGGGCGGATGAAATGTAGAACTGTTTCTGAAGATAAGTGAAGGTTGGACTTGTTGATTACAGTTATTTCAGTGTCTTAATTAATGAGTCTGCTCTGTTTTTTGTGTTTGTTTTTTAAATATTATTTATTGTACCAGTGAACATCTGAAAGCTTCAATTCACTAAGTGATTCAGGCAGAACTATTAAAGCAAGATTTGTTTCAGAATTAATCTTCCACAAACTGAAAATAAAGATTCACAAAATAAGTAATATTTGGTTTCTTCGGCATGTTGAAAACCAGCTCATCTACGGGAATTCATCTTCAGCTTTTCCAAATTCAGTTCCAGCAATCTTATGTATTTATTTACCTGTTTTAAGAACTGACAGGGATAAAAGAGAAAAAAATGAGTTGTTTCTGAGCTGATATGATCTTAATTGAGAGTACCTGGCTCTCACATTATCAATGATCGCTTATATTTTGTTTTCTGTATTATATCAGGGGATGTATAAGGAATATGCAATAATCCCCTGTGGCAATATCTAGCAAAAGGAGCTGAGACAGCCCAGGTGTTTTAAAGCAGTGGTTTGAAAAAGCTCCAAAATTATATGTGGTTTTGGAAACTTTGAAGGAGGCAGAGGACAGCTTTCCAAGCACCTGGATTCCCTGATCCACCTGTAGGACATAGCTCCTGCCTAAGATGTTGCAGAGCATTAATTGTATTTTCCATGCTTGAATAATACCTATTTTGTTTGTTATGCAGCTTCAAAACAAAGATAGTGGTGTTCCTGTGCAGAACCTGTGTCCCAGAAAACATATTCTTCCCTGCCTTTTTTCCTATAGATTTGCAGAAAGGCTTTGAAAGGCAGGAGTCTGGAGGTAATGGGAAATAAGATCCTTTAACATGCATTACAACTTCCATATCCTTAGATATACTCCCCCCAATGCCATACACAGAGGAAAAGACACAGATGCTTAGCTAAAGCAATCATTTTATTTCTAATGAAAATGTGGTTTCCAAGTAGAGCCTTTCAGACTGTGCAGTAGTAATAGCTCAGATGTAAGCGAGATTTAAAAAAAATGTGATAACAGAAATGGAGATTTGGTTATGTTTTTTCTACTTTCCCACTTATCAATATCTAACAGAGCCATGACAGAGGGAGATACATATTGTAGAGGTTTGTATATGGTATCTCATCCACCCATCTTAACGCTGCCTCCTTGCTTGTGTGGCCAGCTGTAGTGTTGGTTGGGTGCTCCAGGTTCTTCACCCAAGCACCTTCACTAGAGAAAGGAAAGAGATCAGAACATCAAAAGAACAATTTTCTTCACCTCAGACACCTGCTTTAAGGAGGGCAGTGTAAGTGACTAGCTGAAACTAGGCAGGTGAGATTTAGACAGCTGTAGGTGACTAATGTCACTCCTGTTCTCCTTCTGTTCCTTTGGTGCATTGCATAATTCATTTCTTTGGAGGGAAGACAAGTGTTGGAATTAGTGAAGCAACAATTTAAAGGCTGTCAGAAATGTACATTGAAGTATTTCAATTTGCTGAACAGTAGTTTGGGTCTGTAGTATAAATGCTCTTTTATTATTCTTATCATTATTATTTTCTTGAGATGAGGGAGCAAGTAACAAACATTATCCCTACTGCTACTGGACGAGCTCAAGTGATAGGTTTATTATGGCAGCTGGCCTCAGTCCAGCAGAGCCATTAGCCATGGTACCAGTCACAAAAAGAAATCCACTGAACTCCCCCTTCTTTTCTTTTTGAGGCATTGATCCTGTGTTTTGATCCATTAAGCCCATTGTGCTGGAAGAGCTAGAAGATCCACAAGAGAAAAATCCCAATGTGGTTCAATGTTCTGTTAAACCATCACCCGTTTCCCTGCCCAGAAAAAAAAGCAAACCAACCAGGCAAACATTTTCCCATCCCAGACCTAAAGAATTTTCCCATTCAGTGTTTTTTGTTATGTTACACAGCAGTCCCCATTCGTTCATCTTTTTGTCAGGGCTGAGGTGAAACTCCCAGAGACTTGGACCTGTCTGCCTGGACTAGCACAGACATCACTCATGAGAAGAGAGAGCAGTTTCCTCTGGTGGTAACACTGTTGGATCCTCCAGAATGAGACTAATATTTGCCGAAGTCACAGAAGGGCAGGCTCAATGTTTATTCATCCTAAGATTATTTCTTCTTTTTTTTTAGCATTTGGTTTACTTTGTGGTAGTGAGGGGGAGGACTTGGGGTACTGAAAGCAGCAATAAAGGGCATGAAATCAGTTTTGCAGTTTATGGAATACATAGTATAGGTAAGTATCCATCATAATTTTTCCATTGCTTTGACAGATTTAAATCTCTATACCAAGAACAAATTAGTTTTTATTTTGTTTGTTTGGCTGTTTGTTTCTGAGGGTACTGAAATTACGCATTTTATACTTTTATTTCGGTCTGGAAACCTCTTTTAATTCCCTCATGGACTTATGAATTAGGCCAGTGAAGCACACCCCCCCTTTTCCTTTCCTCCTCTCTCCTCCCCTTCATCAGGTAATGATGTAGGAGTTAAGAACTGCACTGAAGCTCTAAAGTTTTAGGCTTAATTGTTGCTTCAAGGCCAGGTGTGTAAATGTTTGCTTAATCTATGGGCCTAGTTAAATCTTTGGGCTCATAGTCTGCCTTGTAGTTGTGTTAAATAGCAACTATGCATCAGGTATGAGGTACTATTCAGTATGGAATTGTGGAGAAATACTTGTAGGTAAACTGAAGAGAGAAGAGAAGAGAAGAGAAGAGAAGAGAAGAGAAGAGAAGAGAAGAGAAGAGAAGAGAAGAGAAGAGAAGAGAAGAGAAGAGAAGAGAAGAGAAGAGAAGAGAAGAGAAGAGAAGAGAAGAGAAGAGAAGAGAAGAGAAGAGAAGAGAAGAGAAGAGAAGAGGGGAAGGGAAGGGAAGGGAAGGGAAGGGAAGGGAAGGGAAGGGAAGGGAAGGGAAGGGAAGGGAAGGGAAGGGAAGGGAAGGGAAGGGAAGGGAAGGGAAGGGAAGGGAAGGGAAGGGAAGGGAAGGGAAGGGAAGGGAAGGGAAGGGAAGGGAAGGGAAGGGAAGGGGCAGTGGAGTATTCCATACTGCCTCAGGAAGTAGTCCTGACCTCTATGAAGGACTGCAGGGATGCTGGTCATGGCTTCATGATCAAGGCTGAATTCAGAAAGGTACTCCTAGTGCACACATCCAGTCTCGATGGCTGTATATTTTAGGTACAGCTAATTTCCAGAAATGTAATGTTCGGTGTTCAGTGAGTTGTCTGGTGCCAACACAAAGCCCAAGTATTAATCTTCCAAACATCAGTTCTATTTGTTGTAGAGAGATTGTCTGTCTGTAGTGACTGGTGAGCTGTGTGTGAGCAGCATCCATACAATGTGGATGTGCTTTACAGCTCTCTCAGTCTGTTTCATGAGGATGTTCCAGTCTCATAGCAGTGCAATCTGCCCCTTCTCTGCAAGCAGAGGGCCTGTTTAAGAAATGTTTCTTTCCATGCAAAGGTCGTAGTATGCCACCACCACAGACATTGCTTCCGTTTGTGAGCAGTGCAGCTGAAACCATTTTTAAGCCAGACAGAAAAAATAATCCCTTGCACTGGGAAGAGCACTTCAGAATGATCCAGATTGCCTCAACCTAGCCCCCTGGGACTAGGCATGCAGTGAGATGCTATTTGCTCTGAATAGGAATGACAAAATCTGGCCCAAAGCTAGTTCCCCATAAATGCAAATGTAGAAACTGCCACAGAGACAGATGCAGGATACAGACATCTCTTTCTCCATCCATGATCTTTCCCCACAAGGTCTCCTGCAGCGAACGACTGCCACAGTTCAGAGCTTCATTATCGTCATGGAGTGACTAAGGGGACACATTGCTGACCTAGCTCAGAAGAGCAGGCAGGCAATTTGCTTCTATAAAATTACAGTTACTAAAGCTTTCGGGAGTTTGTGTCAGACATATCTGAATCACTCCTATCTGAAATGCTCTCCGTCATGGAAGGACGACGGGGGTCACATGAGGATGAGCAGATATCGAGATGTATGGAGTAACCCTGGATGAGGTGCATAAGCCATGCAAAGCCGCTGTCAGCAGCTCTGTGCAGTGATCTGGAAGTCCTGCCTGCTTGTTTTGTTGCATCTCATAGAGATCTGTAAAACACTGACACTGAGAGTTTGCATCACTGCACAGATCCCAAGCACCAGGTCCCACATGGGGTGGGAGCTCCTGTCTTTGTGCAAGGGGCATTTTCCTCATGCAGCAGGGGCTGCTTTCTCCCTCCCCAGCTCAGCTGACCGTGTGCTGTGTGTTCTCATGCAGATCACTTTTCTGCTTGTAGCTCTGTCCCTGCACTGTAAATACTGGTGGGTGGGCAGGGAAAACCAGACTGAGGCTTTCTCTAAGGGGAGAACCATGTTCCTGAGCTGTAACGCTCCAGAGCATGGCTTAGCCATTTAAATGAGGCGTGCTTATTCCCCTGGCGCAAATTAGCCATGGTAATCTTTGCAAGTAGAGCAGTAAGTAACAAAACTGCAGGTCAGATAGGGGCATACAACGTTGCTTTTAGCAGTAATAATGTTTCTCTAATAGTTGTATGGCTTTACTGTCATTTGCAAGGTCTTACTTTACTTTACCTTGTGTTTGTGCACTGCGCAGAGGCTCCATCTTCTTTTTGTGACTGCAATTATTTTTCTTTCTTAAGAAATAGCACAAGGACTGGGGGAGAGAGAGCTGTTTTTTTTCTTTTTGGTTGGTGACCTCACACCACTCTTCACTTCTCGTCCCCTCTCTTGTGCTCTATGATGGCAGTTGCAAATCCCAGATGCCAGATAGCAGCAGCTGGCTGCTTGGCAGATCCCTTAGGCTGCAGCTGGGTGAGCACTCCTGGACTTATTCTAGCTGTGTCATAAAGATGATCTGCAGATTGCTCGCTCCTCTGAGCTGTCATGCTCTTCAAATGCCTCTAGCTTCTTTCTTTCCTTCTCTCGTTCTAGTAGTGCATGGAGCCTGAAAATTCAGCCTTGGAGAAATCTCATGTACTGTGTACAAGGTTTGTGGATCGAAAGGACGGCCTATGTGCATGTTATTCCTCTACAGTACTGAATTATTCAATTAAATAATACCATGTATTCCCAATACAGTCATAGAGATTCAAAGACATTGCCTTTGAATACACTATACGTACGACAATAGCAGCCTTGTATGAAGATGAAGGAGAAACATTAATTCAGGAAGTCTGAGCTGTCTTTGTAAAATGATGTACTCACTGCCCAAATTGGAATCAAAAGGTACTTTTCTCAGTGTGACTGAATGTGAATGACAGAATAGAGCTTCAGATTTCAACAGAAGAATAAGAGCGACAATCTCAAATAAGAGTAAATTTTGAGTAGAGGAGTTCACACACAATACACTGCATTATCTTTACAAAGCAAATTAATATCTTACATTTTCCTCTCTTAATATTTTCTTATGAGCAGCTGTGTGAGTGAGTTTTCTCTACTGGTCATGCTGTACGTTACGCTTAAGCAAACCCCCTTAGTGATGCATTGTAGCAGTGCCAAAGTTACCACTGGCATTAATGAAATAATAATTAGAGTTTTTTGTTTTTTACTACAGTGTATGTTTTGCAGAAGCATTATAATTGGAAAATATAATTTAGATATCTTGGTTAAATTTCAGTAACCTTACTCAAAATCGGTAATACTCTCGATAGATGAATGACTTTGTCTCAGGCTGTTAGGCATATTCTTACAGCTTCGAGGTAATACTGCAAAATATCACCTACTAAAAATTTATTTCTCCAGTACTGTCAAGGCTGTTGGCCAAATAGAATTAGTTTGTTCTAGAATGACAGTTGCTTCTCGGCTCCATCTCTTTTTCTTTCTGGTCAACATCAAGAATACACGTTTGACCAGGTGAGGCAAACGCACTTTCTCCAAATGAGCTAATGCTCCCCTATGCTGTACTTTATTACACTTCTGTTATTTTAGTCCCTTCCCTACAGCACCTTTAGAAAGTTATTGATTATGCCATAATATTGCATAATCCTGCCCAGAGCTTCTAGACGATGCAAAATTGCCATGCAAGCCATAAACCCACAGAATTTTCACTGCCAGTTAAAGCAATTCCAATGTCATTTTTTTAAATTTAAAGCAAATTACATTTCTCTGTCTTATAGGCACTGATCTCTGTCCTCTTTCGCAGCCTGTGGATTATCTCTGAGTGGAGCAGCCATGTAGCATTTCCCCTGGCTGGCTTTCTCTAGCTACCTCTGTGCAACCATCAGTTCATTGCACCGCTTCCTACTGTGTGCTTTCAGCTTCCTAGAGTTGTTTCATCTTTTGCAGGGGGAGTATCAACATATGCTGTTCTCACTGAAGATGCTAATATTTCTCCCCCAAGTGCAAAGATACTTTTATTCTGCCTTCCTAAAGGAAACACCATGCAATGATCAGTGTTGGCTCTTTCTTTTGATGAAACCATGTGCCATACGCTCATTGTGGTACTTCCTAGTAGGAGACCATTCCCTGTGTGCATTCTTGAGTTCCCCATCCTTGCTGGTTCAAAAAATGAACCTTCTGTTCCCCTCTTCTCTCCACAGCAGTTCTTTTTCCTCAGTTACATCTCTGAAGGAAGCACTTAGTTCAATTGTTCAGCACCTTTAATATCTATTTTTGTTGTTAGTAAAGTTCCTGCTAGTCCTTTGTTGTACTGCATCCAGCTAGTAGAAATCCTCATCCTCTGTCTCACACAACTGACTCACAAGACAAAGTGGCAAATCAGCTTGACCACCCTGAGCTACACTATTGGAAGCCTGCAGAAACAGAAACGTCTCTTAAATGTTTCTCCATCCTCTGTCCAGTTTCTTACAGCAGGAAGCTTCATTCCAAAAGGTCTTGTGATTTATATATATATATATATATATATATATATATATATATATATATATATATATTATTTTGCAGATTCTTTTATCATTTTCTTCCTCATATGGTTATATTCCAGAGGTGCAGTTATCTCTACAAAAAGCCCTATACATGTTGCAGAGGTGTCATTCTCCCATTTGTAACACTTAAGGAAACCAGAAGTATTCTGCTTAGAAACTGGGCAATACAGGATTTTTTTTTTCTCCTTTTCATTTTGCTTCTTTAAAGCCTTCCACTGAAGTAAACACAGTTATTGACTACAGCACAAAGAATGCCAAGCTCTACATGTGTCACTTCAGGACTTGCATATGTGATAATGAATTAGTTTGTGCTTTGTAAATACTTCCAATAATACAGGCTACTACTACTCACCTGAACTTAGCCTTGGCAACTCAGTACTGAGAGGGAAGATCACCTGTGGGCAGTGAACATTTATAAAAGGTGAAAACTTCTTATAAAGTAGAGCTTTTTGTTTCATCTTTCTTTGCATCCAAAACGTTCACAATAGTTATCTGGTGTGTTAGTGAGAGCTTGTATTTTGTGAAATGACTTCCTGTATGCCATGGATGCAAGGCTTGCAGTTCAGATATGTTGTTACCTGTACCATATTAAAATAATTCCTCTGGAAAAAAAAAAAAAAAAAAAAAAAAATAACTCGCAACCAGTACATATAGAAAAGAAATGTGGCAGAAATCCATCTGGGGAAGATGTGAGACAAACTGTGAGATTCTAGCTTTCTAATTGCCATGAGAGAGAAGCTAGTGTTTTGCAGGAAATATGTGTAAAAAGATAAGTTCCAGGTTTATTTTGCCAGTGAACCTCTGCTTCATTTATGGTGCTGTCATTGAACAAAACTAAAAAGGAAACTGCACAGAATTTCCTGGCGCAAGAGGAAGTCTGAACAGGAAGAAAAGAAAGCAAGTCAAGGAGAAACATGAGGGGAAGAGACTGCTTAGTGATGTGGGCTTATTTCATTGAGGAAAAAGCCACTTTTCACATCTTGAAAGTGGAGGCATAGATGAAGTAAAAACACAGCACACCATTTAAGGGAAAACAACTACTTTTAAACACTCCTAAAATAAATGTTCAAAGTGGATTTGAACACCACCAATTCTGTGGTGCCATCGCGTGACATGTCTTTGTTTCAAGAAGGCAGACTGAACCAGGGTTTTTGACGTAAGCGATACACAACAGTTAGCCTTTCTGTCTCTACAGCCTGTTGCAGAATTCAGTCCATGTGTACCTAAAAAGTTCTCTTTTCGTGGTCTACTGATGAATTATATGCTATAGAGCATGACAGAATATAGCGCTAACCAGAAAACCAGAAGTATCTACAGCTAATGAGAGTATCTCTTATCAGATGAGGGGAAAATAGAGTACTAAAATATTTTTGTGCATGATAGAACCAGTCATTCATGCGGCAGATACAGTATTATTTATTCAGTGTACATTTTGATTGCCTGATGGGGTTCAGGGCTCCTGTTAGTGTTATTACCTGGGCAACAACTGGCCATTCTGTCATGATTCTCTGTAAGCATAAAGCCACAGTGCCAGAAAAAGCCCTGAGATAATTTGAATACAAGATAGAGAAATTCATATTACTGTAAGCTGTGTTCCATGACAGAGTCTTAATGTTGTGGAAAAAAAAAAAAAATAATGCTAATTTTATCTGTCCAGTATAATTGGTGAGCTTTCTAATGTCATTCAATACAACTTCATCTTAGCATATCCTTCATTTAAATTCCCTATATTAAGTATATAACACATAATTATATATCTTCAGGTATTGTGGTCAGAGAGATGATGCAACCAGAGAGGGAACGTGAAAGATTGCACACGTACTGTTCACAGTAAATGATGATGTCGGATTTATTATTTTTAAAGATAAACTGAAAAACCTTTGAAGCAAAATTGACTTTTTTTGTTTGAAATTCTACCTTGATTCTGTTCTGCATGAAGCTGCAGTGTCATGAAGTAATTGTTTTTTCCTTTCCTGTATTTTCCTATTTAATTTTGCAGTAAATGATGAATCTAGTTACCAATTCCATAATTAATCATTTCATAGAGATTGAAATCCCTTGGAGGATTAAGCACTTTTTAGCATGTATTTCATAATTAGTTGAAAAAATTTGCATAATGAATTAACAAGTTCATTTATGATTGTGATGTACGTCTGTGTAAGGTGTCTGTGTATATAAACCGCAGACCGATGCCAAGTGCCCATGAGAGGGATTTCTCAATTCCTGTTCTGGAGCTTTGAGCATTCCACTTAGCTTTAGTCACTTATCTAGGCAAATTTACTGTGGTTAAAATGTCTCTGTGGTACAAATCAAAATGGTGGCATAAGAGAACTCTAGGGTACCCTGAATTGGGAGGGACTCACAAGAATCACTGAGCGCAACAACTGTTGCATATACAGCCTATATTCACAACTAGACCAGAAAGACAAGGAAAAGGAGACCAACTGTGTCTTGTCATATGGAAGAATAACCTGGTTACATTCATACACAACTGCAGTCTAATCTAAGGAAAAAGAAATGATTCTCTTTTGGGGACTGTTACCTCCAAATCTATGCGTGTGAGTATTATTTTGTTTTAAAACATTTATAGTATTAAACATTTATAGAATTTGCAGCTCATAGTGAGACAATGGTACCTCATAGACAACTTAGAGATATTACAGTTTTATTCGAGAACTGGTCAATATGTAGTAGATATCTCTAGAATATGAGATGGCACAGTCCAATGATGACACAAGTATTAACCAGCTTAGATTGACAACTTGGAGAAGTTGTCCTGGAGTGGGAGAACAATAATGAAGGGAATAATTTTCATTATAGGAAACGATGGTGGCAGTTTCTACTAAATAATGATATTAATCTAAATCTTCATATAGAGTTGGTATTCAGCTACACCTTTGGAGCTTCTGAAGCACCTGTAGATTTTCTAGATGCTGACATAGGTGAAAGTGAAAGAAGTCATCCCGTCATTTGGAAAGTCCAGCTGAAGGCTTAGTCACCATTGCCATTACCTGTGCTGTCCTGCAAAGGGTGATGTGCCCACTGGGGTGTCATGACGTAACCATGACAGTTCTGCTGGGTAGCAAAGCCGTAGTAAAGCACATTGGAAGAGGAGGAAAGAGTCAGCAGTGAACTCACTTTGTAGTGGATTCACCTCCCTGAGTGCTGAGACAGCCTGAAACTGAGGCTAGGCCTGCTCTGCCTAAGCAGCACAACTGAGGCCTTGTTCCTCTCATTTAGAAGATGGGTGTTCTTCATTAAGGCATGTTTGCTCATCTTAATAAGCTGTGTGAATCTATTAAGTAGGGAGACTTGAACTGAATTGATTTGTTTTGTTTAAACATGCTCTGGCTTTTGCTCATGTATACAGCTCATAAAAAAGAAACCTGTTTGAGTTTAGCCCAGTATCCCATGGTGATTACTTAGATGTGCTGTCATAGCCCTGAGCTCAGAGTCTAGGATTCTGTTGGCAGCAGTGCAGCTGCAGTAATTACCATGATATGGAAAGCTGAACCGTAATTTGAAAACCAAAAGGACCATTGCAACTCTTACAGTTTAGATTGCTGAGTAATGTCCATTCAACATACAGAGGTGAAATTCATGATGCTTTATTATTTTAAGTAAATAATGTGGATCAGATCTATTCCAGACATCATTCTTCAGTTTAAGCAGGCGGGTAGGATGTTTATTTCAGTGTTTTGTTTAACCAACCACTTAAGAGTCAAGTAGAAGTTTTAGTGAAATTAATTTTGGTTAGTTAAGACTGACAAAAGCCTTTGAAGATATTTATTGTTGTATGTATGTTTGTTAGATTTTATTCATACAGGTTTAAGAACTACATCCTTTTGTCTCATAAGCAACTTCTCTCTTGAAAAACATTCCTGCAACTTTTTGGACCTGTCAGCAGTACTTTTTTTTCTAATCAGAACCTGCAAAGGCAGATTTATGGCTTGGAGTTGCAATGGCTTCTGCCAAAATGAGGCACTGAATCTTTTTGAATGCCGTCTGCCATGAATTGACTCAAATTGACTATAGCTATCACAAGTAATAATAAAGAAGAGCAAAGGGAATTTGGCATGCACAGCTAGGGTCTTGGTGCAGTCCATGGAGATAAGACACTCTTGATCTGACTGTGACTGAAAGGTGGATTGCCCTCTCTGAGATTGAATTCAGGTTTCTTGTCTGTGATTTCTTTCCATGGAAAACAGGTTAATTGCGTTAACGAGAATATTTTTATTTGTAGGATGATATATAAACACATTCTGAAGTGATTTTCATTCTTCTGGTGATAACTAGAGACTAAAAATACCAGCCAGGCGAAGTCTTCCCGCAAGTTTACCAAAACCTGATTACTTTTCTCCAGTTTATCTTTAACATAAATACAGAATCACAGAATCACAGAATTGTAGGGGTTGGAAGGGACCTCTAGAGATCATCGAGTCCAACCCCCCTGCCAAAGCAGGCTCCCTACACCACGTCACACAGGTAGGCGTCCAGGCGGGTCTTAAATATCTCCAGAGAAGGAGACTCCACCACCTCCCTGGGCAGCCTGTTCCAGTGCTCCGTCACCCTTACCATAAAGAAGTTCTTCCGCACATTCGTGCGGAACTTCCTATGCTGTACTTTCATCCCATTACCCCTAGTCCTATCCCCACGCACTACTGAAAAGAGACCAGCCTCACCACTATGGCTCCCACACCTCAGGTATTTATAAACCTGGATCAAGTCCCCTCTCAGACTTCTTTTTTCAAGGCTAAACAGACCCAGTTCCCTAAGTCTCTCCTCATAGGGGAGATGCTCCAGGCCCTTCACCATCTCTGTGGCCCTCCGCTGGACTCTTTCCAAGAGATCCCTGTCTTTTTTGTACTGGGGAGCCCAGAACTGGACACAGTACTCCAGATGAGGCCTCACCAGGGCAGAGTAGAGGGGGAGGATCACCTCCTTCGACCTGCTGGACACGCTCTTTTTAATATACCCCAGAATGCCACTGGCATTTTTGGCTACAAGGGCACACTGCTGGCTCATGGTTAATCTGTCATCCACCAGGACGCCCAGGTCCCTCTCAGCAGAGCTTCTCTCCAGCAGGTCTTCCCCCAGCCTGTACTGCTGCATGCAATTATTTCTACCCACATGCAAGATTCTACACTTGCTTTTGTTAAACCTCATCCGGTTTCTTACTGCCCAGCTCTCCAGCCTGTCCAGGTCTCGCTGAATGGCAGCACAGCCTTCAGGCATGTCAGCCAATCCTCCCAACTTCGTGTCATCAGCAAACATGCTGAGGGTGGTCACTATCCCCTCATCAAGGTCGTTGATGAAGATGTTGAACAAGACCGGACCCAGTACAGACCCCTGGGGGACGCTGCTAGTTACAGGCCTCCATCCAGACACCGCACCGCCAACGACAACCCTCTGCACTCTGCCAGATAGACAATTCTCGACCCACTTCACTGTCCACTCATCTATCCCATACTTCCTCAGCTTTGTTATAAGGATGTCATGGGGGACAGTATCAAAAGCCTTACTGAAATCAAGGTAGACTACATCTACCGCCCTCCCCCTGTCCACCCAGCTAGTGACATCTTCATAAAAGGCCACCAGGTTTGTCGAGCATGATCTCCCCTTGGTGAACCCATGCTGAGTACTCCTGATAACCTCCTTATCACCCAGTTGTCTGGAGATGGCATCCAGCACAAGCTGTTCCATCACCTTCCCTGGGACAGAGGTGAGGCTGACTGGCCTATAGTTACCCAGGTCTTCCTGAAGACTGGAGTGACATTGGCCGTCTTCCAGTCTTCAGGCACCTCCCCAGTTCTCCAAGACCTCTGAAAGATTACAGAGAGCGGCTCAGCAATGACCTCCGCCAGCTCTCTCAGCACCCGTGGATGCATCCCATCAGGTCCCATGGATTTATGGACCTTAATGTTTCCTAGGCACTCACGGACCACCTCTTCCCTGACTAAAGGGAAATCTCCCATTCCTCGGACTCTCTCATCAATCTGAGGGTTGGTTGATTCCGGTCCGGGAATTCCTGAGGGAGAGCCCTTTCACTAAAGACAGAAGCAAAGAAGGCATTCAGTATTTCCGCCTTCTCAGCATCCCCCGTTACCAGAGTGCCCCCCTCACTTAGTATGGGGCCCACATTCTCCCTAGCCTTCCTTTTGCTGTTAACGTATTTAAAACAGCCTTTTTTATTATTCTTTATCTCCTTAGCTAGTCACTAACACTATCTCCTAACACTAACACTAACACTATCTCCTAGTGTTAAACACATGTTTAACACTTGATTTGGACAATGTTGACTTTGAGAGAAGGATGTCAGCACAGGAAGAACATTTATAATTTGAAAGCTGAATCCTAATGTGGATGGTTGTAATATACGAACAAGAAAATCTATGGTGTGTTGAAATGATCTGCGTCCTTATGAAAGAAACAACAGCAAAGCAAAATGAAGTCTGAGATTTCATTTGTTTTCTGCTAATAGCATGGGTTATGTGACTGGTATGTTTTTCCTCAAGACACAACCATGTATCTGACATCATCAAAGAATAATAAAAAATGACATTCCTGAATAGTTTCTGGCGATCAGCTTAAACAGAGACAAATTTACAGAGGTGCATGCTATTAGATATACCTTATAGACAAACCTTTGTCTTCTGTTTAACAGCAGATTCACTGTCCTGTCTAACTGGGTTGTTTGGTAACCTTGAAGAGATGATTTTCTGCTTTTGAGAGAATGTTTGGAAGTGGTAGATGCGATTTTTATGTATTTGGGCGATCAATCAATTTTACTGCTTGGCTGCCTTCCCAGCTCCTGGTTGCTTTTACTACTTAATTTTGCGTTGAACAAGCAAATAAATGTTCTAATCATACATAAAGTAGTCTGGTTTGATTGTCATGTTCTGAATTCTTAACAGCAGCTTAAAGTATTACAGCTATATCCTATCAGCATATTGTGGCAAGTCTTGTGAATTAATTTCAATAATGAGTATGAGGAAAATGCCACTGAAACCCTGCAGTACAGCTCTGACATATTATTCATAGCTATTTCCTTGTAGTAGTTGTCTACAACAATTCATTTACCTAGAAAACCATATTCTTGGTTTTGTAACAGCATGGCATTTCCAAAAAGTGTTGCTTTTGGACTACATGGCAGCCTCCTGTGGCCTTCCTGGTGCTACGAGGGCCAATGTTCCTGTGGCTGTAACTCTCTGAGACAGCATCCTGGGCACCTTCACAACATGGGTATTGTTTTGCCTACCCTGTACGTGGTGAACTGTGGGTACACAGGCAACTTCACTGCAAGAGCAGAAACCATGTGAGGATGAATTGCTCAATGAATAATATCTGTCACCTCACCAACCCAGATGTAGAACAAGGCATTATCCAGGCACTCCCTACGGCAGCCAGAGCGAGTTGGTTTCTGTTTTAATCCCTGTCACCTCCTCTACTTTTCAACTGCTTCATATCTTCCTAGTTCTTGATCCTGTGCCAAGGAAGATTACTTGGAAATGCTCATGAAAATTCTGGTCAACTGTTTCTGAGCTGCATAAATGATGTTGATGCAAATTTCTGGATAGAAAAGGGCCTCCTGATGTTTCATTGGAAGTACTCATCTTCTCAGGGGTAGAAGTGGCTCCATTTGGCAGGGCTACATTTGGCCTGGAAAAGAAAGAAAAAATTATCACCTCCCCCCAAATTACATACCTGTTAAATTACTTGCTTTGCATTAGAAAAATTTCACTATTAACCTTATTAAACTGGGATGGCCCATAGCCTGCTGTAAAGTAAGGAGGCAAGTCAAGGACTTGCCTTAACTCTTTTTTTTTCATTTATGCCCATTAATTGTATGCACCAATCCCTTTTTTTCAACTAAAAAAAAAAAAAAAGAGAAGGAAAGAAAAGATAAAAAGCCTGAGATTGAAGAAATCAAGAATGCACACTTTATGCAGCCTAGTATAAAACAGTATAAAATTAAGAAATGAGGAGCATATTAAAATGCTCCATTCCAATCACACTCATTCCTTTTCATAGTATGTTCAGAAAAGCAGATGTGATGAAACAAAATACATACATAAATGTATACACACACATAAGGTATTGGAAAAACTGGGGAAAGTGTTAAGGGTGGATCAAGGAAATGACTGGAGAAAGTGCCTTAGAGGGAAACTGAGGTGTTACCCAAGTATTTGCCAAGTGTATTTGCTTAAGCACAGCTCTACATCAGATTTCAGACCAGAGCTAGCTTGCATGCTGCCAGTTTAGACTCCAGGCAAAAAATCTGTGTTCAGTTTCTGTCTGACCCTGTAGATTTTCCTGAAGCAGCACAGTCCATTGCCATAAATTGGAAGCAAAAAATTCCAAAGGTACTGAAACCAAAGGGCTGTTAACAGAAAGCTTAACAAAAAGAACAAGAACATGTTAGAGAGAGTTGAAATCTAACTAGTTTTAATATATTTTTTGTTGTGGATATAAAGGTGACTGTATGATTCGTATAGTCTCTTGGGAAAACTCGGGCAGTTTTTATCTAACCTGTCTATCAGTTAAACACAGAATAGGTCAAATGAGTAATTGACTTTAATAGCAAGGATAAAATATGTACAGAAATTTTCCAGAAGAGGTGATTTTTCATGTATTCTAGTCTTTCTGAGAGTGGGTGTCTTGCTCTGAAATATAAACCAATGAGTTCACAATGTCTCTGAGAAAACTTATGATGTAAACAAGAAAAGACAGAGAGAGACCAAGATAGTTTGATGGGTCAGTAGATTTTTTAGGGAAAAAAAAAACAATGAAGGATGAAATGAACAGGTAAATCAGTATCATTTTTCAACATTGTAATAGAAGTAGCATGGCAGGCACAAAGCATGCAGTCTCCTGTGAATAAATGCCATTAAATTTGGACATCTGCTTTTACAGGAGACAATGAACACTCATATCACTGTCTTTTCCTTGTCAAGATAAGTGACAGATGTAAAACTGGCTAACTCATGAGAACTAAGAAAGTAGAGAAGTTCTAGATAACTGCTAGAAATGAATATCACTGAACAAAAGAGGTGGGAAATAGAATTTTAGTTTTGGTCATACTTATTTATTCTTACAGTCTTGGTAAACATGCATATTCTCTTATTCCTGTTGCAACCAGTCAAATAAGGTCACCATCCAGTTTTCCAGTTTATCCTGTGAAAGATCACACCGTAAGAACGCTGAAGGGCCTCTCCAAAGCAGTGAAGTTTGGACGTGTAGATCCTTTACTGCCAAATTCTCTTTACAGATTGAAGTTTGCTTGTAAATTTCCTTGTCATTTTTTTAAATTATATCCATAGTCAGGTTAAAATATTTGTTAACTGGTAGAAATAGAGCATTTCTGATGCTGACTGTGTTGGGATAGTGCTCCAAATGAGTTAAATTATGATATAAAATACAGAAATACCTCAACTCTGAATACCCCACTTAGGTTTGGATATGGACTTGTTGATCCTGGTGGGTTCATTGTAGCTTAGAATATAATTCTATAATTCTATGACTTTATACATTTCAGTGAGCCAGTTAATGTTCTTGTAAGACTGTAAGAAGGACAAAATCATTGTGTTTTGCTGTATTTATCGTTAAACGTCAGATGATAGATGTCTTAAGTGCTGCGATCAGACTACTGCATACTCAACTTGCATTTAATGTATAATTAACACAAATTTTCAAGCAACTTGTGCTTGTTTCCTGTATGCATTTCATTAAGATGCTTTCTTAATGGAATAATGGAATTTCATTAAGGGAAAAACAGAAAACAAAAAACACTCTTACACAACCTACTTGCTGTTCATCTATTTAAATTAGCCTTGCGTATTCCAGTCCATAAGCATTATAGCAGAGTAAGAATATGTTCATGAGAGGCAGCACTGGTGTCTTGTGAGTCTTACACAACCTCTGGATTGTGCTCATAGCCTTTGAGGGGGCAGGATAAAAGCAAGTTTATCCATGCTGAGCATTGGTCACAGGTTAGATGGGGTGATGATGGCCTCTGTAATGCTCCACTGCTTGCTGTGACATGCCCAAGTTCTGATATGCTGGAGAAGGAATGTACAGCAAGATATATGTGGGTTTAAACAACTGGATAGAGACTAGGGTGACAAGAAGGGGCCATTTGACTCTATAGTTAACTGGAAGACATAAGGATGTAGATGTAGCCTTCAGTCATGGGCTAATGGATTTCATTAACCACCCTGGGTAAAATTAAGAAAGCCTGCATAGAGAACCACGGCAGGAACTTCTGAGTACTGAAAGAAGCAAATGCTTTCAGTAGGAGCTGCAAAATATGATTGAATGGTGTGGTGGAACTTATTATTAATTATCTGTTTGTTTCCTATTGTACCTGGGAGTCTAGTAGGAAAGGATGTGATAGGAAATTGGAACAGCCATATGTCAAAAGAGATGTGATGGATGGATGGAAATTGTGACAGGACATACACATCAGTAGGACAGTTTATGATAATGACAAAGAAGGCAGCACACAAAATGCATAGAAGTGTTATACATACTTTATTCATATTGTTTATCAAACAGGAAGATAGGAACGATATCAAAAATCATTCCTTAAAGAAACTTGCAGTTAGGAAACTGAGATTTATTTTCAAGGCTATGTAGACTCAGGACAGGAGTTTAGTCAGGCCAAAGCATCTCTGGATGCTGTGTTCTAATGGTGGCTGGGATGTAGCATCAAGAGTGCTTTGGTTTCTCTGATTAGAACAAGAATTCAAAATGGAGACACAGCCCTTCATTAGCTATGTACTATTTACACACTGTAACACGACAAAGCTTGAAATCTTTTATTACTATAAAAAAGGGTGAAAAAAGAAAAAAGGAAAAAAACTCCACCTCACATAAATTCAGGCACTCCAACTCAAAAATAAAACAAAACATCTTAGCAATTTGTGCTTATCTTTTCTTGTAGCTCTTCATGACAAGTGAAATGTTTTTGAAAAAAAGTTGCTCAGAACTTTGCTAATCTACCTTCTTCCAACTAACTCAAGTCCAATTAACTCCTCCTGTTGTGTTCTTGGCATGACTATAGCTTTTATTCTTGTGAAAACTGCCTTTCTTTTCTTTTTCATTCTTGACATGTTTTACCTATTTTGTGAGAAATTCAGCAGCTTTTACCTCCGAACACTCTCCTGTCTCCTGCCTTCCCATTTTGCTTCTTATGTTCCCCCAAAGATTGAGCAAAAAAGAAAGAGGCAATGTATTAAAAAGTCACTATGATATTTGGTGGTGTCATTGCCCTACGTGGATGACAAAGAGCATTATTTAAATGTGAACTTTTCCCAGCCTGTCACAGATGATTTTTCCCTGGATTGACTTTAAATAATTTTAACACAGATTTTTCAGCATGGTTTAGATGGATGCATTGATATTAAATTTTAATCATTTCAAATGAATTTTTATGGGGTGCAAGGAAATTCAACAGAAGTATGCAGTGCTAGTAATCTTCATACTGTTAATACTTTCCATCTGTCTGGTATCAAAAAGTTCACCTAAATTGTAACATAAAATAACTTCACAGCTGTAAACTCAGAGCTCATCCCTTAAAAACAGATGAAGAAAAGGAGGACATCAGTGGATTCAGAGTTACTAAGATGACTAAAGTTGACAAATATAAGCCACCTCTATAGCAGTTTGTACTTTCATACATATGTGAAAAAGATACATGATCCTAAGATGTGTTTGATGGCAGATATCCACAGAAAGCTGGGAAATATCAGAACCAATGGATATTGAGTTCCACCTACAGTGCTCTGCATGTTTAGCTAAGGTGAGCACAAGCCGAAATAGGGGCTTTCAGAGTTAAAAGAACAGCCAAAAATAGCAGGTGAATTAGGCTGATGTTGCCCAAAAATAATTAAATGCAAAGGTGCTTTTGCTGCCCATGGATCAATCAGTGGGCCAAATAGTGAAACATTACAAACATATTTACAGTAAATATAATTTACAAAAATAGTAATATATAAAGAAACTTTGAATTATTTTGGCTGCAAGTAGTTAGAAAAAGTTTCCCAGTGTTTGGAGCAGTGAAATTACAAGTCAGCCTTCCCTTAAATGCCAGGGAAAAGGCTTTCTTCTGAAACAGCGACTGATGGGTTTATGAAGGGATATGACCCAGTGCATGTGGATATACTCATGGTTTGTGATGGTCTGTTCAATCTGTGCTTCCTACCCTCAGCTGCAGATAGCTTGCTTGTTGTTAACTTTATTGAGTAAAGCACAAGTCAGCCTTCCAGTTCTTTTGTTCTCTCTTCTACAATCACTGACAAAAACTGTAAGGATTAGATAACATCTTTATTGTTTATTATTGCAGTGATTTCTATAGCTCAGGCAAGACTGGGGCTCCCTTGTGTAAAGGAAGGTGATTAAATAACTTGCAGTAAATAACTTACCACTAATTAAAATAAGTCAGCCATTAAATTGATTTAGAAAATGGCCATTGTACTTCCACTCATAAGATTTCTTAATAATTATTTGTCACAGATCAGTTTTAGTATTTCAGTAGAGAAAGAATTCATGACAAAGGTGTATAATTATTTTGCAGTATTTAACCTTTCTAGGAACCACTCTTGCAATTTTACGAAACTGTTTGAAACCTTGGGCTCAAACTGCTCTCAGTAGCTCAAATGGCACTGAGTGCTTTCCTGAGTACTACCAAAATTGGTGCTATGTTTTAATGGATCGAGGACAGAGAGTGCTGGAATAAATGTGATAAACAGACCAGAAATAGCTCATAGGTTACAGAGATGTCTGATAATTCTTTCGTGTTTTTTTCAAAACTCATAGCATTTTTCCCACTGCATTCTTTTCAGGTAGATTTGATAATGTGATATTAGGGGGTTTTTTTGGTTTTTGGTTGGTTTGTTTTCAGTTTTATGATTTGCTTATGACCTAACAGTTTGACCACTTGTTAACATCATGACCTACGTCGTTTGTATCTGCTGGGCAACTCATGCACCTTGGCATGCTGTCCATGTTGCCTTGCAGAAACACAGAGCTGCAAACAGATACTGAAAGATGTAGCATTTGCCACACTAATGCATCCTTATTTGGCTACTTTGACATTCTTCCTCAGGACAGCTCATCCTTCAGCTTTAAAGGGGTCCTACTAAGCAATAAGGCTCTACAGGAGTTTCTCTGTTTATGGGAAAAATCAACTTTTCTATGGCTCTTCTAATTTTGTGTTGTTACTTCTCAGCAAGGGTGGTAAGGCACTGGAATGGACTGCTCAGGGAGGTGGTGGAGTCACCGACCCTGGGGTGTTCAAGGAAAGACTGGATGTTCTGTTGAGGGACATGGTTTAGTGGGGGCTATTATTATTATTATTACTATAGGTGAACAGTTGGACTGGATGATCTTTTAGGTCTTTTCCAACCTTGGTGATTCTATGATTTTATGTTTTAAATACATAATCTTCATTGCAGGATTTGCAGGATAACCTTTCCCAAATCACCTACATACTTGGGTCAGGGCTTTTTGTGTCTTCTGTTTTTTCTAAAATGTTCTTATGAGACTTTGTAGTCTGTTTCCCTTTCCAAGCATTTGAAAGAATGGAGATCTGCTTGAAATGTTGAAACTGTAAGTTTCTGCTCAACTGCACAGTAGTGAAGGTTATGCTCCTGTTTCTAGGAGTTGTTAATTGATGTTGAGAAAAATACATTTGGGAAGCTTTTTTTTATTATTAATTGATATGCTAAGGAAATGAAATTAGCATATCTACGTATGATCCTGTATACTTACGGTTCCACTAACTCAGATATGCTGTTTGACATGTGTTTTTTGGGGTGGGGTTTTTTTCTGTTGGTTTTTGTTGCTATTGCTCTTTTTTGTCTTTGTGTGTGTTTTAAGGTATATGGATAGAACTCTGTGTTAAGCCATTGGATTTTCATTTCAGATTAAAATTCCCTACTTCTGCTTTGCTTGTGTTTTTAAAGAGCACTTCAGCTTTTAGCAGTTTACAGAATAAATATCTTTTTTTTTTTTAATTCTTCTTTTTTTACATATAGAAAGAATTTCCCTAAAAATTCTTGGTTTGTGAGTCCAACTGTTTTTAATAGGTGACAATCAGAAACTTATCAGCATGTAACAGAAAGAGTATTAAGATAACCATTTAGAGAGCATGGGCTTATTTTTTAAATAGTACAAGTAGCAGGTAAGTTTTCTCACTTGTGTCATCCATCAGTTTTGTCACTTTCGCACTAATAGCCCAGTCTGATTTTACCTCTTGTAGTTAAAACAAGATCTTAAAGTGACAAGTTTGATTTTTCTGCCAGGAATAACACATTACTTCCAGCTACTAGGAGGATTGATCCAACTGTTTTGTACCAGACACATCTTCTTCCTCCTCCTTTCATTCTGCTTTCATTCAAGAGCTGCAGAAGAGAGCCGATAGTTGGGAGGAGGAGGAAGGGAGAATTTACACTCTATTACCAGAAACAAAGAAAACAGATTTTAAAGAGGGTTTAAAAGAATAGAAACAGGAAGCTAGTGGAAGGAAATAGAGGAGAAATGACATGGAGTGGGAAAGATGTCTCAGATTTGTAATTCCCAATTTGTCCCACATTCCTACTCTTGGGAAAAAGACAAGGAGGACAAACCAACTTTTTCTAAATATGGGTTCAATTCACTCACAAAATATAACAGTAAGCCAGGGGGCAAAGAGAATAAGAAACTGCTCCCACTGTGAGCAAAATACATCAGTGTCAAAGAGTGTGGCAGGACTCTTTGCTCCCAGCGCAGACTACAAACATTTTTGTTTCAAATCCACAAGTGAAACATAACCTGTAGCTTTTGAAATGCTATGAATTTAGTGTGCAAACCTTTCTTGCACCCTTTTTGCCTTTTAGTGGTGAAAGTGCATAGGCTGGTGTTGTAGCCACAGTTGCCAGTGATTAAATAGATGGCAGAACTGATAATTCTTAACAAATATTTCCAGTTTTTATAAGTAAGTCTTTGCCGATGTGCTCATTGAATGCATACTTCTTCGAGACAGATCTGAAAACAGTCCTAATGGAAAGTAGTGTAAAATCATGACGGTGAGTCACAGCTTATCCAGAGAAAATGTAACTTCTGCATATATTAATGGAATATAAATATCAAGATAGGGTTGATTAAAGAAGAAAAGGCAGTAATTTGGAACTACATTTTTTTTTTTTTTTAGCACTAAGATGCAAGTCAAGCATCTTAAAGGGTGATTATTATTTTTTTCTGTTAGAAATTAAAATATCTTAAAAAGCCTTCCCAAGTTGTACCAAGTCCTTAATTTCACAAAAATGAAAAGATGTGGGAAGAGAATATTGCCCTCCAGCAAAATCACATTCCAGGTTGCCCAAATGTCTTAAACTGTTTTCTCTTCTCTGGCTCAGGCTACCCTTTCTTCCTCATTTACTTGGCTCAGTTGATGACAAAGAGATTTCTTAAGAGAAAAAAAAAAAAAAAAATGCAGTAGTTTCCAGAATAGTTAGAGGAAATATCTGTAATCATTTTACCTTTTTCTTCATGACTTTTGGAATAGAAAATGGATGTTAGTGAGCCTGATTTTTTTCTGCTTCAACTCATTCTCTTTGGAAAGGTAATGAGGACTGTGTATCATGAGAAATCGTCCTCATGGGCTGGATGTGTATTACGCAGGGATATGCCTATCAAGAGGGAAAAAAATTACAGCTTTCTCACTGAGCAGTCCAGGAGCTACATTATTAGGCAGATACTGAGCCATTTTGGTGGAGCAAGATTAAACTCTGCCTGGATAGTATTAGGTTGGCCTTTGCTCAGGAAATACCAAAAGACTTGCAGTTTATGCATCTAAATATTTATCCAAGGAGAGATAGAAGGGAACAAAGGAATTATCCAGTGATGTCATGAACAGCTCTCTGCTGCCTTGGTGATCACATAGGTCTGATCACCCTGGTCTTCCTTTCTTATCAGAGAACAGGAAAACGCAGCCTTGGCCACATGGGTTTTCTGTATCTCAGAACAACTAGCTCTGTGGATAAAACATTGCTAATTTCTCCCAGCTACCAGCTTATAAAGGTCTGCTGTAGCTCATCGTGAAATTATGTGCTCAACTCATAATGAGTAACTCTTGGGTCGAGCCTGGTGTTGCACAGAATGTCAGAAAGATGGGTTTCCCTGGTGCTGACCTGTGCAGCACTCAGTCTTCTTTTATCCTCGCTAAACAAGCCCAGCTCCCTCATCCTTTCTTCACAGACGAAATGCTCCAGTCCTTTGTTCATGTTTCTGGCCCTTCTCTGGAACTACTCCAACAGCTCCATATCCTTTCTGTGCTGAAGGCCCCATGCCTGGACTCGGAGCTCCAGATGGGGGCAAAGTGGACAGGGACAATCCCCACCCTCTCCCTGCTGGCCACCCCTCTTCTGTCCCAGTACAAGGTACTGTTGGCCTTCCAGTCTTCAAGCATGCACTGCTGGTTCATGTCCAACTTTCCATCCACAAACCTCTCATCCTCCTTCACTTTGGATCAAGACTTGAATGGCTGCGAGTCTTTCTAGAGAGTGAATTGCCTCCCAGGTCTGAATCCCAGCCTAGCACCTTTTGCTGGTGGCAGAGAGCTGCTGCCAGTAGCTGGGCAAGGAACGCATCTTGGCAGAGCACAAGTTGGTGGCTTGCTGTAGGCACAAACTTCTTGAAGAGAAATTTCTTCTGGAGGGCATGAAGACTGGGAGTAGTGGATGACAGAGGAAGTGAAGTGAGAGTGTTTGAAGGATGGCTGGATGAAGACCAGTTTGTCCTTTGATGACTTTGGAGAGTAGGCAGAGGGGAATCATTTAGATTTCTGCAGCCACTGGAACTCCTGGGATGAGCAATATGCAGAAGACAGGATAGAGGGAGTCCCTGAGGCAAGTATCCTAATGTTTCTGAATGGCTAATATTTGAATTCAAAAGGTACTTTTAATTCAAGCATTATTTGCAATTTAGAGCTGCCTCAGAACCCAGGCGGCATCTGGACATTTGCCTCTTCACATCCACTAGCTACCACCACCATTACAGGACAGATGGCAGTATGTCTGCCTTGGGGTATAACTTGTAATAGGAAGTGAAGGGCTGCAGTTGCCAAAAACTGAATTATCAACAGCCAAGGGTCTGAAAAAGTGAAAAAATTAAACAGAGATAAATCACTGAGTGTTGATGGCTGCAGTCCAAGTAGTCTGAAAGAATGAAGCAACAAAACAGCCAAGCTGCTAACCCAAATATATAATTTATCCTTAAATTAGCGTTTTACCTGCCCATTAAAAATGTGTCATTACCAAGCTTTGTACAAAGCTAACCAAATTTACTTCGGTTCCCTGAACAGTGGTTGGAGAAATCCGTGCTGGTGATTGCTCAGGGTCTTGCTGTGACCCTGCTTCCTCTTTTTCACCTTCTTCTGATTGAGATCCCTGGATTGGTGCTGGCCCAGCTGATCTGCCCTTTCCTGAGTGAGGGACAGGGCCTTCTCCCCCAGCCATACCAGGCTGGGCCCTTACATGCACATCCTGGAGCTGGAGACCTGAGTCAGCCCTCTGCATGTGCAAGTTGAGCTGGGCCCTAAATCTGGGCTGAAGGACGTACTATAATGGGTGAACGTCTGCCGAGCTCCATTAGTGTGGTTTTTATATGTTGCAGCATGCTGCACCAACATTTTGCATTGCAGCCTTTTGATCTTGCAGCTCTGCTCATCTGGAGCTCTGCAGCAATTCAAAACATATTTGAAACGCAGTATTCAGATCAGCAGTGCTGCTAGAGTCGGTCTGCTAGATGAGCATACCTGATTGCGTAACAGTTATTGCCTATTTTTTTTCCCCCCATTATGGAGAGGAAAGGAGGTTTTCTTCCCCAGAATTGCTGCTTAAACACTAGAAAGAAAAAAAACAAAACAACAACCCTTCCCAAATCTTGCCAGCTGCAGTTCTCTGCTGCTCTTCTTCACAGTGTCTAGACTACAGCTCTCACTGTACTGGAAGAAGTGATCTATGGTGAATTTCTAGCTCCTCCATTTAACCAAACTGATCATATATCAGAAAGTGTAGGAAGAATAATTTCATGCATTATTAATTCCCTGCTAAGAATTCTGAGTTTATGTTTCTTGGATAAAAGAACAGCTAGAAAAATCTAGTTTGCCTATATTTAAGTTTTACGTGGTTATAAAATAGACTAACGGGAACCTATTTTCTCTTACTCCCCCCATTTAAAAGTTTGTCCCTGGACAGTATGCAGAGGAGGAAACTGCGGTGCTGTGACTATCACTTCAAAAGAAGACATACTCTTCTTCTTACTGCTGGCTTCCCCCCTGCTAACTGGAGAACAGCTGCTCACAGAAATACACTCATACACTTCTCATATTTTCTACTGTAGCTATATTTCTATATTGACCAACGTGACCAGCTCAGTTGCTGTCACTGTAGTATCACTAGCACAATTTTTCCCCACCTTGCACCCTCCTACAGAAGAGAAATTCAGGTCTAGAGGAGGAGCTTTCTCCTCCTTTACTGCCGGTGCCTGAGTTGGAATGTTTTCCATGTTTGTATTGGAAAGAGAGGCTTCTCAAGAGGTCAACAGCAGAACCTTTGAGCCAATTCATATGTTAATTATAGGAGAAGTATGTGCTCCATGTGAACTGCTTTCTGTCTACAGTGATCCAAACAGATCCAAACAAAAATAGTCACACTTCAAATAACCAGCAGCTCCACTGAATCAATGCAATTGGGTTCGGAGGTAGCTGTTTAGTAGCAGCTCAAACAAAAGAAAGAAGACTCAATTGCTTTCAGGAGTTACTCAGTATTTTACTCTCAGGATTAGATAGGTCAGGGGGGAAGGTCTCTGAAGTTTTGAGACTGCAATTTAACTTTTCCTGAGGTCAGCAATAACTCTGAATATTGGTCTGCGTTCTCCCATTAATGACCTTTTCTGTGATTACAGACATTTCCCAAAGCACCTACTGGTCTCACTCATCCAAATGCAACTTGAAATTAGATCCACAAAGGGCAATTCAGAGCCCAGTATCAGACATCTTGTCAGCTGGGATGAGAAGTGGTCCAACCAAGGATTGTTTAACGTAAAATTCATTAGCAGCTCTAAGACTGAGGCTGCAAAATCACATCTCTTTTGTTAGAAGAACCTTGGCATCACCTGGCCCCTGTCTTTTGGCTGCTCTTCTGCTTCCCTCTGCTCCATGGCAGTCAAGACACCCTTTCCACAAAGTGGCACAGCTTCAGCTGCAAGGACTGAGGGCACTTTGCCCCAGCTTCTCCTCTTGCCTGGTAGCTACTGCAGCGGAACCTAAGGATTAGGGTTCTTTTGAGGTTCAGATAATCCACAAGCCTGGTTTTCCATGTGCTGTCAGCATTGATGACAGGACCACTACCCTTCTAAAGTATGTCTTCTGGCAGTGTTTAAAATGACAAAGCTGGACTTCATAGCTATGCTTGTACATACTAGAGATGGGAGGAACTTTAGGGCCGCACAATACAGTAATGCTTCCTGATGTTCAGAGGTTTAAATCAGAGGTAAAGAGATAACCACCTAAAATAGGGAAGGGTGCAACTTGTGGCACAGCCATCTCTGTGACATATTGTCTTGGTTACTGATACCTGGCTTCAAGAGCACTAGACACATTGGTTGCTTCTAACATAATTCCTGTATATCTAAGTTAGTAGAACTTCCCCCAGATATCCAATCAAACCTTCCCTCCTTGAGCTTAAAAGAATTATTAAGATGTCCAAAAGCCAGTCTGCCTTCAGGAGGAAAAGAAAATGACCATAACACTAAATACTGAGTTGCAAAAAAAAGAGCACTGTGGCTTCGCACACAGTTGCTCTGAATTACATTGCCTGAAATTCCAGATCAGGTCAGCATTAACAGGAAAATGCTATGAAAGAGGATTTATTTAAAGACTGATCACTCAACAGGGACACTGCATTAGAGTAATCTTGGTAAAAGTCATGGAGGACCAGCAAAGGAGATAAGAAGAATAGCAAAGTCACAAAACAACACCAGGGAGAAAAGTTTCTTCAAGATAAATTGATCTTAAACAAGCAAACTACAAAACTAACAAATAACCCAACAACAACAACAAAAACCACAGAAAACCAGCTTCTATTACATGAATACAATCCTGCAAGTAATAACACACATCTCTTTGTATGGAAACAAAGAGAGGAAGGAGGTGGAGACCAGTGTACTGGGCAGCTTCTGAAACAGAAATCAAGAAACTCAAGAAGCTCTGGTTCTGTTCTTGGCATTTTATCCTTCTGTTCCTCTTTTTCCTGTCACTTTGCTAAGTTGTTAGATCTCTGCTGAAGTTTAGTAGCTTTGAGAGCTGTGTGGTTTATACAGCACTAGCAAAACTGCCAGTACGCATCTGGGATGCAAAGTTAGACTGTCATGCTGGCAATGCCTTGCTCAGTTTACTTAAGCTCAGTCTCAGTTATGTGCTTATGTACATAATGACACCAGACCCAAGCACCACAATTATATTTGCCTTCTTCCACTCTCAGGATGTGCTTATCTATTAGGGCATGTGGTAATATTTCAGTTTTTATGTTGAGAAGTCACAGTTATTTCAGAGGCATTCACAATATGAAAAGAATTCAAACACTCCCTGCAAGACTCCTTATCTTTTTGAAGTATGACTTTTCTCTGTGTTACCCAGCTGTTGGCAAGATCCTCCTGAAAGTTCTCCTATTTTTCCTAATCTTGTGTACAGCAAGTAACACTGAGTCATCTGCATGCATGCCCAGTTCTCTGATTTTTTGCTCTTTATTTGTTCATTATTAATTGAATCTGAAGGCTGGGATTCAAATCACCTTATTTTTGAGGTTTATAACTCTGAGCTTTAAATCTGAGTCAGTGTCCCCAAGCTCTCTTTGCAGTCTGTGGAGAGCAATAAGTAGATGCGGGACATGATTCATCTCATCTTAAACTAGATCTGTGAAACAGGTCAGATGAATCATGCCTTAGAAGCCCTCTACAGTCCTAAAGGCTTCTTAAGCTTGAAACGGCCTAGTATCAGATGTGGGGAAAAGGGGAAAGCAAGCGTAGGCCTCCAGATTCTTGGAGAAGTAGGAAGGGATGACAGCAGTGCTGCCCAAGGCAATTTATGTTCCTTTGCTATAACAGATAACATCCCAGTTGTCAGTTGGCAGGAGCCAGGGCAAACAGTTGTACTAGCAGAGCTGTGTGGAAGGAGTGAAGAATGAAGTTAGTCGAAGCATGATCTGTGAGCTGCTCTGACTCAGCACTTGGTTGCTTGAACTGACACAAGCAGAGAGCTTGTGGGGAAGGAGAAGATGGTGTTTGCTGAAATATGAATGATGGGCACTTCTAATGGCCAGAACAAAAGATGCTGTATTCTAAGCTATTCTTGCTTGAAGCCTGTAAATATTATTTGCTTCTTCTTCATGCTATTTTACTTGACTGTGTGAGCTTTTTGTCCTTAAGGATTCCAATGAATAGACACTATCAGCCTCTGCCTGTTACCTCAGAAGGTGTAGAACAGAGTATTTGCAGAGCTACTTTCATGGTAATACCAAAGCACGCTACAAAGATTGTTCTTTACACTGGAAGCTCATATAATGATTGTTTTGAAATGATAAATAGTCATACACAGAAAATTCCAGCTCTTTTGTGGCCAATAGGAGAGTTGTTTGCCATCATTTAATGGTTTTCTGGTATTAAACTTTGGTCTAGAATTGAAAATGTGATTTATTATGAAATATCTAGGTGTTGTGCTGACCAGAAATTCTACTGAGACTGATTTGTTTTCCAGTCCCCAAGTATATACTTGGTATTGACTCATGGAAAGAAGCGCCTGCAAAGCAGACTAAGACATGCAAGTTATGAGTTTTGATTGAACTCTTTGATATTTACCCTAAGGTAGCACAGAAGGTCTTCATCTATTTAAAAAAAATCTGTACCAGCAGGTAAAAATAAAGTGACTGAATATTACAACTCATCCATCTCGTTTCTCTAGACATTTACATTCCAGATGGGACAGAAGAAGCCAGATCCACAACAGTGATGACCAAGTGACCTGGATGGATTCCAGGCCTCTATAAGAACAGGGATATTGTCAGCTCTGAACTATTTCAACCCAAAACCAGGCTAATTGGAATTGTAGTTTCTTTGCTGTAGTAACTAAAAGAAATCTGTTCTACAAATAGCATCATTCTAGGCATGCCCGTAATTATGGTAGCCCTGTTTTAGTGACCCCTTTATTTTTTACAAGTTCTGCGTTTCACTGAAGCTCATGTGGTTTTGTCTTTTTTCTATTTTTTCTTCTTCTTTTTTTTCTTTCTTTTTTTCTTTCTCTTATTTTCTGTGTTCAGAATCATAGAATTACCCAGGTTGGAAAAGACCTTGAAGATCATCAAGTCCAACCGCAGCCTTACCATAGTGCCTTAACTCTAACAACCCTCTGCTAAATCATATCCCTGAGCACCACATCCAAACAGCTCTTGAACACATCGTGTTAAGGTTTCTTTTATGACTTATATCAGGTGAAGAAAGTCAACTTTCACTTTAAAAATATAATTAGGGAGGCTGAGGGAAGAAAGATTTAAGGATGTAATGTCATGAAGGGGGTGGCAAATTTGAAACTAAATTGAAGTGACAGGGTTTGGCTACGTTGGAGAAATTATTTTGAATAAATAAATTACAGTTGCTTGTGAACAGTACACTTCATATAGAAAAGAAACACTGTGAGCAAAAGGGGGGAAAAAAACTATATCAGTTGAAATCAGTTGAGGACTCAGTGTCTTTTCTAGGAAAATTCATACTCCTAGCTTACTCTGCAGTGCTTTTCTATTTTGTCATCTTGTAAAATAAAAACCTTGCTGGTTTTTATCTTAATATCTTGACACAGTATTACTCCCAAACAACTCTTCACTTGAATTTCATTCCCAGTGGAGTGTCAATATAAGGATGCTAGAATGTGTGTCTTGAATACACACTGTATATTTTGGGATTTAAAATGAGAAATAAGTCACAGTGTAGGGTTAAATCACTACAAGGAATAAATGTCATCCAAGGAGAAAGAGCAATATATCTGCAATTCACAAAATATAACAGTGAAATGTAATATAAAAATCTGTTTACCAGGAGAAAGAGGAAAATAGATCTTGAAGTATATGTAATAGGAATGGGGATATTCTAAACCATCTATTCTTCTGTCCTTAAATGATGAATCTTCCAGTGCCCACTGTGAGCTTATCTATCCCTGTGCAGCAAAGGGCATTTACCTGGACTTGTCCTCCTGTTTCGGCTCCCCATGGAGGGAACAAAGCATACTTAACATTGAGCAGGATCAGTGCTGCCTTCCTCAACACTGAAAAGAGATTTGAAAAGTTCTTCCACTGCATCACATCTTATATATATATATATTTTTTTCTCCAAATGACAGCCTAGCTCAAGACAGATGAGGGCACATCATTTTCTCACAATTTCTCCAGAGGTTTCTGAATGGGGTTATGAAGCCACTAAACACAGATTTGCTTTCAACCTATGTGAAGATACAAGAGCAGGTAGTATAAATGAGGGCAGAAAGGTTCCCAAAGCAGTTGTTTGGTGGAGAACCAAAGAAAATCTTTCCATAGCAGCAAGGGAGGCTATCGGAGGACTTTGTTTCTCTGCAGTCATAAATGTGGATGATAAGCACCTTATCACAGAATCATAGAATCACAGAATTGTCAAATGGCCTGGGTTGAAGAGGACCTCAAAGATCACTTAGTTTCAACCCCCCTGCTATGTGCAGGGTCACCAACCACCAGACCGGGCTTCCTAGAGCCACATCCAATGATCATATGTTTAAGTAACATGTCATCTTGTGCTGCAATTACCAGAGTGGGGCTTTACATGGACTACATCCTTTTAGCATTGCTATTAAATCCCAGCACTCTGGCAACATGAACAAGTGAAGCTGCTCATGGAACCCTCCTGTAGTGATCTAATAATCTGGAAATTATTGAGGAAACTATCAGTAATGGAACTGGAACACTGCTCTTACCCTGAAAATTGGCTTACTTTGATTAACTGGTGCAAAAGAGTTATCAGAGTGTTTGTTGAATTTAACAGGTTAAAGGATCGCTGGACTAGACGCACACTTCTCTTATGAAGGTGAAAGCACTGCTATGAAAGTGAAGGACTGTTCACATGGTTTCTGAGGACAAATTTCTTTTTTATTTTACTCTTCCATACCTGAAAGAAAAAGTATCTTTTGGAGGGTTAAAGATTAATTTTTTTTCTCATTTCTCTTAGTACAAGAGGTTAAAGCTACACAGTTAAGTAATAGCACTACAAAATGCCTTTTTTTTTTCAATACCTCTTCGAGCAGACAATGTTCAAATCATCCTGGGGGAGGGGTAAGCATGAACTTCTAACGTTTGCTCAGCATGAAGTTTCCTTTATATCATAATCACCAATGCTAAGCTCTTTTTTCAATGCATAGTCTGAAGAATGGCAGCCAGGGCCTGTTTACAAACACTTGTGTGGGGCTCAAAAAGTACTTTAGACTACATTTAATCTATCAGTACAATCTGGAATGTAAGGATAGAGCACAGCCTATAAAGAAACTGGGTGTACTGGTGGTTGGCAAGCTGGACATGAGCCTGCACTGTTCCCTGGCAGCTCAGAAAGCCAACCATATCCTGGGCTGCATCAGAAGATGCGTGATCAGCATGTCAAGGGAAGTGATCCTGCCCCTCTTCTCTGTGCTGGTGAGGCCTCACCTGGAGCACTTTGTTCATATGCGGAGTCCTCAGTATGGGAGACAGACAGACCTGTTGGAGCGTGTCCAGAGGAGGGCCAAAAAATGATGCAAGAAATGGAACACCTCCCCTGAGAGAACTGGGGCTGTTCAACCTGGAGAACAGAAGTCTCTAAGGTGACCAGATAGCAGCCTTTTGGTCTCTGTAGGAAGGCTATAAGAAGGAAGGCGACAGACTCTTCAGTGGTGATAAGTTGTGGGGAAATGTTTTCAAATTAGAACAAAAAGACTTAGATTGGATATAAAGAATTTTTTTATTTATTTATTTATTTTTCTTTACAGTAAGGATAATGAAATACTGAAAGAGGTTACCCAGAGAGGTTATGGACAGATTTGGGCTGGACAGGGCTGTGAGCAATATGATCTAGCTGTAGGTATCCCTGTTCATTGCAGAAGAGTTGGACTAGATGACCTTTAAGAGTCCCTTCCAACTCAAATGATTCTGTGTTTCTAAAGTTGGTGACACTCTATTGGATGACTCAGAGAATTCACAGCTGAATTTGGGTGCTCTTGCTTACTTTCCGGAAGGCTGCAGACAAACTAGTATAACTTGAGTTATGAGTGTAGCTTTTAATGATCATACCCTAGCTGTATGTCTTTAAATATGCTCACTATTTTAATCCATGGCGCTGTATTTACACACTTTGCCAGATGGATGTGTTCCATCTGTCCTTTTCTTCAATGGCATATCAAAAACATTAGCTCAGACAGTAAATCTGTGCAAGGGTTAGCTGTGGTCGATAATTTTTTTCATCATCTGTCAAAGTCTATGAAAGATCAGCGATCCGGTTAAATGCCACAATGTTATTCTGACAATAAAGGACGGAGAGGAAGACTGAGGGGGAGACTTATAAGGTGTCAGACAACATTTTTGGTACATGAAATGCTTAAAATAATTTGGAAAATAAGAGTCGGAGTTCTGCAGATTGTCACCATTACTGCAGCTGTGAACCACTGCACAGGTACCGTTGCACACAGAATTTATGCATAAATCATTTTAATATTTAATTCAACTGAATCTTGGCTCCTTATGCAGAGCAGGGCAGAATCTTAAGTGCTACTGCCTGTGGTGTAGAAGCCGGAGAGATCATCAAGTACACAAGGGCAGGAACACAGCATCAGTAGGAGATGCTGTCTGTGCTGGCTGTGTTTGTGATGATTGTCTCACTGATACACAGCTGGATGGTACACACTTTATTTGCCTGTTTTTGTTTTTTTTTCCTAGCAATCCTTTTGAAGTAAGAGTTCTACAGACATTTGGAAACATTCTGTCATCATGTACATCTGTGCAGACTTAGACCCCGTCCCCTGAGTGAATCTCAGATAACAGGAATATTCTGTTAAGAGGAGGCACATTCTGCTGACAGGGGCTTGTGTGCTTCCACGTATGCCCAGGTTATAGACTGATAGGCTCCAGAGGTGTGTTAACAGCGTCAATCTGCTTTTGCATTTTCCACCTGTGGTATTGTCATATAGTGCCTCGTTTCTGGCTGCAGTTTTTGAACTCAGCTGGTCGGGATTTACAGTTGCTCAGGAGTTCACCCTCAGCTCATGGCAGCCCTATTTTGAATGAGGATGGCTTTTCTCTTGGCTGGAAGATGTGCAAATAAACATAGAGATAAACAAGGCTTGCTCAGAAAGATGGGTTGATTCTGGGACACCTTGCTTTAGGGAAAGAAGTCCACAGGACTTCAGAAATGGAGAAGGGAGATACTAGGCTTGTCTACGAAGACGGAGCCAGACAAAGACTCTGTTTATTAGTGTTGGCAAAGGTGGTGACAAGCCAAGGAGGCTTCAGCCAGAACCATTTTATGTCTTCTCCTGATTCATGCTTTCTCCCTGCTGGTGTTTGCTCCACTTCTTTCCCCACCTGCCACCTTGCTGACAGAGCTTCTTCAGCTTTGCGACTCAGCGCCAGCTGATACTCACCTCATTAAGAGCAGTTTCTGATAAACAGCAACCATGCAGGTGCTCGGAAGCATAGTGTGTTCTGTCATGAGCAGGACAAAGTTTCTCCTTGCCTTGTGCATATGCTGAAATGTAACTGAGGCAGAAGAGCAGATGATTGGCCAAACTCCTCCATGCACCCTTGGGATAAAGCATTCACAGAACAATGTGCCCACCTGGAGCTTTTGCAGCGTGTTCTACAGCCCAAATCTGTGGCTCCTGAGCATTTGTGTTGACCTTGTCGAGGAGCCATTCCTTGTGTGTAGCTGGAGAAGTAGCTGCTCCCTCTGGTGCCTTAGAACACTGGGTAGATGGGTTGCAAATGTGCAAAGCAAACCCTTCCATAGTCCTCTTCCCATCATGAAGGAGGAAATCTCAGCTCCCTGCCACTCTGGGAGGAGTTGTGGCTTTTCTTTGAATTAATCCCATGCTAGTAACGTGTAGAAGCAGCCAAACTGAAATGCAGAATGGGTAAAACTTGGGGAAATTTCCAAACCTACGTCAGAGTCTTGAGGGGCTCACGGTGTGTGACAGCTCTCCAAGGTCCAAGCTTCCACATGCATAATTCTTTGGCACAATATTCAAACAAAGTACTCAGACTGTGAGACAAAAAAGAAATTCAGTTCCTGTTCATAGCCCTGCAGAGGCTGACTTACAGTAGGTTTTCTGATCCACTTTACTGAGTGGGGTGACATCTCAGGCAGCCTGGTGCTGCCTCTGGTGAAGCTGGGGAAGACCCACCATCCTTGAATGAGCATGAATAAGAACTTTGGCTATTAAGATTTCTGCCTTGTGAGCAAAAAGGAAAGTCTGGGGCTTGATTCGTTTGTTTTCCTTTCCAAAGCAGGTTCTGATATTTTGATGGAAAGCACTTTACAAATACAAAGTAGGAGAACACACTTCCCCAGTAAGGAAATGAATAAGCTTAGTCATGATAGTCTCACCCATTGGTCTAATCACTGTACAGTCATAACAGATGACAGCTCTTTCCCTGCAAAACTGCAGGATTAAGAGAGGACGGATGGGACAGGTGTAGCAAAAAGTTAATTTCCAGGAAGGAAGAGATTATAGTGATCAGTTTGAAATGCACTTGTCGTACCTCAGTGGTTATGTCACCACAGTGTAGGCTGCTGTTGGCTCTTCAGAAATGAGAAATTTTGAGATTGGATGACGTGGTAAATTAAAATTTAGATTTCTAGTTGTTCTCAGGGTCCCGCTCCCCTCCAATGTATGGTGGCATTAGCAAAAACCAGAAGAGTAACCAACACTGCCACAATCCATACAAATGTTAAAGGAGTGGCTGGATCCTGCGCTGTGCCGCCAAATACTGCAACTGACAGAAAACCCATTGTTATCTGTACCAAGATGAGTATTTTGTATTAGAAAGGATTCTTTGTGTACATTATTTACTAATAAATTAGTACAACCAAGTTGTGTGTATCTGAACAGTTACAGTGATGGTTTCATGTAGCCTTCAGCCTGCAAGAGGAACAACTCAATCATCTCTGATCTTTAAGGGGAGCTAATGACTTTTGCGTTTCCTTGCCTCCTCCACTTGTAGGACGTTGGTAAAATTAAGCAAAACTGCAAACTTCCTAAAGGTCTGTAGGGAGCTTAAATTATCCAGTCTTATTCACATGAGTCAGTGTTGTTGAAATGGTGTGACATTACAACCATTTAGAAAAAAAAGTGAATTTAAAGTGTTTTTTTAGCTGGAATCTATGCTTCCTCTTTCTGGAAGTGCTACTGAATAATTTATATACATTCACTAAGACCATTGCCACGAACTAGTGCTGGATGTATCCATACTGTGTAAAACCAAAGGGATTTGAAGAAGATGTTTTCCATAAAGGGTTTTAATACGAGCTGTGATCGTTCTGTTACTTAGCTTGGAATTGTGCCTGCAGCCTGCCTCAACCCGTATTATACAAATATGTTACAGAGAACCATCATAGGTGCAGCTTGCAGCCTTGATTGTGTCAGGATGAAACAATCTGGCAAACATCATTGATGTATTGGGGATAAGAGTAGTGAGAAAGGTCCCTTCTTGCAGCCTGTGCTGTGTTGTAGTCTGTTTACCAAACAGTTTAATGTCTTGGTAAGAAGGATTTTCTTTAGCATGTGTGGAGAACTGGATATCTTCAGTATTCCCTTCTTTTAGAAGCTGTTCCTTCTACAAGAGGAGGCGTGAGGAAGGGGTGGCTATTGGCACACGGCAACAGGGCACCTACACTAAACACTTACTACAAGAAAGAAGGTGAGGGCCTGGAGTGTGTCCAGAGAAGGGCTACAAAGCTGTGAGGGATCTGGAGCACAAGTCTTATGGGGAGCAGCTGAGGGAGCTGGGATTGTTCTTTCTGGAGAAGAGAAGGCTCAGGGGAGATCTCATTGCACTCTACAACTCCCTGGGGGGAGACTGTGGCAAGGTGGGATTTGGCCTCTTCTCCCACATATCTGTGATAGGATGAGAGGGAATGGCCTCGAGTGTCACCACTCGAGATTCGGGTTGGATATTAGGAAAAATTCTTCTCCAAGAGAGTGGTCAGGCACTGAAAGGGGCTGCTTAAGGAGATGGTGGAGTCACCATCCCTGAAGGTTTTCAAGGTATGTGTAGATGTGGCACGAATGGACATTGTCAGTGGGCATGGTGGTGATGGGCTGACAGTTGGATTAGATGATCTCAAAAGTCTTCTCCAACTTTGCTGATTCTTTGATCCTATGATTCTATGGTGTTCTTGCTTAAAATTTAGCTATTGCTGAAATAAAGCAAAAGTCTGGCGTGCAATATGTATGTTTCCTAAAAAGCTAAAACAGGTAGGTAAGGTCACATGTTTTTCTGTTTCCTCTTTTTGTATTCTTTTTGATTACTGCAGCGTTTCAAAAATAAATACAATAAAATGAGTTGCTGTTGTGGGGGACCTCTTCTGTCTGCAATTTGTAACCTTTATGGCTGTCATGTAAGGCAGAGCAGCAGATGAAGTGGTGCTATGAGAGCTGGGAGGAGAAAGCTGAGTAACTGAGTCAGGAGGAGAATTTTCAGATCTGATGGGGTTAAAATTATTGAAGGGATGTAGATAATGTTTCATTTTTACTTTTAAAATTAATTTTATAGAATTCAAGTGAGGGGTAATGACTGACTAATGCTTTGTAAGAAGGATGGTTTTGTACAAGATATTTTCTTGGAAGTAAACCACATAATGATGTTAGAATGTATTTTGAGACATTCAGTGTGTAATCTTTAAAAACCATACAGCTGCATGTTTGGCATTAAACAACAGGGAAGCATAGTGGTGCCCAGTGTGACTTGTCCACCCCTTGTTTCCAGCTTTCATGTCTTGTTGCCTTGTTCACTGTTGTACTGAGGAGCTGTAGACCCTCTTCCTAAATGGCAGAAGTGGAAAAAGCAGTGGGATCTGAATATCTTTGCTCCATTTGAAACACCTCTTCATCCCTGGGGTGCTGCATTCCTCATATTTGCTCTGTGAAAAATAAGTAGTTTAAATTAGAAGTGGAGAGAAGAAAGAGAAGAAAGAAATCCTCTGAGACCAGCCAGCCTTACTAATAATTTTCAAAACCTAGTTCACTTGAAAACTTTTGCTTTCCAGAGTAACTTATAACAGGAGTCTTTGATGATGTATATACGTGTTTTCTTATTTTTGTATCTGTCTTAACTCTGGTTTGTTTGTCTTCTCTTTTCTCCTAGTGGAGTTTTTATACTGTGATTTGGCTTCCATGAAGTCTATTCGGCACTTTGTGCAGCAGTTTAGAGCAAAGAATTGTCCAGTCCATGTGCTGGTGAATAATGGTGAGTTCCATTTCCTCTTTACATATATGCACTGGGGAATGTGACAAACAGGCCTCTCTCCTATCACTTCACACTTCAGATTGATAATTGCCAGAACCAGACAGCAGGTTATAGCATGGCTACATTAGCAGGGATGTCCTTCTAGGAGTTAAACTGCACTGTATGACTGAGCATCAGTGAGCAGGTTGAGCACCTGGGTGCCACCTCTGTTTGTTATGTTATCACAGGCCTTGCTGCTTGCTGTGTTTCTTAGCTTTCCAGCACTCATGCAGCGGCAACAGAATCTGAGCATCCCTTAAAATAAAGGGAAGCAAAGCAAAGGAAAACTGTACTTCATGGTTGAAGAAAAGCAGCCTTTTCACCTTTGGATCTTTAGTCCCTTTGTGTTTTCCCTGTATGAATGTGTTTACTGTGTTTGTATGGTGAACTGGGGTCAATCTATTTAAAATATCAACTAGTGAAGAATCCAGAGACCTCAGAGCATTCACTGCTTAGATCAAGCTGCTTCTGTAAGGTTGTCCATCAAGTTGCATCCTCAGTGGTCACAGAACAAATTAAAAGGATGATATTTATCTTGAAGTCATACAATTATCAAATGAATCTAATTACTCTTTGGGATTTAAGCTTTATTATGCAAATACTTGCCATCTAATTATTCTTTATAGCCACAATATTTTTTGGAAACTAGCCCATACAGTAATTTTCTTCCAAAGCCCTGTATGCCTAATGTGCACTTTCCTAAAGGGCAATTTTCTCCTGTGTGTTTAACTAGGGAAAAAAACCTGCCAGCAACAGTTTAGGCTTCTTTTAGAAGCTTTCTGCTGTTATATGCCACTGCTCTTGTTTTCCTAATTATTTGCATGTGTTTTTATTAAGGCATCCCAAAGAACACTTTCTTTTTCCTGGTGCACCCTTCAGTCCAGGTGAGGGCAAACATGCTGCAGAAAAATGATTTTGTTACATTTGTCGATGCCTTGAATAGTTCTCGATTAGGCAACTATTGCGATAAAAATTCAAGAATATTTTATTTCATGATTGATGCGAAACATTTATGAAATGTTCAAGGAAGTGTTCCTCTTTATGTCATTAACAAAAAAAAGCCTATCGTTTTTATTTTAATTGTGAAGTACTTAATGGTAGTGGATATCTAATCCTGGCTACAAAATCTCCCTTGTTGTACTTGCATTCTTTTAAAACAGGTACTTAGATTGGATATAAGATGAAAGTTTATTTATGATAAGGATGGTGAGACCCTTGAACAGGTTGCCCAGAGAGGTGGTGGATTCCCTGTTCCTGGAGATATTCAAGGTCAGGCTGGGCAGAATTCTGAGCACCCTGATGTATCTGTAGGTGTCCCTGTTCATTGCAGGGGAGTTGGAGTAGGTGACCTTTAAAGGTCTCATCCAACTCAAACAAGTCTAGGATTCAATGATTTTTGTGACCTATTGGAAAGATGTTATTTAATTTACATTTGGTTAAAAACAGAGTTTGAAAGGAATTCAATTGTTAAAAGAAAAAAAAAAAAAATCTTATTAGAAGCACGACTGAAATGCATGGTCTGACCCTGCTATTTACGAAGACTTTAACAGAATCAAGGAAGTGATCCCGTTCAAATCCTCTGTAAAGACTCCCGTACAATTAAGTTGGTTTTAGACCATTACCTGGCACATCACCATCTTCCACTTCTAAAAGTTCTTTTCCCCATTTTATGGTTGTTTTTGTTTGCTCTTGTAAATAATCTGTAGCATTCCATTTTGTTCCTAGTGTTCAGGTGAAAGTCCATGTGTTCTCGAGGTATATATCAGGGGAAAAAAAAATCGAATGGGGAAGCAATGGCCTGAAGCTAAAACCTTTGCATTTTGTCTTGACTTTCCATCAGTACTGAGCACATATGAGAAAAATGCTGATATTTGGGCTAATTTGTAGTCGTCTTCTTGTCACTTCTCCTCTTTTATTCAGCTTCTTCACTGTTACGCAATGCATGGAGGAAGGAGATTCAGTTCATCGTGGGCTGCAGAGCTTGAGGCACTACCCACTCAAAAAACTCATTGCAGTCATCAGCTCCGCTGCCTCTGTTGCACAATCCTCTAGAAACAAGTCTGGGTCCTTGGGAGGACAAGGCTTGCAGCAGCCTTTTTTATACAGACAAGTTGTTGAGCATGTTTGTCAGTAGCATGTACATTTTCTGTCAGAAAACTTTGTTGATAGCAAGGCAATTGGCATGGCTACTATTTGACTTAGAGGAATTCCCAAAGAGACATGATGCATTCACCTAGAATTGTAGGCTTCGTAGTATCATATAGTACTTTGTTATTTGTGACCAATCTTGAAGCTCTAGCATTCTTGATTTGAAGAATATTTGCTTTCTAGTGTATGAGGTAGAGCCTTCAGGCCAGACACCTATGTTTTTTAGGCAATCATATACTTTTAAGAGCCTGACCCAAAGTCTCTTGGGCCTGATAGAAAGTTTCTATTAGGTTTTGAAAATGGAAGTTTGTGTGGGCTCCGTGATTTCTGACTTACAACATTGAAAATCTAATATGTTCCTCTCTGTCTTCACGGGACATAGAATTCTCTTATCAAAGACCGTATTCTTTTATTATTTTTAATGTAAAAACAACATGAACTGTTACACTGCATTTCTTTTCACAACAAATGAGTGATATTTAGTTAGTTAAAATCTTTTATTGATCTATATACTCATCTCTCTATATTAGTGATCTGTCCACATGATATATCCATGAATATTTATACTTTATTCTTGTGACAGTATATGATATTTTATGTGGACTTTTGTGAACCTAATAAAAATACGGTCATTTCAAGATGAATTGAGGAAAGTTCTAGTATTATGCAATAAAGCAAACTATGTAATTAACATTGAAATGTTATTAAATATGGGTGATTTTGAATGAAATGCCATGTTAGGTAAATAATCAGTACTACATGATGGAATTCTGCAATTTCTGAGGTTGCTGGTGATTTAAAAAAGACAAATGTATATGCTTTCCATCACTTGCTTGGCTCAAGATGTAGTTGGAAATTAATTTAATGCCAGACTCCTGTGTTGCAAAATATTCTCCCAGAGCAAGGCACTCAGATCCCACAAGAACTTCAGTAAGGTTTAGGTATTCAACTGCTCCAGGCATTTTAAGAAGGCTAACATGAACATTCAGGGCTTTCCAAGGGGAGATTCATGCACTGTAGTCACCTCTTCTCTTTTTGTTATAGTTGATTTTAGCATATACATTTAACTTTCTAATTTCTAATTTGAAAGGAAAAATTTGGTTGAGAGCACTCATGATTTCAGCTGACAAATAAAAGCCTGTTGTTCCATTGCTTTGGTTTTCTGCATCAGTAATGTGCATGCTCAGCTCTTGGTTTTTTTTAAGTAAACAAAACACGTTAAAGATGCAATTATGGTATTGTATAAACATACTTTAAAAAGCAAAATGTGCTAGTGGTAAAAAGGGAACAGTTCAAGTGAAAAAGAGTTTAGCTTAATATCTACAGAAGGGTGGATACAGTACAACCAGGTTAGAAAACTTTACCTGACAGAAAGTCAGCATAATGCATCTGCTAGTCCACTCATTTGCAATTGGTGTTTATTTATTTATTTATTTCTCCTTGTAAGGAGCATTTAGCATATTAGGGCATTACTGTAGTGTAATCACTTACTGCAATCATTAAGACAGTATCGGTGTTAGGATTTACTGAAAAGGCTTCTTTCTACATGAGGCTGCAAAAGGAACGGATGTAAACACTGTGTAAAATTCCATAAGTAGTAGTCACTGATCCACGTGAGAGATAGTTTTGCTAAATGGGATCCATCATTTTTTTTCTGTGTGCTAGAAGAGTTTCCAGATGTCCTTCAGATAATGCTTATCCTTATGTGTTCTTTGCAGTACTTAATGACCTTAAAACCATGTGAGCTAATATCAAAATCACATCTTTAACAACAACCGTGGAGCTTCAGATACCAAACACAACGTTGTCTAATTCATTAAAAATGACATAGCATCTACCTTCTCTGTAGCTGTTTACCAAATAGTTTGTAATTTTTCCTACAGAATAGAAACAGACTAAAATACGGCTACATTTAGCGAATGTCTTGGCATGTACACAAACAGGAAAAAAGATTAGAGATTTCAGTATATTGTTAGCCAACAGTAGGCAGATTACATTTAATACATTTTGGTTTGAAATCTATATGAGGCAATTTAAAATCGATAATTCTGAGCTAGCGAGTAATTCAGAGGTTTGTAATCCGTAATTTGTAGATCACCTGAGAAACCTGTCTCTTGACAGAATGCATAAGTCTCTACAATCTTCCCTCCTTAGTGTCTACTGAAGAATGAAAGCTGTATCTGTAGGTAAGCTTGTGAAATACCGATATATTCCTTTGTGCTACCTACTTGCAGTTGAGTCATGTGGAGTGTGGGCACAGTCCCTTGCATTGAGCCATTTGCATGGATTAGTCCCATGGGTGCTGTTGTGGTTGATCGCACATAAAGTTATTCTTCTGACTGAGTATTAGTAAGAACAAATCTTAAAAATAAATGTGAGATTTGAGGGTTAGGAATAAGGGAATGAATATAAAAAAAAAGTAAGCAGTTTTATAGATTCTTACTTACTTACAGGTGTTACGGATTGGTTAGATTTAAACATAATTACTTACGTTATAGCAGTGGGATCCGAAAAAGAACCTGTCCCACTGGATTAGGTAGGAGCCAGCTCCCCTCTCTGTAGCAGCTGGAGGCTGCTAAGACTATAAAATGGAGAGAAACCAACCCAGAGAAGTGGAAAATCACTGGGGAACTTTCCCTGAGGAAAAGTTAGTGAGGAGGATTGCTGTTGACTCCAGCGGAACTTGGATTTCACCAGAAATAATGCTTTTCCTCCAGTCATACAGGAGGCTATGGTGAACTCAGGAACTGGTCTCACATGAATCTTATTCTAGTGTCTTGATTGCAGCATCATTTGTCATCTGTACGCTGCCTTGAAGACAAATTAGAGCAATATCTAATTGAAGATGAGGTGAAAGAGGAGAGAGAGGAGGACAGGCAGAGAGAACGGGGAGAAATAGAGGGGAATAAGCAGAAAGACAGCTGGTCTTTTGCCTTTATGTGTTGGGTTACAGTAGACATCATGGGAGAGCTGGGCCTTTGGGAGATGTTTAGAGCTGGAAAAGGTCATTTGAATTTGATTTAAAATGAATTTCCTACAGACGATGGGAAAAACTAGAAGAGTCATAAGAACAGTGACATACTATAATAATTTGTTCTAGAAGCAGGTGGTTTTTTGAAGAAAAAGAAGTAGCTCAGTGTAAGACTGATGACATTTAGTGAGATTTCTCAGCAGTGGCATCTTTATTAGAGAGAAGACTGGAATTTATGGGGAGATTTGCTAATCACACTACACTTTACAGGTGTTGGCTGCCTTGGGTACTGGATGCAGCTTGCTTGGGTGTCACATCACTGTGCTCCTTCTGACAGTACCCAGCCCGGCTGGCCCAGAGCCACCAAGAGTCACTCTATGCTCACATCTACTTTGTGCTCAGATTTTTAGCCACAGTCATCAGCTAGAGCTTTTGTTGTACTTGGATAGCATTGCTGTCTGCCACAACGATACGTATCCTGTATAAAGATATCAGATTTCTCATAAAAGGTTTATTTTTTATTTGAATTACTAATATGTCAGAAGAGCACCTTTGGGTTACTTCCGATTGTCAGACTGTAAGGATTTCATTCATTAAAATCTTGACTTTTGTTTGATGTTATCTCTGTCTTTCTAGTTATTTCCAAAGCTTTTTCTGTGTCTGGGATATCAAACGTTTTATGAAAAAGGAAATATCTCAGGCTCCATATGCTGCAGGTTCTTGACCCACTTGCTTTTATGTCCTGAATGCAATTTTTTTATCAGTGGAAGACAGATACAAAATCCAGCTATTGATGGATTAGGAAACCCAACTGGTTCTGCTTAAGTGTTGGGGACATTTGCCACTGGCTTTTCTGAGAGGCAGGAATGAGCCATGGTTTATTCTAACCTAATCTTTTCATAGCTTTTGGTTAATCTGTTTTTTATACAAAATGCAAAACAAGGTGTTTTAATTCTAGGAGAACTTTCTGTTGAATGAAAAAGTTACGATTGACTTTCCTCTTTTCAGGCTGTGAGGGGGATAACTCTTACTTTTTTAAACTGATACATCTTCTGGAGAACTAGTGTGCATTCTTGTATGTTAACTGTGTTGTAGTATCATGCTGAATCCAGAAGCGAACCTGAGGTCTTATAGCCAGTTTTCTGATGAACCCCATGAAGTTTGAGTTTTCGCTCTTATCATCCTTGAATAGGGATTATCATCTTCTAGAATCATAGAATCAAAGAATCAAAGAATAGCCTGGGTTGAAAAGGACCACAATGATCATCCAATTTCAACCCCCCTGCTATGTGCAGCATCACCAGAGCTGCCGAGAGCCACATCCAGCCTGGCCTTGAATGCCTCCAGGGATGGGGCATCCACAGCCTCCTTGGGCAACCTGTTCCACTGCGTCACCACCCTCTGTGTGAAAAACTTCCTCCTAATATCTAAATATCCTAACCTAAACCTCCCCTGTCTCAATTTAAAACCATTCACCATTGTCCTATCAGTAACCACCCTCATAAACAGCCGTTCCCCCTCCTGTTTATATGTTCCCTTCAAGTACTGGAAAGCCACAATGAGGTCTCCCTGGAGCTTTCTCCAAGCTGAACAATCCTAGTTCCCTCAATCTTTCTTCACAGGAGAGGTGCTCCAGCCCTCTAATCATCTTAGTGGCCCTCCTCTGGACTACATTTTTCTTTATCTTTTTTTTTTTTTTTTCCTCTGATGAGCGATAAACTAAAAACTTGTCTTTGCTGGAAATACGCAATCATTTATCTCTGTTGGCACAACCAATACAGTCTACTTTTGGCTTGCATGTGAGTGCATGAGCACTATCAGTGGGCACTGCTCATTTTTCAGTTACTCACCAGTTAGACTGACTTCTAATGTTTAGGCTAAAAGTTTTGATGCCAGATATTTGACTTAGGTTGATTCATAGGGGAGTTCAAATCCCCCCTGTGGCGCAAGTGGTAGAAGTGCCGCTCTGCTACACAGAGGCTCGAATCCCGGGGGTTGGACTCGATGATCTCTAAGGTCCCTTCCAACCCGCATGAGACTATGATACTATGATACTATGATTTAATATTTGTAATGCTAGATAAAAGAGTCTGTTTCCAGATAAGAGCAAGAAAAAAACATTTTGTTTGTGTTTTTTTTTTTTTATGATATCAAAACTGATGGCAAGTTTCATTAAAAAAGCTCTTCAGATGTTATCATATTTTTGAATTAGGACTTGATTAATAGAAAGTTGTTGCCTTTGTGTCAGGGATGGATGAACTTTTTACCACCAGCAGAACATTCCCACACTGCATCAAGACAGAAGCATGTTAAGTGTTCCAGTGTGAAAACCCTCTTTCACATTCTAACAGCTAAATATTATGCCTGTACCAAGCATGTTCTGACTCAGGACTGAGCAGGTCTTGCCTTGATTTGTAGCTGAGGAACGACTGTGGAGATGGGAGGTGATTTCAGCACATTCCAGACCTAAATGTCTCACAGACATGGGTGATGAGCTGCTGTAGTTGGTGACCTCAAGTTTCTCATGCCCATAGCTCTCTGCACATTATGGCTGCTGCATGTTTAGATGTAAAAACAAAACTAGTGGTATGGAAAAGGGAGAAGATCAGATGGGTCAAGACTATAACTTGGAAGAGAGGTTTATACAAGAAGCCAGTGTGTAGAAGTGAACAAGAAGTCTATCAGCTGAGGATTTGAGGGTGAATCGGCAGTGAATAAACCTGCTTTCAGGTATCCAGTCCACTCCCGCCTGTGTCCATGCGTGCACAAGACTATATGTCCCACCACTGAGGACAGATGGATATCCTGGTGTCTGAGGGTCAGGGCCCCTGGTGTGGACTCTAGATGCCACCTAGTTCATTATGCTACAGCATAAAACTTAGATAGTGGTGTTTATTCCACTATAGCCTATTTAGAAGAGAAGTAGACTGTGATGATGTATAGCTAGACAGATACATTGGTAGGACTTTTGGTGTATGGATGTGCAGCACAGTACAATTTGAGAACTGTGTTAGTGGGGAGGTTTGCCCTGTGTGCCTGCATTCACAGAGGGAAAAATACAAAAACTGTTTGTAGAAAAGGCTTTGCTCTTTCATTTGGAGTAACGCTTTCTCTTCTTTTTTCCCTTTGAGAATGCATCTCCTGCAAACAGCAAGAATTAGGTAAATGTGGTTATATAGATTTATCTTCTGCTGTGAAGCCATCATTCGTGCGACCGATCTTTTGAACTGCTGGCCAGCCCTCTGGGTTGCTGGAAATAACAGGCCAGCATGTAGGGACTCTGCCTTCAAGTGAAGCTCCACGAGCTGTCGAGGAAGAAAGGCATTCTGATATGCATCTGGAAGAGAGATTGAAAACCTTGCCCCTGTTATCTTTCATTTATTTTAAGTGTTTTTGATAGAAGTAGCTTTAAAACCTCCAAGTAGCTCACTATAAATAAATCTTCACAAATGGAATACTTGTATTTTTTGAATCTGTAATACAGTTGAAGGATGTTTTGTGCAGCTGGAGATACAGGAATTACAGCAGTGTTTACCTTCATCTGCAGCACAGGCAAGCATGATACAAATCTTCTTATATAGTCCAATAAAAATGTGGTATGCCTGGGCAGTAATGCTTTCATCTCTCATAAACTTTTACTTTTTGGATTCATTATACTGTTAAAGTCACATAAGACTAGTTTATTGATGGATCCCAGATAGCTTCACTGGAAATTTTTATAGGCAGTCAGGATAGATGAATGGTTGCAAAGACAGTTCTCTTGAGTTATACTCATTCTTTGAGAAAAAATATCCTCCGTTCTCTGCTGCCCATTCATTTGAATTAAATGTTAATTGTTTTGTTGTTTTTTTTTAAACCTTATAGGTAATTAATTACGATTACAATACATAAATAACTATGGCACACTGGAATGTATTACTTTGTAATAAGAACAGTCACTCAGCGTAGTTGCCTGATCGCACATCAGTGTGTCATTTTGGCAGTCTTCTACGGGCATACTGTCAGCCTCTTTCCTGAACATTTCAATAATAGCTCATTAATATCATCCATAACAGCGAAGCAAAAGCTCATTCTCAGCTAATTTAGTAACTCATTTCCTAATGCCATGCTTGTATCAGTGACACTTTTGTTTTGTCTGAAAACAACCTGACTAAATCAGAGGAAAGAATATAAAGGAAGGTTATATCAGAACTGAGGTGTTGGGTGTTAATGGTCTACGCTCTGCCTCTTCAACTTCACACACACTTCAAAGAACTAAGGAAACTGACTTACATTAGTTAGGATCAGACCAGTATTTGGTAGTGTTCTGCAGTGGAAGAATAAGCAAAATCAATCTTAGTTCATAGTGAATAGGTAAGATGGAAAAAAAAGAAGAAAAAATACATATAATATAGTATTGGATTAATTTAAAGAATTAAAAATAGTGGTAGCTTTCATTCTTTGAATTACCTTTCAGGCCCTTGAGTAAAACTGATGACATTTCTGGACAAAGGATACAATGCCATCCCACTTTTGGTATCTGCTGAATGTTAATAATTGAAATAAAATAAAATAAAATAAAATAAAATAAAATAAAATAAAATAAAATAAAATAAAATAAAATAAAATGAAATAAAATAAAATAAAATAAGAAGAATGTTTTTAGCTACCCTTAGGTCTTTCCTTGTGTCAGAAAAGCAGCCAAGTTCAGTTTTCTGTTAAGTATTGCTCTGCATGCTCAGTCTTGGTGAATTCAGATGGCTTCTCCCCAACTGAGAGAAAGTGCCTTCATATTGCAGAGCATCATTTTTTGAAAGCCTTGATATGAACCACATCAAAGATGTTTTAAAAAATCTCTGTCTTTCAAAGATTTTATTAGATAAACAGTATTTGACGAGCTCTTGAAGAGAAAAGGGGGATTGTACCAGCAGCAAACCCAAGCGAGCGTGGTTGTTCTTGCTCAAGCACTTGACCACACTTCTGCACAGGGGAGTCAGTGCAGAGTAGGGCCAGTGGGAGCAATGGTGGCCTGTGCAGCCATTGCTTGCTGGCTGTGATTTGCAGCATGGAAAGTTTAGGTTGGACATTAGGAACAACTTCTCAAAAAAAGTGGTGCTGCGGTGGCACAGGCTGCCCAGGGAGGTGGTGGAGTCACTGTCCCTGGAAGTGTTCAAGAACCGTGTAGATGTGGCACTGAGGGACACTGTTAGTGGTGCTGGATTGATGGTTGGACTAGGTGATCTTGAAGGTCTTATCCAACCTTAGTGGTTCTATGATTCTGTTGTGCAGCTGAATAGCTGCAGAACCTCTCTCTGGGCAAACTCCTCTATCCTTCTGCCTGACTGCCAGTAGGGATGTGTATGTTTACAGGCCAGCCTTATGGTGATCCAAAGCTCAGGGAGACCAAGTGGCAGCATTTGGGGATCACATCTGCTTTGCTGTGCGAAGGCTGCTTCTTGTTCTTTTCCCATCCTGGACTTCCATTTGATCTGTATTGATGCTAATATACACCTTGCAAACTGTTTCCCCCCTCCTTTTCCAAGTTTTAGAGCTTTGGAAGGCAGGATGAGCCCCAGAGAGATGCAAATAATTTCCTTTTACCAGCCCCAGTACTCACAGTTGCAGTACTGCTGCCATCCAGCCTCCAGCAGCTCATCCCAAACTCCATCTCTGCTAAAACTCACACTGCAGTCAGATGAGACTTTGGTTCCCTCTCAGCCTTTCCCTCCTTTCCACCTCCCAGAAAAAAAAGGACAGCTCCAAGTTCCAACAGAGCTTGTCTCAGTTTCTGTTCATTTGTAACCTTCACATCAGTGTTTAGTCCAGGCCTCTGTTCCAAATGTCATTGTACGCTACATAACAAGGTTTTGGAGGAAAAGGAAGTGCTTTTTGTTCTGCAGCTATGTGAGCAGTTGCACTATGCATCAGAATAAGTGCTGCCAAGGAATGAGAATACAACGGGACACCCAGACAGACAGCCTCTAATTTGTGTCTCTCCATTATTAAAGATGAGATTTGTCATGCAGAGACACCGCATCCGGTGACTGGGTTTTCCCATCATTCTGAGGGACCTGGGAAAGTGGCTGTGATGACAGAGATAACACCAGTCAGAGCTTGCCAAGCGTGTAATCTGCACTGTGTTTCTCTCATTCATTTCATCAGCCAACAGAGTAAAGAAGGGGCTTGGTTCATATGTGCTGTCTTGCTCCCAAACATTTCACTTGTTCTCTTTCCATTCTGGACCTGTATCTTCTTCCTTCCTCTCACTCACTCGCTCTTGTTTCTCCAGTTGTCTTATGCAACTGGAAACTGATCCTTCCTCACTTGCGTTTTCTTTTTCATCTTCTACATTTTATGCATTTTTTAATGTCCTTTCACTGTTTATGTTCCCTATCTTTCATGCTCATTCTCTCCCCTGACTGTATAATGCAGCACAACAATAGTATGGCTAATCTCCACTCCTATCAAAATATTCTTCTTTTGCTCTGGACTGCACTTCTTCACAGTACCAGCAATTTCTGATGTGTACCCATTAAGCAGCTGGCAGTTCATAGTTGAATCTACAGGTGAAACTATAGGTATTAAACTATGCTAAAGAGATCTTGAAAGTACAACCTGTTCAACCTGAGCTGCAATGGCAAAGCAAAGCTGTCTGATGGTCGGATCCTTTTAAAGGAGAGATGCAGGCAGGCAGCATGACTAATTTTAAGAGGGAACTTAATATGCCATCATTGGTCTGATGTCAAGCAATGGTAAATTAAAGGGTTTTTAATAGGCAGGTGAAGTAGTGAGAGGATGAAGCTGAGATCCTTTTATGTCTGTGGGCAGAGGAGGCCATTCTGCTGTATCACAGTCATGTACATTAGTGAGAAGATAAATGGCCTGCAACATTATTCTCTATGAATGACATGTATCTGCATTTAAATTACAGAAGTCGGGTCCACTCGTGCGATAATTAAATTTTAATAAAATAAGAATAATTTATAATATTAAAATCCACTTTGTAAGCGAGCGAGATAGCTAACCCCCACACAGCTTCAGTACGTGCTACAGTTCACACATTAGTTAAAGATTTTCCGCAAAATGCTGAAATCAACATTGCATGTGAGGGATGTGGATGCTTATTTTAAGCACTGAGTTAGAAAATTGTGGTTTCTAGAAATATATGCAAAACTATTGCCAAAATAAGCATTCAGAAAGTTGTTTCAATATGCAGCTGCATATAAACACAGTAATTAATATATACTGGGTAAATTTACAACATCTTTTCTCACTCACAGCAGTGAGACTGAAGTTGCACATTTCAGTCAAAGACTCAAGAGATCTTTAAACTGCAGCCAGGGTTCAGCAGAAAGCTGTCTGGGAGAGCAGACCTGCTGCTTGGCTTGGTCTCGTCCTCTGAGCTCTTTGATGGAGGGAGCGTTGTTGGGATCAACCTCCTTTTCTGGATGGAATGATTACTGCTGCAGACCTGCAGTGCTGAATTCTGGCACGCCAGCAGAGGGTTAAATCAGCTTTTAATGTTTTCAGAACACTTTCACACCTTTCATTTATCCCTACATTCTTGAAGGTAGGGAGGAAGAGAGCCGTTGTACCCAGTTTTTGGCTAAGGGAATTCAAGTGGCGATATGGACATTTTTCTCAGCAGAAATCAGTCAGTGTCAGCTCTACACCTCGCATGCCATCAGCAGTCTTTCACTGCTCTAAATGCCGTGTTTATCCTGTGCAGCAGGAGATCCATGCTCCTTCTGTCTAGTTTCTCCTCTGAAATAAATCGTTTTTCCCTCTCTCCTCCAGCTGGGGTGATGCTGGTCCCTGAAAGGCAGACAGAGGATGGGTTTGAGGAGCACTTCGGCTTGAACTACTTGGGACACTTCCTGCTGACTAACCTCCTCTTGGATACGCTGAAGCAATCAGGAACGCACAGTCACTGCGCTAGGATCGTCACTGTCTCATCAGCCACCCATTATGTAGGCAAATTGCACCTGGACGACTTACAAAGCAGGTACCAATCCATGTTGGGTACTCATTGATTAGCAGGAAGAGTGTGCAGATTAAATTGTGGGGTTTTAGCGCTGACATTTTTGTTTTGTTTTGTTTTGTTTTTAATTAACAATGCTTCTCAAGCAATTGCTTACAAGTTGAGCAAAGCTTGCAGTCTCTTATTATGAGTCTTGAAACCTTGCACTGCATCAATGGCCATGGTACAGTCAGGACTCCTCACTGACTAATCGTGAAGGTGGAAAAAGTGGGATGTTTTAAAATGGCAGGGGTGAATGCTAACAGGCTTCATCATCATGGGAGTTCTCTCCTGGACTGAGCAGGTGCAGAGCCCTCATCCTGACTCCAGAAGGGTGCAGGCAGATGCCTGTGGCTTCCCACCTGGGGCTGACTGTGTGGGGCTCTGAGAGAGCCTAGCTTTGGCAGGGCTGCCTGGCCACACCTGCCTGTTTGCCTTTCAGCTTCCCCCAGTCCGCATCCTGTTTGCCTCTTCTTCCTGCTGGGCATCCCTGCCAGCTGGCACCTGATGCATCCTGCTCCATCCTCACATCTCTTGCTTCTCATCTCCTGGTGCCCCTCCTGGTCGCCCTTCTCCAGTCTCCCCATCATCCTCCTCAGCCCTCAAGCTGGCTGAGGTGAGGCACTGTAGATGCTCTAGATGCCCCCGATCATTGCAAGAGAACTGAAGTAGATGACATTTAAAGACTCCTTCCGGCTCAAAGGATTCTATGCCCAAGCCCTGCTTCATGCCTGTGTCACCCTTTGCACTTCCCTGAGGGAACAGAAAACAGGGAGGTCATTGAGATTCCTGCGCTTTGCTTGTGGCCTAGCAAGGTCCACAGAGCTGAGCAGCTATATTCTTCCCAATCACTTGCAAGTAGGGAAACTGTGAGGTAGTATGTATGGGATGCTGGTAATGTGAGGAAGGCATCAAATTATGTGGTACATATCTCTGTGCAGAATTATTTAACAAACTAAGGAATGAGCAGGATAACTGAAATGATACATGTTATGATTGCCACACACAGTCACATGTGGAAACAATGTGCTGATCTGACCTGACCTGAGATCAGATCTCTCTTCTGATAGACTCCAAAGAGTTGCTACTTGCACAAAGGTACCCTGGATTTTGCCTCATCTCCCTGCAGAAATTCTGTCTCAGTCCTTTGACAAGGACTTCAGCAAGACTGTAGAGGCACCTGGCCTGAGGTTTCATTTTAGAGCAAAGACTGAAATTAGAGGGTCAGGCTGTTTTCACTGCACGCATTTTACATACGAATGCTGCATTAAGCATGTCAAACTTTGTGTTAGACTTCTGATTACATACTACAGCATCAGTTTTATTACAAGCACATCTCTTAAACTCTGCAGGCTTGTAGCAGTTTAATCTCTTGCTTGTAAAACAGCTGCAGGAAATTATCCTTACTCTTCACTTGATGTATATATTTATCATTTCTGATGTGCATGTGTTGAACAGAACCATGCAAGGGGACTAAGGGGGAATGTAATTAGTATCTCTTTGGGGTAAAGTGCAGAATGCAAAATTAAATGTGGTTGTTCCATGGCTCTAGATAACAGTAGTTTCTCTTATTATAGCAAAGCCTTGTACTGTGCCTCTTTAGACTAGGATCATCCTTATCTGTGATTCATTATTATTAACTCATATTATAAAGAAACCAGAGATGTTTTAATTAGAGAAACTCAGGCAGGGCATGAACATGACCAATCTTAGGAAAAGAAAAAAAATATATATGCACCAGTGAGACTTGCAGCTTTTGTGCCAAATCCTTCCCTTCTGAATTTCAGACACAGAGGAGGACAGACTCTGACTAATTTTGTGCTCCCCTTCCCATGTGGGTGAATTCAGTGCATCGAGGGAGGCAGCAATACCTGCTCCCCCAGGCATCAGGCATCCCCACGGCTTCCATAAAGGACTGTTAATTCAGCTCCAAACCTCGTCTTTGCTCAGGTGGAAGAAGACACTCCTGTTGTTTTTAACCTAGATGTTGCTATGTCCCTCTGTGGGTGAATAGCTTGCTACCTCATAAGTGGTCCTGCTGCACTCACTGAGATTGCTGGTGCAGTCATGTACATGTCTACAGAATGAGTGAGTGGTTTGGCTGCTCTGGAGGGCTGTTGCAGGGTGCCAAGGCATTGCTGATACTTTGAAGCCTTGGAGACGCCTTGCTATTTAGAATAGCATTTAGAAACACTAATGGATGCAGTAAGGACGTCCATGGCAAGCATTGTGATGTGACAGCATCCCATACACTGACGCAGTTTTCCAGTCCATGTGCATCCTTCTTTTTTGTATCCTTTTAAATTCAAAATCTTCCTTAAAAAAACATGTACTGGCTTTTCCTTATCTTGACTTGTATTTATTGGCTGTAGTTCATTTCATAACTTGGGTCTATGTTCCTTGATTGATGGGGAGTCCTAACCTTGCAGGTAGGCAGCCAAACAATTTGGAGTCATTTATTCACATTGAAGAAAGGGAGGTACAGTCTGTGTTGGAGAAATTACCTGTGGCAGCAGGCTGAATTGTTTACCATACTCTTGTCCCATTATTTCTAGATTTTGGTTGGGCTACTGTCCAAACTGGAGGTGAGTAGTGGAGGTGGAGGTGGAATCTATCCATCACATATGGCAGAGAAAGAAAGGCAGAAAGACTTTTAACGTGAAGGAGAAAGTAGACCGTGGTGCAGTTCTCTGTTTTACCACAGATTTTTCTGTGCAGTCGTTCTCTCACTCAGGAGACTCTGGGCTGACAGTCACGGTTGTGGCCATTGATACCAACTTGCTTTGCTTTTTCTTGCTGCTCGGAATTCTGGTCTGAAGCCAGAAGTCATCTGTATCAGCGTAACCACAGGGCCACATCAAAACAAATAATTGTCAAAACGTCTTACCCGGGAACAGCATTAAAGGCAGCTTTTGCTATTCTGTTCCATTTTCCTCTTTGGTTTGTGTTCTGCCATTTTACCAGTCTCATTTATCCTTTGTTTTCTCTTTTCATCTCCTTTCTGGTGGGAGTGCTATTTTAAGTGTTCCTTGATTTTCCTTGCATACTGAACTATTTTTCTTCTTTTCTTATCTCTCTTCATGCTTGCCTGCTTGATTTCTGAGTTTGCAGTTTCACTTTCACCTGTATCTTTTCAGCTTTTTTTCTCTCCATTGACTTTTCCCTCTTCGTCTCATCTTTTTCTCTTCCTTCTTCATCTTATTTCTGCTCAACAGATCATTTATGACTCTCCACTTCTTTTCTTCTTATCTTCTACCCCCCCAACCCCAGTCCTGTTTCTCCCCTGTGTCATTTTCCCTCATTCCCACCCACCCTCTTCCCACACACTCCAGTGAAAGAGACACAGCATGGGTACATCAAGGCAGGACAGAGCTTGTTCTAAACTGGCAGGGCATAGCTTGTTTCATGTGTGTTATTGAAAATGCAAACGCGCAAGAGCGATGACTGTTCTCCCAGTTCTTTTGCTGAAGGTTATACGAAGAACATCAAACACCTTTGTGGTCTTTTAGATCCAGACCATTTTCAACAGAAATCACGTGAGTTGACAAGGGCATCCCTAAGGCAAATCATTTTCCTTCATCCCTACTTCGAACACTACTGTTTTCGAGGAGGTGAAAGTTTAACAGAAAAGCTATCTGCAAGCATTTCAGCAGTGATCCAAGCAATTGCATGCTGACATTTTGTACCACAACAGTGGAACAGCTTAGCTATTATGTCCTTTTCTCCTCCTCTGCCTGCTTAAAATGCTTTCTAAAGTGAGAAAAGAAAAAAGGATGGCCGTGACAGAATATGGCTGTCTGGCTTCAGAAAACATTTGAAGAATGTTGTGCCATCCCCTCCATTTGAGGTAGGCTTGAACAGATCACAGGAGTTCATGGTGCTCTTAGCACGCTGGGAAGGAAGGCACTCTTTCAAGTACTCTACCTACCAAAGGAAGAAGGATCTTTTGGAAAATGAACAAAAAAAAGACCTTACTCCCTTTCCCAGGCTGTTGGTCATACTTGAAAATGCACCCTTTCCCAGGGGTTAGTATCTCTGTGTGTTCTGTCTAGCTCTTTCTCCATGACTAACGATTCCTTTCATCATCCTCTCTTTTTGCATGCCAAATAGGCTCTGTAATGCTGTGAATCATAAATTTATGAACTCCCCAGCCATAGTAATACAGCTACTTTTCTGGTTCACGTCGCCTGTATATTTAGGAACAGTTAGTCACACTTTTTTTCTGCTCTCTTTCCTCTGCTCTGTTACTATGAAAGGAGCTGACATTTTTTTTTGTAACTCTCCAAGCTCGTACAGTCCTCAGATAATGTCTGTGTTTCTTCAGTGTAACCTTAGTGCATGAGTCATGTCAGAGACAGCTGAGATTGAAGTGATAGGAATTGCGAAAATCCCCAGCTGTCACATTTGTGTCCTAACTGGTGTAAAAACTGGGCAGAAAAACCAACCTGTGCAGGATCTGGAAGGATGCTGGGGAGATGAGGCAGATCCACTTAATCTCCTCTTGCAAAGAGTTTCAGAGAAATTGTCACACACGGTGTGGAAAATCTGTCCTGCAGAGTGTTTGGAGGCTTCCTGTTCTTCAGTAGCGTCCTTCATCTCTTGTTGAGCATACATGAAATCTGCTGGTAAATGAGGTTGCAATTAAGTTTGGGCAGAAAAATGAGGGCGATGTCCCGTACATATTGCAGAGATGTTGAGAATGTTGTCCTCAGACTGCAACAAAAAAATTAACATCTCACATTCTTTTTGAAAATATGGATCCATTTTTTCAGGCCAAATTCTGTTTTATTTCTGGTATCTCTGTAATTATTCTTAAATGAGCACTGTCATTAACATTTCGAAGTATATTGTTGATCAAACTGAACTTCAGTTTCTAAGCCATTCTGTAAGATTCATGGCTTCAAATTCCTTTTGGTTTTTTTTCAAATAATAACTAATAAATGTAGGTCTTCATGTTTGTTTGTTTGTTTGTTTGCTTGTTAGCTAGGTTTGCCTTTAGTTTGGTTTGCTTTTCTTCTTAAGAATGGTCTGATGAATCAACATTTTTCATAACTGTTCTGACAACTTCCCAGTTGGTTCCTCCCATACCTTTTCATGATCTATCTACTGATCTATTACTAATAGTTTCTTAAGTCTCTGAATGGAAGACATTAGGGAATGTAATAACTCTTCAAATCAAACAAAAGCAAACATGAAGCTGACTTCTTATAGTAGCAGCATGGTAGTACTCTTTACTTTCCAATTCTTTAATGATAAAGGAAAATCTGAAAGAGGAAGCAGGAGGTATTTTAAATAATATCCTTTTATTCGTTAATCCATTTTAGTCAGCACAGTTATATATGAAGAGTAATGTTACTGCACTGATGGCTTTATAAAATCCTATGAAAACAACAGATTTTGTAATCCTAAAAGATCATTCTAGTCAAAAAGATAGATACATGTAATTTTAGATTTAATTTAATTTGGGAAATATATGTTTTTGTTTGAGTTGTATTGTTAAAACTGTTGCCCCTCAATGACTTGCGTTGCATATTCTTGCTCTATTTGCAAAATAGATCACATTCTCTTGATGGAAACCAATACCAATTACAGCACACTGCTGTATTCAGTTAGAAGTATTGGTTCTTCAGGTTTCCTACTTTTCATGCCTACAGTGAGGCAGTAAGTATTCCAGTGCTTAATGCATCCTCACAAATGTATTTCAGTCCTTCTTTGTTAAAACCTCTCACTACAAATGCAAAAGGATTTGCTGCTTTGCCAAACGATTCTTTGCTTTTGCAGCAATTAGCATTAATTGCAAGAGTACAAGCAAAGGCTCACCAAAGGCTCACATCTCAAATACTGTAAGTTAATTAAAAAATAGTAATTAAAAATAGCTATTAGATTAGAAGACCTTTTCTCCCATTGATTGAAAAATATAATTTTAGTTCACACACAGCATATCTCTTCCTCATGTTGCAGATCATAGGTGGTTCCAATCCATTCCTGCTGCCGGTAATGAAGAAATATTTAATTTGAGATGTCAGCTTTGGAAAAGCTTTATTTACATTTATTGGTGTATTTTCATTCCATTTAATCAAAATATTTTCAAGGTTCATTGGTTTTTGAAGAACAATAACATTGTCTGACTACTACCACACCAGACTTCAGTGTCTTCAGGGAAATTAAATGTAGCTACTTTATGTGTCAAAATGTTAAACTCCTTGTCTAAAAGGGATTAATGGTCTTAGCAATGCATTGTTAATAATGCTTAATGATTTAAGAGGACAAAGTGTTTCTGAACTGGTTCAAAACTGTGACACGCTCAAAGATATTAGATGTATGGGTGTTCCTGCTATCCAACTTCTTTCTCTTTGGTGGTCTGAGACAGTAAAAACTCTTCCTTGCAGTGCAGAGGACAAAGATCTCATAGGCACGTTGTTTTCCAGAACGTAGGGACGGTTCAGTGATCATGTGAAAGTTAATAGACTGCACCAGTGTGACAGAGAAGGCAAAAGGGAATTGCAGAGAGGACAGAGTGGAGGCAGATTGTCACTCTTGAGAGGTGAAGGTTAGTTTAACATCTCCCTGTGAGCAAAACTACTGATGAAAGCAAAGCGAACCTTAAAAGCTTTGGAGTTCAGGTTCTGGGCAATTATTTCTTTTAGCATTCCTCTCAATTGCTCTAAATGCCACCATCCTCATAATACCTTTTCAGCAGTATTGTCCTTTGAGAGGCATGGTGTACCTTGGGGAGGGTGGTACAACTGCCTGTGAACCCCCAGAATGATGTGTTAAGGGAACCAGATAAAATGCATAGTGTGCCATACACCCTTCTTGTCTGGGTTCACCTCTCCTATTGCTGATGGTTCTTCACAAGCACACATCCCTGATAGCATTAAATACATCATAGATTACAAGGTGAAACAGGAGACAAAGGCAGTTTTCTGCTGCTGTAATTCAGTATGATAGCTTAAACCTTACTCTGCTCTCCATCCTAAGGCCTGTCCTTTCAGTGAAGCAGAATATTCTCCATCCAAAAGCAGCATGATTACTTGAATACATACACCAGTGCAGAAACACCAGTCTTTAGTTTAAAGAGTTTTCTTTAAAAAACATGGTTTCTATGAAAAATTCACTTCCTAAATTAGATAAGGCATTGTAAAAGTCAGATATTGTTACCCCCAGCAGTTTTAGCATTGCCAGAATGCCTTACAGTTGTCATAGCTTCAATGAGACTGGCTGCATGCAGCACTGTCCCAGCCACACGAGGAGATTGGCTGATGTACCTGAGGCTCACAGTGCAGTGTGGGAGCTCTCAACAGCGATGGCAGCTGTAATACATCACAACAGAAATGTCCACATGAAAGTTGCGGGACTTCTGCTTGGCATCTGAAAGAAATTTCAGAAGCAAAAAGTCTGATTCTTATTGCAGAACTCTGTTTACGGAGTTCCAGAGTAAATGTAACATTGGGAAATTTAAAAAATAATAAAAAAAAAAAAAATTAAAAAAAAAGAGAAAATTCCAAACCAGAACCAAACAACTGTAAGGCAAGATGGCAGAGAAAGTGATTGCTGTCTCTGTGTCTCATGGAGTTTTGAGATAACTATAATGTCAGTTGTAGGCCACTTTGGACTGCTAGTATGTTCCTCGTTTCTTACAGTTTGGGGAGAGATTTCTGTATCTAATGTAGCTTAAGGGAAAACTGAAATGATACAGTGAAAAAAGAGGTGTCACAGCAATCCTCATGTAGTGGAAAGAAGTACTTTTACTGTATGCTCAAGTTCTCTTGGGTGAGGCCTTTCATCTTGTGCCTTGCCATACCATGGATGCAGCTACATTTGGTAAACAGCGCAGGGTTTGAAATGCCAGCACTTTAGTGTGCATAACCATGCTCTAGAATTCCCTCTCAATCCCAGAATGAAAAGCTGGTCTGCAGAAGCGTACACCAACTTTAATATGATTTTATCAAAATAGAAATAAGATTTGGAATCCATTTTTGAGCCCTATGTGCCTTGCTGTAGAAACAAAAAATCACAGGAAGATCCCTCACTACCTTCAACTTGAAAGCTCTGTTGCAGGAGAGCTGAAAATCTTTCTGCACAAGTATGTAGAGAGAGTGCCACAGAGCTCTTCTTGATATAAATCCAAGAGATAATGTTGAAAGATGTGTGACAGTCTTCAGTAACCAAAGATCCATGTTATCCAAGATATAGTATGAAAAGACATGTGTCAGTGATATTTCGCGATCACTCCGAAGAGGCACAAAGACACGGAACCTAGGTCTTGGAGCCTTGCTCTGTTTTCTGGCTGCAGTAATGCAATGACTTTACTTACTTCTATTTATTTATTTATTCATTTGATGGAGATTTTAATTGAACGAAGAGAAACCATTATGCTCAAACACCACTTCAGATATTAGCCAGTACTTAACTGCATCTTATGAACAGACTGCAGAAAAATGCTTCAGGAGGGGCAATTTATTTCATTCTTTATAGAGCATTATTATTTTCAAGAGAATGGAATTACAGTAATTACAACTTGAACACATCGTCAATATTTAAAATCAACAACAACAAATTAACACCCATTATTAGCAAACAGAAAAATTAGATTCTTCTAAATGTACTGATTCAGACTTTGAGATGACCAGCCTCTGAGTCAGTGCTTCATACATTTTAGAAGTGTGTTAAGCACAGAGGAGTGGAGCTGCACACAGCAAGGCAGTCAGTAGAGCAGGAGGGCTCTTACCTGCCTGCCATTAGGAGGAAGGATCAGCCAAATGGCAATGATGTTTTGTTTCCATCTGAATGACAGTAGTGCCCAGAATGACAAGCTCCTGGTTGGTTTGCTATTTATAAATATTTGTATAGTAAAGACCTTTCTTCAGTAAACGTAGTCCTTCAAAGACAGTAGGTTAATTTATATTCACTCTGCATTTCCTACATGCTATACACAAGGAGCTGGTCACTGAATGCTGCGCATTCACACAGTGAAAGGCTGAAAATTGGCAAGCATGGCTTTTTGAAAAAGATAACCTAGCTTTCAGATTACAGCTTCTACTGAAATCTGGATGAAGCACAAAGCAGTTGTGGCTTGCTGCAAGGAGAGGGATAGCTCTGAGCAGCGGTTACTCTGTGGTCCAGAAAGGGAAAAGCCTCCCAAGCTGCCCTTCAAATGTGGGCTGTTTCTGGCTGTTTCTGTAATCCCACCATGACCAGCTAGGACATGAAGTGATTGCTTTTCAGCTGGCATAGAACTGCTAATTATTTCATCTACTAGACTTGTCTTCTTCATTTCCAACATGTCCATCAGAGGTTCCTGGAGGCCCTAATGCTTGAACCTATAGTCACTCCAATTATAACTGCTAGTGCATTCAGTGGGAGTACGCTAAGGGGTAACTATGAGTTAGGTCATAGTGGCATCAATTATCAGCAGGACAACTATATACAAAGCATAACTAATAAAATATGAGTAAGTAGAATAATAGAATCACTGAGGTTGGAAAAGACCTCCAAGATCACCTTGTCCAACTGTCCACTTACCACCAGTATTACCCCAGTAGGTATGTAAACACTTTCTATTTCAGTTCTGTTTTATTAATACACGTTTGTTTCTTTCAGATGGCAAGGTATTGTTTTTTGGTGGTAATCTGGAAATTTCCCCAACTCTCTCTTTTCTCTATCTCTATTATTATTATTATTATTTTTAATACGAAGGGAAAATCACAGTTGATGAGGCTCAATAAATATGTTTCTGGCATAAATGTATATAGTACTGTCAGGAAGTCTGCTTAAATCTATTAATTAATATTTAGGACTCAAGGTTTGTTTTTTTAGAGATAAAAAGTACTTATGATAACCAGAAAAGACATACCTGTATTCTGCACTATATTTCTTTAGTTACTATAAAGTAAGCTGCAAAATCTTTCAAAAACCTTGTGCTGCATTCCCCAGAGAAAGGAAATTTAAGACTGTGAAAGCTTCATGAGTGCTTAATAATAGTCTTTTATATTTTTGAATAAGTAGTGGTGATGATATATTGCAAGATTAATACATAAATCATTAGGAGACTTAAGTCATTTTAATACATCAAGTCTGTGTTTTGCTTAATTCACTGATTCATCCTAAGGCATACATTGAAATTTTGTGTGGCCTTTCATTATAAGCCCCAGCATGTCACCCACATTTTGCATCACTTGTCTTCTAATGGAGCACATTGCAGCCTGGTTGTTCTGCAGTTGGATCTTAACGCACTCTGCCCTCCAGGCAAATTAACACACGGGAAATTGGGGAGTGTGGTGACGGCTGAGGGGAAGATGACACATGCAAGAGCAGTGTGGTGTGAGGGAGGTACAAGTCACACCACACTGCTAGCTGCAGTTTGGTTACAGGTAGCTGTGTGCTGTTAGCTATGGGTCCTCCGAGCCACTTGCTGAAGCAAGGTGCCCTGTGGAAGGGAAAAGATGCTGCACCCGTTCCCTTCCACATGTGTGTACAATGCCAAAGCAACTGTTAGTGAATGACAAAAAGCAGAATGCAGCGTGGGAGCCTGCATGCAGTAGGCGTGAAGGCAGTGGCCTGTGCTGAGCAGCAATTTTGCTTCCCTGTTTACTCACTAGGGACCTTGAGCTGACTTCATGTCCTTGACTAAACCTGCTATCTCTAGAGATGAATGGGAGACCTCTGCAGCACACAGATTGACTACAGCAAGCCAAAAAAAGAAACCAGAGTAAGCCTAGCTGCCAAGGGAAGTGCTAAACATGGATCCGATTTTTGGAAATGGAGAGCAGCAGAGTCCATGCTTAAATATCTGATTAGCCACCGCAGGCTCTGGTTTGAAATTTGGCTTCTCATTACTTTTTACAAGTACATTGACCCAGCATGCTAGAGAGACTGCTTTTGGAGACAGCACCATGGGGATGGGCAGTAAAATCACCTTCTGGTGCAAATAAAGAATAAAACCAGCACACCACAGACTCCACAACTGCATATTTATTTATTTTGTTTTGGCAGAAATGCAAACCAATCCCTTTCTCTTCTTCTCTCTTTTTTTTTTTCTTTTTCTTTTTTTTTTTTTTTTCTCCAATGATAAACTTTTCAGCCTACACTGCAAAAAACATTCTTAAGCCACAAATAATGACTTGTGTTAAAAATCGAACCGCCAGAAAACGCATAGCCTGCCTTATCCCAGCTCTTCATTCATCACTGTGGAACTGATGATTAAATATTATTTTAAAAGGAAGAAGAAGGTCTTGTGCATTGCTACTCTCTTGGCTAGAGTTCAAAGCAACTAATTAAATTCTGTCTGCCTTAGCTCTTCCTATGGTTTTCCATTAAGTGAGTTGGGCATTGTCCTATTTTATCCGCATCAATGTGGCAAAATGCTGCAGGGCAGCAACTCCAAGGGAAGACTGTGTTCTGTTGTGGGAAGAGTGGTCCGCAGACAGCCCCATTCACACAAGTGGGTGGGCATGAGCTCTATCAGGTTCTCAATTCCAGACACAGCTACTAGTCTTCTTATACAGGCAGACAGTGATGATACAAGGGGGAATGGCTTTAAACTAAAGGAGGGGAGATTTAGGTTAAATGTTAGGAATAAATTCTTTACTTGGAGAGTGGCAAGGTGCTGGCACAGCTGCCTGGAGAAGCTGTGGTGCCCCATCTCTGAAGGCACTCAAGGCCAGGTTGGATGGGGCCCTGGGCAGCCTGAACTTGTGCAGGGCAGCCCTGCCCACAGCAGGGGTTGGGGCTGGGTGAGCTTTGAGCTCCCTTCCAACCCAAACCATTCTGTGGTTCTGTGACTGTATGATTCTACCTGTCTGGCAATCCAGTTAGGAGGCATATTTTCTCATACTGAGTGCTTGCCTTCCTTGCTGCAAAGCATTGGAACACTGAGTCTTCAGGAGTTCCAGCATCACCCAGTATCCCTTGGGCACTGGTCTGCTGATAAGCTGCCTCCTGCTGTGCCTCAGCTTGCTTCTCATAAAAACCTTTATTTCAGCAGGCCTTTATAGCCTTCAGAATTGGAAAGCATGTGGAAATGCACAGTGTCAACACTACTGTTTTGTTCAATAGACAATTATAATACCATTCAGTGCAGAAAATGTACACGGATTACATAAAGCACTGAGAAAGGCTACTTTTAGATACTAGGAGTTTGTATAAAGATTTTTCCATGTACAGACTACATGTATGTGCATGAGAGATGTGATTATGGTACAGGTACAGGAGCGTATTCCTTTCTCTTTTTCTGATTCATAAAGTCAAGACTAAATGTAATGAAGTCAAGTGAGCAGCACTGATTTTTTTCTCCCAGCATGATGTTTTATCAACGTAAACCTAGTAAGATGGAGTCTCATGAACAAAACAGCTGTTCCACGTAAGTACAACAAAAACAGCCAGTTATGTGCCACAGGTTATTTCTCTGTCTTGAGTAGTCCTGTGGTGCCAGATTCCTGGAAAGCCAAGAGCACACACACACACTGAGGAAATGGAAAGATAGCTGGTAAACATTGCAGGAGTTCTGTCAGTGTCTGCTCTTAGTATCCAATTTTATGTCCTTTCTATCTATAGTATGGAACTGAAGTCTGATTTCCTGCTGCCTTGCAAATCATTTGCATCTCTGCTCTGGGATATAAAAGGCTTCTATACTGATTGCATAGCTTTTTATATCTTCTGAGCACTCATGTTTCTTTGACATAGTTATCTATGCAAAGTACAAGGCTTTTGAGGATCCAGCCCTTGTAGCTCGTGCTTCATTGCCACGAGGTAAGAAAAACAGCAGTGGCACAAGATGTGGGAACATGAAGTCATGGGGACTGCTTTCTGAAGGTTACTGACAGCCTGGTGTGACCCAGGTAGAACAAGTCTGAGCAGTCTTGGCAATGCTTCCCTGTGATCTGCTGGGCAAGATCACTCTAATTTGATATAGGAGCTTGTCCATTGCCCTGGCTTGGTGTCTGCCATCATTCTGGTGGCAGCTGCTGCCAGTTGGCTGCCAGAGGCAGCTGCAGCTGGGAGGACTTCCCATGGGGAGTGTAGGACTTGTCCTGTTACGCTGCATGAGGCAGGAGGTGGTGGCTGAAGATCTGGCCCTTTGGGTTACAGGGGCTGAAATATGCATGAGAAGGGTGACATTTTGAGTATCTCAGATCAGAGCATGGGCATCTTTGAATTTAAATGGTAACTGCAATTTCCTGACTAATGCCAAGTCACTTTTACCTGTATTTGTGCAGTGACTGTTCTTTATTCCTAAAATAGCCCATTTTCCCCCCAGGCACAGGTGATATCCTTATAGTGATGGAGCTGCATTATCCAGCTCCACACAGCTGGGGCAGTTGGTTGGCACCAAGGCCTGGTCACAATCAGCTGTCTGTCTTCATCCTCTCTCAAATTACATAATGCTTTTGTAGCCTGCTGGTGTTTTGCTTCAAAAGAATAGACTAGGGAAAAAAAATAGCACAAAAAAATAAAGAAATGGAGCAGGGTGTACTTGAAGTTCATCATTGTTGTCTTTTACTTCCCACAGCTGAGCTGTAAGATTTTCCATCGTGTCTCACAGTTTCCCAGTCCATTAAGACAGCCTAACAGTTAAATTGCTTCTTAGCTTTGCAGAGTCAGCCTGCTTGCAAGCATGCAGTGGTTTCTGTGACGTGTAGGATATTCTGAATTTGATGTTTAAATAAGAATGAGGTAGCCAATAAATAAATAAATAAATAAATAAAAAGCCAGGATGAATTTGCTATTAATTCAAAATGAAAACTGTACAGGTAATAACAATCATAGAAAACAGCAGCAGTAACAGGTAACAGGGACAACAGCAGCAGCATTGCTTGTGCCCAGGACTCTGCAGAACAGGAGAGGATGGGGATGGAAGTGGGCATGGAGATGGGGATGAGTCTTTTGCAGTTTTGCTGCCCCCAGGAGATTGCTGCTTTAGGCACCTGCCTGCTTTACCTATGAGCTGGATATAATGTTAGGGACTACCTTTGGTTTTGACAAGCGCACATGCACAATATAAGGCTAAACGAAAGGCCCATAGTAATTTTGATGGAGTTGTCAATGCACAGGAATTTGTGGAAGTGATGATGAGGCCTTTACTGGGAGGAGTGTTATAAGTGACATACCTGCTAATTTGCCTGGAGCTGTCCTGCTTATTTAAAAAAATATTGCTGTCTGCATGAAGTGGAACCCATCTAATCAGCGGTACTTGAAAAATTGAACTTGAAAGAGAGGCAGATTCAGCATCCAGATTATAGACACACAGGAGGCTCAGCAGGTGGTTCTGCCCTAACTCCTAGTGTTTGTGTGCCTTCATTGTACCTTGTCTGGCAGAGTGAGGCAGCCACCTTTCCTCTAAGAGCTGTGTATGACATAACTCTGGTTGTGCTGACAGCCACTCTCCTTGCCCCATCCTTACATCCATCTCTAGCTGTGTAACCTGGTGTCACCAGGGCAGGTGCAACCACTGCCTTACTCATCTGTGCTGTGCCCAGTATGGGAGCCTTCATCAGAAGCTAGCAGGTCATTCTACAACACAAATAAAAATAGCCAGAAGCAGAATGACAGGAGTGGATTTACTGGTGGAAATATGGCGTGTGTGTACAGTGTGGTGAGGAATGGGAGGGTACTTGAGGGCCTCTGTGTGGTGGTATTGTGCAGATTGACGCCTCAGTACTTACTGATAAAATACATTGGCATAGCAATTCTGGCAGGTACCATGTAAATTTGTATTTTATTTTTATTTATAAATCAGACTTGGTATCTTATGGAATAGTCATTGGAACTACAGCGAACAGCACTCGTGCTACTGATAAGCTCTTTCTTGTTAAAGAAGACTCATCGTAAAGCTGTTTATTTGCTGCGTATTGCCAAATGTAGTACCTTGGATGTTTGTCCAATTCTGTTTTCTTCCCGATTCTTTGCTTTTTACATGCATATCCCACCTTTTTTCTTTTTTTCTCTCATATACAGATGTTCGTATTCACCCCATGGAGCCTATGCCCAAAGCAAACTTGCCCTTGTGTTATTTACCTATCGACTACAGCATCTTCTGACTGCAAATGGAAGCCATGTGACTGCTAATGTAGTAGACCCTGGAGTAGTGAATACTGAGCTCTACAAGCATGTCTTTTGGGTTGTAAAAGTGGTCAAATGGATGACTGCCTGGCTATTTTTCAAGGTACGCCTTCTTTTTTTCCCCATCATTTTGTTGCTGTATCTCTATATTGTGAATGCTGCAGTCAGCATGGAGCTCTGTATGTTTCAGAGTGTGTTAGTATGTAATATTTATTGTGCTTTTCTATGCTGATGAGATATGTAACATTGACACAGACAAGACTTGCCCCGAACAAATGCTTATTTGGAAAGAGAGCTTACGTTGAGAGGAGTCATATCCTTTTCTCTGTAGCTCTGTCCATGCACTGACTCTCTCCACTTATCAGTCCCTGTTGCTGCATGCATGGTAACAAAACTGAAATCTAACACTGAGACAGAATATGCAAAGTGTTCCAAGGAAATACCTCGTACGTCCTGTTATGAGAAGCAGGCACGATCTGGCACGATCTGCATGTACACAACATGTTAATAGAGAGAAGGGCAAAAGAAAGATGGAAGCTGTACAAGTAAAAAAAAAACCTATTGGTGGGCATTGGATGTACTCCGTGGTGGGCATTTGTGCCAAGGAATATGGAACAATGTTTGTTTTGGTCTTCCATCCTAAAATGTATTTATAACGTTATATGACTTTCTGTCATCTGTTTCTGATCTACGTTAGAAAACTGAACGTTGTTTATAAAACTCTTCCAGAAGTGGGGCAAACTCATTTAAGGCTAGCTTCAAATAACGTTTTGTAGTGGTATAAGTAGATCAATCTGAAATCAGTTTAGCTGCACAGGTGCGCTGTTCTGATGTGAAAAAGCCTTAGAAGGACTTGTGCTGAGAAAATGTAGTCTTGCAGAACACTGTTTTGGATTAAGTGAATGGAAACTGATTCCATTAGAGCAAATTAAATATCCTAATTAGAATGAAGTATTTTAGATCAAGGGGCATGTTCCACAAAGCAAATTAATTTTAAACTTTGATATGGAAATGTCACTAGCTTTAATTTCAGAAATGAAACTGGAGGGTGGAAGAGCGGCTGTAAAATAAGATGCAAACAAGCCCATATTTTAAAAAGGAATAGTATCTTCTGAGAACACCTTGAAGACTGCAATACAATTGGAATGGGAATGCTCATAGTATGTAGTGCATTCTTAAAGAAGCAGAATACAACATTGCCAAGATGTGTACGTTGAACTCGTTCTGCCTCTTGTGAATGCCATTTTAAATAGCAGTCTCTAGTAGTGGTGTTGTTTCTTAATTGGACTGACTTCACTTTGCTGATGTTTTATGTAGGTGTTTTGATGGTGCACAGCATTTACTGGAGAGCCACAAAATTCTGACAAAACCCTCTGTGTTTGAGGGTGAGAATTGAATCTCTTGTTTACACCACTTAAGTCCATTCAGTTTTATTGGTGTGCCAAGGGAGACATTTTCGTATTATACTGACTGTGTTTAGAAACTAAATGGGGTGTCACTGAACACATAAAACAAGGATGGATTTATCACAAGAAGGAGTCAAGTACTTACAGCTGTAATAGTAATGCTGACTATGGTTCGTAATCATTTTGTATTTTTTAATGTGTGATACCAGTCAGAAGGAATACTGCATTGCAATGGATGAAGGACAGATATACTGACTTGAGTGGAAGCACTATGTGTGTACTGTCTGAAAATCAAATGCATCAACTGTTGTGTTTTTTGGAGTCAGGACAACTGTTGTTTTTTTGAGTCAGAATGTGTATCCTGAAGGCTTCAGTTACAGAGGCTGAGATCTTCATATTTCTATATAAAACTTGTACTGATTTTCCTGTAAGTCTAAGGGGAGAAAGAGGGAAACTTTTACTGGCACTCTTCTCTTTTACTGTTTTACTCCCTCAGGCTTTGGACTTACAGCTCTAACTTCTACTCTTCTTACTTAAGATATGTTTATGTGCTCAGGATTTACTATGTTCTCCATTAAGTGTGTGGTGTCCGATGTTCTTGCTTTTGCAAACAGGCATTCAGCTGTCTGCTGTTGGTCTCCTGCATTAGGGTAAATTTGCCTTGAGAAAAGTGAGAAAGCAAGTATAGAAAAATTCAGCTGTCTGATAATGCTAGCTGTGAGTAGGTGTGTTACAGGTTTCTTCTCCCTGGAATTTCATTCCCAAATGCACTTATATGAGTATTCCTTCTAGGATTATGGCTGCACATAATGAAAATGAGGTGATATCTCTTTAATCATATTGGCTAAACCAACTGTTATCCTGTTAACTGTTACCCTGAAGTATTCTGAAGTGGATTCTGAATGCACACAGGAAATTGCTTCACCTGCTGCAACCTGGCACTCTTGACAGTAAACATAGCCCAGATCGCTCTGGTGAGGAAATGCATCATGGATTTATCATATCACATTCTCTGCAGAGAGAGTCAACATGTTGTTTGATTTCATTCGAAATTGTGTCAGAGTCTCCACTACCTTTAAATCTGTTTCTTCCAACACTTTGGTCCCTGTGGCATTCAAGTCAAATACTTCTTTGGGATTACAGCACAGCCCTGACTCCCGTCGCATTGTTTGTCGGTGAGACAGCTTGGTGTGGCAGGCAAGGCTGTTGACTCAACAACATCTACCTCAGAGCTGCCTCAAGAGAGATACCTAAGCAAATAAACCTACAGCTTTGCAAATAGGCCACGATACATACACGTAATTCGCTCCAAGTATTAACGGCTTGGGTTTCTCAGGACTTCAAATCATTGTCTTCTGCTCTTCATAACAGCTCAGAAAAACCTTGTTTGTTCGTCTTTGTTTTGTTGTTGTTTTCTTGTTTTGCCCAGACAAACTGGAATGAGAAGCAGCCTGTAGAAATATGAGAGGCCAAGATACAGGAGCCAGTGGCTGTCATAAAAACTGCAAAGCTATCACTTGCCTTTTAGAAGTGGTGGCACTGCTCTTTCTCAGAAAAGTGATAGTGATCCTTGTTTCTTAAAATTCCACTTTGAAAACATTCTTTCTGCTTTTTTAATAAAAGAGCGTTGCTCTCCTTGCATGCAAGAGAGAAATTATGTTTATTCTTCTAAAAGTAAATTGATTTCTAACCCACAACTGCTCAGTAAATAGAAGCTGGCAAGCTGTCATTATTCTCTGTAGAGTACAGTGAAATATGTTATCCCTTAGGAATTTTTAGCATAAAGTGATCTTCTTTTTGATGCGATAGCATCCAAACTTGTAAACAATAACCAATTAATAAGATACTAATAGACCAAAAATACATTCATCAGTCATCAGTTTAGCAACTTAAGACTTCATTATGCTGCTGAAGGAGAAACATTTCTTGCACAGCAGTATTGTAAACTCCAAAACATTCTTTATGACACTCTTGGTGAATGTGCTGTTATCAAATATATTGAGTCCTTTCAACTCCCTCAGATCAGTATTTAGAAGGCATCGTGGAAGTAAGATAGCAGGTCTTGTCTCAGCTGTCATGTACAAAGATGTAGAGCCATATGAGTGACTATTGACTGACAAACTGAAAATGAGTTAGATGAGTGACCCGCCAGCCTGTAAAAGTGAAGGGAAAGGCAAAATCAAGAATACAGGCTAGAAATCAAGCAATATAAACCAGCTCATTTCTTTCATCTGTCAAAATAAGCTTGTGTGTGATTTTCCCATAACATTTTTTTTTAATATTTTCCATCTATTGCTAGAAAACAGGATCTAAAGAACCCGAATTCATCATTCATGCCAGATGACATAGTTGTGCAGGTCTTATTGCAGCATTTCTTATCCAGACTGTCCCTTTGGCGCTCTGAATGTACAAAATTCATTTCATCTTCTTCCCTGAGGTGTCAGAAGACAAACACATCACCACACAATAATGCCAGCTCTACAGAACTAGAATAATTAAATTCTTCAGCTGAAAGCTGAAGCAATTCATCAGCACCAGCATCTTTAGTCTGTGTGTGAGTGTGTGGTCGTCATGTAAAGGTAGTCTAGAAGTTTCTCAGCAAACGAAAACTCCCTGCATAAACTTGTTAATTGTGGTTAATTTTTACAAAAGGCTTTTCAGATCAAAAGTGGGATTGTGATCAGACTCAGAGAGATGGAAGCAGTCCATGTTATCCCAGTACTTAAAAAACAGGTTCTGTTTTTGAACATAACATTCAGGGATTTAAGCTTCAGGCCTCTCATCTCTTGTCAGAGCCATAGGACTTCTTTTCTGTCTAATAAATATTTGATTGGCTGTACAACCATGGAACAGTTAGTTTAGGGAGAAAGATGGAGAGATTCAGCTGAAAAGGAAAATGAGCAGTCTGCCTTTCAGCTACCAGGTCCTGGGGATCTGGGTATTTTTCTTAGATGTGAATACCTAGGCATAGGTAGGTATCCAGTTACTGGTTTTTAGGGGACATGTAGATGATTTATTTATAATAACTATAGAAGGCCTAGGAGCATACTTAGGAGTGCTTGCTGTCCTAATTAGTGTTAGACCCTTTTAAAGTAGACTGTTTGTAAGTGCACACCTGCAAAACAATTGAGCTTGTTTTCCACTGGGCCTGCGGTTCTCCTGTGTGTCCCATGCGTATTCATGGGTCAAAGTAGCTGGAACATTTAGTGAGACATACTGAGAGTTGCCACGGGTTGCTTTGATGACATGAAAGTGAAGGATTTGTGTTGCATGTCTTGTTGTGTGGCTTATGAATGGGTAAGGGTGTTGTACAGGGGATTGCAAAACTGGTGGGATTGTGCTGGAGAACTTCAGAGGGAGTCAAGGCTATTGGAGTTGTTTATACGACCTATTTGGAGCAACCAGCGTAGAGATTTATCGCCAAACCACACCCAGCTTTATTTTGGAGGAAACTGGTTAGAACAGGCTGAAACAGCGACATGGAGCCAGATAAAAATGAAGCAGGAAGCACAGAGATCCATCTTGTGCCCTCTCCCACAGTTGTAGTTGTTTTGTTAAAAAGAGAAAATAATCCTTTTTTTTTTTAATTTTTTTTCCTGTCTGAAAATAATTCAATTTGTGTCCAGGAGTTTAAAAAATACTTTCTTGATTACTGAAATGGGAAAATAGTAGGTAAGCAGTTAATTTGTGAAAGAACAGGGAGCCCACCCAGTGCTAGTGCATCAGCACATCTGTGTTGTAATCTGTAACTCACAGATGTCCAACCCTTACTCTTACCTGGGCCACAGTGAATGAAAAGGAATTGTCAAGGGCCACATCTACAAAGGTTGCTCCAAAAGTAATGTCTCCCAATTATTTTCATGGAAAGTACAAGAGATAAAAAGAGCACAATATCACTGTTTGATAAAGCAAGTTCTCAGCCAGAAAACATTCTTTGGCAACACAGTCAACACCATACCTATTCATTTTCACCAGTGATGGACAAGAGTCTGTATACTGCTCTTATAACAATCTGCTCCAGTGGAGGTGACCTGCTGTCACCATTGCTGAAATACACTACCCACTGCCTCACTATACTCACATACACTGCTTGGAGTGCTTTTTTACATGGAGTAGTGCAATTCCACACCTCTGCTTCACCCACACTTCCATGTCAGATGCCATTGTGTCAGACTGCCCCTCTGCTGCCATCTGTCACACAGAAACAATGTGTAATAGAATATTGGTGGAAAGGTTCAGCCTGTACTGCCATACCACCAAGATCCACCTCTGACACTGTGGGCCAATATAGCACAATAGGAGGCATTGTTTTTGGACAGCACTTATAAAACATATAATATAGTCAATGTATGTAAGTAATAAAAATTATTTTAATTTTTTTTTTCCCATGGATTAAGGTGGCCTGGAAGCCACCTCTGACAGAGCCTGGAGTTCATGAATGTCTGCAACATGAATGCCCATATCATCAGGGCTCTTCATCCAGTAATCTCCATACAGATATTGGAGTCACTTCTAATACTGGATTTGTTTTATCCTTAGATAAAGGGTACCCTACAGTTGGACAGATGAGTCAAGTCTTTCATGTGCCTGTTTATCCCTGTGAGTACAAAGGGGCCTTTTGGAGACTAGTTCAGCTGCAGACATCTCTGCTGTATAATCTCATTAAAAGTCATTAATTTAATTGAGATGAATCCTATCCCACGATACAGGATACTAAGTCTGTTGTACTTTAAAAACCAGAGGTACTTTTAAAGAACTGAAGACAGTACATTTTTGGCTGTGCAAAGAGAGTAGGAACTGGAAAAGTGTGTTTACATATTGGGAGAAGAAACAGTCTGTAGGCACATTGGTTTATCAAATGACTACACCTAGGTGTTCAGAATATTAGACAGTTTCCCATACACATGGGAAATACATGATAAATGTATTCATCGGTAGCAATAGGTGATCCCAGTTGCTTATGAAATGTGTTTCTCACATATGTCTATGATCCATCTTGTGCTTCCACTATCACATAATAATGCCACATGTTTCAATGGGCAGTTATATATGTTTCCTATATGCATTCATAATAGCGTCATGTGCATGATGAGAGATTTAAGAGAGAGAACCATGAAAAGCAAACAGCATCAACCATTAGAAAAAGAACTGGAAATAGTGATTTTATTATTATTATTACTATCATTGTTATTATTATTATTATTATTATTAATAATAATAATAATAATAATAATAATAATAATTAATAATAATTTTTATTATATTATTATAATAAATATATATTATATATATATAATGTATAAATATAATAAATATATATATATATAATATATATATTATTATATATATATAATATATATATATATATTTATATATATATATATATAATATATATATATATATATATATATAAATATAATAAATATAATATAAATATATATATATATAATAATTATAATATTATTATTATTAATAATAATAATAATGATAATAATAATAATAATAATAATAATAACCAGATCCAATCTTGAATTTAGAAAAGTTTCAATTCAAAGGTTGCTTGAATAACTCTTGCTTTAATAAAGATTTTGCAAGGACTGCAATTGTAATTGCCATCTCCAAACATTTGTGTTTGCTTTTTTAGAAAGAGCGCTGAGATAACTGCAAGATACAGTTCACATGGCTCATTTTATTCTGATTATGTTCTCCGTTAAATATTTGGGATGCTGGGGATTTTAATGGGTAAAACTGAGATAACTGCGTTCCTGCAGCCGGCAGCAGCATGCCGGGGCTGCGTATATCCAGGGAATAGAGAGCCACACTGACTGACTTATTCAATAGTTTTGCCTGCCAAGCTCTTGAGATGCAAAATGCAGTCTTCCAAAACGTCTGGCACTTGTCTCTGACTATCCTGAGATGATTAAAAATGTAGAGAGAGAAAAGCTGTTCCATTGTTTTTGGAGCTCAGTGTTGAAAACAAAATTAGACACTATGGACATTCTGACAAGTGGAGTTGGTCTAAAAATGAACATTTTTTAGTCAAGGTTGTGTATCACCCAGGTGCAAAGGGTAATTTTACGACCATCCAACCCGTGAATTTAACTTGCTCATTTCTCAGAGGGGAGTTCAGTTGTCTCCACTCTCATGCACTGTGACCAGTGAAAAAAAAAAAAACAGTGGGAAATAATACCCATTTTCCTTTGCATTTAAGGTGATAACTTCCAGGACAATTTTGGTACTTCACAGAGTCACGGAATCATAGAATGGCCTGGCCTTGAAGGACCACAATGATTATCCAGTTTCAACCCCCCTGCTATGTGCAGGGTCACCAACCACCAGACCAGGCTGCCCAGAGCCACATCCAGCCTGGCCTGGAATGCATACAGGCAGATGGGGATCCACAACCTCCTTGGGCAACCTGTTCCAGTGTGTCACCATCCTCTGTGTGAAAAACTTCCTCCTAATATCTAACCTAAACCTCCCCTGTCTCAGTTTAAAACCATTCCCCATTGTCCTATCACTATCCACCCTCATAAACAGCCGTTCCCCTTCCTGTTTATATGCTCCCTTCAAGAAATGGAGGGCCACAATGAGGTCTCCCTGGAGCCTTCTCCAAGCTAAATGAGAAGGTTGACTTGCCTCAGCCTTTCCTCATAAGAGAAGTGCTCCAGACCTCTGATCATCTTAGTGACCCTCCTCTGGACCTGCTCCAAGAGCTCCGTGTCCTTCCCATGCAGGGGGCCCCAGGTCTGGACACAGTACTCCAGATGGAGCCTCATGAGAGCTTAGTAGAGGGGGAAAACTTCATCAGTGGCTTTGCACAAGTGAACGAATAAACAAGTAAATTATGCCCAAACCTAAAAGCATGCAGGTATCATTCTTATTGTGTGTTCTTGTAGCAGAGGTTATCTGATCAGACTTTACATCTCCTATATGGAGGACTGTCCTTATATGAAGTTTTTCACATGTCCATTCCTGCTCCTTGGGGGTTCTCCTTGATCTTGGGCTGGACTTTTATATTTCTTGCTTGATTTGGGCTTGTGGCACGTGTGTCCTATTCTATCTGCCTATTATATGGAGAAGGGAATTAAGGCTGGCACAGATTAATTGAACCCTAGTCCCTTCAGAGGGCCTGCAGACAGTAAGTACTTCAAATGTTGATACAGCTGGATTCAGCTGATATTGCTTGAAATCCATGCAGAAAGTGGACCTGGAAGTCAGAAAGCAGAGAGTTTTACATAGTCTTTTTATAAATGCAGTCGCACTGTTGATGCTATTTTATGTACATTCAACGCTTAGTACCGTGGCCATAGAACTTCTTCAGTCAGTTTCCACTCCCTCTGCACAGCAGTGGGTCAAAGGCAGATTGCTGGTGAGTCATCCATTTCCAGCGTGGTGATAAAGGGATAAAATATAAAATGTGTTCGCACTAAAGTACCTGGATTTGTCATCTCCGGGTCACTACACAGCAGTTTACTCAGAGGAGCCAGGAGAACTGCAAAGCACCTCCAGTGCTCAGAAGCAGCACAAGAATATGTGATTGGCAATCTGTCCCGTGCTCTCCCTGAGGGAGAGGTTCTTTATTGTTCTGGTCAAGAAAGCTGTGTGTGCTGTTAAAAAAACAAATTAGCCTATCCAAAGTTAAAACAGAGCAGTAGATATAGTTGGCATAGTTACTCTGTTACTCTCTGCTGGTGTGGCAGCAGGTAATAGGTAACACTTCTGGAGAGGCCATGGCTTCCCTGTGTTTCTGCCAGCAGATCAAGGCCATCGTCTTATGCCTTCCTGGCTGTGTGGTCTGCACCTAAAGACCCTGAGAGAAGAAGAACTTTGAGATGGCTTGTAGCCCAGCTGGAAGTCAGGTGAGGAGCTCCAGCTGGCAATAGGCAGCCAGGTTTTCATGCCAAGTAGTTGCCAGCCAGTGCAGAGAGCTTTGCTTGGGATTTTGTCAGAGGGGAAGAAAGAGGAATTCTTACATCCCTTTTTTGTAAAGGCAAACCTGCCTCATCTGCACTGGTGTTTTCACTACTACTTGCCATATTCTTTTTTGTAGAAAATTTAGACTGTTAATTTAAAAATTTGGAAAATAACAACAACAACAACAACAACAACAACAATAATAATAATAATAATAATAATAATAATAATAATAATAATAATAATAATAATAATGAGCTGACTTGTTTTTAGTTTTTGTTGACTTTTAAAACCCTGATGTGTTTTTTAGTTAACACAGGCAAAGCTGGGCTCATGCGCTGGAGCCCATTTCTTCAGAGGACAGCAACAGTCCAGCTGCAAACTGCTGATCGTGGGTGCATTATGATAGCTAAAACTTGTTAATGCTCCAAATTACTGAGTTAAATCTTTGCCCTCTGATCTGGATGCCTAGCTTTAAAAATAAATCCTTCGGATTATATAAAAAAATTTGAACTGTCAAGAAATAAATGGTGTGGTGAACTGAAACATAGGTCTCTTAAACTATCCTAAATTTAGCTGTGTTTCAGTAATCTCTCATTCACTTTTCATTGCTGTCAGCAGCCTGCAGGGTTTCTCTTATGTTTATGATGGAAATGTCTGCCTATGTATCATGCCGCTGCGATTATGGATTTTTGCCACTTCAAGAGATTAGCAAACACTGCATAGTTTCTCTGGTAAAGAACACCACATTCCTGGATCATTTCTACCAAGAGGCCCTTCTTCATGCAAATGTCTGTCTTGCATTAACAACTCCTTATTTTTACGTGTGGTAGGTATTTCTGTTAAGCAATTGCATATTACCTTTTGCTTTTTTTCCCTTATTTCACTACCAACACCTATTTCTGTAAGACTTCTACCGATGGTAGGTATTAACAGGCTTTTGCAAGTATTATTATAGTTGCATACTGCCTTCATCACAGAGAAAGAGATATACCTAAATTGTGAGAGCCTGGCATAACTTTCGTTTTTGGAGTCCCTTTAATAAAATCTTTGGAGAGCAGATAATTGCCTTGTTAAAATAACAGTTGCCATCAAGTATAGAACTTTATCATTTGCAAAAATATATTAATAAAGCATTGTTTTTAAGTCACGTACTAAACAAAAATATAACATTATGACTTTGCAAGTTATACATCTTGAAATATGTATATTTATACATAAACATATTTCAGTCTGGAGAAGAGGAGGCTCAGGGGAGGCCTTATTGCACTCTGTAACTACCTGAAGGAAGGTTGTTGTGAACTGGGGATCAGCTTCTTCTCTCCCGTAACTGGTGGTAGGACTAGAGGAAATGGCTTCAAGCTGCACCAGGAGAGGTTCAGGCTGGACATTAGGAAATACTGCTTCTTAGAAGGAGTGGTCAGGCAGTGGAATGGGCTGCCCAGGGAGGTGGTGTAGTCACCTACCCTAGCGGTGTTCAAGGAACATTTGGATGTTGTGTTGAAGGACACGGTTTATTGAGAACTATTCGTGATGGGTGGGTGATTGGACTGGGTGATCCTCTGGGTCTTTTCCAACCATAGTGATTCTATTCTATATATTATCATGTAGTTTTAAATAATATTCTTTCAATCTTAATTTCAACCATGTCAACTGCCTGCAATACCTAATAATTTTAATAAAATATAGATTAATTACTTGAACAAAATACAAAACACTGAATATTTTTAGTACTGTATTTTATCCACTGCATATGATCTGCAATTTATTGTTGTCAGTGTAGATTATGGTTGAGAGCCCCTGCAATTATCCTCCGTTAATACACTTTTGAATTGGAAGAAAGGACAGAGCTGGAGTGCAGCTGGTGAGCAATCAGTTAGCCTCCACTGCGAGCGCTTAAAGAACCTCTTCAATGCAGCTTCTTAGTGATAAAATAGGTAAGGCTGGATTTTTTGACAACACATGGAACATGATCGATGACTGTAACCTTTTCTTAAAATTAAAACTGTAACCTGGGGGTGGGCACTGCAGTGCTCTCCGGTTCGTAAGCTTTTGCATAGCAGCTTCCTTTTCTACTCCTCATACCAAAAATACATTTCTTAAGTTTATAAAATATATATAAATATATATACATATTCTGGGTTATAGTCTCCTTTCCATTTCACTGAGCTTCCATCTCTCTTTATAGTTTTTAAGTAATTACATCAGGATGTATTTTAGAGAGGCAGTTACAGCAGGACAGAGAACTGTTTAGGTTATATTTCCTTTTCTACACAGCAGCAAACTGCGAGTGGGAGCTGCTCTGCTCTACTTGCAGCTGAGCTGAGTGTTGAGAAAATCTGCAGTCTCCTTTTTGTAATTTCTCATATTCACCTGAATAAAAGAAATAACAAACTGAGTGAGCTTTCCTGAAAGGAAAAGCATCTTCAGAGAAGGAGGTAATGAGCATAGGAAGGCTGGCAATCTATTTTTGCTTAGAGAAACATCTTCTATAAGTATGTGTTCTTCAGTGTTATTTTCCTTTGAAATATCTTACTGTGGTTACAGATTGATTACTTCGCTTGGTTTTACAGGTTGTTGTTGTTTTTTTTTCTGCTGTGGCCATCTAGAGATATTTGCTAATTCTTCATAATATTTATTTGGATTAGAAGAAGAATTTGAGCAATTTTGGAAAAAAATATAAACTTTTTTTGTCCATTTTATTACATTAGCGATTAAAAAATACAGATGTTTTTTCCTGCTGAAATAGACTGCCTATGCCTGGTGCTTTCTAGTCGCAGCTGGCTCTGTGTTCCTTTGAAAGTCTCCCTCAAATCAGACACTGCTTGTAACTGCTGTCAGATGTTGGAGCAGCTCTGATGGCAAGTATGGAGCTGATTATTTTCTAAATAAAGAGCAGACGTTTGTCCTGGAGGGAGCAAACTAATTCACAGTTAAAACTAAAGGTACGCCATTTGAGTCTATAAATGAGTCATCAAGATAGCCTTGACCCAAAAAGTAGGAGACAGAGAATACTGGGAAGCTTTCTTCTCTCCTTCCCTGTGAGTCCTAGTGCTCATTTCTGTGTCTAAGGAGCATGTGCAAAATACTGTCCCCTGTGGACTGAGCAGCACCCCAGTGCTTACTGAAAAAGGAACAAGGCAGACTTTACTCATCTGAAGTCCTGGAGGGGTACTGCAGGCCCACAAGAGGTAAGGAACTGATCATGTTGTGGTTGGTAAATTTTTTAGATAAGAAAGAGCAAGTCCTTAGGACATTCACAGTGAGGCATTAAAAAATATGCTGGCACAGAGGAACAAAAGCAAATGTTATTGTCTGATTAATATTAAATAAGTTGAAGTTTTCTTGTGGGTATTTATTCATGTGCTGCATGGTCACAGACTCATAGAATGGCCTGGGCAGAAAAGGACCACAATGACCATCTAGTTCCAACCACCTACTGTTGACAACCAGCAGACCAGGCTGCCCAGAGCCACATCCAGCCTGGCCTTGAATGCCTCCAGGGATGGGGCATCCGCAACCTCCTTGGGCAACTTCTTTCATTTCATCACCCTCTGAGTGAAAATCTTCCTCCTGTTGACACCTCCTGTTGTGTCTGTAATTATTTATGAATTGGAGTCATTTTTTCCCTCAAAACAGAGCATGACTCTTGAGATATAGCCATTACCTATCAATTAGCTCTGTAGCCATTTTCAATTGTCAGTGGATTCAATAAAATAAGTAGCATTTATTTTATATCACTGCAACAACTTAGTACATTGCTCATTAATAACTGAGTCTTTTTTTTTTTTTCCCGTTATCGCATAGACCACATTGATGTTTTCATTAGCAATAGGTCCTGGGATAAATGCAAAACTCTTTATGGGTGTTTTTTTTTGCTGGTGGTGTTTCATTTTGTTTTTCCTTAATTATTTTGATGGGGAGGTTATAAACATTCTGCTCTTTGAGGACAGTGCTGCAATAAGGTGGACATATTTGTCACTGTTTGGTGTTAATGCAATTTCCTGTTTTTCGTCCTATATGACTCTCCTTTTAATTGTACCAGTGGTTAATATGCCTTTATTTATCTATTTATTTATTTATTTATTGGTTAAATGAAGAGTCCTGAGATTCAGCAAGGAGAAAATAATTAAAACTATTTGTTTCGCGCAGGCTGTCAGCAGTTATTAGGGATTAGACAAATATAAATTAAGCTTTCCCCTACCCCCAGCCTCGGTACAGACTTTGCAAAGTTCACAAACAACTGTAATCCTCTTTTATTGAGCATGGATTTGGAAGTAAAGGTCAGTTATGTTTTGGTCACTAAAGAGTTTGTACAATTGCTAAAGACCAAGTGTTTAGGTTATTTTTAACTGTTGAGATTATTTTTATATAAAAAAGCATGATTGCTGCCTGGAAAACTCTTGCTCCTTCATTGCGGCTCTGTTACCAAGCTCAGGGACTGAGCAGTCACTGCAGCCCACCATCAGCTTGAAGAGCAAGGCAGGCTGGGCAGCTCGCATCTTGGGAAGGGCAGCAATACTCAGAGGGATGCTGGCAGGTTTTGGTGGTCCCCACACCTGCCACCAGCCCTACTGCCTTGTGAAGCAACATGCTGCGGCTGGAGTGGCCAGGCTGTTGCAGGGCATGGTGGAAGGGCAAGCGGAGAAATAGGTGGGAGATTAGTTTGCAGATGTGTTTTGCATACCACCTGGGAAGCAGAGCCCTAGTCTCAGCTGGAGCAGCTCAATTCCGCAGCAGAGCACATATTTAATAATAGTAGGCAGCTTCAGAGCTGTGCAGACTTGCAGGGGAAGAGCAGAATTTTAAGCAAGCCGCGGGAAGTGCAAGAGGGCTGGGGCAGGGCTGCCCAGCTCTGACAGTCTGCACTGGCAGCCAAGCCTCTGCTCAGACCTCAGCCTTTATTTCAGGGAGTTAAAAGCAGTGAGTAAACAGCAGGTTTACTGCATTAATTCCACTGGAAATTTTCCCAGAACACAAGTTTCATAATCTGCAACATTGCCTTTTGCAGGGCATCACCAAGCACGGGCAGGGATGGCTCTTTGATTGGAACTGAAAGGCAAACATGCACGTGCAGCAAAAGTGTTACCAAAGAATTCAGTATGAGCTCCCTAAACAAAGCAAATTACTCCAACATCAGATGAGTCTGTAGTGTGTATTTTCTGAACCAGAGAACCTGGCGGTATTTGTTTCCCACTCTAAACAACTGCTCTAATGTCCTAGCAAGACTTATGAATAAAAGCACATTAGAAACTCTCCTGGAGCTCTTAATAAAACGAAAAGGTTAATTCTCATCACGTCACTCTGACTACTGATAATTCCACAAACATAAAAGTCCCTGGGTTATTATGTACAGTATCTCAGGTCATGAGCTGCCTCTGCCCATAGTCAGTCCAGTACCAAAACCCCAAGCAGAAGCTCTCTGCCAGAGATGGAGCTATTAAAAAATAATATAAATGCAAAGGTTTTCAGGAATATTTGGGGCATTTTTGAGATTCTTACCCCTCAATATTTTTTATTGATTTCATTGTTATTTTTTTTTTTAATAGCAGGCTGGGGAAAGACTTCATGTATGGAAGGGATTCTACTATTTTTTTCCCTTTCCTGTTTTTCATTGTCCTCCTTTGGCTCATAGGATTTGACCAATGGCTCTGAATCTCATTTTCAGAGCCTGAACCAATCCCTCCTGTAATGTGAGGTTCAATCCTCACACAGGACTAGAGTAAACCATATCACCTGTATATTGCCATTACACTTCTGTGGTGTTCTTCATCAGCAAAAGAAGCAGGGACATGGGAAGGACCATTTGTGAATCCTGTACTGATCTTGCTGTGGAGATGCTTTTCATAAAGTAAAGGCTCCATGTTCTACTTTAATGATGATTCAGCAAACATCTTAGAAATAAATCTGGACATTAAAATGAACAACTTTAGTGGATAGTAAAAGTCTGAGTCTTCCTACCTATTAGTAATAAGCAATCTTCAAGACATCCCACTTCCTTGCTTTCCTTTATCTATTACATTAACAAGAACTGCTTTCTTTTTTCTCTTTTTTTTCTAATTCGTAAATTTATACAAAGGCTCCCAAGGCTAACATCTCCCTCTATGATACAAGAGGCAATCTTCCCTTCTTTCAGATTGTTTAGCTGATTAAATTTGATGGATTCAAGCTCAGAAGGAACTGTGTTCAAGATGGAAACTTTCCGATTCCATTTCAGACCTTAGGAAGCATTTGGGTAGATGAGAATTTGTGTGTTTTTTTCCATTTATAATAAGCTCTTCAGTAAAAGATGAGATGCTTCAAATCTGGTTTGACATAATTTTAGAAACATGACTAATCTCATTGAAATCGATGGCACTGTTTGCCTGTCTGAAGTTATACGCATTTTTTGGGGGCACTTCACATTTCTAACCATTGGTAGGTTCCTTAGTGCACAATAAGGAGCCTCAGGGTGGACTGATTTAAACAAAGCCACTTAGGCTGCAGAGCTTAAACCCACCTTCAGTCACACATACCAAGAGGCTTGATTTAAATAATCTAATTCAGTCTTCCTTTTTAGTTTTGCCTTTTAATTTGTTGAAAGCAGGTTGACTCTGGTGGGTTAGTAAGCTTTATGTTATGTTGATTTGCAACTGAATATAGTTTTCGCCTTTAAATTTAGAACTTCTCTTGGGTAACTGAAAGGAGGATGAGCTATTTAGACATATCCATAATTGTATGGCCTCGGAATATATTTGTGATTTCATGCCTTCTGTTCTGATAGAAAATGAGAAGTGCTAGTTTTGTTTATGTGATGAGTAATTCTTTATCTTACAAGCTGCTATCAGGTGAAAGATGAGTGCAATTAAAATGAAGAGAACTGTCATTTTTTAAAGGATTTTATTACTTAAACAGGAATATCGTGAACTTATTGGATACATATTTTTCATCAAAATGGAGGATGTATAATCTGTAATTATTTACTGATTCTATTTACTGTTTGTGTCAGAAAGAAAATCTGAGCCACTCTCATTTATATTGTAACATTTCTGTAGAAGATAAATCAACTCTCCCTGTTTTCAATCTTTGTAACAAATAACTCCCTTGATTAGATTTTTTTATATTTTTTCAGTGTATTGTTCCAGATTAAAAGCTGAAGTTGACAGCAATGGGAATCACAGGAAATATCCATTTGCAGAAGAAAATCCCTTTCCTCCTCACCGCCCCTATTTGTCTTCCAGTTTATGTTTCTTCCCTTTCTGTTCTCTACCAGAACCTGTGAAACAAACAGATATTAGTCTGTTTAATTTGGGTTTATCTCATTTCATCTGTGCTCTGTACCGTCTTTTTTGATCTCATCATAGCTTGTAAAGAATTTCTGTGTTGTGGTTCTTGTAAAGATTTAGGAGTTCCATCCACCTCTGTCCAGAGTGCTCATAAGCAGTAAAAAAAAAATAACAATCCTGATTAAAAATCTTGTAAAGTCGGTGATAAAAGTGTCAGCTTCCATTTTCATAGAAGGGCAAAGTGACTCATCGAACATTAAACAGAAAGTAAAAGATTAAAGATAAAGGTAGGGGCTTACTTGTCAGAAGTAGCCATGTATATAATCAAAGAATCATAGAATTGCTCAGGTTGGAAAAGACCTTAAGACCATTGAGTCCAACCGCAACCTAACCATACTACCCTAACCCTGAGCACCACATCCAAATGGTTTTTAAACACATCCTGGGATGGTAACTCAACCACCTCTCTGGGGAGCCTTTGTTTTCCACTTTGCATTAGCCTTTTGGTAGGAAAATAAGTTGTCCAAAAGTATATGCACCCAGGACCATGATCTTCAGCATCTGAAGCATTGCTGTGTCTTCCACTGCCTACACCTGCTTAAAAAAAGGCAGCCTCCATCTCAAATGAAAGCAAACACTTCTGCCTGCTTTTCTATGTTGTTCCCCAAAAGCTGGCATCATGTAAGAATTCAGCAAACTGAAGATGACCCATGTAATGATATGAGACAATGCATGAGTGAATGAAAGCTCTACAGCCTTCATGGTTGTTTGTTGTTGTAAGTCCTCTTTAATTTTGATGTATTTACATCTTGATTCATATTTAAATTGTGTTTCCAACTAAAAGAAATTGGATGTATGTTATTAAATGAGGCAGATGTTCCAGCCACTACCTATCAAAGAGGTTACTTCTGTAAGAGCGTTATTGGAGGGAGGAGCAGTCTTACATTCTAATTCATATTTCTCAGATAATAATAGTTCAAAACCCAGAAGAGCTATAGCCTTGCATAGCTAATAAAAATAACAAGATGGTTCCTTAGCTTTTTTTCTAGCGTGAATACTAAGTTGTAATTAAGCATTCTTACTTGATGATAGATCAGTCTGCATCTAGGAATGAAGAAGATTACATTGAATTGCTCACATGATACTGTAATTGTGGCCATAGAACTGGTGGTAAACAAAGAAACTGTATCCAGTCTAGATTAAGATTTCTTCTGACCAATACAACACTCTGGCTGTCTGTTCATAGAGATATTGCAGGAAATGTCAGATTATGTAAAGGTACCCAGGATAATTCAGAGTGATTTAAGCGCATCCTCAACAGTAGGTGATTCCTGGGCATCACTTGCTTTCCAGATGGAGTGCCACACTCCCAGAAGCATCTTCAGCATTTTGTGAACTCTCCTGCCTTTTTCCTCCTGCTGTCGCCTGCCTTCTTTCCTAGACCAAATGTTCTTCCAGCAAGTGGATGTCTCTGCTGGATGTTCATACAGTGCCTGGGGCAACAGAGTCCTATTTGTCAAACTTTCCTTGCTATTACTGAGCTCAGGAAAGTAACAAGTGTAATGTAACGTGAGTGGCTGCAGCGGTATCTCATTTCTGACTTTGAAGACCTTGCTGTCTGCTGCACAGTGAGCTTAGAAATCAACATGCAGGCGAAGTAAGCTTCCTCAGTGCACTTGACAAAATGAACAAAGGATTCAGTTATGATTAATGACTTTGACCTGAAATTTCAACTCCCTGCAGTTATGTAAAGTTGAGTTCTTGCTTCTTGTTTGAAAACTGCTTAAAATGAAACACTGTTCTTCTGGTCCTTCATTCCAGAGGCATAGAAAATGCAAAGTGTGAACCAAAAAACGCTCACTCAAATCACTAGGGCAGTGTTTCAGGTTAGAGAGATTCCATTTGAAATTAAGACATCTGCATTTATTTTTGTTCATATAGGCATCTGCAATTGAATTCAGTGTTGAAGCTGATATTTGCAGCCAGCGTAGATTTCTTTCAATAGGGCCCAGAAAGCCAGCCAGCCAAAAGGGACTTTGTTCGGCTGCCTGATAGCATAAGCATCTGATGCTACTTGAGGTGACACGCGAGGTCCTGCTCAGTCTGAAGCAGCTGCATTGGAAGAGGCGAGCTCGGAGCTGTAGCTGCCGTTGTCCTCAGTAAACCTTTGCTCGTGTTTTGAGTCTGACAGAAGAGCCATCGCAGGGCTTGAGAGCAGAGCTGCTTGGCAGTTTTCCAGCAAAGCAGATTTCTCGGAAAGCATTGCCCTGACACAAAAACAAAGTGAAACCTTCCACCGATGACACCATCAAAAGATTCACTGGAAATCAGGCATTCAAGCCTGCATCCCTGCCTGCTTCTTGGGCCACCAAGGCAAAGGCTGACCTCAGCACTGTGATCCCAGTCCAGCCAAGAGGGTTTCTTTCTTCCATGTGCTACTTTATCTCCAGGCCCCTCAGCCACCTACCTTGGGCCTGATGAGAAAAAGTGAAGGGCCTAATGAGTCTCTCAGTGTATCTGGATTTTTTGGAAATGTCTTTCCAAGAAAACTGGGTTCAATAGAAAGGGAATGAGAGATTCAGGATTTGATTCTCTTGTGTCTATCTGCCAGGTATCTTTGCTTCTTTTCTTTATAGCAGCTCATATCAGGGTGCGCAGGGCAAAGCTGCTCTCTTTCCCAGAAAAGGTATGAATTATTTATATTATAAAAGCTGCTTTCCTTCAGCATTTTGATTTTTCGTTTGTTTGTTTGAAAACTGCTTTGTGTTCTTAATTCATCAGTGTTTCACCTTCTTTTATATATTAATATCCATGTTTTCAAATGATTTCTATATACCCACAGCGCTGACAGGCAGAAGGCTTTACGTTACCCTTGCCATTTCTGTTTGTAGTTGCTCTCTTTTTTAAAGATAAAATCTAAAAAGTTTTATTATGGCATGAATTTGCAAGTTATGGGCTGGGGAGAAATTAATTTGATGGTGCAGACTGACTCTCCAGGGAGAGCAGTACATTTAATAAAACATCTTTATCTCTTTCGGGTCTATAATCAAGGCAGAAATCAGATAGAAATGAAATAATAGTGAGCTATGTGGGAAAGAATAGGAAGAGAAACAGAACACAGATGGCAACCAGGACATTTAGTGATAGCAGAGAGCTCTCAAAAAGCTGTGCTGCAGACCATTGGTGGCACTGACCTCCTGGAGATCTGACAGTTGATCCTGGCCACGGGTGTTATCAGGACTTACATCCAGATGCTACACATTATTTACCAAATATTGCTAAAACCTTTCACCTTTGTAATGGTTTCCATTCTACTCTTTGTTTTCATTACTCCATGTTTCAGCTTATGCTTTTTAGCTGATTAGTTTTAGCTTGAATTTCCAAAGCAGCAATTGCTTTGGGAGGTTTAGACACTGGTGGAGTTACGGGAAGTGTCGAGAGTGCTTAGTCCATACCCTGCAACATTAGAGCAACTTCTGTTATTTCACCCCCGAGTCTTGCATCCTTAAGTAACCTGTTCTTGCACTGACTGGCTAGTTCATAGATCCTGGTAATCAGTGTTAACTGGAACGCAAGTAATTTGTTTTTCACAATTTTTGTTGTTGTTTTGGTTTGGGTTTTTTTGTTTGCTTGTTTGGTGTGGGTTTTTTTTCTGCTTTAATATTCATGGGATCATTATCCCAGCTTTCCCATTTTTGAACGTTTTCTAACTATTCCATGTCGTGCTTTGCCTTAATTCTTGAGAGTCAGATGATACATTAAGGATGACTGGATCTCACCACACCATTAACAGCAAGGAGGTAAATACTCTTCTAAACCAAGTAACAGTAATTTCATGTTCTCCTTCCTGTTGGTAAGCCCCATTATTTGCATTGGTGGTACTTTTCCATGATCCCAGGTGATCCATCTGGTGAGGTGTATTTTCAGCTTTTCAACACAGAGGCAAATCAGCAAAATACCGATGTTTGCAAAAACATTACCAGAAAAAGCAACTTCGAGAAAAGTAAAGGAACATTGGAAAAATAACCAAGTATTCAGGCTTATTTAGTGACTTATTTAGTGCTTGCAGTGACTTCATACCTGGAGCCTGGAAACACATTGCTATCTGGAAACATTTCTTCTTGTTACCTGAGCCAGGAATGGTCTGATGAGAGCTTACCTGTTTAGAAAAGAGAGGCCACAAACCAAACAGCTTGAAGCTGTCTGCAAAAGCACTGAAATGTCCCTTTAGCTCATTAGCCCACGAGCACATTTTCTATGTTAACAGAAAACTGAATGATGTAATCAGTGTGAGCACATGAGGTATCACAACCATTATGAAACCATTGTGGATGTCTTCTCACCACCCTATTTAGTACTGCTGCTGAGGGATTTTCCACCAGTTTTTCACTGTAGCGCAGAATCTATGAATAAAGTTGTTTTAGCATGTTTTATCTGTGCATTATGTCATTTGCCAGCATGCCAGACAATCCTGGGTGCACATCTGCCTGTTTGGCTCGTCATTCCTTTACCTCAAAATGCAATGGCAATGTCAGTCAATTTGGCAGCTGCTTCTCGCTTTCCATTCTCTTTGCTCATCCCTTTAGTCTCCCATCTCTCACAATGGCAGCATCCTGAAGTCATGAAATATGAACTAAGTACTATCAAATGATTGACCAGGATGAAGGTACAGTAGGTAAAGCTATTCCACTATAATAGTCCTACCCATCTGACACAAAGTTCTGTATCCCTCCAGCTTTTTTAATCACACAGCCAACTCATAACAGTCAATATAATTTAAAGTATATGAATGTAATCCATTTAAATTCTTCATCATTGCATTTAAGACATGTAGCAAGGCTCTCATTAGTTGCCTGTAGACACTAAAATTATTACCTGGAAATTATTACCAGCAAGGGAATCATAGGAGCTTATTAGCTTTGTTTCCCATCAAATTTCCTGTGGTTTCCATTGGACATACTGTGCAGCCTGAAGATTTGTAGTAGTACAGTCTACCCAGAACTCTGAGCTGCAAATCCAAATGTGGGCAGAACGGGATAAGTACTGGGATAATGTACTTCCATCATATATAACTGATGCAGACACATGATTTCCAAAGAGTTAAGCTGTTGTGCTGTTGTAGGCAAATGAAGTGGATGTGATATTTTGTGATGACACGGCTGACCATTGTCAGCTAACACATTTTGTGAGCACTAGCACCTAGTATTGACAAGATTATGTGGCACTTAAAAATTTGTTAACTGTCAAGTCTTGTAAGAAAAACAAACAAACAAACAAAACATCTTTTTGGTATATATCCCAGTTTTGCACAGAACAGAACATTCCATCTGATAATGAAAAGGAATTATTCTGTGTTGATCATTTTCTCTTACCACTGATGAATACTTGAACAAAATAATGATGTAAGAAGGCTTCTTTAAAACAGCATCTCCTTTGGGCATAATCAATGCCTCAACAATGTATATAGAATATGTTTTGCTTAAAAAAATAGCTCAGTGCAAAATGATATGAAATAATAAACTTTATCAATACTGTAACAAACAAAAGGAATCGCGGGTGCAGAATTTCATTCAGAAAAATGTTAAGCGTAAACCAGTTCTACTTAGATATGACAAACATATTAATTGCAGTTGTTTGGGTAGTAATAATATGATAGTTTAAAAACAAAAAAGCAATATTAAAAAAGAAAAGAAAAAAAAAGCTTAACACAAATTGGTAACTTAAGACTGAAGAAGCATTATGTAATCTATATAAATCCCTCTTGTCCTAAGACAAGTCCATCCAACTCATGAACAAGATGTTACCGATCCTATATGAAATGTGTATTAATTTCAGTTAATTGATGAGGCACCACAGCTCCTCTGGGCAGCTGTGCCAGCACCTCACCGCCTTCTGTATGAAAGATTTTCTCCTAATATCCAATCTAAGTCTCCCTCTTTTAGTTTAAAAGCAATCCCCCTTGTCCCATCACTGTCTCCCCACGTAAAAAGTTGGTCTCTGTCGTGTTTATAAGATACCTTTAAGTACTGGAAGGCAGCAATTAGGTTTACTTGAATCTTTCTCTTCTCCAAACTGAACTAGCCTGAGTCCCTCAGCCTACTCCAGCCCTCTTATCATCTTCATGGCCCTTCTCTGGACACATACCAAGAGCTCTATGCCTTTCTTGTGCTGGGGACCCAGCATTATCTGAGACTTCTCTGTATTTTCTTTATATTGAAGAACAAGAAAGAATTTGCAGTATGAAACAGTTTGGTAAATATCTACTGCAGCTGCATGAACAAAAGCAACAACTGATTTTCAATCAATGTATAATCTTTATTTAACCTTTTGGTGGGGAACTTACCTGACATATAAAGAAAATGAAAATCTTTGTATGTCTTGAATAACCTGTGAGACCCTTTCCATTGAATTAGCAAGGTCACATTGTATTTCTGACACTATGAGAAGATACATATAGATGTCACTCTGCTTATAAGGCCATAATAACAGAATTCCGCCCACAGACATTCACAATTTTTTTAAAGCATTTTGGTTATGAGCTGCTGTCATTAAGATTTGCAAGTCATTGACATTGACATTTATACTTGTTTGTGCTGAAGAGCTGTTGAAGTCAGGAGCATAATGTCCAGTGAACCATTGCAAGAAATAATGGTTTATCTGTGTCACTAGATTTTTAATTAAAGCACAGCAGAACGTTAAAAACTTTTGGTTGTCTTTTTTTCTGTCATCTACAATAGATAAAATAAATTGAGAATGCTTATTTGCTTTTCATTCTCGAAGAACCTCCTTTGCTTCTTCAAAGTATTAAGATATTTTATATCTCACCATAACTGATTATGATAGTAGCCACTGTATGTTTTTGTCAACAGGAAGCCACTTTTTAGAATCATCCTAACCCTACAAAGACGTATGAGTGCATATAACTATATGTTGTTTAAATAACCTGAATAACACTATCTTCCGTATAATAAAGAAGGGTGAAGTAGTAGCGACAGAGTACTAAACTGAGATAAAGAAGCACTTTGTAAATGTTCAGTTTCCCTAGATGGTATTTCACAGTATAGCAGTCTTAAACAAAATACTTCAGTCCTCTGGATAGATGATCAAAAAATCATAGAATGATTCAATATTTTATTTCATTTGATGGTACTGAAAATGGGAGATGCTCTGTTGATGTGATAATTGATAATAGAAACTAAATTGTCTGTTATATGGCCACTGAAGGGATGTATGATCCTTCCCTGTTTTCTGTTTCTTAGCAGACTATTGGCATTAGTAGTTTTTCCTTCAACTTAATTACCTTTGGACATGGGGTGGGCATGTAACCTGTGCGGCATGTGTATTGGAACAAAGTGTGGCTCTGGGCATGGAAGTGCCTCAGCAGAGTTAGCAGCTTCTTCAGCAGTTCACATTTTGGGTAATGATGTACTTCTGTTCATGCAGGGAACTTGTTTTCCTCAGGGGTACTGCGGGTACTGTGCCCCAGTGGCATCCAGGGAGGATGCCCCTTACCTTGCCTTAGTCTGGTTGGCATGGCTCTGATTTAACTATAAATGAGGCCAAATGCCAGATGCATCATATCAACTAATCATTAGTGAAAAACTGCCGTATTTAGTGTGTAGTGAGAAAACAGATGGGTTGTTCCCTTTTAACATTATCTGAACTTTGTCACAAAAAGCTTCGAATGATCTCTTGTTGGTTTTTTGTTTTTTTTTTTTTAATTAGTCACTGAGTAACCTATTCAATACTGTCTCATTCATCAAGCGAGTTCTTCATGTGAAGACATCCTGTCAGGTGCAGCAGACAAAGCAATGAACAGCATTGGTACTACTAATGACTCACAGAATGATATCACAAGGATTGTAAAATAACACCTTGTATCTAACAGACACTGATCATAACTGTATGACTTATAAAGACAAAACATATCAAATGTGTTGTAAATATGTCCCCCAGTGAAGGAAAATAAATGCCATTGAAAGCAATTCAGTGATAAGCTGTATCATCCTTCTGAACACAAAATGGGAGAGAATGTTTTACATATCCTTGGGATGAAAGGGGTTATCACTCTCAGCTATTCGTTTGTTAATGTTCATTTAATACTCATGCTATATCAGACATCATAAATCTTTCGCTATTTTACTTTATGACTCTGCAGAACTCTGATAATTATGCTATGTGTAAAATGTAATTCCTTGGTTTACCTGCCTGCTTGGATTCAACTGCCAAAGTTTAAACTGCTGTTGTGGTTTTTACCATACTTTGCTCATGTCATATTGTTGCAATACAGCACAGCATTCATCTTCTTAAGGCAGAGTACAGGCCTTTTCATCCTCGCAAAGAATGAGTAGTTTGATTTTAATATCTGTTTGCTTTTGGGTTTATTAGCTCTAACTGTGAAAACTCAGTGATTTTGTGTGCTGCATCTGACTAGGTCGTGAAAAAAGTGTATCAGAGTTTGTCATCTGTTCTGTGGCTTTAAGCTATCACAAAATAGTGCTGTTGTAAAAAAGGACCGGTACTCTGCTGGTTTGATAGGCGGCATTCTCATCATTACCAGCTTGAGGTTATGTTGAAAAACAAGGGAAACTAATTGTCACTGGTAAGATCCTGTGGCAAAACTAAAGTCTTTTATTGTTCCTCTCCTGAATTTGTTCCTTGTTGTTTATTCTGCAGACTCCAGAAGAAGGAGCCTCTACAACCATCTATGCAGCAGTATCACCTGAAATGGAAGGAGTTGGCGGCTGCTACCTTTACAATGAGGAAAGGACAAAATCAGCTGACGTAGCATATGATGAGGAGCTGCAGAGAAGGCTCTGGACAGAAAGCTGCAAGATGGCTGGGATTTCTGATGAATCCAGCAGAGCTCCCTAGAAGAAACCACTTCCAGCTGGGTATATGAAATGCATTGGCAAGCATCTAAGGTGAATTCTTGCCGTATCAGTCATCATCCTGGAAATCACCGTTCAGTCCTAAAGGCAAACATGAACAGCTCTGTTCTTCACTCAAACCCCTAGTCTGCTAGGGTGTGGGGGGAATATTCCCACAGAAAGATGTACGTGGTTGGTTTTAAATCTAACCATCAGTTTTGTAAATCATGATGTTTCAGTCCGTGATTAAAATACAATCTTTAACCTTGTGCAGAGTTGAGTTTTCAGTTTTTGTTCAACAAGAGAATGCTTTCCATGGTGAGCACCCTGTATCTATGACATGTTGAACTTAAGCCACCTTTGTACACACAGTTTACTCTTTCATAATCAGTTTTAAAAGTTGCAGCTTCTTTCCTTAAGCTTCATTAATCTTTAAGACTCTTTATACTGAATGTCAGTTCAGCCTAATTCAGCATTCATTGTAATTATACTGTTTCTATCATAACATTAGTTTTATATGTCAAATTTTATCCGGAGGTTTTAAGTGAATATGAAAAGAACAACAAAAAGAAAATGTAAAATCATACGGTCTTAAGACACGGTATAGAATTTAAATGTTTTCTGATGTGAGGGTTTAAATGAGAACCTGAGGAATGAGGAAGGGATCAAATGTCAAAATGATGGCATTAATTGTGGCAGAGGGTGCAGTTAGCTTGTTGTCTCTGCAGTGTGCACAGATTTCTCCTGAGCCTAAGTAAACTTGTTTCCTGCCTTTTCTTTAGCAAGGAGGTTCACTCATCTACCCCTTATTAGATGAAGAGTCACTTCCTTGGGTAATTTTAAACCTGGTTCATCTGAGTTTCAGGACTGAAGTTGGTGATTTGGAAAAGGCATCAAACGATGCTGTCCATTTGGTCTATGTTGCTAAGAGTTTTGGAGTCTGAGGCTTTCAACGTATCCTCTTTAAGTTGTTGCTTTTCCATATTGAAAAGTAGTCCATGCTTACTCACTTGAATTACTTACACAGAAGCGACAGGATATTTTTCATTTAATTATGCATCTCTCTCCTAAGAATTCCTAACAGATAATTGGCTTTTTTTTTTTTTTTTTTTTTTTAACTGTTACTGAGTGTGGAACTGATAATTTTTATGGAGCTATCTTTGATAAACCCTAAATTTCATTTGTGAGTGGTGGAGTGGTCAAGGTCAACTCAGATATCACTGGTTTTGTACAGTGAAGTCAGTTCTACCTGTGTGTGCCATTCAAGAAAGATGTTCACGTATAAGAAGCGAGGAACAAAACTGAAATGTGACAAAATAATTTGAGATCCTACAAGCTCAAATAACTAAAAGACAGAACTGGACTGACAATAGTTCAACATTTTAAACAGTGAAGGTGATAAAGAATTGGAATAACTTCCTGTCAAGTTTAGAATTTGCTTTCAAACTTCTCATCAGAAGAAACTATCCAAACGTGGGCTCTGTGACTGGGGAACCTGAGCTCTTGCTGGCCTTTCCCCGTGTCATTAATATTAGGTATTGTCTGGAAAAGCAGCACAATCCTGTAAATTCCATCACATTTCCTTTTTTAAGATACACACAATGATGGAAAGCAATAGGTGGATGTAAAGATCTGAAGTACTGAAAATCACTGCATGACAGAACTAAACGCAAAAATACTGTTGTGCTTTCATTTGCATCAGACTGTGAACAACATGAATGAGTTTCTATGCACTGAACCCCAGAATAATATCCCCTTCGGGTTTTTTAGCTCAAACCTGGTGCTTCACTGACCATTTCTCCAGTCTTTTGTTCAGAGTGAAATCACGTCTGACAGGAAGAAATAATACTGACATGCCCATGGAATAGCAAGGAGATGCCAAGACAAAAAATAATATGAACAACAAAAAGCATACAAGAATGAAAATAATAAAAAATCTGAAGGAGAGCATATTTCCCCTCTGAATTAAGTAATGCATGAGTTATTTCTGTCTACTTGGAGTTAGTATATACGTGGGTTAGCAGCAGGAAGTTTATCACTCGCTCACTATAGCACTTTCTCCGTATGACTGACTGACTTTTTTTGGTAACTGAATGTAGTGTTTGTGAAATGTGCCAGACTTACACCCTGGGAACTAAAATCCTCTGTTTATTCACGGATCGTGCACAGGATGCACTAAGCCTGCTAGACAGCCAACATTTTCATGTTGCCATAGCATTCCCACAGAGCATCACTGCTGCTAGAAGGATGTCTAGGATTACTCAAACTAGATAGAACCAAAGTACCTTCAAGATTAACACTATCAGGGTTACACAGTATTTAAACAACCAGTTTCAAAGAATCATAAAATAGCTTGGGTTGGAAGGCACCCCAAGGATCATGAAGTTCCAACACCACTACCACAGGCAGGACCACCAACTTCCAGATCTGGTACTAGACCAGGCTGCCCAGGGCCTCATCCAACCTGGTCGTGAACACCTCCAGGGACAGAGCATCCACAGCCTCTGGGCAGCCTGTGCCAGCACCCCTCTGTGAAGAACAGAGTAGCATAAGGAATGGTAAAATAGCAAATGCTAAAGGGAGTTAGCCATTCTTTCAGTGTAGTCTAAACCACTTTGTTAGTGGTCTCAGTCCCATGAACTCTCTTTTAACATTATTGAAAACAATATTTCTGTGAACCAGAAATACAGATTGTGCCTGAAAGAGGGAAAACCATGTCCTAAAATCAGAGATTTCTAGAACAGTGCAACACCATGAATTTATAATTGAGCTAATTGTAAAAGCATTATCTTAGGAACTAAAAGTGGTGAACTTTTTCTACTTTGTGTCATCATGTAGGCATATGAGCTTGTCTTGAGCAAAATCCAGTATTGTTATAAGGTCTTGCATGTCACTGTGAGTTGTCCCCTGTGACAGCTGGAAAAATCCAACTTAATCCTTTGCATATCTATTTAGAGATAAACACATATATGTATGTACCACATAGAAATAAGACAGTGATTTTACCTCTTCATACAGCAATGCTAAGAACTCCTTGACATTTCACATTTCAAGAACATGGAATTTCTGAAGACTGAAGAAGCCTGTTTTTTACTTCACAGAAGATACAGCTTAGAGATGGCTTGTGTCCTTACAGGAGATTCACACATATATACAACAAACACACAAACAAAGCCCAACCTGAGAACTTTTCAGTCTTGCAAAGAAAGGTAAATCAGGCTGCAATAATTGTAAATTGAAGTTAGACAAACTAACCTTACAAAAGGAGAACAGATCATCTCTCTTTGAGAGTAATTACATAATGAAACACATGGATCTGATAACTGAAGATAATGAAAGGATATCTCTTTTCATTAAAAGGAAAGGAGGCCAGGTAGGCTTCTTCGCAAACTAGGTCAGTCACATAGGAGTCATACATAGATTTCCTGCAGGTCCAAATCGAGAACACTTATTTCTACCTGTATGAAGGTGGCCCATTGCTCACACTTTTAAAATGGCTATTTCTATATCTATACTCACCCAAAATAATGTTTAATTCAAAAATCCAGATGTAGCCTCACCAGGCAGGGACAGAGAAGATCACTTTCCTCCACCTGCTGGCCTTGTGCTTTTCAATGCACCCTGGGATACCACTTACCTTCTGGGCTACAAGGGCACACTGCTGGCTCATGGCCATCCTGCTGCCCACCAGACACTCAGATTCCTCTCTGCAGAACTCCTCTCTAGCAACTCAGCCCCTAACCTGTACTGATGCTATTTACACAATGTTATCTAAAGAGTGAACCTGCATAGGAACTAAATAATGTGTTGACAAAGTACCCTCAGTCTCTTAGGAGAAGTGTTAACTTTCTGTTAATTTACTAGTTCATCTGCAAACTGTGGGAAGCTAATAATGTACTGCAAGAATAAGTGCTGTTGTTCACACAAAACAAGGTAGATAAATCTTTGCTTTGAGTTCAAAATTGATTGAAGCCCTAAATGTGGAACCTCCAGCCACACTTCCACGGTGTTTTGTAAATATTTAAAAATTATTGTTCAATTTCTGCACAACTACCAATTGCTATGGCATACCATATAAAAAAGGAACCTTACTGCTTGTGCTCAAGATTACTATTGCATCTTCCAAATGCACAGTGATATTATTGCTAAATACAAAAATACATGTCAGATATTTAATTAAGTCCTCATCCTAGATAAGGTATACTCATGCAAACTGTGGCTTTTGTACAGTTCAGGTGTGAGAACATCCTTCCTCATTCTATGACATGGTTTATGTTCCAGCTGCCACCATGGAAAGACAAAATCAGATCCCAGTGAAATTAATATGAAACATGACACAGATAAGACATGGATATATATCTGAGATATGATTTTAAAGTGATGAAGGTTGAGGGAATTGACCAACCTGCAACAGCAGAAGAGATCAATGCAAAACATGAATTGTACAATATCAGGCCAGGAAAGACAGTAAGAATGACTATTTGAAGGTAATTGTATTCCTTTTTAAAACAAAACTGTGCTTCAGCAATCCACTGAAGTAGCTGCAAGGCACACTGGGTACCACAGGAGATAAAGTAGTTAGAGATAAACCCTCTGGGTTAAAAAAATATGTAGAAGTTCTAATTTATATTTTGAAGAGCATCCCAGTCATGTCTGTTTGAGGGCTTACCCAAACAATATCCCACATCACCCGTAAGGTCTTTTAAAATGAAAATTACAAATAAGCAAATGCCAGATTTTTGAGGAGAGAAACAGTCTGAGGGTGGTGAGTGTGCAGAATTGAAATACATTGTCACTGATATTATTAAAAAAATCAACAAAGATATCAGAATGGGAGTCACAACAAATAGAATCCTTTGTCTATTGAAAGATTAGAGCAGGCTTGGGATTTAGCACATTTTTCTTAGCTTGCCTGCAAAGTAGTCTTGAGCACTGCCAAGAAGAAAACATAGCAGCAGCCAAGAGTGCTGTTTCCAGATCTATGTAGTTTTTAGCTTCCGTATTGCACCCATCAACGCTTGTTAGCATCTCTCTTTTTCAAAATGGAGCCAAGCCAAGAATTCCTTTCGCACAAGCACTCAAGAGTCACAGAAGAATCAAAAGATAGCAGTGACCTTTATGTATTTCGACAAACACCTTGTAGATTGAAACCAATCACCTTAAAGTGAAAGACTCCTTAATCGCAGAAGGAAGAAAAAGGCTGCATCATTTCTTGAGTGACATTTTACCTCTTCACCATTTTACATATACAATGCAAAGCAAACAAAATTATGATGGTAAGCAGACATACATTTTCTGAGGAGTATAGAACAGGAATTAGCCTACCCTCTATCTTTGCACTGCTTGAATTCTCAATAAGACTTCAAGTACCTTCACTACAAAGCAGATTCATTTTACATATTTATCTTCCCTTTTCTGAAACCACTAACAAAACTAGTTTCAGCTTGTCCGTGTCTATGGAATGCATGGTATAGTCCATATTGACCTGCGTATGTTAAATATGTATGATGTATCTAAAACATCTTTAATAAGAAGAAATAGAAAAACATTATTTTTGAGAATTGCAACGGAATTGAGGCCCAAATGCTTCATTATTTTCTCAGGGAAATGTTCTATTGAAGTTAGTCTCAGTTCTTCAGGAGAAAACCATTACATTCAAGAAAGTTAATGTAAAATATTTACAGACAACTTTTCCTTCATCTGAGCTGTACATCTCTGCTGAAGTTAATGATACATCCCAGAATCACTGGAGCAAGACATGTAGCTTAATAGCAGAATAAGCTATAAAAACCTTGTATCATTTAAATTTGATAATGCTTTGGAACATTACCTCTAGCATGAAAGCACCTTCATGCTTCTATTGATATATGAAACCACTCTCTTTGTTTCAAAGATATTAATCCAATAAAATGCAATCTAAAAATTCCACTCATACAAGTATATTGAGAGAAGAGTGTAGCATTAATTTCACTTAAACTACATAATCTAAAAGCAGGATAGATATCCAGACAGTTAGGCTCCGCCTGCGGTTATACTGCGCGTAATACTTCTGAGGGACAATTCTTCTGACCTGCTTTAGTGTTAAATGAGTCATCTACTAGAGATGCCGTCATTGTGGCTGACCACAGAGGGAAAATAGACAAGTTGTCTAAAGTAAACACCCAGCACCAGTAAACTGTCAAACTCTTGTTGGTTCATGCAGCATTAAATGGAACCTAACTGCCTAAGAATACGGCTTTTCATTTCTCGGATTCTCTTTTTTTTTTTCCCCTATAGTTTCTTAGCTCAAAAGGTACAATAACAATCTCATGTTGTGATCTTCAGTGCCACAAAGATGTGCTAATTCTGATTTGAGTAATCTCTTCTAGTCAATAGTGTTTGTTTAAAGGTTTTAAAGGTTGGATATGTTTTTTTCCAGTCATAAATTCCCCAAGTTTAAAAACTTGATCTTTGTTTCACATCTGGGCATGAGTAGCTTTCCAGCTATTTACTTAATCCACTTGCACTTTCATCTGCTGGGGTGAAGAACCTATGTTCTCATCCCAGTGGAGATGGCTTGACCAGGAAGAAGTCATCTTGTGGCATTTTTAGATAATCAGATTTTATTTAGCTCTTTGAATCTTTCATTAGAAATCATGTTTTATATCTTATAATCATTTTGCTGTCTCCTTATGAATCTGATACATTCAACTTTCTGCTTTCAGGATGTGAAAAGCTGTTTTTGACATACATAGGCAGTATAGTCGAGCCAAGTAGACTAGTCAGTCTACTTTTTCTCTGTTCCTACACAACAAACCATATGAACCTTCTTGCCTAAAACATCTCAGTAGAGCTTTAAGCCTTTTTCAGGCCCACAAAGCCCAGTAAATACAACCCACTTCATTTGTTTCAAGATGTATGTTCTCATAGAACTCAGAACAGTTCTTTTATCATGATTTATTTCCACAGTTAAAGCCCTAAATCTGCACTAAAGAGTGCTTGAGCAGATTTTGGAGCTGTTGATTCAGGAGGTGCAACAATGACTGAGCAGCAGAGCACTGACATCATGACAATATGCCATAGTTCAGCAATTAAAGCCATAGATAAAGGAACAGGCCTGACTTATCTGGAACATAAATGATTTCACCACATCAGCCATCTTATTCAGTTTTACGATTACTTCTCTCATTTCTCTCTCACAGAATCTCGCAGAAGACATTTCTGTCTTATCCCAGCCTGGATTTGCTGTGCAAATGCATATTTCTCTGCACCTGTGAGGTGATCTCAATTACAAGACACTTCAGCAGTGTTGAAGCCTCAGCACCTTAGTTCTAAACTTCAACCCTAGCAATGATTTTGAGAAGCAAAATATGCTCTCAGAGATCTCCTAAAAAGGATCTAATTCCCTATGTTCATTTTTCATTTATCTTCCTCTTCCATAAGCAGCTTCTCTGCCCCTCTGTGCTTGTGGAAGATGCCTCCCGAAGCTGATGGAAACAAGTTGTTTTTCCACACATCAACTTGGCATGACAGCTCTGATCATGACACTGTAACTCCCTCTTGCCCTCCTGAATCTTATTCCTGGATGCTGAGTTCAGGCTAAAGATTCACAGCTTCTCTGCTTGTTAGGAGGAAGAGTATTACTACCTATTTTATAGGGCTGTGAACCCCATCTCATACCCCATGTGCTTAACACATCATACCTGTTACTTCATTTATCACTCTTCTTCTTGTGGAACTACTTTACTACCTGCTAGTATTCCAGGGAAGAGTGAGAATAAGGTTAGATGACATTAAGTATTTTAGATAGTATTGGACAATATTAGAAAGTTAATGAAAACATTAACTATTATAATTGTTAAATACCTGATTATCCAGAACATGTAAAATAGCAGTAGTCTAAAGTTTAATACTGTGTACTTTGAAAAATAGTCTTAAATTTGAAGTGATTTTCCTCCACATGGCTGTGTTCCTCATATTTTTTCTTGATATGCAATGCAGCATTTTGAAAAGAGTATTTAAATTATTTTTTTAACACGCTCAGGGAAGAGGCGTTTAAGTGAAGAGGCATCTTTAATTCCGCGCTGAAAATAACATTACTCTTTTGAAATTTTGCTTTGAAGAGTTTTTTCTTTTGACAAAGATGACTTGAAGACCTGAACAGTTGGAGAGGATTCAGTACATAGATGTCTTCCTTCCTGATGACACTGCTGGGGCCCAAGAAGACCTAGGTAGAACAATACTGCACACATGTGGGTTTTTTTCTCCTCTTTCTTCACAATTCTCAGTTACGATAGCTATATGAGAATAAGAGAAGGAACATAACAGTCATTGCAATGGGAAAACATGCTTCCAATTGAACAGACCAAAAAGGAAAGCACAGATATCCAAATCTTATTCTGAACAAGCTCTTCATATCAGTTTTGAAGAAGTCCTTGAAGAACAGCCTTACAGGTCACAGGACTTGGGAAATTCAGTCTCAGTTGTATGACTAACCCCCTCTTAATGTGAAAAATTCATAGTTTTCAAGATTGTCCAAACCCATTTCACAGTAGCTCATAACACATGGTGACTAGTGTTTTCAGTACTGCTGGAATAGTCAAATTCTGGGTGTTACTCTTTTTGCAGCACCAAGCTCTTAATTCATTGACAAATTCATGCAAACTCATTTTTGTTATTTTTCAAAGGCTCAGAGATCAGGAGAGATCTCCATGATCATCTGAACAGTCTTAACACTTAAGTATCCCCAGAGTACTTTTAGAAAGGTTCTGATCCCATTAAGTCCTGCATATAGTGCATTCTTCCAAAGCAAGCACCACATTTGGGTAATAGGTTAGACGACATTTATAATTTTTTCCTTTCCCTCAAGCTCTGTAAGCCTATGTGACCTAATTCTCCTGAGAACAGATGTTTTGGGACATTGCAGCCAGACTATTCGTCACATCCATTCAGCAAACTACATTAGTATAAAAGCATGTATTTGAACATAGTGGTGTAATAAAAAAAATTGCTTTTAAGCATGCTTCTCCAAATTTTAGTATGTGCTTTAGTGACTTGGTGCTAAAGTCTGGTGGGCAGCAGATGTGGTACAGGTGACAAAAGGGCTGTGAAATCACACCCAGGTAGGTACCATACACAGCACAAGGTAAAGACTATTATTTATCTCTAGTAAAGGCAAAAGATTCCCATGTTTGAAAGAGTTTGTCACAAACACCAACACCAAGGGAAATACATATTTAAACATTAAGACTTTTTGTTCAGCAAATCTTAATCAAAATTATTTTGTCTACACAATCTACTGAGAAAAATAATACTGGCATTACATTATATTCTAAAATGGAAAGTCAAAAATAAGCCTATGCTGCTTAACAATCGTTTGTCATAAGTTCAAACCATGTATCAAAGCTCACTAAAAATAAGAGAGGTTTTTTTGGAGAAGTCCAAGGAGAATGATTCCTTTGTCAGAGAATTATAAATAACTATTTTTTCTATTACTTGATTGTATACAGTGTGATGAGACAAAGTTCTGCACTTCTTCATAGGAATCTAAGCTGGAGTGGTAACTGTGTTGTTGTAAAATTGTTTACTTTCATGAATGGAAAATAAAAAAATTCAGAACCACTCAGATTTCATATGTTCAGAAAGCAGTAGACGTGATGAATACAGAGGAATACTTGTACTTCTTCCTATTTTTCTCATGTTCTCTTTCATTTTTAATAAGTCTTTTGTTAGTCAGATGTGAGAAAAAGATTTAGATCAAACCTCTCAAGGTAAAACCCCAGACTCTGGGGAAAAATAAGAAAGATTAATTTGTTTAGTTTCAAAAAACATAGCCACTTTGCCAAGAGGCTCCAGCTGGCAGGATAGAAAAATGTATCTCTCTATTGCAAATTGCCAATTCTAAAATGGCACAGCAGTAGCTTTCCATCCTGATTACCTACAGCTGCCTGCCTTTCAGCTCTGAGTTTCTAGTCACAACAATAATTTCCTGTTCCATATTTTCCATCTACCTTCTCCAAAAATCATACAAAGTTACTAAACACAGTAGACAATTACTTGTGTACTTTAGATGAGCCTGTATTGTAGCTGTCACTGCCTTCTGAACATGAGCGAGTCAAGGTCTGCATCACTCACTACAGGCATCTGACATTGGCCAGGCATGCCAAGACTTGGCGCTTGCTCCAAGATCAGACCTAGATCGTTGCCTGAAACAACAGCGCATCTTGCTAGAGGACAGAATCTTCTCCAGCAATGGCAGGTTGATTACATTGGGCCCCTCCCTCAGTCAGAGGTGAGATAGATATGCCCTGACCTGCGTCAATACTGCAAATGGGCTACTGCAGGCCTATCCAGTGCCAGGAGCAAACTAGGCATACACCATCCATCAAGACACTTATTAAACTGATGTCTGCCTACAGGACACTTCAAGTCATTGAGAGCAACCAAGAGACTCATTTTTCTGGTGCAGTGATACAATGCTGAGCAGAAGAAAACATCAAATGTCGATTACACCTGCCATATAATCCAACAGGGGCAGGCCTCATTGAGCATTACAGTGGTATTCTTAAGGCTGCCCTGAAGACAGATCAGTATCTGCAGAGGTGGAAAAAAAGACTCTATGAAACCCTGCGTGACCTGAATGAAAGACCCCGAGATGGCAGAACCCAGTGCACTGAAAATGTTATAGACAACATGGGCCTCCCTGCTTAGGATCCAAATTACAGGCACTGATAATCAGGTAAGACCCCAGATTGGCAATGAAAAGAATCTTCTGCTCCCTGCCCCTGAGAATTTAGAACCAGTACCCATAGAATAAAACAGCATTGGAAGGTGCAGGTAGGACCAAAGTGGTGTGACCTACTTGCACCTTGGGAGAGATTACTGGAGGTGGGAGGCTTGGTAGTTCCTCCAGTAATTGGTACATGGCCTAGTAATATTGGGGTCAACACTCTGGTCTTCATTGCTAGAAGGACCCCCATCATGTCCCTGTGGCAGATCAGGGCACCCCCTGTGGTGTCTGATATAGTTGTGCAGCCACAGATATCTGGCCAAAGGGTATGGTACAGTCTGCCAGAGTATGCCCCAGAACAAGCTGAACTGTTGACCCAGGATAGAAAGCTGTCACCCTCAAGGAGAGAAGCTTTTTCTCATGCTTGTACAGAATTTCCTGTGTTCCAGTTTGTTCCTATTGCCCCTTGTTGTGTCACTGGGCACTGTGGAAAGTCTGCCCCAACCTCTTGTCACTTGCACTTTAGATATTTATAAGCACCGATAAGATTTCCTCTCATCTTCTTCAGACTGAAGATCCCCAGGTCTCTAAGCCTTTCTTCACAAGGGAGATACTCTACTTATCTTTGCAGCCCTCCACTAGACACTCTCCAGTATTTCCCTGTCTTTCTTGAACCGAGGAGCCCAGAACTGGAAATGGTACTCCAGATGTGACCTCTAGAGGGGGAGAATCAAATCTTCCAGCCTTCTGGCCATGCTCTTATTGCACACTAGGATGCCAGTGGTCTTCTATTCTGTGATTCTGTGATTTTTGGCCACAATAGCATGCAGCTTGTGGCCAATCTGTTACTGACCAGGACACTCAGGTCCTTCTCTTCAGAGCTCCTTTTCAGGAACTCAGTCCCTAACCTGTACTGATGCATGCAGTTATTCCTCCTCAGGTGTAGGACTACATTTGCCCTTGTTGAACCTCATAGCACTTCTCTCCACCTAACTCTCCAGCCTTCCCAGAAGTTTCTCCTCCAACAGAACATGAGACAGTTGCATGTTCACCCATATATTAAATGCCCAAATATATCCCATGTGCAGTCAGTACAGCACTCTCTCTTTAAAACAGTCCAGTTTTCTCTCTCTCTAGAGAGATGCCTGTTCTTATCTGCAAACACCAAGAAAGAAAACACTGGTAATGCTCAGAGAGAGGGGTGACACAAGGAGGAATAATGTAGTGATGAATGAATGGAACATAACGAGAAATTTTCTTACCATCCAGGGCTGGGCTCAGAAATAATTTTTGTAGGATTAGGGGGATTAAAGAAATGATTGAATTACTTTTAAAATAGGATTCCCATTAGACAAGGACAGTGATATAGAAAGCAGTGGACATGAGTGTGGTTACCAGAATGGATTGTAGCAGAAATAAATTCCCTCGCCACATCATGGATTTCTGGAGAGTGTGCTTTGTGTTCTGGTGAATGCTGGCTAGCTACAAAGACTGTAAAAGGGTTTTAGGCCTGACAGCCCCAGGCAAGCCTGCCACTGGCAAAAAAACTGTGCACTGACTCGAATTGCAACACAAAGGAGAAATGAATCAGGGCTTTTATAATAAGAGTAATTCAGGAAGAAATTAACACTTTCTAGCTTTAGACCACAGCATGGGCTTGTGCTGCAGTGCAGTGTCCAAACAGAATGAGGATTTCCCTTCTGCCTGCTCAGGAGCCTCTCCCTTTCCAATGGAACTATGTGTCTGGCATTATGAAAGTCTGCTCTTAAATGGCCAGTCCAGTCCTTCTCTCTCTGTGGTGATTCCTCATTTTCTCATGCCTGTGTGCATCTATGCACAGTAATGAGTAATTGTCTGGATTAACCTTCCTTCATCCCCTCAAGTAGCTGAGTTTGCTTCTTGGTTTTCAGCACTTTAAATTCATGTCTGCACAGCACTGATTTTAGTGGATGTGGGCTGATCATTGTGGCAGTGATTCTCTGGAGGCTGGTAGCTCACAGGTGGCATACATGGTGCTTCACAGGTCTGATTCTCTCTTCGCAGAACTGGGCAAACCTATTATGGTTAATAAACTGCCAGCTTTCCTACTAACTTCTGAGGACTTTTTTTTTTTTTTTTTTAACTAATTTTGTATAAAAATACTTCTCCCTGGTACATGGTAGATTCTTTTCTTAATGCTGTATTCTCAAAAATTACAGATGAGGCACAGATAGTGGTGAGCACGTAGTACTGCCAGCGGGCACTCTGTGGATCTCAGGCTGTCCAGAAGCTGCTGATGTCCCTGCTCGCTTTCAGCAGGTTTATGTACACAGACAAGAGCAATGAGTGATGGACTTCTGCTTGTCAGAACAGGTCATATGAGTTCGTGCAGGAGGATATTTTATTTTGGAGACAACCTTTATCATTTTAACTTTTGCTGTCATTGGATGTTGGAGAAGAAAATGTGTCTGTATACATAAAGGTAGAAGCTGACAGCTCAAAAATGTCCTTGGGAGTGGACATGGGTGTTTGAGTCTTTCCTAAGTCTGGGCAAAATAGGTAACATTTAAGAAAAACTGCTGGAGCAGGTTGTTTACATACGTGTTTCATTACTGCACCTGACTTTTCTGTGAACACAGGAAGATTACGAAATGCTCATAATGAATGCCCTCCTACAATGTCCCAATATTCTGTAAGGCCAGAGGTGAAGCACTCAAACAGATACGCTTCATAAGAAATCTTTTTGATATGGTGCATTAAAACCCATGAAGTTTGAGAGGGTCTTTGCCACTTGTCCAGTCTTAAAAGGGAGGAAGGAACTATTTGGGGAAAAAAAAAAGATCCAGAAGAATCCAGAGGGATACAGCTGAAGTATAGAGTGAAGGGATTAAATCACAAAGAAACTGAAAAAGGAGAAATGTTAGTCTCACTTATTCAGTTTTCTTCTGAATTTTGGGGCCTTAAAGAAACTGTTCTCTGAACTACAGTTACTCCATCATTCACCATGGACAGTAGAAAGTGTGTTTGCAGTTTCCCAGATCTTATCCATCCAAGCTTTGGTAGTAGTTCAGTAGACAGGAGCTTACCAAGGGGAAGATTACAATAGCAAAATGGGAAAAGGAAGAGCAGAAAAGAGAAGGAGAAGTGAAATAAGCCTTCTAAGAAAAATAACAAGAAACAGAACAATTTCAAACAGAAAATGAGACAATGAAATATGAATGATAGAAGATATGCAGGAAGAAGGAAATCTTCAAAGAGAAATTCACCATGGAGGAGGCAGCTGCAGAAGAAACAATAACATAAACCCAGCTAAGCAGCTTGAGGAAAATGGAATAAGCTAGTAGAAACCTTCTATTTGTTTTTAAAGGGTATTTTAGACATTGCTACCTGGAGAGTCACATCTTTGACTTATCTCTATTTAAGCGCAAGAAAGTGAGATTCTGAGTATTTCTGACCTCCTGTTTGTCTCAGAAATAAATTCCTCATATGTTCTGTTTGCTTGATGCATTTGTAAATGACTATCTTGATCTTTTTAGCATAATCTTTGAAAGAAAGAACTGACTATGTAAACATAGTCTGTCTGGATTTGTGCCTCAGAGATGTAGAGGAAAAATGAAGCTCTGGTGACTGTGAGTCACCAACCAAACTGCAGTGTTGGTGTTTGTTTGTTTGTTTGTTTCAGATTTCTGTTATAGTTTAAAACTGTGATTTGTAGGTTCCCTCCTCGAATTTGGTGCTACTTTACTCTGCTGAAATAGCTTAGCAATTCCTCTGAAGCCTTGAATTATATACGTGTCCACATTCCCTTCTAAAGCAGGCTGAAGCAATAGGTACAGTCTTCTCATTTGACCTAGACTGAAATGCCTGAACTGGGACAGGAGCTAATGGGAAGTCTGCTGGCTGCTGCTGCCACTATCAGAGGAGATATAGCAAAAATTCACTTTTCTGAGCACCAGTTTCTTTGTAACTGAAAGTATCTGAGGTCAAGATCAGATGTTCAGGTTTTAGACAGAATGAATCTCACTTTCTGTATTCTCTGAGTTCTATGGGTCAGGGAGAGCATGGCTTGGGGTCCTCTTATTTTGGAGGAGAAATCCTAGATTCTAGCCTGCCTCCATTCATTTTGTACCTTACCTTCAGGTAGTCATTAAGTCCAGAGCAAGAAGGGGAATGTATGCTGAGAACAGCCAAAAATTAGCTGAGAATTCTTGAGTTGTATGCAACATTTGTTTACGGAGACCTGTCACAAGAGATCTGCATAGACTTTAGTCTGGGTAAGACATTCATGCATGAAGTCTCTATATCCTCCAAGAGCTATACAAAAAGTAGTTGATCTTGAGCTGTATCTACAATTTGAGATAAATTTAGGCATGTGCCCTTCTTAGTTTTTTTGAAGCAGAAGATAAGAGCAGCATGTCCTTCTTCCAGGCTGCATATCTGGATTACAGATGCATCTTGGTGCAAAGCAGAGAGATCAGGCCCAACATTTGATTCATGAAAGTTTTAGACAGCTCCTGGATCAAACAAACTGGCCTTTAGGGATTCCTTTGGAAAGTATTCAGTGACAAAAGTTCACTGATTGCTTGATTAAACTCTGGAATACCAAGGTCCTCAGAGCTGTGACCATGATGGACCAAGGTCTTTGGTCAGATCCAAGGCTAGGAGCCTGGCTTCACATTCTCCATACAAAGATAGACATACCTCAGAGAATTCTGTTAATCCTCTCCTGTAAGATTATGTGGTCAGAGCACTCATCCTGCCCCTTTTCTTTTTTCATGAATGATCTTCCCATGCTATTGCAATACAAGCCACAGTGTGTTTAACCATAGGCAAGTTCACATTTGAATTATATGCTGCATCATGGAATAACTGTAAGAAAAGGGAAAATAAATTAATAATACAGTCTTAGAAATTTTATGAGTGCAAGAAATTCTTTCATCTTGTGCACCAAGGGTAAAATCCAAATTTCTTCAGAAAGAGTCTTTGATGATTAAAGGCTGGTTGGCAATAGAGCCACAGAGGCTAATTATGAATTCTCTGTGTTGAACTCACTCCACACTGCTCACTCAGTTAGTTGGCTGGCATTGTGGAAAATCTGTAACATCCTACATCAGGAAGCAAGGTAGGAAGATTTAAGGCTTGAGATTGACTGCCTTATAAATTTATACATGGCCAATCCTGTCATAGAAGCAGATTAATCTATATCGGTGCATAATTTGATACTGGATTTTTTTTTATTATTTTTTTTTTTTCTGTTTGTATATGTATATACAGGGCATGGAACAAATACCCAAAAAGATACCAAACATTCAGCAGTTCTTTAATATTGAATGTCATTGACTGCCGTAGATGGGCTTCCAGACATCTGAAAGCTTATCTATTTGATCCTTTTTGTAGCTGTGAAAAGGTTTTTATCTGTAGAGGACACAAAACAACCAAGTTACCTTCCCTATAGACAGACTGATTTTGCAGAGAGGTTTCTATGGTATGTCCCAGACTATGTGTTTACCTAAAAGATAGCTAATCTTTCTACCCCTCCTGCAGGTTTGATGCTCAAAAAGAGTTTGATGTTTTTATTCTTTTGTAGTCATGTGGTGACAGTAGGACTTTCTATTCTGAAAGCTCCTTACAAAAAGCATATTGCTATATTGCTTCTCATTTATGAATTCACAGCAGAGGAATAAGGGATGAGACTGGATAGCATAATACTTGCCCATATTGGGAGCATTCTTGCATAGTAACAATGGGCTTGTGAAAGAACTGAGCTGCCTTAAAGGTCCAATCTCACAAGAACAGAAAGCTTCATCCTTTGAGAAGGAATGGCTTATTCAGATTTTCTTTTCTAAGCCTTTTTCCCATTTTGTTGCATACTCAAACACATACTGTTTTGCTTCAGAAATAAAGTGTGTCGAGAGCATACAGTGTTCTTTCACTGCTGGAAAAAAAGCTGAACACCTATCTGTGTGTGGAAGCCAAACAGCAAGGACAGTCATGTCTGTATTCCAGTCATGTTTCCTTATCGTCTGTGCCATCCTGCCCATCTCCAGAGCATGGGAGACTGCTTACGGGGATGTAATTCTGTTAAAAAGTCTGTCACTGTGAATCACTGAGGGGAAAAGGCAAATCACAGGGTTGCATAGCAGTACTTTGGTGCCAAAAAAATCCCAGACCTTTGTAGTGTCAGGAAATAATTTGCACTGAATATCCAAGCTCCCCCTATACTGTTTTCTTGAGGCTACATGCATGCTAATGTTTTCTATATACAGAAGCACACTGCACATTAGCAGCACATTTGGAAAGAAAAACTGGCACTTCCAATTTCTACTCCTGCCAGTCCTTAGACTCCGTGTATAAACAACCACCTCACATCTGAAATGACCAGGTTTACCAATTTTGTATAAGGTTTCCTCTGGTGACAAAGTAGCTCCATTTGCAGTTTGCTTGCCACAATATTTTTTTCATTGTGATTCATAAAAATGCATAACTGTGTTGTCTTCAAGAAGTAGGATGTTTGTAATACAAAAGCAGAAGAGCCTGGGGTGCTTTGGGAGACTGGAGGTCACATTTAGAATTATTTGCATGTGAAATTATTCAGCAAAAAGTAGTAGCCTGAAGTGAGTGGCTGGTTCAGATACTCTCTAACACAATTAACCAGTCCTGAAGAATTTCTCTTGCTGGTCTTTTCAAAACTGTCACCGATCCTTGAAATGAGACCATTCCTGCTTGTATTTTAAGAGGTTTATTCAGGAAGTTTCTCCCTAAGGAGAAGATCAGCAGAGAGCCAATGCACCAGCAGAATTGCATGCTAATCCTCAGAGCAGATCAGGGGAGGGATGGAAGTGAAGAATACAAAGTAAGGAATATGCCTTATGCTGGCTTAGCTGCAAATTTGCTTTAAGCCTTAGAAAGGAGAAATCAACCAAGCCACTTCCCTCCATTGTTAGCTGAATAGTGATTAGAAGTAGAAGTCAATTCAAGCCTGTAGAGAAATTGCCCAGAAAGTAATCAAAGCCAGTGATCTGTTCTGACAAAGAGACTTGGCAAAGACCCACACATTCTTCATAGTCACAGGTCCCTCGTGGCCATTAAATTCCCTAAAAATGTAAAATATAAGTAGCAACCTAGTGTGTAGAAACCTCTTTGTTAGGTAGAGTTAGTAATGCTGGCAAAACCATTGCCTATCTGCAAGAGTCATGGTATCATTTAAACACAGAATCTCCTTTTTCCAGTGAGCTGATGCTACATGATGTGAATGGATCTTTAGAAATAGACAGGATGGAAACAATCATTTACTTCTTGTTCTTAAGTGAGCTTAATTTGAATGGAGTTCTTTGTCTCCATATAATAGAAGTGACTGCTCTCCCCTAATATTCCACACAACCTAAATTGGATTGATGATGAATGATTAAATTTGCCACTGAAGGGGTTGCCCTTGAGTTGCCTGCTGGGAGACTCTCTTCAGATTTCTGTTTTGCCCTTCTTGTGTCCTTTCTGTCCAATCTGCAAAAAGAACCCCTTATTTTACTGTCAAATTTACAAATTAAAACAACTTTGCTACCATGCAAGCAGTGCCTGGCTGAATAGGGCTCTGATTAGCTGGCTCTGCCTGGGCTTACCGCTACTGCGCAGAGAAGGCACGAATAGTAAAATGAAATCTGCTTCTTACACTATTTGAATGGGTGGGGGTGAAGAAAAAAACAGCAAAAAAATGGACTTCCAAAAATGATGAAAAGGGCTACAGTCTGGATATTTTTGATCCCTTAAAATTCCCTTAACCATTTCGTTTTTTTTTTGTCTGTGTGCTCTAGGAAAGAAGGCAAGGCTTTTGTTGAGGGCCTCTTTAAATAATTGGTTCTTTATGTTATTATTATTACCCTTCTCATGCTTTTTCTTGCTTTTGTCTTGAATTTTTCTTTCTAGAAAAGAATTAAGAAAGAATGAAAAAATAGGGGCAAACCTAATGACAGTTTTTCAAATTTGAGCTTCTGAGCAGAGAACCAGAGAGAAATGAAATACTGAACAAACCAAAGCACCAAAACAAACCAACCAAACTAACAAAACCCCAAACCAACCAGAAAAGCCACAACCACCAATAAATGACAACAATGAAAAACAGTTCTATTTAAAATTCTCTCATCTTTAAAATGCTCTGACAGCAGTGAACCGCCTTGTGGCAAGCTCTCTACAGTAGCATTCGATATACCTGAAACCCTCTGGAAATGTTTTTTTTCTCTTCCACATGTACTTACTGAAATCACTGCCCTTGATTCTGTAATGGTGACATTTTGATGCCGTTTCAGGTTTTCATTTTAGTTGCCTAAAACTCTCCCTGCTTTGATATATAGTCAGCTTCGTGGTTTCCAGTGAAATCGATACCGATCCCCAACAGCTAAGCATTTACTGCAGCTCTTTGATGGGCACTTTTAATAATATTTTATGTTTTACCGTGTTTTCAGAATTATCCGAAATGCTTTTGCAGGGCTGGTTGAAGATAAGGGGCTTTATAAATAACTTTATATTAATGTTGCATAGAATTGAAAAACATTAGGCACAAGAGAAAATTATTTTGATTTGTGTCTTGAAAAGTAATTTTAGGCCTCTAGAAACAGAAATTATTCTTCATCTCAGAGGCAGGCTGCAGCACTTGGAGAAAAGCACAAGATTGCTGTCTAATTAAATAGGACTGTGGTTGTATCATTTCCCCTATTTGTTATAATCAAAATCATTAAAATAAATTAATTTAGCATAGTGCCGTTTTGTCTTCTTACAGTCCGTGTCAAGAGAATAAACAAGAGAACGTATTCATTCGCTGTCATACCTTGTAGAAGTATTGCTACAGTATTTCATGTGATGCAGAAGTCTCTGTCTCATCAGGGGGGTACTGCAGTGCTCTGGGTGACTGCAAGATGCAGCAGGGCTGGTTGCGAGAGACCATTACAGAAAGAGACTGCTACAGCTGAGTGAGGCTATGGAGTGATGCAGTCACCCACAGACACGTGACAGTTGCCTTGGGCCCCCACAGCACCCTCTGGTTGAGACAAGGGTGGGAAGCCATAGAACAGCTTTTTAGATGCTGTCATCTCCGCATTATGGAAGGAAAAACAACTGTTCTTATTTCTCTTCCTGCTTTTCCTGGCTGCTTTCTGAAAGCCCCAGTAGTCAAAGAAACTGCATAGAGGTAGAGGCTGAAGAGCGTTCTGCAGTCATACATAGAAGGAATCGGGAAGGAAGGAGGAGAGGCCCTTCTTCATCTATGGGGACCTAGATAACCAGTTTTGGTCAAAACTGGTGTCTACGACAAGGTTTCCTTGACCCAGCACAAGTGGAATGTGTTGCTTATTTCTGTGCTGGACACTGAGATGATGAAATGCCTTTCATTGTGATCCTTCCCACTCATCCTGCCTGAACAACCAGCCCCATATTTGTTCTTTTGAGGCTACAAAGTACTCTGGAGTTTTTACTAGGTTAAATATGCTCCCTTAGATGGTCTCTTAAAACTACAGGCATTTCGCATTTAACCATCATGATTAAATATTTTCCTGCCACCCATGCGCACACATTTTCATCACATTTTCAGTGGGCTAACAACCATTCTGAGCCTGTGCCCTACTTGTGCACATTCTGCCAACTAAAATGCCAATTGGCACTATTTGGTCATTTTCCGATGTAAAGGCAGATGTCTGCTCTTGTAGGCAACAAGGCTGGGAACTGTTTGTGTGTATATGTGTGTGTGTGTGTGCACATAACCATCATTTTTCAGTGACACAGAGGAGTGTTCTTCCGAAATGAAGCCTGGCTCCCCTGCTCTCATGAGCTCCCTTTCATCTGAGAGCAAAGAGATTCCTAATGAAAGACACCAAGCCAGTGTAACTACAGAAGAAATATGCTGGGATTTCATTTTCACTTTTTCATTTGGTCTGCCAGCATGAATATTTTTGTCTATTCTCCCATCACCTAAGAAGATTTTATTGAGTGCACTGTGTGTGACTTGACTATATTGTATTATTTAATTGGCATTTGATTGATAGTCATAGCACACATATTCCTCCTGTCTGAGAGAACTTCCAGTGATTGTGCCATGAGATCCTTTTCTGTACAGTTTCTCGACATGCTGGCAGCATGAGAGGCTCCTGTTCTCCTTGCTTCTGCCTCACAGGAGGGTGTCCTCATTTCTCCGTCTGCTGTTTATCCGTCTCCCTGTCCTGTGACCCAGCTTCTGAGACCCAGTCCCATCTACTCCTCCTCCTCCTCCCCACCATCCTCTGTTTCCTTCACATGAACTTTTTGTTGCCCCAGCTCCTTTGCCTCTCCACTCTTGCTGTGAGTCCTCTGCCCACAAACAAGGCTGGCAGAGGTAGCATTTACACACAGATTTAGTCAAACCATAGCCAATATTTCATATTATATGTATTTAATTCAACATACACACTGATGTATGTTTGTATGTCATATTATTTTCACATATGCAAAATAAACTGAAGGGCTTGCAGGAATCTTTTTCTGTAGTCATCATTCTTCCATTTTCCATATTTCTCTCCCATCCCATCCACCGTATGCAAACATAAATTACAAGCTCTTTAGGACAAGGAGTGCCTATTGGTGTTGCCATCTGTGGCAGTGTTCAAGAAGCATCTGAATAGGGAGCTAGGAGATATGGTTTAGTGGTTTTCTGTAGGTATGGTAAAGGGAGGACAGTTGGACCAAATGATCTTGTAGATCCTTTCCAACCTTGTGATTCTATGATCCTATGATTCCATGATTCTATGATTGGCAACAACAATATTTTGGGTGAGAAATGTATCAATTGCAAATATGGGTTTTTTTTTTAATTTTATTTAGAGGTGAGAAATATTTATTTATTCCTTAACTGTGAAAACAATCAGTTAAAAAAACAAAATTCCTTTGCTGCCTGTAATGCCTCCAGAGAGCTTCTTCAGGACTAATTTCAGTCTGTGGGAATCTCTAATACAGGATGTTTTTCTTTACCACTTCAAGAACCAAAAAATTATTATCACAAAGGGATCTCTCCTCTGCAATTAGAAAAACATATTTTAACGAGTAAAAGTATGTTTAAAAAAGTTCCTGTTTTCAGTGGAATTGAAGATAAGTTAATCGTCTTGTATTCTCTGTCTTTCCTGTCTCGTTCCAAGAACTTCATCTCCCTCTAGATTAATAACAAGACAAGAGTTAGACATGAGATAATTTACCACATCATTTATTTACATATTTTAATGAAGAAGAGATCATAGAAGCATAACAGAGCTGAAGTTTGTTGTCAGCTGGGTTGGGAAACGTATACAAGTTCCAGGAACAACTTAGTCAGTACTGGCTTTATTTTAATTTTAAATGGAAATTATGCAGCTAACAAGACATATCCTGTTTTCTCACCACTGTTGATCTGCAAAGCAACAATACTAGGACGCATAATGAGAGATCTCACAAAAAATAAATACTTTTGAGAAATAAAATCTGATGTGTGATTTCCAGCTTTATTTTTAACTGCATTGCTGTACCAGTATATGACATTTTGGAAGCCATTTCAATATACCTTGAAGATTCCATTTTCTCATTTTGCAATCAGATGGCATAGACCATAGTCTTGACTGATGTCAAGTCATCACCATTTCATTGGAAACATATCATCATTCAAGTATTTCATTGCATGCTTGACAGCAATAGGATCACTTTGGAATGAAGTTGCACTGACCCACACCTGTCTATGCGATATTTGGCCATAAGGATTTTTTTTTCAAGTATGTGCTTAGAGATATTTATTTTACAGAACAAGGAGAAAGATACAGGTGACAAGTATTGCTGAGAGGACAAATGAGAGATGAAGGGAATGTTTTGCATTGTCTGGATTCAGAGAGATGGAAGAAGGAAACATCGATGTCCTGCTTCCAGCACTGCTTTTGTGTTACAAAATAAACAGCCACCAAAACCAAACCAAAACAACAACCATAAAAAAAAACAAAACAACAAAACAACAACAACAACAAAAAACAAAACAACAACAACAACAAAAAAAAACAACTGTTTTTGAGGTAGACAGCAACAGGGTATCCAAACCAGCAGGCTGGGAGCTATTGCTTCCACATGTTGTTGGAGGAGGCTGGTATCCTTTCATGCAGGTTTGAGCAGTCCAGAAGAATATGTGGCCTCATGGTATGGATACTGTCATAAGAAGAGTTTGATACAGGCTGGAAATTTTTGGGGTGGGATGGGAGCTGCTCTAAGGTGTTTTGTAACACCACAGTGTTAGAATACTGATCAGATAGGGTGTGAGTCATCCTGTTTCCCTTTGTATTGAAATCCATACCTTTAGCTGCACTGGCTGCAGACCCACTATGGCAGACATTTTGGGGACAACCGTAGAACTAATCCGGATGGAGGTATACATGCTTTCTGGATTGCAGTTAAGTGTAGGCATAAATATAGCTTTGTTTTGTTCTGTCTAGTCAAAACTGGGGCATTTCTGGACATGAAACAAAGCATGACTCTAAAGCACAAAAGGTGCCTCCAGGGTTACCTGGTGTTTTTCAAGATTGGGTTGCACTATACTTCCATCTCTGCATTCCTGTGTTCAGGGGAGTACGATGTAGCCAGCCAAAATGTCTGCACTTAAGTGTAGACATGCCCTCATGCATCTCAGGAAGGAAAAACTTGTACATAGGCAGCACCTGAGAAAGCTTTGGAGAATTTACCTATGGGTGGTTTGGTACCCTGTGTATAGCTTTAAAGGTATGGTGAAGAGTTAACTGAGGGTCATTTTAGTGATCATAGTGAAAAGTTTTGCCCTGTCTTTTTGATTCTTGCAGGGACATTTTATGTGACAAGTTACTATTGGTGGTAAGATAGACAGAATATAAATGAATACTATTTACTATTGTAGACTGGTAAGTAAGTACAATAGCAGAGAATTATGTCTGTACTCTGCTTCCCATATAAGGGTACAAGGACTAGTTTTTGGCCATTTCCTTAGTCAGCATTTCTATTTTCTTACCAACAACAATATTGAAATTGCAGACTTTTTTTTTTTTTTTTTTTTTTTTTTTTTTTTTTTGTGAGAACTCATGGGGTGAGATAAGAGTTTACAAGGAAAAGCAAAGGCTGTTGATACAAGCAAAGCAAAAAAAGGAATTAATTACTTCCCATCAGCAGGCAGATGTTCAGCCACTCCCAGGAAAGCAGAGCTCATCAGGAGTCATGCTTTCTTAGGAAGACAAATGTCATCACTCTGAACATCTCCTCTGCCTCCTTCTTCATCCTAGATTCTATTGCTGAGAATGGTGTCATGTGGTATGGGACATCCCTGTGGGCAGATTATGTCACTTATCTTGGCTTTATTCACTCCCAGATCCTTGTGCCTCCCAGCTCCTGGCTGTCAGGGCAGCATGAGAAACTGGTAAGTCCTTGATTTTGTGTAAGTACTGCTCATCAGTGTGTTATCAACACTGTTTTTGTAAAAAAAACAAAATCTAAAACACAACGTCATCCAAGCCTTTATGGTGAATGTTATCTCACACAAAACTTTGAAATTAAGTCATCTATCTGGATCTTCATAACCTTGCCAGAAATTCCTTGCCGTGACATGGAATTACTTTCCCACATTCTTCATCTCAACTTCCTGACAACTCTTCTGTATTAAACTGTTAGAAAAATCTCATCATTCCCCTTTCTCATTTGGCCACATTCATCATAATTAGACTCAGGAGCACAAACCATGTGTGGCTTTAAATAGTTGTTACCCACATCATCAAATATTTTTTTTTTTTTTTCTGCAAGTAAGTTGACATCTTTCAAAGCTACATATTGGGATCTGCATCAAATGATTTTTCATCCACGCTGCTCTCTGTGTATGGCGGAAAGCTCTATCATCAAAGCAGTTTCATTGCCCATATGCAGGTTTCCTCTCAACAACTGACTGTATTGCAGTGCCACAAGTCTGGCAGTCAGACAGCTGGCATGTTGTAACTGCTGCTTTTCATTACTGACCAGATTGCCTCTTATGTGTTTTCTCCATCTGTTTCTTGTAACTACCTTTGGTCCTCTTGTTATTGATCATGGGACAAACACTATCTATTTACACATAACCTTCACAGTAAAGCTCTGGTTTCTGCATAGTGCCTAGCAGTATATTTCTCCTGATAGAAGTATCTGTATCAACTTCAAAGCAAACTGCAAAAGGATGACAGAAATACACACAGACCTTAAAGCAGATGCATTTTATTTTATTTTTTTTTTCATGAAGGAGTGTATATGAAGTGATGTACTTATGATGTATTTTTATGAATATTGGATAATATGATTGCCATGATGCCTAGAAGCCTTCTGTTGAAATAGGTGACATTCACCCATCTATCAAATGATTGTTCTTGTTTGAAGTACTGTATTACAAAAGAGAACAAATGTTATATACCACAGAATACCTCATTTCAGTGTTTTTCTTTATTTCATATTCCAAAGTTTCTTTTTGTTCTTACTGATTCTGCTCCATAGGTGAGAAATCACACACTTCATTGGCAAAGTACCACTGGACAAAATTGTCCCCTAATTGTGCTTGAGGCAAAGCAATCAGATCATTGCTATTGCAGAAGGAAAAGCTGCTGTTCTATGGCTGCAGATATAATTAATGGAAAGGTTTTATGGGCTTTAGTAAATTATCATGACGTGACAGTTTTAAAGTCTGAGAGTGACTGTGAAATACACAGAATTACTTCCAGAATGCACAACTAGAACTAGGGACCTTCACAAAGGTAGCTATTATAAATGTATATGAATATGAAAAGCAGTTACTGCTAATGGTCAGAAATGAAGCCAAACTGTTTATATGTATTTATTATTGATCAACTGTAAATCTGATGTTGTATCATGCAGGACAAATCTTCTACACAAGAGAAAACATGTTTATCTGCATTCCATGGAAGTTAAGTGACACTGGGGAAAGAAAAAATGGTAGCATAAGTTGATAAGCAAAATAATCTGAATATTTGGAGTCGGTGCTCCTTAGCTCCTTAGCATTAGAAGGCAGTGAGTTCTTGCAGGTCTGAAGGCCAACACCATCCTATGCTAACATCAGAAGAGGCACAGCCAGCAGCCATCATCCCCCCCTTCTCTGCCCTTGTGAGGCCTCATCTAGAGTACTGCACCCTCTAGCATGTTGAGGAACCCAACACAAGAAAGAAGTTCGTCTGTTGGAACAGCCAAGAGGAGAGCCGCAAAGATGGTCAGAGGGCTGGAGTACCTCTCCCATAAAGAAAGACTGAGGGAGTTGGGCTTGTTCAGCCTGGAGAAGAGAAGGGTCCAGAGAGAGCTCATTGTGGCCTTCCAGTGCTTGAAGGAGTGGATCATTGTGTCCTTCCAGCTTATAAGTAGGAGGGGGACTGACTTTTTACACAGGCTGGTAGTGATAGGACAAGGTGGAATGTCTTCAAACTAAAAGGGAAGAGATTTAGATTAGAATTTAGAGGGAAATTCTTTACTCAGAGGGCAGTGAGGCACTGGCATGGACTGCACAGAGAAGCTGTGGATGCCCCATTCCTGGAGGTCTTCAAGGTCAGGTTGGATGGGGCACTGGGCAGCCTAATCTAGTGGGTGACCACCTTGTCCATAGCAGGGAGTTTGGACTGGATGATCTTTAAGGTCCCTTCCAACCCAAGACATATTATGATTCTATGACCTGTGCATCTTAGGTTCCCTGAACTTCAGCTGTCACACTCGCTTTCGCTTTCTCAAAAGCTGGCATCTCCTGCAACATCTTATCCCTATATTCACATGGCAGATCTTATCAGGGAGCTCTCCTTGAGCAGTGAGGTGAAACTCTGACAATAAACTTGGCAAAGAGTGCTTTGTTACCTGTCTTTTTTGATTCAACTATTCTGAAGAACCAGCAAGTGTGTCTGAGAGACTCCTGGGCAAAGGAGGCCTTCCAGACCCTTGAACCACAATACTGTGCTTTCTTGCCATTATATGTGCCACCCCCTGCCTGCTGCTAAGCCCTGAACCACCACAGACTGCTGTCAAGTTTCTTGGAGCAGGAAGGAATCACAGCTACTTTGCCACATTGTCTGTGCCTGCAACTGGTGTCGAGGTTAAAGTTTAATTTGAGATGAGCAGTGTACTTTTAGCTGTGTCTAGAAGTACTTCTGATAGATTTGGCAGTTATAGCAAGGTGATAAAGTATTGATGACAAGACATGGAAATGCTGGCTTGTTCAGGCCTCTAATGGGAACATATGGTTGCAATTAAATGCTTTCAGAAAGATTCCTTAGGGTAGGATGCACTTCTGGTAAAAGACTGCGATAAATATTTGGGGCACTGGAGTAAGAAAACGGAGACTCCAGGACCTCAGTTTGCTTTTCTGAGGCACAAGCTGAAACTTCCACCTAACATATCTATGCTGATTTGATTGCTATCTACTCACTGATGTTTCTTGTTGTTATACAGCCTGGAGGAAAGTTAAGGCTTTCTTCACCTTTAAAAACTGAAAAAGTCTTCAAGTGAACATGTATCAGTTGATGGCAGTATATGTAGGGTGTATTTGCTCTTGTCCAAGTCTTCCAGCACTTCAAAGAACACTTCAATTTGTCAGTAATTTCTCTTGGATGTCTTTCCAAGGCATCTAAGACACAAGGAGTTATATACTTCTGTGCCAGTTTTTCAATATTTTATGTGCTATCAGAAGTTATTTTGTCTTTGCTCTTTGCCTAATTTCTCAGAAGAGACTCTTTTAATTACAATTTTCACTGTTCCATCTAATGCATTGTGCAGAGTAGCTTTTATATCAACAATTCTGAAATGCTTTTTACAGGGTGGTCACTCCTGGTATTCCCTTATAACTTCCTCATTACTTATGCACAATAAACCCCACCAACTAAAAGGCAGAGGATTTTGCTAACTGATAACTCCTCACGTCAGCTCTGTGTCCAGAATTAAACACTGTGCAGCAAATTTTAATGTCAAAGTGGAAAGAAAGGAAGTAAGAACTGACAGCAGACAGAGGCGGATAGGAAACACTGTCTTTAAACAGGCAAAACATTCAACTCTGAAATCAGCGCTGATTTACCATGTTAATGTCAATAAATAGGCATTAGTGAGTGACATGCCCATGATTGCTTGCCCCCCTCACTTGTCTGAATTATATATGAAACTGATAATGCTGAACCATCACAAAAGGGAAACAAACAGATCACAGAATGATGAAGTTGTGTATAGCTGCCTTTCTGCATGGCAAAAACATGTGTGTTTTGAAGTTTTTGTATTACATCTTACAATACAAGTTATGTCTTGCTTTCCTTATTAACAAAGACAGAATGGATAATTTTATCAGAAACATAATGGGATCTGCGAAGTCCAGAATGCATTTGTAGAAGTTAAAAAAATGCATTGATGCTGATAGGTGTTCCAGTTGATCATTTAACATGATTTTACTGCACACTCATTTTGCCTGTTGAGTGGGGACATGTGGGGTCACAGAGAAATGCAGTACTGCTTTATAACTGTATTTTACTTGACCTGATTCAGTTTTTTCAGAGCCTTGTGATGTTCAGTGCAAAGTTGAAGTCTATGTTCTGTGGCCATATCTTGAGGTATTGTGTCTAATAGGCTTTCTGGTGGCTTTTCAAAAACAATAAATGTGTAATATTTAAGGAGATTCACAGACAAGAAAGTCAGTATGCATATTCATTCTCTACTACACTCAGCATGAGACTGTGAGACAGCTTCAGATCTTCCAAACAGAACATTAAAAAGCCTAAGGAAAGCTTTTTCCTGAAAATAAACTATGATTAAGTAAGTGTTTTCCGTGAATCTTCTAAACAAGAGTGATATCCACAAGAATGCAAAATCAGCACAATAATCCTCAGTCAGCTTTCTCTGGAGTTCTTTTTTGGTGATTTCTCATGCACTGGTTCTTCTTGCTATTGAAAGTTGTCGCATTCAAATAAATTATGAATTCAAAGCACAATCTCTGGTTCTAAATCATACCATAAGGTAGATATGTTGTTCCAGAATGATTGATCTGCTCCTGCTCAGTTGGAAGTTGGACTGAGTCCAGATAGATTAAGGGAGACATGGAAGATATGGATGTTCTCATGAGTACCGCCAAAACTGCTTCTTTGTATAGGAGTAGCTGGGAATGAACATAGTCGAGCAAAAGAAAGTTGTACTCTTTTTATTTCAGAAACAAACAGAAAAGTGAAAGTTTTGTATCTTTGCCTTGCCTTGCCTTGCCTTCCCTTCCCTCTGGTCCCTTCCCTTTCTAACCCTTTGGTGTTATGCCCTGTGACATAATTCTACAGTCAGTCACAACAGTGACTTAAGGAGGTATGGCGTTCCAGTCCTTCCAGACCAGTGTCTTTATGACAGGTGGTATATGATCAAAAAGGTCTTTTGTGATTTTCAAGCTTTCAGGCATCATGTTTAGATCTTGTAGAAACTGCAGACTATACAAATTGGGAAAAGTCTGTCAATCTGTAGCTAGCAATGAAGAAGGTTTTTCATGGAAGTTACATAAATATTAGTTTAGGAAGATTTCACCCTTTAAGCATTTTATTGCAAATTGATTCTTTTTTTATTTTAGTTTTGCTATCTGAAGCCAAAATCAGAGAGATGAAAAGTCCAGCTAAGCAGTGTTCACAAGTGTATAGGCATGAAAATAATTGACAGTCAAGAGGAACACATTTGTAACTGGTGGCTGAACATTTCAGTTTATACTTCCATGGTTTCCTCAAACTATTTTCACTGAGTAGCCAAACCATCACAGTGATATTGGCCTTCAGTGTAAGATAGATAAATAAACAAACAAACACATAAACATGAAAATAGTCCTTCCTCTTTTATTTCTTACATTTTAATTTCTTTTTTTCTATTATCTATGTTTCTCTTCTTATCCAGTTTCTTATTTATAGTTCTCCTGTCTTCAAGTGCTACTTCAGATGAACACTGAACTACCTGAGCCTCTTGTTTGTCTTCACAGGAGTTTATAGAAAAAATACCCAAGTGTTTATGAAAGAGACAGATGTGTTGAAAAAAGAAAAACTGTACTTACAGAAGAGATTTGAGCGGCCCAGAGGAAGCAGTCCAATGGGCAGGTTTTGTTTCACACCACTTTGCATTAGGGGAGGCCAGGCTTTCAAAGTAGTGAAGCCTTGTCTCGAGGTCATAGCTCACTGATTGCAAATGGAGCCTGACACTGAATTAGGAAATCTGGGAACGTTTAATAGAAAACTTTGAGCTTTTTTGCAGAAATTCCATTTTAGGCTAGGGTCAGTATTCCATCCCACTCAGACTAAAGCACATCTTGTCTAAGAGCCGGTTTGGCATATATCAACAAGGACTTTTCTCTTCCAAAAACTGGCATACCTTGCAATTCTGATGAAAGGCATGAAACAATAACTTCTCTTTCTAAGTTGGATTATTATTTCAAGGTAAAACATACTCCTAAGAAAAAAATATACGTTAAACCTGTCTTAATGTCATCATCTTGTTACTTCTTTTTTCTTCCCAAATATCTCTTTAATGAATTACATGTACTAAAATAGTAACATAAATCAGTAAACACTGCAGGAAAAAATAAAATCAAGTTTCAACTTGGTGAATTGATCAAACATTTTAATAAACGTTTGATAAACATTACATTGGTCCTAGTTTCAGGTCAGAATTTCTGTCCCTGCGCCTTAATAGGAAACATAATATTTATTTTTTCCAGACTGCTTGTTTTAGAGAAAACAAACAAGTGTTGTTTGGCCTCCAGAGGCCTGAGTAATATTGCTTTGACTGGGAAGGAAACGCTGGCATTATTTAGTTTCTTTCATAATTATCTGCTGTGAAAAGCAAAACACAAACTCACAGCTCCAGCTCGAGCCATGCACAGTTTAGGGAGCATTATGCATATCCCTCCAGAGCTTGAAAGCTCACTCCTGGTACTCTCTAAGCTGCTGAACCTCTCCTTGTTTTGCCAATAAACGCATTTTGCAAAGCTGTGTGATTAGGAAGACTGACAACTGCAGGGATCATATGCATCCTTTGACCCAGATGGGGCAAAATGTTCATTCAGATGCTTTCCCGCAGTCAGACATAACCAATTGGTGGCAAAAGTTGAGATGCCCCACTGCACTGCTCTCTCCACCATGGACAGGGCCACAGAGCAAAGTGCCATCAGCCGCGAAAAATAAAAGCTGCCCACAGAAACAACCGTCAGGTTCGCTCAGCATCATCTGATAACCCCGTTGAACAGGTGATCAATATTCATCAGCATCACAGTTCCCTTGCTAGTGATGGTTAATGGGCTGATAATGCCATCCTCCTTGTAGCCAAATCCCATCAGGGACCAGACAGCTGGAGCTAAAGGAGAAAACTTATCAGATCTGGCAGGAGAGAGTTTAGAAGGCTAAAATTAACCTTGGACTATTCACAGAAAGAACTAATTGTTTGAGACTGCTAGATTCCTGCCAGTGGCAAAGGTTTATTGCTGCACAGATCTTAACCTGATACAAGTTCTTTTTGCAGCGGGAAAGACAAATAAAATGAAGGGGAAAAAAAATCACAGAGTTATTTTTAACCTCTTGCCCACAAAGAAATACAAAAAGTGCGTCTGTAATGAAAATCAAAAATACAGTTAAAGCTTTATCCAACTTGTGCTAATAATGAGTTAAGTCATTTCAGGGCTCCGCAACATATTGTGAATTCATGAGTCTGACAGATCCTCCAGTGAAAAAAAAGGAAAGGTCTGTCAGAAAACCTCAGTTCTGCTGAATTACACTTACTTTACTAAATCCTCCAATGATATCACTTCCTCCCTTTCCCTTGTCAACAGCACACAGGCTGGAAGCATTTACATCAGGATTTGAGGATGTGCAAGAGGAGGAATGTGTAATACTTTGGCAAAATGTTATGGACATTTTGACTTTCAGGAATATTTAAGTTTAGCATAACATCACTGCAGAGCAAACCCCAGTACAAGAGACTGAACCTGGAAACATGTCTATGTGGCCTACATAGGAAAAGACAGGCTGCTGGAGAACAGAGCTGGAGAACAGTTTTGCTTGAGAGAAGAAAAAAACATATTTGTGAGAGCAGAAGATATGTTGGCAAGGGAGAAGATGGCATGCTTAGCTCAACAAAGAGAGGAACAAACAGCCAAGTAGTCACTAACAGCTGCTACAAATGAATACAAAGCTGATTCAAGGAAGGGGCTCATCTTTATGACCCTCATCAGGGAAAAGAAAAAGAAAATTCCAACACCGGTGCTTGTTAAGAGAATCCATACTACTGAGAAATGGGTTTGAAACTTAGAGGGTCTCAAAACTATCAGGAAGAATTCTATTTAGTTTTCTTGCACTTGTGACAAGCACCAGTTTTCTACACCTTCTGTCTAGGATGCTCAAAGAGAATGTTTAAGTTACATGCGTGGAATTCATCCTATCCCACTCCCAGCAGAGAAAAGTAAAGCGTAGCAAGAAAAACAGGGATTGATTATAGTAACAGGTGGTAATAAGATTTAACTTCCATTTGTAGGTACACAATCAAGTAGAAACTATTTTTCTTGAAGGATTAAAGCCATAGAGGTGTGTGGGATACTAAGATAAGATTTGGATGACTTGGAAGTGAGAAATGGAAGAGTGGAGAAATAAGATGAACTGGAGACACTTCTGAACCGCCATAGTGTTAAAACCTAGCAGAAGGTGGCTTGGGTGGATGAGGATATGGTAACAGATTAAGGAATGTTGGACAGCCCAGAGGAAAAAATCTTGAAAAAATTCTTAGACAAGTTGAGGAATAAGTGATAAACCCTGAGGGTGAAATGTATAGATGAAGGATTTCTGCAATGCCGCTAGACATACAAATTAATACTGCGAGTTATGCCCTTAATGAGAGATTTTAAATCCTAACTGTAGATAACCTGAGGCTGAGAAATGTGAGAACTGCTGAAAGTCAAGCTGAATTACACATCACAGAGACATTCACACGATTAGAAAAAGTTCTTCATCCATAAAGAGTGAACAAGATAAAGGAAATAAGGAGAGTGGATGAGAATATTTTAAAGAAAGCAAGTAAACTGTCAAGTGGATTTCCTTGTCTTGTCCGGGGACATTTCTGAGACCTGATTTATTTCAAGTTTCTCCCACAGGATCTTTGTTAGCTGGAAAAAGAATAAACTGGTGACAAAGCCACCTCGCCATCCAACTTTCAGGAAACCATTTCCAAGAGTGGCATTATCTCCCTGTTAGAAGTTTGGGCAGCTGCATCAGCCGGCAAGTTTACAAACAAGTGCCTAAGTTTGTATTTGAGTGACAAGAGTTGTGTAAAGCAGGTTGATTTTCTTTCCTCCTCTGTAAATCATATTTAAAAATAAGAGCAAAACTTCAGGATAGTGCTCCATGGGATGATTACGTATTCAAGGTATTCTCTGTCATGCTAATTTCTCAACTGAAAGGAAATTGATTGGAATTTTATTTTTTAACTGTTATTAATTTTTTAATGGTCCAATCAGCATCAGCAAGATTACTGGCAGAGAAAGGCAACCATGCATTTTTTCTTCTTGGCATTCCTATAAGGACCAAGCATTTTGACCCTTTCCAGCACTTCCTTCCAATACAAAGACTATCCCAGAAAGCATTCCAATATTAGTAGTAATTTCCTGCCCAGAAAGAAATATTGTTGCTGTTACTGTCATTATTATATATTGATGGTAGTGTTGTATTAGCTGATAATTAAGGAATCTTAAATAGTTACATAATAGAAAATGCTCAGACTAACAATTTAACGCTAGGATGTGAAACAGATTCTAATACGTTTATAAATAAGAGGCTGATATAGTAAAAAATACCACTGTACATTCAGAGTATGGGTAAAAAACATATCCTTCATGGAGAATAATGAATACTAAGAATTTTTATCTGAACAGAAGACCAAGTTAGACAGAAAAGATTCTTGCAGGATTAGCTTGAAAGTGAAAAACATAGGGAGAAAATGGTTCTAAAAGTGATAAAAGAACATCAAGAGGGCAGACAGAAAACACTGTGGGAAAGTATGGAAGCTAATGAAACTTGAGAGAGGAACATGAAGTGATACTAAAGTAAATTTAAGGCCCTTCTTCGCTCTCTATGCTAGCAGATAATATTCCCACTGGAAAAAATGACAACTAACTTTCCCTCAAAATATATTACTGAATAAAAGCAAAGCTCTTTGAAAATATTTTTGTCTAAACTTGTCTCAATAAAAGGACTTCATGTTTATTTCGTTTTGATGAATAAATGGTCATTTGTCTGTTTGAAATTTTATGAGGAACAAAAGTCAAAACAGCAGAACACAATGACTAGAAATTATTCTAGTACTGCCTATCAAAGTTGCTGCTCCTTGGTTAGTATTTTCTGTGTCCACGAACTGGCATAAAACCTCTGATTTCAAGTTCTGAAGTAGTAAGGTATTTAGATGCTATATACTTAGACAAAAAAAAAAAAAAAAAAGGTGGACAAAAAAAAAAGTATATTTCTTTTAATAGCTAACTCCAGTTTCTTTCTGGGAAGACAAAGAATTGTTTCCTTATTAAGAATATATTATACAGCTATGGATATGGTAACAACAATCTTTATGTTACTATTCAATTAATGAGAATATATATATATATATATATATATATATATATATATGTATATTCAGATCAACCTCTAACAATTTTGTCAGCATAATTACCAAACAAAAAAACAACGTGGATTTGCAAAATATTTAACCAAGAAAACTTTTAATGAAAACAAGAAATAGTTTTAAAACAGGTAGATGATTGAACATTGTAATTGTTGGGCTGTATGAGATTATATGTTAAGGCTTTTTCTTTCCTTTCTAATGGATCTTTTTAGTTGTTCATTAAACATTTAACTGCAATGAGAATGCGAACTTGAAAATATGATTTTTCACTTTCCAGACAAGCATTTTAACATTTTAAAAGACATTTAAATTATTTCCTTGGCCAACAAAATCTGGTATTTCTTCTTTCATCTTGCCTACAAGATTATCAAACAAGCACAGAAATAAATGCTTTTGGAACTATTTTATGAAAAAAAAGTCAGGATGGTGCCTTTCAAAATTTCACTTTTGGAATAATTAAACTGTTTGAAAAATCTGACTAAAAATTTAAATTGACTTTGAATCCACCAAAATAGTACTTTTGTGGCAAATTTTAAAGTCACATAGCTCTGTTCAAGACAAGCTGCTTTTCCTGCTTGTATTATCTTTAGCACCACATCCCCAAATTTCACAGCTGTTCCTGAAAAGAACTAAAATAACCCTGGAGAAGTTAATTTTGGAATGCTCTTCCTACAAATCTATGTAGATAAACAGTCAAAACAGTCTATCTAGCTGTATAACAGTATCAGGAATAAAAAAAATACTGCAAAACCAGTGAAGAACAAATAGTTTTCAAAGTGTGTAATATATTACACATTGAGACGACTTCCTTCATTTTTACTCTCTGCTAATTTTTGCCTTTTTTACACTTTGGCAAATGATAAGACTTAAGACATTTGAATGCCAGAGTGCTAAGAGTCTATTGCCTTCATTTTCTTTGTCATTTATTATTCAAATGGCTGCTAGTAATATTTAAATGGTTCCACCAAGTCATAGCATTCACAGCAAAAATTCATTAGTGCTCATTATTCTGTGATTGCTACCCTACCATGCAGGGCAAGGTACAAAGGAGAGACAGAAAAAAAAGAGGAAGAAACTAGTGTTTAAAGAGAATGACTCCTTTCTTCTTACTAACACCTTCAGAATTGCCTGTAGGTCTTCTGCTGTTAGACTCATCCAAGGCTCTCTCCAGGAGATAAAAATTAAATAATTTGGGTACTTTTCCCTGCTTTTGAAGTTCAGAATTGGAAAAAACAAAGTGTTTTCTCTATGGCAGCAGTGTCTGGATGAGTGCTCAATAACTATGATTCACAGATCTCTGTGATGTTCGTTTTCTGATATTGTTTACATTTCTAGTCCTTCTAAGAATAAAGAGACATACATTTAAAAAGAAAAGTAGAAGGGGAAAAAAACCCACCAAAAGTAACACCTGAACAGAAAGTCTTGCTGTCAATTTGTTTTCATTTTACTCAGTTTACCATTTTTCTTATGAGTGAATATGAAGTTAAAGAGCACATATTGACAATACAGATTTCAGTATGCTGGACAAATATTTTATGTGATTTTAAGTGCGCAGTGGACTTCTGGTTTTCTTCCCCGACTCCCCTGCCTTTTGAGCACACATGGACTGGCAGTGTGAGGGCTGACTCAGGAATGCTGCTGGTGGTTACAGCTAGGTACAGAGCTAATCACAGTTACCACATGGCACCTGGCTCCTTTACTTTAGCCTCTAATTACAGTTTGGCCCTGCAACTTGCAAATATTGATTGGTGAAACATTTTAGGATAATCATGTGGAAACATTTAGCCGCTCAGTCCTTAATATTACCAGTAACATTTTGTAGCTCATTTGGCCATCCTTTCATCTTGACACTTAAAGGATTTACCTCCATACAAACAATCCTATGTTCCTTGTTGATGCCATTGATGCTATGCCCAGGCTGAAAGCCACCAGCCTTTAGTGCAGGTGCCTGATGTTCTACACGTGGCTGGTTTTCTTCTGGCAAACCGAATAATTAAAGTATGTAAAAAGACAACTGCAAACTTAAACACATAGTTATATGTAACTGGAATCATACATAGACATTAAGAAGAAAGAATACAGAGAAGAGGAAATAACTAAAATATGAAATTAAGAAGTAAATGCATTACCATTTTGGCCTCCTGAATTGCATAAAGCTTGCAGTGCTACTTTTCCAACAGATGTCAGGGTGGTTGAAGTCTCCCAGCAGGACAAGACCCTGTAATAGCAGTCTTCCTGTGGCTGAAAGAAGACGACTTTATCAACAGGTTCTGCTTGATCAGGGTGCTTGTAGTAGACAGCATCTACAAAGCTCCTTGCTCTTGGCCGCTATTCGTGGACAGCTCTTCACCCTCTCTTCCTTGATGCAGAGGGAAACACTTCCTGCCCTTCCTCATCTGTCCCTTCTGAACAGCTTGTAGTTGCCAACAGCCATGATTCAGTGATAGGAATCATCCCATCAGCTTTCAATGGTGGCAAATATGTCATGGTTTTCTAATAGCATGGTGTCTTCCAGCTCCACTTCTTCATTTCCCAAGTTGCATGTTTTTGTTCAGGAAAAGTGAAATGAATTTTACTGAGCAAAACTTTTTTTGTTGTTTTAATGAATGTGTGTAAAATAGAATTGGCTAGAATAATGCAAAGAGCAATAAATACCTCAAGCTTCGGAGGGTCACTAGGGTTAAAGAAAGGTCTGAAGCTGTTAATAATAAGTGATCAAAGTAAAGACCAGAGAATAGTGGATTTTAATGATATATTAAAGAAGTAGATGAACTCTCAGATAGATGCTTAATTTTAGCACTTTTGTATTATGTCTTCATTTTTCTTTATTTTAAATTACCAATAAAAATAAACTTTTGTTGTTGTTGCACATCAAGTTAAGGAATGTCAGGTAAATGTTTGTTGTGTTACATGTTACCTGAAGATGAAATATTAGTTTTCCCTGTGATTTTGCTTTAGCACTAAGCACTCATGAAATTTATCTTGACTGTTGAGATTCAGGGTCACAGCTGTGTAATGACTGCAGAAGACAAGAATGGCTATTCACTGGAGCTATATAAGCCACACAGATCTTTCCTCTTAGCTTTACTTATTAAATATATGTATATTAAAGAGGTAATTGAATCCCTGTGTCAGGCATCTAAAACACCACTTCCTCTAAGCTAAAGAAAGCATCTGTTGGGAAATTCAGGCTGTCAAACTAATAAAGATGCTCCAAAAATAATGCCTCCAATGTTATTGCATTGGCCCACATCAGAGGTGGATGTCAATCGTATGACAGTAGAGGCTGAACCTTTACGTTAATATCTCATTATGTTTTGTTGCCATGAGATGCAGAGTGAAAGAGGGGAAGTCTAACAAAATGGCATCTGACATACAGATGAGGCAAAGGCATTTCACTGAATTCCTCCATGCAGAAAAAATGGCACCCATTGGCATTCATCAATTCTTGCTGAATGCTTATGGAGACCAAACAGCAGCTGGGAGCTCAGTGAAGCGTTGGTTAGTGCATTTCAGCAGTGGGTCACTATTGTCAGCAGAGGCTGGTGTGGAGTTTTTAAGAGTGCGGCAAGCAGCTCTTGTTCATTGCTGGTGAAAATGCATAGCTAATGGTAATTACTGTGTTGAAAAATAGTGTTTTGTAACTGGGAATTTGCTCTAGTAAATAGAGTCATTGAGCTCTTTGCATCTGCTATAGTTTCCATGGAAATAAATAGGAGGACCCCTTTTCTCAGTGGATAGAGAGGGGAACTAAATCTAACGTTGGTTATTTGCAGTATGATGGTTATATTGATGACAGCATATACTTCTTCTAATTGGACCAGATATTAGTGATTCTATCTGAAAAGCCTGAAGAGCAATATCTAAGCAAAGCATTTTTTTGTTACTGACCTTGCACATCACCAACACTACAGAGAAATTCAGGAGAGAGGTAAATGGCCAACATCCGCTTTCCTAGTGCATGAACTGCAAAACCTCTTCTTCAGAGAGCTGCTGCTCTGAATGGGATTTTTTTCCAGAGGAGTCTAACAACTTTTGTGTCCTCATTCTTTAGTTCACTGCTGAATGACAGAACAAGAAGCTCAAAGAAGTCACCTTGCCAAACCAACGCATGTACATGTTTCCTTGGTGTGATGAAAGAGGCATGAAGTTTTTCCATCATCTGTGGGAAGTAGCTAACAAAAGGTTCTGGCAGCTGGTACTTCTGCCCTGACTTCAGTGGCCCTGGAGATGAGGAGAGAAAAGGCAAAGCATGTCAGCATAGACTGCAGGCTCATACCTGCTCTAATTTATTCCCCTGAGTTTCACAACATTTTCAGCAACAAGATGTATGGAAGCTGCACAAAAATATTACTGAGGTGTGTCTTGATTGGCCATTAAGCTTTAGAAATCTTAAATATCTCTCACCGAATGATCCATCTACAGTGAACATTTAGCACTGTGCATATACCGATGGATTCTTTTGTGTGCAATGAAACTGTGTCGCCATTTAGATGAACATTCAGATACGTTTTTTCAGAACATGAAGGAAAATTAAAAAGCTTGATCAATACCTTTTGAATACTTTTTGAGCTACAAATGATCTTTCTTTCATGCAAATTATTTCCTTAGGAAAAGTAAAGCGCCATGGAACTTACCATGTATAGAATAATTTCCCTCAGTCTCTACATAAATGTGTGCTTTCAAAACTGGAAGTGAGGCATGCCATAATTAGATACATTGCTGTTGGTTCTAGAGGGATCTGAAGATGAGCTAAATAGATTTTGAAGATATTTTCATTACATCTTTTGTCAAGAGGACAAAGGATTTCTGACAACTGCAGGGGCTCAATGTTTCGTTTCAGAAATCCAAAGACATGTTCTCTCAGGAGCACCTAAGATCCTGTACGTGGTCTGGCAAAGATTTACATCAGTGATATACTATGAGAAACATATGGGAAGAGTAATTACTTTGACACAATTTGGTATATTACTTGCTAATAGAGTAATGCAGATGTTGATATGACACACGAAGGAGTCATCTTGCCAAGCCTAATCTCTATTGCTTCTAGTCTAAGTAAAGTCCTGGACTGCCCATATCTCCCCATATCTCTCTGCTGTATCTGCAGATTTCTACCAACTGTGGGGATGTCTTGTCTATCAGCTCATAATGGAGGCCAGCTAACTGGTTGGAGGAGATACCCAACTTTTCCAGCAAGATAGGTTAGTAGAAATAAAAATGGCCCTGAAATAATTAGCATGGAAGTATGAAGAGACATTTAACTGAGATGTTAACAAGACAAAAACTAATATGTATTGCCCACTTCCAAATAATAAACTGCTGCTCAATTTCATTTCACCAGACAGGATGTTAGTGCATAGGAAAAAGAACACTCAAAAAAAAAAAAAAAAAAAAAAGAACCAACTCAGAGATGACATTTCTTCAATTCAGAACTTTGTGTGTCCCACTGTTCCTCTTCTGCATTGTTTCAGGGCTTTGGGGTAAATTCATTGGATGTGACATCTGGAAAGTTTTTTTCTTAAATCTTTTATACTCATGGATTTTCCCAACAACTTTCTTAGATTATTCTCCCAACATTCTGATTTTCTATGTATCTCAGATAAAAACTTTGATTTTTCTTCATTCAAACAGATTTTATTTCTTTGTTGTATGTACCCCCCAGTACAGCCTCTTGGGCAGAACAGCGATGGCAGTTTCAGTGTAGTCATTGCTTTGTACAGCGTAGAAGAAGAGAGCTGTAGAAAGGAACTACTACACTGAAAACTTCTCAGTTGCAGAGATGCTGATTTAATACTGACTGAGTATATATCTCATTTTGGCTCCTGGTGTGTCCTGTATTCTGCCCGCAGCCTCTTGTTTCCTTGACTTTACTGTTGTCGATACCCAAACAAGTTTCAAAAGTCTCCATGAGCTGCAATTGATCTTCTAAATTGTAACACAGAAATGGCCTTAAGGGTGTCTACTCAGTTCTCAGCCTCTTTACATTTTTTTTATGTGTTGCAGTTGTGATTTCTGAGATGTTCCTTACAACTGTAATGGAAGAAAACTAAACATAATTTTCCGATATTTGACAAATACCTACAATATTACTATACCATTTAGTCAACAAGAAAGTTAAGACTTGGTGAACAGGAAGCAACATAGGAGCTTACTCTAAGTTGTCATCTTTTGTTTCTTATTTTCTCCCTCATCCCTCTTGGGGTTGTGTAAGCAAAAAGCTGATGGGTGCCTAGTTCTTGTTGTCCATTCTTTTATTTATTTATTTATTTATTTACATATATTGCAAATAGGATACAGAAGCTTAATTATGAATCCAGGAATTTAAACCAGTAGAGGTACATCTCTCTTGTTGTGGTACCATTTGTCAGCTTAATGGCCAAGAGTAAATGACAAGTAATTTTAGAGGGGAAAAAAAAAAAAAAGATTCCAATGTTTATATCAACAAAATGTTACAATTGTATGGCCATAATAGAACACCAGATGAAAATAGTGAAGTTTTCTTATAGTTTGAAAATAGCAAACAATACTACCTTACAGTAAAAAAGGGATTTTATGAGAGCATTTAAAAACTGTGGATACACATCTACTTTACCCACATCTTCCACCTATATTCTGCATAGTATCACCAAAATATTGAACTCCATACACTCAACTGAAAATCTTTGGAACCTATTATTCCCTTGACATTTTTCAAGTTGGAGATCTTTTCATAGGGTTCTCTTGCCTTAAACTGGATGAAATTAAAAATTATGTGTCAAAGAACCCAAGACCTTGTGCGAGAGGGGAAGAACAAGGACAACAGCAAATCATTTGTCAGAGAAAATCTCTTTGCATTATTCCAGATACTGGCATAATTATTGCAGGCATGAAAAACAGGCCAGAAATACACCCACCAGTCTCCAAAGTCCCTCCAGTTTTCCAGATTTCCCTTGAACTTCAATTTCTCCCACAGTTTTCACAAGAAAAGGGCAAACCTCAAAATAGTCTGATGTAGTTATAGATTCATATATTGATTCTTATCTAAAGAGAACTTCTTAGAGCATGGAGGTGTACAAGTATAAAAATATATTGCACATCCCTGCAGAATTATACAACCCCAAGAAAATCCGCAGAATTAAAAAGAAGCAATCGAAATCAATGGCTCTTTGTACTTTTTACATTTCTGAATTAGTTTATTTGAAATATAATGAAAACTTGGTGAATATTTCTTTTCATTTTATCCAAACCACTGATTTGTACCAGAGAGGATGAAATGGATGTAGAAGGGACAGCTGGGATGATTATTTAATTCATAATGCAGTTTTCTTCCTCTCCTGACACATGAAACATCTCAGTGATTTTATGTTCTCACTCCCTTACTCTAAAAGTACCAATGAAAATATCTTCCTCCTGGCTGAACATAGTTAATTTTAAATTAAACAGCTGTGCCCTGGCACAATACACATATATCTCTGTTTCATAGCAAATGACTTGTAACTGAAATTACTGAAGTCTGAGTTTTTGACCTCCAAATGGTTAAAGTTTGTTTTAAGTGAACTGTGTGAGACCAATATCCCCAGAGTAAAAAGGTTTGTCAGTTTGAGTCCTTCTCAGTACACAAGGATGACAAGTCTGACCACTGTGTAAATACTCTGGAAAGTTTGTTGGAAGTTACAGTAGAGGAGACAGCTTGGGGAGTGTGGTGTAGGTAAGCACAGGCTTTGATTTCGCAGTGCATAGTCATTATCTTCTTGGATCAGTAATCATAGATAAAATAAAGAAAATAAAATAGAAGTGAATATGCTGTTTAGTAACTCAGGCAGTCTAGGACACTGAATATGGAATTCACACTGTGATAATGAAACAACGTTAAAGATGGTGGGATTCAGTGTGCATTGCTTAGATATGTAATGGAAACTGAAATCCTTGGCACAGAAGGAAGTAGCCTCCTGAAAAACTGCAGCTCTCTTGGTACAGTGGAGAAAGAAGCGCCTCTGAACATCACAAATAACTGGAAGAGGCTGCATCACTAGACTGCATGCTAGGGGCATGTTAGTTATCCAAGTTGAATAGACTCATTCCTGGTCCATTTTTTCTTCCTGCTAGCCTGTGGTAATCACTTCTGCAGTTATGCTCTCTAGAACGCACAATAAGCCAGTGGATGAAATATGTCATTCACATTTTTTCATGCCATGTGCAAATTAAGTTTACCCTTAATTCACTTATGTGTAGTGTAAAGTAGTTTCACAATGACTAGGCACTAGAGAGTACTTAACTCAGACATACAGAGCTGCGAATCACAAGAACAATGAATCACCATTTATATAAACCACACAATTGAGCTTTGTGCTAAGTATAATTCAGTCTGTCTATAAAAAGGATTGTTCAGAAATGGCTTCTGCCCTCTAAAATGTTTCTATTTATTTGGCTGGAGTTCTCCTAGGACTGGATCTTTCCTTTTCATTCTTCCAAGTTCAGCAATGAGAGAAGGGTTAGAAGTTCTACCAGTGGTCCAAATGATGAAAAGAGCTTTGTTATGCTTTACAAGCTTTATTGTGCTTTGAATGTTTTTTTGTTTTGTTTTTTTTAAATCTTTTTAAAGTTATTTATTTTAATTAGTTATTTATTTACATTCTTTTCCAAGGATTCTCCAAAACACTCTGTTTCTCTGAAAGGTGTCATAGCAACATTTTAATGCATTTGTTTTCTCTTTAACCTTATTTCTGTGTTTTAAAAGTGTCAATTCAGGTGTAATTATAATCAATTTCAAGAAGCAGTGCATTCCGATATGAAAGAATGGGGGGCACATGCCTTAAAAACCTGTTTTCTCATTAATTGTCATGTCAGTTAATAAAAGTATAGACTGAAGACTGGAAGGAAGGAAGACTGAAAAGAACACGTGTAAGGCTTTTCAAATAAAGTTTAAAGCCAATGTTGTATTTTGTAAATCAAGATATTTGTATTCGCAGATGCTGAATTCACCTTCAAAGACATCCTTTCTTCCGTGTCTCCATTTTTTCCTCTTGTTTACTTCCTTCCTTAGCTAAAATACCCATTTAATACCATTTCTTTTCGTGTGTGCATGTGCAATGTGTTCAAATACTACTGTTTAAAACTTCACTGAACCACAGAATCACAAAATATCTTTAAAGGCCATTTAGTCCCAGGTCCTGCTCAGAGCAGGATCAACTAGAGCAGTTTGCTCCACATGTGATTGGGAGTTGAATATCTTCAAGGACTTTACAGTCTCTCTGGATAACCTGCTGTTGTGCTTGACCACCATCATTTTAAATAAGTTTTTCTGTGTTACAGGGTTTTTGTTTTGTTTTGTTTTGGGGTTTTTGTTTGTTTGTTTTTTGGGGTTTGCGGGGTTGTTGGTTTTTTGTTGTTTTGGAGTTTTCTGTGTTTCATTTTTTTGTCCAGTGCTTCTTGTTTTATTGCTGGGCACAAAAGAGAAAAGCCCAGTTCTCTCTTTTTATTTACAAACACAGATATGGTCCCCCTGAGCCTTCTTCTCTGCAGGCTGAGGAGTTCCAGACCTCTCAGCCTCTTCTGTCGCAGATGCTCCATCCCCTTAGCTCTGAGACCCTTTTCTGGACTATCTACAGTACATCCATGTTTCTCCTATACTGGGAAGCCCATCACTGGAACCATTATTCTAGATGTGTCTTATCATGTCTGAGCAGCACAAAATGATCACCTCCTCCAACTTGCTGGCAATGTTCTGCCTAATGCAGCCCCAGGAGGCTGTTGACCTCCCTTGTTAGAAGGACATATTAATAGATAAGGGTGAACTTGCCAACCACTAGGACTTCAGGACCTTTTCTGTCAACTGCTTTCCGGCACACAAGTGCCTCTCTAGGTGTAGGAAATGTTTTTTCCCTTTGTTGAAATATAATGAGATTTCCATTGACGCACTTCTCAAGTCTGTCTAGGTTGCTGTCAACATGAACCCAGATCTACAGTTTTTCAGATCACTGTAATATGTAATTAAGCAGGTTCATAAACTGAGATTAAGAAAAAAAATCTAACCATATTCATTACAAAGGCTAAAATAAATTCATTTTTGAACAAAAGCTGCTCTTTTAGAGAAATATTCAAATGTACTTATAATTCTTGAGTTATAAAGTAGATACAAACAAAACTCTTATCTCCTAGGCTATAAGAGATAGGACAAGAGGGAATGGTTTGAAGATAAAAGAGGGGAAATTTAGATGAGATATTAGAAGGAAAGTCTTTACTAGGAGGGTGGTGAGGCAGTGGAACAGGTTGCCCAGATATATGGATGCACAGTAAAGGCCAGGTTGGATGGGGCCCTGGGCAGCCTGATCAAGTGGGTGGTAGCTCTGCCCACTGCAGGATTTAAAACTGGGTGATCTTTAAGTCCCTTTTAAAACCAAATCATTCTATGATTCCATGATAACTCTTGACAAAAACTTGTGCAAACTCCCATCCCATTTTTGTTGCTAAGAATCTATCTGGCTTGCAATTAGCAAAACTTCATATTTTAGATTAAAGAACTGTGTATTATTAGACTTGAATTTTAATTTTATGTCTCCTAAAAATTTGTTGTGTTCCTTGAAGCTACTGTGATAAAATGCATTTCTTTACTTATTGCAAGATTTCCAGGTTTCTCTGAGTCACGTTTACAGTCTATTGTGAGCTACTGAAAGCAGACTGTACCTGGCGGTACTTGCATAGGTACTAAAATGTAGTGGCAATATAGGAAAGATTTGATTGCATAAGTGTAGGCACTAAGGCAATTCAGATGCACTAGTTTATCTTGTCTAGCTTATAGCTGCCACTTTAGAGGGATCTTCCTCTCTCACAGGTCCTTTGTCATCTCTGCAAACCTGTTTTGATGTTTTGGGTACTGAACAGTGCGCAGTAAGCACCCATTCAGGCAGAGGAGTTTCACCCACAATGTCCGTACTGTTTATATAACCATCCACTCAATTGTGTTGATCTCTTCATTATTAGATCACATGAGAAATTATATCAACCTAAATTTTTGCCTCCTCTATTTTTTTTCTGAATCATTTCTTCCTTGCTAGCAGCTGTTATCCTGTTTATCCTACAGTCTTATTCACTTTCTTGGCTTATGCTTTGCACTTCAGTTGGTGCTGAAATTTTCAGTTTACTGAGCAAACCAGAATACCTCCAAACCATATTCTCATTATCATCTGAATTTTCTCAGTCTTCGAATATCAGAAAGTGGCATAATAACACAAGAAAAATTTTATGTTGTTGTGTTTTTATGTTGTCTTCCAAGGGCTAGAAGGATCTCATTAGAAATAATGTCCCTTGAAAGTGATTTACCATTTATGATTATAGATAGATACATACCAATCAACCTCCTACTGAAAGACAGGTTTCTCTCATACCATTCAGTCTCCTAAATGATTTAGTTCAGTATAACATTTCAGATGCCTTACAGAAACCTAAATATATCAACGCCTTGTGTTATCTCAGTCTGCTTTATTTTCCATTCTGCAGTTAGAAGAATTATAGAACTCCCTGTGTACTGTACATTCTGTCCTTTTGCTTTGATTTTGTATGTACTTAAAGAAAGGTACATCAACATTAAGATTGTCAGATGGATGTAGTCATACAAATGCAAAAGATTTATTTAAATGAAAGGAAAATTGGATTTTACCCTTGCTGATGCTAATGGACCAGTACATCTTCATGAATCATAAAGGAACAAAGTGTCCTTGTCTATATAAACATTTAGCTAAAGCTTAGTAGGATAGTACCCTAAGGGTAACTTTAGGACAAGGAGAAAATGGTGTCTGAAGGAGGATGGGCAACCAAATACAGTTTTAGCTGCACAACCCTTTTTTTTTTTTTGCTGTCTCAGAGCAAAAAGTGATTCAGAAATCAAACAAAACTCCAGAAAAGATAACATTATTTGAGATAAAGCTTAAGGATCCAGTCAGCAGAAGGCAAGAGAGGGGCAGTTTTTTGTGTTGAGCAGGGCTGGGTTCTTATTCTTGTAGGCTCAGCAGAAGGCACAGAATATTCTCTCTGAGCTGAGAGAGTATTTGCCTGCATGCTCCTGGTGAGCCTGTTCTCCATGGAGCAGGTGCTCCATGTTCTCCATGGGACAGTGGGAACATAGCAGAACACTGGTATGTGCTTCACTCTTGGAGATGGCTCATCACTATCCTATTCAATCCTCTCCCCAGTATTTCTTTTCTATGAAAGGTTCTATGAAGTGGCTGAAGGAACTGAAATTGTTCAGTCTGGAGAAGAGGAGGCTCAGGGGTGATCTTACTGTTCTCAACAACAACCTGAAAGGAGGTTGTGGTGAGGTGGACCTCGTCCCCCTGCTAACAGCGGTAGGATGAGAGGTAGTGGCCCCAGGCTGTGCCAGAGGAAATTCAGACTGGATGTTAGGAAAAATTCCTTTCTCAGAAATAGTGGTGACACAGTGGCACAAACTGCCCAGGGAGGTGGTGGAGTCGCTGTCTCCAGAGGTGTTCAAGAACCATCTGGATGTGGCACTAAGTGTTGTGGGTCAGTGGGAATGATGGGGATGGATTGATGGTTGGACAGGGTGATCTGAGTGGTCTCTTCCAACCTTAGCAATTCTGTAATTCTGTGATTCTGTGACATCAAACTCTTAAACTCCTTTAAAAGTTATTAGGTCATCATCAATACTCCTCGAATATGTAATTGCCTTGCAGGTTAGTGCATGAATTCCTGAACTGCAACAAAACAAGCAATAAATAAATAAATAAATGCGAAACCTCAAACCACTATATGCAGAAATAATATATTTTTTAATAGATGAACAATATTCACTGCAAATTTTGTTTTCAGAAGTGCTGTCTTTACATAACAAGAGATACTCATCTAGATGAACCAAAATGGGCAAATAAAACTGGACATACAAAGACCATTTCCTAGTTATAAGCACATTTATATGATGAAGAATCTATCCTAAGCTGATGGTAAAATAAAATGTAACTTTATATTCAAATATGCACCCATTTTTATACAGATTTTTTATTCAAATATATTTATTTTCATATAGTTCATACAGAATATTTTACTGCATTTTTCTTATTTGTGTTATTCAGAAATGAAACAATAATGGCGTTTTAAACTGTTTTTGGAGTACCTTATTATGTGGTAGACACAAGGAAAGGATCCAGACAACTTAAGCTCCGATACTGCTGGGTGAGGGAAGCGTGATTAGGACAGATGTGCCACCCCTACAGCAGCATCCTGCTGTTTTTTCCCCTCAGTGTTAAAATTACAATAGACCTTATAGCCTGTCTATTACTTTAACAATATTTCCATAATAACTTATTCAGTTAAGTGGGTGTTTTTCTCTGTTCCTTCTGTACAATCAGCCCGCGTGAGTAACTGTCTAAGAATGTTTACAGGACATTTAACCAGCAGGATATACGTACATTTACAAAGGTAATAGGAAATTCCCTGTGGCTTAGTACCTAATTTAGTCATCTTTAAAGCCTGATGTATTTAATGTTGCAGCTGGAGTCTGCTGCTGTCAAGAGTCTCAGCACAGAAAGAAAGTCCAGCACCTCATCTGCCTAAAATGAAGTTCTCTGTGTTTTGTAAAAGTCTAAATTCTCTGCTAGACTAAGCAGATGTTCTCTGAACATTTTAAATATAAAAATAAGCATGAAGAAAAAGATCACATAAATCTGGAAGATAACTTTTATTCAAGAAAAGGGCAGAGTTTAGTGGTAAAGTATTCAGAAAGGAACCCATATCCTTCAAATCATCCCAGATCAGAACTGTCATGGTCAGTAGCCACTCACTGGTACTATGTGCTGAGCTTACTCCCTTACTTTTCTATTTCATGTACCAGAATTATTCTTAGTCCATCCTTATGGAGCTGAGAGATGTATACATGAAAGCAATTTTAAATTTTTGAAGAAGTGATATTTTGTGGGATTCGCCAGAATATTTTGCCTGCTCATTTTCTTCCGGCTCATGCTGGAATTAGTTATTTTAGAGGAAAACTGGGATTAAAATATTGTTCTCAAATGTTGATTAATGTGAGATATCATACAATGCTTTGTGTGGAATTAATGAAGATGCTGCGGCATTGCACAGTGCCAGAGGAAATAATGTGATGCAGCAAAGCACAATCTGAACTGTATTGTTTCTGACATCTAGGCAGATTTTGTTTTATTTTCTTTTAATTTTTTGCACTACTAAGACTGAACATTACCCTGGATACTCCAGGACAGTGAGGTAGCTTTCATCATTATCTTTGCTTGCAGGCAGATTCCATCTCTGGTGGCACGCCACGTTTTATTCAACAGAACAAAATAGAGACCAGATTGCCTGGCAAAACTAAGAAATGGAGAAAATTTGGATTGTAGTACCTTCTTTATCATCTTTGCAAAAATCAGCAAGGTATCTATACATGTGCTGCAGGACTACCTGGTGTCAGGTGGTCAAGTCTCTGCTGGATAAAGCCTCCTATGCTATTAGTAATAGCAAAAAGGGGGAAAAAGGGAGTAGGCAAAGAAACAACTCAGTGAAGCTATTCACAAGCGAAAGCACAAATTGCAGGATCTTCTCAGAGTGAAAAGACCATGTGATATTTTCCATACCTGACTCTGGTCTGCTTCACTAAACATGGATAAAACTGTGCTGCTCTGCTGCCTTGATGTTAAATCTGAGAAAAGAAATGCTCCTGCCTAAGAATCACAAAATGGAGGAGCAAGAGAAGTAAAAGCTGATATTCATTACACAGGCATATGGGACTCAGCTTCTGAATGTAGCTTAAATAAGTTTCAGTTCAACACAGGCAAACAAACAGACACACAAAACAACAACAACAAAAACAAAACAACAAAAAAAGAAATCAAAAATTGAAAAAGCCAGCCAAGGAAGGCACTTATCAGAGAACCAGCTCTGACATACGGCATATCCATTTACAGAAGGGACTGGAAAGCTACCCGTTGCAAATTAACTCCCTCATAGGAGGGAACAGCTCTAATGATGGTTGAATAGCTGCTGGCTTCTAGTTCTAAGCATCCCTTTTACATGCGTTGGTCCCGAGGCTGGCTTCTAACCAAATTCTGGCCAAGAGTTAGAGCATCTGACCAGCTGATCCAAACAATGCCATTGAAGAGGGCAGGATTGTGTCACATAACTTTATATGACTTCATTGTGCATAAGATTTGGTGAATTAATTAAGCTCTCTTTGCCTTGAGACTCAGATTGCTTATTCATCCCACACAGGTTGCTATGCTGTCTGTTACATTTCATGATCTTGCTCCTAGACTGCAGGCACCTGCACCACAGAAGCTGCTCAGGGGTCACAAGTTGGCTTTTCCTCTATATGAATGGTCCCTGCCCAGAACAGTCAGGACATCATTACCCAGCCCCTGCTGCATGCTGGTTCTACAAAGCCCCCCTATACCTGCTCACCAGCTCTGGAAAGGCTGCCCTGAGCTGAGCAGAGTCAAAGATGCTCCTTGCTTATGTGGGAAAGCAGTTAGGGATGAGACCATTAATTCTCCTTTAAAGAGGTGAGTGATGCTCCTTTCAGATCATACATAGCCCCATTTACTTCAGTGCACAGGAAGAGTGCAGCAGAGCATAGACAAGGAACACCAGAAGTCACCCTACAGCCAGCTTTTTGTTATGTAATGCTGCAGTGCTTGTGCAGTCAGGGTGACTGAGCGATCTTACAGACAGAAATCAGCTGTGAAGAACAAAATACCAGCACAACCTTCAGAGGGCCAGTTCCCAGTGCTCTCTCTGCTCATGTTTATGCTCTTTTAAATAATCTACACTTAATTGGTGTATTATGGGGTTTATTGCTCCAGGTAAACACAAGGCTGCAGAGGCAGGGGAAGAAGGAGTTAATTGCTACTGCACACAGCTGCAGATTTCCTAGCCCAGGGTTTTCTTGCATAGATTTAACTGATGTGATAAGACACACGTCAAAACTTTGAAAGGTGACTTGTGACTCTGTGTACCTCTCTGGAAAGGCAGCAATTTAGAGTGATGAGCTTTGAGAAAGTTCTTTCAAGGTCTCCAACTGTGTGTGCAAAAGGACTGAGGTACCCACCTTGAATCACTTCTAAAACAAATATTAAAACTATGATTCAACCAGAGAATAGCCAGTTTCTTGGCATTGCTCAGATTTGCCTGATTTTGAACTGCTGTTTTCCTCTTTCCAGGATGTATCTCTGTAAAATGAGTGTACTCTGACTCCCTTACCTCAGCTTTTACTATATTATCCTGCTCGAATGCACAGAGAAGTACACTGTGCAAACTTCCAGGGCATAAAGTAGTATCACAGATGAGATTCTAGTGAAAATGTCTTGCAAAGAGTTGCTGTAGCGATGGCTGAAACCAAGAGAAATTATGAAGGTTGGGACAGCCAACTTTTCCTGGACTTAACACTGGGGTGGGAATGGACTAGGCCTATTTGTGATTCTATGGGCATTACCCTGTGAGCTGCATGACTGTATCTGTGGGGGTAGCAGGTGTATATAACTGGGTGACATCACATATTACAGTTTCTTCAATCAATTGTTTTGAAGGCAATTTTCTGTTAAAAACCAAATCTGGGCATCAGCATTACTGTTATTGTGAGGAAGACAAGGCAGGTAATAGAGATGTGTTTCAGTTCAGTGCTCCTGCACCTGCTGGAACATACAGGAGGGAAGTGCCTAGTTGCTGGCAGGGGAGCTGTGGTCCAGGGATCTCTTCCCACTGCTGTGGAACCACACAGTCCTTCCCAGTGCCTCCATCTTCCTCTTTACCCCTGTCAAACCAGCTGAGCTTACCATGGTATAATACCATGGGTATTAATAAATGCATATTGATTGTGAGAAATGAAGCAGTGCATGTGTTTGTTGCATTTTACCTTTATATTAATATCCGCTCAGCATTAGATGCAATTCATGTTTAATGCGGGCCGAAAGAATAAGAGCTGACATGACCTCAGTGCCTTTGTATCCATCTGGATGTGCTCACCAAGAGACAGACAGCAAGCAGAGATAACACTCAACAACCAGACAGAAACTTTATAACAAGTGGCAGCAAAGTGAGCAAAGCATGTGCAAAGCATGTTGACATGAGTTCCAAACCAAGGACAGTGGTCTCTGGATGCTCCACAAAGAAGGCAACTTCCTACTGTTGATGACTGAATCTTGACTGAATCTTGAGGGGACTGTGCCAGATAAGTAAGGAATATGCTTTTTTCCTTACCATTTTAAGGAGAAGGTACTCAATAACTAATATTTTTTGTCACAGATTCTTGTAGAATGGGCTCCTGTCCTGGCTGTACAAGGTTGTAGGCTGCTCTGCAAATGCTGTGTCACTGTGAAACCTAAAGGGAAAAACAGAAGCTTGTTTGGGATGAGTCTGGGTTGAGCAATAAGCAGACATAGCCTGGGTAAAAGACTTGGTGAAATACTGAAAGATTTTGTTTTCACTTCTCAATTTAAAGTGTTTCTTATCAGTTCCCAAATAATTTTGCAAATTACAGTGGGTTACTAGAAGCTTTATTTCCATTACTGAGTAGAAAATCACTTTGAATTAATGGGACTAAACCTACTTTACTCCATTCCTCATCACCAAAGTATCAATCTCTGTGGGCATCTCAGGTGAGCTTCTTCCACTTTCTGAAAGAGAGACCCATAATACAGGCCTTGAGAAGGCTTGCAGACTGAAAAAATACAATCCAATTGTCACTGTTGCCTAATTCAATTCTTGTGCCACGTTAGATCCAAACAGTGAGTTGTCTGACTTACTGATAGATTTATACATTTCATTTGTAAGAGAAAAGAAGCAATATATTTATTGATCTAAAGAGTGATTTAACAAAGCTTAATTGCAAAGAATACAGTAGTGACTTAACAAGATGGTACTGTAGGTTTTACAATTTACTACATAGAGAGTGGAGCTAAACTCACTCCTAGGAGGTCCCCTCATTGAATCACAGAGCTCAAAAAAAGTGCTTTCTAATCTCCTTGAACCACAGATATAAGGAGCCTAGGTGTGGATGAATCCACTCCTAGTCCCAGACTTGTTCAATGGTTTATGTCTGAGGGATTATCTGTGCACAATCCTAGATTGATTGTGCACATCTTAGCTATACTCACAAAGCTTAGCAAGCTGCAAAGCACTCACCATGGATCTGTAGTGGCAAGTAATCTCCTGAGGTCAAAGTATACGGTAACTCCACAGCAAGAGCAACCTTTAGAGACATCCCTACTTAACAGAAGATCCTGCTGTTGTACAGAGGAGCTCAGTGGTCTCTAGGGCTGCTTACTTTTTATATGGTAACATGACTGATGGACGGCCATATTTGCATGCTGACCACACATATTAATTTCTTCCAGATTTGGCATGAGATGAATAGGGGCATGGGAAACAAAGTTCAGGCTGGGGCAGGGGGAGAAAATCACCACACTCAGATGGGTAAGAATCAGGTTTAAGCAGTAAAACATATCAGACTGTCAGTCCCTTAAATAGTTCCCATACAGCTGAAAACTTTCTTTTTTCTTTTTTTTTTTTTTTCTTTTTGGTGAAGCAGCTGTCAAGTGCTCAGCAAGCAAGATAAACCTTCCAGTTCTCTGTGTGTTTTTATCTGTACATCTGCAAGACTAACAGCTGCTGTTGCATTTCTGTACTTTCAGGATTTTTTTTCATTCAGGTCACAGAAAAAATGATAATTCAAAATAGATGATAATCAATGAAAATGTAATGCATTCAAAACTAACATGCATTACATGATAAAAATACATCTGTTTTGAAGAGTGAGCAGGGAGAAGAAATCTCGTGTTTGTATTACAGACTTCCTTTCCTACCTGTAGTAACAGTCATGCACACCTTCCTCCTGCATGAGTTTCACGTAGCATTTACCTTTCTCTTGCTGGGAAAATCTGTACCAAGCAGGACCATTTAGGAGCTGGCTGGAACAAACAGTTTATACAACAGCAGTAAAAATAAATCTGAATGTGGATGTTTGCTGAGTAAAGCTACTGAAGACATAGAGAATAAGACACACAAAGTCACAGTCATCCCCACAGTTTGAGACCCCCTCCAGCTCTGGCTGTTTGCAATGTGCAAGGCCGCATGCACAAGCAAAAGGAATTTCACCACAGCCTCACTGAGAAAATGTTAGACACCATGTTAAAGTTAGTTTCTCGGCTCCCTCTACAGTCAATGGAGAAAAATAGTTACCTCTGGAGGGCAGGTTCCTCTGCTTTACTTGAGCACGTACTTTACAGACTTCCAAGTGACTTGATATGAACCTGTGAACAAAAAAGTGAATGGCCTGTGTATTTGAGCACTTTAACAATGAATGTAGGAGGATGGAAATTACTATCCATGCTAATGCTTTTTTGGTTCATTGCTTAACAATTATTCATGTCTACTGAACAGAAAAAAAAGCCAAATAAAAAACTTTTTTTTAGTAGTTTGTTTTCTGTTTATTGTCTATGACAAAATGAGACCTTTGGATATGATTTTAAGAAGGGTATTATTATTATTATTATTTTCCTCATATGTTAGCTCTAAGATTTAATAATAATAAAAAAAAAAAAAACTGTTTATGAATCTTTGCTTAAAGACATCAAGTAAAATTAAGATCCTGGTCATCCACAACCTTGACAGGACATCTCTCATGTGAGAATTTGTCATTATCAGTTGTCAGTAGTGTAGGACAGCTTACGTCCATTATGGTGCTCTATTCCCTACCGCAGTGATGGTCATAATCTGAGAATAACAAGCTTCTGTAAATTCTATTCATCATAACACTTCTGTGGATTTTTCAAGTCTGGTTTAGTCACTTTCTTATTCTATTCCTGGCTGTGACCTCAGTTCTGTTGAATGATGAGGTTTTATTCTGTTTTTCCTTTTTTTCTTTTCTTTTTCTTTTTTTTTTTAAGGAACATCACTAAAATTACTTTTTTTTTTCTCTTGTTAAGGAGAGAGTTGTAGAAGGAGACCTTCAAGGAGATCCAAGTGCTACATTCATACAATAGACAAGAACAAGTTGTTCCAGTGACAAATACAAAAGACGAATGGTAGGATAACCTTTGTGATAAAGACTGTGAATTTCAATAAGAACTAAAAAAAGAGAGGGGTCGGACAGAAGGCAATGAGATAAATTTTCTCATGTCACAATGTGTAAAACTAATTCTCCTTTGCACTTTTAAATTAATATGAATGTTTCAAATGGTGATTATTGCAAAAAGTGAGAGGGAGAGAGTTTCTGTCCTCTAAAGCATATGCTCTCAATGCCAAGATGCAAACAGCTGTAAGTCTCGAGGTACGTTAACTGCTCCAGGTGCTATGCTCTACCATCAGACTGATAAACACCAACAGAATACGGACCATATTAACAATGATGGACAGTCTCAGAATCCCTGTTAGTCATATGTGTTTGCTGAGTAATTGCTATTACCACTGCAGATTTTGTAGCTGATAACTCTGCAGCGGACTGGTACTGTTGCTACATACTTTTCTTAATGTTACATACCAAATAGAAGTCAGTAAGTAATCACGAAACAGAGCCTCATTTTCACAGAGTGCACTGACGCAGCTCTGCTGCATTGTCCCTCAGTAACTACTGGGTTTTAAGAACGTCATGCTGCAATGGCTTCTGATTCAGGCCACTCTGGTTTGTTCCATGTGTCTGTTCTTAAATTAAATGAACAATGACCCCCCTCCATTTTCAGCCTGGGAGAACTGACAGAAGGATTCCTGTGCTCAGCACTGAAAAGTCAATTTTTCTTAGCATTGTGAACACTGGATCCCCACTTCACTGTTAATGCCAAATCTTCTGATGGAGCAAAGGCAGGAGTTGAGCTCATACATTATAAACACCGTGGTTTCCTGGTAAGATCCCCAAACTGCAAAATACCTACAAAAACAGGAACTGCTTTTCTTCCCCCATTTATTTTGTCCATTACCATCAGCAGCCATGCTCAGCTTTTACAGTACTGTGCATGCATGTTCTAAAAGACAACTAACACATGTGGTGTTCTCTACAACTGCCCTATAAATCCAGATAGGAGACTTGCTGTTCTCTTTCTCTCCCACACACATCCCCACAAGGTTCTATTACCTCAGAATTGCAGAAAAATCTATTAGGCCAACCCTTAAGTGGGACCAGAGCAGACCCTGAATCAAAACCATGCAAGTCTCCACAGACACCCAGGATGAGCTGAGGACTCCAAGATGCTTTAATAATTAAATATGTTATTTTCCAGGATTTTCCATAGACAGTGTCTATGCTGTTTATAATAGCTTGTGTAGAAGTGTTGTTTAGGTGTAGTACAGCATAAACAATCTTTTTTATAAGGTTATAAAAATTAAATCAGTGAAGTCTTTAAGCTTGCAGCAGAAATGTTAGAGGTATGACCAAAAACAAATAACTCTCTTCTTCATTAAAACAGGATTCTTTGTTCTGCTGCTGAGTGTTTTTCCATTCTCTTTCCATCTTTCACACCACTAAAGTGAGAAAGTCTTTTATCCCCAGAGTGGCCCTCTCCCCTCCACCAGGATGTCTTACTCAGCCATTCGAATAAATAAATAATACCCTGCCTGACTGATTAACATCACAGCACTTGCAAGCGGAGTGCAAATTGTATGTTTACTGAGAATGGTGAAGTTTTCTAACAAGACTTGGTGTACATAAGCTTTACTTGCACAGATTTCCCCAGATAATTTTGCCTACTCTCTAAATCCTTGGCCAACTGAAGAGAAGTCTGCTAAATTCAGAAACAGTTTCTCTGAAGGACTTGATATTGATTCTTTGAATTCCCAGTACTCACTTCCCCAGTTGCTTGGCATGGCTCAGGTAGGTAACGGGCACACTAATTTGCTTGTGAACTTCTGTTCTGTTTATGCAGCTTGAAGCAGAACATCTCTGTGAAGGACCAGCTCTCATTTGGAATCAGCATGTTCCCTCACATTAGATTTTCTCAGTTTGGAGACCACAGCAGTGATTGTAGATCATGGGGCTCCCTGTGGCTCCCTTGGTTGTGATGTCACCACTGCTTGTGGAGCTGGGATTTAAGACTGTATCAGTGAACTGGTCTAGAGGGCTGTATTTCTGATCAGCCCAGGTGGCACAGAGGAAGTCCTCAGAAAATTCTCCACAAAGAAGTGAGGGAAATACAATTTAGGTGCTGTCCAGAGAAGGACTGAACAGCTAACTGTGTAAATGAGAACGGGAAGAGGTCCTTAAATCATGCTGCTGAGTCTTCCCAAGAAACTATGGTCTGAGTAGTGGCTTTCTTGCGTACTACAGCTTCAGCTCTCCTAGCCCAAAAGTGATTGCTTGATAATTTGCAAATGCCTGTTGCCTCACTGCCTGTGGGCTTATGGAAACACCTAATTTGCATGTATTCATACATCTGCATATTTGCTGAATGCAAATACATGTGCATAACTTTCCAAATTCCACTTCTACCATCACTCACTCTTGAATAATTTTAGCTTTCTAAAAATGTATTGCATTTAGGTTGTCTATCTGCTTTTAACATTACAATTTTCAATATAAATCTCTGGTAAGGTCAGCAGGTGCCCTAGTTTCATGAGTGTCCCTTTTTCACCATGGTAGTCTCAGAGATGATAAGGTGCCCTAGATTTAGAAATCATTGGAGAGCCTTTTGCTGCCCTGGGTACATACTTACAATGATTTTGTGAAAGAAAAATGGAAGGCTGTCACAGGAATGAGAAGTATTTTAAAGTGACGGCAAAATAAAATACTATTTTTCTTTTCCTTTTGAAGGTACATTAAATTCTCCCTGATCATTTACATTTTCCTGCCACGCTAGGTTGCCCATATTCATAAATATTTCAATTGAAATTCAGATTAAAATGGACAGTAATTTTATTCACTGTTGAAGTGTGTAGTTGAAGAAGTAAAAAATATGCTATCAGAGCTCATTTCACCTGAATTTTTCTTCTCCCTATCACTACTGCAGAAATTGAAACCAGCTCACCAACCCAATGCCTATTTTGTTTTGCATCCAAAAATCCTCTGGTAACATTTTTTCTTCAGATTAGTAGGTAATTTATATCAGACTTACAAGCTGAGCCAAACTACTGCTTGCTCTTCCCTAGTTTTACAAAAAAAAAGGTGAGTGAATCTGAAGCAGCAAGTGAATGCTGCCAAGGCAAATGACTGAGCCCCCATTTTACTTAGCTAACCCTGGTCCTGTCTGCCAAAATTCCTATTGCAGGTGTAGGGATCAGGCCTTCCTGCCCACAGTCCAGTCTGATGCAGGTTCCTGTTTTGTTTTGTTTGTCTTTTTCATTAAAAGATGCTTCCAACAGAAGTCAGCCACTTGAACTTTATTTTTCAGGTCATCTTATCAAACCTGCCCGTTATAAATAAGAAGCTGAACCAACTGAAAAAGATTAAGAATTAAAAAAAAACAGGCACCATCTCCCATGAGTTTCTGGGTGTGATGCAAAGTACATGCAGCTGGTTTGAGGGTGCTGCTAATATTCCTCTATAAATGATTAGAAGTCTTAGTGTCAGTTCTAATTAATTTAGAATTAGGTGCGATAGGATCTAATGTGATAGGAACTGATGCGATAGGAAAATGTTCAAGTAGATACACAGAGAGATAAAAGGCTCTTTTCCCACATGATTTTGCTTACTTATGTCTTCTCCTTTCACCTGAATTCTGGTGCATGAACATATGCTGATGGCAAGTTTTACTTGTAGAGAATGCAGTATCCTTCTTGCTTCGTTAAAATCCTTCCTCTTCACTGTCTGCATGGTTTTGGGTCATCGTATGGACTAACTCAAGAAAATAAAAAATGGTATCAATAAGAAAACAAGATTTCAGAATATAAAGAGCTGAAAAAAGAGCCCAACGTTACTATTTTTGGAAACAGCAACAAGCTTTACTTAGGGTCAGATGTAAATACCTCTTTCAGTGAGTGACATGCTTCTCTCCAAATGTCTTCATTGGAGCTTTGAAGCAAAACATTTGAGCCAAGAAAAGAGAATAACATCTGGCTTCAAAAATTCAACTATTCTTGAAATTATATACAACAGCATACCTCATTCCTCTCCCTGCTCTTTTCTGTGCTTTTGTACTTTCCCTGGTAGTCAAGGGCAATAATTATTAGTTTTCTGGATACCTCACCAAATCCTCTAAGTCAGTCTTTTGAAAATGATGCTCTTTCACTTATTTCACCTACATTAATGAAACACATCAAAATTTAGTCCCATTCTGCCAAAGCTATGATGTTTTTATGTTACTCTCAATCACCTCTAAGCACAAAGGAGAAAGAAAATAGACAAAATGCTGCCATTCCTTTTGTATTTTATTTTATTTGAAAATAGTCTGAGGATTATGGGGTCTCTGTTTATCAAAATAAAATAAAATAAAATAAAACAATATAATCCTATAATTAAATAAAACAACCTGTCTATTGTATGTTTCCTTTGTGTACCTTATTTCTTAATTTCAGCCCTCGATGTTCCCATATTCCTCTTCTTCAGGGTCAAGTGCTTTGAATGCTTTTAGAAGGAAATTTGATTGTATCTTCATATTGCAAAATAGATAATTATGCATGTCCAGGTGTTCTGAAAGCAGTGTGAGGTATAAAGATGTACTTCTTCAGATTAAAAATAAAAGTAAAAATCATGTGGTGGATGTTGCTCTAAAAAGGAACAATGTTCTGCTAGCAGCCGTTACAGTGCTTTCTGCACAGGTTTCTTCATTTAAACCTTTTATTCTCCTAAAGGATGTGGGGAAATCGAACCTCAGAGATAAAACGCCCTCAATAACTGCATGCAATTTAGTTCCCAAATGGCACCTAACGTGATTAAAATAATAAGCATCACACTGTGCTCAACAACACTTCAGGTAGTGTAACTAGGGTATAAAACATTAAACATGTCTCCAATGCAAAACATTTTACATCAGAACTGTAACTGCAAGTCTGAAAGAGCATTATGCTGCAGGCTACAGTACTGTCAAGCCAAGTATGTTGGTAAAGATGGGGAAAATTTACTGACATGACCGAAGACTGCCCAAAAATAGAGTCCAAGACTTCCTTCAGAGGAACCTGTCTGATGAAAAACTGATCTTGTTGTTGTAAAACTGACAGTGATTTCTATAATGCTTATATCAAGTCCTTCACCCAGAATTTTTGATACTGTCATTCAGTAAGTCCTTGCTTAAGAACAAAGATCACCACAGCCTCAGGCTGCTCTGAGGTGACGGCTGTCCCTTGGGCTGCAAGAGCGGCTGTCTCATGACTGTAGGCCAGCATGCAGCAGTAGCCAGAAAGTATGTTTAATGCTAGGTATACTAGGAAAGAAGAGGCAAAGCAACTTCATAATGCCTTAACATAAATCTACAGGCTGTTTGAGTCTTGAACACTTAGTAAAGATCTTATGTTTCTGTTTCAGAGCAGGTAAACTGCATAGAAAACAGACCTAGTGATGGCAACAAGAATGACCACAGGAAGGGACAGGTTCTAAATGAGGAGTGACTAAATAGACTAAGGACTCAGTAGCTGGGAAAAAAGATAACTGGGGGTGACCTGAGACAGATAATATGCCAAGTGACCTGAACATCAACTGGAAATGCATTTTCACTATTATTTCAGTGAAGGATCCAAGGGGGAGATAATGAAACAAATAAGAGAAGACTATTCTTCACACATTGCTTACGTAACCCACAAATCTTACAACTGGATGTTGTCAATTTATAAATTTGCATGAAGTCAAGAAGCAGTTAGACAAATTAACGGTGCAAAAATTCATGAGTGATCATCAGAGACAAAGAGAGTGTCCCTTTTCTGCAAGTCTCTGCACTACAAGACTGGTTAAGTATTTTTAAGGAAGTATTTCTGAGTATGCTAATACTGCTTATTCTAATAATGGTTTTATGCAGCCAGCCCTCCTGGGCTGGCACTGTTGGAGGACACAGCATTGGTTGAACTTTTTTGACCTAACTTTTCTTTCAGTTTTACGTTGAATACATTAAAAATAATGGTGGAGAAGTGCAAAAACATCCATAGTTCAAAATGTGGGGAAAAGACACCAGGAGATTTAGTTGTTTAAATTATGCCCCACTGTGGCTCTTTGTGAAACTGATCTTTTATGGTTTCTGTAATCTTGGGGGCAGCAAAAACATGCTGTTTTTTGCAGTCAGTAAGTGCTGTAAATAATTTTTCCTGGTTGACTGGCTCTTGGGAACATTCACTGTTACCTTTGACAATTCACTGGTCTCTTTGGGGAAAGAAATAATTTCCAGTTTACTCATGATAACATGGGCTCTTTCTATTTTATTTCACATTTAACTTCTCCAGCAAACCAAAATTCTACTGATTAACAGCAGTCCTCCATAATGCATGAAACACACTGCTGTATGTACCAAGAAATACTTGGTTTATAAAGTTAGCATCAACAACGCTATTTCGTCAGATGAATCTGATCTCTCTGTTTAAAACAAAACTACTATGTGTCATGTGGAAAATGCAAATTATGTCCAGTGTCATCAGGACGTATCAGTGTGAGACAGTAACAACAGGTTTTGCAGCCCACACCACCAGACATGAAAAAAAAAACAATGAAGGAAGCAGAAAATCTGGTGTAATGACAACCAGTGTCCAGCTTCTTATGTTGTCATTTTTAGATCAGATATAAATAGTGGAAGTATGAGCATTACTTTAATTTAAGAAGAAATCTGTGTTCTTTAGTAGAATTTCTTCCTCTGATTTATGCCACAGATTCAGGCCTTTGGGCCTTCAAAACATGCAAATGTAATTCTTTACAATGCACTTCAGACTATGGAACTGTATTGCTTATGACTACCTAAGATTTGGGTTGATTATTGTAAATGTTAATGATCTCTGTAGCAGAAATGGGGAGTTTAGTAATGTGTGAAACTATCTGAGTTGTTGCATTTCTGAACTGAAATAATCTCTACCCTGCTGCAAGAAAATTGTCTTACAATCAATAACTGAGGACAGGATCTTTATATAGAAGAAAGAAAGAAGCAAAATGCAGTTGGCTGTAATTACCACTGAGAAATGTGTTAGATAGATTGGAATGAATTTTCTGATGTTGATTGTTCCCTTGTAGTTCTTATCATCTAAGGCTCCACCTTGATGTGAAAATGTGTGGGGGGAAAGAAAGTAAAAGACAAAGCAGTTTTTATTCTGTGCCCATTATGTGTTGTGAATTGTTTTTCCTCCACTCAAGGAAACAAATCTGGTGGAGATAACAGAACTAAACCAATTTCATCAGCACGCTCTTCTTAGATTTCTTATCTTTAGAAAAACTAGTAGTTTCTCCAGAAGGTGGAAGTTATTCAGGAGGAAGCTGATACCCAGGGAAAAAAAAAAAAAAAAAAAAAAAAAAGGCTTTTTTTCTTCTTCTTTTCAGAGCCAGTTCTATACATTCCTTGCTTTTTTCTTTAATATTTTTAATGTGTGTGTTTATTTTGTTGTTGTTGTTGTTATTTTCTTTTTCTTTTACCTTTTATTTTCCTTTTTATTTATTTATTTATTTATTTATTGACTGCTATTATGAGGAAAACTTTCTGGAAGTAAGAAAAAGCTAATTCAGTTTTGGACAGGTTAGAGAAAAAATTAAAGTGAGCAAATAAACAGAGCTTAGTAGTTTCTCTGTGAGCTGCAAAATAACTTTTTCTTTTACTGGTTATAATTTTACTGGGCATAGTAAACACTCTCATTTTTGAAGATGTGAAATTTAGTATTAGTTAGAAACTTGGAGAGAAAATTAGGAAGGGATTTGATGATATCAATTTTATAGTCACATTTTACATACTAGGGGCAGATTCAGAAAACTGCTGACATCTGCAATAAGTGTAAGCAGCTAAAGAGAGTATTTTTTCCTCAGTAAAGATACTGTTGAGGACCATCAAGAACAACAATGGCCTCAAGTTCTTCCAAAGCATAAACAACTTAACCGTCTTCAAAAATTAAATCAACTTTTGCTTCGGTGCATTGGAACTCATCGTTAATCTCAGTGGGATCCAAACATACCGTTCATTAATTTTATATCATTCTTCTTGAAGAAAAGTGTGCTTAGCGTTCTTGGTAATTTTTTCTGTCACGGGCCTATTTGCCTGTTTTTGTCTTGCTTTTGGTGCCTGCTCCCATTCTTCTTGCATGACATTCTTCACTCTGTTCTGTGGTCTGTACTTGACAACTGCTAGCAAATTGTAACGTATCACATTTATATGGAATAAAATACGTAGAGAAAGATACAGACAAAGCCACAAGGTAAAAGAAGAGTGTGCTGAAATAAGAGGGGCTGACATGTATGCACAATGGTCACAGTCTCCCTGGAGAAAACTATGGAGGCCTTGGAGTCAGAAAACAAGTGTTCCTCTGCTGGATGAAGGATTCATGCACCACAAATGCTGTGGGAGATGGAGAGGTCAGTTCAGCCTCATCATCCACTTGTCTACCTGCTTATCATATTTCCAATACCTGCATAATTTCCACGGAGAATGGTTTTCAGCATTCAACTGAAAAAAGTAGAAGAAAATGCATTGGTATGGAGCAAGAATGTGATGTCTTGTGGGAAGGGTGTTTTAGTCATTGAAAGTACCTGGACAACAACAACATAATTAGTCCCTGTTCATTTCAAGCACTTTGTAATAGGTTATATTTTTAACGCTGCATGTGGGAGACAGATATACACACCCTGCATCTCTAATGGAGTTTATATTCTGGATTTCCTTTGTGACTTCATGCTATGGTTCAGTGGGAACACAAAGAACTGGTTGCTATTCTTTTTTTCTTTTGCTCTTATTATTATAGAAGCAAAACAATTGCAACAATTGGAAGACGAACTACATTTTGAATAAAGCAATGTGTTTAATGAAGACAATGGGATAAAAGTGATTGTTTGAGAAGATATATTTAAATCATGTTAGTACCAGGAATTGAGGAGTTTTTCATCTTGTTTCTTCTGACAGTTTCAGATATGAATTTGGTGGTGAATTAAAATGATGAACTGTGAACCAGTGTCCTCATACTATGTAAAAAAACATACTGCTTAGGATCTAACTGGGCTATTATTTATAGAGCACCGGGAATCTTTGCCTAAAGGAGCCCTTAGCAACGTGATATAATAAATACAGGGGATGAAGATTGTCTAAAAGAAATCTAACCTGACCAAATCAGATTCTGTATACCTGCAGCTGTCAGAGAGGCACAATGAAAGCAATTTTATTGTCAAAGGAAGATTCTAGGGATTCTTTTATTGAGATTTTTCCTCCCATGTGGGAGTCTAATAGGGTAGAGGATCAGGAAAGCTGAGGAAAGTGTATGCTTGGAGCTTGCAAAATTTTAACCAATACAGCGAACCTCTACAAATGAGGTATCTTGCTCTAATTTATGCCAAAGAATTTTCTAGTAACTAAGGTCAACATCAAGGGAAGACAAAAAAATTAAAGCTTCTCTTCTCTGGATCTCACAGGCCAAGTGAAGTCTGTCCTTGAGTAGTTCTTTGCAATGGTAACAATATGCAATGCATTTCCTTGTGTCAGTATTAACCATTGTTTTGGAAAGGTAATTGACATTTATTTCTGCTTTTTGTCTGAACTCATAGTTGAACAATCAGCTACACAGAATAATTAATCTATTCTTGTGAAGGATCAATAATTCTCTGCACTCATCATTGTTTTGAATTTTTCTCTGATTAGGGTTAAACTCACTAAACTGCTTATGGGCACTGGGGAAAAAACAGATCCATTAGAGTACAGAAAATATGTTTGTATTTTTCTGCAGACACACAGTATTCTTCCTAATAGCGATAATGTATTTCTATTCTAAGACATAATGTGTGTGCAGTGACTTAATTTAGAACTATATTTTCACAGTCCTGTCTTTTGCATTATGTTTAAGGGGGTTGCTTCCCCTCCCCACCCCAGCCAGGAAATCAACATTTTGAAGAAATTTGATAGCAGAACTATTACTAGCAATAATGCATGGACTCTGATTCACTACATTCTGCATGCTCTCCATTATCACTCTGCAGAAGACACAGGATGGGAGCAATGACAGCTTTCTGAAATGTGAGAGGACTTTCAGAAATCTAGGACATTGGCAGAATTAAGTCTCTCATGGCAGGGCATGCAAGGCAAGACAAAACAGTCATAGATTGAAATAAGAGAGGTCCAGATGGTAAGAAGAGAAACCTTCCCCCTATGGAGCAGGTCGCCTTAACAGGTTGTGCCATCTCTGTACTTGGTGGATTTCAAGAAGTCCTCAGTAGCCTGGTCTGATCCCAGAGATGGACAAGCTTTGGGCAGGTACAATGCCACTGCCTTGCTGGGATGCAAATTGGGTGATGGTCCTATGCAAAAAGGACAGGAACAGCCATCATGGTGTCTCCCATCCCTTCAGTAGGTTTGGATTGCTTCTGCAGAGCTCTGTGATGCTTGGGTGCTTCAGGTTCTGAGATAGACTAAAGGTCATTGCAGTGAGCTGCAGGGTTGATATACAAACACGTCAATAATTCTTCTGCATTCATCATTCTGTTTTGAATTTTTCTATGATTTTACACAAATACATCAGAGGATGTATACAAATGTACATACAAATATACAAATCCATCAGACAATAGGCAAGTGAGTAGTATTGTATGACTATCTATGTAAGAATGAACAGGGGGAAGGAATTCACACACATGGAAATGAGAAAAATTTGAAGTAGGGAAAGACTCCTGTAGTGAAAAAATGTTTTCCTAATGTACTGCTTCCGTAGCTCCATTTTGTCAAAGGAACATTCACACTGTGTGCCTTCTGTTCCTTAGGTTTCAGAATGCAAAGATCTGAAAAAATCTCACTGTCCTTCATTTCTCTGCTTCTCGTAACATTCTTTCACGTCTATCAGCTGAAATCCTATTCCTAGTGAAGTCAGTGGTAACGTTTCCCTCAACTTCAGCTGTCAAAATTGCATCTTCGAGCTTCTGCAGCCTGGAACACCAATACAAAAATGTAGAATAAAGCACATTCACAGTTTAGGATATGGGATATTAGGTATATTAGGACTGAACCATCAGCTTCCACAATGGAAGCATCTCTAGATGACAGCTTTATTATAGTCTGTCTTCCTTCACCATAATAGATGCATGTCTGTACAACTTGCAAATTTTTTGCAAACTCAGGTTTTCATAAAAAGAAGTTATCGAAAGGTAAGAAAAATAAATTCCTGGGAAAACAGAAATTCTAAAGGGTCTGTCATAACTGGACTTGAGAGTGTTGCTTAAAATATCACGCCCTCTATGTAAATGGCAGTGGCACTGCTGGCATTAACGCTGCTTCTTTATCACAGAGTTGTGTAATGGAAGAGAGACTAATAAGCCTTGAAAGGAGTCTTGCAATTGTTTGTAGGAAATGTGTGGGGAATGGAAGTTGTTCTGCTCTGTGCTTTAATAGCAAAAGTTTGTGTTAGCCATAACCTTTTTTGTGCAGTTAGTAATTAGCAATTTATTATGCTGAGAATGAATCGCTTCTTTCTGACTTATGATTAGTCTAATTAAACCCAATCATTAATGTAAAAGCTCTGCATGAAAGAGACGCTTCATACCTGATCAAACAATTATTTTCGAAGGTGCTGATCCTCTTATTATTATTCAGGACATTTTTTGGTTGATTGGAGATGTAATGGCACAGCATTCTTAACAAAGCAATGGAGATGAATGGCTCTGAAGTTTAGAATGATATTTCTGCTCCACTGCTTCAATGAAAACTATACAAAAAAACTGTCTTACAGCGATGACAGGAAATGACAGGAAATATTTGTCAAATTAGCATGTCGTTCTCATTGCTTCCAATGGAGCTATTGAGATTTAAATGAAAAAAAAAAAAAAAAGAAAAAAGTGTCTGAAGTTTCATAGTACATCCATAAACACTGCAACACATGTTGTCACTGTATACACTGTAACACTCGTAATTGCACAACTCTACAGCTTATTTTCCTGAAAAAGTGAAAACTAGCATATCCTTTGACTTTCTGCATATATTCGTGAACTGTTATAGCAAGATTGTTCATAGATATATTTTCTATGTATCGAGATTGGTTTGTTGTCAGAAAAGAAGACTACTTGAGCAGTGAGGAGTTTCTTCATGGCAGTAAAGGTGTCAATGTCAGGCCCCCAGATCTGAACTAAATGAAAGGAAGGGAGATTTAAATTATATGTCAGGGGGGATGTTTTTCACTGAGAGGGTGGTGAGGAGCTGGAACAGGCTGCCCAAAGAGGTTGATGATACCCTGTCCCTGGAGGTGTTCTAGGCCAGGCTGGATGAAGCCCTGACCTGGGGAATCTGACCTAGTACTTGATCTAGTGGCTGACAACCCTACCTGTGGCAGCGGTGATTGAGTTTGATGATCCTTGAGGTCCCTTCCAACCCAAGCCATACTGTGATTCTATGACTGCTGTGGAGGAATGCCATTGGGAGGATGTGATGATGAGCATGCTGTGGGGTGCGTGTGGCAGTTAAACTTGGCAAGATATAAAAATAGAGGGGCTGCCTGAGGTGGAAAGACATAACATTTGGTGAAATTACATGAAAACATTGTTGTCAAAGAAGTATAACAATGACTACAGTTTGCACACGGGATTGCCACTCCTTTCAGGGTTTCTACACAAACACTAAGGATGACCACATCCCATAACTTCCATGCAGCATAGAGTTTTCCAGACCTCCATTTGGATGTACGTTAACCAGAAAGGCTCTTGAAGATGCAGGATCATCTCTTGCATAAAGAAACAGCCTACGATCAACTGTTCTGAAAAAGCTGTTGGATATGCAGCAGGTCCCACCCAAAGGATGGCTTCCCATCCCATGGATCCCAGCTTCCCTGTATGAAAGGTTGTGCCATATGGATAAGTCTAGCTTTTAGGATAAATTTTGGTCCCTAAGGTATTGTCATACCCTTCAACAAGATCTTTATTTCTCTTTCAAGTGAATAAAAAAAGCTCACACAGGCAAAGAATGTGATTCAGACATTGTGCTTATCATGGAAAGCAGCTGAAGCCCCAAGCACATTAACAGCCACCAAATTAAAAAATATCAAGGATGTATTCTTTATGCATCAGACATTAATTAAATACCAGTAAAGAAGAAATGTGAATGGTTTAATCCTGTGAGCAATAAAATACATACTCTGCAGGTATTATTGTTGGACCTTCATATAAACCATCTGTTACCAGTCATTGTCAGCTCTAATCAAGTCAGCTGGAAAAGCAATGGACTCTGAACTGTTACACATATTTTTATGCTTTCTGCTGAAAGCAAAGCAAATACCTTGCAGAAAAGGGATTCTTTATCTTTGGTAACTGAGAAACAATTTTTATTGCTTAATTAATTTTAATTGTAATAATGATCAGAGTTCTGAAGGTTTTTTAGCCTGTCTGCCCATATCAATGGCAGTAGACATCCCAGCCAGTGATATCTTGTCAGCTGTGCATGTACATTATTTCCAGGTTTTGAATCCAGTCTAGAATAATCCTCTGAAATGCAGGAAAGGATCAGAATAAGTATTGCTCAGAGAGGGCAAATGAAACATTCAAAAGCTAAGCACTTACCAAAAATACAGATGACAAATCTGTGTCCTGTTTGAAGCAGCCCCAGTGCCTGCTGAAGTGAGGGCAGAGTGAGCTGGGAGAATACAAAAGCTCAGCCTGCAGCCTGTTCCATGTCCTGGAAATACAGAAAGAATGAAAGATGCTGCTTAAAACCTCAAAGCAGCTGTAACTTAAGACACTTGTTAAATTAGAGGTCCAGATTTACATCTGTCCCAAACTACTCCCCTCATATCACAAGAGTGCTATGTGTCAGGGACAATTTACTGTGTTGTGCTTATCTTTCTGGCAATATTTCTATCCTGCACATGGAAATGAAAATTCTTAAACTATCTTGAGGGATTTTTTATTTCATTTTGGAGGGAAGGAATGTGGGGAGTGAGATGAACCTCACCTCAGTGATTTCTGGAAGAGATTTCTGAACTGAAGGATCATTTGTTGCATTTAATATGCAGTTTGATAGATGTAGTTTGGCTCCATTAATCATCTGGCATATTTATGTTCCTAACTAAATACAGTGCATGAAGTTGGATTTCCAATGCAAATACCCCTTATTAAAATATGATAATAATTTTCATCCATATTTTGCTATTTATTTCCAATCTGCTTAGTTTGGCCAGCCTTTGTACCATCCTGGGTTTTGGAATACTCATACACAAAACACAAAAGAAGAGTGAGACTGCCAAACAGAATTCATTTGAAAATTAAAGCAGACATTTCTGAATCTGTCTTAAAATGATATTGCCTCATTTCAAATCATACATTCACTTATACAATATTGCCTAGAGACAGTCGACCACACAAATATTATGAGGAAACTGAACTGCATGTGCTCCTTCCAACAGTGCAGATTCTACTGGAAGTTGAGTATTTCTGTCACAGAGCTCTAGGAGAAACTAAGAATGTGTCCCAAAAGACATCCTCGACAGAAGGAAATCAGAGACAAATAATTAGAAAATGAAGCTTCATATGAGCTCAATTAAAAGACTACTTTAATTTTGTAAACCTCACCTCCCTGACCGGCCTAACTGATGGAGAGAAGAGCTTCCTCCAGAGGGCAGTTCAGAGTGTGTAAATCTACTTTCTTACTCAGTGGAGTGAGAGGATAGAAGATTGCTGGTAATTTTTAGTAACAAAAATCATGTGGAACAACAGTCCTCGTGAGGAAAGAGAAATGGTGTTGGCACTCAGTTTTGTAACCCATACTAAACTGAGTAGGATTTATTTCAAAGAGCTCTCCCCTGAAACTGAGGAGGAGGTCTCAGGAGCAATCTGAGTCATGTTGTTTAAAAGTTGCAAAATTGAATACTAACATTCAAGTCCCTCAGCTCTCTAATCACTTATCATTTCCAACTCTACTGAGTAATGAAATGCACATTTCCAGCTCTCCTTTTCCATTCTTCAGTAGGTCAGCCAACGTAGTCCAGATTACAGTATTCATTAAACTCATTGTAGGTATATATCTGCATTTTTAGTGTCAATTTTAATGTTTAATTGTTCTGAGATTTTGAAATATTCAACTGCAGTTAAGACAACACAGAAATACAGAATCATATCCCACATTGGAAGGCACCCATAAGGATGATCACATCCAACTCCTAGCTCCACCCAAAAATCAGACCATATGTCCAAACACTTGTTGCACTCCAGTGTCATAACCATTGCCCCAGGGAGCCTGTTCCAGGGCCTGACTGTTCTCTGGTGAAGAACCTTTCCCTAATCCCCAACCTGACCCTCCTCTGACACAGCTCCATGCTGTTCCCTCAGGTCCTGTCACTGTCACCAGGAAGCAGAGATCAGTGCTGCCCTTCCTCTGTCTGAGCGTTTTACATCTGTCTGTCATGAGACAAATGTCACCTAAAACTCTGTTTTCAAATATGTTAAAATCTAGTAGGCATTTAGATCTGTTTTCACAATATCTTTATAGAGAACAGTTACTTCTTTAAAAAAATACCAGTTAATTATTATAACAATTATGGGTCCCTTATTGCAGGCTTCATAGCCTCCTTTATTAAAGGAAAGATTGCCTTCAAAGACCATGCTTTCTAATTTACTGTAGTGTTAGATAAAGAGTTTACTATGGGGAGATTAAGAATCAGTTGTTTTGCAGGGTAAGCCAAGTGAAAAGACCGTGACGCATCATAGCATCTGCATGCTTGATTGAACATTCCAAATCCTGTTTTTTCACTTCCTTGTGATCTGAAAATCTGTATTGGCTCAGTGCAGGCCATTTTTTTATTGTTATAATATTTCAATCCCTATTAAACTTGTTGTTTCTAACTAATCTATACAGAGAGCAAAAAACCAATGTTGTAAGTGCTTATGATCCTGTCTGAACTGGATTAGACAGACAACTTGTTTTCCAGAATGAACATTTCGTTTATGGGGCAAATCACTTATTTCTATTGGCAAATTTAAAGTAACGTGAATTACTGTAAGGTGGATGTATAAATAACAGTGTCATAATGTGGCATATTTCAGCTCTCTCAGGTCAGTTTGATCAATACTGCAAAACACTTGAATGAAATGAAACAATGTTGTAATACCACAGCATTTTGATTCATTGTGTGTGGGAATTCAGACACATTCAAGAAAACAACAGCTTTATGATCTATATTTCTGTAAATAGATTTACTGAGATAGACATTTCTAAAAGGGCAGGTTTTAGAGGCTTGAACTTGACTGCACTTTATGCATTTGATAATGTGCATTCAATTTAGCGGGGAAAGGATGCAAAACGTGCGCTCTAGTTAAAATCCAGAATTATTATTACTTCACTGCCAGCCACAACATCCTTGTGTTTTATTATCATTTTTAGACAAATGCAGGGAGACATCTCCCTGCCCAAAGCACTAACAGAAAGCCTATGGCCATGATCCTACCACTGATAGCACACAGGAGGAATGTTTTCTCTAAGTGGAGTGTCCTTGAATCCAAAGGGTATTTTGAGGATGAATCAATCAGTCCGTGTTCTTTAATTTCAAGTACTGTGAACCTCAGTTTTGAGCTTTGTTCCTGATGATCTCTTACCGTTGCCTTCAAAGGCTGCAGGATGAGCCCAAAGTCATATAAAGTACATAAAAAAGAACAGAGGTGAGAGAGATATAAATTACAAAGAGGAAGAATTCAGCACACCAGAGCCAGTCCTGAAGTATTATTTTGAAGAAGTGTATGAATAGAAAGTTGCGGACCAGAGATGAACTAATGAGAGTCAATTTTTTCTCGTGGAAAATCTGTTTCAAACTCTGTTTCCTCTCTAGATTAAAGAAAAAGCTGACATTCTAAACTTTCACTGAGCCATAAGTGATTCCAGAATATCTCTGTTCCGAAAACAAAGATTCCATAGAATCATAGAACTGTTAGGGTTGGAAAGGACCTTTAGCTCATCTAGTTCCAACTCCCCTGCACCGGCAGGGACAGAGACACCTCCCATTAGAAAGAAAGTTCTGCATCAGTCACTTAGGATCTTTCTCTGGCTTCATATGGAAAAAGCATAAAACATCTTCATCTCCTTAGCCTGTGCCAAATTTGAACACGACAGTTCTCTAATTCTTTACACACTATCCAAATATGAGAACTAGAACAGCATGAACATCTTTGGGACATGGCACAATGCAAACAGAATCTCTACCTGTTGTGAGCTTGGAATGTGTGGTGCTCTTTCACGGTGTGTTAGCCTGTCCAAAATTCTATCTTACAGACTGTGCTGATACAATCAAGAGCAATCCATCAAAATAATTAAATACCAGCTTGCTTTTAACTACCCATTATACCAATCAGTAGTATTCTTTATGTACTGAGCCACAACTACCCAGCGCTCCCTACAGAGAAGAAAATGTGACTGGAAAAGTCAGGAAGAAATGTCAAGACCACTTTCAATTTCTATCTTACTCTTTTTATCATAGAAGGAGTTGAGGGCATGGAGGGGTCACGCAAATCAGCTTACAGAATACTTAGTGGATACACCTGTATTAGCATTTCATTTCAAACTGGAGCTGAGGTTTGGAAGTGAATTTTCTTATTTTCCCACATACTGAATACTGGTTCTTGTCAATAAATTTTTCTTAGCATTTACACATATTCTCAAGTGAAACAAGAATGAAAGACGAGCCTAAGGCACTCTTCAGTAGGTGTTCAGACTCCATGACCAAACTATAACTAATCCAAATAAAAAAATGTTTTGAACGACATGCAATTTGGATATTACATCTACAGGAACAACTTTCACTGTGGAAACTGGTTTCTATTGCACCACTCTACTTACTGCTGTGTGCATGTGCTAATTTGATTTGAAGGGGAAGAAATAACGAATAATAGTAAATAAAACAACAGCAGGTTGTAAGGAATCTCTGGAAATGGGTGTCCCAGTGCTCCTGTGGTGTAGACTCCAGACTTTCCAGTTTGCAAGATCGTCAGAAGCCATGGCAATACACAACAGGTTTGATTCTAAGGTGCTGTATAGATGGTTTGCACCATGCAGTAGTTAAAGCACCTGTGTCTCCCAGCTTCCATCAAGCTTAGCACTCATCTTGCTCTTAGTCACTCCCCATTTCTAATTGGTCCTGTCCACATACTAGAAAAATTGCATAGTTATACCGAAGAAGTACTAGTGATGCCCAGAGAAGTGTGTGTGTTGCAGGAGTGAGGGTGGTGATGATGTTCATTATTGCCACAGCAGAGTTGCTCCCTGACAGCTCCTCTTTAGTCTCAGGCTGAAAAATGCACAGCAATGGGAGAAAGGAAGAAGCAGTAAACAAAAAAAAACAAAGCCCCAACAATCTTCCTTCTTCCAGACAGCCTGCTATGTCCTTTCTCAAAACCTGTATATACTGCTTTAATCAGTACATTATTACTCATGGAAAGGCTTCATTTCTCAGGCGGGTCAATGCCCAACCACTTTATGCCTGGAGAGGCAAGCTATTTATTAATTAGAACTGCCCTGCAGTCTGTCACTCCTGTTCTTGTACACTTTATGCCATTCTCCAGCTGACATAGCCATGATGTCACTTTCTTTCAAAGATGACTTTAAAGCTAGAAGACAAAATATGAAAATCAGTCGAGTTACTGCAGTACTGAAGAACATTCTTTAGGCAAACTTCTGAAGGGATGCCTAACCCTGCTTCTTCTGCAAGCAAAGGCCAGCTCCTTTTGGGAAGTCTTTTTGCCTTTAAAAGTCTCAATCACTCTAAAACGTCCTTGTTCAAAACCTTGCAACGCATCAGTTTGGTAGTTGTGTCAATATATAATTGCAATTAGCTTTCACACAGTGCTTTTGCTTTTATCTGTTGATCTGAAAGAATTCTGCAAAAGAAGTCACCATTATCTTCATATATACTGTCCTTTTTCCTCCTGGTCATTTATTTTTCATAAGATCATCTGTAGAAGGTTAGGAGATAGAAGGGGCTGTGTCGTACAATTATCTGCTTCAGACCATGCATTTGATCATGCAAGGGAAACAATCTAGTGCCCACAGAACACCACGTAGCTGTGAGAACCCATCTTTGTTTTCTCACTCAAAGCTTTCTTTCTGAGGTATTTCTTGTGATAAGACTCTCACTGATTTATGGAGGAGGCAAGTGATGGGTGCTACTGTGTGACAATTAAAATCTCTTTGTGGACATTTGAAAGCACCTTCCTTTCAAAGGAGCTGTTTGCCTCTGGAAGAGAGTGCTCAGGAGGGTTTAATGGCAGATGATCTGGCCTGTGACTAAATAGCTCTAGCTTGCTATGGGAAAACTGGGGAATGATATCATCGTGTCCTGTGAAAAACAGGATGAAGGTGGGCATCCCTGCTCCCTCTTATCTGCTGGCAAGGCTTGGAAGATGGGAACAAAGGAATTTTTGCTGAGATCCCAGAACCAGAAGCTGCCATTCCAAGTAGAGCTGACTCGACCACTTTGGACTTACTTCTAAGTAAGTTTGTACTACCATTGGAAATCGTTGCCTTGGTCACTGTTTTGTCAATGGAACAACAATGCCTGACCCACCACTACTGAAGATCAATGACTGAACTACAAACCATGCTGGACACATGGTGGTGACTATCTCCCTCTTGCTCCCTACAAAGACTCCTTGCTTCTTTTTCCTACAAAGACTCCTTGCATCTTTTTCCTATCTTTCCTATCGCCCTTCTTCCCTTCCCCATCACCCTAACTCATAATAGTGTCCGTCCTCCTCTTCATCATCTCCCTGATTAAGATTTGCAATAGACTGTTTGGACCAACATTTGAACTGTTGTTTCTTAATCTCACGCTGGGTATACATATACCAAAGAACCTCCTCTCCCTCCTATATATTGGAGCGAGACAGTAGCTCTATCTACCTCTGCTGGTGGAGTATCAGGTGTGTGAAGTCATCCTGTGGCACTGGCAGCTTCCAGCAGAACTGCTAATCTGTATTCTGAAGAGATCTCATTTCACCATCTCCCCAGACACTGATACCAGCTTGTCACTGTAATCTGTCATTTTTATGTGGCTGTTATATCTCACTAAGTCCCATCTTACCATCCCTCTGACATAGCCTGTAATACCTTTGGGATGAGCATCTTCAGGTAAGCCCAAAACTGAAATCACAAAGAGAAGGGTAATGGTCATTGATGGATCTGTGCTGCACATTTTAACCAAAAGGAAGTTAAAAGGATGTTTTCACTCTTTATACATTTCTGCTGTTGTTGCTATCCAGTCACTGTTGGTACTCTCCAGTAGAAAAAACCAAACCCTTAAAACACAAAGCTGCTGATGAGAGTAGAGTCCTCTTTCCTCTGTCCCTGCCAGCTCTTACTAAACCCCACATTTAGACCACCAGAAGAAGCTCTGAATACAGCTGGCAGAAGGTGACCCATTGAATTATCTCACTCTCTAAAAGAAAGTGAGAAGATCCTGTTGTCTGCTGGAAATGCTGTCTGGCGTATGCTAGCTCCACAGAAAGACCTTAGAACTATCCAAGAGAATGGTTCTCAAGTTTCAGTGTCTGGGAATATCCTCTGGCAACGTTTAATCAACTAATGCAGACATAAACTTGGTGACTATATCATGATTTGGGTGAGTTTTTAATATCATTTCCAAAAACAGACTGATTTTCACATTTTTTCATTGAAATATATTCTACAATATGTGTTAGTATGAAAATCTGGTTGATTGGATGCATTACAGTAGTATTTGTTAAGTTCTTTGTAGAAAGACACAGTTGTTCAATATGGCAAAACAACCTACATCGTACTGAACATCAAAGAGAAAGTGGAGTATCTCTTTCACCAGTGGCATCTTCCAGCATGAAGATCTTCACTGTCCCATCTTTCAGGTGACAAATCATCTCCTCACATCTCAGAATATGAAGGTTTGAGGAAGGGGTTAGATGGAAATGGGCTTTCAGAAGCACAGGAGGAGAATTTTAGCACACAATTTTAGAGTATAAGATAACTTTAAAAGTAATTTGATTTAATACAAACTTAAGTTTAGATGTCTTTGGATTCAAGAGCCATAAGCATTGTTTAATAAGGTATTAAATAAAGGGAAAGGGTCAGGTAGATAACACTGCTGATACTTTCTCTTAGTAAAGCAAAACCAGTTTCCACTATAATTAGTAGTTTATCACTTACAGTTTATCATATTATAGAGACATTAAAAGAAGAACCCTGAGGCAGTTTTCACTTTTTTTTGCCTGAAACCTTTAAAAACTCACCAGTGAAAATTAGGTAACCCAGAAAAGATTTCTGCATTAATGTACTGACAGTGTGTTAGTGATCCTTAAAGGCAGGAATTAGGACTTCGAAAGCAAGTCATCTTGCTTTGTATAATAGTTATCAGTGGATGTAAGCTTCAGTGCATTTGTACTTGTTTATTCATTGTTTCTTTACACACTTTATTGTATTGTTTTTCACTGACTTACAGTATTGCATAAAAAATTTAAGATATTTAGGTGAAAAAGAAACTGCTCTGAGGATGAATGCTCTGGCATTATCTGGATGAATGAAAACTGGCATCACTATTACTCTGAACTTGCAGAGATACTGTTTTCTAAAGATGACCATAAATAAGATTAATGTCTTGGCACTGAAACTGCAGACTGTGTACCAACACATTTAAGGGAGATGATGAGGTAAAAACACAAGCCATGTAGAACTTTAAGGTCATCAGCAGCTATACGTATCTGTAGGGTATCTGCATATAGTCACAGTCTGATTTTTGTAAAATGTACTGAAAATGGATCCCAGGAAAGAAAGGTCAAAACAGTGTCCTTCCTCCTGTTACATCACTTTGAAAGACCGATGGGTACTGTGGTGGTAGGAAGCAGCTCTATTCTTGCTCAGTGCTCCTGAAGATGATCGCTGCTCCAAATAAATGGTGGCTCTCTGGGACAAAATAAGGTGAAATCAGAATTATTTGCAAGGAGTTCCTTCTCAGTGAAGTACAAGGGAAGTAAATCTGGCATGGTTCACAAGGAAATGAAGAGGGAAAAAGGACTCATTTTTCCTGGAGAAAATAGGGTCTAAAGAGGAACAACAACAACAAGATTAAAAAAAAAACCAACAAAATAAAACAAAGAAAATAAAATTACCATCAACAATAAAAGAAATAAACACCAAATCAAGCCAAACAATACCTTCAAAAACTTCCCCAGTATTTTCAATATTTTTTCAGGAGATGACATATAGCTGACTCTATCTACTTAATCAGATTTTGGAAACATGAGCATTGAAACTGTTGAGATGAACGTTTCTGATTCTGCACTGTGACAGATACAGGAATTTTTGGGAGAACAAAACATAAGCTATGGTTTGAAGTTTTAGAACTGCTTTCCTTTTGAGTGTACTGAACAAAGATGTAATAGCAAAGAGCTGGACCATTAGTTATTACAGTCTGAAATCAAATGTCAGAGGTCATTCCTTGGCACTCACAGCTCTGGGCTCACTTGCTCAATGAACTCTGTTTTCCTGCTGGGTAAATTAATTATGTGATTGCCTCTGCTTGAAATTAACAGTGTCCTACCCTTCTTCACATGAAGAGATCAAATGCTCCCGCATGACTTGCAAGTACTGCTCTAAATAAGGGTCTCTGTAGAAATAATTAGTTTACTTTAGTGCGAGATATTAATAGTATCCATTTTCAGCACACATGTTGCAAAGATTCGCTTCTATTTCTTTCTCTCTCTCTCTTTTTTTTTTTTTTTCTTTTTTTTTTAAACTGAGTTTTCATTAAAGTTAATGCAACATAATATTCCTGAGGAGGTGCATCAAAACAGCTTAATGTAGAAGGTGTACTCTAAGTGTAAACAATAAATGTTAAAAATGTGGTGGTTTGAATGCTGCATGTGAATCTTGTCTATGCATGCAGACCCCATGCACATGCAGAGTGTGCATGCATGTCTCCACAGAGATGAGACCTTTCCATGAGCACCCCATTTCTGCATGGCATCAGAGCCCACTCAACCACAGAAGGAGGACCCGGCACTGGCAGGAATCAATCATAGAATCATAGAATGGCTTAGATTGCAAGGGACCTTAAAGTCCAACCTGTTCCAGCTCCCAGCAGTTGGCAAGGGTACCCCTCACAAGCTCAGGCTGCCCGGGACCTTATCCTACCTGGCCTTGAATGCCTCTAAGAATGGGGCACTCATGGTTTCTCTGGGCAGCCTGTGCTAGGGCCTCATAGCCATTAGACTGAAAATTTTCCTCTCAAGGAATCAACAGTCAACCAGAACAGTACAGAAAAGACATTGAGGTGCTGGAGCAGGTGCAAAGAAGAACAGCAAGGTTCGTGAATGGCTTGGACAATATGCCCTATGAGGAGAGGCTGAGGGAGCTGGGGCTGTATAGTCTGAGGAAAAGGAGGCTGAGGGGAGACCTTATTGCTCTGTTCCAGTATCTGAAAGGTGCTTACAGCAAGAGGGGTGTTGGTCTCTTCTCACTGCTGACAAATGACAGGACAAGGGGAAATGGTCTTAAGTTGTGCCATGGCAAATTTAGGTTGGATATCAGGAAAAACTTATTTACAGAAAACGTTGTTCAACACTGGAATAGGCTCCCCAGGGAGGTGGCTGAGTCACCATCCCTGGACGTGTTTAAAAACCATTTGGATGTGGTGCTCGGGGACATCATTTAACGGAGGTTTGTTAGTTAGGGTAGTATGGTTGGGTCTTGGTTGGACTCAATGATCTTTAAGGTCTTTTCCAACCTGAGCAATTCTATGATTCTATGATTCTAAGAGAAAGAAAATGAAAAGGCAAGAGAAGGTGCTGTTGTTGCTTTCTTGGTACAGCGATGAGTGTTTTACACACACACAAAACCTCTGCTGGAGCCAATGACAGCTAATTTGCATCAGGGCAGCAGGAAGTCTGAAAGATGCGTCACATTTCTTTTGGGGACTGTCTTAACAGAGTAGAACATGTAACTGAACCACACTGACATTCTGCAACAGATAAACCCCTGTGTGTTTGCAAGCATACATCACAGAAAGCCTTTCAGACACATCCTGCTCACTTTGAACCATCTCAAACCTGTGGAGATGTCCACAGGGAATCACAGTAATCCCTTTTGCTTTAACATAGGATGCTAGAACAATGCTGTTCCTTAAATGTTGACATATTCTTTGAACACCTGTCTCTTCCATCAAACACAGCTATGACAAACTCTTAAAAAGTATGCAAAGATGCTGAGTCCAGTACATTTGATTTGGCAAGGCAGTAGGAGAACAATTTTTACCTCATGCCTGTGTGATCACAAGAGAATGTATCCATTCATAGTGACCTGGCTAACTTTGAAGCAAGAGGATTTTTGTACATCTGTCCCTGATAATTATTTCTTTTTATACTTCAAGGGCCATTTGTATGCTTGTTCAGCTGCCATCGACAAGGCTAAGAATATGAAATACAAAAGAAATGGATAGGTATGCCACAAATCCAGGGGAACTGCCAACACAGAATTGCAAATATGTAAGTAATTTGGTATGTCAGCTCTTAGAAAGACTCCCAACTCCAAATAAAGGAATAAGATTTAGTGATGGGACTTGATATGTCAGAGTGATGATTGGACTTGATCTTGAAATCTTTTCCAATCTGCATGATTCTATGATTACTAATTGAGATTTAACTTTCAAGCAGGCTACTGGATCTGCTTTGAAGTCTTTACTCAGACACTAAACATGTGGAGTGAGCCTGAGCCATGTGCTGCACTCAGGAATACTTGGTGAAGGCTTCTGCTGAGAGGGCAGATGCTAATGTACAGAGATGTGCCTGGCTGACAAGCCAGTGACAGAGCAAGCACAGTGCCGTGCTCCTGGGCAGCTCTGGGACTAGAAGATCTCTCATGGATTGTCAGCTCACATCACCACTTGGGGAAACTGAGTCTAGTCACCCATGTAGATACACCAACAGCTTTGTCTGAAATTTTTTTGGCGTTGGACTGGAATAGCTCTTATGGTGACGGCACTCTATTATGGTGAGGGAATATTTGTAGGGGTTCCCCACATGTTTTGTGTTTTTTTTTCTCTCTGGTGATTTCAACATCATCCAAAGGCATGAACTGGTATTTACCTTTATGTCAGTTCAGGCAGATGAAGAGATAGCAGTTTCGGTTGTCATCTGCTGGCACCTGGAAAAAGCTGAGGATGAACAGGAGGCTGGAAATTCTCTTGCAAGCTTTGAGCCATCATAACCATGTAATGGTCAGTGAAAATTGATGTAAATCTCATAATCAGTTTACTGTAAAGAGGATGTTATGTTAATGAAAACATGGTCTATGCATGTTGCAGAACTGAATGGAATGAGGAAGACTAGTTACACAAAATAACATCTCTCCCTTTTGTGCACTGGAATATCCTGTATTTCTGCAGATAATTTATTATTTAAGGTGTCAGGAAGGATAAACTTTTCAGGTTGCCTCATAACAAGAAAAGCTGCAGGGACAGCAGAAGCAGTGGGTCTGAACAGTACCAATGTAACAAAAGTTGGCCAATGTACAGCCATATTGATGAATGCTGAGAAGGCAGATTTAGTAAGATGTGTACATATAATCTCCAGTCTGCCAGGTAACCTCCCAGCATTTTCTAAAATTACTAAAGAGCAACTAATATATTTTACTACTCTGTCAAGTCTTATCAAACCAATGCAATGCAACATCATATTATATTTTGAGTACTTATAGCTAAAAGTATTCATTCCAGTGCCATGATGAAAGTAAAACTAAAAAAAAAAAAAAAAAACAAACCAAAAAAACACACACACACATTTTTTTCTCATGTTTAGTAAAAGCATTAAGTTGAATCTATACACTGAACACCTAAGTAAGCCATATATACCACTCTGCTGTGTAACATATTAAGTTCCTTACAATTATAATTCTCAGAGTTACTCGTGCTGTGGAAAAAATATTTATAGTAAAACAAAAAACTTTCATTTCTGAGTACCAGAATTCTAGCTCAGTATTTTGCAGAATTCAGCATAAACAGCATTAGAAAGCCTATAATCAGTAGCATCACAAATAGAGAAATACTCTTTTCTCCAGCTGGGAACACTTGAAAAACAAAACAAAATAAAAATATGTACATAAATAAATGCAGTAAATCTTGACACAGGGTTATTATAAAACACGACGTTTCATTTGGGATGTAGACTGTCAGGTCCCATGGCATACCTTGACACAATAGAATACACTTTTGAAATTACTGAAAATACCAGAGATTGAAAATGATCTTATTTTCTTACAGATGAGACAGAGATAGCTGTGCAGAGAACTGGAAAGTTTATCATTGTTAATAAGAGCCTGGAATATATTTCTCTAACATATCCTTCTAGATAATTTTATAGACAAAATTATTCTGTAAGTATAGGGAAAATATCAAAATATTGTTCAGAGCAAGATCAAGTTATAAATTCAGTAGTTCCATAGAGGCAGGAGGAATTCTAATGCTGTTTGAGGAATCTTTTTCCTTACAAATAATAAACTACAGGGGAAAAAAATCATTAAAATAAAAGAAAACTAAATAAAAACAGAACTAAATAAATAACAGAAATAAAGTCCCTTCTAAAAGAAAAGTAGGCAGTCTCAGCAAACACACAGTTTTTCTTAAAAGAAAAATGCAAAATAAAATCAATTGAAACATAAATATGTGAGTCTTGTATTTGTAAATTAGCATCTTAATTTTTATTTAAAAAAAAAAAAAACTGTAAGTAGCTTTGCTCCATGAGAAAGGCTGGAAAGTAAAACAACGACCAGGCCTTGATCTCATGGCTGTATCATCACTATTCACCACACGGCATAAGAACACGGTCTTTATCAGAAATAAATTATCTCACTCACAAAACAGCCTTAGAAGATGTCACCATTCATTTTGACAATGACTTGACAATATATTTCCTTGTGGAAGTACAATAATCATCAGTCTCTGGATAGGAAGACTGTCCAGAACTGGTACAGAGCACAGACAGGAATGGAAGACTGGTCCAGCTGAGATTTTATCTGCAGTTAGAAGATTTTGTTTTAAGACCACACACGGCAATGCAGCAGCAAACTTCTTCTATCACTACAATTTAAACAATATATAAATGGTGGGAGTTGCTAGTTCTTTTTTTAGGACTACTAAATATGTATATATTTATGCAGACATATCCAGTAGGCAATTTCTGTTACACTAGTAATTAGTAAGGTTTGCTGTATCAGTAACTGTTTTAATGCCCTCCATCTAAGTCAAGAAGATCTGGATTCTGCTGCCGTGGCTCCTAGAAGTGCTTGTTTGTTTGTGCTGTCAGGTGCCAGGCACCTGAGAGGAAACATGGAGAAGAGTAATTCCCAGACAGAATTCCATAGAAACAAAACATATGAAATCAAAATAATTTCTCTCTGCCACAAGGTAACAGAGATGAAGCAATACATGTAGCTTGACTCATAGGAAACTTTTGGTACAATGCCACATAGAGTTCACATAACCAAATGAATATTTAAGTGAAAATATGATGGTTGCAGAACTCACGAGAAAACTACTTTGGGATTTATTAATGAGAACAGTTCCAAGTGAGTGATATTATCAGTAATTTATTTATTTATTTATTTTTAATGATGTAGGGGATTAAATAAATAATGTGCTTGTTATATTTAAAGACACCAATAAGCTGACAGTGTTGATAAGAAAACAGGATCAGAGTTCAGTGGGATCCTGGCACACAGAGAGATGTTCTAAAAATAGAAAAAGTACTATAAAATAAGGGTAAATATCAGACCGTGAACTCAGGTAAGAATAATTAACTGCACAAATATAGAACATGGAACAAAGGATTTAGTTAGAGCTCTGCAGAACTATACTTAGCATTCTGATTCATAGTTTGAACAGGAGTCAAAAGGATTCTGTAAAGGCAAACCCCATATGATTAAACACCCTTAGTAATTAATAAACTATCATACCTAACAAGACATTCGAAGTAATTCTGTTCCTTTCAGTACTGACCTCTGCTGAAGTACAGCAATACTGAGCATTGAGCAATGAAATTCAAAGAAGGTAGGAACCATTTGGAAAGCTTCCCAGGCAAAAAGTCCCAGAAAGACAAACAAAAGTAAAGTCTACAAAACAGGCTGAAGAAAATCTGAGTAAGCTGGATATTAATGCTTGTTTCTTAATAAATTCCAGAATGAAAATTAAAGCTTCGGGTTCTGAACTTAGTATGTTGAATTACTTAAAGGAAAATACTCCCGGAGGTCTGCTGTAGATGAAAAGGCTTCTCTCTTCTGAGAAACAGTTAAAAATGTAGCCAGGTGGCCTATTCTATTTTATTATTATTTTTTTTTAATTCTCAGCTGATGCCCTTCCTTATCCTCTGCCAAAATAAATAAATAAATAAATAAATAAATAAATAAATAATCTACAACTTTTGTTTACTTGATTTTCTAGCCTTATAGTCATTAGGAAAATCTTATTTTCATATCTTCATGTTGCCACAACAGTGGGAAATGTCTCTAATTTGCTTTCTTGAATCCAGCACTCTGGGTCTTCAGTAAGAAAATATGCCAGGTACTGATAATATTGTCAGCAACAATGTTTTTTGGCTTCTGATCCAGCACCCACTAACTGAAGCAGTGACTGATCCCCTGCTCAAAGGGATTGTTACCATCTGTCCTTTAGCAAAAGCAGTCATTTCTGCACTGTGTTCCTTTCACATCACTTGAAGCCTCCAGAAATGTGACATACATCTGAATTCAGAGTGCATATTGAACACAATTCCACCTCTCCAGTGGAAGACCGTACATCCTGATTCCTTGTCTGCAGTTTAAAAGCTACCCCTCAGAAGAGTCTGTTGTATCACATTTGGGAAGCACAGAATTTCTTTCCTAGCATACAAAGGACTGGGTAGTAAACTGCAGTTTTCAGTGGCTAATGATACACAAGCTACATTGCTCTGTTGTTCTATCATGTTGTTTAAGGAAACATGGAGGTAGGATACAGGGATAAAGCAGGAGATGCTGATTGCCCAGGTTTCTTCCTCCAATAAGCAAGGTGTGGGCTGAGAATGGATGAAGTTACCTTGATCTTGTCCTGACACAGCCTTGGAATGTGGCCAGTGTTTGCACCTGGGCCGAGGGGCTGGGAATATACCCAGCTTCTGCAGTACAGACACAGCCACTAAGACCTGGTTTTACATAGGAATATCTCATTATACTGGAAGGAAAATCTGGGTATGTAAATGTGACTCCAAGCATTCAACACTCCAACTCACCCAGAATTAATAAAATTGATGTTCAGTTGCAATATACTCTTGAAAAAGCCTTAAGTCTTTCAACAGTTAATGGTGAGAAATAATATTATTTACTGCTAGCCTTTTATTCTTTAGAATGTATAAGGAATTACATACCAGAGGCAGGTAAAGGGAAGAGGGAAGGAAAGCTATGTTGTTTTCCACTGATGTTCACAGTGTAACACATTTTCCCTTCTAGGAGAAAGAATATATTCTTGTTTCATTCACTTAATGGCCATATTTATCCCAAATGCATTTTAAGCACCTGTATCACCTGATATTTTGCTCCTGTGCCATCTCTAACTTCTCAAGAATGGTATCATTTGTACCACCCTTTCCTATCTCACAGCTATGTGAGATATGAAAGATATGATAGAGAAAGAGATATGATATGGCTCCTCCATGGAGATAGGAAAGGCTGGTACAGGCTCCTCCATGTTTCAGTTTTGTTGTTGTTTTTTCCTTTCTTCCCTTCCCATTTTACTACTGTGACTTTTGACGGACTCAGCAACCGCCTTTCAACGAGATATCAGCATGACCAGTATTCATCCATAAATAACTAAGAAGTCACATCAAATCCCATCACCACTGACCAGTCACCACGATATAACTCACTTTTTCCCATGACAATTCTCTTTCTACAGGGCTTGTCTTTCCAATGGTCTCTAGAGGGATTTAAATAAATTGCCTTTCAAAATCTAGATTTTTCTTTGCCCAGGGTTTTCAAGAAACTCAGAATCTGCCACAAATCTGCATTCTGTTTTTCCTGTTTGCATCATATTACTCTACATTGTGAAGAAAGAGGAATAGATCCAGTACTTGGCATCTATTAAGCGTCTGTGTTCCAACTAACCATTAATCAGGATTAAGACTTCTTGAAAGTATATCTTATAGATGAGGAAAATAATTACTAATGATTAATCATATGCTTCTTTGAGATACTTAAAAATTAATCGTATGCATTTTCCAGATGATCTGAGGAGACTTGTGAAATATTTAAATTGCATTATACCCCAGGATCAATTGAGAAATGTCCAAGTTTCTCGTAAACAAATTAATGCTTTATTGCAACTCCTCTCTCGCTCTACTCATGTTAGTGTTTGTTCCACCTCATTCCCTGGTTTATTTCACCTAGCAAGATGACAATGATGACAGTGCACTTTGCTGACACAGGTCAGATGCACCACATATGATTTGTAATCACTTGCATTCTAAGCAAACAGTGTATTAGCCTATGACTAATCAGTATTCCTGCGGGAGGTAAAATAGGGCAGGCCAGGGTAAATTAGTTTGGGTAAGGTTATGCAAATTCTGGGAAAGGTCAGGAAGGCTGGAAAGGTGATACAACTTTGTCTCATTGATGGGTCCATTGTGGGATGGGGTCTGAGAGGAGAGGGGGACTTGCGATCTGGGGGAGTTTCAGGCCAGGTGAGGGATGTTCTGAAAGCTGTCCTCCATCCTGGTTCTATACCCTTTTTACATGTGGTTTGATGTGATAAACAAGGTGGAGGAGAACTGCTACAAGGTATGCAAACTAAGTTATAAACAGGGCTATATAAAGAACATATGACTGTGCAGAAAAGCACAGAAACTTCAGTTGCTTCCTTAGGATCATCTTTTCAGTTCCAAAAATGTGAGGGATTGTTTATGGGTTAATCGTCACACAGTTTTATAGTCTCTGTGTTTCTGCCAAAGAAGACAAATTGTCTTTTCTCTGACATCTTCCTGTCATAATTTTGGCTCTTGACACAAGTAGTAGGTCACACACGGTTAGGCACAGGTAGGTGAAGGGGGTGACAGAGGCAATAGCTATGGACTAATCTAGCATGCACTGCTAGGGGCAGAACTCACTATTGACCAGAGGACCTCTACTGGACCTACACCCTGTCCATTCTCCAGCAGTGCATGACCTCTCCCCTTCATTAACAGGCTGTGCTTGTGCCATATTCCACAGTACTTAAAACAAAATTTCCCTTGCAGCATCCCAAAATTTAATTTACTGATACATAACAAGGTAAACAAGCTGTATTAGCAGAACATTTTTGTAGCTTGTAGAGCTACAACCCCATGTTTGTGAACAGAGAAGTGCAGCAGTGTGGGATGGCATAGCTATGGGAGGATCTGACCAGGAAATTCTGCACCCAGTATCATCCAAGACACTTATCAGTTGAGTGGGTTGTTAGGTAGAGCTACAGACCTTTTCATTTCTACTTGATGCTTCATACAAATATGCCTGGTGCTGTCCTGCTGGGGAGAAAAGATGTATCAAAAGAACACTACATCACCATCATAGGCATTCATAAGAACTCTTCTGCACACTGGCCATTTTTATCTTTCAAGCGACCTAGATATCCCCTAATGTTACATGGAAAAATTGATCATAATGTTTCTGGGAAGTAAGTAATGAAGCTGAGTCTCTCCAGTTAAGCCTCTGGGTTGAGGAACATACTGTATTTCAAAACTCAGTGCAATAAACCGAAGCATTAACAATTTATAAATCATAATAATCCATTCTAAATCCAAAGGCTAATTAAACTAAACATACCAAACTTGCCTGTAACTAGAACTGGTTGCATGTCATTTGAATAGAAGAACTGTAGAAAAAAAAAAAAAGTATTTGCATATCCAGAAAAATTAACACCCACAAAATATTTAATAATAAAGTAAGCCGTAGTTTCAGACTGCTGGAAATAACATATGAGAATAAAAAAAATCTAAATAGCAATTATGCAAAACTCATTTTAACTCCAGAAGAAAACCTATTAAATAACACTGAACCTGAAATATAAGAAAAAAACACCAGGGTGTTTTTTGTTTGTTGCCAAAATCAGAAGCATAGATAGTAATACTGTTGCTAATTCTTTGAGTACAATATATAGTACTCAGAAAACTGTTTCAACAAAATTTTGTGTTCTTTTTTTTTCCTCCTGTGTGAAACATTTTTGTCTTCCCCCAAAAACTAGTCACTTACGTTGCCAACTCATTTATAGACAAGAATTAGCCCTCCAAGGGGACTTGGACCTGATTCAGCTTTTTATTTTACGTAGGGAACTTGGAGTGAAGGAGATTTTAACAACAGATTTTTAACACTCAAATGATTACAACTTCTGCAAAAAAAATGGTTGAAGTCTTGAGTCTAAGCTATGTTTGAAGACACTGTGTTACTGTGTCAGACTTCAGTGATTTCATCAGTGTTTGTAGCATTAAATTGTCAGGAAAAAGCATATGTCAGGAAAGGTCTGAAGGGAAATACTAAATAAAATAGATAAATACCAAGTGGGACCACTGTGACTGCTATTCAGGTGAATGCAGATCTGTTCTGATAGAAAATTTACATGCAGAAACTCTACAAGGAGGTGTAATAGCACTCCAGAGTATTCTCTGGTGAATTATTTGCCACAGTTGTCATTATTCTTGAATGGTTTTGTAGCTAGTTACTGATAAAGATATTTGTGCATTATAAATATCTGTAAGATTTGTTAACTGCCCAACTGCTATTGCTGGGGAAAGCTGACAAAAGCCATTGAGAAAAGTTAGATATTGAGTCTTGAGCAAGGGTCTTCTGAGTCCTTTCTAAACTGAGGCCTCTCAAGCAATAAGCTTCCAAGGCTTGAGTTCAGGCAAGTATTCTTCCTCGTTTTACAAGGTTTGATTCTGACAGGCTTGCCATACTAGGAAAAAGAGGTAAAGAAAATAAACAAATAGAAAAAAAAAAAAAGAAAGAAAGAAAAGGAAAAGGAAAAAGAAGAGTTGTGTCTCACAAGACCTGTAACATTTACAAGGGCATATGGATACTTAAAAAAGAATTTCTTATTGCTAGTCATACCCTGAAAAAATATGCAAATCACACACAGTTTAGTAAAGGTTTTGAATTTCATACTGTGCTGTGGACTAAACCCAGTAGGCAACTAAACCCCATTAAACTTCTTACTTACTCACCTCATAGAACTAGAGAATGGTTAAGGGTTGGAAGGCCTTTGAGAACCTCAGGTCCAGCCCCTGCTCCAGCAGGGCCACCCAGAGCAGGGTATCCAGGGACACATCCAGGCAGCTATTGAAGATCCCCAAGGAGGAGACCCCACAGCCTCTGGGCAGACTGTGCTGCTGCTCCATCACCTGAACAGCACAGGAGTGCTCCTGGCGTTCAGAGAGAGCTTTGGTGTGACAGTTTGCACTCACTGGAAAGCACTGAAAAGAGTGTAGCTCCATTATTTTTGCACTCTTCCTTCGGGAATTTATGCACAGAAGAGGTAGTCTTGTCCCTTGACCCCCTTGGTGGCCTTACAATGGACTTTTCTCAGTGTGTCCTTGTTTCTCTTGTTCTAGTGGAGTCCATAACTGTACATGGAGCTCTAGGTGCTGCCTCACAAGTGCCAAGTAGGTAAATTCAATGGGATGGGGGAGAAAATCTGAGGAGTAAAAGTAACAAAACTTGGAACTGATATAAAGACAATTTAATAGATGAAATCAAGCTGTGCTCACAAACAAAACAAGGAATTTATTTGCAACCTGCCATTAGTGCACAAATATTCATCCATTTCCAGAAAAACAAGGCTTCATCATACTTAACAATTACTTTTGAAAGCAAATACCATCACTTTGAGCATCCTCCCCTTCCTCTTCATTTCCCCTACTTATACTGTGATCACATTGCCATACGTAACGGGATGTAACTCTGTACAGTTTGGGTCAGCTGTCCTCATTCTGTCCCCTCCCAGCAACTTGTGTACTTGAGCCTCCTCCAGGGCACCATGAGAAACTGAAAAGGTCTTGTGAGAACAGTTCAGTAATATCTCAAACAACTCCATGTTTTCTACTTTCTTCTGGTCACAGATCTGAAGTACGGCACCATGTGAGCTACTTTGAAGAAAACCAACTCCATCTGAACCAAAACCACTACACATTAATATCTACAAACACGGAGATTTAATTGAGACAGATTACTCACTGTTCCTTCAAACATATATGGGTGTTACATATGCTATTCTACGTGCATTTGCATTCTATGGATGACAAGTATAGATGGTAAATATAATTAAAACTTATCTAGGGCATTAACTCATAACAAAATGTAATTAATAAAGAAAAATTAGTCAAATTATTCATTATGAATTATTAACAGTTGATTTAACTTTTACGCATTTTCTTTGATAGAGGCGATTTCTGTCAGATGTTTCTATTAAATTTCTATTATTGAGAAATGAAGGTTTGATCTAAGTACTAAAGAGGAATCTCCTTGAATGTAAATGACTAACTGGGTTTAATCTAATCTGAATTGAAGTTCCTTTCAACTGATACTCTGGTAGCTGCATTTTCTTTATAATCTACATTTTAGAGAGAAATGTTACTGGCTATTCTATTTAAGGTTGTTGTGCCCTATATATTTTAGGCAGAAACAGACATTGTGATGACCTTCCAGTGCTACAGATATCTGACACATCTTTGATCATCATGAATTTTAGGCAGATTAGACTTAAACAGTTTGAACCCTGATTGAATAGGAGCTGAAGAAACAGGTTACAAGAAACAATCTGCTGTTTAATAGGTGGCAGATAAACCGACCAGATGGAGGAGAGGTTGCTCTTGGCAATTCAAGCATCAAACTTATTAACATCTGAAATGGAAAAGGGACACAAAGTCTAGATACCTGGTCCTGTCTGTCTGGGAGAAGCAGGGCCAGCAAGTCACAGCCAGACCAGACAGGAGTTTTCCAGGTCTGGGAGACCCCAATGGGAGCAGCTCAGTCAGTGGCTTTCCTCAGAACTGACTGCAGCCATAATAAGAGCGAAGGGCAACTGAGTGGTACTTGGCAAAAGCAGCTATAGAAGGAGCAAGGAGCAATGCCATGACCACCGAGGTGCTGTCGGAATGGTTTAATCAGTAACGCTGAGATAATTTTCTGAGACTGATCAAACTTTTGATATCTGCACTGGTGACAGAGACCCCCGCATCCTCTGTGCTCAGGCAAAAGGAAAATGCCAGAATGAGTGGTAACAGCATTAAAAGCTAAGACTGTTCTTTCAAATGATGAGCAAGGTTGTTCTACCTACCCCTGTGGATACTGAGAGAACATCTGATGTCAAAGTGGCATCTTACTCTGTCTGCCATTTCCTGTCTATTAGAGATGACAAACCAACAGGACTAATACTTTTTATAATTAGTTTGATAAAGCAAATCTGGCTATTAGGGAATAAATAAATAAATATTGCTTAGGTAATTAATCCATTGCTACTCAGAGATTCCAGTAGTGTTCCTTGCAGTAACTCCTTCAGGGATGCGGTATTTGATGGTAAAACTAATAACAATTTTATTAAGCTAACAGCTCCTAATGCTAATAATAATTCTGCTAAATCTTTGTGGATATATTTGTCCTTGCCTTTCTTTTTCACTTTCCATTTATTGCAGATACACTTCATGGTCTCTTGTGTCTCAGATTAGTGTTCTGTATTGCCACAAGATCATTGTCAAGTTGTACTGTGCCTTTTTAGACTTTGAAATATCTGCCTTACACTGCCCTTAGAGACTTCAGTAAGTGCAGTAGTCTTTATCTCAGTTTTAAATCTATGAAATGTGTTTATCTAACAAATATTTTGTTTATGAAGGTGTTTAGATTTAGAAGTGATTAGAGATTACAAAAAAAAAAAAAAAAAAGAGTAATAAAATAGAACTGAAAATGCCAGAAAGTTAAAGAAATTAATTTTCAAGGTCTTTCCAAATCAAAACACTGCCTTTCGCTTAATGATCAGCCTTTTCCAAGGCAGACTGAAAACAGAGATCTTTTGGCCAAAATTCACTTCCTGCCTGCACCACTCTGCAAAGCACTGTGAACTGCATTGCAGCTAGTAATGCTGTACAGATTTCTAGAGAGTCCCCATTGCTGAATATTTCACAAACACTGCATTTACTTTTCTTTCCCCAAAGTGTTATTTGATGTCTCTCTAATACATCTGTACAAATTGAATTTTTCCATACTATCTCAGTATCACTTGTGTACTTGACTTATTTCTTAATTTACTTTTGCTGGGGAAAGATAAAATAGTCTGAAGCAATAATTTGCTCCCTCGGGAACTGCTAGTGAACTGCATCTATAAGTATTTCCTTTCCCTTTTAAAACAGAACTTTCTGGTTGTTGGTTTTTCTTGTTTGTCTGTTTTCTGTATTTTTTTGGTAGGGAATCTGAGTGAGTCATATGTTAGGTGCAGGGAGCATATATAAAGGCTGATACAGTGGCTGATTTTCTTGCCAGCATTAGTCTTGGTAATAAAAATATTGGACTTAGCATGCTTGTTTATAATGCAAAAAATATTGTCTTTCTGTCTTGATGGAATTAATTAGATTCTCATCAGAGATGATGGCAGTGCAGTGGCTCAGCACTATGCAGACTGTTATTACAAGTGTTAAAAGAAAAAAGGTATACTGTGTTATTTAAGAATGTACTTGTCAAAGTACGAGGAATTGGTGTCAAACAATAAATTGTCAGTGCATTGGAATACTCCTTTGAGCAATTCTACTGCAGACAATATTTCACAAACTTCTACATGATTTCTATTTGCTGCCTTTACAGTAGAATTGGCAAGATCTTTGGTTCTGAAAAAAAAAAAAATTCTGTGGGCAAAACTGTGATGTGAAGATGTAACAGATCTATGTCTAAACAGGACAATGATAGGACTGTGTATGAGGATGTAGCAGCTCAGTGGAGCCATCCTGTGAAGCATGTGTAAATTTTAAATATGAGTATATAGATAAGATATTTTTTAATTCTTGAAGATACTGTGCAAAATAAACTCATCAAAGGCAGGCAAGGAATATTTTGAATCTAGTTCTGGAAATTACATAGACAAGTGAAAATAACTCACAGATATATATATGATAATTCTATCGAAGGACGTGATTTTTACACACACGCACACAGAGCTTTAAAATGACAGCATTAGCATTCAAAGAAATAGTCCCATGTAGTGTTCAGAGCAGAAAGCCAAGACAGGAATGGAGCAGACACATAAGACAAAACTCGGAAAAGAAGCAAAGCAGAAACTACGAGCTCATGGCAAGATACAGACATAAATGTAGGGAAGAAGCTCTCAGTCAAAGGTAGGGATGGATTAAGAAGCAGAGATAAGACTGATCTGGAAGAAAGGTGATCTGGAGCAAAAGTGGTAAGAGCCACTATTTATGTCTTTCACAAGGCTACTATCCCTTCTCCTACTACCTGCAGGAGGATCATGCAAGTGCTCCTTTTGGAGTCACCACAGCTCATGGAGAATTATTCATCCAAAGGGATTATGAGTACCTATGGCCACACAAATCATAGTTACAATACTCAACGCAAGAACAATGTGAATGTTGAAAGAGATTGTTGGCTAGGGGTAACCTCTAGACTCTGAGGATAAGAATATGGAGAGGATGAACCTAAATGATCTGATACAGGGGAGATATCCATTTGGTATTCTCCATTTAGTTTTATATTACTGGTAAATTAGTAAAGAACCAAGGATGGATTTATCTATTTTGATTCACATAGTAGAATCTGTTAGTCTTGATTAACCAGTTCTGCGTGTGAACTCAGAGATATTTGAAGGAAAACATGATCTGGAGTCCAAGAATGACTGAGGATTATATTTTCCTGAAAAACAAATGAACAACAGCAACAACAAAACCTAAACCAGGGAGTATAGTAAAGAATAAAAAATGTTTCACATACTGTACTCAAGAATTTATGTTACTTCATGTCTATGAGAATCATTGAGATATTTTTATTGGCCATGGTCTTTTAGCCAACAGATTATGTTGAAAACAAAACAAAAGAAAATAATACATATATATATTTGCATGTTGGGCAATATTGTTTCAATACTGCACTGAAATCCTTGACAGGATAAATTCTCAGCATGGTGGTTAATGGTATGTGTTCCATGGGTTGCATTTATTTCCAAACAACATTAACAACATTCGCACTATATCCAGCTATAGCACCCCTAGTTTTCTGCTGGAAATATGTCAGCAAGAACTTATGTCTCATAGAGCTCAGCCAACAGTGTTGATACATTAATTAAAGTACATTATTACGGAATCAAATAAAACCACAATAATTGTATCTATTGTTGTATTAGGCGAAATCGGACCCTTGGGATGTAACGTGATAGGCCTTCCCCTGCTGGGTCATGCATATGTGAAAAAGATAAGGATGAAACTGGATACCTATATAAGAGACCCTCACATTCCAATAAACGCCATTTTACCGCTGACCATATTGGTGTAACAAGCAGCTGTGACTTGGTCGGGGCCGTCGATACACATTCACAAAGGGACTTGACTTTCCAGGTTACCAGATCGAGGTAACAATCTATCATTCTGAAAACAGTGACTTTTTCTATCTGATGTAAGAATTTATCTGCTGTACCATCCTTCAAGACCTAGGATACGGGTGATGTCATATCATTATAATGTGTCTGTTAAACCCCACTTCCATTGGTCTTTTATTACTGTAGCTGAAATGGTCAAGAGTTTTTACCACCTTTTGAGGTGAAAATGATCAAGAAGTTCTTGCAAACAGTCCATTTTTGTAGAAGCACACCATTTGTGAAATAAAATATAATATTGATGTTTGGGTTGACTAAGCTTAGAACAAGATACTTGCTGCTATGATCCCTATGAGGTGGCTTGAACTGAAGTATTCTGGCTTTGAAAACATGAGTGGGCTGAGAAATTACTTACCTTGTTACAAAGAACAAATATAGTAAGAGGATGATCCTAGATTTAAAAGTCTCTTTTGGAGTATTTAAAAGTGTGGATTTGACGCCACTTTTCTCAGTGCCTAAGTCCCCCCAGTGTTGGGACTCTGTTTTTAACATGCTGTAAATATACAAAATTTATGTGAATCTGTCAGAATGTTTTAAGACATTTGCTATTATCATTTTTAAGGCTCTCAGACTTTTTCATTACCAAGCCCATACGGCAACAGGTGATATCTAGTGCTTAAAAATAGTAAGTCAGATAAATAGCCAGCCCCTTCTGATTCTAGATCTCTTCAGAAGATTGCTTGAGTAGAGATTATATTCTCTACTTTCACCTCCTGCCAAAATACAGTTTCAAGTTTAATCTACATTTAGTGGCTCTATTTACTTTTCAGACAAACAGGAGTCAGTTCAAATCACTGTGGTACGCCTTTCTATTAAGTCTAGTGATACAGTCTATGACATATCAGGAAGCTGGTGTTAATAATACTGGAAAGACCGGTCATCATTACATTGGATTATGTTAAGAGGTATATTCAAACTAATGAGGGCATCCACCCAGTTACACTGGTGAAACATGATGTGAAGAAGAGCAAATATAAACAGCAGTCATTGGGATTTGTATTTGCCAGTGATATAATAATTACTGACTTGTTCGATTAACAGAATTGGTACCAAACTAAACAGTTGCATTTGGATTAAGATTGCTCATTAGAAATCATTGCTGATTAACAGATACTGGTTTCTTAACAAACAGAAAATTAACGCTGACAACAGTTCTCTGCTTGTAAAAATATTTGCTCAGTCTTGACATCTTGATAAAGTAGCAGAATTTAATGAAGATTTCATATTAGAGTCAAATTGCTGGATAGCGGCCTGTGTTCCCATAGTCTCACTTTTATTTTATTCTTTCTTTTACAAAATTATGCCAGACAACCTGTGTGGAAAACTGTCTTGTAGACAGATCAAACATTTCACGCAAGTTGACTTACACAGCAGCAGCTATTGAAAATAAGAATCTGCCATAAAGTAAGAATCATCAGAGAAGTTTACTAGTAAAAAGGAAAAGGTTATCTTGTTTCAACTTTGGAGTACTTTCAATTTAGAAAGGGCTGTTCAACCTGGAAAGCAATATGAGAGATAGACATGATTTCTGCATCTTTTATTAAACTAAATGACACTTTCAATAGGCAGAGTGGCAGGCTGAAAGATCTACAACATCAGTGGAAAGATCCCTTTGAAGAAGCTTCGTCATTATATTATACTTCCTATGTGAGCAGAATGCTTCTTTCAGCCAGAAAGAAACTGAGATCTCAGCCTGTTCCCAGGAGTCTGGTGAGATATCAGAGCTGGTAAGATCATTGCTGGTGATTGGTGAGGTATTTCAGACTACAGTGCACCTTGAGGCAACACTGGGGTATTTGGTGTGGATTCAGACAGGATGTTTTTTGCCTTGAACTATGTTCCTATGCTACAGAAGTTTTCTGTGGAAATGGCTGAGTTCAGTGAGTCATATCTTACTCTGTTAGGCACTTGCTTCAGCACACCAAGCAAGTCTAGAAGATGATTCAAAATACTAGGGAAGAATTAATACTGATAGGTAAACTCCCTAAAGGGATGGAAAACTCCCTTTGGATGAGTAATAGATAAATAGCATTTTTCCTCAATATCCATGGGTGCACACCGTTACTGATTGATATGCTGGGAAAAATAGCTGTCTCTGAAGTTCTGTTGTACACAATACAACCTAGTCAAGCAAAAATTAGTGCGTTGTGGAGAAGAACTTATGAATCTGTGTGGACATATTCTATCTGTAGTCTAACTGATAGAGATAAACGTTCCAGAAACAAAGACAAGCAAATGCTCCTTATAAACTCTTCTTTAGTATCTCTGGTTGTCATTGTCTCTGCCAATGTTCAAGTCTCTGGCTGAAAAATTAATTTTTATCAGAAAATGAACTCATGCTTCTGCATATATATATTTTTTAAACAATTTCTGTTGGGTGCTTTCCATAATATATGTTATAAAAGCAAAAATGAAGAACAACTTCTAGCCTGGTTACACAGGATCCAAAATTTGTTCTCAAAAAGAACTTAGACACCAATATGTAATACTGCCATCTGGTGTTATCGTCAAAAATAATAATATTAAAGTCTGAGCATTTAACTGTTTAAGGACATTTAACCAATAATGTCTCACAAATTAAGGTAGTATATTAATTCTCAGAAACATACCTGACATTCTCTCTTATTTTAAATATTAACATTTTCAAGTTGATAATACTGCTGATTTAACAAAATTTAGCTCTTTGAACAGAAATTATATTTCTTGTTAATTTTCACCTTAATGTTTATTAATTAATTGTTAATCATTTAACAATTAATTGTTTAACATTTTATTAGAGCTTGTTCCCTCTCTTTTAAAGCAGTAGGCAAGTACATGGATAACATTTTTTTCTGTGTATGGAAGTGAACTTTTTTTTTATACCAGTGAATATTGCCTTCCACTTATGGCATTTGAAACAAGGAGGTTAAAATCTTTACCTTGGTGAATTTAAAGCTGTAAGAATATGAATTATTTGAACTATCATAGTAAGATTGTTCTTTATGTATCTTTCCTGAAGGAAACAGTTCAAACATGGACAAAATCATCCAAGGAGTAAGGGTATTTCCTTCACAGAAAGTGTGATTTTTAATAGTAAATGTAAAACTGAAATAAGCTTATCTGTAAGTACTACTTCTTGAGCTGTGATCCAGTGCAAAGGTTGTGTAAATCTGCAATTATATTGGGAAAACTCACAGATAAAATGGATTTCCATAGAAAAAGGTTTTTGTTGAGCCAGTGGATTAATCTCTTTACTTTGACTTATCAGGAGGTCTATGCCCTTTTCTTTGACTGATGACAGAGGTAGCTGATGGATGTTAGTAATGCTAACAAGAGCACTTACCCTAAGGGATATGAAGGAGCTCCAGTGAAGCTTAAGAGTTTGAACCTAACATTTAAATCAAGGTTTATTGAACAAACAACTCTTTATCGTCAAAAAGAATTTTCATGGTTAAATAAGGTGCCCAAACCAAACTTTATTCTTTTAGTTGGTCATTACTATTTCTGAGGAAAAAGACAAATAAATAAAAGGCAAAAAAGTCCACAGAGAGCTACATCAGGACTTGGCAGAATCTTTCACACCCTTTTAGCTACCAGGGCAGGTGAAACCTATTTTGAAATAGGCCAGTACCTCTGAGCACACAGAGACTTCATACTCTTGCAAGGAATCCATGCTGCTGGCCTCTCTTGGGCTAACACAAGATAATAACAAGCTATTAGCAGCCTTAGTTCTCTGCTGTTAGTATCTGTCAATCCTCCCCATAGACTCTAGCTTTGCATTTACGGCACTAGCACTGGGCAATGGGAGCTGAGTCAGTACAAATCTGTTCTTCCCAGATAGGAATTTAGGGAAAGAGGACATCCACCTACTCATACAGTTTTGTGCTTTCTGTCCTGAACATGAAAGGGGCAGATCCTTGGTTAACACACTCCTCTTTGTAATACGCACACTGAAGTGCATTCAGAATCAGTCTACAGTCATGTAGCGCTGGGTCAGTACCTGCATCACTGCAACCAAACACGTTCTGCATGATGTGCAGCTAAAAGCATTATTATTGACCTTGGGAACAGCCAGTACTTTCTGCACATTGTTCTTCGATGTGTTCATCTAACTGACTAAACTTCTAATCCCCAGTGAGATGGTGAATTGCAATAGTTATGCACAGCTACAGCCATAAAAATATTTTGAACAGAAGTAGCTGAACTAGTTTATGAGAGGAAAATAGTCTAGACCAATATTTCTGAGTTCACTTGTACCATATTAATTGTCCTCTGTTCAAAACAATAAATAAAACTTCCTGCTGCAGACAGAAAGAATTTCAGCAGAACTTCAGTGCATTCTGTAAAATCAATATTAATCATTTTCAAATGGTTTGCTTGTTGACTTTCTGAGGACAGAAAGAAATCCTTGGGGCAACACAGAACAGAAACAAAATGTTCAACAAGAAGAAAATATGTTTAGCGTTTTTTGTCTCTTACATTTTACATTTAACCTTTAGAATGCTGTTGTCATTTATTGAAATAAAGGGCCACAAAATGGGATTAATAACAGATATCTAGTCCATAGCCAGGCTTGTGCTGCAGGATTCTGAAATTACTTACAAATTGCAGTAAATAACCAACATGATATTTTAACATTTTATTACCTTATTTTGTGATTTCTTGGTCATTACTAATGAACTGTGAGCCATCAAAATATGCAGAAAAATATATATTTATATCCCCAAGCACAAGCCAGTAAAAGAAAATAAAGTCCAGACATATAAGTCAAGCTGAATTATTATGTTCTTTCCCACAGACAATCTGTTTTTATTTACCGAGCATCCTCTAAGGTTTTTTATTGTATCAAGATTCACTCACGCTGCTTTTACAGTGATAAGATATTCATAGCAGTGATTGGATCCTAGAGAGAGGATTATTTTACTCCTGCTTTATGAAGGCATGAAGGCAGTTCTTCAAATGACTGTTTTCAGAAGAGAATGCTAATAGTTAAAGAAATCATATACAGGCTAAGATGTAATCAAATTATGTGAGCAGGAACTGAATAATCATTAAGAAATATAAAGCACATTAATGACAATTCTATTAACTCTACCAGTTTCTCTAGTCCTGGGGTAAAACTTCCTTTTTTTTTTTTTTTTGCTACTCCCGTTTTTGGCAATATGCTGCTAGTAGCAGCTATCAAAGCCAGTAGCAGCTTTTGCATCACTTAGCCATCAGGAACTGGAACTTCTTCACTTGCCTTCTGTGCATCCCTCTGAAGGCTAATTTGTTCCTCAAGGACATTTTGTATGAGTAGCAATTTCACTGAAATAAGATTTACTGGTAGTAAGAAAACAAATGGAGTAAACCCCTAAAATGCTTTGTTTAATATGCCCACATCTACATTTTCACCCAAATGAAATGGGACAGGAAGATCTGAAATAATGTTTTAGAAAGAGAACATATATATATATTTTCTTCAGAGCAGTCAGTGGCTCTGGTGCCAGAATCAGTTTTAGTCTCCACAATATACTCAAATATACAGAGAAACTACCTCTGCCATGCTTACTATTCCCCATTTGATTTTGCAGCTTTTGAGAGATTAAGGCATTTAATACTCTTTACTCAAACATTCTCTCTTCATCTTTACTGTTGTACGTAAACACATGCATGAGGACGTGCATCCATGCTCATATACAGAGCTTTGAATTCATGCATTTTGTTGAAAGTCTGTTTATCAGAGGAGATTCGAGTTTTTAGTTGTCTCTTCATAGTTTATCAAGAAACTTAGCCCCAAGAGGCTATATTTTCAGATCATCCTTGTATCATGTACAGTAAACAATACCTATCATGCAATGACAAACTAATATTTTTCTATTGGTCTGGGTGTTTTCAGAGCTGTTTTACATCAGTTTCCCTCACAGGTTTCTTAGCTATAATTTCACTGCCAAAACAGTGTTGACTGGCTCGTCCATGCATAGCTATTTTTATGGGCAGAGATAAAAAGGTTTCAACAAAGTAACTGAAGAATGACATGGGTAGTTACTGGGCTCCTTTTTTTGTTTTGTTTTGTTTTGTTTTTTAAGTTTTGGCTGTACCCTGTCCTTCTGCCCTTTAATTATTTCAGAGAGCACCTTTAACGTACACAGAGATGGAGAAATATATTCTTTTCAAAGCATAGAATTACAGTCTGCAGTTTTATAGCTCTCAGCAAGCAACCTAGAGGACTCATTAATACTTGATGAATCCCTCTCAAAGTCTCAGCAGTGTAGAGAAGACAAACAACCTGCTGGATGATTGATGCTGCACCTGCCAAGGAGAAACTTTAAAGCATGATTCTTTCCTACAAGAACTTTTAAAAAAACACAGACCTGGGTATGATCCTGCAGTAGCAATAGTGTGGGCTGAGTGGAGATGCAATCTCTGCTCTGTTGTGCAACGCCAAGATCACTAACAGAGTAATGTTGGTAGTACAGTTTCACACAGTGCTCCTTAAATCTCCATGACTGTTCTCCTGACCTGCAAACTATAGTGCAAGGGGATGGAGGTGGCATTCCTTTGGCTCCCTTGGCATGAGGGTATGCACTGATTGGGAGACAGAGCTGCCAGTAGAAACAACAACCAGGTCTTGCATGTAGCCAGCTTGGGAAACTCTGAGATGGTACGGGCTGCTCTGACCTTTTCTGAGTTCTTGAAGAATTTCTGGGATACCTGGATCTACATTCCCATTTTCAGACACATGTTGTAACTTAACAAACAAATATCAAGGATACATATAGATGACAACTTTTTATATCATTACTGAGCTAATGAATATACGGTAGAAAACTCCTAAGTATCATTTGCTCTCAGAACACTGTAATTCTGTAAAATCTGTTATCCCCATCTTTCATTGCTTCTCTTTTCCAAATCATGAAATCTGTCTCCTGTGCAACTGGTTTCCTTCTGCTGTTTCTTCCTTCTCTCCTCACATGTCCTGACATATTTAGTCTTTGTCAGATGAGATACGTAGTCAGACTTATTGGGCAATCTGCTGCGTGCCTGCTTGATTCCTAGAAATCAGTCTGAAGAGCTCTTTGCCTGAGCATGATGCCAAATGGGCAGAGGATTATGCATATTTTCTGGATTTTGATTGCTCACATCACGTTGTTGTGGTTTTCAGTCCATTACTAGAATAAGGCAAAGGGTGAAGCAAATAAAGTTATACATTCTTGCAGATGAAGCCTCAATTGCACAGACATAACACAGGGTCCCTCATACCAAACGGAATTCCTAAACTGTACATGGGATCCTCAGACCACTGATGCCAAATTGCAATGCTGCTTTGTAAGCTGTGTGCTAAGTCTACCTCAGAAGGGATGTGAGTAATATACATTTAAAATGCATGGCCATTTAAACTGCCATGAGAATATTCAGCAACAAACTGGAACAGCATCAATAAAATTCAATTTAATTTCAATTAATGCAGCTTGGCCCATAATTTTGCTCATTTTGTTTTCATAATCACAACATATAGGAACCACAAAATAATAATAAAAATTCCACTCCAGGGCATAATGAATTATTGATTAAGGCAGCTAGATCAATATAAATCCATATAGGAAGCCAAAAATAAATCAGTAAATGAAGGAGTTTAAAATATATACCTAGAAAAAAGTTTTTTAGGCAAATGCTGAAAGGAATGTTGGACAGAAAAACATCTAACAGTCTGAAACAAGATCCCTAACTGCCAGGTCAGTCACTGATCTAAATAAGTTGCAATCTGGAGTCTGAATTATGTAGGCAAATGGATAAAGAAAGAAGGTTGTAGAGGAGCTGACAGTGAAAACCTGATAGCATTTAAATCCTGATCATGTGAAAACATTTGGTATGCAAAACAGACAAAGGATTTGTGAGGAATGAAGGGACTAAAATTTATTTCCTCACTAATGGCATAAAATGAATGTGCACTGAAATCAGTGCCGATACATAGATAGATCAGAAATAGAAAAATATGTTCTCCAGATGAATACTTTCCTCAGGCCTGAAAGGAAATACACTGAGATACAGAGAATAATTTTGGCATGCACTACATTGGTCAGTATGTTGCAGTGAGTAGACCATACTCACCCTGATGAGCAATTTCTGTTGCATGCAATGTTGACACCAATTCATATATTACTTAACCTAAGACTTTAAGGGGATTGTTTCTTTTCAGAGAATATCTCATGTATTGAACATTGTTCCATAATCCTCTGACTGCAGTGACATCCTCTGCTCTTCCTCCCCCCCCCCCCCCCCCCCCCCCCATAGAGTTTTCAAAAGGTGAAACTTTGTAGGATCATGATGCTTTCAATGACAGCAGGGCAGTAAAATAAAATAAGTAATGATCACTAAAGTATTAAAGAAGAAAATACCCAGGCCATCCATCTTACAACCAAACCAAGGCTAAAGGGAATTTTTTTCCCTTGCCATAAACAAAAACCCTTCTACTTAGAAATTACCAACTTGATAATTCTGTGGATGGAGATATCAGGGAATACCAGTGTTCCAGTTAGTTGCCATATTCAGCAACCACCAACCTGAAACTTTGAAAGTACACTGCAGATGGAATAAAGAATATGTATGAAATCTTCTATATTTGTTACGGTTTCTTTTTAAAAATGGTTGTACTGTATTAGAAACTAATGCTTAAAATAACCAAAATATCACTGAAGTGTTGATAAGAGATCTGCAAGGACATGTCCACACAGCAGGACAGCGGCTTTCAACAGAGAGCCTGCTCACATTGCCACTCACTGTGGAGGCCACGCTCCACCTCCCTTCATGATCCAGCTCCCCACATTGCAGCCACTCTTTAAGAGTCAGTTTACTCTTATGATATCCAGAAAAGAGGACTGTTTAGAAGTCATAAAGGTTGTGGTACTTCTGAGCACAGTGATTCAAACTCAGCTATGGGCTGTTCTTCTTTCCTGTGTGTGGACCACTTCAGAATTAGTATTTTCATGCGGCATCCACTGAAAAACACTGTTTCTCAATCACAGGAGTTAAGGGTTGTCAAAGACACACAGAGGCTAATAAAAATATCTATTTGAGAGTTCACATGAAGACAAGTGAGGCTATCAGGACCAATCTTTAAGAAAATATTGAACGTCATGCTATCTTTATCAATAAAAGTGTGTCTCTGTTCTCAAATTAGATTCTATCAAGTTTTGTCAAAGCACTGTGATTATTTGCATTCTCTAACTAGCGCATTTTTATTTCTTTTCTTTATGGACATATTCAAAGGAGCATACATTCCTTCTAAGTGCAGTTTTTCAGTGACACATGAAACTCAGTTTGATTTCCTTCACCTTTTGAAAATTACAAGATATACAGGAGAGCATAAAAGGACTCTAAAATCAGGTAAAAAAGGAAAAGAGCAAGATCTGCTTTCTGATGAGCAAAGAGTTCTTTGAGTAGCATATTTTACCAGCAACGAGCAACAGACTTATGCATTGAGTTTGCAAGTTTTGATCTTATCTTCTTACATTATAATGGCCTTTAGGAAAACACAGCATAGTTAGAATTCACTTTACATAGATGCGAGTGAAACAAGTATCCCTAGGGGTCACGAACCAATTAATACAAGCAAAACAACAAATAAGCATTGCTCTGTTTTGAAATGAAATGAATTTAGCTTAGGATAGATAAGCAATGAGCAAAAGGAAACTTAATGATGTAGGGGAAATCTTATCTCCAACACGTTATGCAACTATGCAAGTTTAGGAAAAAACATTTTAAAAAGTAACTCAGGCCATGCAAAGAGGCTTCTGCCTTACACTTTTATATATCAAATGATAATGATGACTCACAGTAGTAAAACCAGTGCTAATGATGATGGATGAGATACAGTGCACGTAAGAGAATCATACTATAAATCCTTTCAGGGAAATTAAATTCTGAGAATGAAATCAGTAAAAGGCAAGTAGATACTAATATAAATCAGAAAAAATAAGAGAAATAAAACTACTCACTACACATATAAGAGGAATAAAATAAAGAGTACCCCTTTTAATTTGTGTTATAAAGAGTCAAATATCTAAAATATCCCTCTGGTTTTGTTGCTGTTGTTTTGTTGTTGTTGTTGCTTTAAGAGTTTCCAGAAGTGGTTATATGTAATCCTTTACCACCTAAATAGTGCCGATACACATTCTTAATTTTTGTATAGATTTTAGTTTTTCTCCAGCAGTTTCTCTTAAGTTTTTATCAGTAGCCACCTTTGATCAATGGCATTCTTGTATGGCAATTTACTGAACTTTTGATGAGAGGTCTTCACACTTCCCAGTAGGGTTGAGGTTAGATTTTTAGGGGGTTATGGTTCTCATTCTGGGAAGTAACATTTCCTGTTTCTGAGGTGCTCCACAAACTAATCTTTTGTCATCTTAAACATAAACCATGACTTCTTTAACTGTTTATCTGCATAGCACATCTATGTGAGGATTTGCCAGAAAGCTGACTGGAACCCAGAGAGCATGGAAACATCTGGAGCACCTTCATTTTTTCAGACTGAGGCTGATGTCCCCAATGACCCAGCCTGGTTAGATGACCAATTAAATTACTAAAGCAGGATTGCTTTAGGACTTTGCTACCAATTGTCTTCTACTTGATACTACTGGTAATGATACCTGTCAAGCTCTTCTTGCCTGAAACAACCTCTGTGCCCAGCAAGTGCATAGACATTATACAGTACAAAAGACAAATTAATCAGTATTTTTTCTTCTGATAGTTATTTTTAGAGTCAGTGTGCAAGATCAAGTAACATGTAAGGAATAAATTCATATTTGCTTAGGAATTGTCAGTAAAATCAACACTGGACTTTTATTGAGCTGTGTCCTTTTCTGAATAGGTTATTTCTTCAAAGTCAGCAAGTCCTGGAGCACATTTTTTTTCCTCAGAATTTCATTACATTAGATGGCTGCAAGTGCTTTAGTAGCTCTGCTTTTCTGTTTACCAGAAAACTTACCTCACAGCAAGCTTTCAGGGATCCTTCAACACAATCTTCTTTTTGCTAACATGCATTTTTAAAGACAACATTTATACCATATGATGCCATCCTTATAAATAAGTTGTAACCCTGAAGTTACTATATTCCCAGAACTGGGAAATGTTACTCTCTCCTCTGCTGTCAGTAGAAAAGACTCCCTGACAAGTTTTCCACCTACCATTGCCTGCAGTTACAGAAATGCCTCTCACTCAGCTGTAGCTAATTGCTTCCAGTTAGAAACACAAGCAGACAGCAATGATTCTCCTTTGTCAAAAATTTCTGAACCGCAGACTGCTAATATGAAAAGAACAGGCAGCTTCTTGCTTGTGATACCTCATTTCCTGGAAAAATAAATAAAAAACATGGCCTCTCTGCTGATCTCTGTTGCTGCTGCCTGAAAGAGTATCTGCATGTCTCAAAAGCTGCTGCCTTGAGTGCTCTGCTCTGTCACTTCCATCTCTTCATGTGACCCTTGATTCCTCCCATTCCAGTCTTGGGTCTGTCACTGGCAATTATCCATCATCTGAGCACTGACATGTAACTACAAGTAAAGGACACCTGATCTGTCATTGTGCTTGCTGATGAAACATACTGGTGTTATATATATATATATATATGTCATAAAAACACTGCATAAACACCAAAGAGCTTTTTGTGATAGGGAAGTTAGCAAGCCAAATGCACACTAAAGAGCAAGAGAACATGTACTAAAAAGGCAAAGTTAATTATTCAAGATTCTTAAAATTATTTTTATGGAAAAAAAAAAAAAAAACCACTGTAAAAAGTGGATTTGACATCACATTTTGGAAATACTCATAGAAAACATTTTCTGTTACCAAATTGAAGTGTATTCTTCAGAAGTTTTGGAAACTATTTAGTCAGTCAATGTGTAGGACTCAGAATATACATCTTCTCTGGTCCATTACACCTAAGCCATATATAAATCAACCTCAGAGCAAATCAGTCAAGCACCATAAATTGAATAATTAATATTTCTGATGTCATATCTGTCTTTTTCTGATTATTCTACAAAAGATGTTTAAACTGTTGAATGTACTACTCCATTAATCATTTGTCACTAGTTATAATTCTATGCTCCAAAATACAATGTGAAGGGAGAAATAAAAAATGCAAATACATTCGTATTGTTTTCCATTTGTGCTTAAGTTCTCTAATATTTCTTCCTTTTTGCTGATAACATTATAGAATGCCTTATTGACTGCGACTTGACATCGTTTTCATGAAAACATAATCTTATTGATGTCATAACTTATTTCTTAGGTTGTTCGACATCATGTCATGGATTAAAAGGGTCTTTAATTTAAGTACCAAGAACACAGAAAGCCATAAAAATCTCAAAACAGCCAATCTAACTTAATTTGTTGTGACAGTAAGCGAGGATGAAGGAATTAAAACTTCAGTGACTCTAATGTGAACTGCTGTAAATGTTCAGGCATATGTGGGTTGAATTTGAATTATAGGAAATCAAATTAATTTTGTTCTTGGTCTTTTTTTTTTTCTTTAATTTCTTTTCTTTTTCTTTTTGAGAACTTTAATTACAGCCAATATATTCAAGGAGTGTGGTGAAAAGACGAGGCTAATAACAGTCACCCAGCAGCATATTTGAAAAATCAAACCAGAAAGTTTTTCTTTCAGGCACATGCAAAGTCTTTGTAGATTAAGCTATCAATCAGTAAGTATAGCTGGCAGTGTGCTTCAGCCACCCACCTGTATGGTCATCCCTGGGGCTCTGAAGGGTGGAGGTCACCGTGTTATTACCACAGTGTTGCATTTGTGATGCATATGTGCAGCACCAGCATTTCATATTGTATATCAGCCATCATAAACACAAAAGTTTCTCTGTGAAGTAATTTATGTCTTGGAGAAAAACAGATTACTTTATTCTTAAGCACAAACTGTTGGAATCTTCTTCATATCCAACAGACTGAAGAGCTCTGAGCAATAGGAACAAGGAAAATAGTGTATCTCTTTTAATTAAAAACGCATTATAGCTTATATCTGCATTCTGAAAAGAAATGCATCATGAACTAATAAATACTCTAGCAAGTTTATGAATACACACATCTTTTGCTTCAGGGGAAGAAGGATTGGCAAGAGGTGCTCCAGATGTTTCCATGCTCTCTGGGTTCCAGTAAGCTTTCTAGCTTTTCTTTCTGCATAGCTGGCTGCCTTAGAGATATGGCTTACTTTTTCATTTTAGTTAGCTGCCCATATGATTCAGGTGAATAGGGTGTTCTGATTATTTGTTTTATGTCAAGTTGATGTTTGATGATTCATGTAAGTTGATAATGACAGACAAAAAGAGCTATTTTTAAAGAGATGTGAGAGAGTGCTCTTCACTAAACATACGATTTCCCTATTTCTTACTATTCTAACTTCTCTGCTTTCTACACCAATGAAAGTATAAGAATGAAGACTTCCTGGTAGTACATAACAAATACACAGCAGATGTAAATACTGTAAGTAATAATAGAAAATATAATTATATAACATAAGCTAGGGGAATAGCAAAGAAGCAGACCAGAGAGGAGTCAGCTGATGAGCCCTGCAGATTTGTTAAATCTAGGTCAATACCTGCAAGACAGGTATCTCCTTTCAGCCTAATAACCTCAACTGCTCTTATAGTAAAAAAGTGAGTCAAGTCTATTTCTATAATCTATATTGATTATAATGAGAAAGTAATATCTATTATGAAAACTAAAGTAATGCAGATTACAGCTGCTACATTTTACCTCCCTAATACTATCTGCATTCAAGTAAAGAAACATTGATGGCTGGAAGTTTGACTACCTCCATAACTAACTGCATTCAGTAAGCATACTTATGAAAGCCTGTATCACAAAATATAGTCACTTTTAACAGAAAGACATATCTTAAGGGAATACAAATAATATATATGTATTCAGATAATAGATGCCAGCAGAAATGCTATTACTAAAAATTTATACTGGAGTCATGACCTTAAAATGTATACTAACTTCATTTTCCTACTTCTGCAGCACATTTTTTCCTAACAGATCTACTTCAGCAAAATATTTCTCTTTTATTATTTAGAGAGGAGAACTGCTAAATGGATAAGTGACTCAAATATGGAAATATGCCAGAATCCCTTAAATAATTTGGGACTATAAATGCCACCTCCCATAGGACTTATACCACTTTGTAAGACCTATTACTGTTTCTCCATAAAATTCTAAAGACTCTTGTAACTACAGTTCTACTTACAACAGCAGCTCCACAACCTGATCTGAAACAATTACATCTGTGATCCACTGAGGTCCAAACAGCACATTGGCAACGGGAAGGAATTATAAGTAGAAAACTGGGTTAAATAATAAACCAATGGAGTAAATGGTGGCTTGCAGTTCTCTTTCTATCTCTACTTCTGTCTTATACTTAATTTTTGTTTTGGTTTGGTTTTTTACTACTACTTTCATTACAGTTACTATGGTATAGATTGTTGATGACATTACAAATATATTTGTTTTATGACTTCTCTGAAGTACAGTATGTTTATCCTTTCCAGAATGGTATACCAACAAACTGTGTTGCACTAAACTAACTATTTAAACGGGGATAGATCTGACCTTCTCTGAACTTTTTATGAGTGACAGAACCTACTTTATTAACCAGTCAGCCACTATCTCAAATAATCTGTAAATGCTGGTCTACTTGCAAACTCATGCAATTTCTGTCATAGTCCACAGAGCATTAAATTATTGACTTAACAAAAGAAAGATTTTTGAGTGACATATTTAAACATTCAGACATTATACATTCTCTCCTGTAGTACTCAAAAGCTCATGCTATATTATTGGCTACTTTATGTTATAAAGAGGTAGATAAGCTGAATGGTTGTGTTTGGAGATTAGCTATTTAAATTAACTGAAGCCTCTCTTCACTGTTTAATGTGATACACTCCTTCCTAAAGAAATATGAAACAGCACCTGCCCTTGCTATTTGTTGTTACGCTCATCTGCATTTTTTCAATTATGAAATAACTCACCCTAGAAACCCAGGGGAATGTGAATTATTAACTGAGCTGTACTAAAATCTAATGGGAAATCTCAAGATTAATATCAGCTATGAACTGAATATACCTTTTGAATTTTACTCAGAAAAGACAGAGGTTGCTTCTTGCAGATGAATGCACAACACACTTATAATGTTCTTTTTAATACAGTGAATGTTATATACAGAGTAAACACACCTCCTGAAGGATTATTTTTTTTTAATTAATAAAGATAAATAGATAATAAAAATAAACAATCTTTTAATACATATAGAAGACTCTGTCTTTAAACTCTGGTGGTTGTTCAGATAGATTAAATTATATCTATACATTTGAATCAAACAAGGCTTAAAGACTATTAGGTTTGAGATCATCCAGCATACTGCCCTGGTCTATTGAAATGATGATGAAAATGAATAGTTTACAAAGATGTCTTTCTTTTAGCAATTAGTCTTGGAAGAAAAGTACATCATCTTGTTGGGAAGTTGTGGTTAAGACACATTTAGAGAATTAAAAATTTTCACTTCTACATACCTGTATCTCACAAGCAGTTTTAAGCAGAATGCTGGAAATATTAGCTGGTTTAAAGTAAGAATGTATTTGTTTTATATACTTTTTAATTCCTATAAACATTTATAATTTACAATCAGTCACAATGAACTTGTTGGTTTTGTAAGCTAATGCAATAGTTTCTACTATTTGGAACCTATTCCTCAGCATCTAAATTAAATACATTTTTCAGTGATTTTATGACAAAGGCTTCATATTACCAATGAAAATATGTGTGGGGTACTATTATATAGCCTTCATATACTAAAAGTCACTTACTAAGGAGAGCAAGGCAAAATAAATAGATGTATTTCTAAACCACTATTTTGATATTATATTATTCTTTTCTAGTCCTTCTCAGGACTACATGTCACTGCTTCACCATGGTTAGAATTTCAGCTTCTGTGTGTATGTGTGTATGCATTTAAGTAAACGTGCACATATATCTACTTAAAGTAAGAAAAAAACATTTCAGTGAAGAATTTGTGACTTGAAGAGGTGAAAAAATTTTAGTCTTATTTCATAGATGAGTTCAGGATGTCTGAGAGTATTAAAGACTCCACTCAAGAAATGCCTTAAGATGCCTACAAATCAACTCCATCTAGAGATGATGTTTATGAATTGGTATTGGAGTGTGATTCACTGCTCATCACTTATGAGGTGTGTGTAGAAATTGAAAAGGAACCAGACCAGTTTGCACACAGTACAAGAAAACATGTAAAAACATCTGTAGACAGATTGTAATAAATTGTTACATTTTCTCACTCTGGATGTCTCAGTGCATGCTGCCCATCTTGAAATTGGACAAAGATTATTCTTACAAAGAATTATACAACTGTACTGGACTTTCTTCGCTTACACTGAGTGTGAATTGTTAACTGTTCTAGCTGAACTGCAGATGAAAACTCATACAAACCTGAGGTAGTTTTCACTGAGATAAATTTAAGAATACGTTGAGATTTCAGTATGTGCGCAGAGGGTAAGGGGAGGAATGTAGTGTGTAGGCTAGGATTTGGAAAGATAAAATAGCAGGTAGAGTTGAATGATTGATAGTGTAAAAGCGTCAGGTAGTACTTCTGTACTTTGTAATGTCCCGTGTCACCTTTTCTTAGCAGCTCAAAGAGATGCTGCACTTTATCTCAGTCTTTCTACTATTCTTTGGGGATCTTTTTGCTCCATCTGCATAGATGGTATATTATCCTGAAAGTTTAAGTAAGAATAAATGAAGAGTTATAGTGAAAATACTATTCAATAAAGGAAATGTTTCTTAAAAGGAAGAGACTAACCTCACAAACTTTGAATAGACAGAACAGTTATTCCATAATATTACTGAAGCAGAGCTAATCCTGCCTTCAAAATTGGTTTATTTAAATCAGTATCACCCCTATACTTCAGAAAATTGGTTAAAGAGCAGTGTTTCTTTGGTAATTCAGTATCTAAGCAGGACTGCAGGAGTCTGAGCATCAGTGCCTATGATGTATGTACATCCAAAGAATACAACACAGCTGCAAAGTTTTCAAGTTTTCTTTGTAGTATGAAATTAAATTCAGTGGAATTGATTTTCTTTAGCTGGCTCTTTCATCTTTTAATTTCTAAAATATTGATTAATTAATATCACCAAGTCCAAAATAAGTGAAGAATACATTACCAGACTTGTATAATTATAAGAAAAAATTCAGCAGCCTTTTTCAATAATACTTTCAAGAGTGGTTTATCATAGCACTTTTTCAATTAATTGGATTCTTTATTTTCAATAAATAAGAATTAAAAACAAATAGGGAAAAAAAAAAAAAAAAAAAAAAAGGAGGCACTGATGTTCTGCAGTCTCACTTTTTGACAAAACTTCCCATACATAACATAATTTGTTCTCTGTTATTTGATAAATAATTCCTAGGGAAATTGTTTTTCAGGAAATTTGATGTCATTCATTCACTAAGGCTCCCCAGTTAGCAGTGTCGGAAAATAATCACTCCCAAATATAAAATGTGTCATTATCGCTTCTTCAATATTGTGTGCTGTTTACAGAGTCTGTTTCTTGCTAGACTGAGATAGGTTTTACTGTCTGTATTTGGGCCAAATCTGAAGGGCCCACTGGCAGACTCAGTGTTGATCTGGAAGAGGGAAATGTGCTCTCCATGACTATATTGCATAAGCTGAAGCATAGGTAACACAACAAAGTATAATAGTGATTGTGGGGAGGAAGGACCATTAACTCCTCCTTCTCCCTGTAAATTACTGTCTTTGTGACTGGAGGCATAGCCTCCAGAGCAGATGAGGAAAAAAGTAAAGAAAGGATTAATCTCTAGGAATTTGGTTGGGCAAATGTTCGCGCCAAGAAGATGCTCACCATATCTTGCTTTCATCTCCTAAGTTATACCTCAGTGAGGTCTTTACTCTTTGTTCAACATGTACTATTTTACAGGCATATACTTGGCAGTTTACTTTTCATGATTCCTTTAAATCCTACTAATTTAATTCTACTTTTCTGGTATAATGCATGTCATTTTCTATAAAATTCATTGGAAATGGTCTGTCTCATGCCAGTCTCATGATTTCCATTTAAGCCCTTCACAGTACTACAGACCAATTTGCTTGCAGTCGTCAGTCCTGTTCCTGACTGCATATGAGCAAGTGATAAGACTGTGCATTTCTGAAGTGATTCAACTAAGTAACAGTTCAATAGATTCAACACAGTAATCGACTGTGAATCTGGGGAGTGGGATCCCAAACCATGACATACACATGCTATCAAGCAACTGGAAGGAACAGTGCAGCCGTCAGTGTAGTGAAGAATGCCCCAAAACACTCAAAAGGTTCTGTCAGGAAGGTTGGACAGCTAAAGTTCCACATTCAATACCTCTACACATACGTAGTATGGTAACAGATTAGGTTTGAGCCCATCTTAGGAATCTGAATGTGCATTATGCCATGGGACCTGACCGTGCATCCGAATGTCCTGAAGTAACTGGCAGACGAAGATGATAAAAGTAATTATCCAACATATTTGAGAGGTCATAGCAGTCTGATGAAGTTCCCATTGGCTGGAACAAGGGAAACATTAGAATAGAATAGAATGGGATGGAATGGGATGGAATGGGATGGAATGGAATGGAATGGAACACAATACAATAGAAAACTGAACTGCAAAAGGGACTATGAGATGGACATATTTAAAGTCATTCTGAATGGGTTCTGCTTTTTGGCCACAACAACCTTAGGCAGCACTACAGGCTTGTGGCAGAGTAGCTGGAAGACTGTGTAGAGGAAATGGACCTGGGGGCACTGATTAATGCTCAGCTGAACATGAGCCAGCAGTGAGCCCAAGTGACCAGAAAGGCCAAGCATTAGGAAATACTACTTCACTGAAAGAGTGGTCAGGCAGTGGAATGGGCTGCCCAGGAAGGTGGTGGAGTCACCCATCCTGGAAGTGTTCAAGGAATGTCTGGACATTGTGTTGAGGGACATGTTTTAGTGAGAACTATTGGTGATGTGTTGATGACTGGACTGGATGACCTTGTAGGTCTTTTCCAACCTTGGTGATTCTGTGATTCTGTGATTTTGTGATCCTGTTTTTCTAATGACAAACTGTCTTGCTATAGTAAAGATACTTTTGCTGAACAGCAGCTCTTAAAGCTCAAATGATTAATTACTTTGGAAAGAAGAAGTACGTTTGCTTTCAGGGATCCATCCAAAAAATAGGGTTGTAAGCAGGGTCCAAAGCAAAGCTGATCAAAATGCCAACAAGCAATGCTTTTTCTGATGATGTATTATGAATTTAATTTCAAGAAACCAAGTTTCTAATCCAGCCCACAACTGAAAAAGTGATTAGAACCTTATGATCTTCTTGCATTGTCACTGCTATATGTGTCATATGCCACAGAATGCTGCTTTTCCTGTTTTCAGCTTTTATGATCCCTCAGTTCCACTGTATGCCCTGTGTGCTGTACTGAAACACTGCAGCAGTTCAATGAATACTTGCAACTCTCTGTTCTGATTACATTCCAGGTTTCAAAAATATAAATGTACAAACAATTAAAAAGAAGTGTTCAAGTGGCATGATTATACTATCTACCCCTATTTATTTCTGCAAGGTACACAAACACTAAAGCCTTACAAAATAAAAACCTGCCTAATTAGTAAAAATTCATCTCCACCCCTATTGTTTAATCTAAATATGCCATTTTTCATTTCCTCTTCTATAACCATTTTGCATATCATAATTGGACTAGAATGCCTGATGCAATGCCCTCCTGGGAAAATCCATGGAAATTTTACCAGCATGAAATATAGTCAGTCTTCTGTGGGTGCTATGTCTACTGAAACCCATCATTAGTGTTTCTAAAATGTTCCAATTATACAGAGTCACTTCCAATTATTAGCAGTTCTAGTTTCAACTTCTCAATAAGATGGGTTTTTTCTTTGTTTTTTTTTTCTGGCAGGGACGGGTTTTGGAGAATGAAGAGAATTAGTTGATTTGTTAAGCAGGTGGAGACATTGCTGTTTTTAATGAGACTGTAAGTAATATCTCATTAAACCATTTATACTCCTAACAGAGTGCTTTCTCTATTACTTAGGCTCTTCCTCATACCTCACCTCCTCTCCTTCCAGATTAATTAGTCTTTTTGGAACTTAATAAGACTCCAGTGGGAGAGCTGAAAGATGTTTTCCTGCCTTAATCACTGGGACAAGGAACATTCCTACTAGTTGGGGCTGTTGGCCACAGTTAGAAAGTAAGGTCCCCCTGTCACTGAGGCAGGGCTCTGCAAAGTAAGCTATGACATGGGAGATATGCATCCTCTTCTCAGTAGGTAACTTGAGGTAGAGTTGTGTGGTTTGAATGATGAGTGTACCTAAAACAGTGGTGACTAAGGCACAGAGCCATCTATCCACCATAAAGAACCACTGTGTTCTTGCATAGCTCGTGTAAGAAAATGTTTTTTTGGGGGAGTGTGTAAAAGCAATAACCTAATCACAGGTTTCTTTCAGGCTGGATGGGGCACTGAGCATCCTGCTTGATGTAGGGGAGTTAGACTAGATGACCTCTAAGGGTCTCTTCCAACTCAAACAGTTCTATGATTCTGGGGGTACCTCTGGGACACGATGGTGATATAACAGGATTTGTGAGATCATTCTAGCAATTGAACTGCACTCTCATGCCTCTGGAAACTGCTATAGTGCTCTTTGGACCTTGCCCCACTTACTTCACATAGCCCTGAAGTGAAATTCAGTGGAATTGATTACTGTAAAATATTTACCAACTGTGGCTTTAGGAAATGTCACTATTCCTGAACTACAGTAAGAGAAGTACACTATAAAAAGGGAGATTTTCAGTAAAATGGCAGTTTTACAAATTATACTCTTAAGAAGCTGCAGGCTTTTATATGCACTGTCATGTTTAATGCTTAGCTTGGCCCTTGCTTTTCAAGCAGTATTACACCAAATTTTTCCAGGCAGTCATTTCTGCACTTTTCTCATCTGTTTACCCATCTGGGTCCCACAGTGGAACATATATAGTATATCATAAAAAGAAAGGAAAAAAAAAAAAACAACACAAAAACAAACAAACAAAAACCCTGACTGATTTTCTAGTCTGCAACATTCAGGGCTGGGGAGGCGGTGGAGGAAGGAGTTATAAGACGACTGGGCAGCATCACACTGTGCTACAAAGGGATCTGCTGCAGCTGGAGGGGAGAATTAGCTTCCTTTGGAAGAGAACACAGAAAGGAGTTGGCATTTAATCAGCAGGGAAGAGAGAGAGAAATGAAGTAACAGTGAAAGGGACAGGTTGCTATTTCCACGAATAATTCTGGCAGCAGGCATTCTCATCCTGACTGTACTTACTCCATTAAATGGCTACTCCTGGAAATCAAAGGAACAAAGGTACTGTGAAAGATGTTGGTAGTGATCCAATTGTGACTGGCTCCCAAGTGACTGCCACTTGAGGTGATAGCTGGACCTGCAAATGCAGGGCTCTTCTTGTGCACATTCTTCTCGGGGCACAAACCAAGGGCACTTGTGGCACTGTTATGGTCAAAACTGTTCCATGGAAACACTGAAAGACCTCAGTGATAAGACTAACCCTGTGAATGCCCCAGAGGAGGCATCTGTAACTAATTCCCCAGTCCAGGAACTAGAAGGCGTAATGGAATCATAGAATTGTTTGAGTTGGAAGAGATCTTCAAAGCTCATAATGTCCAACTCCCTTACAACGAACAGGGACAACTTACAGCTACATCAGGTTGCTCAGAACCCCTTCCAGCCTGACCTGAATGTCTCCGGCAATGAAGCATCCACCACCTCTCTGGGCATTCTGTTCCAGTGCTTCACATCCTGCTTCCATATTTCTTGGGAGACCTACAGAGAGACAGCTTTGGCTCCTATTTGGTGATTGATTTTTCTTAAGAAATAGCCAGTGGGAGATAACTAGTGAGTCAGGCTGTCACCTACTCTTGAACTGGACCTGCCCCAGGCTCCTAAATTCCCTACAGGGAGCAGGTCCTCTAAACAGGACTCACTAGAAATACAGAACACTGCACATCATATTTTGCATATACACAGTCTCCAACACTTTTCTGTTTAAAAATGTAGATCTAGCAGTGAATTCAAGATCTACTCAGTGAATTTAATGCCACTTACGCTGGGCTGGCTCTTTTTAATCTGCTCTTTGATGAATAATTTAAGCCAGTGTGTCCGTTTTTATAACTGTTTAGTGAGCTGGTCCAGAGCACCAATCTGGCTGAAAAGCAACCTGCCTAAAGCAAATCAGTCAGTGCTGCTTCTCATTCTGGCTTTCCAAGTAAGCACATAAACATTTGTGCCAGAGCAGCGCAAAAGGTAATTTGGGGACAGAAATGAGTGGCTGTGTTGCTTCTTTGCTGTTTTATGATCATATAAAACATGTGCTGAACTATAGCCTTTGTTGCCTATTGTGCAGTGCCTTCAGCATAGATCCCAGACTGTTGGGATTTTTTTAACTGCAGCATGAAAACTACTGCCCTAAGCAATAAACAAAGCAATGCTATGCCCTTGTGCTGACTCTCTGCGAGTAAAATAGGTTGGTAAAAACTGTTCCTCTGGGGATGCTCCTGGTGCATAGGGCATTTTGTGAGTGATAGCTGGGGTGTACTTAACTGGCACAGTCTATATAGAAACTGATAAACACAGTGACCCATGCAGCCAGAGAATTCTCCCAAGACTGTGATCTAATGCTGTCTTTCCTCAAGGTGTTGTTCTGAATACTTCTGTGAAGGACCAGCTGGGGACACATGATGTTTGTAAAGTGGTCTTTTGTTACCTACTACACTCTAGAAAAAATGGAAAGCTCTGCGCTGAAAATGAGGAGATACTACATCGATTTGTGCAGCTGCACCAATAGGCCAGGGCAGCCCCACCACAGATCCAGCCCTTCAGAGTTAGTCATGCCCACCATCTCCAGAGATTCCTTTTTTATTCAATCTCTGAAAAACAAACAAACAAAAAATATGAAAAATACTTAGCAGGAAGTAAAACAATCTGTAGAAATAACCATATCGGGTACTCAGCCTTGCTACTTTTAATCCTGAAAAAACAAAATTCACTACCAGCTCCAAACCATTACCCTTCGAATGTTACTAAATGACCATATGCCCCCAGACACCTGTGTAAGTTAATTAAGACCTAATTCTGCCAGGCTTGCCCATGTTGACTGTTGCTTTGCTCCACCTCCAACCCTACCCCACAGAGCCGGGAACTGCTGGCAGAATTAGAAGTTCCTACTTTCCTAATGAGTCAAGTTGGTAGAATCAGATTTTTAATACAGAATGAGGTGAATCATGTTTCTTCATTTCTGATGCATTTCTCAGTTTGAGTGTGTAACCTAATGGAGTGTGATTTAGTAGTGGCCTCTTAGATAATGTAAAAAGCAGTCTTGACGTTCTAGGGATTTTCTGATGGCTCATTAAATGTACTCATGCAAGCCAAAGTATGCTTACAGCATAAGTAAAATGCTTATCTTCAGTGTTTGCCTTTGATAATGCTAGGGTAATGTATACGTGTTTAGAGAAACATGCAGAGAAATGTTGGCAAAGAAATTAAAATCTGTTATTTGCTTTTTATAAGCTAGCTGTTCAAGTTGTTGATGTGCAGCAGGAGTTACTACTGCTCACTACATGTTTCATATCCTGCTGAGGCTGCCTACATGGACTTTTGCAGATTGATATGCATTGCCCCTGCCTTTGCTCTGAAGTGACAGCTTTGTGGCTGTGGTTGGCATGCGATGCAGTGCAGTGCTCTGCTCCAACTGCACAGCAGGGTCCAAGGTACAGGGTGCAGGTCACTGCAGCTTGGGGCTGATTGGCTCTCCAGCATGGAATAACAGGGTGCTGCTTGCCAGGCTCTGTTAGAGCAGGGACCAAGCTCATCTAGCTGTATGGGCCAATAGCTTCACCCTCCAAGGATGCAAATTAAATGCCAGATTTATGTTATTATATTTTCCAGTATAGAAATACAATGATGAGGACTGAAATTAATGGGCAGTGTTTATATTAGACGCTCATACCATGTTATGTTGTTCCTCTACAGAATTCAAGAGAGGGAATTGCTTCTGAACCAAAGCCAAGCACTGATATATCTGAAAAATATTAGTGAAAAGGCACGATCTACCTGCATTTCAGAAAGAGAAATAACTTGATTCAGTTCACAGAGACAAATGCTTTTTACCTCATTCTCTGAGGAAGTAAGTCATTATGCTCAAGCTGCAGAAACCAAGACAGCTCCACACAATACAAATCCTACCTGCTCTGCTCAGTGACCAAATTTTCTATCCAGCCTTCCACTGGAATACTGTCAGCTGCTCAGAAACACTATTGCTGGCCTGCTCAGTAGACCAGATGGTGGTTCCAAGCTGTGTTTCATTGGTTGGAGTTGCTCTGTGCTTCAGGATGTACTCTAAAGTTGAGAGCTCTGTGCAGCTACAGAGCAGAGGATTTAATACATGATGCATCTGCTGCAGTGGTAGAAGCCAGATGGGTTGAGTCCTTTTAGCCAGAAGTATGGCACAATGTGGCTGCACATTCAGATTTGTCTGAATTTGTGACAGTGTCTGGGAATGTTTTTCCCATTAGGTATCTTCTGAACTTCCATATAGCATCAATACTTTGACTCAGGATGTGTTTTACATTTGCTGACTGACACCAGTCTTAAGAGTGATAGAAATGCTTTTGTATTTAGGCATAATAAAGGAATGCCAATTTAGTCTTCAGATTCATAAAACTCATTATTAAGACTTTTATCCATTGCATATATACAGTGATTGAACTCAGTATGTTCCCTAATTATTCTTTTGAATAACAGCACTTGAAATTTTCCCTTGGGGCTATGTAACAAGTGGGGCTTTACAATAAGAATGGTGTCAGTAACAGACCATTAGATGCAATAATGCACATAGAATCATAAATGGGATGGACAAACTCATTTAGGTAAAATAGTTGAGGTCTTTGCTTTTGTTCATCACTGCATGTAACTTAAATGTTTAAATGGTTAGATATGATACTGGAAAAAACAATTCTTGACCCCATCATCTCAGTATTTTCTCTTCTTTTTCCTCTGGCATTTTTATTTTCATCTCTTCTGTTTTCTTCTCTTTCTTTTCCTTTTCCTCTTAAGACTTATTCTATCTCTTAAAAGAGGATTATCAGCAACCTACATCTCTTAGCAGTTTCCATGCAAAAGGAAAAAACTCCAGTATTTACCGCCACTTCCCTCATGACATCTCTTTCAAACAAATACATAGTCTGGTTACACTTACACTTACACTTTCATCACCCACTTTTTGTGTAAATAATGAGAGAGGAGAGAAAGAAGGTCCATTTCAAATCAGTGCACTGAATTGCTCACTATTTCTGACATTAGCTTCTTCAGGACTGAAGGCACAAGCATGAAGCAAGATTCCTCCTTCAAGCAAAAATACATTTATTATGTTTCAGATACAAGTAGAGAGGATTAAAAACTTAAGTGACAGAAGTCAGCTTCCCATGCTGTGCATAGAAGGAAGAGGAGGCTTGATTGGTGTCTGTGACAGTAAACCCCAAATATAGTGTTTACTCACAGAATTTCCAGATTAGTAATTCAGGCAGAACTTTTCCTTGCATGATCTTTTAATTTTAAAACAAAATAATGTGCTTTTATCAGTTTTTCAGCTGTTTAAAAGTTGATACAATGACCCTATCTTGATTTTACACTCCATCTGAGGTTTGCTTGGTACAGATGATACACTTGGTACACTCTTGGTCTCTGTGAACTGTGTGTGAATTTCATGTCACATGCCATGTGAATGTTGTTTTCATTTGTTCCTCCTTTTTGTTAAGTGTATCTCACAGCGCCTAAACTTTAAGTATTCTTCACACATATATCCTATTCCTACTCAGGCACAAAGAATAGTTCCCATGTATTAGAAAATTTCTTCATGTGTGTTAGTGATGAGTTATTCCTGGATTCCACAGCACAAAGGATATAGTCATCTCTGAAAAGCCAACTGGAATTTTAGGTCATTGCAGAGAAAGAATCTGGGGCTGGGATCTCTATTTTGTCTTAATAATACATGTGCCGTCAAACGCTTCTCCTTATTATGTACATTGCTTGAAGGTATTTTTAAATACTAAATTTCTTCATGAGGAATTCAGTCACTGAGATAGAAACAAAAAGCATATAATCACATTTCAGTGGAGTGCACAATTTCCCAAACAGCAGCTGTTAACTCTCACTTATGGTGTATTCCTCAGACGGCATTTATGGGGCAATCAAGGCACCACCACACCTTCCTGCCCTGCCCAGCCCCTCTGGGCTCTCCCCGCAGCCTGCCAGTGGGTCCAGGAGCCCTGGATCAGCTTAGCTCAGGGCTGTCCAGGCAAACATCCACCAAACAGTCCCCCCTTCAAACCCATATGTCTCAAATTTAGAGATAAAGTTGTGGTGTGGTACCATGTCAAAAGTATTGCAGTCATCCAGGTAGATGGTATCAGTTGCCTTCCCTTTGTCCAATTATGCTGTCATTCCATCAACAAAGATTGGTCAGGCATTATCTATCCTTGATGAAACCATGCTGTCTGTCTTAGATCACTTGCTCATCCCTCACGTGCCTTACCATCTCTTCCAGGAGGATCTGTTCCACAATTTTTCCAGGCACGGAGGTGAGGCTGACCAGTCTGTAGATTCCAGCGTCTTAATGTGTCAAAAATTGATAAATCCTTCCATTCTCACATGGTTTATTTGACTGTGCTCAGTTAGACATCAAAAATTTTGAGGTATAGATCAACTGTATTCATATATTTAAATTGGACCCTCTTCCTGACTTCCTACTTTTATATACTGGACCAATTATAACTAAGCATACTTTTTGTAATATAAAACTAAATATCCTAAAGTTCCAGTAAAAATAATCCAATTCACTTTAATTAAATTTGCCATCAAGTGCTTGAATTTTCCTATTATCTTTAAACTATCTTCAAGTGTTTAAATTTCACACTATTACTGATCTTCCAGACCTAGGGACCAGAAGGTATTTTCTTATTCTTTTCATAATTGTTATGTCTATATAATATGTGAAAGAGGAATAAGAAGCTAAATATAGAGAATAAGTATGAAGAGCTGTAGAGTTGTAATTAAAACCATACAGAGATTTTTTCCCAGATAAAGAGGATAAAATTGTAATAGTTTCTGGATCCTTCTTTCCTACAGAAAGATCCTAATTCCCATGATGATCAGTGGCTAGACTGGGTGGCATGAGATTTCTGCATTATGACAAGACTGAAAAGCTCAGGTTAAATGTGAAGCTAAATCTGTCAGAGTAAAAGAGCAATCTTCTTGAGAATTTCTTCTTTCCAAACTGCATCATTAAGGAGAAGGAAAAGCTTAGTGGCTCTTCTCTGGAACATCTGAATATAAGTTCTTTTGCTATATTGCAAATATATACACAATAACGTACAGGCAGTAAAATCCATTCTGATTGCTATGCTGGGAAACATATGGTCTTGAGCAACTAAGAATATGAGCAGAGAGGGGCCAGGAACAATAACAACAACATCAAAACTCAAAATAAAAATTTCTCACCACAGACAAAACAAAACAAAACAAAACAACATACACACAAAAAACCCCACCCATCCTTTTACAGCATAAAGAAAATGGCAAGCAATAATTTGTCTCCTCTGCAACTCATGCAGGCTTTTGAGGTGGGTGAATAAGCACTGGCTATATCCTATTTCCTTGCTGTCTTCTTTAAGTCGTGACTTCATCAGGGAGAGAGAGAGAACACATTGTAATAACAGGGTAGGTGAAGAATCATAGCAAAAGAAATCTGAAAGCATTAAATTTATGTGAAAGGCAGTTCTTCAGCTGAGAAACTTACAGCATTTTGACATCTTTATTGAAGTCTTTCACAGTCAAGCCAAAGCCCAGACATTCATTCTGGTTAGATTTTACATCAGTAATTAGGATAGGCATTGTGGAGTTGTCACATCTTAACAGAAGTCTTCAAAGGAAGGAAGATTTTCTGATAAGGAATGTTTTATCTTCTACAAATTTGAAAACACAGTCTAGAAATACATGTACTACAGGCAAATGACTGATTCCTAGACCAGTCTAGAAAGAAAGGAAATTTCAGATAAGAAAGGTAAAGGGAGATACTGATATACTTTAGTTTCCAGGGGTCATGGAGCTGAAAATTTTATGTCTGGTATCACCATCTGATTTACTGCACAACGCAACAAGGTGCTGGTAGACACTTTCTGAAAACATCCAAGCTAGCTCTGTAATTAGATGCAACATAGACATATCAGCATAACGTTGTACTTGGGATGCTTAACCTTATCTTGTAAATTAATAAGAATTTTACTAGCTTGTGCACATCATTGCATCAGCTGCTAGCTTTTGCACAGCACTACATTGTGCCAGGTACATTGCTGCTGGTCTAGCCTAGCACAAAGCACATCTGTTACAAAAAGTCTAGGAGACTTGGCATGCAGTGAGAATTGAAAGACCAAGATACAGTCTCACAGTGACAGGGGCTAAGAAATCTGACATCATGAAATCTCAAATCTGGTCGTGGATGATGGTGACAGGAGATTACAAAATGCTACAGAATAAATGATGGTGTGGAAGCAAGGCTAAATTTCCAAAGGAAATGTGCAGTGTGAAAATAATCATTTCAGGCTTGACAGCAATAGATCTCTATTTCTGACAAAACCTATTGCACGCAGTGAGAGAAAGCAGCAAAGACAAGACAGAACATCTCCAACACCACACCGCAATCAGAAACCATGATGAATTGTGACCTTAACAAACCACAGGAAGTTATGTACCAGAAACACTTTCTTTCTCACAGAAATGAACATTTCCACAGTGGATTAATAATGAGATAATACTGTGAGCATCTACAATTAGATGGTTGTTAAAATAATTTATTACTTTTTAAATACATCAACCTTTCAGATAAATTATTTCTTTCTACTCCGGTGTGAAATCCCTGTTCCATTCCTAAAAATTCCTCCATGATAATATAAGATTCATGTGTAACATATGTTACTAAGTTCAATACCAAATATTCCTTACCTGCAGGGCTCTCAACTGCAAAAGCCTGGTCAGTTATACCTGTTTTATAAGCAGGTTCATCTTTCTGAAACAGTGGGAGGAAAGTTATTAAAATTATATGAAATATAGTGTGTGCACATTACACACAGCAAAATACATAATGAAGACTCTTTGATACTAGCATTAGGTAAGCTTTTTAATAAAGTGGAACTCCAGCAGCGTTTAAACAGATCACATCTCTCATTTGCTAGGGATAAAATGAAAATGTCAGCTTTCTTTTCTAACCATTCTCTGAAAAAACACCTAGTCTTTGTAACATCTTGCACCGTGTTTATGCTGCATATAAGTCATTCCATCATCAGCATTACTAGAGTCACAGAGTTCTTAAATGTTTGTTCAAAAAGTAGTAAAATGTAGAGATGGATTCAAGTGATGCCTTATGTGGAAGATGTGAAGGTGTCTTCATGTGGAAATATCTTTTTTTTTTTTTCCTTTCAATTAACCCATGCTGAATTACCAAATTATCAAGTTGTCCCCCAGCTTGTCTTTATTTTGTTTTATTTCTGCTTTGTTTTGTTTTATCTACTCCATTAAAAGACAGTACACACACTTTTTACATCAAAGACAATCCATTACACATTTTACCAGTGTTTACCATTAGGATTCTGCCTTAGTTCTTCTTTGTTTCGTCAAATAACCTGATGTATGTTACAGGAGCTATCTTTAGATAGATGTCTCAAAGATTTAATCACAAGTCGTAATTTTGTAACCATTACAAATGTAATACAAATTTAAAAAATCATAAATACAAACAATGAAATTAAGATAAAAAGTTTCTCGAGAGAAGAGTGGTGTTGTGAGAGACCCCGGGATGTTGGGAGTTAAAGCTGAGGCAATCTCGTATACCAAAAGTCAATTTGGAACATTTTTGAGGAGTTTTATATTTATTCTTTTAATTTTCCTTTCCCTTAGAAGTGGTGGTAATTGCTTTCTTGGTAACTAACACACTCTTTTCCTTAGGCAGGGAGATGAGAAAATAATTAAAAATGTTTTCCACTCATGTTTTAAAACCTTTAAAAGAATTCTTTAAAATGGGTTTTGCTGATCTTGAAGTTCCTGCTTTGTATTATACAAATTTGATTAGCGTAAAATACTCAACTATGCTTTAATATGGTTATTATGTTGAACATGGACTTCAATAGAATGTATAGCCACATGAGAAGATGGGAACTGCTTGTGCAATATCTAAGCTGGTAAAGCTGCTGGGAGCCAAGGATGGCTTTCCTTGCTGAAGAAGTTAGACTAGAAAGTTCTTGCCAGTGTTGTTATTCAAATATCAGTTTTGGAGATTTAATTTATTTAGAATTATTCCTGAAATGGAGCAGAAGGGTAGAATTAGGCTAAAAGAAACTGCAATTAACACAAGGTTGGGAGAAACATCGGTGGCTCTGCAGCATGGAAATATAATGCACACCATTATGTACTTCCCTGAAGAGATGAATTACAGATTATTTAATTTTTAACTGAGATGAGCTGTGGAATAAAACAATGGACTGATTTTGTATGATCCAGTCTCAGCAGTATAGAAGCTAGAAAGAGGCATTTTTCCTAATGTAAAAAGTCTGAAACATCTGGCCAGGTGTTTATAGAGTGTTGCAGGCGACTGTGGAAAAGACAGATATCTGTATCTATTTGATGAGGTAGTATTCCTGCTAAGTCTTGGCTTCATACTTAGTTTAGACACTTTCTTTCTAGTAGTGATTGCTATTGGGTTGTTAAGTAAGGCACTCTCCTGGCTTGCAAGAGTGTGTAATATGTGGTGTAAAGATCTGAGGTCTCAGAGATCAAAGCAGTGTAGCCACATGAGACAGAGCAACGTTGCTCAGATCCTAGTGCAAACAACTTGGGTGTCTCCACTGGCCTTCCTACCCATCTAGCTGTGATTTTTGCATGTACGGGCACTCTGGCTGTTTCTGCACCTAAGGCAGTGTACTTACCCATTAAGATTTGCGAACAACAGTATCCCTATGCAAGTTAGCACAGAATACTTCTACATTTACTATTCTGTGAAGTCTTTGTTTTAAGAACTGGGATGTGTTCAGGTTATCATTGTTTCTGCTAGAGGGGATAGCCTCAGGAGTAACAGACTAAAGACTGTTATGATTGTTATGATACTATGATATACTGCTAGAGATGGAAGCTAAAAGTTTAAAGGAAGATGTTCACTGGATCCCAGCAAGTCTCAGGGAAGACTCAATGACTCAATAGGTGGTAAAAGCAATGCGTAATGAAACCATAATTTTCAGTCCTTTAACAAAATATGCAGCTACAGCTGAGAAGCTCTCTCTCTGTCTTTGATGAAAATCTTTTGAGTTCCTTCCAATGGAGATGTCCGTGTTCCACAGAGGTTGTTGGCACTGTCACTCTTTCTGGTGAGTGTTTTCTCCTCAAGACAATGCTGAAAAATCAGTCATCGGGATATTTACTCCCGATGAGAAGTTGAGATGGACAGATGACAAAGCACCTTTTCAAAAGGCAGATTACACTTCTAGTATGACTGATCCACCTGGGATGAAATCTCTGCTAAAATATCCCCAAACTGGTTGGGAAATAGTTCTTTATATTCTGTTTTCTTTGTATATAGGATTCAACCACTTTTAAAAATCTATAAGTAATTTTAATCAATGAAAGGATGGAGGATGAAGCAATGTAATCTTCATTCTGTCTGCGATGTTTAGCTTTTTTTGTACACCAGAAAAAAATCAAAATTAATAATCGTTTAAAATTAGGTATAAAAAAAGTTACAAATCTCTGTTGTAAGAAGGGATAGTGAAAGAAATGATATTTTCATCTCACTGAATATAAGCTATTTGCCTGCATTTCAAATCTCAGAAGAATTCTGAGTTTTACCTTAGTTGAATATATTTTTAAGAATGTATTTCTCATGGGTCATCAATTTCCAACTCTCTTCCTTCTCGTCTCAATCACTAAGAAAGAACACTATCTAGAATAACACTTAATTGGTGTAGTGGCCTTTTAGGTATACTGCTTTGGACACGAAAAAAAATAAATCTATTTTCTTTCTTTTCATTTGCACAGTAAGGGTTACAGTACAGGCCTTAAAAATCTACTTGACTTGAGTTATAATGCTGCTTCCAAGAAAGGAGCCCTATCTTCCTCAAACCTATAGCACCACAGGAGCTGTACCCCATATCTAACCTCACATGAAATCTAGCAAAGATGTAGATGTCTTTGTCAACATACCCAATGAACTTTCAAATATGACATTTCCAGGAGACAAATAAGAATCAGCAGAGTTAGACTGCTTACGTCTGGAAGTCCTCTGGAGGAAGTCTGGAGGGCTTTTCTCATTTCACTGTGCAACGATGAGTCAGTGTATTCCACTGAAGGCAATTCATTCACATCCGCTGAATATGTTTTTAAGATACAGGCAAAAGCAGGTGGAGGGAGAAAGATAGCTATTTGAAACAATGCAGTGAGAATCCTGGCACTCTGTGAGGATATTAATTTCCCTTAGAGACATTTGTTTAGCAAAATCAAATTAATTAACAAATGAGGAAATCAATTTAATACAGTTTGCTTCATCATGAGCTATGAAAATAAAAAAATTCCTTTCACTGGTGCTTGGTACATCTGTCTATGAAATCACTCTAGATTATAAAATTTACTTTCATGGGAAAGGATCAAACCCTAAATGTTCCTATAAAACATGATTATTTCATAACTGTTATGGTCAGAGATATTTCTCATGTCCAAAAATCTCCAGTGGGCTGCCTGATCAATTAATTCGATCAGGTAATTTGCACTGTTGATGAAGTCTTCCTCCTCCAGCTGCAGGAGACATCTCTATCACACTTACCTTGGGAGGAGTATAGGAATGCTGCTAGGCTGTGTCAGGAAGGCCAAGGCCCAGTTGGGACTGGATTTGACAAGGGGCATAAAGAAGGATAGGAAAAGCTTCTGAAGGTACATCAACCAGAAAAGGAAATTTCTGGAGGGTTCACCCCTCCTATTGAGCAACATGGGCAGACTAGTAACAATGGATAAGGAGAAGGCTGAGGTATTTAACAACATATTTACCTCAGTCTTCACTAGCAACTAATTCCTCAGCAAGTTAGCGGATGACACCAAACTGTGTGGACTACAGTCAACATGCCTGAGCGATGGGATGCTATCCAGAAAGATCTAGACTGGCTTGAAAAGTGGGCTCAGGTGAGCCTCATGAGGTTCAACAAATCCATGCAATGTCTTGCACCTAGGCCATGGCAATCATCATCATCAATACAAGCTGGGGGATGTAAGGACAGAGCACAGCCATGCAGAAAAGGCTGTGGTGGATGACAAGCTGGACATACTGGTGGATGACAAGCTGGACATGAGCCCAGCAGTGTGCCCTTGCAGCTCAGAAAGCCAACAGTATCCTGGGCTGCATCAAAAGATATGTGGCCAGCAGGTTGAGGGAGGTGATCCTAAGATAGTCCCTTCTAAATCAAAAAACTGAATAAATATATGATTCCTTAACTGCCCTTAGAAGATGCAAAGAATAGAGTCAGGGAAAGTAATATGTGATATGTCAAAATTGTAAGAATTAAAATTTAAACCGTTTTAATCAATTATAAATTCTAAAAATATAAATGTTAATACTACACTTTAACTTTTTACAGCTATTTTTACATATATCTGTGAGTACTGTCAGATTGTTAAAATATGTCTTGGAAATAAAAATAAGTGAACAAAAGGTAGAGATTACAATCAAAGGACAGGGTGCATTCCCTTATCCTGTAGTTCAGTAATTAGGTAAATATGTATCAGTAACATCCAGATTGTTCATGTTTTCACCAGTGAAGTATTCAGAATATGTTGGTAGATCTATATGTCTGTATCTGTACCTATGAGAATAGATAACTCGTTCATCACGGAACTACAGCTGTTAGGCTGCGTTACCAACACAGCAGCATTTTGTCATTTCTCATGCTAAAGGAAGCTTCAAAAAGGAAAGGCAGAACAATGTGAAACATCAAAGGAAATTTGATGTATGCAAATATAATAATTTAGATTGGAAACTGGCCATAATACACAAACCTGCATACATAAACACAAACACAACTCTTGTCCAGGGAACAGTAACTGAACTGTTATAAAGTGATAGATACGTATGAGCTTTGGGAGCTACAACTAACCATCCAGGCTTTATTCTCACTGTTTGTAATTTTGTCTGAAGCTCTGATTTGATTTCTAACCTGATTATCTATTCATGCGCTTCCATTAACTGATGTGCAATTTGCCATCATATTCATAGACCTTTTCCCACACTGATTTACTATTCAACAAAGCAGTGATTGAACAAAGCTACATGAAACTAAATTTGAATAATATTTGACAAATGTCACCTCAGTGAATTCTGGAAATAAATAGCTGAAACTTTACAGGGAATAACTTGTACAGCATGAGGGCTTACACCTCCAGATTTGTTCCTGTATACCGTGGCTGAGAAACTATCCTTCCATGTCTCAAAACAGGTAAAATACATTTTAAAAATGTGAAACACTGCATTAAGATTACCTGCCACAGAATTCATAAGTGCAGAGCTTCCTTTGTAAGTTAGATAATGCAAAGAAACAGACAGACAAATGTAGGACCTAGGCAGGCTCATAGCAATCCCAGAAAAAAAGGAGGGGTGTGAGACTGAGACACTAACGGATAAAAATTATAAAAGAAAATAGTTCCTTGTCCATGAACCGAGCTGGCATCAGTTACAAGGCCAAACTAAAACGAATTCCTGTCACAGATGCCTAAATAGGTTTAGTATTCACCTCTGCAAGTATGGTGTTTAAGATAAGCACTACGCATATCTGCAAATGACATACATAAGATTAACACAGTCCAGAAAGCATCTATTTCAAATCATCTGTCATGTGAAGGGCCTACTGTCATTCACACATAACAGAAATAAGCAGAATCACAATGTGAACAGAATGGGCTTTTCTTTCAAGTCAGAGATGGTGTTATCTCATGTCCCTTATTTATTACAAAATAACACTTCGAGCACTTACTCAGAAAGTAAAAACTAGAACTGTCACCATCCTTAACATGAGCGGCTCCGCATCCCTTTCTTTCACTTCCTACTAGATACCTCTGTCAATAAGATTATAGGCTGGTCAGAAAAAAGAGACATTTTTCAAAACAATTGAGAAAAATACAATTGTGTGAAGAATTTAACTAAAATGGCAACTGGAAGATGACATTAAGTGTGGGATTCAGATCCCCCACTTAATAACTACATCTCCGTGTGTATGAAGTAGCTCTGTTAATGGAGCCCAGGGACCGTTACAACTGATGTATGTACCTACTTTGACACTAACAAATAACCCTCCCAGATGAATGTATCTCCCACAGAGTAATGAGATTCAAGAATCTAGGATTTCACCACCTGCAATTAATGCATGACCAGGCAAAATATCATAGAATAAATAACACTAATTCTTGAGGATAGCAGTGGAGATCCATGAATGCCCTCATAAATGATTAATAACATCTTGAGTAGAATGGAGAAATGAGATGAAATTATAGGAAAATGAGAAAACATACACAAGAACGGTTCCAAGAGCACATGACCTCTCAGAGAGGACAGTTTGTATAGAAAAGGAGTTTTCCTGCACAGTTCTCAGACTGTAGAGAAAATTTGATTGGGTGTTACTACTCTACTGAGAAAAGGTTCTTTGGCAGGGATCTGCAATATAAATAGTGATTACTTGCCATCTGGAAAGGCTATTTATGTGAAAAATTCTGTGAAAAAAGGTGAAGGAGTTGTGAAGTCTTGACGGTCAGGATGATATTACCAGTAGTGAACAGCTCTTGCATTGTTGTTTAGTTTAACAGAAAGACATTTCCTCTCACACTGCAGTGAACCAACAAATCCAAAAACATTTTCAGTTTAGAGCAAAAATATATATTAAAAAAAAAAAAGAGAGAGAGGTGGTTCAGTATGATCAAAGAGATGGAAGTTTCAGAGAATAATGGGTTTTCTGATATCTTAGAGATTCACTTCCATTCACACTCACCTTTCTGTTTAATACCAAATAAAAAGCAGGACAAATAATTGTTAGCTGCTAGTGGTTACACAGTGATCAGCTATATTTAACAAAGATGAGTTTTAATTACTTGTAGATGACATTTCTAAGAAAAATAGAAAAAATCATCATTGAGATGTACAAAAGAACAGAGGAAAGGAAGATAACACAGGCTATACATTCTGATGAAGAGAGCAGGTATTCTATCTGCAACTGGTTATGAACTTTTTCTGCACTTTTACGTTGAAAAGTGTGAGGCTCTTAAATAAGATTTCTGTGTGAGCACATATTACTTTGTCATGGAGTTATCAAGATCAGTCTATCTCTGTGACAGGGGGGCAGTAGGCACGTGGGGCCCCAGCCCCCCAAAATGGGAATGGAAATGGTAAAAGATGTAGGGACATGGGAGCTGGGCTCAAGGAAACAAACAGTGAAATGGCAACGATCTAAGGAGGAAAATTTATTTTACTATGATACCAGAATGCAAGATAACACAATATAACACAATCTAATTGAAACTGAGGCTAATAAATCAAGTAAAATAAATGAATGAGAGAGGTTTCCAAAGACTGAGATTCCTACTTTGAAATTAAAGGCGCATGACTTGGAAGCATACCCACACCCGCTGCTGGGTAGTGAGAGAGAAAGCGAGTGTCACTTTGTGATGTATTTCCCTCTCTGACCATGAGGTCCTGGGACACACGGTTCTTCTTTGTGCTTCACATGATGTTATGATGTGAAATACCAATAGCAAAAATTACAAAACCATGACATACCTTTAATGTAATATGCATTTGACAAAGTTGTGTAGCTCCAAGAGGAGAGAACAAATATGTAATGGCCCTAAGTATGTATTTCTAGTCTGTCTTATGTAGATGTGCAAGTGCCTCTATACTGAGCTGTTTATTGAATCAACACAGCAGGAATCAAGAGCATAACCTACAATTAGAGGCAGAGAGTTAGAGTTCAGTGCATGAATTTGGACCACAGAGAAGGTAATATTGCCTAATGGCAGGATAATGTGAGATCTCTAAAGAACTGTCCAAGACATTATGGGGTTCCTTGAGTCTAAGACGGAAGAGGACCATCTTGTCTCACTTGCTACCAAGTAAAGCTTATAAAACCATACCTAAATACTTGTTAATTGATCCTCAAAAGTACTTCATGGAGAAGACACTGAGGCTTGCTTTGAAGGTGTCATGAGAGGTAACTGGCTATTGCCCTAAGTGTTTGTTCCAGTTGTTTCAGGATTAACTTCCTAGAGCACATTTAAAAATAAGCCTGCCACTTTTCAAGATAACAGCTGTTTCTTTAAATGCCTTTTATTTTCACATGGAAAGATCTTGCTTCCTGACATTGTTTGCTTATAAAATATTGATTTAATATCACCAATCACAATTTCAGTCTTCTTTTTAATATCTGATACATAAGTATTCCTTCAGGGCAGCATTTATATTTTAATTATGGCTTACTACAGATTTGTGAATCCTTTTTAAAATTATGGAGGTACACCCATATGCAGTATTCTGGTGGCAGCCTCACAAGTAAAGAGGTAGAATACCAGAAATATTCTTTTTTATTTTTTTTCTCTTCAGACACCCAACTAGCCAAATTTTTGCAAAAGCAACGTGCCATTCTGTGCCTCCACTGAATTCCAGTGTGAACCTGGTCCCCTGGTCATCTAGAAGATTGAATTTTTATGAAAGATATTCTAATTCTTAACCCAGGAGCATATTAGTCTCTAGTAAAAGGAATCATAATGTGCAGGAGAATTAAACATTGCCTGGTTTAAGAAAATCTTACAGTTAAGTCATGGTCAAGGTCAAGCCATGGACAAGGACAACAAAGAGTGTAGAACCAAGGGTATAGGTTCATAATGTTTCGTAAAATGAGGGCAGGTTTTTTTGCCTCCTTTCATCTGGATTTTATTTTCAAAGTGTGAACTTTTCTTAAAAGAAACAGAAAAGATGACAGGCACAACAGCCTTTCAGAATGACTTTTTGGATAACAGCTGTTGCCATAGATGCCACAAAGAAAAGAAAGCCTTTTTATGAGGTCTGTCGAGAAAGGAAGCAACTGAATGGGTTACATCTCACCTAAATACATCTGCATCTGAGCTAGGCTGCATTTAAGTCAGTAGTAGAAAGTGGTGTGTTACGGATGCAATTCATCTAGTCTGCTTCAAATATCTCTTTTTTGATGAAATTAATACCCTTGAAAATCTCCCTCTGCTTAGTATAAATGGAACTAAGGTTATGTAACTCAAGTATAAACATCAAATTTTAGACATATGAATCCTGCTGCACATAATTTACCCTGAGCAACTTTCCAACTTTCTTTACCTATTTTCAGCACCTTGAGGGCATGCAATTATATTCCGGGATGAAAGGAAAAGGAAAGTGAAATATCATAGTAAGAGGCGTTGAGCCCTAGAACACAGAACTATTTATTTATTTATTTATTTTCTTATTTTGACTTGGGAAATAAAATATGATTCTTGTACATGGTAGACTTCTAAGGAGTGTCAAGCGCACATATATTTCTTCCTACATTATCACTGTGGGTGAAAAGGAAAGGAAAAATGATTATAATATCTTTCACCGAAGGTTGTTTGATAATAAATTTTATATGTCCTGTGTACCCCCATGACTCAGACTTCAATTAATCTTAAGATCCTAGAAACAATTCTTTAATATGTATTTTATTATCAACAGAAAGGGAAAAGATGGTTGGCAATTTATTTAATCCACAACACAAAATATATTTTCAGCCCTCTGCTTACATATGTCTCGCATTTCTGTTGGGATCTAACTTTAGCCCATGACACATGGATGAAAATCAAACCTTCCAGGAGAAAACTCTCTTTTTACAGATATTAAAATTCTCTTGAACTCTGAACTTAACCATTTGCCTTGAAAGTTTACCTGTTACAAATATTCTCATATTTGGTAAGAGTTCAACCACCATCCTCGTGCTACAACATTCTATAAAGCAGTTAAAAATATGATGTAAAAAGATACTGGATTATTATTATTATTAATAATAATAATGTTATTGTTGTTGTTATTATTATTATTATTTGGGGGTGAGGGTCAAAATCACTAGTGATTCACTTTCAGAGTGTTCAAATAAAATGCAGACACTGGCATTTTTGTTGTTGTTATGAGATACCTTCATTTCAGGCTACTATTCACTTTTTGTAAATGATTTCTTGATTCCTATGGGCAAGATGGCAGTCAGAACACTCAGATCTGTGTATACTGGAACTAAATATGGACTGCTACAAAATCTGTGTACATTTTAGGCTAATAATAATAATAATAATAATAATAAAAAAAAATCAGTTTCTTTTTCTTTTTTTTTTTTTTTTTTTTTTTCCAGACATTTACAGTTATCATAGTTGGACTTCAACCTTTCCTCCAAGTTTGGCTGGTCTCTTTTTCTCTCTCTCGACTTCTTACTCTGCAGTCTGTTCATCTCATGTAAAATGCCATTTCCATTTTCCTTGGTTACAGAGTAGAAAACTGTTCCTCATTGAATGTCCAGAATTTGGATAACATCTTCTAGAATAAGTTTTGGTTAAATGTAACCCACACAACCTCATTTTCAGGTGATGTGACTCTCAAGAAAAACCTTTGTCTCTCTTACCATTCTATATTTCAAAGCTAAAATCAAAGATCATTTTATAAATACATTCTCCTTCAAGCACCTAAAATTCCCAGACAACCAAAGGAAAATCCTCTTGCAAGAGAGTGCATGGAACAGTATGGTCTATTCTTCAGCTAGAAGAAAAAGCATCTATCCTTAAGTCACACCTAACACATGCTTGCAATAAAGCAAACTCAATATTGCTAAGCAAATTCAGTGCTTAAGGGGTTTCATGCAGGCAGGTGTTGCATCTCAGTGATTGTTTTCTACTTACTACCGTATTAGAAAGGAACCCCTCTGTGTAATTATCTATTCTGATACATCTTGCAGTAAAAAAACAACCCTCTATTTCTCCTGCATTGTTCAAGCATGCCTTTTCAGAACAGTTTCAGATTTCATACATTTCAGTCACTTGGGTTAAGCAATCTAAAGAATATTTGCTATGAAATTTCAGTGTGTAACATACCTGATAGCATGCTGTCTTAGGAGTTGTCTTGGTAGCTTGATTGCGCACCCCCAGGCTGCTTGGTAGCAGAAAGAAGCTTCTCTATTTGAATCAAATTGAAAAATAGGATTTCTTTATTCTTGTCTATATTCATGATTCAGAGCACTGCATTACATATATATGTCTCTTAAGATATTGAATTATCTAAAGAAAATTATCCTTTATTTTCTGTCTGTAGTGACAGTTTGTCTAAAACTTGTTTGGTTACATTTGTTTCCCTGTATAGTAAAAGAAGTGTTTTCTCAGACAGGAACTGAGCAGCAACCTCCAAAATAAATCTCTATTGCCAAATTTTATTGCCTTGTGCAAGAGGAGGAAAAGACTGGCAGAAATGTCTTTCTGGATGTGCACCTGTTTCTGTCTTTGTGACTGAATCTGAAACTATTTTCAGAGTTCTGAAAAGAGAAAGAATTTTAAAGCTGTGTCTTCTTGTGCAAAATAAGCCCTTTATTTGCATTTCCTCTGTCCTCATTTCCTAAGACTATAGCAGCTCACCAGACTCCCCTTTCAAGACTGTGGCAATGCACTATCCGTTGGAGAGAACCTCTCAGAGCAGAAACTGCAGATCTGCTTCCGTCAGCCTACTACTGAAATGTATCTGAGACAAACTGTTTTACAGCATATGGCTCTGTTTGGGCACTTTGAAAGTCTCTAGTTCCATTAGTTCTTTGGAGAACCAACTCTGTGCAGTGCGAAAGATAGAACCAGTATACAGCATCAAACCATGTGCTGCTAAACCACTGCTTTAGCCCTCATGTTTGAAGATGTAAAGAACACATTTATCCTAGAATAGTGCTGCTCTTGTGCAGACTCTTACAGTTTTAGGGCAAGTACTCATAACTCCTGTATTTTCATTACTCATTGTGGTTGCAGGCTCCCAAGGGACTGGCCTGTGTATTTCGCTTTGTTTGCACTTTGTGGAAGTTAGAAGAAATTAAATTATTTAAATTAGTTTGGACACATTTGAGAAACGAGGCAAACTTAAAAAAATTCAAAATTACATGTTTAATCTTGCAACGCAAACCGGGGAGTCTTAGTTAACAGACTGGAAACTCAATAGAAAGAATGAGCAGTAAAATTTAATTAGTTGAAAATTAAACTATACCTATGAAGAACATTCCTAAATAATAGTTTTATTGCCTCAGTCATATAAAAGACATCTTCTAGGGTGGGAAACTGTACCGTCTCCTACCTTCACCCTAGGGATCTTTCACGGAGACACTTTCTGAGCATATTTCTTCTCCCTTTTACTTAAGATGCAGTCCATTTCTACACTTCTCTTTAAAACGTCCTTGCTGATAATTTTAGACAATGGAAAGTTTGTGGGATGAGATCAAACAGTTTTGGTAGAATATATTTTATGGATAACAAACATAGAGAAACATCATTTATGACCTTGATATTGTTTTAAAATAAATATGATTTGCAAACCTTAAAAACAACTGTCCCTGTAGATGATGAACCCTCTTCCTAGTTAGAACACATTAAAGTCTGCTCAAGCTCTTTACAGATCAGGAGTATTTTATGTAGTTTATTTAGATATTAGAAGTCATTCGTGTTATCAGACGTTCACACTATCTCACCTCCAGCTTCTTATGGAGAACAGTCAAGCCCTGCTAAGAGTACAGACAACAGATCGAAGAGGCTTCACCTTCTTCTCCTCTCATCCATTGTAAGATCTCACATCAAGTGATGCAGTGCTAAAAACTGAGCACCTACAAAAATACTGCAGAACAGGCATGATATGAGTACTCAATTCCAGGCTGATGAAAATACTCACCTATGAACTAGAGAAAACTGTGATGTCTTTGCAACAAGTGAGGGGGAGAGGGAAAAAAAAAAAAAAAAGGGAGGGAAAAATGGAAGAAAAGTAAAAAACACAATGACTTGTCTTTATTATTGTACAGTCACCCTTTCTAGAATTTCTGTATGGTGTTCGGGAGACCTAGAGTAGAAAGTAGCTGAATAATGGAAATGAGTGAAGACATACTATGTGACCAGGCAGTCTGTAGTCAGATATTCTTGGTTTAAGAGTTAATAAAGAAAGTGCTGCAAGTGAAACAGAGGCTATCTGTTAATTGTTCTTAAATGCATACTAGGAAGAGTTTTGCGCTGAAAACCATTATTTTATCTTTCAAGATCTTTTTTCAATATATTTTAAATACTTTACTCTGACTTCTAATACTATGATTGCATTATTATAGAAAAATGTCAACATGTCAAAATAAGAGAGGCAGAATTCTCACTTCTAAGGATGGAGAAAACTCAGAGCTAAATCTATTAACTGTAAGTCACCCAAGTTGTTTTTCTGCTACACTAATTCTCTGTTAAGAACTGAATCAAATTCAAACAGTTGAGTTTGGCATTTGAAATCTCAGCACGGGACCTTACCTTGCACTCACTCGAAGTTACAGCTAACTCAGTATGTTCAGTCAAGGTACCCACAATGGCTGCAACGATTACCAGGGGATAATTTTATGTTTCCCTTTTTTTGTTTTTCATTCTATTCTCTTGCACTGGAAATAAGATCTGCCTGCAGACAAAGTGTAAATCTCTTCTGTCATGGATCTTCAATAACAATTTCAAAATACCTTCTTGAACAACATAACGCGAAACAGATGATAGGAATAAAGACAGCTTTGTGTTAACTTCGATTTTGGAAGACCATTTGATGTGCTGGCATAATTTTACTAATGTCCATTAAATTCTACCATTAGAAATGTTGGTCAATGAAGCAGTAGAACATGTTTTTATAGAATTCTGAATCCTACTACAACGGACATTGAGGTTTACAGGGAATCATTTTGGTTTCCAACAGCAACAAGAATTCATTTTAAACACAAGCAAAATGTAGTGGAGACTGTCAACTGCAGAATAGAAAGCCAGAAGAATAAAAGAAAACTGAATCTGAATTACATCTAATTAATTAATTATGCATTATGAAAAAAATAAGATTGCTGCTGTAGTACACCTCAGGATCTGGAGAGGGCAAAATATATGGTGATATAATAAATGTATTAATCTTATGCCACACCCTTGGGCTCTCTGATTATAAACAATAAATACTCAGTAAGATAAAGAAACTGTGAGCATGTATCCTCTAATCTATTTACAGAATACAATGAATACAATTTGAAAACATCAGTTAAACTTGCATTATAATTATCTTGCATCTACCTGGTGTTAACCATGGGTCTTATCAGGTTAACTCCCATGGGAAGTATATAAGATGATAAGGAAAATGAGTGGGAAATTTAATCATGCCATGCTCATTGAAACATTCACTTGATAAACATTCACTTGATAGTCCCAAATCCATTTACCTGTGTACCTACCTAATCACTTCTCAGTACTTAGTTGGTGTTTAGTAAAAAGCAAAAATATCTTCTTTTACTATATGAGACTGATTTGATCATGAGAAAAGGAAAAAAATTCCAAACTATGATTTTGAGTAATTGGTTGTCCTAGACCAGGACTTTATACATGTCTACACTGCAAGCAGCAGAACCAAACTTGCCCTACTACCAATAACAGTTACAAGGACAGAAGTTGCCTTTTTAATCCACACATCTTGAAATTCAATATTTCCATTGGATTTAGAGTCTCCCGTGTAGTCTGTTTCCAGAGAGAGAGTGTGTGACAGGGATCCCTAGTGCGCTGGTTTTCTATCAGTGCTCCTGGCAAGAACACACAGGAGTTCATGCTCAGTTTTCCTCATTTGCCTCATTTGCAAATTAACGTTGAAAACGAAGACTATGTTTCACAGAATGTATTCCTATTCTTCATCAGATAAATTGCCCTCATTTCTGTTTATATATAATCTTTAATAATGTAGATGTTTCTCAGCAGGCATTTTTCACACTAAGATATTAATCCAGACAATCAGAACAATGGATGAATTAAGCTTGCTTAGTATCGCAACACAAAGGGAGTTCAGTGAACGTTCCTACAGGTCCTGCAAACTAATGATGTCCCTGTCAGAAGATTAACATTACTGCAAGAGAAATGGGAACACAAAGAAAGCGGTAAGAAAAATTTTTATCTATTATTAGAACTAGTAGTGGCTAGATCTTGTAGTAATATAAGAAATAATTATTATATTTGTTAAAATTTTCATAAGGAAGTCGGAAGCACTCATGCAGAATGTTAGAGTTCATAATATTCAAAATGAACTGAAAGTAAAAGTAATGCAGTTGTAAGCATGACACTGATAGAAACTTTTAAATCATTCCACAGGTAAACAGTACAGTAAGCGAGATGCAAAAAGATATTAAAAGTTTTAAACTGAATGGATCATTTAAAAACAGCTTGAGAGAATAAGCCACAGCTGCTGGTGTCATCCTGAGTCATATGATGGCTTATTACACAAATTACTAGGGCACAGCAGAACGGAGCAGATGTACTGGTAAGCCTTGATGTGTACAGCAAGGAGACCGGAAGAAAGCACTGGCACAGAGCTGAAGAGCAGCATCCTCACATGTAGAAGGAAGACTGAAAGCATTTACTAAGAAACTGGTACTCAGAGCTACAGTGCCTGAACTTACTGTCCCTTCCTATGGGAGGTGTAGCTAGAGATGACGTATTATTTTCTGATAGTTAATTTATCCATGATAAATGTCCTGCAAATGGAAGATCTGAAGAGAAGAACAGAAAGTCAGGAATGCCCTAATGCATTAGGGATGAAGTGAGCTTTACTACAGGAATAGAGTCCTGTGCTTTGGTGTCTCTTTGACTACAAGATGCATCTGCACAAATTCACGTCTGACAGATTTGTGGAAGCTCCCACAGGCAGACATGCAAGTCATCAAAAAACAAACATAGTCATTAGCATATTTTTTTTAGAAAAATAATTAAATGACACTTCAGTAGAACCACATTTCATTTTCTCACGAGCTCATCTTCCATATCACTTTGCAGTGACAATTAAAGAAATCAAATAAATTGTCAAAAGAACACTTATTTATATCTGCAAATATATCTATCCAACTAGTAAGCAATATCACATATACTTCTGATGGTGTACGCCTTATCCCAAGCAGGAACACAGGGAATTCCTACATAAATTGTGAACTTTCAGCTCTGAAACCTGTTTCCCAGACTGAAAGACCATTTTTAAGGTCAGAAATCCAGCACAGAAATATCAAAATATTTAGATGTAGACAAGTTACAGATGAGTATAAATGGTGACATCTGTTCTGAAGCCTCAGGTGTTGGTAAGGATTAGTAATAACGCAAGACGTGTGTTTCGCTTCAATTTATAGGAGGGAGGCAAGGTTCTTTGATATGTGTATACCCGGCGTGAGATTAAGAAGCAACGGTTCAAATGTTGGTCCAACCAGTTTATTAAAGTCCTAGCCATTTTAGGGAGATGGGGAAGGGAAGGTAGGCGATAGGAAAGGTAGGAAATATAAGCAAAGGAGTCTCTGCAGAGAGCAAAAGAGATAGTCACCACTGTGGGTCCAGTGAGGTACACAGTAGGTCCGTTGATCTCAGGAACTCCTCTGATCACTGTGGGGGATGGGAGACAGCCAGGAAGCTCCGCAGCAAACCGGCCTCCAGGGGTTCTTCCAAAGAGGTTTTCCCCTCAGGGAATTCTCCTTGGAAGGTGTCTTTGGGAGTTTGTCTCCAAAGTCCACGGTTTAGTGAGGGCCTTTTATCCTCCATTTCTGTGGGGTTGTTTTTCTCCTTAGTTTAGTGTGACATACCTGGCCCAACAGATAAGCCAGAAGGGAGTGGTGCCTCTGTTGCCAGGCACAAGCATTATCACCTTTCGCAGTGGTCAGCTCCTTCAAGCTGCACCACTGAGAAAGACTGCCTGTCCTGCTTCTGCTTATCTTTGCAATCATAAGCAGAGGTACTGTGGAACAATAACACCCACCATTCACCCTCCTAGATAGTTAACAGTCGCCAGTCAGAGTCTTATAATCAGAAAGGCCTCATGAAGCAAACTTTGAGACAACAAAAGAAAAACAGTTCTGTCCTTCACAACATGCCAACTCTGCCTGTGCTCTACTGCCAACTGATTACATTTTTGTGTACAGCTTCCCCTTCCTTAGGCAATGTAAGTGCTCCAGGCAACAGATCCATTTCTTGTCTCATTAGAGCCACAAATAATAAAAAGAATAATAGTAATAAAAAACAAATAGAACTCTATTCTCTGTCTTCCCAAAGGTATACTTCTGGAAAGGAAACAACTATTAGTGATTCTCTCCTTAGCTTTGCTGTATTTTTATTGTCATTTCTGTGAAAGGCTATGCTAAATTCTCTTGTAGTCTAGTTTGAAATGTGTACAACCTTACAAACAGGACTTTATATTCCTCAAGTTAGATAGGGCTTGAGTACATAACAATTTCCTTATTACTACAGAATAAACTAGAATACAAACTTATGGGGTGATAGTAACTTAGCACAAAGTCTCTACATGAACTACTGCCAAATTTGTATGTAACATGTACAAGGCTACAGTAAGATTAAGAAGTGATCCCCTACCATAAAATGAGAAACAGATTCCCCTAACTGGGGAGTTATTGAATTGAGGCAGTGATATCATAAATTGCTGATGAACCATAGGAACTTCAGGCCTGCTCAGAGTGATAAGTATAGAACAACTAGAAATTGATTTATTGAAATATTTCCGTAATGTTTGCTTATGGAAATCTCATACCTTCGCTGACAGCTCTGTTGTTTGAGTATTTATCATTTAACGAGAGCGGTAGAAAATGTGTACCAGATAAATGATACCAACTTCTATGTGAAAGACTATTGCAGTTCCACAGCTCAAGGAAAACTTTTTATTGTCTTTAATTATGGTCTTAGTTGTAATGAACAAACTGACCTCAGCCAATTTGGTGTTTTGGACCACTGTTCCCGTTAAGGATAACAGCCAATAGGACAGTGTGAGCACTGACCTTTTCAAGGTTTTCTTCAGGATACTCTAATAAAGATGTTTTATAAGGTATGTTGCTCCTTTAGAGACAGGATAATGTTTCCTTGCTCTTGATGTGCAGCTATAGCCCACATAATGAATCAGCAAAGAGCAGATATGGATTTCTAAGTTATCACCATAACTTGTGCACTAAGTTCTCCACACAGACAAGCCACACAGTCCCAGAACAGGTATGCAGAAAGAACTAGAGCACAGTGTTAAAATGGATAAGGATGCCTTTAAAATGCCCAGCCTCAGTATCATGGTATGAAAGACATCTGAACATTGTAAAGAGGTGAAAACTTACATTGTATTGGATAAGCTTGGCTTGTTTTCAGATGAATCATGCCCAATGGGAATCCAAAAGATAGTGCGCCACTTACAAGGGTAAGAATTCCTTAATGAATGTGCTACTTGAAGTATATGCTGTTTAGAGGTCAATATATTATTTTCTTTATTGCCTTCTAGAATTCCTATTCTTACAAAGTTCAATTATCTTTTCAGAACAAACCCATTTGGGAAATGGAAATGTGTTAGCTGTGCAGTGGGTCATTTTGCCTTTGTGTAGATAACAGCACAGAGGTGTCCTCTGTTGCTTAGACTGACTCTTTTAAAAAGAAAAATCATGTTTACTACTTATACACTTATTGGAGTTAGGGGAAGAGGAGTAAGACAACATGTAATAAAGACAAGAGGATATCAGAAGAGTATTTAAATTAATTCTGCACAGATTTAGCATTTCCTTTGCAGAAATACATGTTGCTGGCCATTTACTAACCTCCTCATGCCTGCACACTTGGTCCAGTCTTGGTTTTGTCCATCAAAATAAAATTCTATTATATAGCTTTGTCAAATAGGGTTATTTTTTTCCCAGTTCCTGATGTTAGAAAAGGAATTATTCTTTTCATATTATGAAACACATGGTAAAGCATAAAATCATGCTGTAGAGCAAAACTCATACATTACAGTCATTGACATGGTCAGCTCAGTGTCAGCAACTCAAATGAAATAAAATTGGCTAGCTGAGGAATTATAAGTAAATAATTGCAGAGTATATATTGCACCACTCTCAAAAAAATTACATCTTTTCTCTTCAAAGATGAGGGGTTATGACATTACACTATTCCATGTTCTTCCAACATTTATTTTTTGAAGAGGAGTGAACAACCTAAAGTAAAGGACCTCAGCATGCCTGAAGTTACTGTGTGCTATGGGTAGATGTCCAGCAAGGAAAAGTTAGATACAATTTTTACTTTAAAAATCTGAAGTGCTGAGATGTCTGATAACTTGGCTGACAGGGTTAGTGAAAAAATTATTAAGTGAATTGTACAAACATACGCGTCGCAGAGTCACAGAGTGCTTGAAGTTGGAGGGGACTTCTGGGTCCATCTAATCCAATTCCCCAGCTTAAGCAGGAGGCTGAATTTGTGGATGCACTATTGCATACCTGGGAAGAGGCAGACTGAAAATGTACTTTAAAGGAAAGATAGCCAGTAAGCGTTTTGCGGGGAGGGAAGCAAGCAATGTCAGGGTTTTGTGGTACCCAACATGGCAATGTAGACAGGAATAGTCTTGTACCCTGGACTCTGAAGCAGACAGTTTTCCCAGAGGTTCATGGTCATGTTGTTGCAGTTATGCCATTTACACCTGGCACAACAGGAAAAACATCCAGCTGTTCACCCTGCTGCATTCTTTGCCCACGATAAAGATAGTAGACAATGTTCTGTGTACAAACTCATAAAGACATTTCAATAATAAAAAACTAAGAGGGTTCAAGTAGCTAGACATTTTCTGGAATATTCTCTGGAATAGGAGAGCTTGGTACAGATATAGCATGGGTAGGGAGATTGCATAGTTGTTATTCTGCTTTGGAGAGCAGCAGCCTACCTCTCAGGAGACAGTGAAGAGACAGAGATCCCTTTAGTCATCAGAAACCTATTGGATCCCTAAAGCTCAGCAAAGTGGGAGAAAATGTATCTCATCGTGGAAGTGAGGAGAATAGGAAATAATACTTCAGAATATCACTCTGTATTACTTGAGGGTTTGGAGTAAGTTTCTTCAATCATAAAGCTATGAGAGTGCTGACAAACCTGGCCAAGGTAGGAAAGCAGCAATACTGAGTACTGATATATACTTGTTGCAATGCAGATGTCATTTATTTTGTTCTCATTTCTGCAACAGAAATAATACACGCTTATGAACAGTTTTACATAATGCTTTGGTTTAAATTTTCTAGAAAATCTGAATTGTATCACAACAAATTTTTAATATCCTTGCCCACAGTGACTCAGAAAAGAAAAAAATCTGAAAATAATAATGGAACTGATCCATATCAAAAACATATATAAAAGCACATGCATGTCTTTATGCATATATAAAAGAATCAGTATAAAATTAGTAAGCATCCAGTATTAGGGGAAAAAATGTAGACATTAATTAAAATAGACTACTTTGGCCAAGCATGTAGTCTAAATAATTTCACACACATTTACTACTAACTGAGCCTTCAAAGGACGCAAAACATTCCATGAAAGGGAAAGAAAAATCCTGTTTTATAAATGCAAAATTATGTATAATGCATAAAAGATGCAGTTTTTTGTGAAAATCTGTACCTTTCTGCACTTTTTTTTCATAAGGTTGGATAAAATAAAAACAGAAACAATGCAAAATATACAGCTACATGCCAAAATGATTTTATATTTCCATCACCTAAATAATACCATAATAAATTATCATAAAGTGGAGGAGCTCATAGAAAAATGCTGTATGCTGTAGAAGGGATGAGAAGGAGATTGGTTTTCCTTTGAAATGGAAAATATGTTTACTGAAATTAATTCACCATCAGAGGCCAGCAGTAGAAAAGAAACTCAACATTTGCACAATACAACTTCAGTAAGAAGAAAGCACAGCTCAAATACAACGTTCATTTCTAGAAAAAGAAAGAAAAAGGGGGAAAATAACCACCTTAGAAGACCTGAAACAGGTGGATTAGAGCATGTCCTTGCTAACAGGTACATTTCTTTACACACTAACAGTTCCTTCTGTCAAGACATATTGCCATTTGTTCAATCTCTTGGTTACAAGCGATGTTACATGGAACCATAGGTAACACATCAGCTGGAACTCACATAAATGGCTTTTCTGGATTTATATGCTGTGGCTTTATAACCTCCACTTTGATCATTGGGTCTCTTTGTTTACCTAGATCATGTTAGGATGTTAGTTATCCCTTATTTTTTAGCTCTGAGTTTTTATCCTGAGATAAGCTGATTTACTGTAAAAGCTGGGAACCATTTTCTATGTTCCTTGGAGAAGCAGAGGGCTCTGAAGCTGTGCCCATGTACTCAGTCTGCACACCCTCTCTCACTTCAGGAGGCACAGGAGAATATCTGCTGCAAAATATCCCACTGGCTTAGTCTGGTGAAAGGCCATAGGCCAAACAAAGTTAACTGCAGCGAAGTCTCAATCCAATCACCTCCTCAGAGATGGTGCAGAAGGGCTTTATGTAGGTTAACAGACAATATTGTTAAGTGCTAATGATGTTTTACAGAGAGCCCTACAGCCTGAATAATGCAGCCCTGCAGAGGGCAGGATGGTGGAGAGTACAGGATGGCATCAGGTGCACAGGGAGAAGACCATGGGCCTCCTACCAATGGGTTATCTTACTGACCTTAACATCTGTTTCTACTGCAAACATCTACTGCGCCTTCTCCTGAGTACAGGAAAAAGAGCAGGAAACAACTCTGACCTACAAAGAACACAAGGATGAATTGTTTAGGACTTCCCTATTCTTTGCTCTCTGTTTCATGACCATTCTGGTCACTATATCTTCTTTTTAATATCTACAATGACCACAGTGTTATTTGTCATACCACTGGATCCTCTCACATTGTCTAACATTAGTTATACATTCCACAAAAGAGTTATGCTACAGAAAGCCAAGCATTCTTCTATATACCACTGTATATAAATCATACCTGATTCTGGAAACATAGTTTTCCTTTTCTCTCTTAGCACTATACTACTTTTATTACAGAACATAAGCCTAAATGACAAAGGGCCTTGATCTCCCATCCTACATGTGTTCTTATACCATTAATGTTCTTACTTTTATTGGATATGCCAAGAGTCCTTTAGGGACTTTTATTGAGGTTGATTCAATATTCACTGGGCAAGATGCAGACTGATGTTACGACATGTTCCCAGGGCATCAAGACCTTCTGAACCTGTGCCACATACACAAATCTTCACCTAATGAACAACTGTACTGTGATCTTCTATTCTGCTTTCCTACACATTCCAAAATGAAGGTACCAAACATTCCACTTTTGATTATTTATTATCTACCACCCTCTCAAAGTTCTGTCATTTCCCATTTCCAGTTTTTCGCCAGTTCCTGTTGACAAGTGTGTTCATGTAGTTAATCATGTAGCCAAGAAGCTGTCCCACAGTAAACAAAGCCGCCACATTTCAGCCACCAAATGGGAAATCACTCCCACCTGAGACAGCTCCTAGCACTTGCCCAATCATTCCATACATGTGGAACCTGTAGTTATCTTCCGTTTGAGACTAAAATCTGTACATTCCAAAGAAAATCCACACTGTTCATGAGATGGCAGCATTAAAAACTTCTCTGCTATAGAACAGAAAAGAACCATCTTGCATTTATTTAACTTCTATTTAGCAGAGATCATAGCTCTGTTGCAATATCATTAGTGATTGTGAAAATACAAACCCATCACCCAGATCCACTTTCAGCAACGACATCTTATAGTATTCCCACAACAGAAGCAGGACTTAGCACCTGTCAAGTTACAGCAACAGCCTCTGTGTGATGAACATCATCTGTTTTCAATAGTCGGTAAGGGGTTCCATTCAGTCTTGCAAACAATTTTCTGCTGAATTATTCTTCAAGCAATGGTGAGAGCGCACGTGAAAAGGCATTTCCATAGTTTCCATAGTTTTGGTGTTGCTTTTTTTTTTTTTTTTTTTTTTGGGGGGGGGGGGTAAGTGAAAAGGTCCTTCTCCCTAACTTCTATTCTGAGATCTCAGTGTAATTCAAATTTCCTCATGAGGGCTGAGTGATTTTTTTGTTCATTGTGACAAGCCAAGAAACCCTGGTGACAAATGTCATTCTGGAGGACACTGTAACAGGACATATTTTACAATGTAACAATTAGCAAGCAGTCAGTTCATTGAGTTGGGATGTGCTTAACCCAAAAGACAATTTAATCTCCTCTGCAGAAACCTGAGCTCCCCCTGGCACACAGAAAGATATGATTTTTACTATAGCAGAGGCCACACACTCCTTCTTGGGGCTGACCTTTCACTGCTGGGCTTTGGTCACAGGCCAAGGTCACTGTGATGATAGTCTGGCACCCTGTAACCTCAGAAGACTTCCCAGAATTAAACATTCTGTGGAAACGTGTAGAAATGTAGAAATCTAAAAGCAATTCCTAGATTTTCATAAGATTATTGTTACAAGAAAATTCCAGTTTTGTAAGACTATACTACTTGATAAAGTTCTCAATAGACAGTTCTAGCTTTATTAATGTGGAAGACAGGAGTCAGGGGTAAGGTGAATAATAGAAAAAACAGCATGCTAGAAAGGGCATTCATTTCAGCTTATTTTCTCCCATAAGGAAACAATTAGTGCCTGCTATGTATTTATGTCGCTTGCTAACCACACAATTACTTGGACTGGATTAACCTTGGCTCTGATTCTGTTTCCAAGAGGAAATGAATGTCTTTGGTGTTCATCTCGTCTTCTGCATGAGTGTTTCCATAAAGTGCCCAGATCTAATTCTAACAAAATCCTCACTGCTTCTTATAATGATCTGCCTTTCAGATGGAGAAACTGTCAAAGTGAAATGTTATTTGTAGGGTATTTTAAGTAGTAGACTATGTTTGTAACAAGTGGGAAAATGTCACCTGAATATAAATATAACATGCATTGCCTGCTGAGATATTCTTTGTATCTATTCAGTGCTTTGGTGATGATGAAATAGGCATTTTTGTCTAATTTTCCTCATGGAAAACAGAAATGTTTTGAAATATCTTAAGATTTATTAATAGTGATTTGGAAGAAATAGAATTTTTTAATAGTGAAAGAAAAATATCTGAACTCAGATTTACATTGGAGTTGGGCTTGTTCATCTTGGAGAGGAGGTTCTGAGGAGACATCATTGAGGCCTTCCAGTATTCAAAGGGAGCTCACAGCAGGAGGGGGACAAACTTTTTATACAGTGTGATAGTGACAGGAGAAGAAGGAATGGCTTTAAACTTAAAGAGGGAAAATTTATGTTAAATGCAAGGAAGAAATTCTTTACTCAGAATGTGGTGAGGTGCTGGCACAGCTGCCCAGAGAAGCTGTGGCGCTCCATCTCTGAAGGCACGTAAGGCCAGGTTGGATAGGGCCCTGCGCAGCCTGAGCTGGTTGGGGTTGGTAGTCACCTTCAGTCTAAGCCTTTCTATGATTCTACGATTGATTGATTGACCGATTGATTGATTTCCAGAAAACAGACTGCATCTGGATGTGCAAAAGGAAGATGAAATTTTGCAACCTTCATCGATGTATGGTCTAGACCTGATCTGCTTGGAAGAATAAATCTGACTTGTTTGGCTTAAAATAAGTTTATTCTTTTCTTAGTCTTAGCATTTTGCAAATATATTCATATTAAACAGCTGTGTGTACAAGTCTGATCCTGTTTATTTGAATTCATTTTCAGGCTTACGAATAGAAAGATTAAGTTCCCATCAGTTCAGAATAAAAAATGGCTTTCTCTGTACCATCTTTATTTCTACATTATAATAGAAAGACTGGGGATTCTATAAAAAAAATCCATAAATAAGTCATCAAGAAGAGATAGGGTTTGGTCTGCCTTACTTCCTTATAATGTTGATTAGAAAAGCCATTACTTTTTTAGGTGTTATGGAAAGTTTTTCTTGTTCTCTTATTTCTTTGTTTCTTGTCCAGAGATGAATCATCATTGCACAAGTCACTAGGACTTCAGAAATTTCCCAGGAAGTAGAAATATTGATTTTTAAGTGAAATTCAGAAACTTTGCCTTCTCATTTTTACTGTTTCTGCATGATGTGTATTTCCGTGCTCCATGAAAAGTGGAAAAATGCTAGCAGGGCATTTTGGCAGGTAGTATTGCCTTCTGCTATGTATAGAATTCACTAGGATCAGAAAGGTGGCAGGATGCTGGGAAGTGACAGACTTACTTGCTATTTAAGCTTTAATGAAGTAAAGAGAGATGCAGATCTTTAAAATCCCAGTGGACTTCTATTTTTGGGGCATAAGAACATGTTTTTCAGCTTATCTTCTTGTTTCAGTTTCCAATAAAACCTATCATATTTGTATTAATATACCTTCTGCTATCTACTGCCTGGAGGTTGCTTATGTCTTCTCAGTAGGATGCTAATTGTTAAATCATTACTGTTCAGGATATCATCTTTTGATCTAGATAGTTCTCTATTTTTATGTGTTAATACTGTATTCTGGAAAAACAAACAAACAAACAAACAAACACCCTACTGAAAATCTGTCATTAGCTATTTTCTCAAAGTTTGTCTTTTCCTGACGTTTTATATGACTATGATTTTATTACCATGATAAGTACAAAGACTCTGTCCTCAGTAGTATGACGTGAATAGGAGCAGACTAACAGCACTGCCACCTTCAATTTTTGAGGAGGATTCAAGAGAGAACTGATACGGAAACTGAATTCCCTCATTTCAGATTTCCTATTTCTTTTCTGTGCAACAATGTATGGCGGGCAAAGATGAAAAAATGCAGTTGTTGGTGACTTAGGCTCTACAGGAGCAGGAAGGGAGCTTTAATTCCTTATCCCTGACAAATCTCCTGTGGTTCCTAAAAGCCAGTTCTCTTTAAGACTTAAAAAAAAAAAAATAAAAAAAAAAAATCAAGTGGATAACCCATCTAGCCAACCCTGATAGAGAAAAAAATAGAAAACAGAAGAAATTCATGCACTGTTCATAATCCTAAATCTTTTATGTTTAAAATTCATAATTTGAGTCAGTGGGGTAATTAATACCTTCAGACTTGCTCATATGTTTGTGCAGGGCAGAGAGGAGGTTCCAGCTACAAAATAAAAGCTTTCTTCTGTTACTGTTTCAAGAATGAAATATTGATCATTCTGGTTGTGCTTTGAGGAAGAAGTCTCTATCCTTTTTCAATGAACATGGTCTGCTTTAACTCCAGCAGAAGAAAGAATTCACACTAATATTCAGACAATAATTAAGACTCACCCTTGTGAGGCTTAAGAATAAACAAGTGCTATTGCTTTAATTCTATGGATGGGAAAACTTAACTGCATAGAAGCTGCAGGATTTGCTTAGTGTTTCATGCAAATTTAAGTACAACCAGGCACTTGCCACATAATCACTTTCCTTAACAATTGGACCTCATATCCTTCCTAAGTAAGTGTAGAGTGAAAAACATAGCCTGAAGGATGATGTGTTAACCCAAAAGACTCTACAGGGATGTGTGTGCCCAGTAAATCATGTGTGGGTGAAAATTTTTCTGTGTCCTACAAACCCTGAAACAACTCTGAAGTCATGGAATTATTTATAATATAAATTTATATGTAAAGAACTTTTATTTTTGAAGGAAGATTTTTTTTTTCTTTATAATAAGTAAATTCAGGCATAAATAATGGAGGTGTGCTATAATGATTTTGGAGAAGGTACATACAAATAAATAATTTATAGTGGTCAAACAAAAATTCACTATCTTTCATCACCACACAAAACAACACCAAGTATGACACTGCAATTTATCAGATGCTGTTTGCCCATTTGTTTTAGACAACAAAAGGTATTATTTCATGCTCACAGCCAGTAGCGCTGTCTCTGAAGTTCAACTTCCATAAAATTGCCTATGAACTTACTGGCTCAGATATTTGGTCCCATGAAATTGTCTTTCAGCAAATATTCATATTAGAGATTTGCTTTGAACAATGGTCTGTTGACTCTAAACGTGTAAGCAATTTTCAGGCATTTTCTGAGCACGGCAAACATGGTGGGACCAACCTGACCTCACTGAAGGTGCAGTAAGGTGATAATGCTCGATCTTCCTTGTTTGGATGCAGAGCATTTTCTGAAATTTTGAAATTCTGAAAATTCTGAAAATTTATAACCAACACAACTTATTCCTGACAAATACCACAAAGTCCTGGTAAGAAGCTGCTTCTTTTTCCTCTCAAGTGAAGTACCACTGGACTAGCTCCTAGAAATCTTTACATCCCTCCAACACCATCCACTTATGCTAGTCTTGAATGCATACCTTTTTTATCCTCTGCCAGCATGATAAGTCCTTGGTGCTTTCATCTGAAGAAAAGAGAGATAGAGTGAATCAGAAAAGTGAAAACGAGCATACCGAGATGAGAGATGAGAATGAAAACGAGCATACAGAGATGAGAGATGAGAATGAAGGCACTGGGTTTCAGAATGGCTGGTACAGCTTTAGTGGGATGCATTTTGAGGAACTGCAGTTCCAGATGTGTTCACCAACAGCTTTATCAGCATGTAGCACACAACATTTGGACAGTGATAGTCGCCAAGATTGCCTTCCTTCTTCATTGTATTGCAAGGAGACAAATCTCTTCTGATTGCATTTTCCATTTCCTGGATAATCTCATTGCTTTTATTCTGGTGGTTTTCATCAACCACTTGACAGGGTACCAAATTTCACTTTCATAAGTTCTCTACATTTAAGACAAGTATTGCCTCCCACTTGGCCAACTTCAAGCATCTTTCTGATTGGAACTTGAAGGAAAATAGAGTTGCCAGTCTACCGGGAATGCCATTTTAAAAAAGAATATAAAAGCTTTTGAGCTCAGTCAATCTAAAGCTTCTATCTTCACCTGCTTTTTCTTACAAAAACAGCAGTTCTGAGAAAAAGATCATTACTGAATCATTACTGAATCAGTGATGGTTCCTAGAAGAAAAATGCTGTCTGAACAACTGTTTGCCATCACTGGAAACACCTCAGCAGCTCCACCTTGAGCCAGTGACTGTGGAAGCTTGTTGCTGCAAGCCGGGGCTCTCTTGCTTTGCTTTGCAAATTCAGCAGAGACCAGACGAAGTCCTTGCTGAATGACGTTTAGCTGTGCTCATAGTAACAACTTTATAAGCTGTTGCTTTGGAAGTTGTTTTAATGATATATCTGTTTTGCCAACAAAAGTCTGCATCACCTCTGATACATGGTACAATAGCAGGGTAAGTGAAGAAATCGGAAGGAAATAAAGCTCCTTTGTACTTTTGGCTACTTTCCCTCTCTGCAATCAACAGGAGGCTTGTCATGACTTCAAAGGGAGCAGAAACAGGCCTTATATTTGAAGTTTAGTTTGCAAGCTTCTGAAAAGCACTACAACAGCTCAAATACAAGATGAAAATTGAAGGGTTTAAACCTTTAATTAAAAAGAAAATCAACAACCAAAAAACTCAGCTTTAAAAACATAAAGAAAAGCTTCAGCTCTGAAGAATAAGGTCTGAAAACCCTTCAGGGGTAAATTATTGTAATTGTTTGCCTTGCACCAACGAGCAGTCACTTCCACTGGAGAGAAAAATACAAAACAAACAAAAGGAAGAACTGTTCAGCTTGATTGTGTTGATTCATCATCATTTAACAATGAAAATAGAAAGAAAGAAAAGAAAAATGAAATCTCCTAGTTGCTGCAAGGCAGTTCTACTGCTGACTTCATCTTCTTTAGATCAGTGTGAAGAAAGCCGAGAGCAGCTTAAAGTGCCCTGGTGAGGGCTTCTCTGAAATAAGCAGGTGGCCCTGCAGAGAAAGAGAAGAGGGAGCAATTTCTTCTTGCTTTTTGTTATCATCACCAAGCTCCAGCACACTGTAGCAGTAGCATATAGCAGTGGCACTGTGGCTCTCCTGCTCTGTACCCAGACATGTGGCTAAGGAAATAATGGTTGTCCTGATCCAGATTTTCCTTCTCAGTTGTACCCAGTGTGGCCTGAGCAAGGGACCAGATAAATGATGAGTGTTTGGTAGATTTTAATATATTTGCATTCCCATTATCTTCTTAGATGTTGTTGTATGTATTTTACACGAGGAAAGTTGGAAACATTCAACTGGGAAAAAGGGTTGATTTCACTGAGGTACTTAGAAGCACTGGCTTTGACAGTCTACAGAAGTTGTCTTGTCTGAAGGGTAAATCCATTCATAAAAGCTACTAGAGAAGTGATAAATAGAAATGAGGTAATAAAACAATTATTGTAATTATTTCTAGATCCTTTGTGTTTATTTAAGGGCACATTTAATCATTTCATAGACTACTGGTGTGTATAAAGTAATAAATAACATATGGAGACAAGTAAGGGGAAAATTATGATGCATATGTCAGCCTACAAAATATACAGCAGTCAACGTATATGTTAATCAACAAAAACACTGCTACAGTGAATCTGAAAATAAACCCTTACAAATCATTTTTCACCATTCTGGAGCAATGTGTCACAGCTTCCAATGTTTCAGATTGTTAAGACATGACAGATGAAGTGTCAGTGTGTGATTAGTAGTAGGGGAGAGTAATGGTTAAGTTAGATAAAATCTGAACCACCTCTCTTCACTCAAAATGAACCCAGTTACTGACTATCTGAGAAAGATTGAGGACATAAAAGACACACATTTCCTGTCATCCCCAGTCACACTACCCATAATGAAACAAACTCCACCTCCTCTACATGCTTTCATCCTCTTCTTTTAAATCGCACTCCCCTGCACTTCCCTTTCCTCTTCGTGGGAGTATGATGACACTCGGGAAAACCCTCTACTAGGTCCTGGTCCCATCATTTTGAATGACTTCCTACAGGAGTTTGAGACAATATTATCCTCAAACTTCAGGACCCAAGTTGGACTATGAAGCTGTGTTCTCTCAAACACCTAAATTTTAAATGGTATAACCAGGAAAGAGAAATAATACTGCGTATGATTAACTGCAAATGCATTATCTGGTCCAAAGGATTTACAGCAATGAAAGCTGCCTTAAAGTGATGTCATGGTTTTGTAATTTTGTAATTTTGCTATCAGTATTCCACATCATAACATCATGTAAAGCATGGATGCTTCTATTGAATGTGCAGTCCACAGAAGACTACATATCCCAGAGAACAACATGGGTAGTGATAAGTCACGGGACCAGGACGCTGTATGATCTCGTTCCCAGGCTGGAGTGCCCTCCTTCTTCTCTCGAACTTCTCGGAGAGTGGGAAGCGTTCCAGCCGTGTCGCCTAGAGTTCACAGTAGGCCTCTCGGTTTTCGGGGACTCTCTCTCTCTGTTTCGTTCGATTTGTTAGCCTCAATTATATTATATTGTGTTATCTTGTATTTCGATATCATGTTTAGTAAGATAAGTTTTTCCTCCTTAGATTGCCACTGTTTTTATCCCATTCCCCCTTTTCCCCTCCTTTCTGGGCCCGGGGGGGGGCCCTACAGGGTGGCTTTCCCTGTCACGGGCATAGGTAAATCTAAGTAACCCGTGACAAGTGATGTCACCTTGTTCCATCAGTGCTAGAATTTGGAACTACATGAGTAACCAAATCTCAGTCAGTCCTTCAAAGCATTGAGGGGACACTATTGACTCAGCTGGGATTTTTGAGCCCATTCTTTCATACTTCTGATCCAGTTTTTTATTAGTAAGTAAATCTTATCCCATCTTGGTCTAAAGTGCTTTATTCTGTCCCTGGGTAAGACTAGTAGATTTAGAAATGCTTCTGTTCTGTAATCAGACTAGTAAGTTCATATAGCCACTTCCTGAAAGCATCTTGGTTTCTGCTGTTTTCATGAGAATCGTGAGTAAGTACTATAAAAAATATTGCTTTTCTGTCAACGAATATTTCTCTAACTGCAGTACTAAAGCTATATTCATGGTATAATTTCCTTGCCATCTCTGAAAACAATGTAAATATTCAGTATTTTCAGGTATCTGGATGTCTGTCCTGCAAAACAAATGTTTAAGCACATTTAGATATGTCAAAATTAATCACACTAATGATTTTCATAAATGGTGACCTGATTGGGGCATATTTTCAGATAATCTTTCCTGTATTAAAAGCCTTGCTGTGTTTGTTTTTTGCTTTAGAGTGGCCTTTTGTATAGTTGAATTTCTGTCCCAGCAGGACTACCATAAATAATATTTTCCCCTATGGAATATAACTGGTATGTTTTTACTGCTAGTGTTGAAGCCATTCTACATATGTCTCATCTCCTCTAGCCCTCTAGCCCCAGCATTTTGATTCTGACCAAATTATAATCTCTCTTTGTGATGTTAGTCTATCTTTTATCCATTCCCAGAAGCTCTAAAGTTACCATCTCTAAACGTTGTTGACCACCACTTTAGCTTGCCAAAAGACAGCAGAACTCTGTATGTTTGATCAGAGATATGAAAGTATTGTGCCTTCTGTGCTCATACAGTTACACAACAGTCAAGTTGCCTGTTTGTCACACATTTAGCCTTTTCTCATTCATCTCTTTCAGGTTTTTGTTTTCTGAAATGCTTTTTCCATTTCTTCACTGTCTTAAAATGTCTGCTTAAATATCTCCAAAGTGCGTGAATCACCAGCCAGTTTTGTCTCTCTGAAATTTAGGATTACCTCTACATCATATTAAATCTCCTTTTAATTTATTATAACAAACCAATTAAATACAGCATCATGTCTAACAATTCCCATCGCTGTTTCAGAGTTGTATGCAGTTCAGTCCTATTTGACTTTAATTTGGTTCTAGCTTTTCTTCAATAAAAGTTAATCATGCAGACATCTAATTCTGCTTCCTTTCAAGCTTTTCATTGTATTTCTATTCTATTTATTTTAACATAATTGACACAATAAACCTAATAATATCTTAGGCCTTATTTGAAAAATAAAACAAAATAAAATAAAATAAAATAAAATAACATTCATTATCTTCTTTAGCACAACTTTACACCATGAACAATGACATTCAGCCTTCATGCTTTACAACCTATTCAATGAATAAACTCAGACAACAGCATTAAACTCCAGCGAAAAGCAGTTTTCACTAGCTAGCCTGCTCTTCCTGAAGCAGGCCTTCTTCCCCAAAGGAAAAGTCTCTTCTCCTTCTGCCATGGGTAACTGCAGTCAAGCATTTACCAGGGGAAAAAAATGGTCTCACATGCACACAAGACCGATAATTGTTTATCCTCATTTCTTTGTCAAATACTGCTAAAATTATCCTGGTTTTTTTAGGTATTTTGAGGAAAAATAAGGAAGCCGATGTTGTTTTTCTTTGTTACCTTGCTTTGAAGATGTGTAAATGTAGTTTAGTTCTGGGTGATTGCCACAAAGCTTCTACATTTCAACTTCAACTCTTACAGTGAGGGACAGAAGACAAAAGAAAAGGTCTTCAAATCTCAGAAGGACAGTATCTTTTGTAAAATACACACCAATTCTTTAGAGCAATCAGGAAAGGCTGAGATCAACACAATAAAACTGAACTGAGAAGAACCAACCAGCTCCTACACAACATTCTTTGTTTTCTGCTTTGCCCAGTGTCATGACTAATGTATCAGGTTATGTTCCCAATATGGAGAAAAATTAATCATTGCTACAGTTAACCTTATTTTTTTCAGCAAAATATAATTTTCAATATTTCTTAGTAGAAAAGAACTCTGGATTAAAAAAATATTAAAGCCAGAATTATCTCATGGAATTACACTGGTTATACTACAGTTGGCTATCTCTGGGTTAGTGAAATGACTAACAGCGGAAAAAGGCTGGATGTGGTTAGAAAAGCTCAGAAAGCAGCCTTCAGGTTTCTTCCCCGATCCATATGTTGGTTGCATTTGCCTGAAGAAAAGCAGTGTATGGCACATGTGAGAACACTATGGTGTCCTGAATGATTTTTCTATCTGAATTCGTGTCAGTGGGATCAGGTTTGCGATTTTCTTATGGCTCCTGACATATGAACAGAGTTTAACCTTAAGAGAAGCACTATTACAGGAGATGCAGTCTGTACAGATTTCCATTTATTTAGTTGGTGTTCTGTTGTCAGTGCCCAAGAAGCATTGCAGCAGCTATTGGAAAACATAAATCACATCCTTCTTTGATGCATCTGTAATGTGTATCTCGACGATTTAATCACCAAAAAGAACTCTGAAAAACTGGTTCATCTCTAACATTTTTTTTCATAAGTCTAAGGATTTTTTAAGAGACAATCTTAAGTAAATAGGTATCAGCTATGATTTACATAGACAGTTACCCTGTTAATATACTGTTTGATTTCCATGTCAATTTTCCACTAGCTAAGCTAGAACACTCACAGCACGCTTCAGATTATGCAGATCTGTTTCTTGCCTGTCCCAGAGGCTTTTCTCCATTCTGGGAGTGGTATACCGTAGGCACAATTCAAACTGTCTAAGCTGCAGGAGCTCAGACGTGACTGAGCTGTATTCAAGACATCCTGCTTCTGCTACTTCGGAGGCAGGCTCTACATAGAAGAAAGTGATATGGGAGAATAGCCAGGAACAATCCTGAAAGCTCAGAATGGAGTTAGAAAAAGATGTGTGTCTTAGCAAAAATAAAACCAATGCAGACCTGATTCTCCAGTCTGTCACCCCAATTTTAAATCTGTGTAACCCCATAGAACTGTGTGCACTTAAACCAATACGCTGCTCAGGCAAGGGAGATGAAAGCTGGGCTTCTGTGAGGTTTTGGAAATATGCTGCAGCACTGCACTGGATCTGCTGTGCTGAATTCAAAATGAAACAGTGAGCACTCCTGTCAGACTGCCTTCTCATATACCTTTTCCAGCAATGGGCAATATTTTCACCAGACAGTTTGGAAAAGGAGCATTCCAGCTGAGGACAAATTGCAGTTGAAAACGAAAGTACCCAGTTTCAAGCTGATAAGAATTAAATGAGACTTAACAGATTGTAGAAAAATTATGCATAAAAAATCCGGAGTAGGAAAATCAGCATACTGGGAATAATGGAAGATAGGAAAAGGCATAAAAAGCAGACAGATAGGAGAAAAAAAGTCCAACAATATCAATAAAAAACTATCATAAAGATTTTGTTTCCCTTATAAATGGAAGTCCTGGATAGAGAAGAATGGAAAACTAGAAAATAGCCCCATGGACACCAGTCCAGGGGAGGCCTCTGATTTTTGCTCTGATGTGGAAGTCAGAGAGTACAGTGGGGTTCTGCACAGGTCCTGAAGTTTGAAGTTTGGTCTGGTAAATCTGATTGCAAGAGAAGGACTGCATAGGGATATTCACAGAATACTGAATCAACACTTCGGCAATATTCATTGCAAAGTTCACTTGACAGGATCAAGGAGAGCTAGAAGTCCTTGTCGGCTTCACTCATGATGCCAGGCCAGTGTAGAGACGCAGGGTAGGGAGGGAAGTCTGTTCCTTTTAATGTTGCTTTTTTAAAAAGCCCATTGTTTCTTAAGTCATATGGGAAGAAGGGGTTTGTAGGCAGAAATAATTCAGCATTAGAAGGAAGATCCCAGTGAGAAACTATTTTTATATGGGCAGATGGATTTGAAACTGCAGTTGGCTCAGTGCTGTTCCTAATCTATAATAAGAAGCTGTTGTTCTGTGTGATATCCTGGCCATATGCTAAAGCCAGAGGATAGTCTATTATAAAAGAGCGAAGAATAGTTCATATTTCTGAATTTGTTCATACACTCTATGGCTCTTGCTTCCTTGTCAGACAAGGAAAGCTCAGATGGAGACAGACAGTTCTCCTATTAGTCCCGTGTTTATCGTAAGAAGGGAACATTCTGCCTCTTTCCTGAAAATTATGTATTTCAGATCAGACAAGAACAAAATGAACTATTGGGCTCAGAGGTTTTTAATAACTCCAGGTCTCAGACCTTTATGCTGTTTTCTGCTGTGCTAGAGTAAGGCAACACAAGACATTTCAGTTGTTTGGGAAACTCAGGTGACTAGGAAGTTAAAAAAAAAAACCCACATTTACTCAGGCAGCCTCAGTCTGCAAATAAGCTAAAGGGAGATCACATCTATTGATGGCATAAGCACAGCAGCAGACATCTGTATGGCCACGGACACTTGTGGTGAATCCTGACCAGCTCATGTCCAAGGTTGCCTAAGGAGATTGTGGACGCCCCATCCCTGGAGGCATTCAAGGCCAGGCTGGATGTGGCTCTGAGCAGCCTGGTCTGGTGGTTGGTGACCCTGCACATAGCAGGGGGTTGAATACTGGATGATAATTGTGGTCCTTTTCAACCCAGGCCATTCCATGATTCTATGATTCTTTGGAAGGGATATCTTGAAGACATGTGGCCCAGCCCCCATGCTTAAGCATGGTCACCAAATAAAGGTTGTCCAGACAGGTTTCGAGTATCTCTCTCGACAGGTGGAGACTCCACAAACTCTCTGGAAAACCTATTGCAATGTGTTTACCAGAGGAGTTACTTCTTAGGCTATATATAGATTTTGAAAAAAAAAAATCCAAATTTTCTCCACCGGGCTAATGCAAGGAATGGCTTGTTTATTTACAAATCACAGTACACAAAGCCATGCTCTAGAAGCACAATTTACTCTTCATGGCAATTTCACAACCATTTTGATATGCTTTTCAGTATTGTCAAGAAAATCCATTCAGTTACAGACTTTTTGCTGCCCAATTCACTGAACCAATTAGTAACTTTTAGACATTCTTCCCTTTCCTCTGCGGTTAGTTCTAGTTGTTAATGAAAAAACTGCCAGAATAAGAAATTGACAACTACTGATCTGGCCAAAAGCTAACAGGACCATTCCTTACATATCTATAATGTAATACTGGAGAACTCTAAATGTCAGTCTTCTGCAAAATAGAGGCAATTATATTCTGCAAGATATATACTCTTGTCCATTTGTTTTAATGGGAGATGTGAAAGAATAATAGCAGAGCATATGATTTTCATCTAAGTTCTTATACTGTCTGTGTGCTTCATTTCCCTCATTTTGCTTTTTCTGGTGAAACATGGGTCAGCTCACTACCTCACCAGCTGCAGAGCCAGGGCAGCGTGAGGGGAGCCCTTTAACCCACTCTCCTCCCAGACCAACCTCAGCCTTGTTTTATGTTTTTACTCCCCTTTATGTCTTAAAGCATTCATAATACTTCTTACTCCTGAGGCTACCTACATGTTCTGGTTGCTTGGAAACCACTGTCGGATGGCTTCACAGGGTTTAGGTAAACTTGTCTTGAATACTCTTCCATCAACTTTCTTATATTGGAATAGTACTGCAAGTAATTCTTTTAAGCTTTCATTCTTCCTATCTTTAATGTGATTCTTAGTCTGTTCTCTATTCATACAAACAACACACTTGCTTTTTTGTTTTCCCTGTCTCTCATCTTTATCCTTCAATGTAACTTTCAGCATCACAGCTCAATAGCATCCTTCCAACACAATGTAACTGAAAAAGTCATCACTACTAGAGCCCTGGAAAAAGGCTTTGCCTACAGATACAGTGTAAAAATCATAAAGAGTCTGTACTCTTGAAAATGCCACAAGAGCATAAATAAGACCTATTCCCTTCATCAATGCCATCTTGATACTACTGTTGAATAAGAAGCTGCAAGGCCCTTCCCATCTTTCCTGCTAGGAAACAAGAAGCACAATGTGGCCTCATCCAATTAACACCTTTAGAGAGATCAAAGACTAAAGTAGGTGCCAGCCCCATTGCAAGAGCCAAAATGAGGCAGACAAAAGGATCTTTTGTCCTTCCAGTAACTTAACTGGCAAAAGTCCAATTCAAAAATTATATCTTAGCTATAATTTTCCTTTTAAGAAAACCGAATGTTTTCTGTGTATTGGTTATCACTACTGGAACAGACATACGTCCAGCATAAGATCTTGTAATATACCTTATTAATTCCTCTGACAGAGTTCATATTTTCAAAAGCCCAGAGTGCTTAGTTGACTCGTTGGGACTTGTGAATCTGTACCCCCATTTCCTAGATTTTTTCTGGGTTAAATATGAATTCTTAATATTATAATCTTAATATCTCTGCTGGTAGGTTTCAGAATCCTAAGGACATCCTAGTTACCTGTCTAAAAAGTATCTGAAAATGTTGATTTATTTATTGTGGATTACTGGCCACTTTTACAAAACTAACATGCCTCAGATAACTTGGATCAAATAAGCAAGTAAACTTGTTGACAGCCAAGCAGATAAACTGCCCATTTGAACAGCTATGGAAATATTTCTGGTTGAGATTGAGATGAGTGACTGCCACTGACTTCATTGAAGGAGTCCCATATTCATTTGTCATCGGTGCTCTTTCCTTGTCATCCCAGCCTGAACCCTGACATTTCTCCACACCCAGGCACAGATCACACTTCAACATTCTATAGGTACAACCAATGAAGTGTCTGCAGATCAAAAGTCTTATGTAAGGGTGCAGAAAAATCTGTCACAAAGCAAGTCAGAGTTAGAACTCCCCCTCTTTAATGAGCACAAAATTAAAGCAGTACAGTCATTAAAGCAATTATATATCTTGTAGGTGTTATATACCACTCCAGGAAAAATACAAAATAAGTGTTTGCTGAAGCTTCAGTATGCTCAGAATTCAGCTTTAGATCAAAAAGAGCATAGTTTGAAAAATGGAGCTGCTACCGCTTAAATCAGAATAGCTCAATAGGACTATGGAGACCATATCCTTTCCTGGAGAAAGTTATGGATTCAAGTTATAACACAGATCAAAGAGTTTCCCAGATATTAGATTTCTCAGACATTAAGTTATGCCATCACGTTCCTCATTCTTCCTGCTCTGTCTCCATAAACTAAGAAAACATAGATGTGACTCTTCTCTGCTTTCCATGGGAAGCCATACATGTCTTGCTCTGCTGCAGAGGTGCAGGGATCAGACTTGTTCTTTGTACAGTAGAAATATTCATCACGTTGTCATCTGAAAAGTTTACATTTCTACCACTTCAAGTTATTGTATCATTGCATCACATCCCTCTCTTGGAAACAATGTTTTTAATGTTAGATATATAATATGTTCAAAGTTTGCTACATATCATAAATTCAGCTTTGTAAAGTTGTGTGTTGGCACCAGTACGGAATTGGTGATCTCTTCAATAATCTGAGAAGATCCAGTGATCCATGCATTATCTTGACCACGTCCTCAGATCCTCTTACTTCTCTTACTTTTTCCACCAGTGTTTTAAAAGCAGGGAAACGCTTACATCTCAGTGTTCCATATGCTGGAAAAGGAGGGAGCAGGAGGAGAAACATTTATTTAGCTCCCTTTATTCCCATGAGAACAACTAATCACGTGGGAGTAGAACAACAAGTTCTGCTAGGCACACAGAATCTGCTTATGAGACATCTCTGCATACTCTTGAGGTTTCATTAGCTTTAAGTGGATTTTTTCCACTCCTCCAGATCATTGTTATTTCAAAACCAAATTTATTCAAACTAGGGAAAGGCACATCTCTTCAAGTATGCCAACTTCAAGCTCCAGCACAAAATGTTCTGTACATATTTTTTTATTAGTTCAATGATTAAAATGTGCATCAGTTATAAGGATTCATGGTAAAGTCCTTCTTTCCCTGCTGTAGGCAATGCTAATAATTAGTGTGATTTCTGTCATACTTCTAAGATACTGCTGAACCTGAAATTGTTGTGGATAAAGAATTCTTTTCTATACCGATTATATTGCAGAAATAACCGGTTCTGTGTTTATTATGGGATCATCAAGGGAAAAAGAAACACAATAGCTACCCCCAGTGGCAACTACATTAACTGCTGTTTCTATAAAGAAAACTGCCCTTACCTTACGAGGAGCTGAGCAATCAGTCAACAAGCTTCAACACTTTATCCAGGTTTAACAGTTACTTTTTCATGAAGATAAATTCATTTCTTAACTGGTTTCAAAGTAAGCAGCCTTTTCCTTTTACAATTCAAAATTTCCTTGCAATTTATCTTTAAATGCACATCAATGTTATTGTCTCAGTTGGTGTTTTGTCTTCTCCAATACTGTACTTGACCAGTGTAAAAAATCTTGGCAAGGCAGCTATTCTTTTTCTTTATGATTTCTTATGCTTCATATTTCTACTTCATTGTGGTCACAAAAGAAGCTTTCAGGCTATGAGTCCTGGGAGGTACTGCTGTATCACAATCTGCATTTGCACCAAAAAACAGACTGATGCTGAATACGAGCTGCCTTCATGTCTGTAGAATATAACATTTGCTTCTATGCAGACAAACAAAGAAGAGTTTAAAAATGTTTTTACCCACTATTTGATTTCAGAAATTTAGTAGGATGTGGATTTATTTCATTGGGTAGTTACAAAATTAAATGAATGCTTAGCATTCTGAGATCACAACCTCAGAAAAAGTAGCAAAGTCTCAATTTACATTTAGACACTTACTGGGAATTTGGGAGAAAATTGTACAAAATTGATAAATGAAGTGAAAGAATTCACACAATTTTTCTTTACGATACCTGAACTTGGCTTTGTACAGTGTATAGCTGTGTTTTCTAGTAGCGTTCCCCACTGACATAGAGGAAAATTGATCAGTGGTGTGTAGCATGCTTATAGACTTGCAGAGTAGATAGAGCAACACATCACAAAACTCAGTAGGTAACTGCTTCCAGTTGCTTGCTTCCCTGAATAGTTTCATGTTTTTCTGTTTATTCATTCACTCAAAATGAGTGTGATGTCCCTTCCATACACATTAGAGGAGCTGATCTTTCTCTGGAGGAGCAAAGATTTCAAGGATTTAAAAATACAGAGAAGTATGAGGGGATCAGTGATGAAGAGCAGGGAAGAACTGCTCTGTCTACAAAAGCCGTCTGTATCCATGAGGGCAAACTTCTGTCCCCAGCACAGGTGTGAAATTTGGGAACTGTTTTGACCTGTAACACACAGGTCTCTATCATCATATCACTTTTCTACATCAATAGAGGGAAAAGAAACCCTAAAAAAGTCACAATTTGCTTTTCCCATTTCCCTGTTTTAGAAGGAACCCACCCAGGCCGCCATGAAAACCAAATGACAAAGAATGAATGAACACAAATCCAGTCAACACACTTCTCTCTCTTCACCTGGACAGACTGAGAGGGGTAACAGTGCTGCTGCTAAAATCACCTGCTTTCTTTTCCAATTTGTGCCAGATCTCCATCACTGCTTTTGGAAACAGGACACCCTCATGGATATTTCACTCATATCTGTCGATCTCACAGCAGATCTCCACACCCATCCTACTATTTTTGTTCAAGAGCTGCCACTGCTCTTCAGTGTAACAGCTAAAGGAGAAGCACAGCTAAAAAATGACTGGGTGGAAATGGGAAGACCAGAGTTAATTGCTTCTTAGCAAAGATGTTTTTAGCAAAAACTCTGAAGATTGCATTATCCAACCATGTGTAAGAGCCTCTCAGATCAAATTTCTCAATTGAAGTTATGCTAAAACTCGATTTGCTGATTGCAGCTTGCTTAAAGGACTTTTAAAGGTCACTGAGAGGTGTCAACGGAGCTATTTCTGAAATGCACACTTTAAAACACACATCCAGTGTCAAGCAAAATCATAGCTGAAAGACACCAAACATGACAAGTCTTTACCATCAATTCCTGTTTGGAATCTTAGAGATAATAGTGTTTCAATTTGCCCATGCACTGCAAGGCACTGTTGCACAGAATCATCCCTGTAAAGGCGGGCTTCTCACTGAGAATCATCACCAGTGCTATCAGAAACCTTGCCAAGGGTTTCTGCTTCTCAGTGTCCTCATGAGTAAAAGAAGCAAATTGATTTTGTTGAGTACAAGTGCACTCTTCATGTGGACAGGAGGTTTTTGGCAGTGTTCACCATTTAACAAGAAAGATGGTAAGAACCTCTGCTGAGACTGACAAAGTCTTCAGTTCAGAGGTATATATAGGCTGATAACTTCCCAGTAAAAATGGCAGTGCCTAGACAGCAAAATGGCTACAGACTTCAGAGGAACAGAAGAGACTCTGAGCTTGAAAAACAAAGGTTTTTCAGCAAAGGTATGGTAATTCTCATTCCCTGTCATTGGTCTTTCAGTACTACAGTACTCACACAAGTACTGAGTTCAGCAAATTAGTTCTGATTAACAAAAATGGCCCATTCTTGCACTTGCTGAAGTTAAGGGCAGGATTATCACTGACTCCAACTGAGACAGGAGTTCTCTGACTTATCAAGCTTAAACCTCAGAGTACACATGCAGCTGTAGAATATTGACCATGTCTAGCCTATCTGCTGACTAAGGGGACAGAGCAGTGTCCATAGTTACGATTGGAAGGGCTTGCAGGCAAACCTCTATGAGAGTTGTGTTGTTTGTTTTTTTTCAACAGAGAGGCTGATTTTTGCTGTGCTCCTCATTCAAGAGTACATTAACTTATCCTTGCTAAAAACTGTAGATGGTTCATTCTTAGCCCCTTAATTCATTCACTTACAAAGGTAATTAATTCACCCATACCACCATATTCTTCAGCTTACTTTGTAGCGTGCAACTCCCCTTACCATAGCAGTCCAATAGGCAAAAAACATCTCTCTGAACTGTTTTAAGGTGGGGATGGGGATATCAGCACAGACCTGAGTCAGTCCCATACCCCCCTCCGGCTGCTCGGTCAGCCTCATTTTGTTGTTCGGTGTGTGGCTGCTTGCTGCAGGACACAGCACCTCGCTCTGTCTAGCCAGCGAGCGCTCAGAACAAATTACTCACGGGTGGCAGCTCCTGGCAAAGTCACCTTCGTGCTGCAGATATTTCAGGTGGGGAGCACTGCACAGCAGCTGCAGCTTGTGAGGGGACTCTCCACAGCCTCACATTCCACCTCCTCCAGGAACCTGTGGGTGTCTACAGGGGAAGATCCTACTCAGACATAAACTGCACAATGGCTCATGAGCTATGCCCTGAAAGACCATTATGGCCTTATGGTTTGATTTTGCACGTATCGCAGAGAGGACAAATAAGTAACTTTTCTCTAAGCTCTTCCTACAGTAAAGAAAGAGGCTCCTGTAGATGACTGTAGACAGACTCTTTCTGTACCTGATTCATTCAGTCTTCTCTGATCATAATGAGAACCCTGTGAGATTAGCCCCACAAAGATAATAGCCTTTGCAAAGATTTATTAAGCAACCTTTGATGCCAGTTACTGAGCTCAGGAACTCACTGAACTGAACATTCATTTCAGAGAGGCATCTGTTCCTGGATTAAAAGCACTACAGATAGGATCATCTGATGTCTCTGTCTCATCCAGTTGTCCTCACTTCCCTTTCTAGTCTCTGTAGGTTAATAGGATATGCAAAATATTCTGGAAAAATGGTACACTGAAGTGTCTATATTTCTTCCCTTGCACCAAAAGGAACTTAGGGGTTCAGGTGAGATGAGTACAAGGATGAGTCTACCATTGCTTCATCTTTTCATTATCATTTTGATATTTATTCTTTTTTTTTTCTCTCTCTCTCTCCTTGTAAGCAAGTTAAAAATGTCTGATTTATTTTTAAAAGGTAAGTTTCATGATTTGCAGACATCCCTAATCTTTCAGATCTTAAGGTTGATGATGCTGTAAAGAATAGGTTCTGGCGCAAAATGGAAGACATTTTTTATCATTTTAATGAGGAATTATATCTATAAATATATATATACATATATATCTGAAACATTTGTCAAAATTTCATAAGCAAGATGAACCACTCAGGAGAAATACGTCACATTTAAAATATCTGTTTGCAACATTGCACTGACTTCAGATCAAGACCTCAAGGCTGATAAGAGAGTAGCAAGACATTTCCATCATCGACCCTGATGGAGAGAAATGAGAAATAAAAGGCTTTGTTAATGTTTCTAGGAGTAACTCCAACTTTGATGCCTTAACGTCAACTGGAAAAAATCAAGTTTGGGCTGAGCCTTAGAGAAGCCAATGTCTAGACTGCTCTTTCATCTGGCATCCTGTTTCTAGCCCCACACTATCTAGAGCTCTCAATTTTCTCTTTCTCTAAACACTAATCCTTACCCTAACACTAAAATAGGCCCAACTGGAGGCTGAACATTAAGTGAAGTCACAAATCCAATCTCTAGACCAAAAAGGTCTTCCAGACAAGTGTTTGTTTTTTTATTCCCAGACTATTTTTTCCTGCTGCAGTCGCACTCTAGCTTCCCTCTAGGCTGGAGCTCTAGACTTTCTCTTTTTCTGAATCTTAAATCTATGAGCCCTTCCTGAAGGCTTAGTCTGTGTCACAGAGTTGTAACCCAGATCCAAAAAAACCTCTCATAGGCAAATTCTCTTGTAGCCAACCATTCCTACTGATAAACTCATTCCAGTCCACTCTCCCTGGAGCTTTAGGCTTTCTCTTAACCTAAACACTAACCCTAATCCAAATCCTGAAACAATCAGGTAGACTGACCTCTTTCAAACCTATACTTAGTATCCCTATCTCATTTTCACTCAACCATTTCCATGCAGAAAGGTTGTATAACTTCCACAAAGAAGCTGAGAAAGCAAACTGAATTATGTCCAGGCTCAACTTCATATTTCATTCCCTTCATGACAGTCAATTGTCTTCTATCTGTTATTTGTCCTCCTCCTGGTACACTGACCCCAAAGGAAACACCCAGCTTCAGTAGATCTCCTTGTGTGTCTCCTTCATGGTTTCTTGTGCAAGTTCAGCCTCCAAGGTTTAAGCTCCAGATAAGGAGGGCCAATACCAGAAGATCTCTACAGCAGATGCTCAGAAAATTAGAGTGCCTCTCACCAAGCAACTAGGCTGAACAGCTGACCCAAATTGGGTAGGAGGATATTCCACAGCATGCAATGTCATATTCAACTATAAAACAGATGGGTGGGTAGTTTGTAGAAAGCAGCCATTGCTTGGAGATTGGCCAGGAATTAATTTGCTTCTGGGAGACAGTAAGTGACTGCATTTGCATCAATTATTTGTTTTCTCTTCCTTTTCCTTTTCCTTTTCCTTTTCCTTTTCCTTTTCCTTTTCCTTTTCCTTTCCTTTTCCTTTCCTTTCCACCTAATAAGCTGCCTTTATCTCAACCTATGAATTTTCTGATTTTTGCTCCTCAGATTCAATCACCCATTCAATTGTGGGGACAAGTGAATAAGCAGCTGTGCATTGCTTGGGTGCCTAATGGGGTTAAACCAACACTAACTGGCATCCCTATGAGGCAGGTAAAAACACAGTTGATGCATGGTTCCCACAATGACAGCCAGTGGAGGCTGCCAGTGAAGAAAATGTCAGTAATAGATAGGTGGATGGATAAATGGATAGAAGAATAAAAAGAATGCCATTAGGCAGGGTGCAGAATAGAAATGTCTAACAGGTATGCCACAAATCCACAGAAAATACTGCTCTCTGAGATGGGAGGACTGCCCAGAGTGGTGGTTGATACCCCACCCCTGGAGACTTTCAAGGCCAGGCTGGACCAGGCTCTGTGCAACCTGATCTAGCTTTGGATGTCCTTGATGATGCAGGTGAGTTGGACTGGTTGGCCTTTAAGGGTCTCTTCCAAATCTAAGGATTCCATGATTCTATGACTGGAATGGCTGGCCCTACTCAGCAATGAGAAACTTGGAGAAAAGAAAGGTAATCAGAGCACCATTCCTTTCCTGTGCCATTTTGAGACCAATTTGTAGGCACTCCAAAGTCCATCCTCCATATAAAGTAAAATGAGGAAGGCCACACAGTTCTGGCACGGGGTATCCCAAGTTATATAAAGATGTGAAGTATGCAGCCCTGGCTGGCTCCTAGCCCTCATTACTCTGTGCTTTGAGTCCCTCTAGTGGTTAAGTGTCGGCATAGGCTCGTTGACAGTGTATTCTTGGCTTCATCATAGACTTCATGGTGAAACCAAGCAAACATCTTTGCCTGTCTTCCCTGTTTACAGACACGAACTGCTCAGTAGTGCAAGCACACTGCTTTGATGCCTTTGCTGAAACACAGGATCCAGAAATGCATCACCTAGGAATGACTGCCAGGCATTTATGGCAGATAATGGGGCACTGGCTAGGGGTGGTACTGGCCAAGGTGTGGGTGCAGGCGTGAGACAGCAAGCCAGCAACCAGGCCCCATAGAGAAAACAGTGTGTCAGTCAGTTTGGGGAACTTGGGAACTGCATTGAAGGTCATCGGGGGGAAGCAGAGACTGTCCTGTATGGGCTATAAAAGGAATGTTGTGTTCAAGGTATAAAACTCATGTAACATTAAGGCATTAAGGTCAGGGATTTGCTTCTTCCACCTCTGCTTCCAGTCTGAGCACTGCATGATAAAGACAGGTTTGCATTTACTGAGAGCTGAACAGAGATGTCTTATTCATTTTCATCTTGACCCCTCTATATGTAAACTTCGTTATTTACCTTAGCTGTCACCACAAATGAGCGTATAAAATTTTCCAGTCTTTTGTTTTGGTTTGTGTTTGTTTCCGCTTGACAATGGCTGATGCTACTGTAGCAGATGGACACAGTAACAGCAACATCTAGCGGAAAATGGAGAGAGCTGCACCCACACCAGGGCTGACTTAACATCAATTGGTTTAAACAAATAATGGCCAGCAAGTAGCAGGCTGATCCCTGATGTTTAATTAGATGCTCCACAACTTCACGCCGCCTCACAGCTGCTATTCCCTGGGGTCTCAGAACTGTCACTCATTTAGAAGCTTCGCTGTAGTCCTGACAGTCATTAGGCTAAACTGTGAAGTTCTCTTTTTCCCAAGTTAATCTGCCTTCTAAGGGGAATACGATTCTGTTTTTCTTAACATCTTCCCCCAGACCTTCCTTGTATCTTGGCTTCTCCATGGACCTGGCTCCTGGAATACTGCCTTACTTTGAATTGATCACTTAATACCAAAACCACTGCTCCTACCACAACAAAAGCCAGATGTGTTTCTCCAAGTCTCCAGTCCTCATCCAATAGACTCTCTTTTTGCATGAGGCACATTTGCTACAGTTGAGATGGCACGTAACCCAAAGCCAATATATGCTTCTGTGCAGCTCCTGGATAGAGAGAAACTGCCTTTGTAAACGTTTCCTTCTGAATTCTGGCACCTGTGGGATATTCACATCCAAAAATTCAGTGCTTAACTCCTTAGGAGGATTTGAAAAGAGTGTATTTTTGCCTCTAATACCAAACTGCATTGTTGGTCCTGCAAGTGTCCAGGTCTTTGGGATTGCTGCTCCAATGTGCCTTACAAAGTACAGTGGTGAAGAAGAAATATTTCATTTGCTAGGACTTCTTTTACTTCGCAATTCAGGTGCCATTGCCTGTTCCCCTTAGGATAGAATTACAGTTCAAAAGTGACCAATAACAAGGAGTTAGAATTCACTACATCAGTCCCCAGGGAATGTGAGTACAACAAAGCTCAGTACAGTTATCAGTTTTATACCACAGGAAAGGAAACAGTGGAAATTAGGATTTGTCTTTGTCAGGTACTGTGTTAAAATTGGAGAGAACTGAACAAAGACCTGAAGCAAAACCAGTGTACAGAGCAGTAAGAATAAGCTCTCCATGCTACATTTCTTTTTCTAGGTAATTCCTTCTGGAACAGGTATTAATTTATTTTCCCCATACTTGGATGTACAATCCAAACATGCTCAGATATCAGTGATTTTCTTAACAATGTACCAGTCTGCAGAAATGTTCACTGCATTAAGTAAATGCTAAGTTGGCAGCTTTACCTTTTCCTCCCCAGAACAGAATCATAGAGTTTTCCAGTTCTCCCAGCTCAAACCTCCCTGAGCCTCCATCTGTCCCAAGGAGCTCTCTGCTGCTGTTCACTCCTTTCCTTCTGTCTGCACCAATACAAAGCCATACAATTTAATTCCCCATCATCTTCATGTTCCTAGGCTTGTTCTTTTACTGTCTTCTTGATTCATTCACTTTCACGCCTTTGGATCTTTCCCTAAATACAGAGTTACCCATGAGCCTCACATGAAAATTTCCACTTTAATTCCCCCAAGTCAACTAAAGAATGCTGTGTTATTTTCAAACACCATATTTCCTTCAGGGAACAAAATATATAGGCTGGATATGCAGAATACCAAACAATCCCATGGTGTTTGCTCTCTCTCATCAAACCCCTGTTTACTTTGTTTCTCAGATACAAAGATCTGGATGAACCTCTTCAGGACATCCTCCAGTGGACCCAAAGAGTGTTCAAGGTGTACTATTACTTGGCATTATCCTACTCAAGCCTGTTTGCTGGCATTTGTGGGCCTCAGTGTGATTTCTTATATTTTTGTTTCTTGCCTTCATCTTTCAGGCTGAACAGTCCTTAACCAGCTGTCTAAAACCCAAGTATTCTTATGCTCCAGGTACATATGTATACTTAACACTCAAAATATCCTAATATATACACTTCAGAAACAGCATACACTCCCTGTCATAACATCAAGAGTTCTCCTGCATTACCAGAAAACTAGATCTGAACATAAGGAAACTACAGCAAATCCCGGAGTATAGAAATGCTTTGAGCTCCTTATCTTCAACAACATATCTCGGCATCTGTGCAGCTAGTATTTGACAGGATGTATCTTCTTTAAAGGAAAATCCTGAGCAATGGGATCCCAAGAACATGTCTACACTAACAACAGAAATCTCCTCATACCATCCCCGTTGCGAGTATAATGCACGATGATAGTTTCTATTTAGGATCTTCAGTCTACATAGACACTAAACACAATCCTGCAAAGCTCATTCATTCACCTAGATCTAGGCCCATTCGCACTAAACCCTCTGCAAGTATTTTGTTTCTTCAGACCTATTCTAAGGACAGTTCTACAGGAAAAGAGATCACTAAAACTTCTCTCAAAGTCCCTGTTTTCCACCAGATGGAAGACATCCACACACCTCATGTCTGAGGGCTTAGTATTGCTATCTGGAATAAAAGAGGCTTTCTAAGTTACCTGAATTTGGCATGAATTCAGATTCATGGGTAAGCTTAAAATTTATGGAGGAGTTACTTGATCTGAAAATGTCCTGGATTTTCAGGTTGTTCTTCCCTTATCCCCCATGCTGTATCCCCAGGGCTGCCAAGCCTGCAGTCAGGACAAATGGAGGCTACAGCTTTCCAAATGCCAGGTTACAGGAGGGGAACACAGCACAGAGATGTGCAGAACACCAAATCTCTGCGTGGTTTTCACTTCAGTGTGACCATATCATTAAATCGCGAGATATGTTACACTTCATACATTCATTTTTCCACAATAAATGTAACTTTTGCATCAGAGTTGGTCTCCAGAGACACGAGTAGCTGCAGATTTTTTTCTACAACAGAAACACTGTGATCACCCATTTTTAAAACTAATCAGTTTGCTCTCTACTAACAAATGAACTTCTCTAACAAACTGGCTTACACAATGTTTTGTTTATTATATACTCCCATAGCTGGGGAACCAGCTGTTTTCACCAGATGGTATTTCCTGCCTTCTCAAGAGCATTATTTTATCAATTGTTATTTTAAAGCAGCCACTAGAGAACAAATGGTATGGTTTTCTTGGCTGCAGTGCTGTTAAGGTATGGCACATGATCTTCCCATTTACAGGTTATCGCAGAGGATATTTCATATTTAATGGATCAGTCTCTCTTTCTTGGAAATAATAAAGTCTGCATATCAGCACATGACATGAAAGAGATAACATTCCAGTCAGCATCTTCCCTTCTGTATACTATTCATGAGGATAAGGCCTTTAACACATAGCAATAATTCACCTCAGCGCTCTCCTAAAAACTGTACCGTTTCATATTGCTGCACGGAAGCTTTTACCACATCACTGATCATCACTGAGAGATTGTTCCAAGCATAGATGATTTACAATAAGGTGTTCTTTAAGGTTGAGATTGTTAAGAGCGCATAAACATACATTGTCTGTAGAGAATAACACGCACATGCTTCTAGCAGCATGAATGGCACAGGACACCTGGCGGACAGATGCAGACATGCTTCTCAAAGACCCCTGGCTACCAGCAAATCCTTCACAAACCAGAAGTGTCTGTCTTCAATCCACTCAATGCTTTCAGGATCTTTGTTGTGATACAGAACTTAGGTGTGGGATAATAGTCAACAAGAGACATCTATCCAGCTCTTTTCACACTGCAGTTTCTCAAAATATGCTGATACCAAGCAGTGTAGATCGGAAGCAGAACTTTGCAAAGTTAACAGGAGTGCAGTAATTTAACACCAATGGGCAGCCAAATGTTACATTTAGCACTGCTACACGCATCCTCTTAATTTTGATCATATTTTATGATTATCCTTTCACTGTCATCTCATTTCTAAACACTGACCAAAAAGAGAAGCCCTGCTCAGGAGGGGGAGGCCCTGTGGGACATTTCTGTCCCACCAAACAGAGTGGTGGCCATGGGGCAGGAGCACTCACCCAGCCCTATTGGCCACAGCCATCTCAGCCTGGGAACTGCATTTCTTTCCCGATGCATTCAAGACCCTCCTTGTTCTGTTCTTGCTGATTCACCCCAGTTTTGGCCAGGTTTCATTCTTTACTCCTAAGTCATACTGGGAGCTAGAAAATTCATCTCAGCCTACATGAAACCCATGAGAGGAGGAAAGAACCCTGTTGACAAGAGCCATCCATATCAAACAGAAAATCTCCTGATGTAGCACTATGAGAGAGCCCTGACTTCAGAAACTGTTTGCGTTATGTATCCATCAACTAAAGAAGAAAAGGCAGTTGCTTGGAAAACTCCACCTTATCACTTTGTTCCTATATGGTCTTTGTCAACATTACAATATCCAACAACAAGCAAAAAAAAGTTGCAAGACCCGAATATGACAAGGTGCTGCTATAAATGCCCATGGGAGCACAGAAACCATAGAGAATGGTGTTTTCATTTGCCTGCGTACAGAAAAGTAGTTTCTATACAGAAAAATCCCTGCAAAGACACATTCTCTTTGGTATTTGCCAGCAAGGTGAGCAGGAGCCCTGCCAAGAGCGGCTGTTCTTCACAAAGCAACCTCCTCATGAGCAAAGGAAGCAGCTTGATCCTTCTGAGAGTGTGCTCCTTATGTGGAAAGAAGATTGTCTTCACACAGTCTGTCATTTAGTAAAATGAGAAAAAAAAATCAAAGGAAGGGAAGAGGGTCTGATGAGACCATGTATAGCTCTGTTTGATCAAGGCAGGTCTTAAACTGGGCCTTCTCTTCACTGACTTGTACAGTATGAATAAGGTAACTCTCTGTCCTTGATTCTGAAAGGGAAGAGTAAAGGATGAATAAAGGACAAAAGCACACAAAAGAGAAGAGAGACTCAGATGGAAGAGGAAGTTGAACAAATCATAGTGGAAAGGGCAGGGGACAGAAAAGGAGTAGGAAAATCAAAACTGAGTAGAAATAGCACAAAGGAAAAGTCCATAATTACATTACTTTGTAGTTTTAAAGCTCCACATCTCTAAAGATGAATATAGATTTTCACTTAATAACTTCAGGACACTACTACTGTCATTATCAGTACTCATTCTCACATGCATTCAAAGTAACAATAGGTCAACCCTGTTCTGTAAAGACCAAGCATATTTGAACTTTGGTAGAGCTAAAAAGCACTTTAGAATCAGGAGTGCATCTTGCCTATTCATGTTGCCTCCAAGCTTCTAAAAAATAAGTTCCTGATGTGTAGAATTTGTCATGAATAAACTCATTACAGAAGTACTCTGTCTACAGAATTTGTTTTGAGAAATTGAAAAAGCCTGCCCTTGCTTCTTCCCCCCCCCCCCCCCCCCAGGTAAAAGGCAGAATTACCATTGACATCAGCAGTGAGGAATTCTGACTCATCAGAGTTGTAAGATGCACCACTTTACAAGCAGCAGCGCACCAACTATGACTGGCCTATCTACTGATGCTGGTAACAGCAAGGCCACATGAGAAACAGGGAGCATGCACACAAGCAACTTTATTAGGGAAAAAAACATAACTAAGAAAGTATACGCAGGATTTTCTGTCTCCCCGGTGTACATCATTGGTCATTTTTGCTGTGCTCCTCATTCAAGAGTACATTAACTTCTCTTTGCTAAAAACTGTAGATGGTTCATTCTTAACCCTTTAATTCATTCACTTACAAAGGTAATTAATTCACCCATACCACCATATCCTTCAGCCTACTTTGTAGCGTGCAACTCCCCTTACCATAGCAGTCCAATAGGCAAAAAGCATCTCTCTGAACTGTTTTAAGGTGGGGATGGGGATATCAGCACAGACCTGAGTCAGCCCCACACCTCCCTCTGGCTGCTCAGTCAGCCTTGTTTCATTACTTCGTGTGTGGCTGCTTGCTGCAGGACACAGCACCTCACTCTGTCTAGCCAGTGAGCGCTCAGAACAAATTACTCACGGGCAGCAGCTCCTGGCAAAGTCACCTTCGCGTGCTGCAGAACTCACAGGTGGGGAACGCATCTTGTGAGGGAACTCTCCACAGCCTCTCGTTCCACCTCCTCCAGGAACCTGTGGGTATCTACAGGGCAAGATCCTACCTGGACAATACATTTCTTACACAAGGATTCATGAACCGTGCCCTGTTGCATTTGTTTTGTTTCCCTAAGAATGAGAAGGACCCCTGTACAACCTTGTGATTTGATTTTGTACATACCAGGCCAGCTTTTCTCCACTGAGGGAAACCTCTCCATTCTCTACCTAAAGCCAAGGGAGAGTGAGGGCCCTGTAGAGGTTTACTAAGAAGAATGTCTCAGTTTCCAGCTTAATATGCAACAAACAATTACTCTGCATCAGCAGAATGACCCGCCTTTTCAAAACAATTCTCACTCCAGTAATCTGTATTTCCGCTTCCAAAAACTGGGTAGATTATTGCAGATAGTTCTTGACCAAGTGATTTTACTGAACGTCTCCTGCTAATTCTTTAAGACTTAGTAAGTGTGCAGCTAAACACTAAGCCTGCACCATTCTCCCTCCCAGATGCCATAGAATGGCTTGGATTGGAAGGGAACTCAAGGATCATAAAGCTCTTTTACCCACCCCGCCCCCCCTGCCACAGGCAGAGCTGCCAGCTGCTATGTCAAGTACTGGATCAGATTGCCCATGGCTTCTCACAAAATTGAACAGTACAATGGACTGTTGAAAACCATGCTGAAAGAAATGGGCAAGATGCTAAAAATAATGGCAATAACATTCAGGGAATCTGATGATGTTGTTATTGTACAGGAGATAGATAAATAAATAAATAAATAAATAAATGATCACAGAAATGGAGGAGCATCTGGCCTAGCCTTGAATACCTCCAGAATCAGAGCAAACACAGCCTCTATGGGCAACCTGCTTCAGCACCTCACCACTCCTTCATTAAAGAACATCACCAGGTTTCAGATAATCATCAAGATAGACTACAGAGCTCTCTCTCTCTCAATTTCAACACAAATCTAGAGGAAATTTAATAAATAAAAAAATCATTTTACATGCTAAAAATCACCAAAGCTCACAAAGATTTTTTTCTTGAAACTCAGACAAGATAAACCACAAGAAGACAATATAGTTGTCCTATACTATCTTGGTTCCAAGGAATAAAAAAAAAGGCATATAACAGAGTTCAGTACAGTGGTCAGTTTTATTTTTCAGGAATCCACAAATGAAAATTCAGCTTTGCTTTTGTCAGGTACTCTGTTAAACTTGAGATAAAAATAAAAAGAAGAAATATATGTAAAGTGGTTAGCAGCAACACCGCACATTTCTTTCATGGGTAATTTATTGTGGAATGGGTATCGATTTCTCCCTCTGCTATTCAGATCCAAAGGCAAACCCTAGTCAGGTTGCTGAATTCACAAGCAAAAGTGTATTATTAATGATTTTCCTGACAACATATCAGCTAACAGAAAAGTTGACTGCCTTCAACAAAAGCTAAACATATAATGGCCCTCTAGGAAAAGAATATCACGTTTCCCCATGTGTACTTAGTAATACAGAATAAAGAAGACACTATCATTTCCTCCCCAGAACGGCATCATAGAGCTTTCCGGTTCTCCTGACTTGAACCTCCCTGAAGCCAGCTGCCCCAAGGAGCTCACTGTACTCAGCCGCTGTTCGCTCCTTTCCTTCTGTCTGCACCAACATGTTCAGTGAATACAGCTGGGTTTCCATGGGTCCACTTCTGTCGTCATTCAGGAGCGATTCAACCAGCAGCACTCCACCACCTGGTTGAACAAATAGTGTTATGAAAACCCTGAGAAAATGGGATACTTTTCAGCTGAGTTGTTAGATCAGATCCTATCCTGTTCCTTCCAGAAGCAACAGCCTCTCAGCTAAGTCCTATTTCACCACCACAGAGGACAAGAAAGGAGCAGAGGCATTGGAGCATGCCACTGGTGCTGAAGCTGTGTGATCCACATAACTAATGGGTGGGAGTCTCCCTTTCTTTTCCCCAAAGCTCACACCTACCAGGTCTGCAGGCCTTATAGACTTCTGGCAGCAGCTGCCTGCATTTCTCATCATCCCAGTCATGCAGTATCTTTGATAAAATGTAGAGGTCAGCTTCGGGGATAGAATCTTTAAAAAAATCTCCTGTAAAGCAAAATATATGTTATACACAGAACTGCTGAAACAAAGAGGAGGTGAAGCAAGTATCTTTTATTCTCTTCTGATCTAAGGACTCTGGGCTTGCCAGGTCCATGACCCACATCAGACCTCGACAGACTAACCCAGTAGTTACATGGTCATGCCTTTTATTCAGCATCTGCTATACTGCACTTTATACAGTATTTTTCTCTTCATGTTTTACTTTCTCATCAGCACTCCCAGTTCTTCACATCACTATACACATAGCCTTTCCTCTGTTTCTTCATCTTCACTTTAACATACTGCTTCCCTTCCTCAAAAGCTTCTTTCCTTTCTCAGAACTTCAAGCAATACTAAGTCCTTCCAATAAAGATTTCTGACAATATTAAATACAAGATGTCCCTAAACAGATTTTCATCACAGATGGTCCAAAGGCAATCTGAGGACTGGGTAAGAGGAACGTGGGTTAGCTCATCTGCATTCAAAGCCTGAAATATGACAGAAGTCAAGCAATCACAACCAGAGAGGGAAAAACCCTTTTGCTCAGAGCAGGTCTGGTGTTCCATGCATCTGCCAGGAGGCCTGCACAGGAGACAAGGAATTGTTGGTAAGCTTATAACACATCATGGTAGTTTTAAAAAGCTGTGACAATACACAGATTTGCTTTTGGGAGTGCTCAAAGATATTTAAACTGCTCTGCCCACCAACTTTGGCTGTCAGTACTTTCACGTTGTCTGGATAAGTGACTAATTCAAGGCAATGCTGTACAAGGGCACTTTTGGCCACTAACCTCCCTGGTGAGCAACCAGCCACAGGCAACCCCTGCCCATTACAACCCCGCAGGCCCACATCGCACCACCACTGCCAGCACCTGCCCATGGAGGTGTCTGCACCTACCTTCATGGAAGGCAATCCGTTGCTCCTCCGGAGGAACCAATCGCTCTTTGGCCACTTGTACCACTTTGGGCAGGTCATAAATTGTGACTGTGCAATTTGGATACAAGAAAACACATTCTTGGGCCAAAGCTCCTCCACCACCTTTGTGGGGTAAAGAGTAGATCAGTGCTGAAACAAAACCACCTTGTTCTGCACACCTACTGTAAAGCAATGTCAGCAGTGGTGCATCCATCTCTATGGCACCCGATGGCTTTTTGAAGAAGTTCTACTGATGCTCACCTCCCAGGTCACAAATCTGTGTGAAAGGGGAAAGGTCAAATGCAGTAAGTACATCTCTGCCACATATGCTCCAGATTGAGTTCTGGCCAGCCAAGAACTTCAGCATTTCTTCTTCTGATCTAGTAACAGAGACACAGAATATAGGAATGTAACTCAGAAATGTAACTCACAGTATTCTTAGTGACTCTTATCATAGAATTCTTAATAAGAAATTTAGCTTAAGCACTGATATTTTATTTGCAACCAATATCTTCCCTTTGCACATAAACCTAGCTTGAGACTTTTTGCAGCAGAAAGGAACAGCTGTGCATTGTTGCACTTGAAAAGGGAATTAAATCTAGCAATGTCAATGAATGTATTACTGCCACTTCTTGGACTTCAAGGAGACCTGAGATTGGCTTTTCACAGTAGTAAATTATACATTCCTATTCAAAATATCCAACTGTTCCAGTAATGGATATTGCTGAGAAAATTCTGCACGATGCTTCTAATAAATGGAATTCTCAAATCACAATATTAAAACTTGGTCATAATTAAATTTTGCCTACCACAAGAAATATCTTTCTATTAATATACTAGTACCTGTACATGGCTCCAAAGAGGTCTTTAGATGAAATGCCAAAAGCTCTTTCATATTGATTTCTTCCTTCTCTAAAATAGCAACCGAATAATAAGCATATTAGCATGGATTCCTTCTTTACTCCAAACACACACAGGACCTGAGGTTAATAGACAGACTATATGTCTCTGTGTCATGGATGTAATGACATCCCTGCCTGGCACTCCCAAGAGATGGTGAAATATTTCAACAAGAATGTCTTGTTCTTCATGCAGCTACATCTGAGGCAGAGGTGCAAAACTGGTGAGATGATCACCAATCACCACCTTCACGCACAGACAGTTTATTCATTTATTGCAGACTCCATGCCCTGTATTGAGCTACTCTATTATGCCTTTGCAATAGAAGCATCCTTAGTCATTGCTACTCATCATTTATTTTGATGTCTCCAAAAATAAAAGCAACTGCAATGAACAAGTGTTTTCCCAAATACCTAAACACACAGAGGTCCTTTCTAGACCTACTCTAGGAAGAAGATAGGAGGAGAAATGGACAAACATGCTGTAGTAACAGCAGTAGATCTTAATTGTTTTTTACTTCCTGAGAACCATCCAACATCTTCTGTGCCCTTCCCAGGGACACTAAGAAAAGACACACAGATGTGGCAAAGTAGCCTGCAACACACAGCACGCAACACCCGCATCTTCCTCCTCACCTCACAGCATCAGCCAGGTAGTGCCAGCACAAGTAGACGGTATTGGAGTAATACATCATAATATGATACTGAGATTTGGGACTTGACTTCGTAAGGTAGATATTGGAAATTTCTGTGTTTCTGTAGAAGGCTAAGGAATGAAATAAATGCATTTACTGACATGTATGATATCATCAGCCCAAGCCCACTGTACAGCATGATATATACACATTATCAGAACATATCTGTACATCCCAATAGAGAAATGTGTTGCTTCTATACTCAGTTATTCCAAAGATAACTTGTAGTACAGTATTCTGGGGTTGGTGAGGGCTGGTGAAACCTGCACTGTCCCATTCAGTGTGGGTAAACACTACCTGCTTATGTTTCCTTCAGAATCAAACATCTCAGGAACAGCAAGAGGAACATTTTGTAAGGTGCATCATTTATCTACATGCTTCTGCTATCAGAAGAAGCTCCCTGAACTCATGGGGCATCTGCTGTAAGCCTGAAAAAGGCAAGAAAACACAAGCCACAACAGGACTCAAACATTTTAAAGTTCATCATCGCTAGCTGTCTGATGGGTACAGCCTTCCCTGATTACATGGACTCAAAGACTCCAGGGCAAGGTAGAATTCATGTCATTTCTCAGTTCAGACCAGACACCTAACAAGCTCCTTCACACAATGGTAAAAACTCCAAGGAAAACAAAAGTGCTTTTAAGTTGCTTTCACGTTTTGTTTTAAAGCTTAAAATCATGCCCACACATCAGACTTCTCTGAAGACAAGCTCTGCAGCAGTAGTTATCTTGTGCAAGGTATTTGAGGCTCTTACACAAAGAACTTTAGAAATACATAAACTTTCTCCTGGGATTTTCTTTATGTCTTCAATTGTGCTGACATTTGTTGCTTCTCTTTTAGATGATCTGTTCTTTAAGCTATGGTAACCGGCCTAAGACTAGGTGTCACCTTTCCTCACACTTGACCTCAGTTTCAAAACAATGAGAACTCTTAAGAGTTTTATTTTCTTCCTTCTACCTTTTAAAGTGTGCAAAGAAGATGAGCCAGCTCTCTTCTGTGGTGCCCAGTGCCAGAACAAGAGGCAATGGGCACAGATGATAATACGAGAAGTTATGAACACCAGACAGCACTTTTGTGAAGTGAAAAAGCGCAGGCTGCCCAGAGGCTGTAAAATCTCCTCCTTGGAGATCTCCAATAGCAGCCTGGACATTGCTCTGGGTATCCTGCTTTGGATGGCCCTGCTGGAGAGGGGTTGGGCCAGCTGAACTCAGAGGTCCCTGCTGATCTCAACCATTCTGTGATTCCCCTTCATCTTCCTCCTTTACCTCCTTCTTGTCTCAGCTCTACTGCCAAAAGCTTCAATCCCACGCAGGCATCCAGAAGTCTTTCCATCCCCATGATGCTCGTACCCAAGCATGCAGCAATGACATCTAACGACAGAGGTTGTCCTGACTCCAGCAGAAGATCAAACACTCCTAATTCACAGGCAGTGAACATAACCTGGAAGTGAGAGGCAGGGGATCAGGTGAAAACACCAAAGTTTCATAGTTTCATAGTTTCATAATTTTGTGCGGGTTGGAAGGGACCTTAGAGATCATCGAGTCCAACCCCCCGGGATTCAAGCCTTTCCAAAGTTGCTTGGTTGGAGAAAATACACACGTATTTTTTTACCTGAAAAAAATATTCTTTCATATACACAAGCACAGCTGAAGATTTTCTAAGCACTGACAATGCCATAGATTCTTTATAGCACAACCTTTTTCATTTTTTTTCCTTTACTAGGCAAACCAAACAATTTGTCAGGCTCACAAATTTTATGCTTTGGGGCCATTCTTCAGTTGTGAATATTCCTGAATGTACCTTAGTTTCAGAACAAATTTACATGTCTCACTTGTTTTTTTTGTTTGTTTGTTTTGCTTGGAGAACTTAAGCAAATGTAAGGCTGTGAGTTTGTTGGCTTTATGCTTTGTTGGTTTAGTTTTATTTGGGAGAGGGGGTCATTTTTTTTTTTTTCTTATTTCTTTTCCCCCTCCCCTTTCAACTTATTATCTAACTACCTAACATATGCTATACGGAAGGGGTGGATATCCCACTGTTTGGACCCTCTTTGAGTAATGCCCACATACATGACTGATTCATTTTCAGGTACTGAAGTCTATGTCTACAGAAGATTACCCAGGCAAGGAAGTTTTGTCTCAGCCGAGAGGGCTGCCTTGTTCAGGCAAACAGAAATGTGCTGTCTTTACAGAAAGTATGAAGGGAGAAGCCTTCAGACATAGACGTACATAACTACACATAACAAGAAAAATATCATAGCCATTACATATATATATCTTGCCATTTGTTGGGTATGAAAAGGGAAAAGGCAGAAATGCAAGGCAGTCTTCTGATTCTCAAACTCCAAACACAAAAAAGAAAATGAGAAGAAATCTCCTGATGTAAGGAGCTTTGCTCAATTGAGGCAGTCAGACAACAAGCTCTCAGCTATAAACCACTGTGCTTTTAAAGCCTCCAGCAGAGACAAGATCTGCCCATCCAATCCCCCAGAGGTCAGAGGGACCTCAATAAACATTAACTCTAACCCGAGGTGCCAACATTCTCAAGCTTTCATCTTCTCAAATTTCTTTCACAGCTAGATGAGTAGATAGGATAATTCCCTATGAGACAATTTTCTTTCCGAAGATTTAGATTAAGGAACTAAGGTGCCATACTTGAATATTTCTTCCAGTATGCTTTTAAGATTTCTAACCAAGATCGATTTACAGATCTTACCTTTGAGACTAAAAATCCATTGCTGTATTGAAAGATGATCTGAGGATAGTCAGGGTCTTCTGTGGAGTCCATCTTCCTTCAGTACTGAGGCACAAATTCCCTGCTCCTCTTAATTTAAGCTTCTTTCCACTAGGCACAGCATACCAGCTGATCCACTTAATCTCATTGCTTCTAAGAAGCACTTTGGTTAACAAACACATAAGCTAAGTTATTTACCTTCAACAGGGTTTCTTTTTTAGGCAGCCTCAACTATTTCTTTGCGTCTTTCATCATCAAGCACGAGGCTAAGAAGCGGTGCAGATTAAAGCAATGCCATTGGCTCAGTGGTTAATTAACATGATGGTACTTCAGAAACAACTGAAAGTTGAAGGTGTCTGAGGAAAAACGAGCTCTGAAGAACTCACTACAGAGCAAGTATGAAAAACCTGAACTGAGTACAATGCACCAGTTCATACACCAAAACTGAGTCTTATCCTAGGCTTCTTCAAAAGCAGCTCTCCCATCGCACTGATGTCTTTATGCTGAGAGACAGGAAGCCCAATGAAATGGGACCAGAGGGCAGAAGACAAATTGGTGACAGAAGCGAAACTGGGACATTCTCATGAGTTGTGAGTGGAGGAGCATCCATTCAGTTCAGAGTGGTCTGGACATCCTCCTGGCCAAGCCCAGAATCTCCGATTTCTCCAGTTCCACTCAACCATTGAACATAATGAACTAGGAGCACACACACAGCCTTTACCTTGAACCCACTGAAACAGGGACTTGTTCAGATCAGAATAGTGTGCCTGAGGCATCAAAGCATAGCCATGAGAGTTAAAGACTGGCATAACTACTGCAAAGCAGGCAGGAGGGGACCTGAGAAGTGCTGTGATGGACATGGCTCCACAGACTGCCATGAGGCACACCCTATCCATAGGTACAAAAACAACAAGGCCAAGGAGAGGCTACAAGAGCCTGTCTGCTGTCCTGCTTTGTCACAGTGACCAATTTGTTCTGACAGTTGTCACTCAGGCAAAGTCTACGAGGAACTAAACTTACTCTTTATACCTTCTTTTCTTTTGCAGGTGTCAATGAGATGATCTCCAAATGACAGATATGGAATGGATGTCATCTTCATCATTGGCCCCACTGTTCATTACACCAGTGTAAACGTTGGTCATCATGCCCTCAGCATTTTGTAAAAGCAGGCTCTTTCCAAAAAGGAAAGAATCACAGTTTTTATATTATACATTTAGTGACCCCTCAGGCAGTAAGATTAAATCAGACCATGACTTGGGTGATATGACCATGGCAACGTGTTACAAAATAATGCTTTTCTAGTTGTTGCTTTTTCCATGCTTCAGCAGTAAGGTTAGCAGGCAAAACCTGAGCAATACAATGCAGCTCAACACTTTGTGTACTTTATCTCAGTGAATCTTTAAAAAGGTGTTCTTACACCACTGTCCCAACACAAAATTTTTAGTGCTTTTCCTTTGATCCTACCTCAGAAGAGGTAGAAACAGGTCAGTTTAGAGTTTCTGTACAAACACATAGAGCACATCATCCTGGACAACACAGCCTGCAAGTACAGGAAAAGCCTTAAAACATCTCAATTCCCGTAGTTTTAACTAAATAACAAGGTGCTTGTGTGCACAAGTGATAGAACCTGGTAATGGAGCATAGATCCACTCCAGTTAAGGCAAAGTTGTAGCTACAAGAGTCTCTGGTTATAAAAACGACCACACAGGTGATTAAACCACCTGGAGTATATTGTCTAAATCCATCTGTTGAGGACACCAGATGTAATCATCTAATGGGATTACTACCAGCAGCGAGATATAAGGGAGGAAGGTTACGGATAACTCACATCAGATTGATGTAGAGCCACACACAGTGTGTTGCTGTTTCCAAGTAAATTGCTACTGGGGCTTAAAGCCTAAGCTCCTCTTAAGCTAAAAATGCATTCATGAACATGAACTTGCAGTGGCTTTCTGCCTCTGAAAACCCCATCAAGGTTTTTTGTCATAGCGCTTAGATCACAGACACAGGCTAAAGTGAATACTTTATCTCCAGGCTTCTGTTCTGATGGTAAATTTATCTTTGTACTACAGACAAATAGGACAAAAACAAAACACCATTTTTGTATAGCATTTAAATATTAATGAATAAAGCAGATTCCAAGTGAAATTAATATGCCTGCTGCTGAGAAATGAAGCTGACAGCATTTTCACGCATGCAATTTCCTTTATGAGCAGTAAGGACAGATCTCAGGGACATTACCACACCAACATGATTCTGTAATACCAGTATGGAAACAACTGTTCTCACTAACATTATTAAGCCTCTGAATGTACTGAGCTTATTAGCAGGTGTCTGTTGGCCTGGAAGTTCATTAAGATAATAGCTGGTGCTTTTTTTGTCTTGGCTAACAAGCCAGGACAGCATCATACTGTTTTCTTTAGCCTGGCAACAGATTAAGTACAATAGAAAAATACTGGTACAGTTCCTTTTGATACCAGTAAAATAATACACATGGGAACATGAGATAGCAATGGGACAGCTTCAGCATATGCCATACTGAAGGAAGAACTGCAACTGGTTTGCAGCTTTATACACACTCTAGCTCAGTAAATTTATTGTGGTGCTGCGAGAGAGATTCTGCAAGTAACATGTTCATTGGGCTGGAGAAGGACCACATCAATATAATACAACATAAGCTTAATGAAATGGCTGTTGCATCCAGCTCATAACCAAACCTCAAAGGCAGCATACCAGACACAGGCAATACATATATTTTAATGGTAATTAAAAAAAGATTTAACCTGCATAACAATACAAGATAACAACTGTTGATTTTCCTTACCCATTTATAAATTAAGGCACAGACCAAACTAGGTAGTTTAATTGCTGCCTTACCTAATACCTGTACCCCTGCTATTAAACATGAGCACCTTCAAGTCTCTTACGTGATCCTGAAGGCGTTCAAAACTGCCCTAAAGCTGACACCTGCTGTGATGTCCGGACTGCACTGATCAGTCATCAACTTCACAATCCTGTTCGCTATCTTAGAAGCCACTGTTAAAATTAACATTTACTCTTAACAGTTTTCAAGATGTTATTTTTACATGGCATATGAATTTTTTTATTAGTACAACCTAATCACTCATATCCCTTTATTTTATGTCACTGAATAGAAGTGTAACAAGAGACTGAAGAGCTTGGACGGTTCCTGTGTGTAGGAAATAATTTCTGTTGAATAAGCTGCTCTTCCAGTCACGTTTCTGATAAAAATGCTGATATAAATCTCTATTCCTGGTCACTTCACAAAGGAAATAAATTAACCAATAAGGGCACTAACAAATGGAATAATACATAAATAACTTTGATGCAATGCAACAAATGTAATGCATATCTCATGGCAAGTCAACGCAAAGAGTACGAGTCAGATAACCACTAGTACATAATTCTTTGCAGAAATTCTCACAGTTGGATTTCTAGCAGCTAAATGCCTGAGAGTAAAGTTAGCAGAGTAGACTTAAGCGTTAGTCAGTATCTGTCCAATATTCAACCGTATCAACTTCAGTACTTCAGAAGTACTTTGAGTGTCTTTGATAATCATTAGTTGCTAACTCTTAGTAAATGTTAAGGAAGGTGAAGACAAACTAATTTTATCAGCTCCTCAAAGTCAGTCTTGCAAACATGTGCAGTCAGATGAGCTTTAAGAAACCAGCATCACAATATTCTTCCGGAAGAGGATAAAATATCAGTGATTGTAATATTTAAGCTTCTAGAAGCCATTATAAAGCCTGCCAGTATTCCAGATTCTTTCGTTTGAAACATAAAGATGTCTAGAATACACCTGGTAGAGATATAATGACACACAATCAATAGAGAACAAGCGATTACTATCAAAAATAATGTTCTTCGTGTTATCGCATCACCGAGGTTTTTGAAGTATTACAAGCACATACCCCAGCCATAAGAAAAAGATTTTAATGAATGGTGTTGGGCAGAGTAGAGCATAATTTATAGCTGTGATCGTATCAAAAGATTACAGTCTCGACAAGTTTCTTTGCAGTTCAAAGACATCATCAATGCTGAATTTGGGAACCAACAACAAAAACATGGTGGCACCCACTACAGTTCCACAGTACATTCACACTTATCACATTGCCTTGAGCTGTAGAAAAATATCCAAGCAGGTTTTAAACTGACCAGCTTGTGGGTGCTGTTGGTTACTAGCAGTATGAAAGCATTTAGCTATAGGCATCACTATCAAGCCCACATACAGTGAAACAGACTAGAACATGCTGAGTCCTGGGTTACCAACAGAAAGAACAGATTGAGTAGACATAGAAGTTGGTCTATAAAGAAGTACCACTGTACCATGTCACTCATTCAGCTGACAAAAAATTTTCTTGCAGTCCCAGGTACTATAGGATGGCATTATTTTTGTTTTTGTCCTGGAGTTCATGTCATTGTGCATCTCAATACGTAACTGAGTAACAACAACCAAGCACCACTGAACTGCTCATGGCTATGAATGATGCTAACGCCACCCCAGCCAAACCCACATTACAATGAAATAGGATGCAATATTCATTTCAGTGGATTCTGCACCGAAAAGACTTTGGAGAGCTTTGAAGCAAAACATGCATCTGAAACAATATCACAAAGTGTTAGAACTAGATGAAATCCTCACTGAGCATTTATTGGGCAATTTTAAGCACCAGTTTTAAGAGGCTGAGATTGGGCCAAGCTGGCTGGCTGAAAGAAGGCTACCTTCATATTCCTGCTTGACATTTCAGAAGGTAAGGATTTACAAGTAGCTACAAAGCACTTTTAGGCTTTCAATAAACTGTGTACCTTATGTTACTGTACTTTTTGAATGTTGTATGAAGACTGTGCTCACTATGGTGTGTCAGGCTAAACAATGGCCTAACACATGAACTATCCTTCCTCTTCCCTCCCTCAGCCCCTGCTTATGTTCTCTGACCTCAGACACTGCACGGGATGTCAGGGGAACTTACATAATTTAATCACTTCAGGATGGGATATCAAGCCTGTTCTTGGGGCCTTCTTTAGAGTGAAAAATGCCAAACCACCTATCCAGCATGGCCTTCTTTTCTATCAATAAACAGTATTTCTTGGATTTTCCTAATACGAGCACTTCTTGATGACTGCCACTGCCTTAACTGCTTTCATATTTGGCAATAACAGTGCATTAACAGTCTGAAGACCTCCTGAAAGTAGCACTACAACTAGCATTTCCCCAACTACATATATTAATTGTCAAGACCCTGACATAAATCCTGGTGGAAATCCACAGGATATATTGCGGAAATACTAAGCTAGTAAGAACCCTAAACCCTGAGCTCAAAGACATTGGTACTGACAGCTTTAGGTCAGCTTCTTACAGGACTACAGATGGAACCACAGTTGTTTTTTTCTCCTTACCTCAAATATGTTATCATGGATAGCATGTCAGTTATTTGATAGCAGGCTAAAGAGAATCACAGAAATCTACAAACAGGCGTTCCATCAAAACTTGCAATGAACATTATACTGGGTTTCAGCCAAACTATTACAAAACGTAAGTTTATCTTCAGGTAGACTTCTAACACTTCAGCAAAGACTGTAGAAAATTAACTCATCAACAAAAGCAGCCGCTCTGAATTCAGGAGACTGGTGGCATTGAGATGACTTAGATAAATCAATCTGTGGATTCAAGGAGAGAAACAAAGAGGCACTCCCCACTTCAGTGTGGGGAAAACTGCACCCGAAGAGCAAACATCCTGCTGAGTTAACAGTGGATGCAGCTGTACATCACAGGACTGGCAAGTCAAGCAGCTAAGCCTCATTATTCAATTTTTTTTGGAACAAAATGATTTTCATACAATTCTGCAGATATTAACATACTGACACATGAAAACAGCAACTTCAGTTCACTGGAAACAGTTTTCTCTTTAATTTTACCATAAAAAGGCAAAATAAACTCTTTCACTGTAATGTTATAGCTTTTAATATTCCTGAGCTCCATTTTAGAAGCAAATGTATTCTTAAATGCATTTAACAAGAGATGCTGCAGCCTTACTTTCCAACACCACAAGTAAAAATAATTCAGCAAGAAGGCCCCTTTTTCAAAAGACAATGGCTAGCTCTGTACGTACCTGAAAATATACTTCAAGTGGCTCTAAACCACCCAAAGTAATTAGAAGCCAAGTATGTCAACAAGGCAACAGAACAACTTTTCAACCTTTTTACCACTGATTCTTACTTCCTACACCAGTGTGCCTTGCTTACGTGGAAAGTATTACTACACAAAGGGCATTACATACCAGAATAATTTGGTCAACAAAGCCTGGCACGATACAGATGTATGAAGGAATCACAGCAGTTTAAAAGATTGCCTGCATATCTTTATAGTGAGTTTTAAGAATCAAATTGTTACCTGTCTCAATCAGCAAAATTTCTACTTTGTTAAACATGATTTCATTAAGTACACAAAGCATTTTAGATTAATCTGTGTGTCAAAGCATGTCACGACTGGATGTCCTGTAACTGGCACATATGTACTTCTCAAACCAAGAAAAAGTAAATCAGCTGAAATTACAATTTAGAAAACCAAAAACTGAGGAAGCAGGTTGGCTTTTAGCACAGTAGGATTTCAAATACAAGCAGTACACCTACACTGTGGTAGAATGCTAGAAAGAGACAACAAAGCACAACAGAACTTCAAAAAAATAATAAAATTCAGGCATCTATTTTAAGGACTGGATGCATTGGTTGAATCAAAAGTGTTTTCTTAAAGCAGTCACTCGAGTGAGGTCTCATTTACAACTTTCTGGCCCTTGTGTCCAACCACAGCATTTTCAAACAGTCAGGGCCTTCACTACCCACTCCAAGTACTCCTTTGCTTACTCAGTGATCTCCTCTGATACCTTTGTTTTCTGCTTGAGCTTCTGCGACTACGACTCTTTTCTCTTCTGTCTCGTTTACGTTCACTACTGCGAGTTCTTCTATAATGTGAACGTCTGGGGCTTACACTTCTTCGACGAGGACTATGACTTCGTCGAGGACTGTAACTTCTGCTAGAGTGTCTATAATACCTCCTTTCCCTCCTCCTTCTTTCATCCTGGTAACTCACATCTCTTCTGTGCCTGCTTCTGTCTCGTTTACCCTTACTCTCATCAGTGTTTATGCTGCTACATGAACGGCTCTTTCTTCTCCTTGGCTCTGTGCTATGTTTGCCTTGCTCACAGCGCGAGTCCTTCCTGCAGGTATTCTGCTGCTGGTTATTGGCAGGAACACATGACAGTACACCTGAACTTCTTTTCTCTGAACACCTCTCTGAGTCTGTGGTAGGAAGTTTCTGACCTTCTTTGACATCAACTCTGTCATGAATATTGCCATTCAAATATTTGCATTGAGCATTTACATTCTCAGGGGATGGTAGTTCTCTTTGAGAGTCTGACGCCAGTTTGCCTGTAACAGCCTGTCCTGAGGTAGAAGTGATGCAGCTGGATGACACAGTGTGTGGAACATCACTAGCAGTTTTCACAGTGCCAGACTGAGATGCTTCCGTTTCTTCTTTGCTTTGATGAACTGCATCCATTTTCTTGCTAAGAAGATTATTCAGTAGTTTCTCCCTCAGTTCTTTTTCTTTTCTTTGCAACCCCAGTGCTCTTTCTTTTTCTTCTTCCACACGTCTGAGCTCAGCCTCCTGAAGCTTTCGCTTCTCCTCAAGTTCCTGAAGACGGATCTTCTCTTCATTTTGTTCTTGTTCCAAAAGCTTCACTGTCTGAAAGACAATCAAAGGGAAAGAGTAAAAAAAAAATATTTATAGATCTGTTCGTGCTTCCTTGACATTTTAAACAGAAAATAAAACTCCTATTTTATCATTCTGCTTCACCGCCACAAAGCCTGCAAGAAATATTCCTTTTTCTCCTAGCATACAATTGACTATTTAGCCCTGTATGAGCTCTAACTCAAAAACACTACTGAGATAGACCAGCACCAAAGAACAGAAGTGTGCTTTGACACACCGCTTTTCACTGCTGCAAAATAAAGTGCATTCAAGTGTATTACATAAAACCTAAACAAAACTTTATCCAAATCTTAATCAAATGCTAGTGAAAAAATAAAACCTTCACCCTTACAGACAGAATCTAACATTCAAAACTTTAATCTACAGTACTTTTTCTAAAGATAAATCATTCAACATGCCTTTTAAACATCAAATAATGAAACCCCTTTCTCTGAAACTGGAAATAGAACTGCAGAAGAATGGAAAGAGTACCACAACTCAAATGAGAAATAAGGAGTCTTGTATCTTTGCCTGTATTTAATTAACTTTATCATGCTTACATTCTTTTATTGGCCTTGAGAGCAGGACTGCCAATTAGTCTTGGAAGGACTACAGATTCAAGTTAGCTTTTTCATTTATTATACGTACATGTTTTACCAAAGGAGAAACAAGGTTCACTGCACTTATTGCATTTTTTAACTAAACAACAGGTTTGGTACCACTCCTTAAGGAGCAGCAGTCCCCACCCCCACCTATGTCATTTGTTCTGCTGGGTTTCTCATCAGCTTCTGTAATAAATGATAGCTACCTTTGCCCTGCTTAGCAGTTCTGCAATTAGCCTGATGGACTGAAGATTTCTCTGAGCCAACAGGAGCTTCCTTTCTTCTAACTTTATCTTCTCTTGAAGTTTCTTCTGTTCTTCAGCTTGAAGTTTCTCAAGCTGCTTTTTGTTTCGTCGAAATTCACGATCTTTCTGCTTCTGTTCTCTCTTGCGTAATTTTTCTTCTCTCTTTCTCTCTCTCTCATATTCTTCAAGTTCTCTCTGCTTCCTAAAACGAGATTAGATTTTTATTTTGTCTAGGGCAGGTGCAATTTTAGACTCTGGCTGAATATAAAATATAATAAATAAATTATATATATATATATATTTTGTACTCTGTACACATTTGTTGATAACTGAAAAACTGAAATAAAGAACAGTGCATTTTTCAGCCCCTCAGTATTTAAAAATATGCTGGTATTCAATCATAAAATATGGTTACAAGAAACTATTATGCAGTTTTAGTATGTTGAACCAAACATAAGTCTATGTGACAATCTAAATACCCTTACTGAGTAAATTAACAGCTCTGCTTTAATAAGATGGTTTACATCACACTTGTAGAAACTGTTAACTATCTAAAAGTTAAGCAGTGAGAAATGATACCTATCAAAACAAATGGACATCATGAAATCTGGGGAAAAAAATGCTGCATTAACACTTATATTCTGAATAGCTGCCACATGACATCTGGATTTACATCCATTTTCTTAAAATATGCTTTTATCTCATTCTTTCCTAGAAAAATACTAATGCTAAGAGTAAACAAATTTTGCAATATACCAGTAAAAGAAATGTGTAAGTTTCATGACCTTAGAATGACATACCTACAGGAAAAAAAGCAGTTCAAACTATGCTTCTTCATCTCCAGGTCCCATGATCCCTGAACCTCACTACCTTGAAATGACTACAATATTCTCATTCAGTTTTAAGAGCTTTGCCTCAGCTACAGGAGTAAGTATGTTGTATGTTGTTAAGTATGTAGTTATATTCTATTGATGCAAACGGGAATGAGTAATTGCAGTTTAGCTATACTTTACTACTAAGAATATAACTAAGGGCCATAAGCAATAACTAACCTTTCTTCCTCTCTTTGCTTTTCCTCAGCTTCCTTCTCCCGGCGTTTTTGTTCTTCTCTCTGCTTTTCAAGCTCTTGAAGCTTCTGCCTTTCAAGCTGACGCTTCTTAATTGATGCATCACTGAGGTGTTTTGTTGAGTCAAAAGAAACCTTTACAGAATACAATTTAAAACAGGTGAAACAGATGTAAGTAAACAGTGAGGAAAAAACACCCAAAAGAAACCACCAACAGCCAACTTCCGACTCAGAACAAATGTATGTAAAAGACAGTGTAAGTACAGCCAGAAACAAAGTGTTTTTCAAAACTAATGAGAACCATAAGAAGATGGCAGGGAAATGTTTCTTAACATCACTTCCTAGGTGTCAGAACAACTGGGTTTTGACAGCCAGCTGTAAACTGGTTTAGGCCCTGGCTGTCCAATGCTTTCCAGAATAGGAAATTCAAATTTCAACTCGTGCGCCACAGCTCTGGGTAGAAATAGGCCTTAATAAAGGCTTCTCTTTCTGAGTAACACTGTGATCCTTAAGTACTTCAGGAGAAAATAAACAGTCCTAAAACATTTAGTATCTGGTTTAAGCAAGTGCCTGCTCATCTATCCTAGCCCAGAGATTCCCAAATTGAGATATACTAGGCTGTTTCTTAAAGCTACAGATTTAACACTGGAAACACAACAGAACGATGCTGCATACATCTGAATGGAGTGACCTGGGGAAACACTAATCTTCCAGGATGCATGGACACAGCTTGGCCATGTCCAGCTGCACCCAAAAACACACATCACATTCCAGGTGTCCTCTAGTCCCGTGTGAAATACCACAACCTTGTCTACTGGGCAGCACCTCTTCCCACAGCAGAGCATTTGGAAACAGATGATCCTCAAGGACACTTCCAACTCAAACCACTGTGTGATTTTATAACTCTGTAATACAACCCACGTGCAGGCAGGGATCTGTAACACAAGCCACTGTACTTTGGAAGACACAAACCATGGTGCACAGAACAAGGCATACATACTGTGCAGTTTAATTTGTTCAGACAACATAAAAGTAATGCTTCAATAAAAGCCCTGTAGAAACAGAGTTGGGCAGTCTGGTGACCTTGCATGAAAGCAATCTGTCTTGACAGCACAGACACAGCCTTCTCTCTTGCTATCAATCCCAGGGCAGCTGCTAGGAAGGCATGCGTTCTCTTGCACAGAGAAACTAAATTTGGGAACCTCAATCCACTGCATGCAAGTGACAGTTTGAATTTCACATCCCCTTGAGAATAGGAGGGTATACAAACAGCAATGTCTGTGCTTCAGCTGACCAACTTTAATAACAAGATAATAAGTGTCTAACTTACAACTTAATCAATTAATATTTGAATGCTCCCAAATGACATAAATACTTCAGCTTTTTCCCGAAATCTACTTGCTGACTTGATGAATGAAAATTAAGCGTGCTGAAATAAATAAGCAATTCAACCATTATGTAAATACACAGACAAGTCCCCAAATATATCACAACAAGCTTTCCTTAAGCCATACTTGCACAGATATAACATCTGGAGAGACCAACTTGTTCCACATCATCTCCCATCAATAACTTTACTTCCTAAGCCAATGAAGTAACAGAGAAAGCAATTTGGAGAAGTCGGTATGTAAATATTATGAATACAACACACTGGATTCACAGAAAACGTATGGAATAAGCTAAGTATTGTTTCAATGTTTGAATGGCCTTTCTGTTCACAACGTACACTAATCACTATTAACTCTCTATTCCACAGGCCATCCAGGCCACATAGCATTACCTCACAGTTCTGACACTTGACAGATAGATCTCCTTATCAGCAGAGGTATCAAATATAATGGCTGTCACTCTTCCCAGAATTCCTAATTGTTAGTACACATAAAAGAAAATGCACTTTCAATTCAGCCTTAGCGAGTCTGAACTTGCTACAGATTATTTTATAAACTAAATCACAAGACTTGAAAATATACATTACTTTCTAAAATCCAGTTAACAAGTTATGTTCACAATATCTGGTAGTTCCTTAGCTGTTTTTACATCAGTAAATGTTTTGCTTTGGGGGGTGGGGGGTGGGAAAGAGAGATAAAAGCCTCACCCAGCTTTGTTTACGGTCTAACAACGTGTTTATTCTATCACTTCCCTTTTAAAACTGCATTACAGCTGGTTCCTCAAACCCTACAGTAACATCAGCTGTTCTCAGCACTACAGTAAACAACTGTATGGAATACAGGGGACTATGGAATTCACATTTATCAGTGACAACAGCTTCTCACCTTTATATTGCAAGCCACAGCCTTGCCATCATCGCCTTTAAACATCAGTTTCATTCCTCGCAGGGCATTCATGGCTTTAATGAAGCCTGCATACTCCCGATACTGAACGTAAGCCTCAAAATTTAAATGGCCTCCGAAGCTGAATGTGTGAAAGTTTCTGCCAGTCATTTCTTCTCTGTAAGGGTCCAACATGGGTATGTCCACGTTACGTATTTCTCCAAATTTCTGGAAAACTTTTGTCAGGACTTCTTCACTTGGCTTTTCTGAGCCAGAGTCCTTTGCTGCAAACCACTTACAAGGTAAGCCTTCTAGATGAATGGTATCCGGCCTTTCTCCTGGCAAAGTTTCATTCATATCTTTTGCATCACGGAAAAACGAGTCCCAGTCGTGCCTGGTAGGAAAGTCAATCTTGTATTCTGCGGCACGGACTTTTAAGATGTCGGAGAAGCCACTCAGTTTGATCGTTTTTCCATCAAGGCACGCAAGAAAAGACTTGACTAAACTTTTGTTTTCAACCTCTCCTTCGAACCGGATGAAATCCATCGTGCTTTTGGAAATCCGCAGAGTGGAAAACTGATGGGTTTGTACCATCCCTTTCAGTCTTTCCATCACTTCCCAGTTCGAGATGGACTTTCCGGGTTGTTTCAGCTGAGGAAGTGCCACACTGATGGTCATTTTTGTAATGGGTTTAAGGTATAACCCACAGGGAGCACAGAGCTCTACGGCTTCTGATGTATCATGAACTATCGTTGCAGCAGCCATAACACAGAAAAAGCACAGGATAAGAAAACAATAAATAAAGATGCAAGTTTAAAGTTGCAGGCTCACAGTAGTCAAATAAAACAGCCCTTATCCGTAAACATTCTTTGGACATTTAACCATTCCCAACCAACGTCTCTTAAGACAAGAGTCAATTACCGAGTTAAAACCGAGCAGCACAAACATCTTAAATTACTTTACAACCACCAGAACCTACAAATAATTAAAACTCAGCAAGGCCTCAGAAGAAAAGGAGCTGACGGCAATCTCGGGCACACACGAAGCCGATGAGCTCCCCGGGCTCCGGGGAAGAAGGAACGGGAGCGACCTCAGCCCGCTCCGAACAACAAACGCACCCACAACAAGGAGCGCAGCGGCGGGTGCCTCGTTCGCCGGCAGGAAGGCTCCTCGCCAGCAGCCTGCAACGACACAAAAACACCCCTTTATATAAAGGCCCGCAGCCCCGACACCGGCCCTCGGCAGCCTCACCCCTACGAACTACGACAGCGTCCCCAATGTCGACACCAGCGGCACCCCAACAGACTCCGGCGGGGGCACGGCTCCCCGCCCTCTCCCCGCCTCACCCGCAGACCGGGCCGGGCCGGGTGGGACCCCCAGGAAACAGCCTCCAGCCCCGCGAGCAGCCGCCGCAGCTTCCACAGCAGCTTCCGCTTCCTGGCCGTGCGCGATGGCGGCCTGCGCGGCGGCGGAGCGAGGAGGAGCGGGAGGTGGAGCATGTGGAGCGGGCGGAGGGAATGGGAGTCGGGCTGTGATGGCTGTGCGGGGCTGTGTTCGCTATGTCTGCGTTCTCTCTCAGAGCATAGTCATAGAATCGTTGAAGTTGGAAGGGAACCACGGGGAAATGGTTTTAAGTTAAAAGAGGGAAGATTTAGGTTGGATGTTAGGGGGAAGTTCTTCACTAGGAGAGTGGTTAGGCCCTGGAACAGGCTGCCCAGGGAGGTTGTGGATGCCCCGTCCTTGGAGGTGATCAAGGCCAGGTTGGACGGGGCCCTGGGCAACCTGATCTAGTAAATGTGTATGTTTGGTGGCCCTGCCAGGCAGGGGGGTTGGAACTACATGATCCTTGAGGTCCCTTCCAACCTGGGTCTATTTCTATTGCTGCATGCCACCAAAAAGACTCTACCTCCACTGACCTGACTCCTGGACTTCGGGTGAACAGTGATGAGACACCCTCAGAACCTTCTCCAGAGTGAAACACCCCAAGTCTCAACCTTTTCTCATAAGGGAGATGCTCCAGGCACCAGTTATCTTTGTTGCTCTCCACTAGACTCTCTCTAATAGCTCCCTGTCTTTCTTGAATGGAGGAGCTCACAACTGAACACAGCACTCCAGATGTGGCCTCACCAGGCCAGCACTCTGTCCACCAGGACACCCAGGTCCTTCTTTGCAGAGCTCCTTTCCAGCAGGTCATATCCTGTCCTGTACTGGTGCATGCAGTTATTCCTCCCTAGGTGCAAGACTATTCACTTGCTCATGTTGAACCCCATCAGGTTCCTCTCTGCCCAACTCTGCAGCCTTCTAGTGTGTCATCCACTCCCCCCAGCTCTACATCATTATACTTTCTGAGGGTAGACTATCCATTCATCCAGATTGCTGACAACTGTTGTACAAGCTTGGACCCAGCACTGACTTGTGGAGAATACCACTAGTTACAGGCCTACAACTAGGCTCTGTGCCATTGATCACAGTGCTCTGACTAATGTCTCCAGTCACAGGGAGCAGCTCCGAAGGAAGACAACCTTTCACTTGCTGCTTTCTGACCTTTCTGACAGCTTGTGGTTTTCCTGAGAATCAACTCAAAGTCACTTCAGTGAAAAAACATCACAAACAAACAGGACAGAATTTGTCTGCATAAACAACTAGTGTTATTTAGGATGCTGTGAGATATCCAGGCCACATACATGGGGCTGGACAGTCTCCATAGAGCCTGCATACTGTCAGTTGGAGGCTGTGCTGGGTGACCTGCAGTATTCTGAGTGGCGAAAAGTACGGGTGGTGGACAGCTGAATTAAATGCTGCTTTAGGGGCTGTGAGCTCAAGGTCCTGCTTGGCTTTCTACTGCTACTTCAGGAGGACCTGAGGCTCCTCAAGTCCTGGGCTGAACCTACTGCAGCTCAGCTGACAGATACACAGGTACTTCAGTGTGCTCCAGTTCCCCACACCAAAGTGATAAATCCTGCTTCTGGTTAACAAGCAGCTATCTGCATGCAGTGACTTGAATTCCACAGTTCTTAGTCTTTAGCTGGATTACATTCTTGGTGCTGTCAGTATCCAGGAGCTGGTTTATCAGCAGATATGTTAATGGGAAAAGGAAGGGAAATATGGAAATTACTGATGTGTCTTCAAAAATAAATTCAATAATATATATAATGGAATCATAGAAGTGTTTGAGTTGGAATGAATGTTTGAGTTGAGATGAAATCACTCAACCAGTGATCAAGCAATTCCAGCAAGACCGAAGCTGTTGTGCAGAGCTGCATATCATGGATACTAATATCTGCTGTTCCTGCTCTATATCTTGCATGGAAGTATTCAATCCATGGTTTAGTCAAGTTCCAGTGCAAAGACAGAATCAGGAACTATCGCTAGTATCTAGCACTTGGGAATAGTTCGTGTGTCATAGTTTGAGAGCACCAGCACAGTCCATCACACTTTCTATCTCAGACTTTCATCTGAGAGTGGACAAAGCAGATCCAGTAACATTCCAGTGACTTTCAATAGCAGCACAGTCAGACTCTGTATATGGCAGAGATTTTTAACCCTGTGCTTAACTACATCCCTACCCCTCGAGACTATGCCAGAAGTAAATCTCTGTTTTTAAAGAAAAAGTGAAAATCAATGCTCTGAAAAGTTACAGAATGCCAGCACTGATGTTATTCCTGCTGCAACATCAGCCATAACCATAATAGCTTTCAAAGACATTTTTTTCCTCTTACATAGCTGAAAGAAATGTTATAAGGATTTACATTTCATAATTATAGAATCATAGAATGGTCTGGGTTGAAAAGGACCACAATGGTCATCCAGTTTCAACCCCCCTACTATGTGCAGGGTCACCAACCACCAGACCAGGCTGCCCAGAGCCACATCCAGCCTGGCCTTGAATGAAAAACAGGCATTCAGGAAGAAGTAGCCATAATGTGCACTGCTTGGGAAAGCTGTAATCAAGCACTAATGCCACAGTAATTTATGAACGAACTTGTCTTTATCTCAATTCATCATCCTTTTTTCGTATTTTCTCCCCTGTTGTTTTGAGGAGGGAGAGAGAGGGAGCAGCATGAGGCAGCAGAGCTACCTACCCACGTGAAACCACCACAGGTATAGATACGCTAAAAAATATTCAGCGTAACTAAAAGCCTTTTTTTTTTTTTTTCTTCTGTTCAATACAGTGGATGATCTCACTGTCTTTCTGTCTATAACTCTTTTTTTTTCTTACCTGCCTGTAGTAGCTACAACACTTTGAATCCCATAGAAGTTCACTAGAGGGAGCTCTTGTTATTTGCAGGTCTGTAATATATGTGCCCGCATTAAATAAATAAATAAATAAATACAAGTTATCGACAGCAAATAGTGGGTTTTGTATTCCTGCCTTAATGCGGTCATTCTTCCTCTCTTGAAGGAGGGTATAATTCTGTTAGCTACACATGGTCTTCTCTGTGTAATTCTCCTCTTCCTGAAGGGCATCGTTTTCTTGACCTTGATGGTCACCTGTGGTGATGCATGCAATGTGCTATGGGAGTGTTTACATAAAATGAAACAGCAGAACAGTATAATTCCATTTCCTTTCCTTCCATCTTGCTTCCTCTATAAAAAAAAAAAAAAAAGAAAAAAACCGCCAATTAATAAGAAAATTTCTTTTTAGTTTAAAATTTAACAGTATCTGATGAAAAATGATATATCTCCTATGCTGATCTAAATCTCCCTAGACTTTCATGTCCAGCAATGTTTCTAGTATCTATCTATTGACAATCAGATAGCTTACATGACACTCTCAGTTATGTTCAGTGCGCTTTCTGTTTTCTATTTACTGAACACAGTAAATCATTTTGTTTACTCTCACACTGAAGGGAAACAACAGTGTTCATTGTGCAATCAGTTTATGACTGGTATTTGAGGGTAGAGACAGCAGCACAGAAGACTTGGATTAACAGGTTGCATAACTGTTGAAGTGTCATTAGATTGTTGTTTTCAGGCTCTAAATAGCCTCTATCCACAAAACAAAAGTAAGCCTTAAAGCACATAACAGAGGAAAGCACATGGGATGTGTTGTTTTATTTCCTATGATGAGAAACAGTTAATATTAGTTACCTTCCTCAGCAGTGTATTTTCTTTAGACAAAGGGAAGAATGCCATGACATTCAGTACTACTGTAGCCCAAATATATCAATCTTTTTTTAGGTGAAATGCTGTTACCACAAAATGTGAGTTTCTGAAGTGTCCTTAAGCAGACAACGTTCTCTCTAGATATTCACCCTGCCCTCCACACTTCATACAGAAAGGCCAAAGACATTTTGATTGATCCTGCATGAGTCTAGATGGCTGCAGCATTAACTCTCTGTTTCAGCAGCAGCCCCTATACCCCAGCCTTGCTTCCGATTTCACATGTCGAGGAAAGTCAGATGAATCAATGGCAGAATGTCGGGCTGCATTATTGTCACTGCCGCTTTTTGCTCCTGGTGATCCTTCTTCCTCATTTTCCAGGATCTGGCTTTGAAATAAGAAGTGCTAATAAAAGGAAGGATGACAGAGCTGTATCACATTTGGTTTGCTCATAACACTGCTTCTTTTTCATACTGATAAACTGTCAGTATATCTCAGAAGGAACTTCAAGGGCTTCATAACTCTTTTAAAGCTCCTTATAGTAATTTTTCTTGACCAAGTACTGGTCTTATACAAGGACTCAGATTTAGACAGCTTCATAGAATGAAATAGTCATCATGTGTCCCAGACCACTGGCAGAGTTTTACTGAAGTTTGTTTCACGCCCATAATATACAGACATAGAAGTTTATACATGTTTGCAAACCATATTACACATACTGATTACTTTAAGCTCTACTTGCAGCCAGTAGAGACACACAAGTTTGTGTAGGAAAAGTCCACAGTGGTTTGGTCACCCTCTGGTCTTTTCTTGACTGCTAGAAAATGATGAGCTGCCCTAAGGTCACTAGGGTAAGTCACTCTTCCCTTCTGTCTCCTGATAAATCTGTAGACAGAGAGACACTTTTGAAGCTTTGATATGAACAACAAAAGCCCTGCTAGTCAGATATAAGATATGAAATTATGTAGGCACCCACATAAGGATAATATTAACAGCAACTAACTATTGGTGATGGGTGGATGGTTGAACTGAATGACCTTGAAAGTCTTTTCCAACTTTGGTAATTCTACAATTCAGTGATTTTGCACATTTTTGGCCTGTGCAATCACGTTTTCTCATAGAAGCCATCAGCAGTGCTGTCTACATGAAAAGATACTGTGAGGACTTTTAAGAAATATGAAGCTATGGCCATCAAAAGGGTTGTTTTAGCATCTTTGTCATGGCCTGGAGAATGCCAGTGGAGCAACATGTCCAGTGATTCTTCTGCCCAAGGGTCCAGAAGGCCAGGTCAAGTATCAGCCATACTGTAGGCAGTCCTATGTTTTGCTGTCCTGGCTTGCCTAGTGGTTTCTTTCTCTGACTTCAGACTTGGTGCCTTGCCCTGTCTTTTGTCCACAGGCACTCAGAGGAGCCTGTCCCTCTCACCAGCTGTCCCTGCCTGTGTGCTGCAGGACAGTGCCCTGACTGGTGAGAGTGCTGTCCTACATGTGCTGCCTCCTTTTGGCTTGTGGAGCAGCCTTGATCTCTCTGTTCCCAAGCAATTGCTGGCAAACTTCAATCTAATCTCTACAGATTTGGATGGAAGTAGTAAGCTGAAGATGTGTTGAATCTGAATTGAGAAGAACATGAAGAAGTGACTGCTAAACACTTGCTTTTGATAACAAATTCGGAGACTACTTCCTCTTCAGCTGTTATGATTGGGTATTTGATATATCGACCACATGCAGGTGGTCAATAAGTGATAAGTTAAAAGAGGATTTAGCAGTTTTCTTCAGTGCCAGTGTAACAAGATCTTAAAAGAACTGAAAGGATCTTCTGTTCGATTTCTTCTTTTTCTACTCTTGCATATTCAAATGTCTTTAGTTTCACTTATAACTTTTAGTAACCAGCCCCAGAAACATAGAAGTTTCACTCTGGGTTCACCTAAAGTCCCCATTCTTATGCTTGAAGTGGTAGCTTTGATTCTGGTCCTTGTTTTGCAACAGATTCTCTTGTGACTTGGGGCAAAAATGCCCCTATCTGAGCATCAGTTCTTGCTGGTCTTATCATCCAGTGTAGCGCTGACAGATGTTAAGCAGAGATGTTATTTTTGCATTTTATTTTGAAGTGTGTAATCAAAATACATTTACTATGGTAGATGAAAAATAATGGATAACTTTTTTAATGATCCCTATGACAAGTAAATAAGGCCATTTTTGCAAGTTTCTTAAGATAGAGCACGTGAAGCCAACAAGTCCTGCAGCAGTAATAGATTGAAGCCTATCAATCATTAACAGCTAAATGTCATTCTCATTGCTGACAGACCTCTGAAGAAAGATACAAGTGCTAGAAAAAGTTACCTCAATAAGAAATGATGTTGTTAGAAAGTAACAGAATATCTAAAAGTGAGTAGAAATAAGACTTTGTTCTATTGACAACAGCTTCAGATAAAGCATAGTTTGTCTTTACCTGTACCACAGGAAAAGCTGACATATCATCCCCATGCAGGACTTTCATGTCCTGTCAGTATGTAGATAATTACATCAGTGTTTGGAGTTTTCACTATTCTGTCTGCAAGACTCACAACATGAGTGAGATGTTACGTTATTCCTATCTGGCATTTCTGAAGCGCTTTATTCCATTCTGAATTGAATATATATTTATTTTTTTTCCCCTTTTCATTGTTTTTTCTATTTAACCCATATTTTCCCATTCTGTTTGCAGGAATACTCTAGGTGAGATAGAAAGAGGGATAGGAGGGAAAGAAAGTTATAGGTTGCCTTCTATTTCACATCTGTGGGCAGAATTAATCTCTGATATCATGAAGACACCGTTAGAAATATAAAAAGACATTTCTTTCAGGAAGGGGGGAGGAGAATAAAATAATTCCTATCAAGTCATCTTACTTAAAAGCAAAGAAATCTAACTTAACTGCATATTTTTTATCTACATAGGTTACAGTCTGATTAGTTTCTCTCTTCTCATTTGCTAGGAAGTAATCCATGAAGGAGCCTTTGAAGAAAAAGGTTATTTAGGTTAGTGCAAGGGGACCTGATTTTGAGTTGCAAGACGACCTAATTATGAGTCATAGGACATGATTTAGAAAGGGAAAATGTCACTATTGCAAGAATCTTTGACCTACAAAAGGGAAGTCACAATGGCAGACAGATTGTTTTGTTCAAAAGACTTGGCAGGAAAAAGCACTGTCTGGGCAAAGCTGCAAAACCTACGAAATTTGTGTCTGTAGATTCAATTGGCCATTTTAGCCTTTACTGATAAATATGGGTGGTATTATAAATAAGCATCTCCACTATGTTTCAGTGATATCTCTCTGGTTCACAAGCTTGCTTAGCATTCCAGAATGCTTGCTACCCTTTTATAAAGCCTTTGCATACTGAGCTAAGGGCTGGATTTTCTCACATTTTCTTCTGGCTGTGTATTTAAAACCTTTTTATATATGTCACTTACTGTATATTACCAATTATGGCATTGTGTTAAATTGACTACTGATTAAGTACTATTCAGTGCTAGTAAGAATCCTACAATCTAATCTTGTGAATTATCATGTTAATAAACCACAAATTGCTATTAAACGTAGAGCCATGTAGAAATCAATTCACTATATAAAGCCATTCTGGCTAAAGGAAGTAAGCACAGTGATACTTAAATGTTGAGTGTGAAGCCATCTGGAACTGAACTTGATGTTAAAAACAAGAAGAAGGGATTCTATACATACATTGGCCAGAAGAGGCAGGCTAAGAAGAGCAAACCTTCTTTGGGAAATGAGAAAGGAGAACTGACTATGATAGATACAGAGAAGGCTGAGGTACTAAATGAATTTTTTGCCTCATAGGTAGCATTACAATATCTTTGACCTCAGCATTGCTTGGGCTGTAGAATATCTTAGTTTTGTGCCTGGAGGTCAATAAATCTGGCCTAGATGCAGTACTCCAGGTGGGGCCTTATGTGGGCAGAATAAAGAGGGACAATCACCTCTCTGTCCTTGCTGGCCACCCCTCTTTTGGTGGATCCAGGTTACCATTGGCCTTCCAAGCTGCAAGTGCACACTGTTGACTCATGTTCAGTTTTATATCCACCAGGACTACCAGGTCCTTCTCCACAGGGCTGCTTTCAAGGAGTTCTTCTCCCAGTATGTACACATATCTGGGATTTTTCCAACCCAAGTGCAAAACCTAACACTTTGCTATGCTGAACCTCATTAGGTTCGTGTGGGCCCACCTTTAGAGTTTGTTAAGGTCCCTCTGGATGGTATCCCTTCATCCTAACGTGTCAACCGCACCACTCAGCTTAGTATCATCTGAAAATTTGCTGAAGGTGCCCTTGAGCCCATTGTCAGTGTCACTGATGAAGATGTTGAAGAGCACTGGTTCCAAGTCAGACCCCTGGGAGACACCTCTCACGGTACCACTTTGCTCAAAGCCTCATCCAGCCTGGCCTTGACTGCCTCCAGGATGGGCCATCCAGAGCTAAAGCAAAGAAAATTACAGGAACAGGTGGAGAGAACTTTTTCTTCTAATACAACAAGAAACTGAAGACTAATTGAATCCAGACAATACATAAATAATTCATAAATGTCAATATTACGAAATGTATAGATATTGATCAAGGAAGAAAACAGATGTTTGGAAAAAGGTATTCACAAAGAAGGTGTTTGGGCCCTGGCATTGGCTCCTCAGGGAAGTGGTCACAGCCCCAAACTGCTGGAGCTCAAGAAGAATTCAAACATCACACTCAGACATAGGGTCTGAATTTTGAGTTGTCCTGTGTGCACACAGAAGCTGGACTCGATGATCCTCGTGAGTCCCTTCTAACTCAGGAAGGGTAGTGGTTAATGGAGTTAAGTCCAGCTGGTGACCTGTTACAAGTGGTGACCCCCAGGGGTCGGTTCTAGGGCCCATCTTGTTTAACATCTTCATTGATGACCTGAATGAGGGAATTGAGTGCAAGCTAAGTAAGTTTGTAGATGACACCAAGCTGGGAGGTGTTGTTGATCTGCCTGAGAGTAGGGAGGCCCTTCAGAGGGATCTGGATAGGCTGAATCGCTGGGCTGAAGTTAATGGGATGAGGTTCAACAAGACCAAGAGCCGGGTCCTGCACTTTGGCCACAATAACCCCATGCAGCACTACAGACTTGGGATGGAGTGGCTGGATGACTGTGAAGAGGAAAGGGACCTGGGGGTGTTGGTTGATGCTCAGCTGAACATGAGCCGACAGTGTGCCCAGGTGGCCAAGAAGGCCAACAGTATCCTGGCCTGTATAAGAAATAGCGTGGCCAGCAGGAGCAGAGAGGTGATCATCCATCTGTACTCATCCCTGGTGAGGCCGCATCTTGAGTACTGTGTTCAGTTTTGGGCTCCTCACTACAAGAAAGACATTGAGGCCCTGGAACATGTCCAGAGAAGGGCAACAAAACTTGTGAGGGGTCTGGAGCACAAGTCTTATGAGGAGCAGTTCAGGGAGCTGGGATTGTTTAGCCTGGAGAAGAAAAGTCTCAGGGGAGACCTCATTGCACTTTACAACTTCCTGAAGGGAGGTTTTGATGAGGAGGGGCTTGGCCTCTTCAGCCAGGCAACAAACAGGACCCAAGGAAATGGCCACAATTTGTATCAGATGAGGTTTAGACTGGATATAAGAAGGAACTGGTCAGGCACTGGAATAGTCTGCCCAGGGCGGTGGTGGAGTCACCATTCCTGGCAGTGTTCAAAGAGCATCTGGATAGGGAGCCAGGTGATATGGTTTAGGGGTTTTCTGTAGGTATGGTATAGGGAGGACAGTTGGACTAGATGGTCTTGTAGGTCCTTTCCAACCTTGTGATTCTATGATTCTTTTGATTACTTGTATGTTTCATACTTCTAGGTAAATCAAGTTTGTATTCCTCTTCTTCCTATCCCTTTTTTTAATCTTGTAAATGGTAATCAGAATCAATACACCTAAAACTAATACTGGGGTATGTATTCTATATAAAGAACTGAGTATTTACTGTTTTCAGTCATCATGCTCTCTGATTTCTATTTCTTGGAAAGCCCCAGCTTCCTTCTCACTTCTGAATCTTCTCAACTCTGACACAGCAACGTTCAGGTTGCTGTATTTCCTACTAGCATGACCAAAGTCAAGCTAGATGTATGTGAAGTTTTTCATTAGTACTAACATCATGTAAGCTGCTTTGTATCTTACTGTCCCAATTTATTTTGCTGCTAATTTCCATGGCTTAATATACAAACTGCTTTTCAAGGAGCTCACAGTAAATGATACGACTGCCAGGGACTGAAGGAATAGCTGAAGTAGTAATTTCTTTCAATATCCCAGGTAGACCTTGAAGAGGCCATCCTGTTTCCAGTCTCAGAAGGGTGTACCAGCTAGGAGAAATTCTTTCATGATCTATCATGGAGCACTATAGCTAATGAAAAAAATGGCTCTGGTTTACTGGAAAACAAATACACTATCTGTCTTTTAGGAAGAAGTTCTAACATAGGAATTGATTGTATTCATCACATTTTTTAACCCTGTTCATTTGAGGAGAGGCAGTGAGAGAGCAGCATGTTGAACTTAGATGTGATCAGTGTGAAACCACCACACAGGGACTAAGGGATTCAGTCGGATCTTTCAGCCACCGTTAGCATTACTTAATTAGAGATCAGAGAATCATTAGGTTGGAAAAGACCTTCAAGATCATTAAGTCCAGTCATCAACCCAACCTACCAAGTCCCACCACTAAACATCTCTTAGTGTCACATCAAATCCACACATCTCTTAAATACCTCTAGGGATGAAGAATCCATCACTTCCCTATGCAACCTGTTTCAATGCTTGACCACCTGCTCCATGAAGAATTTCTTCCTAATGACTCATCTAGTCTTCTCCTGTCACAACATGAGACTATTTCATGACACGCTAGCACTTGATAGCAGAAAAGAGAGTCTGGTACCCTTCTTATTGCAACCTCTCAATGTGATGTGTATGTCAGATGTCTCCAAAACAGGATGCACACATCTCAGGGTGTGTGAAAGACAATTTTTTGGGTTAGAGGAAGAAAATACTTTTGTACTACCAGTAACCTAAGAAATATAATTTAAAATAGTGTTTATTTCATCCTTTTCTCATCCTTTTTTATGTTCCTTTTTTTTTTGTTTGTTTGTTTATGTTTGTTTTAGAATGTAAACATTATGTTAATACAGTAGTATAAATACACATATATTTAAATATATTTATAAATGTACATATATTGGGGATTTGCTCTTCCCTTCCCTTCCCTTCCCTTTCCTTCCCTTCCCTTCCCTTCCCTTCCCTTCCCTTCCCTTCCCTTCCCTTCCCTTCCCTTCCCTTCCCTTCCCTTCCCTTCCCTTCCCTTCCCTTCCCTTCCCTTCCCTTCCCTTCCCTTCCCTTCCCTTCCCTTCCCTTCCCTTCCCTTCCCTTCCCTTCCCTTCCCTTCCCTTCCCTTCCCTTCATGTTACATTGGAGTGATCTTGCCCTGAATGTCCATCTAGACAACTGCATAGCATGAGTCCCAGCAGAACATTCTCATCTGGGAGTCTCAAGTAAATAGTGCCATTGAAACAGATTGCCTGTAAAATGAAACAGATTGCCTACGTAAAATGAAACTCATGGGAGAATGGCAGAGACATGTCAGGTTGATTTGGAAACAAGCACATTGCTTCCCTTATATTTGTGTTAATCTTCTACTTGGATTGCACTTCATATTTTAAGCAATTCTTAATAAATTTCCAATTTTTTAAATAGGAAGTGAATATATGTTAGGATGTCAGTATTGCAAAGCTATATGTGTGTTCTGGAAAAAAAATAAAAATCTCTGATGACTGCAGTATTTGTGATGAAAGGTGAGTGAAACAGCCATACAGTGCTCCATGAGTAATGAATGTATTTTCCGAAATAGGATTTCAAACTGGGGGAAAAAATATGTATCCTTTTAGCAAATATTCTAAAATAGCTTTGTCAGTTATTAAAAGATAAGAAAAAGGGAAGTAGACTTTACAGGACAGCATAAGTATTTCTTGTGAACACGCAGCAGAATTGCGTTCAACTGGGAGAGACTGAAGAAATTTAATGTGTGTTAAAAAGTCAGGTAAGAAAGTAATTTCTTTGTTAAGAATGTATAAAGAGAGCAGAAGCTGAGTTCACTTGAGTGACAGGAGCATATAATTCGTGGTTGCATTTGTTTAATCTTTGTAGTCTGAAGAGATTGAGTTTGTCCAGGCTTGAAAAGTGCAAGGAGGGCTTATTCAGTGATAGGAAGGAAGGAAGGCGGTCATTCTCTGCGTCCAGCTTGGATAAGACAAGAAGTCCTAGGCTCTAATTCTAATTTCAAGGTGGCACTTGAACACACTACCCAAGGAAATTACACTTCCCATCATAATACCTTTCTAAACATGTATTAGATAAACATTTTATGTCTGAAATGTAGCTGATTTTTCTATTGGGGAAGGATATGAACAAGTGAGATCCCCTCGAATCCTATTTCCTTTGTGAAACTGTGATTTTTATTTCTCATATTGCATTTTACATTATATAAACCTAAATCCAGCTTTTGGTCTAGTTTTGCTTTGTCTGTCGGTGAGACAAATTCTTCTCCAAATCCAGAATATTGAAACCCATACGATGCTTATTTGATTTATAGATTCCCCAGTGACCTATGGAATGAAAGATGTGTGCTTCTATTTTTTTCTGTACTAATTGTAATATTAGGTAAGACTATGTTGAGCTAAGCACTGTATCAAGACATTTTATTGATAGTGTCTCTAAGGAATTTCCATCTGACTGTGCTCAAATAAAGGTTTGTAAAACTTTGCTGTTTAAGGAAATAGCACAGGTTTGAAAACAAACCTTAAGTATTTTTATTTGGCCAATTATATATTTAGCTCATGCTTAGTTATTTATTTCCAGTCTTTGTATTTTATAATGCCAAATACTTTAATACATATATCCATAACAGGAAAAGGGTAACATTTGCAGAATTGCTTAAGTCAATTAAAGTCCTAAGTCATGGTTGTTCTTCTGTAGTCATTTAGAAAGAAACAAACATTTTACTTAGTACCACCTTCCAAAGGCATGGTAGCGTATAATTCAGACAAGCTGCAACAGCAGAAATGAATAGATGGAGACAGGGTAATGAATAAAACCAAAAGGTGGATTGTTACTTAGTGTATTTTACTTCTGCTTCATGGTTTTGCTGTTGGAGGGGGACTGTTCTTCTTCATTTGTGTGCACATATGTTCAGTGAGCCACTGAAAGGGGAAGTGAAACCAGAGTGGTGAGGGCTGAGGGATGCTGGTGGGGCAGTGGGGCAGAGGAAGGTCACCTGTGCTGATGCTGATGCTCCATGGACAGCTTTGAGGCATGGGTAGAAAATAGACTCCATTGCAGAAGGTTTTGCCTGTCCTTAACAAACCTCTGTGGCTTTAGATACTGTGAGGAGGCTACTATACATTTGTGAGAAGCTGGTGAAGGTGTTATTAAAAAAATACTCAGCCTTTTGGGATTTTCTGTATTTAAAGCATGTGGACGTTCAAGTTGGCAATATAGAGAACTCTTCGAATACTTCAGGTAAAGCCCATCCATTATAATCAGGCAAAGGATTCTTCTACTCTTTCTCCATAGAAAAAGGGCTTTTTCTGAGAAATGCTTGAGGGTGTTTCTTTCATTTTGTTTTGTTTTGTTTTTCTGTAGAAGAGTTAGTATAAAACAGTCTGGTTTCTGTCTTCCCTTCACTGTTTTCCTCACAAGGCAATTACTTGACAGCTTAGAGTAAACCACAGGGAGCCACTGGAAAAGTACAGTGTTTTCTAATGCTTTCTTTCTATAGGACTGTTTCAAGAAGGATGGCACGTTATGTAACAGAAATTCACAGCTTCTGTAGAAAGTCCCATTAGAGGATTAAAGCAGGGCTGAAATCTTATAGCTTTTCCTCTCCGCTTGTTGGGTGTGATGCCATAGCCACAGAGATCAACATCAATCTGATAGTTGTGCCTCTCTACTGAAAAGATAACGCCTAGTGGAAAATGTCCAAAATACTGACTTTCTGTTCAGTTGTTCTCTTTTGATCATATACTTGCATAGTCACACACACATGCATAGTAGCTGTAATCTGATTTTTTATCTGTTTCATGCTTTAGCCTTTATTTAGGATATTATTGGAACCTATAAAACCAAGCATGCACAGAAATTAAATAAGCAGCTGGGAAGTGAGCAGGGGAGCACTCATTTTGCTTTCATTCTCCCATAAGGATATGCCAAGGGCTCAGCACTGTTGGCTTTCCCCACTGGGAGGGAGCTGGGAGTTGAGGGTGCCCATGAGGCCTGCAGGGCCATGCCATTCCCAGCCAAGGCCCATCCTTCAGCACCCAGTGAGGGAGCAGGACTGAATGGGTCCCATCTTTGGCTCTCAGGGCCCCAGAGCACATGGCCCTCAATATGAAAAGCTTTAAGGTCTGGCAGGAGTCAGAGTGTGGATGATCTGAGGAATCCATGCCAGGGAATGGAGGCTTCAGGTGTTTGGCACAATGGGTCTGTGCAGCAGGCAATGGGTATGAATGGTCAGTACAGTCCCTGAGGTTTTCCTGCAACAAATAAACATCAAACTGTTAGGAACATCAACCTCTAGGAGCAGGGACAGCATACAAGCCCTGCCTCATCTGAGGAAACATCCTGATTTCTTGGAATCTTTGGCTTGTATGAGATCAATATAAATAAATATATATGTGTGTGTGTCTGTGTGTGTAGTTTTGTTCTGACTCAGACCAAAACCAAAACACAAAAGTGCCTGAAGTTCCCAGAAATCTCAGAATTCTTTCTAATCAATCAGCTCTGGTAGAAGACTGTCACTATATGTTAGTTCTTAGAAAAAAAAGAACTGACTTCAGACTTTTTAGGAAGCACATTGTTTACCTGTGACTGTGGCTGATAAAGAAAAACTTCAATAGTAGAGAAGAGCGAGGACTCTGTGGGTGAAACAATGCAAAATAGGTCAAAATAGTGAATGTTTAGAATATCATGCTTGCTTCAGTTAACTCCGTAGCTCCACAATGATAATTATTTTTATAGTAGTTAAATTATTATTATTTTAATTTATCACTACTTGATCATTCACAGGCAACAGCTGGAGATAACAAAGTAAAAATTAAGAATGTGTTGGTTTTGGTGAGATGCTGTTGGGAGAAAACATAGCTTTGCTGACAGCATAGGTGAAGTTTAATTTCTGGATAGAGGATGTAACTAGTTCTTGTCATAAAATGAAAGCTAGTAGGCTTGGCTTCTGTTCTTCTATATCTGTGTGCAGTGGAAACTTCTCTTCTGTCTACACAGCTCACTATGATAGGAAGTTCTGCCTTAAATAAATTGGTTGTGCACTGAACTTTTCAAACTGTTACATGTACTTACTTGAATGAGATTAGAACAGGTTCTGTGCCAGTGAAGCTCTTCAGAAATGGGATGGCTTGAAATTTTAATCTGGTGGATGTTACACTGATTTGGTAGTAAATTAAGGTGCCGGCTGTAATTTATAGGCAGGTCACGTCAACTAGAGGTCAAGAAACCCACTGTTGCAGCACAAAATGTTGAAAAGGAAAACACATCCCTGCAATGAATAATTTGTAACTCAGTGCTTCCTTTTTTTCTGCCTGCTTGTGCAGGTGATACAAAGCTTATTTTACAACATCTGTTTGTGAAGCAGCTGAGAAACCATTCGTGGTCCTTACTAGTGAAGAAAACCTAGCAACAGAAAACAGAAACTCTACTTTTTGTCTTGCATTGTATTTATCAAGTAAAAGTTCAGTGTAAAATCAGCATAAAGCCATGCTGTTGGAGTGAAAAGATTTGTGACACTTTGAGTTACAGAGAAAAATGTCCCCTTCTTCTGAGGTGTTTCAGGTGTTTTATTGCTGCCACAAGAAGAGTAATATTGGAATGAGTTCCGGTTCCCTGAAAATGAGCAACTGAGGCTTTCAACAGGTGCCATTTCCTTGGCTTCAAGAAACCCAAATTGATTCAGCACCACCTCTCTTGCTGTGATCTCACTCAACCTGAGGCAGCTCTCCTTTTGTCCTCAGGCATCTCTGTCAAAGGATCTGTCTTGTCTATCATAAAGCCAAGTTGTCTGCACTGATCTCCAGGACTGTGAGAGCTCATTCTGAGAACTTTGAGAGAGTTTCAGATGTTTTGCTTCCAACATGCAAGGACTGTCACCTCTTCCCCTCCAAAAAAAAAAGCAGTCTACCTGTCTCTCAGGTTCTTTTTATCACAGGAAAATTCTTGATGATTCCCTGGACATTTCTTGCAGGATTTTCATATTTAGGATCTTTAATTACTTTCTTAACTTGTCATTTTAGGATCTTACTTCAAAGTAGCTATGTTCATATTATCCCATTGCCTTGCATGAAGACCAATTCCTTGCAGTGCTTGTAAACTTGGAAGTTTTTCACTCGACACTAATAAATTTTAATATTTATAATGTGTATCACTGATTGACTGGGCTTTAATATTTTACGTTTAAGCTATAGAGGCTTAAATAGTAATGCAAGGCTATCTGGGCAATGCTATCAAGAGTCAACAGTTATTTCCTAGCTCTCATTTACATCAAGAAATAACACCATACAGACCCCAAACCTCAAAAGTGGGATATACAAAGACACCTTTCTTGCTATTTTCCCTATACTATGCTACATATCTCCTGCATCCAAATGTGACAGATTTTCTGTCTGCTTATCACTTCTCAGCCCTGTGGCCAACCTCTATCCAGAAGATGAGTCAGATACACTAGGTATCTTGGCAGGAATTAGTCAAATGGAAAAGGAACAAATGCTCAATACAGATGAGTAAACTGACCTCCTTAGAGGGTTCTTAGGCTGAAGATGGGAGGGGCTGAGGAATGAAAATAACTGTCTTTTCAAGAGAATATGGTTAGGTAGTCAAAGAGCAAACTTTCTCAGACTTTATGCAGAGAGAGACATTTTAGTGCAAGCATCCACAAGTTTCATATTCAAACACACTTCTTAAATTGTCATTTAATGTTTAATCAAAGTTCACTTTCCCCTTGAATTTTCTTGCTGATCTGGAAACATTTAGCTAGTGGCCTACAACTTCATGCTGCAGCTGCAACAGCTTTCAGATAAGGACTTACCTACATTTGGATCAGAAGCAGAACTCCTCATACTCATGGAGCTGTCTGGGATTCCTGCACCTGGTCAAATTATGAATGGCTGATGATACTGGATTAATCTTTTCTCCAGATAGAGATTTGTGTGTGGATAAATAGAGCTGATTTAAGTTCACTCAAGATCCTTACTTAAATTGGACTAACTAGTTCCTTTTAATTACATTTTCAACTTTCTTCCCTTTTACTTCTTTTCTCTTAAAAAAAAAGTTTCTTCTCCCCATAACTCCAGAAAAAAATACCTATATATAAATTGAAGATTTGAGTCCTTGTGAAGGATAAGCATAAAACACAAACTTAAGCAATTTATCTTTCAAACAGCCTTTTAGTATTTGTCCCATTTAGGATTTCTAGGTGCTCATGAGTGGTAGTGGTAAGTTCAGCTAAAAGTTTAAAGAATAAAACTACAGTATTATTATTTCTGCTGCTATGTTATCCTACTGATATTGCATATGTCCACCACATTCACTTTGAAAGATCCATATGTGCAGCTAACAATATCCCACACTTTATTTGCTAGAGCAATCAGCTCTTACAGCTGGAAGTACTACTATCTTGCACTACCAAGTTTTCAGCTTATCTACTTCATAAACCTATGGAAATGAAAGAGTTATTTCTCTTTATGAGAAATGGAAAAAGCTTTTTCCTCTTGGTGTTATCAGGTTTCATCTCAGCTTCACTCTGACATAACATCGTTTTAGACTGTGAGTACACCAAAGACAGCTTTGGGAAGTTGCACGCTCAACAATTACAGTAATAGATTTAATGCATTAAAATACCAGTAAGTGAGACTTTGTCTTTCCGAAGTAAGTCACAGAGGATGGGATTCAGCTCACATACATCGAGCCATCTAAAATGCAGATGTCTGGACTAATCTTGTAAACCAGAGAGAACTTAACACTTCTAGAAAGAGATTCCATTGTACCCTATAACAGAGAGGTGGGATGGCTGTGACTCTCCTCAGCAACTCAAATCTAGCCAACAAGGTTCAGCAACTTCAACACAGATAATGAGATTGTCATCTACTGGCTCTTGGAACAAGTGCCATGTCAGCCTGGCCCTCCTGCTGCTTCTTCCCTTTGTGGGGCACCAACTGTCTGGTTTTAGCAGGAGAAGGAGAATGTTTTTGATACAAGCCTTAGCTTTTGGAAAGGAACATCACAGATCATCACAAAACTGGGGGATCTGGGGACATCTGCAGGTAAGGAGAATCCCACTTGCACGTGGGAATAAGGTTTTGGGGTTTCAGTCTCGTGAAAGTGATGCCTTTATACATGAGAGGAAGGTGGTGTAAATCAGGGCTTCTAGGTGTGCGACTAAGAATATCAAACTACTACAGAATTAAATTCAAATGCATTCAATGAACCCAATGAGCTACAATTTCTGATGCACTACTGTTAATTTTTATCCTGTTTGCTTGAATTCTTTCTCATTTATATGTTTTGGTATTCCCTAATGGCTCCTCACTAGGGAATGCAAACTAACTGTGTCATAAAACTGCTGATTTAGAAAACACATTTCATTTTTCCCTATTGTTATAAAACACAATGCATGAAGCTGAAACCTACAGGAAGAATCTCTTATCATTTCCAGCCACAGACTCATTAAAGACTCAGCATCTCACATTTACAGCTATATTTCCACGATCAGAAATTACAAACAACCCAGTGCACATGAGGCTGCTCCTCATCTATGTATGCGGGACTCAAAAAAGGAAGGTGAATAACATTCCCCATGTCTGAGGTGAAGCAGGAACAATCTGCAGGATAGGAAGACTGGTGTAAATCAGGTCAAGCTGTGGGAACCAGGGAAGCACAAAATATTTTGATATTCTGGAGGCTGGCATGTGCTCAAACACTTCAAAATCCACCTGCCATCTTGCTGCCACCATAAATTCAAACATTAAAGTCCTTAAATTTCCCACCAAGACCTTAAGATTAAATGTACTTCAAAATTAGCTCAGGGAGAAAAGACAGAGTAATGTCTGCTTCAAGTCCTAGTGGGGGTCTTTTCTTTCCACAAAGTCATAGGACTGGACTAAATAGGAAACAAAGAACTGCAAATCAATGCATGGGGTTAACTTTCTTTTGATCTTTTGTTTGTTTGCTTGCTTTCTTAACTTGCCTTTTCTCATTTGGCTGCTATCTGATTGTTAAGAGTTCCCAGAGCACTATACTGACCCTTAAGGATCAAGGAAAATGCTGATGATGATGTTTTTAAACTGAATTTTTACTCCCTGTCAGATTGACTTGGTGTATCTCTGACACTGGATTCGGGCTCTTTAAAGGTGGGTCAAATCATGCAGGAGAAGCAGCAGCTCAGAAATCCAGCAGGCTGTCCCACTCGACTGGAAGGGCTATTTGTGTTCTCAGCATCTCTACCAGGTGCCTCACAAATATACTGAGATATCCTCCAGAAGGTCTTCAGGTTCATATGCTCACACCTGGCTGTATATTACTGTCCTGCTCCACTGACTTCAGTGGAGGGGGAAGAGACTCAAGCTACATTGGTTGCTCTGAAAGTAATGCCTCCTAGTTATTTTCATGGAAAGTGCAACTGATACAAAGAACACAATAACACTGTTTGATAGAACAAATTACTATCTGTTGCATGACAACATAATGGAACATTGGTGGGAAGGTTCAACTTCTACTGCCATACCACCAACTTCTGCCTCCAATATTGCAGGCTGACATAATAAAACAGAAAGCATCACTTTCAGAGCAGCCCTTAGCATCTGGCTGCTCTCTTGGAGTCTGTAGTATTTGTATCTAACAGCACACAGACCGTGGGAGTTTCAGTGACCATCAACTGCTTGAGAACATCTGTGTTTTTCACTTCAGGTGCTTCACATTACTGCAGAAGTCAGCAGGACACACTGTTACCTCCACCCTCCCATAGCCCTCCTGTAGCACTCATCATGCTTCACACCTTGCTGGTTCGGCAATAGCAGGAGATGCAGCAGGTGTGAAAACAGACCTTCTGAGGTGCTGAGTGGGTAATCAGGCAGAGGATGGGGGAGAAAAAGGGGAAATCCCACATTACTCACAAGGAGGAAGCCCAAGGAGGAAGGGCAGGTCGTTCACTGCTTTTTCTTGGGGAAGGTTCATTTCCTCCCATCAGCTCCTCTCACCCTTTCATTCCGCTTGCTGTACTGAGCAGCAAGCAATCATCCACACCTTCAGGCTGGCCACATAAGGTGGCAAGGCAGAGCCACCCTCCAGAAACAAGAGCTGGGTATTAGGCTGGATGGCCTAAAAACAAAGATGTAATATAAATATGTAAAGCACCCCGTAAATAGAATCTTGTTAGCAAGAACTGGACTTAATGCAGGGGTGACAAGAGAAGACATGCCAGTGTAAAAAAGACGAATAATAACTGAGTGGGGGTAAAAACATACACGAATGAAAGCATTTTTTTGTTGCAACAGCTATGCTGAAAAACTAAGACAGCACCTTTTGCTGTTGCATCATGTAGAAATACCTATTTGCTATTACAACAGGCAGACATACTAAATACTACAGAAAATAACCCACACAGCACAAGCCTCCCTTTTCACATCTTTGTCTGAGTCCAGGAAACAGCTACTTTCTTGGCCCCGCTCTCTGTCACCCTGCGGCTGCTGTGTTCTATGGAAACTGGCAGTGCTCCATTTCAGGCTGCACACAGCAGCCTTGAACATTGTGCTCACCACTGTTCGTGGCAGTCCTATGAGATGAATAGCACAACTCTGCTGAGGCACATCTTCAAATGTTGGCTTCCACTTACAAGGGAGTTTTTTGGTGAAAGAATGTCCAGCAGTAGCTGGCCTTGATGTGTTGCCCTGTATATGTTTTCTTGAGAAACACTTCTTGCCTTAGAGACAGAGCTGTGAGGTGACAGAGCTGTGGGCTGACAGTTGTAGGGTGACAACATTATGGGGTGACAATATTGTAGAGTGCCATTGCTGCAGCTCTTCTTTGTGCTTCTTCCTCACTGTCAATGGCATCACAATTACTCAAACACTTGTTACTAAAAACTTCTTACTACCCTCTCTCATTGGTGAAACCAAGCAGTGCAATGGAGCTTTCAAATCAGTTTTGTGTAATATTTTTATGAAGTACTGTATTCTCCAGACAGTGCTAACAGTAATCCAGCTGGCCTATAGTGCCAAACTGAAGTGTTTGTTTGAGGCTATATAAGCTTTTGCTGATATCAAATGGTCTCTGCTTTGGCTTTGATCCTGTTGTTATTATTGTATTGCAAAGAGTGTCAACAAAAGGCACAAATGAAGGCCTGCAGATACACTCCTGAGATATGCAATGCAAATGAAGATACACCAGGAACTTCCTGAGAGGAGAATTTCAGAACTGAAAATGCATTTAATCTGTAATAGACACACATTGCAGTGTTATTTGTGACATGAAAATACTGCTTTGTTAGAGTTCAGACTGCAAAAAAAAAAAAACAAAAAAAAACAACACAAAAAAGCACATGCTGCTGTCAGCCATAACACGATTGCAACTTATTTGGGAGACACTTTTTGGAACTAAACACAGCTTAGTGTGAAAAGCAGAAAAGGAGCTGATCAGACAGGGAATCAGAATGTTGTTGCATAGGAACAGGCCCAAGTTAAAAAAGCAAGTTGTTGCACATTACTGCAGGGGCCCTGCACCCTGCTGGACCACATCTTTTGAACTTAAAGAAATTCTTCTAAAGCTTCTTTCCTGTTTGCACCGCTAAAGGAAATGGCAGAAGACAATACAATAAACATTCAGTCATATGGCAAAGGAATATCTGGACTGAGATCAGTGTTCAGTGTTGCTTGGGTCAAGGGTAAAGTGCTGATGAATCGACCGAGTCTGCAGTTAAATGAATGGCAAGAAGACTCATAGATTAGCTTTTATCTGTCTACGTAAGCTCAGTTTCCTCTTTGTGTTTAGTTTTTGTATTGCTGGTACACGTAGTGTTGAGACGTTACATGTACATTTTCTAATAGTGTTATGGCTTTTGTTGTCCATTTATGGGCACAGCCCATCACGTAACATGGCTCCTAATGTCTGATACACACAGCACAGCTCAGCACAGCCAAAAAACAGCCTGGCAGGGTGTCCTGATGCTCCTCTCCCTCTAACACTCGCACTGCGACCCCACGAGCTGCCCTCATCTTGGTCCTCACCTCTCCCTGCTGCTGAGGCAAGCTGGATGTGATAGCGGCTGTGGACCTTGGGACCTGAGAGTTACCACAGTTGGAGCACGTGAGACAGCAGGCTTTCACTTAAGGGTGCTGCTCCTCTGGAGAGCTGCAGCTGAGAGGACACCTGGCCTGGCAAGCGGCCGGCATAGTTCTCCTCCCCCAGCTGCCTGTCACTAATGTAATGGCTTCCTGGCGGTCCTGCTTCCTTCCTCACTTCTTTCTCCTTCCCACGGAGCTTGCTGTAATCCAAAGCCTACTGCATAGGCATCCAGCAGTGGCTCTGGCCTGTGGAGAGGTGGCTCCACAGCTTGAATGGCACAGCCTGCCCTCTAGAACCAGGTGCTGCTCCATGATCTCTGTCCCCTCTTCTCCCCAGCCATGACCTGCTTGAAGAGAACCAATGAACAATCTGAGCTCTTCCTGAGAACCCCTCCAAGAACCTTCCCAGCACTGAGCAGGAGAGTTTTGCAAGCTGAACCCTGCAAGGAAGAGCAATGTGAACTTAATGAACAAAGTAGTAGCCACATGGAAAGGGCAATCCGTATGGAGGAACCTTAGCAGCTGTGACAACATTACTCCTACCTTGGCAAAACTAGGAAGAGCATTTGACCCTCACTTTATTATGCAGCGGTCTGCAGGAATGATTACAAGATTACAAGTATTTATTGATGCTTGTGTTGTAGAACTGGGATCCAGATTTCTGATCTGGCTGCAATATTGAGCCCTTTGGAAATGCACACTACCTAACCTTGCACGCTCTCTCACCGTAAACGTTTCTGTATCTTGCTAAAAGGATTTCTTAGCAAATATGCGGCTGGAAAAAGCAAAAGCTTTTCTGGCTGCAATTGCCATATAATTAAAATTTAATAAGGCATAAGATCATTTGTTCTATTTTTTCACCTTTTCTTTCTTTCTTAAAAAGAAAAAAAAATAACTGTCTTCTGTTGAGACAGTGATAACACCTTTAAGCAACGGTGCATGATAAATTAAGAAACTGGGTGGAGTGCTTCCTTCCTGTTATCCGTTTGCAATCAGTGAGAAGTGAGAAACAAGTAGGACATCTTACTTAACGTCTGAAAAACAAACTTTCTGCATGAAAAAACAGAGGTTCTCCTACCTCATAGGTTTAGCTCTGGGCCAGATTCTGAGTTCTCTTACATGCCTGTGTGACTGTCTCTCCTGCTTCAGCACGTGGGATTTTCCCTCCTGCTCAGAAGGCAGGCTTCTTTCTTGTACACGGATCACACCCAGTGTTGAGACTGTAAGTCAACTTGTCTTTGGAAGTGTGTTGATGGCAGTAAAGGCTTGAAAGCATCTGCTCACGTAGACACAGCAGAATCTGTTTTCCCAGCAACTATGTGGTGCAAAAAGCAGACAGAAACAAACAAAAAAACAATAGGTCTCCTACTACTCTATATAAGCCAGCCACAGCCTCTTGTTAGAACACTGTGCGCTGGAGATGCTGGGTGCTTCAAATTATCTACTCACCATATTCCAATTTGTCACATCCTACATCTGGGCAACAAGGACCAAGAAAAAAGACCCACAAACATGTGGAAAACACAACTGAAACACGTCAGTTGTTAAAAACAAAACTAACTAATTCAAAGCATTAAAACCCCATTAGTTTTAGCCACAATAAAATATGTTGCTTTTGTAAGATGCATGTGGGAACCTTCTCAGGAGATGGCCACATCCTATCTGTTTTGTCCAGGAGTTTATGGCTACAATGAATTAAGAAGATGGGCAGCCTGAGGAAAGTCCTTCCCACTTGTTCTTCATTCATATATCTGGCACCTTAATCAACAAGCAGGCTGCCAGGAATCATTGATTTCCTTCCAGTCTGTCAGTCTGTCAGTCAGCTGCCTGGGTTGGTTAAGGTGAGGTAAGAAACAAGACTTGTTTGTGGTTAGGGCAGCCAAGCTCCCTTGATGACCAACAGCATAAACTTTTCTAACAACGCAGATTTTTACTACAGCCTCACTTCTACTGAACTCAGATGGTTTGCCCATAGGGATCTCCAGCAGTGCTCCCAGAAATTGAGACCCAAGAATATACCCAACTGTGAAAACTTCAGCTGAAGAGATCTTAGTGGCTTTGCCTGGAAACTGTGGAGTAGAAGACCAAGACCTGGGGCAGCACTCAATGGTCTCAGCTGTAAGACTGTAGAAGGACCACCAGACCACTGCCTTCTACAGTACCACAAGAACCTGTCTCTCAAGCTGACATACTCTTTGAGAGGGATTCAGAGAAATGGATAGGTGACTGCTTAATCAGAAAGCATCCTGTCTATCTAAACTTGGGGGTCTGGTTCAAACAGGTGCCTGGAAAATGGCAACAAGTGAGTACATTATCTTCCAACCCAAAGCAGCTGAGCTACTAATGATTCTGCTTGCCCCTGTCTGGGAAAGAGCAGCTTCTACAGAATAAAGCAGCCCAATGGACTGAGGTCTGCATCCTACCTCTTCCCAGCTTTCTTCCTATAGAAATAACCCGTGAGATCCAGTCCTTAGGCTAGAATTTAAATAAATCTTTAGTAAAGCAAAATGACAAAAGATTGCATGATTTTATATGACTGATGGAAAAATACTTCCAATCATTAGAAAAAAAGAACGGAAATCTTATTTCTGCTTTTTCTGTTCCCTTCCCACCTCATTTAGTGTGCTCAGTGGATCCTTTACTCTGCCAGGGAAAAGGAGAGATATATGGGAACCATAACCTGAAACAGCAAATATAGGAAGAGGAAGTTGCTTTTAGTGTTACTCTCAGGATTATCAAACTGAAATCTGCCTAGCGGGGAGTTAGTCAGGCCAGCAATTAGTCAGCAGTTTTCTAAATGATTTCAAAAGCACTTATTAGTTTTCCTGAAGATGAGCAAATTAAAGCTAAGGCTGCAATTTGTGCTGTGCAGGTGGTTTTCTTCACAGACAGGTCACGTACTGTTACACTTCGTAGCTGTCTGCAATGGAGGAGGCATTCCTGCGCAACTCTGCTGGTCATCTGTTGCAAGGAAAACCTTTCACCAGGATGAATTTCTCTATTATTTCATCTTCTATTCTCACAGTGGGGACTGTGCTGTCTCCAACATTACAGTCTGATTTGGTTGTACCAGGTGCTCTTCTAAACAAGTCATAGAGTTGTTCACGGCAAGGAAACAGAGCAGAAAAACACAGGCCAAAAACGTGATCTCTGTGAAATCAGAGGGATCCTTGTGCAAGATTTTGTGTGCTCTCTGTGCTGTAGCTGGTTGTGCTATTGTGAGATTTCTGTGAATCAGGGCCATCATGCATTAGATGCATGCTGTGAGGCCATCAGCAGAGCAGGGAGAAGCTTAAATCTGAAGAATGCCAAACACATCCATTTGTGGAAAGGGCTGACAAAGGGCTTAAAATCCTTCTGTATGCTAAATAGCCAGAGATAAATATTTCAAGAATCAAAATGAGCCAATGAAAACTTGATTTTCACCTTAAATGCATCTTTTTGTTCCCAATTATTTTTTGAAAGCAGCTGGTGCTAGACACATACGGGTGCTGTGAGATAGCAGCCACAAAACTGGCAACAGACGTCTGATGGATCAATTTCAGATGCAAGGAACTGGAGTACCTGTTGCTATTCAGTCCAAGCATTGTTTGCCTTCCAGGAGCAGTCACCAGGCTGCGGATTCATTAAAGTTTTGCACATATAGAGCAGGAAAGACAAATTATACAGCTGAACTCATGCTTTCATGCACTCCACAGTGCTTCTGGCGAACCCTGATCCTCAGCTCTGGCTTTCTGTCATTCCTGATTTACAAGCTGTGCCTCCTGTCTATTCTCAGTGTAAGAAGCAAGAAATATCACTGGATGTGATGGAACAGATACTGTTGGAGAGATCTTGGGCCTAACCCACATTGCAACGCAGTGGCTAAAAAAAAACCATGAAGAAATGCAACTCTTTTCAAGCAAAGACTTTTGCAGTATACTATTACTCTTGCTACTAAATTGGGCAGTACTCATTTCCTATGACAGAAATTTCTTTTGCTGAAAAATAATAATAATAAAAAAAAAGTCAGTTTGAAAGCATTGAAATGAGTCATTTTATCTTTTAGGGTTTTTCACCCTTTATTTTCTCTTGGGCAGAATTGCATGAACCTTCAGTTTGGAGAACGAATAACAAGAAGTTGAAACGTTTTGACCCTGTGAAAGCCTTATGGTTGGACATGAAAGCAGTTCATATGGCCTCTCCCAAGACAAAGTCTTAGCCAGGTTCTGTCTCCTGTCATTCCATGCCATAATGTACCTAGTACATCTGGATCCTGAATCCTACTTTAGAAAGAATTGGTCAAGACTGTCCACTTATCTCCTGGAGAGGTAGAGATAGTTTCTTCTTCCTGAAGAGCTCCATTTACAGTGGCACAATAGCAGTAAAATGGTGGCCAGTCACAGCTGAGATCTGGAGTTTGATTGGATGTGTAAGGGCACCATAGCACAGCCAGCTCAATAGCATGAGCAAAAAAAAGTCACTGGGAAGATGAGGGCTGAAATAATGTGTTCTGCCTTTCTCATTGCAGGTCGTCACATCTAGATTATGAGCTCTAGAAGTGGGTGGGTGCTAGGGAGCGTGGAGACACGAGGATGGAGGAGATGCCTCCTTTCTCTTGACTGGGGTCACCTGCCACCCCTCCATCTCCTTGAAGAACTTACCTCATAACAAAACACTTCATGCTATGGCAGTCTTGCCTAACTAGTACAGACGAAGTGTCCCAGTTCTGGCAGCTTGCCCAGATCTCCTGGTGGTGGACAACTAAGAAGTAGAAGTTTACCAAAAACACTGTTCTCCTTCCTTTCCTTCCCCTCTGCTGTGATACAGAAAGGACATCGCAGATCCTCTTTCATCCTTTCTGTTCTGTTTGTTGTTCTCACTCAGTTCTGGGACTTTTGTCAGCCTCGCTCATTCTTGCCACCTTCTGTCAGTTCTCCATCCCTCCCAGCTCCTTCTTTTTGTATGGACTTACCTTCCCACTGTCTCACTCCCAGTGCACAGGAGTTTTTCCTCCAAGTAGCTCATCCTCCACTGCCCTGTTCACACTCCCATATTGCTGTACTTACACACCTGCCCCCACACAAGCACATCCCACCTGAACCCTCTCTTTGCCTCCTAATACATGCAGAATCATAGAATCATAAAATTCTAGAACTGTTTGAGTTGGAAGGGACCCTAAAAGGTCACCTGATCCAACTCCCTTGCAATGAATAGGGACATCCACAGCTAGATCAGGTTGCTCAGAGCCTTGTTCAGCCTGACCTCAAATGTCTTCAGGAATGGGCCATCCACAACCTCTCTGAACAACCTGTTCCACTGACTCACCTTTACTGTAAAAAACTTCTTATATCCAGACTAAGTCTCCCCTTTTTCAATTTGGAACCATTTCCCCTTGTCCTATCATAACAGACCCTGCTAAAGAGTCCATCCCCTTCTTTCTCACAGTCCCCTTTAGATACTGAAAGGCCACTCTCAGTTCTCCCTGGAGCCTTCTTTTCTCCAGGCTGAACAGCCCCTCATAAGGAACAGTTGCTATGCTGTGTAGGGATGGGATCAGGAAAGCCAAGGCACAAATGGAACTGGACCAGGTCCCTCTGGATGGCATCCTGTCCCTCAGGCGTGTTGACCACACCGTGCAGCTTGGAGTCATTTGCAAACTTGCTGAGGGTGCATTCAGTCTCACTAATAATGTCATTGATGAAGACATTAAACAGCTTTTGTTCCACTACAGACCCTTTCTCCTTGTCCATTGTTATCCGATTACCTTGAGGCAAGGTATGCCCTCCTGCATTTTCCTTTTCTGGTTTATATACTTGTAGAAGCCCTTCTTGCTATTCTGTGCACCCTTTACCAAGTCCACTTTCAGGCGAGGAGCATCTCTATACTCCTCTCAGACTACTTGTCCCTGTTTCCACTGCCTGTGCATTTTCTTCTTGTTCTCTAGTTTGACCAGCGGGTTGCATTGCAGCCATGCTGGCCTCTTGCCTTCCTTTCCTGACTTCCTACACCTGCGAATGTAGAGCTCTTGTTCCCTAAGGAAAGTTCACTTAAACATCTGCCAGCTCTGTTCCCTCCCTTGTCTTTGGGGGCATTTTCTGAGGGGGTTTTGTTGTCTAGCTCCCTGAACAGCTTGTAGCTATGGGAATCATCCCAGTAGGTTTTCGTGGTGGCAACTTTGCCACAGATTTCTAAAGCTTCTGAAGGCTTCTAGGCCTTCAGGAAGAGTGCAGTGTCAGTTTGCCTTTCTCATATTTACTGATATCACAGCTAGCACTCTGCTACATGTTCCAGTTGTCAGGTCTCCCTCTCTTCATGTTCACTGCCAGGCTCAGTCTATCAGGAGGATGCAAGATACCACACAATTGTTGCTCTGGGAATAAATAAACACCTTTAGCCTTAGTGCAGCTCCCCAAGATTTCTTTTTGCTCTATTTTTGTTTAAGATTTTGTTATGCCTTGAGTCTGGGCAGCCCTCAGTGCCTTGAGTAAATCAAATCTGCTTTCATATATTCTTCCTCTGGGTACTAGATTCAGAAGCACATTCAGGTCACCATCCAGGCTTGTGTCAGTATATTTAGAAGCTTTCTAACATCATTAATGATAATAATAATCATTAACAGAGTAATCTTAAATATCTTCCAGGAACCTAAAAATTACACCCATGTCTCCCAGGAGTATATAGTCAAAGTGTAGATTCATACCAACAGTGGAAGGAACGCAAATATTCATAAACCGAGATGGCTCTAGGACAGGCTTGCAAGATGAACTCTTGACCTTACTTAGCTCAGTAAGGTGACTATGGGCTTGCAGAGGGCTGCAAATTCACCCAAAGAAAACTGATCTATAAAAATCTACAGCATCACTCATAGTCATTTTGAAAGACGTGATCAATTTTCAGAGTAACCATTTCAGAGCTACTAATTGCTTGCTCAGGAAATCTGAACATGGACAAATGGGTTCTCTCAAATAAATAGCCTATCTTGAAACAATAATAATAGCTATTATGGTAATAAGAATAGTAACACTCATTATAACATATAATCCTATAGGACCACTGTATTTAATTTTCTTCTTTTTTTTTAACCAAAAGTATATGCTTTTTTTTTTTTTTTTGAAAGTACCTTTCAGCATTTATAGAGATTCCCCTCTATATATCAATCAATATCTATATAGATATTGTAAAAGCTGCAGTGAATAAGAGCTGTAAAATTTGGACTATTTTGCACCTTTAGGGATTAAGAAGTAGAAACGGAGCTCTACTGCTAACCCGCCATGTTTAAAATGAAAGAGGACTTTTTAAAAAATAACTGAGGAAACAAACCAGGTTTAATTAATTTTTAGGATGTCTGATTCAATATTTTTGCATACTTTGAGGTTGTGAGACTGAAACTCCTTCCTGTTTACCAGCAGGCCCATGGTGAGAAGTGAGTCTGGCAGCTGACATGGACAGTTAATTCAGTTTTTGTATGTGAAAGTGGAGGAATCAAGGTGAGAGGAACTCGAGTCTGTTCTGCAACCGTACTTAATATAAAAACCTCAGGTGCTTCTACATATGAAGCAATACAATAAATATCCCTAGACTAAGGAATCACCTGCTTACAATGAAAACCATGACTATCCCATAATCTTTGGGGTAAGGTGTGGAAGAACTAAAACTGAGGGCAGATCACACTCCTTGGTGCCTCATGGGAGCATGCATCATGAGTTGTTACTACTGGAGATATTGCCTATATCCAAGATGATTCAGATGGCCTGCTCTGATGTAGATACCCAGAGTGTGAGTGCCCATGGCCTGGTCTGTGTTGTGTGTTACCATCCATATTGTTGGAAGTTTCTTCTTCCTTGGGCTGCAGCTTTCAGGTGAGGCAAATACATTTTAGGGTCCTGATTGCCACCCAGACCTGCAAGCAGAGATCCCAAGTGCCACCTCGTCCTCAGCATGGGAGTGCCCTAGTGATGGTGAGTGTTCCTGGAGGGACTGGCCCTTTCTAGCTTCCAGGCCAACGGTTTTATGTAATGCTTACTCAGAAATGCCTTTCACCTGAACAGGTGCATCCAGCCAAGGAGCAGAAGGTTTTTATGTACAGAAGATCAAACTTCTGGTGCTCCAGTATGCCCAGCTTTCATCTGGAGACCCTGTGTGCATAAAAGTATCTGAGACCATATATGCACCAAATTCATGTCCAGACTGCAATGGACAGCGCTCTCTAAATAACAGCATTTTCTGGTTTTTGTCTTTTGTTTTTTTGTCTCGCTCTGCTGGGTGGCACAGCACAAGTCATGCTGAGAGTATTGCTCTAAGCTTCTTCTAAAACAGAGAGTTCGCTGCTTAAACCATTACTTAGTCATTTCTACACCTCATCACATAAGCTGCACGCAACAGTAAAACGTACTTTGTTGTAGCTATGCAGAAGATGCTGTAAATTCTCTCTTCCATGGAAGTGACCAGAGACATCTTCTCTAACCACCTGCATATTCTCAGTGTGACACAGAAATCAGGCGTAGAGCATAGCATTAGTTATCAAATTGCATGGGAGGGTAGGTTGGATTTTTTTGCTTTACTTGAAAAAGTGAAGACAGTGAGGAAGGAGTTAATCGTTACAAAATACGGAGGTCATTTCCTGAGCCCTGTGGTTGGATGAATGCAAACTTTCAACTATTTCTAATTCTTCTCTGACATTTAAGAGGCTTCCAATGTGCACTGTACATCTCAGATCAGGTAAGGAATACAGCTTTTCATTTCTTGATCGTTTCTGTGTTTGTTTGTTTTTTCAGAATTGATTTTTAGTGGAGTTAAACTCAGCTAAGGCTGATTTTCGCACCCTCCTATTATTTACATCCAAAGGGAGAACGAAGTTCCTTGCATCTAAGAAGTGCATGCGTGTCTTTGTCCCAGATGACTTTGAGCATTAGTAATAATGTAAATACTGTGTAGGTTAATACGAGAGCAACAACAGTGAAGAAGTTAGGCTGCTATTTGTCAGAAGTCAGAATGATTACAGCAAATACTGCAGTAAAAGAGAAAGAAGACTCTTACTGCCAGTTTTCAGGAGTTCTCTCTGCAAATGTGACCAAAATAAGGGGTTATCAGGTGTATAGTTTGCTTTAGTACAGAAGACAGTAAAAACCTTAATGTTTCTTCGGTGCTTTTTTAAAAGGAGGAAGAGTGAGCTGCTACATGCTGTTAGAAAAAAACAAAGATCAGTTTGGACTAGTTTGATTTGTACAACTTTATCTGATAACTAGCTACTGCAGAGTCACATATTACAGTCATCCCGAGACTGTTCCTGAGGTTTGCAGCAACTGAACACACACACAGAAGTGACAGTGGAAGGATATCATAAGAAGATGTAGCTTTATCAGAGTCTTCTGATGCACAAAAACTATGCTCAGACAGAGTGGCACCAGAAGGAAGTCTGGTAACAGAGTGCACTCTTGCATACTGCATTTGTTGTCTCTTAATAGATGGGAAGAGATTGTGTGGAGGTGTTTGGCTTTTTTTTTAATAGTTTGGACACAAACATTAAATAAATAGCCCATGTAAGGCAATTATTGTAAATGAGTGCTGTCAGTGGGTCACTGCAGAAGGTGACATGCTGAGAGGATCAGAGTTAAGTAATATACTGGAGATTCGGTTCTTTGGCATTTACTTTTTTAAAACAATTCTTTTTGCTTGTAATCAGTTTTAATGCTCGGACATCAGCTCCTTGACTGTACTCAGTGTCTGGTATAAGCAGTTTTTGGACTTTATGCATAATGGCTGGGAGAATCCAACCACTATAGCTTCTGAAAGTATTTGTTTGCTTGAGAAACATAAGTTCCATCAAATTTTGGACTTTGTTCCTAAATCATCAGAACCCTTCAACCTCTGTAATGAAATTTACCATTAACATATTCTGTGAAACATTTTGTCGCTAAACTTGATTGAACCCAACCCCAGGTGACACCCAGATTTGTGTCCTGGTTTTCCCAGCACATACGATCCAATCAGGAATCCCAGCTCTTCCACTGCAAACAGCTGTAGGTTATTTTTGACACAGATAGGAGGATGTCATCATGCTGGTAGGGAAGAGGTTACAGCACGGGGAGAAGCATTTTCATCAGCTTAGTTGTATCTGAGTATCACTGCTAAGCAGTTTGAGGTTCCTTATAGTTGTGCACGACCTTAGCTGGTAAATACCTGTAATCTGTGATCTATACTGAAACAGATCACTACTAATACTGCATACTGCTAGATGAAAGCTGCCTAAGGTATGCCTACCACATTTCACAGTTACCGTGTAGGCACAGCTTGAATGTAAATACACAGCAGCTTTGTGGGAGGATAACAAACTGAACACAGGAGTTGCCTGTCACCAGACAGCAGCTCACCTGCTGCTTCTGCCTCCAGAGTTTAGCATCTCTTCAGGTACATTTACTAAAAATGTTTGATTCCCCTTTTGCACTGTGGGTTTGAGTTCCACTCTGATGCATCTGCCTGCATAGATAATTTTGCTCTCACTAATGGCTGTGTAAGCGCAGAAAATAGGGGGATGGCTTAGTTGTTTTTAAACATTTGCTCTCAGCATTCTCTCTGAGCTTCAGCATCTTTTGCAAGGGAATGGAATGTACTCCTCAGCTGTCTATCAGAAGCAGGCATACATTGCATGTAGTGCCACAACAGGATGGAAGATAAACAGCATAAGTTTACCTATGTATGGTAAATGTGGTCAGCTTCATTATCTGCAGGCTTCTCATTGGGTGACTGGAGGAGAGAAACCGAGCATGCCACAACCTAGCCTCAAGAGGTTACTGTGTGGTGGACTTTCTGTCCTGCTTGAAAGTGAAGAGAGACCAGGATCATTTCTCAAGGTGTTTAAGTGATACAGTGGTATTTTGCACATCAGCTATAGTCTTACAATTCCGCTTCATATTTACATAGTTTTCACATTAAAACTGGCTTTAAAGAAGTTTAAGGTGCTTTACTATTGAAAACTAACATTTGCAAAGCCTCCAAATGGAAAACCGGCGTTTTTGATATCAGACTCATTTTCTGACACTATTTCTACTTTTTCAGAGTACTTAATAATCCTCAAAATTGATCATTTCTCTGGGAAAATAAAAATAATAATAATAAAAAAGATTTTATAGAAATAGGACACTCTTGATTTGTACCTCAAAAATTTCCAGATAAAATTAGTTCATTTTATAAGCCAATACTGTTGGGAATATGCTTTGGGCTCATTTTCTCTTACAGACAGATCTTTATATTATGATTGAAATTGGAAAGAAAAGTTGGTGTTCTGCTTGGGATTATTATTTACATACAAAAAACCTGAGAGGGACTTTTAAATGAACCATTGGGGTCACGATTGTTAGATAAATTTAGAACAAGTAGTCATAGAACCATAGAATCATAGCATCATAGAATGGCTTGGGTTGTAAGGGACCTCAAAGATCATGAAGCTCCAGCCCCCCTGCTGCAGGCAGGGCCACCAACCTCCACATTTAATACTAGACCAGGCTGCCCAGGGTAGTATAATCCATTTTTTGGTCTACTTTTAGTTGCTAATCATTGAGAAATATCTTACAGGCTTAACGCGTGGAATTTGGTAATGCCAATTTGATCTGGTCACTCTTCATACATTTCTCATAAGAGGCTTTCAGTTCTGACTGAAATTTTCCATTGCTATTCTTATTTCTCAGTGTTGCACTACAATATACGTATGTTGAGTGTCTAACTAAGGCCAAGAACACTGAGTGAGAGAGAGAGCTTGTATATGCTTCATGTAGTAGCTCATACTAGCTACGAATACTAGCCATCACTGAGAACATAAAGGAGAGATTTTCTCAGAATGAGACTGATTAGGAACCAAGAGTTCTCCAGGCCGGTGCAAACATCTCTAAGCTTTTTTTCATAAGGAATGGTATGTTTCTGTCATATTTTTATACCACTGCATGAAAAATTCATGCTCAACAGGTAGTGAATTGAAGTAATTTTACCATCAGGTCCTTGATCTTGTAGTTCCTTGTTAGGTATTGAAATAACAAGAGATGGTATGCACCAATACGGTCATGATGAAGCAGCTAGGTGCACTTGATTCACACCGCACCTCACTCAATAGTAAAAGAAAACATGATGTTACCAGAAAGTGTCTGCCCTTTTATCTTCCCTTCTTCAGACATGCATATTGTGTATCTTTATCAATCAAGCACTGGTACCTAGATAGCTAATGAATTGTGTTTTACGGGAGACAGTGCCATTACTGCATGCCACTAATTGGCATTTTTAAACATTTTTTAGTAGCAGTTGATTTTTAATAGGTTTTCCTTTGGTTTTTTCTACAGCTCTTACTCAGAGAGGAAATCTGATCTACGATAGCACGGAAACATCAGCAGTGACCATGGCAAGGGAAATTCCTTAGGGAGCTGCCTGTAAGTCTGATCAACACTTAAGATGAAACGTGTTGCATATTCTTTGACAGGATGTTACATGCAGAGTTTAGCTATATAAGGCAATTTCTGAGGCAATAAGGGAATATTCAGGAACACAACTTTCTGCTGTGAACAGGTGAGTAAGCACAAAGAAAGGAATTACCTTGTAAAGTTTGTTTTGCTGTTGATTTTTTTCACAGTATGTTCTCAAAGATATGACTAGTTGCTGAGATTCTCTAAGCTGTGCACAAATGAAATCCTGTTATTCCAGAATCTTGGGTACATGAAGAGGTCCCCATTTCTGTGCTACAGTGATTCAGCAGCTGAAGGTTGGGAAAAAAGGAGCCTTTTGTGCTTTTATTGTGCTCCTTGTGACTGTTGGCTGTGTGGAGAGCAAAGGGAAGTATTGGAGCAAGAGGTAGGATAGATCGTGGCAAACAGGAATGGAAATGCTGAGGGAAAGGCAAAAAAATACGGGAGGAATTGAGGGAGATGATGACGGATATGTCAGGACAGCAGCTAATGGGGAGAAGGAAATACTCACTTTGGGTTACATGTTACATGCAAGTAGGCTGTAGAGGACAGTAAGATATGATCCTCTCATATATATTCTGGAGGGGGAAAAGAAAAGAAATGAAATAAAATAAAATAAATAACGAAATATCCATGCCTCAGAAATCTAAATCTCCAAGGCAAAGCAGGTTTGCCCGCACCCTCTAGTGGTCTAGACAGAAATGACATTTTCACTCAACATCTTCGGTAATTAATAGTACCATTTGCTGGAACCAGGAAAATTTTGTTCCTCAGCCAGTCTGACACAGCTGTAACAACTGTTCCCAGCCTCTGAAACAGGATGGCTGCATCTAAACTCCTTTTTTTTCTGGTATGATTTTTTGTCTATGATAACTCTTGAAGTTGAGAGAGTGATGGCTCAGCCCTGTAAGCAGTTTGTAACCACACAAGGAAGTGAATTTCATGGCCTGAGCCCAAGTTTTGACAGTTTAATTTACTAACATTGACTTAGATTCAGTGTAGTAACAACTTCTTTGTGTATACAGAAGATGGTACAGCCCTCAATCATGTAAGTATAGATAGAACAGAACACTTCATCACACAAGAAAAATTAATCAGTCACTTATTTAGAGGGAAACTATAGCATGTAAAAGCCCTTATGTGCTTGCTGCTGAAGGACACGTGCTCACAGGAGGTAGAACTGCAGGAAAAAATGGGAGTAACCTTGTGATTTTGATGCTTGAGAGATGTCCTGGGAAATCAGATTCTGCCACTGATTGTGCTTGAAATTCTTGGGTGATGCTGAGAGTAAAAGGATGCGTAAAAATACCTGAAATTAAGCTGAGATGGAACTTTATTCCTTCAGCCCAAGTGGAGACAGTTCTCACACAGTCGCTAACTACAGTCCCTTACAGTCCCTAGTAGTCACTTCTCATAAAATAGCAGTACTTGGGATACTTAAGGGCAAGTACAGAGCAGCTATCCATTTGCAGTTATAGGACAATTGGGTTTTGACAGGACCAAGAGCTGGTCTACTGCCAGGAAGGAGCATGCTTCAAGTATATAATGAAGATTGTGTTTTCTTACAAATATAAGTGCTTTCTTTTCAAGTACATGTAATTCCTCTTCTAGAGCACTTTTCTAGGATAAAGACTGTACACAATCAGAGCTCTCTTTGTAAAGTATTGAAAACCTTGACCGTTTCCTTCCTTGAAAGTATACTAACTGCCACACTTAGGGATGATTTACACTTGACCAGTCAAAATTGCAACCTTGATGAAAGAGGAAGCAGTAGTTGTTGGTCAAAAGAGGAACAGATATCTGAAATATAGTTCAGGTAGAAAACAAAATAGCTGATCTCTAATTTTGTTTTCAAAGATACTATTTCACATTCAGAGGTCATTGGATAATCCCAGTCTAAAGAGTAGAGATCAGACTATAGCCAGTCCCTTATGGATAATTTACCCTGTGTTTAGTCTAGAGAATCCTGTACTCTTCTTCATGGTGCTTTCATCTTTCCCTATGCAGTCATGTCAATATATTTTTCTTTGACATGAAATACAGGCAGTATGCAGCCATTTTATGGTTAAAGCAATCTCTTGCTCAGATAACTATTTCCATGGTGAGACGTGGTAGGCAACCTGGGGCTCTATTTCCTGACCATAACCGCTAGTGTGTCATTTAGAAAGTGAAGGAAGTGTTTCTTTTCTGTCAGTCATCTTAAAAGACCATAACAAATAATATTAATTTCTCAGAAATAAAAGGAAACAGATAATCCTTTTTAAAAAGTATTCACCACCAGGTTGAAGGCTTAGGTGTTCAAGTAATTTTCCTAAGGAAAAGAGTATTCTGGGAAACTCACTAAGATATTTTTTTTCCAAGTTTTCATGTATGTTCTATGTGAACTACATCAGTCTGAGTGCTGAGTTCATACTGTTCTTTATCATCTTACTATTCCAGATCCAATTTTGAGACAAGTCACAGAATCAAAGAATCACATAATGTCAGGGATTAGAAGAGATCTCGAAAGATCATCTAGTCCAATCCCCCTGCCTTTGCAGGAATGCCTAGATAAGGTCACACAGGAATGTGTGTAGGTGGGTCTTGAATGTCTCTAGAGAAGAAGACCCCACAACTTCTCTGGGCAGCCTGTTCCAGTGTTCTGTTACTCTTACTACAAAGATGTTTTTTCTCATGCCAAATTTTCATTGGTACCTTAATCTTTGTGATTCTCATCTCATAGAGCATGAAATCTTTCTTTTTATATCTGCCTTCAAGGAGTTAAGCTTTCAGAAGAAGCCACCAATTCAGAGTTCCTCATTTTCTAATGTGTATTCAAAGACACCTGGGTCTGACTTGAAGAAGTACTGAACACTCACAGATCCATATATAGTCTACAGAAATGTCAGATGCTCAGAGAATCGAGGACTTAGGCAACTCGTGTGCTCAATTGCTTACTTTTCTGTTTGCAATACAGGGTCAAATCATATTTGTAATAGGGAAAGGCTAAAGCACTTTGCATCAACATTGCAGTCTATGGAAATACCCACAAATAAATTATTTACTTGGCATTCAGAACAAGAGGCTGAACTTACCATGGGACCTAGTTGTCAATCACTGAATAGGGAGAACAGACTGAAGCTTACTGGTGGTTTACTTTGCTTTTGGAATATTGCTGGGAGGGCACTCATTCCAATACAAATCTAGTAGAAACAGGCAGGCTTAAACTTGTCCATTTTGCAGCCATCTGAATTGTTAAGTTTCTTGGCACCTGAGCTGATTGCCTCTTTTTTCAGCCTGTTGTTTTCCAGCTTGTCCCTACTTGGATCATTATACTACAAAGCAAATAGGGGACCATGCTGACAAGATTCAGGCTCCCAGATTCTTCAGTAGTTTATCCATCCATCTGTAGTAACCTGCCTGAGCTATATGAGCATTTCTTGACAACAAAGGAAAAGACATGTTCATAATAGATACTTTCCCCTCCCCTCAATTTCAGGTCTCTGCAGAGCTGGTGATTTCAATTATTCAGTATTTAAATCAGTGCAATGATCAGTGCTGTTGTGGTCATTTGAAATACATCGTCAGTAAAAAAGTTTGCAGGTTTTTCACAACTGCAGCTAAGTTGGCTGTTAATATAAGAGTGTGACATTGTATTAAACTGGACCAAGATTAAGCCCTTCAATTAAGCTAAGCTCTTCTTTATACCTGCATGCAATGTGTCCTTACGAGCCTAAATTGGAGATGACATCATTGCCTTTTCTTGGTCCACTGATGCCATCACTCCATTCCTGAAGGCCACCTAGTTGGTCAGGCACAATCTACCCTTGGTAAAACATGCTGGCTGTCTCAGATCACCTTCTTGGCTCAGTTTTGCCTTATAATAGCTTCCAGATGAATTACCAAAATGTAGTCTTAATATTAACACTGAAAAAGAAAGGCTGTAGAAACCTAAATCCTCTGTTATTTTCATTTCAAGTGCTAAAACTCAAGACTGAGATCTTGCTTAGCTTAGAAGGAAGGTCTGAAGTTATCCACAGTTGTGGAGGGGGAAGATTACTTCTCAAGCTGTATCATTCTGAGAACCCAATATGCTATAGTCAAAGCACTTGCTGAGGACTTACCAGAGTAAATCCTAGTGAATCCTACAGCTAGAAGAAAGTACCTTCTAATGTACCTTTTAATCCTGTTTATGCTGAGAGCACTCTCTACAAACTAAAGATGTTTACCTAATCTAAGTGGAACCAAACATTTTTGCAAAGATTAGCCACCATGCTATAGTTATTTTTCTACAAAGTGTCTTTACTCCTGAAGCTGAATTTGTTCCAGTTTGCATGGTGCAACTGAGTTATAGTGTAAATAGTTAAGAATGAAAAAGTGTAGTATTTTACTTAGTGCTTAAATAGATATGTTCCAATTTTTATATGAAGTGACGAAGAAAATCTTAATGTTTCATGGGTGATATAGATCCAAATTTTAACTTTCTGAAGATGAAAATATATTCATATTTTGCACATCCCAATTGAGAGAGTATGAGGAATTCCCTGTTTGTGGGCAGTACTCTATTTTCTGTTTTTGATGGGATGAAAGTACAGCATAGGAAGTTCCGCACGAATGTACGGAAGAACTTCTTTACAGTGAGGGTGACGGAGCACTGGAACAGGCTGCCCAGGGAGGTGGTGGAGTCTCCTTCTCTGGAGATATTCAAGACCCGCCTGGACGCCTACCTGTGTGACGTGGTGTAGGGAGCCTGCTTTGGCAGGGGGGTTGGACTCGATGATCTCTAGAGGTCCCTTCCAACCCCTACAGTTCTGTGATTCTGTGATTCTGAGATTCTGCGATTCTGTGATTCTGTGATTCTGTGATCTTTAAAAGATTTTTTTCTGAAATAAGACTTGCAAATATCTTGCTCCAGGGGAAAGTTTGATTGCAATATGTTTTTGTGGCTGGATCTGCTTGAAATCTCCAGCAAAGGGTTGAAAGTTGCAACTTTCTCAAGGACCGAGATGTTTCCTCTCATCTAACTTGCTTGCCATTTGGAGTCTCATTTTAAAGTGCTTGATTGTGAGCAAGACGTCCCAAGGTATGGGACGTCTCAGCTGGGGCCATGTAGATTTGAATACGTAATATGATAGAGCAGAGTGAAAAACAACTCTTTTAATTTAATGAAAGAAGGAAAGAAGGAAAGAAAATAAAGGAGAGAAAAAAAGGAAGGAAGGAAGAAAGAAAGGGAGAAAGGAAGAAAGAAAAAGAAAGGAAGAAAGGAAGAAAGGAAGAAAGGAAGAAAGGAAGAAAGGAAGAAAGGAAGAAAGGAAGAAAGGAAGAAAGGAAGAAAGGAAGAAAGGAAGAAAGAAAGAAAGAAAGAAAGAAAGAAAGAAAGAAAGAAAGAAAGAAAGAAAGAAAGAAAGAAAGAAAGAAAGAAAGAAAGAAAGAAAGAAAGAAAGAAAGAAAGAAAGAAAGAAAGAAAGAAAGAAAGAAAGGAAAAAAGGAATATCTGTAAAAGTTGTCATTTCATTTACAGCTAGAATACAAACAGCAGTGGCGTGGAGTTGGCACATGATATGACCTAAAAATAGGAGCCGAGTATGAACACATGTTCAGCATAAAAAGTAGTCAGTCTTGTGATTAGTGTGACCATTTCAAAATGTTTCCTGTTGCGATTGAATAACCTTTAAAAAGAAAGGATGGCTTTTATCTGAAGAATTTCTAGGTGTCTTCTCTTTCTCTTAATCTTGGCAAAAAAATAGTAAATAAATAAATAAAAGTTTTCTTCTATGTTAAATCATCAGACAAAACTAGATTACAAACCATGCTTTTTGCATAGTACGGTTTATAGCACTATATAACAGAATGCTCTAAAGCCTATCAGTCTGTATGCAAATGACTTTAGTGTGTACCTTATAGAATGCCTTAGAGGTAGGTAACATCTAAAGAGATGTTGTGGGAGTGGTGAGTAGTTTTGAACTGAGGAAACTGCTTTTTAAATTCAGTTTTTGTGTTTGCTTCTTTTTGATATTTTTTTAAAAAGAGATTCAGAGAATTGAAAGAGGAACCTGCACTGAGCAACACGTCTTAACTTGTAACAAATTTTCCCCACATCATGTGATGAAAAATATCATTGCTCTCTTATCGTCGCTATCTGCGATGTTTAAGCGCTATGGCTTTTCTCACCTCCACGTCTGATTCTAGAAGGGGCTGCATGAATTTACTTTCCACTTTGTAGGCTCTTTTAGGAGTACATCATTCACAAACTGTATTAAAGAAGGAAATCAATTTGTTTGAAAGCTTAGAACTCTGCTTTGCATTTCTTCCTCTCTGTGTATTTATGACTGTGAGGCATAGCAAGAGACTGAAACATACACAGGAAAACAATGAGACTAAAACATCTCTCCTGAAATCTATGTTGCCTTTATATTTTTGAGATGAGAACTTTACTCAGATACTTAAAAGGGATCTGGATCTGTTTCCTTTAGTCCATGAATGACTTTCAGAACAGTGGCTTTTTCCATCATTTGGCTGGCAAACGGCAGTAAAAGCCCTGCAGGTGGTGATGCTTAATGACTACCACAGGCATCAATGTCTCCACCTCACGCACCCCACCAGGTCTCTCCACCATGTGCCTGGTGCCATGTGAATAAACCCTGTCCTGTTCCTGAGTAATTTCAGTGGGGCTGGGCTGCTTTGTGGGAAAACATAGTGATGGTCCTGCTTCTCTGAACATGGGTCCCAAAACAGAGATGGGAACAAAGTTGAAAGAAAAATTAAACAACCTCCACTTTTTTTCAGGAGAAAAATACCAGGTGCTGGTATTCTCGAAGGCAACTGCAGTGGGCAGGAGGGCAGGCTATATTGTAAGAGCATAGCCCTGTCTTTGCTTTCATAAAGCAGAATGAATCCTCAGTGTTTCTGAAGAGAAGACTGCTGAGAGGGTTGGGAGAAGGTATCAGCCTCTATCGAAGCCCCAACAAGGGATGTCCGAGGAGCAGTTCTCCTTCGAGACCTATGGCTCTACAGCAGAGGCACAACAGAAAAAGGGAACCAAAACCTTTTGATAGGGAAGCCCTCACGAGAGCTCAGGTTTCAAGCTTAAAGTTTTCTTCTAACAAGTCTCATTTCTCATCAGTTATTTTCATGTATTTGGCCTTTCTTTGGGGACAGCAAGCTGTACTTTTGTGCTGTAGCAATACTGATAAATCAGTCAGCCTCTTCTCCCAGCAAAGAGTGACAGGAAAAGAAGGAATGGCCTCAAGTTGAGCCAAGGGAGATTCAGGTTGAATATTAGGAAAAATTTCTTCTCTGAAAGAGTGGGGAGGCTCAGGAAAGTGCCGCTCATGGAGATAGTTGATTCACCATCCCTGGAGACCTTCAAGAAGCATTTAAATGTTGTACTAAGGGACATGGTTTAGTGGAGAAATATTGGTGGTAGGTGGATGGTTGGACTGGATGATCTTGGGAGATCTTTTCCAACGTTGGTCATCTTATGATTCTATGGTGAATATCTTAGGTTTATTCTTACTGTTATATGTGATCTACTTCAAACATTACAGAAGCTGTTTGTCCAGTTCCTTCCTGGATGTTATTAATATCTTTTCCTGTCCTTTAAGAATATAGAGGATTTAATAACATTCCCACCTCCAATGTGTGTGTCATCCTGAACCATATATTTTCTGTGCCAAATGTCTTTCTTTAGCCTTCAGTTTAAAAACTGTAACCTTAACTTTTAACAATTGTTTTGGGTTAGCTTGAAATGTTTTTCCTGTATAGGGTCCAACTGTGCCAAACTTTTACTTTATTCTTAGTATATTTTAATCATTTTCCTATGCACTGATTTCCAGTCATACATTGGCTCTCCACAGATTCAGTAATATTCTAAAGAATATCACATGGATGTCTGTAGGGGTACTTATAACTCACATTTTGCTTCCCAAGAGCTATTTCCTACTGCTCTATTGCTATTATTGACTAACTGGATCATATTCATGCTAGCTTTCAAAACACTTCAGAGTTTGTTTTTAGATATCCCATGAATTTCAGTATCTTAATCTTCCACACATAGTTTTCATACAAACTAAATATCTATAAAGTACATGATCATCAGCCCATGATATGATCTGCAGGAGATTTTTCTCCAGTTTGTATCAGTAGGTTTCAGCATGGCAGGAGTTTATTTTCCCCTTCATTTTCATCTCTTCAGATGAAGAGCGTTGGTTATGCCATTTTCAAATTGCTCTCTGTTCTCTATATTTGTCCTTGTCACTGCATTTCTCAAGGTATACCTTTTTCACCCTCATAGGCTTAAGTCTCATCTTACACAGAAATACACTTTAAGACTGGCTGATCCCTGGACCCCAGTTTTTTATCTAGTGTGTTTTAGTCCTAGTGAAACTCAAGCTTTGAATTTTATCTGACAAAGTTTTTCTTTGGGACTTGGAGTTCCTATGCTGCAGGATTGCTTTACTTTCATGTAATATCTGAAATTAGCCCTATCAAGTCAGCTAAATATCACGATCATAAAAATGACTGTCAAGACTCTATTTTTTAGTATACACATCAGTAAATAACAGCCTCCAAAACAAGAAATAATCTTTTTTTTTTCTTTTTCCCTTAATTTTACTAAACTCTCTTAATGCCTCATACTGCAATGATCCAGGTATCTCAGGGCATTTCACTAGTGGTAATGGGGAGCTCAAGTTCAAGTAAAGCCAGCAAGTTGTTGCTGTATTGCCTATAGATGAGAACACACACTAGACACCCCTTCCCCACCCCCAAATTTTCATTAAATTATATACCAGCTCACTTCTTGACTAAAATTAGGCTACTTTATACTTTTAATGAAGGAAGCATATGTTAGACAGGCGTGTGATCAACTTTTTACCTTATTTAAGTGACCTAAGCGCAGTGAAGATTTGCAAGAGAGATAGAAATCTAACTAGCACCCTTGCAGCTTAGTTCAACCGATAAGATTTCAGCTTTGACCCACTGCGTCTCCTGCATTCGATGGCTTTCAGAAGAATGAAATGGTAGCAGATGTGGTTTCAGAGTGCTATTCTTGTTGCAACTCTGTGTATTAGTGTGGCAGCACAAGTAGTTACTGTGAAACCGAATAAGCACGGGAGCTTTTGTTAGCAATCACAGAATGTAGAATTGTAGAATTGCAGAATCATAGAATGGCTTGGGTTGGAAGAGACCTTAAGGATCATCTAGTTCCAGCCTGTTGAACTGGAGATTATGAGATAGGAAAAAAAACAACACAAAACCAAAAGCATTTCTTGTGTATCACCAGTCATACTTCTGACTGGTATCAAATTGAGAAGTCAGGAAAAAAAATGGTAAACTAGGAGGGGAAAAAAAAAAAAAGGCAAAAAAAGATCTCTTATTTTGCATCTCTTCTATTCTGTGTATGCATGCTGCTTTTAAAACCATGTCATGCATGCTAAATGCTCATGTAGTTATTCCTGAGATTTCACTAACAAGTTTGTTTCCAGTTTCTGCACAAAATGTCTTACATGTGTGCTAGGATTACCCTACATTCTATTCTAAACAGTATGTCCCAAAAATCATGTCAAATTATCCTTTCAGCTACACCTGTATAATATAATGGTGGACTGAGCTGTTTATGGACTGTAGTGTATATTAAATCAATCAACAACTAAAGATTCTCATATCCTTAATGAAACTGGAAGAGAAAGCTGTGTTTTTTTTCTTTTTCTTTTTTCTTTTTTTTTCTTTCTTTCTTTTTTTTTTTTTTTACCATGTGCTTTCTTTTTAATCTCTAAAGATAATCTTCAAAAACACACATACAGCTCTACCTCAGTTCCTTTGGACTGAGCAGGAGAGGAAACATTCAAAAATAATTTCACAGAAGAAAGAAATGAACAGATAGAAAAGATACAGTTGAAGCAGAATATATATACTTTGGCTGCTCTGAAAGTAATGCCTCCGATTTCATGACATTGACCCATAATGTTAGAGGCAGATATCAGTGGTATGGCAGTAGAGGTTGAGGCTTCCCACCAATATTCTATTACATTTTGTTGCTGTGTGACAGATGGGAGATATCAAAGTGACTAACTATATATAGGATCATATCATAGAATGACCTGCATTGAAAGGGGCCACAATGATCATCTGCTTTCAACCCCCTGCTATGTGCAGGGTCACCAACCACCAGACCAGGCTGCCCAGAGCCACATCCAGCCTGTCCTTGAAGGCCTCCAGGGGTGGGACATCCACAACCTCCTTGGGCAACCTGTGTGAAACCAGCCTCTGTGTGAAAAATAAATAGGAATCATTGCTTTTACAGCAACCTACACACATTTGGTGTAAAATGTCATCATGCCCACACATTCACTATAAGCCTCTGAACTTTCCTGAAGATGAATGGATTCTCTATTGGAAATCTGGCGTATTGTCTATCACAAATGGCTTCTGCCATCAAAGTATTGATAGTTTTCCTGACAGTTGAACTGAGAAGGGAAATGGTCTCAACTATTCCTTTGGCTTTCACAATGGCTGTGTGAGGTATTTACTCATAGTAGGAGGTAACTGCAGACCAAAAGCTGTTCATCAGTCCTGGACACAGACAATATGCAAAGATGCAAAGTAATACAGAAAACCAATTCATATATTATTAAATTTAGATTTCTTCAGGTTGACGTTTATAAAAATATCAGTGTTTTGCTGTGAGTCAATACTGTTTAATAATTGTTTAGGGCAAGCTACCTGCAGTATGGCCCTCTGGCACAGGATCATTCCATGTGGCTCAGGACATCTGTTGAGGCAGATTATTTAGCAAACTGGTTGTCCATTGCCATACACTCTGTGTAGCCACCTAACAAAAACTGTGGCTGCATGAAGTCAATGTTCCCTGCCAGGAATCAGCAGTTTGTCAGTAACTGCTTGCGTGCATGCTCTTGCTCCATGCTTAAGTGCAAGACAGCATTATTTCAACATGAAACAAGTTACCTTGTGCTGTTGAGAAATAAGAGAATGCACTTGGACAGTGACCTTTGCTAATACTTCTTAAAATATCAGGCTTAAAAAAAAAATAAGGCTTACAAAGTCTGTGCGTGTAGGAAAGATTTATATATATATGATATATTCTGGCGATTATTGCAATAACCAGAATAATTTAAATCTTCTTCAGGATCCTTACTTACTCTGATTGAAATTTAGAGCAGCCTAGAAAACTGACCAAGGCAGTTATACAGATTGACCTAAGACTGCTCATAGCATTGTTGAAAGCTGCTTAGAAACTGCAATCCACTTTGTTTTATGAAGTAACCAGCTCCTTGGCAGCACATATAGTCATAGACTCAGGCTTCATATGCTGAGTGTCACAGAACAGGTCTGTCCCACAACCTAATGTTTATGGAAATACCAATATTTCCATAAACCTGACTACTCCAGAAATGTACTCTTAAAAGATGGCATTGACTAGGTTCACTCTGGACAGGGTTATTAACATGGAAAATGCAGGCTGTATATTTGCAAACTGTTATCAAACATAGAATGAACGTTGTTAACTGCAGTGTTTGCAATCAGCAAAGAATCGCTTTACACTCAGCACAACTTTTTTCTTTAACCATGGGAGCTGCCTGCTTGCATCCCCTCAGGCTGGAATACTCCCTAATAGGAAGAAGTGTTAAGATTACTTTTCTTCAGTTTTGAATAAAGCCGCTTTCATCTAGACCGATACAAGCTCAACAGGCATGTATTCCTCCACTACACTAAGGTTGATAATGTCTCCATATTTTGTTTTTTTCACTTTAAAAATAGAGGTTTTCTCACCTTTTGGTGTGAAACACTTGTGGAGAGAAGACACTTGTGTTTTGCCTTGGCCTAACTATTTGAGGTCAGACCCATAACCACCACAAGATTTACTTTGACTAGGTGTACCTAAAAAAAGACTGAAACATGTCTCTGCAAGAGCTTCTGGTCAGTATGGCATTTCTAAAGTCACTCTTTTGGTATAAAAATATTTCACATTCCTCTGCATTCAGGCAAGGCTGTGACTCAAGTTCTGCGTTGAGTTTTAGGCCCCTCACTACAAGAAAGATATTGAGGCCCTGGAGCGTGTCCAGAGAAGGGTAACATAGCTGTGAGGGTTCTGGAGCACAAGTCTTATGGGGAGTGGCTGAGGGAGCTGGGATTATTCAGTCCAGAGAAGAGGAGGCCCAGGGGAGACCTCATTGCTCTCTACAACTGCCTGAAGGGAGGTTGTGGCAACGTGGGGCTCGGCCTCTTCTCCCATGTAACTAGTAACAGGACTAGAGGGAATGGCCTCAAGCTGTGCCAGGGGAGATTCAGGTTGGATGTTCTAAGAGTGCTCAGACTTTGGAACAGGCTGTCCAGGGAGGTGGTTCAAGAAACGTTTAGATGTTGTACTGAGGGACATGGTTTAGCGGGATATACTGGTAGCAGGTAGATGGTTGGACTGGACAGTCTTGGAGGTCTTTTCCAACCTTTGTGATTCTTTGATAAGTGCACAAGCACATTTCCTAAAAATATATGTGTGGGCTTTTTTTTTTTTTTTTTTTTTTAAGAAAATAAATTAAAGACTTTAATACTATGTGAAATAATGTCTTTGTGATAATATGGCTACATCCTCGGCAGCATTTGGTGATCTTTGCAAGTATGATACTCAGAACAAAACAGAAACAAGAAACCTCAGCAAGAAGAACAACAAAGACCTAGTACAAAGAAGTTTCTTAGAAGACTTAGGTTCAGATCTTGACTGAGCGAACAAAAGCTTTGACTTGTAGAGATGTAAATTTAATATGTTAAAATTTCCACAAAAGTTTATTGCAAGTGTTAGAACATCCAGGGAAAAACTATAGTCTCTTTCTGCAAAGCCGGATGCTCAGGGAACAAGAGCTGAGTTGTGTTATAAAAGGATGCTTCTTATTTTTCCACGTATTAAAACCCTTTTGTCTGTCTAAACATCAAAGTGTTTGTCACTTTTCTCACAACACAAGATGTTATCCTTTGGCCTTCCTTGTTCTTTCTTCTTTTCATACCCAGTCTACAAAGGAAATTAACAATCTGTTTGCTACACTGGTGTAATATTCTGTTAACTCGACAGCAATTCAGACAGTCCAGCAGAGGAACAAATTATGTGATTTAATTTCTTTCTGAATATGTTTGCAACTATGTTCAGCATTCCTTGTTGGTTGATTGGTTGGTTTATTTTCCCATGCTGTCCTACGTTCCTCAGCTAGAGTAGTGTCTTTCTAAAATGGCAAAGGTCTCAAAGGATTCTGGAAACAAGGCATTTCTCAGGAGTGCTTTAACAGGTAGTGAACCAAATTAATGCATCAGAATAAGCAATAGAAGGCTTTCTGCTTAATGGCACGCGTCGTGATTTATTTTTCCAACTCAAATCACAAAGCTTTTTAAGAAATGGTACATCTGTCTTCAGTCAGCTCGCAGGCTTTTCAGTCTTACTTGCAGGTGCACTTGACACAACAGGAAAAGAATAGATGTGAGAAAGGAAATGCATCAGTTTTATTTAGTAGTCTCCTAATAAGAAAGTAGACATCTCTGTTGTTACTCTTCCATGACTAAGAAATAAGAGTGTTCTCTTCTCTTCTGCTTTTTTAGTCTTTGTTTCTCTGCATACCTTTTACCGTTTTATTTGCCATCTCTCATCCTCTGAGAGGAAAGCAATCACCATCCCTGCCAAAAGAAGCACTAAGTATGTTTCATCCTCAGTGATGATTACAGCTCACAGGAAAATCTGGTGCTACTGAAATTACAAGTGAGCCTTTTGTGTAGTGTGTCCCAAGTGAGGAAGCGTGAAAAGGAGCAAAAAAATCCTCCCCAAATTTAGCGAGGGATTAGCACCTAGTATTGAACTGAGATACATCTGTCTACTAAATGTTCCACAAATTAGGTATTTCGTAACATTTCTCTCTCTATGCCCAAATCTCAAGGACTACTGTAAATGGCAATATGACTGTACTTTCTCATTTGAAGAATCAAAATTGAATATTTCTGTCTCCCTGCATGTTTACTTGTCATAGTTCAGACACAGCTGTTGCCAAAATAAAACATCTTTCTTACAGGATATTTATGTAACAGAATGTATTTTTACAGTTTTGAAACCAGAGGTGAGGCTTTATGTTCTATGCTTTATGTCTCCTGGAAAAAGTCCAGCAGAGGGTCACAAAGATGATAAAGGGCCTGGAGCATCTCCCCTGTGAGGAAAGGCTGGGTGACCTGGGTCTGTTCAGCCTTGAGAAAACAAGATTGAGAGCCAATCTTATTAATGTTTATAAATATCTTAACTGTGGCAGTCAAAGGGACATGGCCAACATCTTTTCAGCAGTCTGTGGGGATGGGACAAGGGGAAACAGCCATAAACTGGAGCATAGAATGTTCTGCACTAATATGCAAAAGAATGTCATGGTGACATGACAGGAAGGAACACTGGAACGGGCTGGCCAAGGAGGTTGTGATCTCCTTTCTCTGAGTTATCTCCTTCTCTGGAGATATTGATGAGCCTATGCCTACCTGTGCAGCCTGCTGTAGGGGGCCAGCTGGAGGGTTAGACTCAATGATATCTAGAGGTCCCATCCAACCTCTGTGATTCTGTGATTCATCAGCTGCTTTCAGAAAAATATATTTATGATTATTCCTTACATAAAACTCGGTGTAATAGATATTCAACAGCTTTGTGCCTTGTGTGAAAGTTTTAATGGAAATTTTCACCAGAACTTCAACCTCATGAATACATACGCTTTGTATACGAATAGAATCTGGAGGTGAGATCTCAGTCTCTGAGCGCAAAGGTCTTTCACAGGCTTAATATTAAAATTCTGTGGGTACTTAGATATAGATGAAACCTTTCTGTTTGCTTTGGGAAATGTGGGGTTGCTAGGCATGAATGGCTGTCACTTGACAAAGATTTTTAAGGCAGTAACCAGCTCATATTTAGTGAGGTAAGTTGTGATAGAAGAGCTGAAATGGATGGCATTACATTCTTTTTCTTTTCTTTAAGATCTGTTTGTCAGTTAAATACCTTTTCTAGTTGAAAATTGAAAAGTTGGTTTAATTTTTGATATAACTCCACTGACAAGAACAGAATTTCATCCGCAATAAATTTAGTTCAGAGTATCTTTGCAGTTGTGATTATATGTTCCATTTCATGTACATGATATATTTGGAACACATCTCTGACTTCTTAGCGATTCCTATTTTCGTGTTATTACCTGTTTGATACTGACTCTCACTATTTCCAAATATATTTAGCTGACTTTTGAAGCACTGTGTCTTATTGATCAGATCAAGAAACTTACAGAAATAGGCCCACACTGAACTTCTTACTGCTGTGTCTGCGCTTTTAAAAATCTTTCTGGATTGCACCCTGTTTATTTTTAGAATTGAATATTTCTTTGGTAGCCTGTCATAGAAACTTCATTCTTTTTTTTGCCAGGTCTCAAGTACAATAGCTCTTGAGGAACTTATGGCATAGTGTTCTAACACAGACATCGATTTAACTTCAGTTTGTGATTTTCTTTGTGTCGCAATCACATGACAATGAGGTGTGCAAATGGTAATGTACAGATTGTAAAGCTATCAGAAAGCCATTTATAGGGAAAAAGTAGCTGTTCAAAGCTAGGAATGAATGAGACAGATAAAACAATGCAATAAGTAGAAGGGATGAGGCAGTTTTCAGAAGGTAATTTTAATTGATTGAGTTCGTTCAATAGTAATATCAAATGACATTGGGCTTTTTAAAATTAGTATTTAATTAGCATATGAAGCATGTTTGCAATTTCTGCTTTGACACATTGCTTCTCTTTCTTGACATTTTCTCTCTAGATTTTGAAGCCAAGAAGTGTTCATGATATGATCAAGCTGGCTTGCAGAGAACAAGAACTCTCTTTGGAATAATGGTTAAAAACGGATCACACCTGGACGCTGAGACGCTTGCAATGCTTCAAAACAAAGCTATCTCCATCACTCTCCCAGTGGTGTATACAGTGGTGGCTATTATCAGTATCCCTGGCAACTTTTTCTCCCTTTGGGTGCTCTGCTGGCACATCAAACCCAAAACACCTTCTGTTATCTTCATGATCAACCTGAGCATCACGGATCTCATGCTGGCCTGCTGCTTTCCCTTCCAGATTTCTTATCACATTCAGGGCAATCACTGGACCTTCGGCGAGACTCTTTGCAGCCTTGTGACTGTGATGTTCTACTCCAACATGTATTCTTCCATACTGACTATGACCTGTATCAGCATAGAGAGGTACATGGGCGTGGTACATCCCATGAAGTTGATCAAGTGGAGGAGAAAAAGATATGCCCTGGGTGCCTGCGTGATAATGTGGATTTTCTTGCTACTAGCTTTCTACCCACTGGAAAACACAGATCTGACCTATGAAGTGAAAGAACTGGGGATTATAACCTGTTTTGATGTCCTCAAATGGGAAATGCTGCCCAACTTTGCAGCCTGGGTAGCCTTTCTTCTCACCCTATTTGTCGTGCTCTTCCTGATTCCTTTCATTGTAACAGTTGGATGCTACATGGGTACCATTCGGAAGCTTATTCAGACATCAAGCAGATATGGTAACAGGCAGAAGACTAGGTCCATATACCTGGCAGTTATAGTTCTTTTGGTATTCATCACTTGCTTCGCTCCCAATAATTTTATCCTACTTGCCCATATGATTGTCCGTCTGTTTTACGAAAGGAGTTTGTACCCTGCCTACAAGCTCACCTTATGCTTAAGTTGCCTCAACAACTGCATAGATCCCTTTATTTATTATTTTGCATCTAAAGAATTTTACCAGAAATTCATGCAAGTTTTTCGCCCTAAGGTACCACTCACTGACAGCCTGGAAACCAGAAGGGAAAGCTTATTTTCTGGCAGGACCATGTCAGTCAGGTCGATGTCTAGTGGACCTATGGATGGCCTAGAGGGAGTGAAGATCTGTTTGCAAAGGCAAGAAAGTGTGTTCTAGCCCCAGGCAGGAAAGCACCCCTGAGTTCCAAATGCAGAGGCAGAAAACATTTCTTTCTGAAAATAACTCTCTCCAGTGACAGACATCAAACCATACGCATACCATGCATGCTACTTTAGCAAACAACTGTTTGCTGATAAGAAGTGGAAGCACGAAAGAAAATGAGTTTATTTTTAAAACCTCTGAAGAAAACCCAACATAGTTTTTTAAAGGTTGGCCTGGAGTTAGTACAAAGGAGAAGTTTAGAACAAGAACTAAATTTAAGATATATGATTTCAAGCATTACCCAAAGCTTGATGTCCTAGATGAATGTGAAATATTGCTGTGTATGAGTTAAAGCTTATGCTGAAAAGGGATTTTGGGTAGGGGAGTTATTTTTCTAAGCAATGCGCTTTGGGTTTTTGTTAATGTATTGCTTTCTGTCTTGTATTTCTATAAAAGAGTGAGAAAACATAGCTTGTCATTTTACCATTAATGCTTAATACATAGCCACTGTGAATTCACCACAACACTCACCCAACCGTTTATCAGAATCAAACCACACTAACCTTTGAAAAGGTTAGACTGACTCATATTGTTTACTTCAATTTTATCAAGCAAAATATCTCCTGCAATAAAAGAAAAGCTAAAACGAAGAGTATTTGAGATAACTTCAACTGCTGCATGGATTACATTTTTATTTTCTCAAATTATTAATTTCTTAGGATGGAGAAGGAGGTGAAAGAAAAGACAACTTACTGCATTTAAAGTAAAAACAAAACAAGAAAGAAAAAAACGCACACAAAAAAACTCACTGCTTACTTGCTTGGGACTGTAGTGTCCACGTCAAGCTCAATCAATGTCATTTTGTTTCAAGCATGCCCTACACGGTTGCCTGCTCTACCCCTCTAATGAAAGAAACAATGATAATAATAATAAAAAGGTATACAAGGCATAGCACAGTACTTTCAGTAGTTTGGATGTGTGTCTCTATTTACCTACGCTGTCTGAAAAGACACACAGGCTGGGTTTTTCCTAAGAAGTCCCATAGTCAAAAGGCAGCAATTCAGTTATTCATGTTTTGCTGGCCCACGTGATAATTTAGCATGGTTTTGCCTTGGCCTTCAAGTCCCTCTTCCATCCACTTAAAGCATTACAGCTTTCTCTCTACCAAAACTGTTTTCAACACTTCAGCAGAAACTGTTCTGTCGCCCATCCTGAAGTCCCCTCCGAAATGTGGAGAAACATCTGTAACATAACTGACATCAAGCAGAGCATAAAAGGCAGAAGCTTTGCACACTGGGTATCAACTGTTGTATTCTGAAAAATACTGAATTGCTCCTTTTGCAATACAGAAAAGCTGCTCACAACTGACTGAAAATGTTCTTCTCTCCAGCTTCACTCAACTCACTGTAACACTTCATCCTTTTCTCAGTCGTGCATCCCAAGCAATAAGAGCAATTTCCCATGAAGGTACTTCATCATATCAGCTCTCCTCAAGATAGCTCAGGTTAGGCAAAAATCTGAGTTTTTGATAGTGGGATTGTTTCTCAGAAAAGGCATGTGGAAGTGAACAATGTTTTGAATCTGACGGTGCATACTATGAAGCTTTGGGGGGTGAGGGGTGTGTTTTAAGAGAATAAAATAAGAAGTTACTTCAAAAATAGTGCAAAAACTGCTCTTCTACACTGGAAACATGTCCTCATGGGACACCAGATGGTGTAAGACTGCTAACGTCCTTGTTCAGTGTATGCGAGTTTAAATGTATTTATCTGTGTATATGTACATACATATAAACGCATGTTGCCATTTGAGATGTTATTGAGAAGTTCATATCTATACTGCCTTCAGTTTAGGGAATCACTTTCCCACAGCATTCTCCTAAAGAACCTGGCAGCCCGTGGTTTGGACACGTACACTCTTTGCTGGATAAAGAACTAGCTGCATGAACAGGCCCAGAGAGTGGTGGAGTGGTGGTGAATGGACTTTAATCTACCTGGTGGCTAGTCATGGGTGGTGATCCCCAGGGGCTGTCACTGTGGCCATTTCTGTACGATATAATATGACCTGGATGAGAGCATTGAGAGCATCCTCAGTAGGTCTGCAGATGACACCACGCCAGGAGGCAATGTCAGTCTGCCTGGGGGGTAGGAAGGCCCTGCAGAGGGATCTGGACAGGCTGGATCACTGCGCTGAGGACAATGCGCTAAGGTACAACAAGACCAAGTATAGGATCCTGCACTTTGCCAGGCAATGCTACAGGCTCAGGGCAGAGTGGCTGGAAGACTGTGTGGATGAAAAGGACCTGGGGGTACTGGTCAACACTGGGCTGAAAATGAGCCAGCAGTGTGCCAAGGTGACCAAGAAGGCCAATGGCATCATGACTTATAACAGAAATAGTGTTACCAGCAGGAGTGGGGAAGTAATCATCCTTCTGTACTCAGCCATGGTGAGGCCACACCTCAAGTGCTGTCTTCAGCTTGGGGCCCCTCACTACAAGAAAGACATTGAAGACCTGGAGTGTGTCCATGGAAGGGCAACAAAGCTGTTGAGGGGTCTGGAGCACAAGTTTAATGAGGAACAGCTGAGGCAACTGGGATTATTCAGTCTGAAGAAGAGAAGGCTCAGGGGAGATCTTATTGCTGTCTACAGCATGAAAGGAGCTTGCGGAGTGGTTGGGGTAGGGCTCTTATCCTGCATAACTAATGATAGGAGAAGAGGGAATGGCTTCAAGTTGCACCAGGGGAGATTAAGGTTGAATACTGGGAAACATCTCTGAAAGGGTGGTCAGACGCTCCAACAGGCTGCCCAGGGAGGTTGCTGAGTCGCTGTCCCTGGTGGTGTTCAAGAAACATGCAGATGTTGTACTAAGGGACATGGCTTAGTTGGGAAATACTGGTGGTAGATGGAGGGTTGGACTGGATGATCTTGGAGGTCTTTTCCAACCTTGGTGATTCTATGATTCTACAATTTTATGATTCTAGTATAGAGTCGTATATATAGAGTATATAGATGACATGCTTACTAGATTGCCTTTGTGGTAGTAATTTTACTGAGAAGCTATGGATGTATATAAGCTCATGTTCTGTTTATTATTGTTGGGTTTGGTATTTTTTTATTGCTTAACAATTTAATGTCTGAATGTGCTTGAACTTTTTTATATAAGAATAAACGAATAAATAAACAAACCGCGAAAAGTACATGATTTAAGTTTTAAGATGAGTTTGCACCTATCGTGTGCAAGTTACTTCTCTGCTTAGAACAAGGCATGGAGATCAAGTTAATACATAAAATGAATTGGTTTTCCATTGCTGTTGATCCTTTTTTCTACATCTCTGCAACTTTTTAAGCTTCTTATTTTCCTAGCTTTCTGAAGACTGACCTTTTTTTTTATTTTCTCTGTATACCTGTTCATTAATTCTTCTATAATAAATATAGCTTATGTATAAATAATAGAGGCTGACAATGGGATGCCCACTTCCCACAGCTAAATCTGAAAAGCAACAATACCAGAATACTGGAAAAGTGGCCAACTTGGAATTATTTTTCTTACCCAATAATTGTACCAAAACCATATATCCTAATTTCAAGGCATTTATATAAGGGGCCAGCAGGGCAGGTCTTGTCATACCACCCCAACTATGGATTAGGCAGCTGAGAGGATCTGTTGCAGCCCCAGCTCTTTTGCTGGGGATGGGAACAGGATGAAGCTGGGACAGAATGTTGACTGCAGCTGGGTCTGGCTGAGTTGTGGCCATGGCTGGACAGAAGTGTGGAGTTGTGTTAACAGCTGAGGAGACTCTGAGGACTATTGAAGAGTTTGAAGATATCAACCAGGATACCTTTCTAGACTTTAGCACAAATAAAATGCCACCTGCTTGATTATCTTGGCTCATTACAATGTCCAGCAGACAGTCTTTCTTTTTCAAGTTGCTTTTTCTTCTGTAGAATTTTCAGCTATGAGACTGTGGTGGTTCTCTTTCCCCAGATCCTGCATCAGCATCTACATGACCTGGCTCTGTCATAGCAGAATTGCTCAGGAAAATGTGTACATTATTATTCTTCAAGGGAGCTGCTAAGGCTGATTCTCCCTTGAAGCTTTTCCCAACATCTTGCGCATTCTCAACTGTTGTTGCTGGAATACAGGTGAGGTACTAGGAAAATGGGAAAGTGTTTCACTGAGTGCTTCAAATTCAAAGGAACTCAAAGGTTTGACTCCTGCTGTATATCTTAAAGGTCTTGTCAAAGGAGGAAAGGCTTTGGGGAAGTATAAACAGATTCAAGTAAGAGATGGGCGAGGGGCTGAAGAAGTAACCTCTTTAGAAGCTGAGGGAAGTAATACCATAAGTGAGAGTTTAGAAAAAGATGCAGGAAGTTTGTCTCCAACAGAAACCATCCACTGTTGGAGAATGTGAATAATTTTCTTCATAAACAACCAATTTCATTTTAGAAACATGGAGCCCTTTCAGTATGAAAGCTGGAAGCAGCAGCAACTCTCCAGATTCTTGCTGCAAGGAAAGGAATGTGATTAACAGATAAATAAACCACTACCTAGATACAGAGCAAACACCTCGCAGAGGAACTCAGATATCAAGAAATGTGGCCTTGCCAATCACAAAAGGCACAGTTCATCTGATCGGAAACTAGATATTAAGTGTTGCTCTAAGTGTCTTAGTGCATGGCAATATTCATCTTGATTGCCTGCTCTGTTTCTGGAATCTACATGATAGCTGTGTTTGCTGCTGGTTGTGTTCAGACATCCAGATGTTAATAAACTTTCATATCACCATGAAGCCATGCCACAAAAGCAAGGTTAGAAGGCTGGCCCTGTTACTTCCTGCTTCTTGACAGCTTTCTTCTAATTTTGCCATCTTCACAATTCTAACAGGCGCTTGCTCATCTGATGGAAATCCATGTAGGCTTATGAGCTAGGAAAAAAGAATTCTTGGGGACCACAGCAAATGCACAAATAGACTGCAAGTCTCTCTCACTTCCTCAAACCTTTATGGTTCTACAAAATTCAAGACAAATACATCATGTTAAATGACTGTAGCTCTCATCTCGTTGTTTGCTTCTATATAGACTCTGTGAAAACTTCTCACTTTGAAACTCTCCAGGGATGTGCAATGAATTTTTCTTCTTCAGAAGGATTTAGCATGCAATACTCATGGCATTACTTTCCCAGCTCCTGCTTACTGACCACAGGCTGACATTTTTCCTTTCCATATATCATGTTGCTTTCCATAGTCGGTGCAGAATGCATCACTGTCTCACCACACTGTGATGAATAATGCAAATCACTCAGTATGATTCTACCTAAAATGTCAACATATTTGTAGCAAGACAACTACTTCCACATATTGCTGCTAAAACTAAGCCTTTAATGTGGTAAAAAATAACATACAGTAGAGCAGATAGCTTTTCTTTAGTTGATTAGATCACAATCACAAATGTAGAAGACAAAAATTCACTCAGTAAGCTAACAGTATTTACATTTTACACTTGAATTTTCATATTCAATTAAGGTATTTGAGTCCCAGTTACTGCTGTTCATACAGCCATGCAAATTAAATGCTGTTACAAACAGGGTATCTTTATGATGCCCCCTTATAGTTTCCATCTCATTCATACATTAACTTTCAAGACTATCTGACATTAACTTTAGTTCTGAGTATCCCTGTATGCACACACACACACACACACAGAGAGCTGTATTAGCTAATCCTTAGCTAAGTCTACCAAATGGCACTTCGAATGTTTGGGGTATTGGGTTTATGTCCTTACCAATGACAGCTGTCCACAGCTACGTGAATACAGCAAAGCCATAGAGAAATGATGGAATCTACTGCCCTCATGTGGATACTGGCATAGTAAACATACTAAGAACACAAAACTTTCTTAAACATGGACTCAATTGGGAAATCACTCCCTGGAAAAGCTGGAATTCCAGCTGAAACAAACAAAAATATTCCCTGCATTTTAGGAAGCATTGAACGTCAGCATTAAAAGGAATGAGACAGGGGGCAGCACTGAGATTACTTGCCCTACAAACACACGAAGTAGGAGCGCTGTCAGCAAGCTTGTACCTCTCTCAGTGTCTGTAGGGTTATTCAGCCTTTGGTTTGGCTAAATTTGTGTTTAATTTGGTTAATTCTCCTTGTCCCGTGAGATGGGAATAAAGCTACCAGACAAATGAGCTGATATGTCTTTGGTACGAGATATGTTGCATTCCCTCAGATGTGAAGTTTCTTCATTGGAAAGGTATATGTAAAGCCATGTATAGGGACATTATACAGTACACAGACTCTTATTTAACTGAAAATAGTCCTAAATGACTTCTTGTGTTTTCCCCAAAATCTCCCTATGTGCTTGTAAGACTGCTTAAGAAAAGAAGGGATTTATGTGAAATGACCATGTAGGCACATTGAGCTATTGCAGGCCTTCAAAGTTTTATAGAAGAGAACTACATCTTCAGACTTGAGCAAAGAAAACTTAATTGATAATGGTTCTTAAAACTGAGCTATGAGAACACAGAGATAGCAGTTTCATGAAAGAGATCTAGGGGAGCCACTCTGAGAGCACTCCCTCAGTCTGGAAAAACAGCTCTTGAAAGTCTTAGGATTTTCCACAAGAACTTCAGCTCTACTTCACAAGAAGCAATGACAAAATAATTTGAGAACCAGCATGTACTTTTATGTACCCTGCAAAAGTCTGAATTGGTTAAAAATCAAGAGTACCCCTTCAAAATCTACAAGCCTAGCTGAACATGTAGAACAACCATAACAGACTGAGAATATACAGTATTAGATGAGGTGGGAACATATGTTATCCCTACAGTAACAATGAACAGATACCTCTTCATGAATTGTGTAGACACATTGGATTACAAAAAGAATTTCAATGCCAGGAAGAGGCTTATGAAAAACATACATATGCGCTCTCTGAATGAATGAAGTCACCTAGGAAAAGTCAAGCTGTCTTGTGAAAGATGAAATGTTTCATCCCTTTCATAGTAACACTTGCGAGATTCTCTACCTTCTTTGCAATGGAAATATATTGTTCCCCAGCAAAGTCCATCTTGTGCTTGTATAGATGACTCAGCTATATTATACATCCAGGTTGAAATACAAATTCTTACTGGGATTTATATAAATGTTGGCACAAGAGTTTGATTAGCATAACATTCTTTAGTTCTATATGTGCAGCAAGTTATTACTGTGATAGCTATAGTATAAATGCATAGGCAAAGAAGCAGAGAAGTTGATAAGAATAAACATCTAGGAAAGGTCTTTACAGTTCAGAGCTCTGTTGCTTTGCTTTTGTTCAAAATGCACCAGGCATTTGAAAAAGTCAACAGTTTCATAACCAACCTTGGACAAGCTAATGTTTGACTAGCACAGGCTGATAACCATTGGTGTCACCGGCTTTCACCTCGGTCACCTCACTGCAGCCTCACACTGGCTTTGCCCAGCTCTTGCAAGGCTACAATAGAAGCTACCCCCTACAACCGGCCAGCCGGGCCCCGCCACGGCCTACTAACCCTACCCGCCTCCATCCCCGCCCCGCTGCCATTATAAGGCCGCCCAGCTGCCCGCCCCCAGGCTGTGCCGAGCGGGAGGCCGGGGTATTATTGCTGCGGCCATGGCGTTGAGCCCGGTGCTGGGGAAGCTGGTCAGCAAGCGGGTGGTGCTGGCCAGTGCCTCGCCGCGGCGCCAGGAGATCCTCACCAACGTGGTGAGTGCTGCCGAGCCGCTCTCCTTCTCTCCCCTCGGCGGGGCCGGCGCGGCCCGGGACTCGGTAACGCGGGGCGGGTGGAGGCCGAAGCTCCTGCGGCTGCTGCCCGCGGTCTGTCCCCGGTGTGAACGCGGAGGGCGGCCGCCTGATTAACTGAGCGGCCCGGAGAGCGCGCAGCAGCTGGGTCTGGTGATGAGTAGATTAAATTACTCTGCTAAAAGGCAGCACCATTGCTTCTGGTTTGTTAAATAAAAGCTCAGAAGATGTTGGCGCTGACTGGAGTAATTAAAAGGGTCAGCCTGTTGCCCTAACTTCATGAGATGGGTTATTACAGTTGTGAGGGGTAAGGTAGTTACCCTTCTCTTGCAAAGCACTCCTGAAGCATAAAGAAAGCTTTAATCCTTCCAGAATATTTGGTGGCTGTGGAGGCAAGTGCAGGCTGGGACAGCAGACTGGCAGTAGGAAGTGTTTGAATTAATATTATACCTTACTAATGAGGCTGCACCTCAAGCATTGTGTTTGGTTTTGGGCCCCTTGCAATAAGGAAGACATCGAGATCGTGGAACATGTCCAGAGAAGGGCAGCTTGTCTGGTCTGGAGCACAGGTCTTATGGGAAACAACTGAGGGAGCTGGGATTGTTCAGCTGTGAGAAAAGGAGGCTCAGGGAAGAACTGATTGCTCCCTACAATGACCTGAAAGGAGATTGTGGCGAGGTGGGGGTCAACCTCTTCTCCTACATAACTACTGATAAGACAAGAGGGAATGCCCTCAAGCTGCACCAGGGGAGATTCAGTTTGGCTATTAGGAAAATTCCTTCTCCAAAAGAATGGTGAGATGCTGAAGTGGGCTGCTCAGGGAGGTGGTTGAGTCACCATTTGTGGAGGTGTCCAAGAAATGTATGGATATGGCACTGAGGCCCACAGTTAGTGAGCAGGATGGTGTGGTGGGTTGATTATTGGACTAGGTGATCTTAGATCTTTTCCAACCTTTATGATTCTGTGATTACAAAATGAATAATATAAGTACACGGGGTTCTTCACAGGAAAAGTCAGAAGTTAAATATAAAGAAGGTATGTAGAGATGAAGAGAAGTATAGAGGTTCGCACATGCTGAGTTAGAGATGTAATGCCTGTTGGGTATAGTAAATTTATGTGTATCATCTGGAGGTGGGAAGTAAGTACAACATGTTTTATAAAACCATCTACTTCTTTTCTACTTATTAAATTTTTACTAGCAGATAAATACAGATGGTAAATCTCATTGAAGAATGTGCATCAATGCTGTGCAAGTGCGGTGGAGGGATTCAGCTCTACTTACAGGAATAGGCTAGTCCCAGAGCACATAGATTTGATGCTGTGATAATAGAAGCATTTTTTCCCCGCTTATTATTATAAGGGTAGGAATGTCTTAAAGTGAGTAGAGCAGAAACTGAATTTGTCACTTACATGATGTGTCTTAGAGCAACTTGTAATGTGATTACACTTTCTGCATTGCTTTCTTTGTTACAGGGTCTACGGTTTGAGGTAGTTCCATCCTGGTTTAAAGAGACACTTGAAAAGTCATCTTTTGCAGCCCCTTATGAATATGCTGTTGAAACAGCAAAACAGAAAGCTCTTGAAGTAGCAAATAGAATGCATGTGGTAAGTGTGGAATGCGCGTGGTAAAGGGGAGCTGTGAGAAAGAAGAGGACAGACTCTTTAGTAGGGTCTGTTGGGATAGGACAGGGGGAAATGGTTTCAAATTAAAAGAGGGGAGATTTGGATTGGATCTAAGTAAGAACTCGTTTATGATAAAGGTGGTGAAACACTGGAACAAATTGACCAGAGAGGTGGTGGACACCTCATCTCTGGGGAGGTTCAAGGTCAGGCTGGACCAGGCTCTGAGCAATCTGATGTAATGTAGGTGTCCCTGTTCATTGCAGAAGAGGTGGACTGGATGATCTTTGAGGGTCCCTTCCTACTTAAATGATTCTATGATTTGTTGACTGATTCAAGAATTTGTTGACTGTGAATCCAGAGCTTTGCTGTAGCTTTCACTGAAAAGTTAATCCAGTTGAACAGTTATAACAAGAGAATTCAGAATTCATAAGAATGGAGATGCTTGGAAAGCAGAAAAAAAGGAGACAATCTGCTGTAAAACAGTGGAGAAGGAGGCTGACACTCTTTTTTAAAAAGAGTGAGAATCTAACAGTTTCATGTCTATGATTCTTAAATATTATAAAATCTGTTATCAAATATACAGTGTCAGTTGGATTTCTGCCCTTGTCTGCAACTGCTGTTTATGAGCACATGAGGCTGTTCTTTACTAGAACCTTTTCAGGAGTCTGGCTGATGAGATCCTATGAAGTATATTGTAATAATGTCTTAGTACAACTCTGGAAGAGGAGTGTATTTGTACAGCCAATGTTGATGTCAGAAAGGGAATCTTAAGCACTCTAAACCAACAGTGTTACCAGATGTTACCACATGATCTTCAGCGTAAATTGTTATCCAGGTTTCTGTCACCTTTTTTCAGAGGTTGGTGTGACATTATTTCAAACCCAGATTTACAAACTGCCTTACGGTGGCCTTTCATTGCAAAGCAGTATACTGGTGATAATGTTCATTCAGTGGATTTCTAAATGCATCTTGAACAAGGAAGGTTTTTTTTAATGTTGATAGAACTTATTTCAGCTATTAAAATTACTTCAAGAAGATCTTCTGGAGAAGAATCTCCTCCCTACAGGCGTTTTTGCTTAAGGGTTGCAAATGGAGACAAATTTCCTCTCTTGTTTTAAATAGTAGCTGTGTACCTCATTAACATGCAATTAAATAAAATTTTATCTGTAAGGACAGACTACATACAACTTAAAGCCAAGAAAGCGCTATAAGGATACTTTATATACCTCTACTTCTCAGTTTCCCAAACTGTACTGTATATGCTCCCTTGAGAGAATTGTAGCTAAAGAGAAATCATTCAGCATACTTGACTATGAAAGGTGGTTCCAGAGGGCTTCAGATCTGTACTCCTGTCCCCACTGCATAGGGTGCTTTCTCTAAAGGAAATGTAACTGGCCTTTCAAGATCAAATTGGCCTCTGGGTCTGCAGGCAGTTCTCTCCTAGATGTATCTATTCATCAGTAAGATAGTTGGGTGAAGCTGCAACCTGAGAAGAGTCTGCTTAAGTCTCCTGTTTTACTCACTTTTGTGGTGTTATAAATTATTACTCTTGTCTGAACAGTGCAAAAGGAGGAGAAAGTGTCATGTTTTTCAGTTCTCTGTAGAGCCCTATCTGTAAACCTACCTGGTGAATTCAGGTTTTCTTGCCTCATTTATCTATTTATTTATTTTAAAGCATTTTATTCTTTCTTTTATTTTTCTTTTTGAAACATACATTCTTTCTTTATGCCTTTTCAGAAACACCTGAGAACACCTGACATTGTTATAGGAGCAGACACCATTGTGGTAAGAGGTCTTCTGAGCTTCGGTATTGTTTTAAACCATGACAAGCATAGAAAATACAAACATATTTAGGCTTAAAGTTGGGGGTGGAAAATGATTTTTTTCCACTGACAAGTTGCACCTGAGATGAGATGTTTTTTGAACTTTTGTACATGTATTTCTAGGTCTTTTCTTCCTAACAAGGCTAATTTTGCTGTCTTGAGTGCTCAAAGCCTCAGTACTATTCTTCCAGAGACAATAGTATCTCTATCTGTGTTCTTTGCTTTGCTCAGTAGTCTCATTTTGAAGATGTGGCTGAAAACTTATTTTAAATCCTTATTTTAAATCCTCAGTTTCAGGAAAACTAAGAAGACAGCACAATATCTCTGTCTTTCTGTTTTAGTCTGTGGATGAGCAGATCTTGGAGAAACCAGTTGATAAGCAAGATGCATATAGGATGTTATCAAGGTTCGTAATGCTACATGAGATTCAGAATGTGTACATTTGTTTTAATGGGAGCTGTATAGATGTATATTGAGAAATCTGTGGCCATGTTTTGTTCTGATGTTTTTAAATATCATAAGCTGGTCTTGTATCTGAAAATTAGGTGTGCTTTTCTCTTAGCCAAAGCTGCTTGTTTCTTGCCCTTTCACTGCAGGGAGATGGGGGACTTAAACCGTTTTGTTATGATTTTAATTTCTGGAGTGAATTATTACAGGACTTACTTGTATGCTTCAGTTAATACTGGAGGGAAGACAGGGAGAGAATTATGATGGGGAGAAGAACAGAAGTAGTTTGAGGCTTGAATTTTAATGAAGATAATTGCATGTATGAGAGAGCGATGCTTGCTCACTGACACCTGCTTTGAACTCCTCCTACCTTGTTTCCCTTCAAGAGAAATGTCCAGTGTCTTCAGATTAAATTTACTATTGGATAAACATTGTTCTAATTTACTTTGCAGTAAGAAAGATGTAATACAGTCAGTAGTGAAATTAACTGGTTGAATGATTGAAGCTGAAAGGAGACCCTTCATCTTCTCCAGCCCATCTGCTCAAGTAGGGTTGCATTGTGAAGTCATAAGAAAATGCGTTAGTGTCTCAAATGGAGGCTACACTTGCAGTTTTGCTCCAACCCAGATTCTGCTTTATGGATTTATAGTTTAATTGAGGAATTGTTTTTTACTTCCATTGTTGCTCTCAGTGGATGTGCTGTCAGGCTTTTAGGCTTCTGCTTTTATTTTTTCCCTTCTCCTGAAGGATACCTTTCAAATTTAACGTTGTTGGTTTTTTTTTTTTTTGGGGGGGGGGGGGGGAATGTTGATTATTTTTAAGGAAACACTAACTGAATAAAATAAAACAAATCACCTCATTTTTATAGGATGAGATGCAATGAGTCTGCTTGTCAGTCGGTCTTGCATTGCATGGGAGGGGACACAGAGCGTGCAGTACTGGATTCAGCAGTTTATATTCCAACTCTGGAGTCTGCTAGACAGAGAATGCAAGGGCTTGGCTGGGTTTGCAGTTCAGCCAAAGGTCTAACCTTGAGTCTGTTGTTTTTTTTTAAGTCTATTTATATATATTTATATAGTTTTTGCACTGGTGAGTTAAGTTGAATTTTTAATCCTTCGGGGCATGTTGCTAATTTAATAGTAGTAGGGTTTTTTTGTTTCTGTTCTTTATGGTGTAATAGTGGCATGTGTTGCTAGTAGGAGATTCCTTGGGAAGTCTGGCAAGAGATTTCTCACTACTCTTTTTGCTTAAAATGATACCAAGTTTGGCTTAAAAAGAAGTCCTATTATGTACTGATGTCAATTGTGTTCTGAATGAATTGGAAAATATTTAGACAAGATACATCCTTATATCCAGAGTATCAGAGTAAAAATCTTGCAGGGTTTAATTCAGCAATTAATCATGCTGAATCCGGTGTGAGGTGTTAAGGGTGAGATGCTTCTGGTTACATCACGTGGTAGCCTGGCTAATCTCTAATCTCTTCAAAAATCTAACTCTCATGATACTTAGGAGAGTTCAATTGCTTCTGTATTACACAAACTTAATGCCTTTACAATTATTCAGCCACAGTGTGGCACTCTGGAGCCTTTAGAAGAATGGCTACCACTTCCGGCTTTCTGGGCCAGAATCACACAGAATCACAGAATGACCCGGGTTGGAAGGGACCTCAAGGATCATGTAGTTCCAACCCCCCTGCCTGGCAGGGCCACCAAACATACACATTTACTAGATCAGGTTGCCCAGGGCCCCGTCCAACCTGGCCTTGAACACCTCCAAGGACGGGGCATCCACAACCTCCCTGGGCAGCCTGTTCCAGGGCCTAACCACTCTCCTAGTGAAGAACTTCCCCCTAACATCCAACCTAAATCTTCTCTCTTTTAACTTAAAACCATTTCCCCTAGTCCTGCTATTGTCAGCCCTTTCGAAGAGTTTACTCCCCTCCTGGGAGTAAGAATCCTGCTCACTTGGGAAGTCTGTGCATGTGTTTGAGGCAGAGTGAATGTAAACCGTCTTCCTGTGTACAGGAAGACACTGACACTGCTTCTGTTACTGCAGTTTGCTGTGGAATCCCTGGAGCTCAGTTGTTTTGATGAAATACATACATAATCTGCAGTTACCTGGCACTTGTTTGTGATAAGTTGTGACCTAACTGCATATTGGCAGTTTTCAGTGAAGATACCTGCGATGACAGTGTAAATGTTGACTGGCTTTTTCTTATGCATTTGAAGTATTTGCTTCTTCTGTATGGTGAATAGTCTGACACCACTAATTGCTTTCTCGAATTGTGGACATTGGTGTTAGTGAGATTTTAGAGACTTAACGTAAGTCTTCTTAACCTTTTTTTGCTGGGTTTGGTTAATATATTTTCACTTATATTGAACTAAGAATATATTTGTTTATGACATATTTATATCATGTTGATGTTTTTGTATGATCTGTTTGGAGGTGTGGCAGTATGATTATGAAAAATACTTCTGCTTGTGACAGATTTCATAAAACCATTGCTTAATATGTGATTTTCCCTGTCAGGTTGAGTGGGAAGGAGCACAGTGTTTTCACAGGAGTGGTTATTATACACTGCAGCAGTAAAGGTACATTGGTTCTTTTTGCTCCATGTTTTCATGAGAAATCATTTGTATATGGACTTTGCCTTCTACAGATGAATCCATAGGGTTGAATTTTCTCTTATATAGTATGAATTGGCTTTGAACTCAACTTGGGAATTACCTAACCTTTAAACTAAAAACACATCACAAAAGCTACCCTTCTTACTGCATTCAGTTGCATTCATCCTTCCTCTATGACAAAATACAAGCCTATAAAAATGATCCTTCTGAGAGCTATGAGGCCAACTACAAGATCAGTAGAAACTGGAAGAAATTCTCTAAGTGAAATTCAGACAATTTGTAGCAGCTGTAGGGAGCAATACATCTATATAACTTTTTCAGCAAACAATTGTTTTTTGAGCACTCTAATGTCAAAATTTGAGTGTTCAGAGGATTTCCTCTAGTAGTTATGTCTATATTTTGTTAGAGGAACTTATTTCAAAGGCCCTCTGAAATTTCAGTGAGTGTGGTTTTATGTAGACAAATTCTTTACAGCTTTACTTTTTTATTGGAATGGTTGTTTTTAAGTCTTGTAACAGAAATAGGGCCAGTGATCCAGTACTGTTACTGATGTTTGTACAGTAGAAAGAGTAATGGCTGGAAAAGAAAGATCTACCTTTTACCTCCTGCAGGATTTCAGTTGCTACCAGAGTACAGACTAATAATTTGCACAGCAGTAGCAAGAGATGTGGACTTGGATCTTGTAGGAAATAGTCAACTAATAACATGTAATGTGCTAGTGCATGCTCATTCTTAGAAGGCTGCTTTCTTTTGAGTATATTTTGGTACAGCCTTGCTCTATAATCTTACTGGGTTCATTGTGTACTCACTCATTACGCTGTTGGAGCCCACACCCAGATATACAGTGCTTCATAGCACACTTTAAAGAACCTTTGGCATTCTTACAGCCACTTCTATGTAAAAAAGGCTGAAATAATTCTTATTTATTGAGAGATATGAAAAATCACACTGCAGATGGCACTGCTGGATATCTGCAGTACAGATGCAGCTGCACGCTCAGGCATATATAACAGCTATAATTTTAACTATGTTGTGTTATGGGTTGTTTGTGAACAGTCCTAAGTTAGAAGGATGTTTGCTGCTTTCTTTGTATTTGTTACTGGGTGTATATGCTGGCAGTTAATTAATTACGCTAACTAGAGCATACTGTACACAGGGAGAGCAAACTGTTAGCTTGAAGAGGGGAACACAGTGGTAGAAATTGTAAAAGCTGAAAGCTGTGGAAGCTTACTGAAAATTATAAGTATGTGCAGGGGGAAGTAAACAGAAGAGTTCACTGTCCATTGAGACTTTTGTTAGCTACATCGTGATTTATATCACTTTTTCTAAGTAAAACTTGTATTTATATGAGGTATAATTAAACTGATGTTACTCTCTAAACTAATTTGGTGTTACAGTTTCTGTTTCTAACTAGAATTTCTCTCTGTAGATAATCAGCTAGAGACAGAAATCACTGATTTTTATGAAGAGACTAAAGTAAAATTTTCGGACCTTTCAGAAGAGCTCTTGTGGGAGTACATTCATAGTGGAGAGCCCATGTAAGTAAGACCCTAAAGCTACCTAATACTGTGTCAGAGTAGATCTTGGGTTATGTTACTAGACTGCAGCATAAAATATTCTGCCCTAATCTAAGCTTAATCTATCTCTTAGCAGCGTACTTTCAGAAGCAGTTTGTGATTCTGTACAGTCTGGAGTTAATAGACTGAGACTGACTGACCTTTGGTTTCAAAGGTTGCTTACTTAAGCTTTCAGGTTTGGATGTTAGTTAGTCAGTGTACTTCTAACTACCTTGTTCCGTAGGCGTGAGCAGTGAAAATGTTGGTTTATTGCACTTTATCTGGCTGTATACATAACATTATGCAGTGAAATTTACATAATTGACTTAAAGATGGATTAAATTCCCAAGATTACTTTCTGTTTCTATTTATATTTTTTTTTGAAATTTCTATTTCCAAAAAATTACATAGAAATTTGTTAAGACTGAGTGAGATAGCACTGGATTTTGTATTTGAATAGGTCTTTGAAAAAGAGCCCAACTTTTCTTCCTGATCTCATTTTAGATATTCCTCTGACTGAGAGCTTCAAGGCACATACTACAATTGTTTGAGTTCTAAGACATCCTCTTAAGTTTGAGCTCCTTTGCAAGCTAATGTATGCCTAAGGACCCTTCAGCCTTTAGTGGAATAGGGCTAGGGTCAAAATGTAACTGGGTGACTAAGTGGCAGCATTGGTCTCAGGAGCACTTGCTGTTACTATCCTTGCCAGACGGGACGTGGAGGAAGCTGGGTGACCCATGGCAATGTGGTTTGATTGCAGTCAGATGGTATATCTCCATCTAGGGGGACTATGTCACTTGAACTGGCAGAAACTCCTTAAGACCTTAGGCTACTCACCCTTAGTAAAAATATTAAACCTTATATTTAGTTAGGACTTATAAATTGCAGTTTTGAGCTTAACTAGAATCCATTTTCAGCTTGAGTAGACTAGTCTTTATTCCAGTCCCTGCAGTTCTATTGATTACATGTTCTGTGAAGCCTTTATTGTCAAGAACGCTCTCAACCTTAATTAGATAAGTTTCGGCTTTCATTTTCTCTTTCCCAGGGACAAGGCTGGTGGATATGGAATCCAAGCCCTTGGTGGAATGTTAGTTGAATATGTCCATGGAGACTTCTTGAATGTGGTGGGATTTCCTTTGAATCACTTCTGCAAAAAGCTAGCAGAGTTGTACTATCCACCCCTTAAACATACCATACAGCATATAAAGCATGACTCTATCCCTTCTGTGGACACTTTTGAGAGCCTAAGTGATGGAGAAAGTGAATCCTCAAGTTTCAAGGAACATAAAGGTGCTAGTAAGTTGGACAGTCCCTCAGGAGTTATTTACAACTCTGAAAACAGCTCTGGTGTCAGAACTGGTTCTGTGATACCTTTGGAAAATCAGAATGGAGTGTCAGACAATGCAACAAAAGTTCCATCTAAAATTCTAGACCTGATGGATGGTTTTAGAGCTTCAAAGGTAAGGATAGGGGGGAGGATGGGGAATAAAACTAATTACTCTGATTGATACAATTGCTTTGTTGGAGGTAATTTGAAATGCTTGAGATGGGATAAGAATAATAGTACAGAAGAAACAGTGTGCATTACCAGAGAATCAAAAGTAGCTGAAACTTCTGACACAACACAGATATATGTATATATTTTTGTATGAATTCTATGTACTGTTTAACTGCCGAGAAGGTTAAAAATCTTCTTTTTAATTTGAAGTTGAAGATGCCTGCAGGACTATTTTTGTTCTTTTTCCTTTTGCCATTTGCATGTTGGGTATTGAGTATAAATGGTTAAACTGTGCTTTTAGGATGTCTGGAAACAGTACCTATCTGCTTTCTTTCCATATGTTCCTTTTGTCGTGTAGTCTAATTAAATGCAACTTATGGAAGATTGACTTATCTTTCATTAGCTACATCAGCGATTCTGACTCTGGTGCATGTTGTAATTAGGAGACTCCAAAATAACAGTAATTTCAGAAATGTATCATGCAAATCATGCAAAAAATGCATTCCACAGTGAAAATGGAATGTTGTTGGGAAACTTCAGAATGCTTTTAAATATAAATGTACCACTGAGGTTTTTAGCACTAAGTGCAATCAAACAGAAAACAGCCTTTTATCTACACTGCTCAGAAGGCTTTTTATGTGCTTTAATTACCAAACTTATTTTAAATGTATGCAATGCTTGTCATAGTGGGGTTTTTTTGGTTTTTTTTTTCCCTTTTGAACTTGTAATACTTAGTTTTAGAATTCTGGGAGAGATCTTAACTTTTTTTTTATTTCCTGTTAAGGAAGTAGCTCTTTTTATACCCTGTTTCATGTTCTAGATGTTTATCAGATATTGCCTGGAGATTATCAACTGGAGAGATGTACACCTAACACAGGCTACAAACTGAAGGTCACAAGCAGCCAAGTGTAATGGGGAATGAGTAACTGGGTGTTTTAAGTGCTACCAAGTTATGTGCTCAGAGCTCCACTGTAGTGAAAGAAGGTGAAGGAGAAATTGAGCACTAGTTATTCTGAATAGATTACTGATATCAAGTTGGTGATGTTTCAGAAAGAGATGGAAAGAACTGCTCAAGTGGCAGTGAAACGACAAACCTAAAGATAATTAAAAATAGCAGAAGAAAATACACAAAACAGTGAACAGTGGTTCTGTTGAAACAGTAGAAAGTCGCTGTTAAGCCTGTAAATTGGTGGCTACCCTTACGGTAGTCCTGTGCATGATACAGTTAAGTTATGGAATGATAATTAATAAAATCAGATGTTCTTATATAGCTGGGCAGTAGCAGTAGTTGTTTCAGTAGCATAGCAATGGCTAATGGTAGGCTTGTTGAGTGAGGTGTATCCACTTAGAGCAAGTTTGATGTACAAGAATGGATGAGATAATGCTTAGCACATCTTCAAGTGCAAGATGTGGAGAATTAACAGCGTTCTGTAATTGCACATTAGGTGCGCTTGTTGCTGTGATCTGATGGCAAAATCAGTTCTCTGTGATGAAAGTTGACGGAAAACTATTAAATAGAAGCAGGAGCTTTTCCTAATAATCTGTGTGAAATCAGCATGGAATACTGGGTTTCATGCTGGGCTACTGGGGTTTTATCTTCCTGAGGCCTGAAGATATTTGTACAATTCATTATTGTTATTATTTTCTTTGTTCCATGTGTAAGTATCTTAGCAAAGTGTGCATGTAGTCATGTAGTAGAGTTGTGCTTTGAAGTCTTATTCCTTTTTCTAGACATAGTTTTTACTGCACGAAGACCAATCTTTCTATAACTGAAGCTGCTACATTGCCTTAATGGAACTTTGCAGTTCCTTATATTTTAGGTAAATCAAATTTAAATTGATCTTTTACACATTCTCTTAGGCATTAGTTCAGTTGTTTAAATATATTTGGCTTAATGGAACACGCATATAGCTAGGTATATGCTAAATATCTGTATAATGAGGTGCTCTTAATACAAACTCTGTAGGCTGCATGCCAGTGTATTTTGAGTTTCCTTCTCTCATATACCTCTGTTCCAATTAATGTTACTTAGCAAAGTTATTAAAACACCTAGAGGAAAATAAACCTGTCATAACAGTTCTTAGGAGTTGTTACTGTGTAGCACTTAACAGTAATTATGTAGGCTAATACTTCTGGAATGTCTGTGGCAAAAGGTGTAGGTACTTTGTTTCTTGATTGCAGTCTTTCTAATGCAACTGGTTTTGCTCTTCTTTTTCTACATGTAGGCTCTGTTTGTAGCCTCTAAGCTGAAGATGTTTGATCATTTGAAAAAGAAAAGTCCTCAAAAGGCTGCAGATATTGCAAATGAAGTTGGAACTTCTGTGTGTGGGACTGAAAGGCTCCTTGATGCCTGTGCTGCTCTTGGTTTGCTGGAGAAAACACCTCAAGGTGACTTTTCCCATCCCTTCCACATTGTCAGTAATTTGGATTTGAGGTGGGAACATCATTGCTTTGTCATTAATAGCTGGAATTGTTCTGTTTGGGAGCAGGCATTATTTATTGAACACACCAGGTATCCTTTGAGGAAACCCTAGATTGATGTAGTGTTCAGAGAGCAAAAGCAATCATCTCCAAATTCTAATAACTTTCATGGGCAAGTCCCAGGGAGCAGCATAAAAGCTCAGATGTGCCACCTAAAGAAGGAAATGAAAGAGAAAGTCCTAAAGGCAGAACATATTGGGGAATGTGTGAATTTAAGGGGAAGAAAAGGCATAATCTTAAAACAGAAAAATGCGGTCAAGAGCGAGGAACTTGTGATGGTCTTCTGTGAATGTCAGATGCATAGTTAAGATTATCTGGATTATAAATAAACAGTGAAAAGGTTCTCTACATCCTTCAGCACCTACATTCATTTTAAAAAGGAAGCCCCAAAGTGATTTTCATTCTTGACAAATGAGGAAACCTTTAGAAGTATTTCATAGAAATCTTTGTTCAGTAAAACACCTTGTGATGCCAGGATCAGGATTTGGTGGCTCTTTAATGGCATTACAAGGTAATATGCCTTGAAATATTAGCTGACATCTGTAAAGTGCTGGAACAAAACTGGTTATAACTGTGCTCTTTCCTTAAGGTTATAGGAATACGGATTCAACAAATACTTATCTGGCATCCGATGGTGAATACTCGCTTCATGGCTACATTATCCACTCTAATGACCATCTTTGGCCTCTCTTTACACATTTGGAGTCTGCTGTTAAAGAGGGAAGCAGGCAGAACCATCGAGCCTTTGGAAAGAAAACGGAGGATTTATTTAATGTAACGTAAATTCTTGTTTGTTTCAAAACTCACAAGTCTGGAGCTTCTCTAGGGGGAAATAGAAAATGAGCTGTTAAAGAGAGTTCATGAATCTCAAATACTAGAAATACAGCATAACTTGCTTGTCATAGATTTCTGTTCCCTTCAACTTTTACAGTGCAGTCTTAAGGCTCCAGAAGTTCTGGAGCAATCACAGAATATACTAGAAAACTTAAGTGCTGATAAAATTCAGATGGAAGTTCTGCCCATCCAGTTAACATGCCCTACAACAACCTCTCAGTGTGTTTAATTGACTACTGTGTGGCCTTTTTGTTATACCAGGTTACATTTTATATGTATTCCTTCAATTCTGGGCACTGATTGCTTGTTACTGATGTGCATCCAGTGCAGTCTGTTGTGGCTGTACATTCAAAGTTGCTTTTTAAGTGCTTTAAAGGGAAGTAATGATCCAGTCTACATAGGTCACTCAGCCTTTGTTTTATCTGACTTTGTAGTTTTGTATATACTTCAAGCTGGTGTATGTTGCCATTAAGAACTGTAATCCTTTCCTTAGTCTATTTCCACCTCAATAGTGTTCCTTTCCTAATGCTAGCCCAGGTTGGTCTCTTCAGACTGGGGTATCACATAAGGTGATTCCTAACTCAGCAGTTCTACACCTAGTGAAGCAGACTTGTGCTTGTTTATGGAAGAGATTATATAAGGATTTCATCTTTGACTGCAACACTTCAGGCTGCATCTTGAGGTTCTTGATTTGCACTGAACTTCTAAATGTTGAGTAATCTAGTTTTCTAAAGAGAATGTTTCTTCACTTCCATTGTAGTTAATAAATGAAGTAACAGCCTTTGGAGATTTTAGGAAGTCCTTTTAGCCTAACATTGTCTAAATTACTGGTGGACAGAAGCTCCCTTATGAATCCTTTAGAGACTGATTTAAAGGGAACTTAGATTCTTTAGGATAACTGCAGAAGTGGATACTTAAATTTGTGTGAATTACTAACTTTAGTGTAGGTGAGCTATTTTGTGTTAATCTGGATTATCAACTAGAGTTTTACTGGGTGATGCTAGGCAGGAGACACTATTTGAGATATGCAGTTTCATATCTCTGCAGTGCAGTATGTGTCCAAGTAGGATAGATGCACTGCCTGTGGTACTATATATACCATAGCCGGTAGATATTCTACTTAATGGTAGTTTAAAAGCAATGTATATCCAATATGGTTAGTATGGAAGTGAGATGTGCTTTATGCATCACTTAGAAGCTTGGAGGCATAAGGCTCTAGTTCTTCATACTTTCTTAACTGATCTAAAACAAACAGTACAATCCTTAATATTGCTGTTTTAAAATTATAGCCCAACAATCTAATTATTTTCTCATCGTGTGAAAATAAATGCTGGAATTGTATGAAATCAGTTTGTGAGTATATCAGGAGAAAGGATCATTGGTGAAAATTCAGTCTGTCTGTTCAGGCATTTTAAAGATGGAAGACATTCTGCTGTGGAACAAATTCCTTAAATGTATATCTGAGGCATAGAATTGCATTAAAAACACTTTGCATTACCTCTTCCTCCTGCTGTGCTGCCTCAGCTCATGTTTAATAGCCCTTGAGCTAACCAAGACTATGACCAAGCTAGTTAAGTGTGTGTTCTTTGAGACGTAACTACAAAAGATGTCTAGATGACAGTTAGAAGCAGTTGTAACCAGCAAAGAACTTGGATGAGCAACCAGGCAATGATACTTTGGTCTGTTTTTAATTTCAGAATTCTCATATTAATATATTAGTGCACCAGCTCCTTTGATTTGAACATAATTTTAGTTATAGTAATTGAAATTTGTTTCACATTGCTTGTGTTTTAAATTTCTTTTTTCTTTTTAAGGACTATTATCAGAGCCAGGAAGTGAAGCAGCGTTTTATGGCTGCTATGCACAGCATTGCCCACCTTACAGCAAGAGACGTGGCTACAGCATTTGATCTTTCAGAGTTTAAGACTGCTTGTGATTTGGGAGGTATGGTCTGTAGTTGAGCCTGTGTGCAAATAAAAAGGAAAAAGCTTGCTTTGAGATCTGTATTTTATTACTTGGAACATGCACAATTTTCCACTTGATTTGGGTATAATTGACTACTGTTACTTTTCTGGTATTGTAATAAACTGCCCAAACTTTGAGGTGTTGTTCTTGATCATATTAAGTACTCTTGATCATATTAACCGTCAGTATTAATACTGAAGTATTATCTACTGGCTACCTTTATTTCTGAACTGATATTTATCTCTTAATGTTACATACAGACTTTTCCTTAAAAAATTATGCAAATGGTTGGAGAGAAGATTTTACTTGAGTTTCTTTGAACTTCCAACAGGTTGTACTGGAGCTCTGGCTCATGAATTAATGCGAATATATCCAAATATGAAGGTCACGGTGTTTGACCTTCCAGAAGTCATTGCAAACACCTCTTGCTTTCAACCATCAGAACAGTGCACAGCTCCAGTGACATTTGTATCAGGTAAACATAACATTACCGTTTATCTGATACCTGTTATCCTCAAGCACAGGACAGTCTCTCTTGCTGCAGAAAATGGTGTGCTGCCCTGCTCCAACCCCAAGTCTGACTTGGTACAATGCAGCATTGGCTCACCCATAGTAAACAGGTGTTGTAGTTCTCACACCTGTAGGGATAGAACCAAACAGTGGTTGTAGAGTGGCGGTAAATAAAGTGGAATAAGTGGAAGTATATAAGTGGAAGTAGAGTGTGTCTTTGGCTTTTCCTATCTAGGCAAGATCAATACAGTTATTACAAAAGACTTTTTTTTTTTCTTCATTTAGTCTTTCTCTCAATTTTTACATATAACAGAATTCTTACCTGTGATCTGCTCTGCTTCTACACTATGCTTTCCTTAGCTACAGATCAGTGTATCACCACTCCTCTTTCTTCAGGCTTCTTTTTTCACCTCTGCTGAAACTCCTAGTTCCATCTCAATGTTTTTATTTCCTTCTGGGGAGCTATACTAACTGTAATGAAACATACAAACTCTGCCTTTCAACAGGTGACTTTTTCACAGATGACCTTCCAGAAGCAGATCTTTACATACTCTCCCGTGTTCTTCATGACTGGCCCGATGAAAAGATTCATGTACTATTAAAGAAAATATCAACTGCTTGCAAACCAGGTAGGTTTTTAATCTTTTATGATTGATTACAGGTGCAAATTAATGCACAAGCTCGGAATCATAATAATAAGTTAATATATTTTAAAAATGGATATTTTTGTCTAATCATGGCAGTCTTTGCTTATATAACTGTTTGCATTATAGTAATGCTTCCAAGAAAAAACAAATCTACTAACAAAATGATATAAGTCCTTACTGTAGTTGCAGATATTACAAGCAAGTACATCATCTCCTCTATCTCTGTGTTCAGCCTTGCAAAGATCTGTATCATCAGTTACTGAAGCATGAGCTTCTACCTGTGTATATACAAGCAAGCCAATTAAATTTGCTGCAAGTTAATCAAGGAGAGGCAATTCTTGCTATGTCTCAGAGACTCAGAGTACTGAGTTCAGCACTACTTTATGATGAGATTTCTTGAAAAATATGTAGTGTTGTACTTTCAACTACATTTTGAAAAAGATAAAAGATGAAAGGGGAGGCTTTGAGCAAAAAGGAAGAGAAAAGCCTTCCTGCTTTACTCAACTGGTTGCTTAATCCAAGAGGATTAATAGTAGCTATGAAGTTTGTTTCACAGGAGTGCATTCAAAATAAGATCTAGGTTGCAAAGCATAACCCTGTTACTCAGAATCATGAGTTGGAAGGGACTAATGGAGATCATCAAGTCTAGTCCCCCTGCTAAGGAAGGTTCCCTGTATGTAGGTCACATAGAAAGGTTTCAAGATGGATTTTAAATATCTCTAGAGAAAGAGGCTCCAGAACGTCTCTGGGCAGCTTGTTTATAAACTACAAAGACTGGATGGCTGTCTTTCCTTATGTGAGGACTGGGATATGACAGGAAGGAGTTGCTTGATTCAAATACTAACAAGACTGAGTTTAAAAATCATGTTCAGGAAGTGATCTAAACTTCACTGAAGTAGAAACAGAGCTCAAAGCTCCCCCCTCCCTCTAACAAGTAATGGTTTCTTCCAGGAAGAGATGATTGAAAGTAAAATTTAGCTACTGATTACCACTGAAGCCCATTAAAACACTGTTCTGATGGAGGACCTATGTATAAATGTCTCTGAACAAAACACTAAAAATGTGAAGCTAGAAATACCTTACTAAAGTACTTCTGGTTGTTCTGGAAATGCAGGAAGTGCCTTGCTAGTGGCAGAAAGTGTGCTTGACGAGCAGAAGACACACCCTCCTAGAGTTGTACTGCAGTCTCTGAGTATGACTGAAGGCAAGCAGAGAAGTGGCTCAGAATATAAGCAGCTGCTGGAGAAATACAGATTCACCAATACGCAAATTAAGATCACGGGCAACTTACTAGATGCTGTTTTGTGCTTCAAGTAGAGTCAGTCATCTTTGCATGTGCAGAAATAGCGTGAGGTGCTGAATTGTTTTAACGTGTGCAATATACCTGTCGTCACCCTGTCAGTTTAGGACCATTTTGACCCTTTATTTGAAACATAGATGCTAGATATTGTCATAGATATGAAACTGGTCAGCTTTGAATAAAAAGTTTAACTCAATTCTGTACAAGCTGTATAGTCTTTGAGATAATAGTTGTCTTTCCTTTTCTACGGGGCTTTACTGAGAAGCACTTCAAGGATGCTGTTTTATGCTTTAAAAAACAAAATAAAATAAAAAATTGGTCCAAAGTAAGACATCTGAACTCTAATCAAGTTCCTGGAGTAGGTTTAAGGTCATAGAAACTTCAGTAACTTCTAATTTCCAGGCACAGTATATACCCACACAGACTCCACTTGAGTTGTTTCCATCGGTTCCTGTCAGATTTGTTCTTTTTCTGAATGTTTTTTTCTCAGTATTGATAAATGGCTGTTTATACTTTGCCTGTTTATACTTTGCCTGATGAAATTTAGGTTTTATACAGCTTCTCAAAGGTCTGTGAATAGAAATTTATGTTCCAGCTTTTAATTAAAAGAAATACATACCCCATCTCCTCTCCTCAAGTACTTTGTCACTAATGTCACCACTTTTAATCGTTTTCTTTGATACTATATTAATATTTACCATTTCTATTTTAAATGCCCTTTGTAGTATAAGCATTCCTAGAGATTAAAGTTGTACTTTCAAACTGGCTTTCTCTTCTATCAGTTATTACTTTCTTGTCTGCCTCATTTCTGGAGCAATAATCCTAACAAGCCAACCTCAGCAAATAGTTTGAGCAAGGTCAGGAGTTGCATCTGCCTGCTAGACTCTGTCTTGTTATTTAATCGGAAGTTACTTTGCTCTTTGAACAGTGGCTAAAGCAAACGTACTACAGTGATTCATTCAGCTCATCTAAGAGACGTATAGTACAGAGTTCTTCAGCTGTAGGAAACTAGGGGCATGTCAGATTTCTCTCAGACATGTATATGTAAGTCTTAGCAGAAGCTTTTTATGCATGAAATTTTGCCGATTTCATCTGTTTGGAGAGGTGTCCAACTATGGAATGTATTTGAAACAAATCTATTTTCTGCATTGTTACAAAGTTTGCCATTGTGCTTAAAGGGTTTATATTTCAAAAACTTATTCCAGCAATGAATTATTCTGTTTCAGCTATTCATCAAGTTTATGCTGTACTTCAGGCTGTTAGAAACTGAGTTGGAACACCACACTCTTAAAGCTGGCACATTTATTACTGTCAGACTTAAATTTGTACCTCTAAGTACTGTGTACTTAACAACTATAAAACTTGACTAACACACGTGGTTAACACATCTCCTCAGTGGACTCTGTTATTAAAGTGCAGCACTTTATATAAAATGAGACTTAGTTCCTTGAGCATGGTGACTGTGGTAATGTACTAATAAAACACAGCACTGTGTTCTTTGCTGTTTCTTTATTGTGAAGTCAGCTTTAAGATATGAATATGAAATAGCCATTTATTTAAAAACAAAACAAAAAACAACTTTTAATAAATTACTGCAGTAGTGTGATGTGGTTAGAGGGTTCAGGATCATTTTGCTAGCTACACTTGTCCAACTTACGAAGGAGGCTAATACAGGCTTTGCTGAATGGTGGGTGCCAAAAAGACAGAGCCAGGCTCTTTCCTATGATGCACAGTCATGGAATGAGGGATGATGGGCACAGTTGGGAAACCATGACTGCATAACAAGCTAGGGAAAAATAAATCATTAAGTATTGGAGCAGGTTGTTCAGAGGTTGTGGAATCTCTGTCCTTAAGGGTTTTAAGATCTGAGAATAAAGCTCTGAGCAAGCTGATGTGACTGCAGCACTGTTCTACTTCAAGTAGGAGGGTGGAGCAGAGTTTGCCTGTCATCTACTTCAGCTCAAGCTGTTCTGTATTTGATAGGTTCCATTCAGGTGAGAAATGATAAACTCATCCTTTCTCACTAATGTTCAAACTTTTATTTTTTTCCTGGAAAAGGCTGGTATTGTTTCTGAGTGTAGGGAGTAGATTTAATGGTGTTACACTGAAAAGATTTCCTGAGCAGTTGGGATAACAGGAGAGTGTTTGGGCCTAAGAATGAAGATGTAAGGAATGTAGGGATGATTTGTAGAATGCAAGTGATTTTCTGCCAATAAACCCTGTAGGTATCTGTGGCTGGAAAGTGGATGGGACAGAATTGTAACTAAGCCAGACAGCCTAAAATCTTAGGAGGAGGTATTGAATGGCCTTTTTGTTTGTGAAGTACCTGTTCACCACAGGATACGTGGCTTGAGCCTGTATTTACTGGGGTTACTAATGATATGGTGATGAAGCAGGGTATTTATTAATAAGCTTTTGAAGGACTTCTGTGACACCTGATAGTAACACAGCGGTCTCAGCTAGCAATATTATCTTCAAGTCTTAATCTTTTCTCTAAGCTGCAGACTTTTTCTATAATATATTATTATCATGGAATATTCTGAGTTGGAAGTGATCTGAGCCTCTTCAAGTCCAACTTCTGGCTACACACAGGACTACCCAGTATTCTAACCCTGTGTTTTGAGAGTGGTGTCCAAACACTCCCTGAACTCGGGGTCGTGCCCACAGCCCTGTGCATCCCGTTCCATGCCCACCACCCTGTGGTGCAGCCCCTTTCCCTGACCCCCAGCTGCCCCTCCCCTGGCACAGCTCCATGCCGTTCCCTCGGGCCCTGTTGCTGTCACACAGAGCAGAGCTCAGCGCTGCCCCTCCGCTCCCTGTGAGGAGCTGCAGCCACCATCAGGCCTCCATCAGCTCTTCTGCTCTGCACTCTGCACGCCAAGGAGCCTTAGCTTTTCCTTATATGTCTTGCCCTTTTTTTGTAGCCCTCCTTTGGATGCTCTCTATGATGGTTTTGTGTCCTTGTGTTGTGATGCTCAAAACTTCATACGCTGAGGTGTGGTTATATTTCATTTTATACTTAATTGTTTGCTAAATGTCTGAGGTGTACTGGTTGGAATGACAGAAGGGATCATCTTCAAGGTCAGAACAAAGATACTAATGTTGTGCAGCACTTATTATTAAGATCTCTGCAGCCATTTTGTTCTGAGTTGGTGGTCCTTACTTCTACTGTGCAGAAAAGCTACGACCACATAACATGCTAGTCTCAAAGGCAGTAAGTAAAACAGCTCTTGTTTTGTCAAGTGCCCCCTCAACCATGTCTTCCCCGTTCCATTCATGGGTCTGAAGATGGAGGAAGAGGCTGCATGTGAATGATCGAGTTCTACCCTCAACCCTTGACCATTCCCACCAGAAACAACTCAGTTCATACAAAGTAACGTAAAATAATAATAATAATAATAATAAAGCTTTGTGGCTTCTGTAATGTTTGTCATCCACTGTTTTGTCCCCCTTGGCACAACTTGGCAGAAATTGTCTTGTTGATAATGGATTAGTACTGTTGTATGCATCTGTTTTTAAATTAGGCTGTGGGATTTTGCTGGCTGAGATGCTGCTGGATGATGAGAAGAAGAACAGGAGCGCAGCTTTGCTTCAGTCTTTGAACATGCTCGTGCAGACGGAGGGAAAGGAAAGAAGTGGCTCTGAATATCAAGGCTTACTGGAACAACACGGATTCTCTAAAGTCGAAACCAAACTGACAGGGAATTTGTTAGATGCTGTTCTCTGTATTAAGATTTAGGAGAAAAAGATTTAGTAGTAAAATCTGAATTATATTTGATGTGTTGTAATTATATTCTGTTTGCCAGTAATGTAAACAATAAATGCTTTGTTTTTTGAAGTTACACTTAAAGAGGGGAAGCAATTGATGGCATTTATCTTGAACTTGAGAAGCTTTTAAGGTTCAAAATAACGCCTCATTGTGCCACAGCTGTCTCTGCTGTTTACACAGTTAGAAACTATCTGGGCACAGCAGGGTTTCAAACAGCTGTGCTTATTGCCTCTATACAATAGCAGGACATGGGGTAATGGTTTTAAGTTGGAAGAGGGAAGATTTAGGTTGGATGTTAGGGGGAAGTTCTTCACTAGGAGAGTGGTTAGGCCCTGGAACAGGCTGCCCAGGGAGGTTGTGGATGCCCCGTCCTTGGAGGTGTTCAAGACCAGGTTGGACGGGGCCCTGGGCAACCTGATCTAGTAAATGTGTATGTTTGGTGGCCCTGCCAGGCAGGGGGGTTGGAACTACATGATCCTTGAGGTCCCTTCCAACCCGGATCATCCTGTGATTCTGTGATATACAGACAAGGTTTAGCTTGAGATGCTAGAGGTGCCACCCCTCTGCCTACCATAATTTTCTGCCCTTTTACACATTCAGAACTATTTCCCAGGCTACCTCTTATCCTTTCTCCTTGACTGCAGTGCTCCTTAACTGCTGGGCCTGTCTTCTTAGTAACTCAGTCAAGATGGACACATTGCTGTAGCTGCTAGCTACAGGCTCGTGTTTTCTCCACTAACCTACTTGCATCATTTGTAAGCCTCAGAAAGTTGGGGGCTATGAGAACAATTTGCTTACGGAAACATGCAGTTCTTTTGGCTACATCCATTTACAAAGATGGGTTGGAAGGGACATGACACCAAGTATTCATATAACATACAAACGTCTTGTCATTCACAGTATGTGGAAATTGGTGATAAAACTTAGAATCACTTTGGTGAAACTGAATTTATCACTACTGGGTTACGCTCTCTTCCCATTCCCAAACGAGGATGCTGCACTAATGCAGAAACCAGTTATTTTGTCTTTCTCTGTTATTCACTTGCTTAGGTATGTCTGCTAAAAAAGACAAAGAAGCCCTTTTGCTTTCAGTGACTTCCCTTGGCTTTTTGCTTCTGGGGACCATGGATTATGTACAGATAACTTGTAGGCATAATTAACAAGGACATTTGGAATTATCTCAAAACATTTGTGCTGGGAGATGGGATCTTGCTCTAGTCCTGTCAGTTGCTACATAACCAGTCAAGTAGTCAGAAGCTTCTGCACCAGATGATTCGTGTAACGCTATATGTCACAGATAAGGTGTTTGAGGTTACCTGGGATGCATTTAACTGCTGCTTATCTCACTGCTATTTTACAGAACTCACTAGGCATGCACCTCGTTAGTATGTAAGCGCTAACTATTTAATAAAGTCAGGAAACAGCACTGTCGTGATGGTGAAGTCAAGGTTGGAAGAAGTAAAGCAGAAGCTTCTCAAGAGCATCAGAAAAGACTCCTTTGCATTCTGCAGGGATACTTGAAGTGGTTTTTACATAAAAACACAGGTTTCACCTCTTGGTTTGTGTGCTTTTTTTCGGGGGGGGGGGGGGGGAGGGGGGGGAAGGGAATGTTCATCAGTGACAAAGCAGGGGGAATTAATGGTGCAAAGGGAAGAAATGAGGCTTTTTTTCCCTCAAAGAAGAATAGCTTTTTAAGCCATATGTCTCCCAGAACATGCACTATGGCCTTTCATTACATATAGCCAAACTATGGTCCTGTCACACAGCATATGCGTGACCTTCTGTGGGTCAGCATGGGAGTCACTTCACTACCTGCCTATCCTGGATCAGAACATAAAGCAGCATAAAATTACTTCATATCTACCTGTGTGACATGGTGTAGGGAGCCTGCTTTGGCAGGGGGGTTGGACTCGATGATCTCTAGAGGTCCCTTCCAACCCCTACAATTCTGTGATTCTGTGTGAAAAGGTGCAATGACATGTGACAGAGCCTGAGAAGTGGAAGTACGCCAGGCACGTCCTGTTCTCACAGCACCCAGCCTGACCTGCTCTTTCTGACCTCCTACACAGCGCTGTGTGTGTGTGAGCTGCTTTTGGACACTTCCACAGCTGCACTCTGTGGTTTACCACTCAAGCAGTCATTTGTTTAGAAGAAAGCTTGGCTTGCAGCAAGCATCCATTAAAAACGAAAGCAATTACAAGAGGCAAACGGGAACTCATACACAGCAGTTGGGCTGTGAGCTGTACGATCTCACTTTCAGCACACAGCACAACCCTTGGCCGGGTGGAGGCACGGCCTCACGGCCTCCCTCCCTTGACAAAGCCTCCGGCGGCGCCTTCCGGCCGAGACTATGGTGCTGCTACGGGGCGCTGCAGCACAGGAGGCGGAGGGGCACGGCCATAACTACCGCACCGACCCCGCCTCCCTGAGGCGAGGCCAATGACAAGCTGTGGGGCGGGTCCTACATGGCCCGGCATTTAGCTGTTGCGCGGCGGCGGTCCCGCCCTTTCTGCCTGAGCGGTGGCGGTGTCTCTTCCCAGGCAGCTGCGACGTGAACATGGCGGACCAGGCCATCTCCTTCCTGAAGGACTTTTTAGCGGGTGGCGTCGCCGCCGCCATCAGCAAGACGGCGGTAGCGCCCATCGAGAGAGTCAAGCTCCTGCTGCAGGTGAGTGACGCGGCCGAGCCTGGAGGGAGTGAAGGCGACCGTGACCTTCCACGGAGGCGCTTGTCCCTGTGAGGGCCTGAGGAGACACGGAGGGTGTGGAGAAGGAGGTGGGGGGATGTAACAACGCTCTGCAGCCGCCTGTGAGGAACAAAGGCCGAGCGTGAGGGGGTGGTCGGTGAGGTCACGTGTGCGGGGGGCATGGCGGGGAAGCCGGTTCCGCTATGCGGGAGGGGGCGCGTCTCGGTGTCACTTCCTTGCGCGGGGCGGCCGCCATCTTGGTGACCTTCACGTGGAGCCGGTAGTAGGGCGGGGTGTGGGAGAGCGGCCCGGGCTGACCCCGCAACCCAAGGTGACCTTCGTGAAGGGCCTGGGCCGGAGCTGTGGGGAAACTAAGAAGGGACTTCCGGCTTTGCGTTGGTTCTTAGTTCTCTCTTAGTTTCCAGTTCTCTCTTTGCTGCGATCCCTGTTGTCTGTGTGTAACATAAGGGTTTAGTTTTCGAGTTTATTAAGCGCCTTGTCTTCGCTAAACTATAAACAGACAATCTGTAGTCTTAAGGATCCGACTGACCTTGGGTTTTCTTGGAAACTGGCTCTTACAGCTGTGGCATATTGCTGTGACAGACAGGCCTTCAGGTTGGGCAGCTCCCTGTGTTATGCTGTGAGCAGACTCAGGCCCTGCTGCAGTGAGGGCTGGCTGAGGCATAGAGCCAAAAACTTAATGGAGAGCAATGCTGCCTATTGCTGAGGGGTTAAAACCAGAGGATCTTTCATAGAATCACCAAGGTTGGATAAGACCTAAAAGATCATCCAGTCCAACCATTCACCTATTGCTAATAGCTCCCACTAAACCATGTCCCTCAACACAACATCCAGTCGTTCCTTGAACACCCCCAGGGTCGGTGACTCCACCACCTCCCTGGGCAGTGCATTCCACTGCCTGACCACCCTTCCTGAGAAGTAATATTTCCTAATGTCCAGCCTGAATCTCCCCTGCCATAGCTTGAAACCATTCCCTCTGGTCCTAATGTCCAGCCTGAATTTCCCCTGCCATAGCTTGAAACCATTCCCTCTAGTCCTATCACTTTAAGATATTTCCAATCCGAGCCATTCTGTGATTCTACGTAATGCATATTTTTATTTGCAGGTGCAACATGCAAGTAAGCAAATCGCTGCTGATAAGCAGTACAAGGGTATCATCGATTGTGTAGTGCGCATCCCAAAGGAACAAGGAGTGTTGTCCTTCTGGCGAGGGAATTTGGCAAATGTCATCAGATACTTCCCAACTCAAGCTCTCAACTTTGCCTTCAAGGATAAGTATAAGCAGGTGTTCCTAGGAGGAGTAGACAAGCACACTCAGTTTTGGAGGTATTTTGCTGGCAACCTGGCTTCTGGTGGTGCAGCTGGAGCCACTTCCCTCTGCTTTGTCTACCCCTTGGATTTTGCAAGAACCCGTTTGGCAGCTGATGTTGGCAAAGCTGGTGCAGACAGAGAATTCTCTGGTCTCGGGGACTGTCTAGTCAAAATTACCAAGTCTGATGGCCTGCGTGGCTTGTATCAAGGGTTCAATGTCTCTGTCCAGGGCATCATCATCTATAGGGCTGCCTACTTTGGAATCTATGATACAGCAAAAGGTAAAGTTTCAGGAGAGTGTTGATAAACGTGTTTGTAGAGTTGTATTGCCTGCTTCTGCCTGTTCTTTTGTGTTGTTTTCTGTTTGTGACCTCTGTAGTTATGTAAGTACGGTGGAAGAGGCCTATCTCTGCCAACAGGAGTGGCACTGCACTGAGAGTAACACTCCAAGGGCAAAGCTTCAGCATGCATTAATGGTGCAGGCTGCTTTAGGATTTTCCCATTACATTTGCCTTTAGAATGCTGCACTTTTTCCTAATGGAAGTGTTTTGGTACAAATACTCAAAGTTTGTAATTTCTTACTGAGAATTTGTAGTTCTTTTAGAACAATTGAAGTGTATTTAGCAGAATATGAGGTGTTCTGTAAAGCACTTGTTTGTTAAGCTTGGCTTAGAGTTAATTGATCTGTGCAGCTTAATAAACTTCATAGAGACTGATTTATTTAAATGATGTTTACTTCTATAAACAAATAGAAAATAATTAGAACACTTCTGTGCCTGTCTGAAAGGATCTTGGTATCTAAGTGTTAATGTGTTTTGATCAGTGACAAGTAAATGGGTGCGCTTCTTTATTAATTTCTCTGTTGCTTCAGCATGCTTAATGTGTTTTAAGTGTCTCGTTACAGCTTAAAGTATTGCTTTGCAGCGCTTCATGGTAGCTTTTTGTGGTAAAGTAGCTGTTGTGCTGTGAACTGGAGGAGGATTTGCAAGCCAAAAAGCTAATTAGCTTCTTCTTTGCAGGCATGCTGCCAGATCCCAGAAATACTCACATTGTCATCAGCTGGATGATTGCACAGACAGTGACTGCTGTGGCTGGTGTGGTTTCCTATCCTTTTGACACAGTGCGGCGTAGGATGATGATGCAGTCAGGACGCAAAGGAGGTAGGCTGTTACCATGTCATTATATGGTGCTAACGGTGATCCCTCGGGGCTTATGGTTTTTTATTGTGTAAATCTGATTCTATTGCTATTATGTTCAAGTAGTGTGAGGCAATGCAGATAGTAAAAGGCTTGTGAGGAGTTAGGAGTTATGGTGAGGTCTTTCTTTATAGATGTAGTAAATGGACTGGTCGTTTGTGGTAACAAACGAAGTGAAAGCAAGTAGGTGACAGTATAATTGTCCTAAGAGCAATTAAAGCTTTTATTTTATGACATAACTTAGTAGGTTGACAAGCAGGCAGGAAGGTTTTTTTTTTCCTGTCACCTGAACTGGTAGTGTGTTAAAGTGAGATATAGGGAATAAAGTAGCTGGAAAAGTGGAAGAGCTGTCTTTAGAGTCACTTGAAATATGGAAGTTAAAAATCCCTCTTTACTCTTTCTCTACAGCTGATATCATGTACTCTGGAACGATTGACTGCTGGCGGAAGATTGCAAGGGATGAGGGAGGCAAGGCCTTCTTCAAGGGTGCATGGTCTAATGTTCTCCGAGGCATGGGGGGTGCTTTCGTGCTCGTGCTGTACGATGAATTCAAGAAAGTCATTTAAGCAGCCTAACTAAAATTGGAAATCAAGTCGAGCAGATCATGTAGAATAACTACCATTATGGACCATTGACCTTCAAGAAATTCCTGTGAGTTTTATTTATCGGAGCCAGCTGATACTTGTAGATGGGGCTGGAAACTGACATAGAGGACTGATCCATTTCACGGTAACCTGCATGAAGACACTGAATCTGGCAGTTCAGTGTGATGATTTTTTCAGCGGTGAAAAATCAGTGATGATGGTTTTGGGTCCAAAGCAGCTGGGTCCAATTAAGGCAGGAAAAAAAGTATGCTCGTGGATCAGTCCTCAGTTTCAAGTCCTATCTTTTAGGACCATAAAATTGTATTTGAAAATACCTGCTAACAAATCATGTTCTTTTCCACTTGTACTGAAGCACTATGTACCATTTTGCACAGCTGAACATCTAGCAATTATGTTCTTAAATTGGGGCATTCTGCTGTAAAAAAAAAAAACACCAATAAACATACTTATTCTGTCCGTGTTGAAGTTATTACATCAAAGCTTTGGGAAAACGTCGTTTCTTTGCTAACCTTTTTCAGATAATGGTTCCTCTGCTACGCTTACACTGTACTGTAAGAGGATGTTTGATTTTTACTTCAGGAAAATTGAATGTGGGAACTTGGAGGAAAAAAGCATGGGTTGTACTCATAGAAACCACTCCCCTTCTTTGTGCCTGATAGTGTATGATGGGCTGCTGCAAGTGGCTTTTTGCATGATCCTTACAAATTGATTTGCAGCTTTTCATATGATGTAAAATGAGGGTTTTTTCTGTTGTAGTCCTACAACCACCCGAAGTTCCAAGGGCAATCGAAAAGCAGTGAATGCTTTTTGCTCTTGGAAAAGTCTTAAAATGGGATCTATTTTTTTAAATCAATATATAGGAATCAACATATGTTCATGCAAAAAACCAGGGACCTGGTTAAAATCTTCTAACCTTTGAGTATTATTGCTGCTATTTGGAAGTGTTGATTATGCCACTTGAGCTTTTATCTCTAGAAGTTGCCAGTAGCTCTGGGAAAAAGAATTTAATCTAAAGTTAATTCTAAAAGGTGAAGTCGATATGGATATGTAACAGGGAATGTGCGTGGTCCTGTGTAGCTGTAAAGGTAAAAGTCAGCCAGCCTTCAATATTGACTGAATTGACTGGGATGAAACTACAGCATAGGAAGCTCTGCACGAATGTGCGGAAGAACTTTACAGTGAGGGTGACGGAGCACTGGAGCAGGCTGCCCAGGGAGGTGGTGGAGTCTCCTTCTCTGGAGATATTCAAGACCCACCTGGACGCCTACCTGTGTGACGTGGTGTAGGGAGCCTGCTTTGGCAGGGGGGTTGGACTCGATGATCTCTAGAGGTCCCTTCCAACCCCTACAATTCTGTGATTCTGAATCCTGTCTAATTTTAAGGATGGCTTGAAGACTAAAAAAAAATCTTAAAAAGCAGTATGAGAAACTAAATCTATGCTCTTTATATGATTTTACTCCTGTACTTTGTCATCTGCAAAGATGTGATAGGGGGACCAGTAAATGAAAACAAGGTGTTTATCTTTCAGTACGGTCTTATAACTCACCCTGTGTTTGTGAAAATGTCATTGTAATGAGTCATTGGAGGCTGACTGAGCTATCTGGAGGTTTTTTTGTGTGCCTTCTGAGGTTGCTACTTGAGATATTTAAAATCTATAACATGGCTTTGGCTGGTAATTTTGCACCAATGTGATGTTCCATGGCGCAAGCACTGCTTTCAGCATCTTTCTATGAATGTAAGTACATGACATAGCTACTCTGTACACAGGCTAATGGCAAATTTTATGTACCTACTGCAAGTGTTTGGTTGTTTTTTTTAATCTTCTTTAGTAATAGTTGCTCTTGTGGTGTGAGCAGGTCACTCAATGCTGACCTTTCCAGTCAAGCTGCTGTTTCAGTTCAAATTCTATTGATTTCAAGGGACAGAGGAAGAGTATGTAAATATATTTCATAGGCTTATTTTCTATGTCGGTGGCTTAAAAGGTAGGTATATAATGATAGAGCCCCTCATATAACCTTACTGTGAGTGCATGGTGACCGAACTTTGTGAGGAAGAAGCAAGCATGACAATTAACTCAAGCAACCCTTGAAAAGGGGATGAGATCTTTTTTCACCGCCCCGCCAATATAATCAGGTATTAATCGGGAAGTAAATAATCAATGCAAGTGTGGGTTGTTACTTAAATGGAAATGCAACTTACTTCTGCTGTGCATTTCAGCATGTACCTCTCGGTGTTTATTTTTCTAGTATGTCGCTTCCCTTAGTCATCCAGCAGCATTTTTCAATGTGGTTATGCAGTGTGGGAACATAAGAGGCAAACAATAAATGAGACTTTTAAAAAAAGCATTTGTTTTCTGCCTTATTGAAGCACATAGTTGGTGAAATGAGGTTCTTTTGGAAGATATTTACAGCAGGAAAGGATTGGGAATTGGTTTAACAAAAAAAGACTATATTTGTAATAGCTTTGGAAACGGGACCTGCACACTTGGAAGGAAATGGGCTGGTGTGATGAGCTGCTTAAAACCAAGTTAGTAAAGCTTATCATGGATTTGAATCCAAATCCTGTAGTTGTTACCCTGAATTTATGGAGGACTTTAGCTATGCCACTGAAGTTCTTCATGGTATTTCAGTGATTCCCATTGCTGTTGGAGGCGTGTGATTTTTGTGTTGAATCTAAATCTGTTTTCTTTCTGGAAGATTAGGTCACCTCTTCAATCACAGTCGCTTCCTCAGTACAACTTTTTTGAGGTAGAGGCACGTCCTCTGTCTAAGGAGAGGGGAGAAGAAATAGCTTTTAACATACAGTAAACTGTTGGTGCTCACAGAAAACATTTAGGGGTATTCCTACCACTCCGGTGGCGTAGTGGTAGGAATGCCGCTTGCAACACCGGAGGCCCAGGTTCGAATCCCCCTGTGGCGCAAGTGGTAGAAGTGCCGCTCTGCTACACAGGAGGCTCAAATCCCGGGGGTTGGACTCGATGATCTCTAAGGTCCCTTCCAACCTGCATGAGACTCTGAGATACACAGTTCCAAAGGCACCCTGGTCTTGCTATTTTGATATAAGAGATGCTTGCAAAGCAAAGGATGGGCCAAGATGACCAAAAACTGAAGGAATAACGCTGAAATAAAGTGGATGATTGTAGGAAAACAAATTGTCTGATGAATTGAGTTGGTTGGTAGGATCTGACCCAAATTAGAAAAGGAAAGCTGGCGGTACTTTAACGTACTCTTTAAAGAAGCAAGTGCAAACTGCTATTCAGTGGAGAAACTCCTAGGATAACATGTTCTAACTTGATTCATTTAAAAATTCATTTTTAAGGCAATTAAGCAAAGGAGAGTCTAGGTGTTCAGGCAGGTAAGACACCTGAAAATGATCTTTGCAGCCTTGGTGTTTATGCAACAACCACCAGACCAGGCTGCCCAGAGCCACATCCAGCCTGGCCTTGGATGCCTCCAGGGATGGGGCATCCACAGCCTCCTTGGGCAACCAACCTCTTTCAGTGCGTCACCACCCTCTGTGTGAAAAACTTCCTCCTAATCTCTAACCTAAACTTGCCCTGTCTCAGTTTAAAACCATTCCCCCTTCTCCTATCACTATCTGCCCTTGTGAACAGCTGGTCCCCCTCCTGTTTATATGCTCCCTTCAAGTACTGGAAGGCCACAGTGAGGTTTCCCCAGAGCCAAAGAAGCTCTGTGTAGCTCTGGTCATACACGTACAGAAACCACACATTCAGCAAAAACAGGAAATCTAAAAGGTCTGCAGATTTTTTTTAAAGGCTGTTTGCTGCTTTACTAGCAATTAATAGTTACTTTATACCAACATAAGTAACAAATAATTTATCGACAAGTACTTTCTCACTTAGATTTTTTTGTTTGTTTTGAACTGTGGACAGCAAACTTCCAAAATCAGCATGTACAGAAATTACCTGTCTTGGTTAATTTTAACTGTAAAATATGGCTTTGAGTACACAGAAGATAATTGCTATACATAACAGTCACATAGGGCACAACTAACTTTGCACAGGGGCACATCAGTTTTTAATGAGCCTACTGTGGCTTTCTTATTTACACAGCAATACTTCATGCCTGTAGCTCATGGTAAAATACAGTTAACCGATGTGATTGAACGGATGAGCATACCTGGATATCATCCTCAGCGGCCATATTGAATTTGCCTCTTGGTTGTGGGATAGGAGGAAATATTCTTTTTGAACTGCAGTACCTTTGGAGAGAAAATGGGGTTGTAAATAAAATACTATGATGATGTTAAATTCTATGATTCTATACTAGTGATGCAACACGGCATGTTTTGTGTTGAGCCTTAGGAGTGCTGTTTATTGCCTTACAAATCACTAAGTGAGAGGGAGTTAGAATGCTTTGAATGTTAACTGAGGGGTAATTATTTTGACACTGCTCCAATGGGTAACTCAGCTTACTTTGTGATTGAAGTTACAATGAATGATTTATTAAGCAAGACTTAAAATAACCCACTTGACATAAATAACTTCCACCAGTAAGCAAGAAGTTTTATCTATGTAAGGACGCATTCAATCTCTATACCCCGCTCTCTGGTACTGTGTGAAGCCAGTGACTTTAAGATAACGTGAAATAAAGACAAAAAACATTTTTCTTTAGGATTTGGTGGAACGATTCACTAAGTCTAACAATCTGTCCCTCCATAGTGTACCACAGTGCCATCCAAAACCATAGTGCTGCTAATCCTGAACAACGGTGATGATCAGATTCTTCAAGGTTACGCAGGAGGGATGTTTCATCGAAATTCCTACATTAAGAAGGTTGGTTTACCTCTTGCAAAGGCAATAATGGAGCAGCATCACCAGGATCGTTCCGAGTGCTATCAGAAGTAAAATCACAAGAAGAAAGTAATCTTTCTCTCCACCTGAAACATCCAAGAGAGAAATGTCAGCGGTCTGCCAGAAAGCGTTAACTCCTATTGCATCTCAACTACTCGGCATCTTACACAACTTTGTTCAAAAGTTCAGGTGCATTTAATGCACTTTGGGATGAAAAGCGTGGATAGAGGTGGGACTATTAGAGGAACATCCAGGAAACAGGGAATAGGGACTTTCAGAACAAAGAGGATGAATCTGAGCATGGTGATGCACTGAAAGAGGTTGCCCAAGGAGGCTGTGGATGTCCCATCCCTGGAGGCATCCAAGGCCAGGCTGGATGTGGCTCTGGGCAGCCTGGTCTGCTGGTTGGTGACCCTGCACATAGGAGGGGGTTGAGACTGGATGATCATTGTGGTCCTTTGCAACTCAGGCCATTCTGTGATTCTATGAAGATTTAAGGGGACTTTCAGAACTTTTGACAGAAGACAATTTGGGTACATCTCAGCCGCTTCCTGTGATCCTGCAGTCTGTGTCACAGCTGCCATCACAAACACAGTTATTCATGGGCCACCAGCATCTGTTGCCAAAGGATTTAAGCACTTCATTAATAATTTCCACCCTGCTCCTTCCATGTCACTGAGTGAGAATTAAGATTTTATTCCTATCTGTGAGTGTGAGACAGACAGAAAAGTTGGCAAACACATTAATACTGAAAAAATCCCTTAACCCAGCCTCGATTACAAGAGTATTTCACAGTCTTACCAAACTCTATAGGGTCACTCCATTCCCCCCACTTTCTGTTTACAGAACATCTTCTTTTTCCACGTGCTCTGATTTTCAGAATGTTTTTTTCTTTCGCGTTGTAACTTTTGAATTCATATTTGTTTTCAGCTACCTACAACCAGAGTTAGAAGCTGTATTTCATTTGCTTAAATTTATTCTGTTAAGGATATCATCTTGTTTCCTTCGTCACGTGTATATATATAAAACAGGACAGAAAGCTGAAACTGGAGAAGCAGCCTCCGAGTCTGCGAGTCATGCAAAGACTTCCCTGGATTGCGTCTGTTTTCATCAAATAGAATTGATGCCTTTGAGACAATCCAACACCAAGTATGGATCATCAAGCCTCCTGGTGCTTTATGCAAAGCCTGGAGGCTGTCGTGGATGCTTGCAAGGCTGAGAATTGCCCATTTGCAAGGGTAAGACTGACAGGTTGTGTCAGAGTCCCAGTTTCACTCATTTTGAAGATCTTGATGTCCCTTCCATCTCTCTGCCCTGAACTACAGTGCTATTCATCCACAAAAATACATGTTGAAAAAAATATTTCCAATTTTTATTTAAGAGAAAAGAAGGAGAAAAAGCAACAGATCTCTTAAAATCTATTTGTGAAACAAATGGAAAGTGTGACTTTTTGTGAAGTGCAAGGGAAGTTTTCCCTATTCCCATCCAAAAGGGAAATATTAAGAAGCTTACACGTGATGCTGCCACAGGAAAATATATTCCTCAGCTCCTATGTTGATGGAAAGCTACAGTTCCAGGGACAGCTATACTCTATATCACAATGATTTACATGATAAACAGGGCAAAAGTGCAAGTTTGTTGTGATAAAAATACTTACAATTACAGGAGGATCCTTTTTCTCTTTTGGGATCTTGTCCTGCAAAATAAAAACAAGAATAAAAAAAAGGCATTAACGTGGACTGAAGATCCTGAACATTTTGAAATATTTAAGATTAGAAACATAGGTGTAGAAATTAGCAAGCAATATCACTGGCAGTGGTTGTGATTAGGATTCCAGAGAGTGTTGAAAAGATAGGATCCAGAAAACGTTTACATGTAATGTCAGCAGGACAGCAGGCATTACGGAAAAGTAAGGAAAATAAACCTGTTGTGTATGATGCATTATAAAGATTAATATTTCCCCATTACTCATTATGAGATGAGCTTTCTCAGCCTAGGACATGGATGGAAGTCATTGGTCTGCTGTGGACAAGGTGGGTGTTACTGAGCTGCCTTTACTTAGCCCTGCAGTGCCCCTTACAGCTGCTGCATAGTATTTTGCCTGGCCTCAGCTGGCCTGTCCAGAATGTGTGAGTCTTATCTGCCATCGCCATGTGGGTATCCCTGGTACCTCCACTCACCCAGTGCCTAATTTAGTGAGCGGCAGCCCCACCCACAGAAGGGAGGTTGGAACTAGGTCGTTTTAGAGGTCCATTCCAACCCAAGCCATTCTATGATTCTGTGATACTTATTCTATGATATATTAGTTTGAAAAGAAGTCAGAAGCAGTGTAAGCTACAACAGCAGGACTGGAGCAGGAGAACGTGCCACAGCTTATCTGATAGAAGTCAATAAACTCAGAACAGACATTTGCATGTTATTTAGATACATGTGGCTAGGTATGGTGCCAAATGCAAACTAGTACATTGTTTTTACCTTATTTTCTATGTTAATTTCATACTCAAAACAGTCTGCGTTTTCCACGTGACTTAGGAGGGGTTGTTGCCATCTAATTATGCAACCTCCTGGATTGCTAGTACAGTTGGCAGTGACACTCAATGGAGGCGGGAGTCTTTCTGGAATGAAATGAAATTCATGTAGACACGATCAATAATCAACTATAACTCACATGTTACTAGCCAAATGTATGAGAAGCTGAGGCAACTAATTCAGCTGTGTGCTGATGGTAGAAGAAAATGTTATCTGCTAAACACAAGTAAAACACAGTATGAAAATCAGAGACTATGATGCTACAACTGTTAAACTATTGACCTACATCTACAAACCTTCTGGATGTCTGAAGGTGTCTCAAATGTCCCCAGGGGCGTGGTTTTAGGCAACTGGATCCTTCCCCAAATCGCTATCAGAACTTAAACACATCAATCACTTACGGGTATCCATTTAGTTAATACAGTCTTAATCTGCAAATTGAATCTGGTTTTAGGGCACAATGCCCTTGCGGCTCCTACAGACATGGAATTACTGGGGTGGAGAAATAAGCCCACAGGAAAGCTGCCCTCAAAACCTTTTCACCATTGTTTCTCTCCACTTGAGTCCTATGTTCATTTCAGTTAATTGCAGGAATTCTATCTTTTCAGCTATCAGGAATCAAGTTTGTACTACTGTATAGAGTCCTATAACAGCTGCACACAGTGGTTTTATTCTCTTTCTTTTTTTCCTTCATAGAAGAATTCCCGGCTCTCTTTTTTCCATTTTGGTACAGCAGTAATAAAAGAGACTACTTACCAATTGTGTATAGCTTTGTATAATTATCGTAGAACTGGATCAGGAAGTCTTTGTGGGATCCATTCACCAGGAAATAAGTAGTTTTATCTTTAATTGTCACATTTTGGAATTTACATCCCCTGTTTCTGTTATTTTCATCTTTAATGTAAAGCTCACATTCTGTCTGGTCATCATCTCTGTAGGTAACAGAACAGATATAGAGTGAGGGGTTTTAGTTAGTTAATTGTAGGCAGAGTGATGTGTGGAGAATTCGGACTACCCAAAACTCAATAAGACCTACTCACCTCGAGTTCTGCCAGTAGAGAAAATATTGGGTATCTCCTGGAGCATTCCTGCCTGCCTGCCAAGTGCAGTTCATGAGGGAAATGTCATAAATCACGCAGGAGAAGTTCTCAATGGCTGACCCATTAATGCCTGCAAACATAGCAATGTCCGTTATGAGGAAAAAATGTGTGGACAGCTCCAAGGTAGAGAATCATGGCAGCAGACATAATCTTATTTCAGTAAGGCTTTTGGTACTGTCCTTTATGACATCATTCTGGACTAGCTGTCCAACTATGAGGTAAACAAGTTCATACTACACTGGGAGGTGTACCAGCTCAACAGCAGAGTTCAAATGGTTGTAGTGAATGGGGCTACATCTGGCTGACAGCCATTCATTGGTAGTGGTCCCTCAGTTCTAGGGTCAGTTCTGTTCAACATTTTTATCAGTGTTCTGGAAGCTGCAGTGGAAAGTCTTCTCTGCAGATTTGTTCACAATACTGAATTGGGAGGTGCTGCTGACTCCCTGGAGTACAAGAGGCCATGCAGAGGGATCTAGATATGCTGGAGTGTTGACCAATCATCAGTGGCATGAGGTTCAGCAAAGGTAAATGCCGTGTGTTGCATCTGATACAGAGCAATGCTGGACACAGGCACAGACTGGGTGAGGAGTGGCTGAAGAGCACCTCAGCAGTAAGGGACTGTGGGCGCTGGTGACAGCATCTCAGCATGAGCTAGCAGTATGCTCTGGCAGTCAAGAGGGCAAACTGCATCGTGAGCTGCATTGAACACAGCATGGCCAGCTGGTCACAAGAGGTGATAATCCCTCTGTATTTAGCACCAGTGTGGTCCCACCTCACATTTTGCATGCAGTTCTGGGCTCCACAACACAACATGGACTTTCAGAAACTTGAAAGTGCCCAGAGGAGGGCACCAAAGCTGTTAAGAAGGCTGAAGGCATGTACAGTGAGGAGAGGCTGAGAGTTAGCTGTAAAGTAGTCAGGCAGTGGAATCTGACTTGTGTGGGTCCCTTCCAACAAATCCTCCTCTCCTCTCCTCTCCTCTCCTCTCCTCTCCTCTCCTCTCCTCTCCTCTCCTCTCCTCTCCTCTCCTCTCCTCTCCTCTCCTCTCCTCTCCTCTCCTCTCCTCTCCTCTCCTCTCCTCTCCTCTCCTCTCCTCTCCTCTCCTCTCCTCTCCTCTCCTCTCCTCTCCTCTCCTCTCCTCTCCTCTCCTCTCCTCTCCTCTCCTCTCCTCTCCTCTCCTCTCCTCTCCTCTCCTCTCCTCTCCTCTCCTCTCCTCTCCTCTCCTCTCCTCTCCTCTCCTCTCCTCTCCTCTCCTCTCCTCCTGGTTTTGTTCTCTTGGCACATCCTTACACCTGCAACTCCAGCCAATTTTTGCTTGCATTAGGAATGATAGCTCAGTGAAAACCAGACTCCCACTGTATTTTGCCTATGTCTGAACTTGGGGAGTGAGTAGAGCACTCACACAGGTAAGCAAAGGCATGCTGGCTTTTAACACCATCCTTGGTGCTACAGAGAACAGTAGTTCTCATTTTGTGACTAATGATCAAGAATCCTCTCCCAGAGGATCAGAAGAGGATCAAATTGCCCACTGGCTAGAGCTTTTCATCCTGACAAGAGTGAGTGCAACTTCATTCCTTTCTTGGAGAAGGTCCAGGTGGGAACCTTGTTTCTTTGCAAGCTCCCTTTTGGGCTGTGCAGATGTGCTCAGCCTCATTCTTCCTTCTTCTTCAGCCAATTCTCTGCTTGTTTCTGTGGTGTGCCTCTACTTCAGCCACCCAAGTGGTTTTTACATTTCTGTGTAACTCCTAAGCACCTCATGTTGAAGGCACCTGAGAAACGTGGGAGTCCCCCTGGAAGACCTGCATACCTGCATACCTGGACCTGAGGTCCAGGTGGGGAAGAGCATTTCAAAGGCAATGCCCTGGGTTGTATTTTTTAGGGCACTGTGAAAATGTTTCCCTGGTGGAATCCTCAAGAAAAGATTGCAAACTACTTATCACTTTTTCCAAGTCTGAAATAACCCAGGTATGTGAACCCGTGACTTTAGTGGTGAAGCAGCCAGAACAATTACTTGAATCACCCTGAATTTGGCAGAGTTTTGGAGCCCTAGCAAGAAAAGGAATAACACAGTCATTGATATAGTTTTTGTAACACCTCTGTTGCAGAATGGTCAGTAGAGAACAAATGGCTTAAACCAATTTTCAAAAAGACAAGCATTTTAAATAGAAGATAATATTTAACTACTGTTTAAAGAACTGTTTCCTGTGGTATTATTTACCTTTGAAAGACTGTAAAAGGAGAAAACCTTACCCAGACCATGAGCATTACCTGCAGGGATAAATGGGCAAACTTTTGAGATGTTTGTCTTTGGTACTGTCATGGTAAAGACTGCTCCTCTGTACAGAGGCACACTGTCTTCTACTTCAAACCTGCACAAGTTGTTCTTCACCTGAAAAATAACATGTACATATTTTGCTTCTCTGATTTTTCTCTGCTATTTCAGACAATGCTGGATCTGAAAGGGACAGTCAGCAGTAACTTCTATGGCCAAATTTTAGTGTGTATGTGTAGAATCACAGAATGATTAAGGTTGGAAAGACTTCTCAGATCATCAAGTCCAACCCCAACCCACCCCGGCTGTGTCCACTAACCACGTCGCTCAGTGCCACATCCACACTGTTCTTCAACACCTCCGGGGATGGCGACTTCATCACCTCCCTGGGCAGCCTGTGCCACTGCCTCTAATGCCTGTGGATTTTTTATGCTCAAGGACTAACTTTCTTCTTTACAAATTGAGGATAATCTAGAATGGAACTGTGTAATTGAAATCACAACTACACAAAAAGATTTCTACACCAGCATATGACTGTTAAGGAAAGTTAATATTAACCCAATGACATAAGAGAATATGCTGAATCAATAGGAGAAATGAAATGAAATTAGATCAGAGGATCCCAATTAAAGAAAACTCTTCATCTGATCTCCACAGGGGTTAAGAAATATATCTATGGTGTTAGATTTAAAATCATCTGTGACAGAATGGTGTGTTATTGTAGTACATATTTCCAATTAAGCTTCCGCTTTGCTGTTCTAAATAAGCTGTCTCTCTGTCTCCTCCTTTCGCCCATAGTCTCCTCAACTTTTCTGTTACGATAGCATGAGCTTGTAACAAAATGTGTCCTACAGGCTCATTCCCTATAAATTATCTCAATCAACAGCGTGTTTACCTCCATTTCTCTGTGTTCAAAGTTTGCAGCCATGGTACACTTGTAACTGGAGAAGTTCTTGCTGCTTTGCCAGGACAGTTCCATTCTTCTCCGATCCAGTGTCAAGTTTGAGATAAGAAATTCTTGTGTCCCCACTGAAATGGTTACAGGATAAGTTCAAGTTAGGGCATGGTGCTGTTATTGTTAAATTGAGAGTATAGTATATTTGAGGCCTAAATTCACTATTACCAGCTTAATATCAAATAACTCTAATAAATGAGGAATTAAACACTGTTCTGCAGACTGCATAAAAATATACTTACACCCCAAACACTGGAGGTCGGCATGTAAAGGACAAAATAGCATCATACACCAACAAATCACGCATGTGAGTCCAAGAGCATCAAACATCTTTCTTCTCTGTAAAGATACAGTGGGCAAAAAGAAAATAAAAACTTAAACAAAAGAAAATTACATCAAAGATCATCTTCTGCTCCAAATCTTCATTTTCTTCATGACAATGAGCAAATGAAAGCTATTTAATTCACCCCTAGAACATATTCTTCAGAAAAGCTGAGCAAAGGCTGTGCTTCAGGATTTCTGGTAGGCACTTATTCTTTAAAAGACCTGAGTGAGCTCACTACTATACTATTATCATCTGCAAGACAGCAGTTTCAGATGAAGAGGCCACTAACTCTCGTTACTACACATCCACTCATTGACAGCTCAAGGACCATGACTTAGGATTGCTGTTCTCTGAAATATTTGCCCTAACCATCAAAAAGCTAAGCATTCTTGCTTTCTGATCCTGTGAACAGCCCTGCCAATTTTACCATAGAATCATTAAGATTAAAAAAGACCTTTAAGATCATCTTGACCAACCATCGACCCATTCCCACCATTCTTACTAACCACATCCCTCATTGCCACATCCATATGTTTCATGAACATCTCCAGGATGATTGAGAATGAATGATTAAGGTTGAAAAGACTTTTCAGATCATCCAGTCCAACCCCAACCCACCCCCTTGCACGCCCACTGCCCACATCCCTCAGTGCCACAACCACATGGTTCTTGAACACCTCCAGGGACGGTGACTGCACCACCTCCCTGGGCAACCTGTGCCACTGTCACATTATGCAGTGCTTCTTCTGCGGAATGACCACCTAGATTGGCTTTCAACTCTTTGGTGAAGGCATCTTTTGGGAAGCAGGCAATTTGGTTTTCAGCTGTGTCAGGCTGTGGGTGACTCACTTCTCCAGGAGTGCTCTGTTAAACCCAGCATCAGCACCAAGGCAAGTTAAAAGCTTTTTCCTCCTTCTGTTTGCACCTTAGTTGTGCATGGAAAACACCATGAGTTCTGACTTGTCCATGCAAAGCAGAAGGAGAAAAATCTGAGTATCTGCCAGATCTTAGCAGGAATTAAATATTGACCTACTTTTCTTAACTCTGGCAAATGTACAGTTTTGCTTGAAAAGAATTTGAGGCTGGTTTCAAATATTCTTATAGCAAAACATTAATAATGTTTGAAACAAGAGCTGTCCACCCCACAGCTCATGGGCTACATGCAGCCCTGGGCAGCTAGTAGTGTAGTCCCACAAAATTATAAACTTTATTGTTATTATATGATTTTTAACAACATTTTCCATTAATTCATTGAGCATAGCTCAAGTGCCAACTGTGTAGGCAACAAAGGAATGCTGTGGAAAGACGCATGCAGTGAAGTACTAGTTACAGCTCTTGCACCCACCACACACATTAAGCTGAACTGATGTCTCTGTGCATTACACTGTACATGTGTTGATGAGTAAAATGCAATGATTGTCAATAACATTTTAACCTACCTACATGTATATAGATTTTTAATGAGTTTTGTGATATGTATTTGATGTGTGTTTCACAAAATCATGGTCAATTATCACACTAGTTGTATTTTTTTGTTGCCCTCCTTTTTATGTTTTAATTATATATATATGAAGAAGTTTTGTTACTCATGTACATTAACTATATTATGCATTTTATATGTGGACAAAGGCAATCCAAAAGATTGGACAACCATGGCTTAAAAGCAATTCCCTAAGTTACTTCTATTTCTCTTCTTACAGGCAAAGTGCTTGTTACCATCCCTCAAAGTGTTCAAGAAATGTTTACATGTTGTACTAAGGGACGTGATTTGGTGTGGAAATATTGTTAGTAAGCAAACAGTTGGATTGGATGATCTTGGAAGTCTTTTCCAACCTTAATGATTTTATGATTCTAAGACTCTGTCAGTTCCAGTATTATTTACTATCACCTTTTCTTCTTTTCTTTTCTGACCACATACCAGCTTAGGAAAGCTTTCCATTCAGAAAGGTGCCCAAGATGCTGGAACTTTGATGAGCCTTAGCACAGGCCATTTGACTACAGATAACCTTAGATTCAGATGCTTTTCTACTGTACTGAATATCCCAAATAGAAGCATTCATCATAAACTTCAGATTTCTATCAGTTCCTGACTAACTTGAATTAAATACATTTATTTTTTTCTTAATTTGGTTCCTCACTTTTCACCCCTTTTCATGGAGAACCGAGTGTACTAAATAATCCCATTTCTTAGCTGTAGTTTCCCACATCCCACTATTAAACATGATCAATTTTTCCTATGCTTTCTTTGTTCCTTGTTTCTTTTGGATCCAGGCCTTGTGGAACATTACTGTGGGCATAAAGCATGAGAATGTATACTTCATAATAAAAATTTGGTGCTGCCTTACAGGACCATGTCCATAACAATTTTAAACTAACAGAAAAACTGATCCACAGTTGAACTTTGACTATAAAATGCACTTAAGAAGTTGGGGAAAGTGCTAAATCTGCTTCACAAATACCTAATCCAAAATTAGCAGACAGATATTTGTCTGAGTTGAAGACTCACACTTTTGGTATATGACTATTACATCAAGTTTTTTTGTAAGTCACATGTTTTAAGTGATTTTCCCAACTTTTGTTCCTATCTTTTATAGATATACTTACAAATTTCTCATAGATGACAGAGAAAGGTGACTCCTGATCTGAGAATGTATTTTTCAATCAGATTTGCTTATCAATGTAATTATATTCTAATTTTTGTAATTTAATGCAGTGCTTCTGTGTTGAATCCAGCTGCTTATTACCCCTTTGCTTATCCCCCCCTTATGGCTATCTTTGACAGCATGACTCTACGTCTTAAAGTGCAGTTTAGTTGATTTAATAACTACGTATTAATAAGCAGTAAACAGATTAACTCTTAGCCTTTCTGATCACTTGATCCTATAAATTTCTTTCCATAAGCTGTGAATATCTTCCAGAACCTTATTCTGTCCTTGTGTGGTATTCAGACTAATTTTCCCTAAAGAGACAGTACTATCTTAATGATCCTATTTGAAGAGGAATTCCTCAGAAGACGTAAGATATACTTCCAATCTTGACTTGGCGCCATTATGTTTTGATAATGAAACAGACCAACTAACATTCCTGCAGACATCCTGTGTGGGGTGTATTCTGATATCAAGACACCTACATGTAGGTCTTTTTATATGCATTAATTAAGTTCACATTACTGTCCATAGTTTTTGTTTAAATTCTATTCACTGCTCCTGGTACACTTAAATCATTTTTCAGTGCCTTTAGTTACAGCTGATAGAAATCTTTTTAAACTTGTTGGTTTTAATGCTTCTTAGGTACTCTTTTTCTTTTCTCAGAGGAAGTTAAAACTCTATGGAAGAGATTTCCCTGTTCCTAATAATTGTCTCTCTGTTCCTTTCTACATGAAGAAGCCACAACAATCAGTGGAATTTTTGGTTTAAGTATTTCCTAGAAGTACAATTTTCTTGTAGGCATTTTCTTGATTGCAGGCATTTCTAGGGCTAATTCTAGGACTATTTAGTAAATACTGGAACATAGGAAAAAAATTAACTTGCTAATAGTCTGTTAATTGCCTGTTTTTCTATATTAACTCTTATGGACCCTTCAGAAGAACAGATCAAGACTGACTCCATTTGTGATTTAAGCAAAAATCCATTCTGATCCAAGTAAGCTTGAGTTTTGAATGTGTTTGAAGGGCTCCTCACACTTCATGGAAATGTCTCAACATGGCCCATCTGTTAGAATATCCAGAAGTAGAGACAGGACAGGACACAGCACTGGTGGATCAGTGGATAGAGTCTTCATGGTAGACTGACACCTTCCTGCTTATCTGTTCAGCATCAGACTTTTCTTTCTAAGTCATTCTGCAACAGAGAGAATGTGGCCACAGCTGTTGGGAAGCGATACTGCAGAATCTTAAGTACAAGCAGTACAGAGGACTGGTACTGAAATGTTCTATGAGATATTGGTCTCAACAGTTATTTCACTTTCCCATGCTCTCAGTGATCTCCACAGGAATATCAAGATCACCTATTATTCTTTACCTCTTTTCCCATAACCATATTTTTCTTCATTTTATATCCTTTGTTCAGTCACTTAGTCTTTTCTTGTGTATTTTTTCCTCACTCTACCTTGACTTTTAGGTGATTGTTTTCCTACTCTCTCTAAAATGTCTGCTCACCTTTTCTTTATTGTCTTTGCTTAATTCTTGTCATCTCCTTCTGTTTGCTCTCATGCCTACCCTGCTTTCCATACTGCTAATTCTCTATGTTTTCTTGTGGAAATTTTCATCTAGAGCACTGCCAAATGAACCATCTGCAGCCCTGTCTGCTTAGAGGAGAGCTTGCTGGCACTGTTGTGTCCAGGCTCTGGGCATATCATTGGGCTTGCAGTAGGAATAGCAGGAGCTACAAGTGTTCTTCAGGAGAAAGATCTTTTTCATTGACTTCAGTGATATTTCACTGAAGCACTTTGCTTCCCAGTGCATTTATGTTTCACAGTTGACTGACTTTTAAAGAAATTGCACAAGAAATCAATGTTGGGTAATCAATATTTTTTGTTGTTGTTCCTTTTCTGAACAGACCTCACCAGTGAAGGTGTCAGAAGGAAGGCATAGTTCTACCAGAACAATTTGGGGTGTTGTCTGGAGGATCACAGTAACAGAAACAAAAATACGCTGTGTAAGTAGGGTTTCCTCATGTTTTTCCCTTTTCTTTTTTTCTTCTCCTTTCCTGGCCAGCTTCAAAAGTCTCTTGGCCTCTCAGCATGTAGTTATGCTGCTGCATGGGGGAGAGACACAGAGGAAACTCATGAACCTGACGTCTATACTAATTTAGTTTAGCTCTCTCCAAGGCAGGTTTGCTCTTAAGCTAATCTATCAACTCAAACTAAGTGGACATAAACTTGCCAGTGCTACTTAACCTTGGAGTCATGAAGAGTCCTGGCTTTCTTTTATTTAGTGGCATGCACATAGAATCTATGTTTAATTTTTCACTAGGAATACCTTATCAAGGAAATAATCTAAATTACTGCTAAGCTTTTTATCTGCTGTTACCAGATGTACAACATGTCCTTCTCAGCAACAGCGATCATATCCCTGGAGACAGACACTTTCACTGTATGACAGTGAATGTACGTTTGATTTTTTGTAGCAAGGCATGGGCAAACTCAGTATTCTTTGGAGTGACTTTTGTATCAACATTGCAGAAAGAAAATATGGTCATATTTTGAAGTTATGGAATACCTATAGTAGTTTTTACTGAGACATCAATTAAATACTGATTTAACACTTTATTTTCTCATCCTCTTTGTTGGTACATTCTTTTCTCTCAAGTTGTGAGTGTAGGATGTTACCAGTAAAAGCCACCTGAGACCAAGATTTCTTAATTTGAACTCCTGGCTTTGCCAGTGGTTTTGTTGTTGTTGTTTGGAGTGGCTCTGGGAAAGTTATTCCTGCCCATGACACCCTTCAGTAAATGAAAATATGAATTTTACTCATAGGGGGGTGTGAACATAAACTGTGCTGCAGCCAAACCAATGCTTATACATCATGGGCAAATGGAGATCACCATTAAGCATACCAGGAGGCATAGAAATAAGTGTAGGCAAAATACAATAGACAAGTAAGTATTGAGCTCATATTGATGCTTAAATGTTGTCTTCCAAGAATCAATTCAACCTGTAGATTGTTTTGTTTTTTCCATTTTTGTATATGATATAAAACTCAGAGAAATGGTTGCTATAGCGTTATACTGTTTTGCTTCAGAGGGACCTGGATGGGCTTAAGAAATGGGCTGACAAGGATCTCACGAAGTCAAACAGGAAAAATGCACCTGGGGTTCTTCTTCATGGGGAGGAATTATCACAAGCACAACAGACTAAAGATGACCTTCTGGAAAGAAGCTATGCAGAGAGGGTCCTTGGAGTCCTGGTAGACATCAAGCTGAACATGAGTCAGCGATGTGCCCTTGCCGCAAAGTAGGCTAATGGTAAGATGCATTAAGCAAAGTATTACCAGCACAATGAGAAAGATGATTGTTCCCCTCTCTCAGCTCTGGTGATGCCATTTCTGGGGTCCTGTGTCCAGCTGTGGGCTTTCCAGTACAAGAGAGACACAGATACAATAAAGTGAGTCAAGCAAATGATCACAAGTACAGTTTAGGGAGTAGAACAGCCTTCATAAAAAGGAGAGGTGGAGAGAGTTGGAACTGTTCAGCTTGGAGAGAGGAAGTCTCCAGGGAACCTTATCCATGCACATAAAACAACATGGGGGAATAATGAAGATGGAGCCAGACTTTCCTCAGTGGTGCCCAGTGATCAGACAAAAGGCAATAGGCACAAATTGAAAGAGAGGGCATTCCGTTAAAAGATAAGAAAGCAATTTCTTCTTTAAAGGTAGATACACAATGTCACAACTACTAAGAGAGGTTGTGGAGTCTTCAGTCTCAGAGATACTCCAAACTTGTCAGGACACAGCCCTGGAAAGCCTGCTGTAGCTGACAATTCTGGACAGGGAGTGTGGGATTCACCAGCCTCCATAGATGCCATCCAGCCTTGTCTATGCCATGATCATATGACTAACTTTTTTTCTTTTTTTCTTTTTTTCTTTTTTTCTTTTTTTCTTTTTTTCTTTTCTTTTCTTTTCTTTTCTTTTTTTTCTTTTTTTTTTTTTTTTACAAGAAATAGAAATTCAAATATCCCCAAGGATGCAGAAAATAATATTTTTTTCAGTTACTGAAAAAAAAATGTCAGATAACAAATGTCAAACAGAGCAAAAGACATAATAGGCATTTCATAGACTGAATCTTGTAGAAAGTATCGGTATTTTCTCTGGGCTTTCTAAAGCAGGAAGCTAATCCAGATTTCATAGATGTTCTAGTATAAATGGATCTAGCTTAATCCTTAGCAAATGTTTGCATTCTGTGCACTTTTATTTTGCAGCAAAAGAAAAAAGCAATAGATGACACAAAGACACATACCTCCTTGTGGAAAAACCCTCCTCCTCTATTTTGTATCAGAGCTGCAAAGACACTTAAGCTTGCAAGTGTTTAGATCTGTCAGGTTTTTTACAATGCGCCACTATTTAATAGCAAATTCTGCAAACCAGAAAGTTACTCAGATTATCATTTCCCCTACAGCTTTTGAACTTCCTTAAATTTCCTAATTTGCAGATGCAAATGATTTCACATGAACTGATCACGCAACTAAGTCTTCCTTCCTGCTATGCTATATGAACAGTCATGCAAAATTATTATAAAATAATGCATATACAGTGACAAGGAACATATAAATACCCCTCTTACAAATAAATAAATGGTCATAAATACTATGTTTTGGAAATGAATAATTGCAGTTATGTTACACGGATTTCAATTTTATACAAGTCAATGCTTGAAGTTCTTACAACATGGCCCTTTAATTTTATCAAGACCCAACAGGCTGTAAAGAATGTTGAGTTTGTAAAAATATGTCATAAAAATATGAAAAGTTAAACCATAATGTTTGCTTTAGCTGTCAGCAACTTTAGCTGTGGCTTTGAGTCATGCTCAGTATTAGCCACTTCCTAGTTTGTTTTCTATGATACATGATATATATAGAAGTAGCTAGTGGTTCTTCAGGCAAGACTTTTTATTTCTTGTTTTCAAGTACTCACATACAAGAATGATTTGAATTACTCTTCACCTTTCACTCCTAATACAGGCACAACAACAGAGAATTCCCTGAACTTCTTGGGAGTGGGGTAGGCTCCTTAGCATTTAGTCTGCTAGAGGAAGAATTATTTCTAACCCTGCTTTCCTTGAACCAAAGTCTCTCACTTTATTATTTTCTTGTGTGTGTGATAATGATGCTAATCACTTTGAAAATAACCTGAAATATCGGCATTTTGAACAAACAAAAAATCTTAAGTGTTATTGTCTTCTTTTATTTGTTAATGAGATGATATAGGATGACAGGTACTTTCTCAGCTCAGTCAAAGGTAATGCCTGACTTACATGTTCAGTTCCTTCTCTTAACAAACACAAACTAGGAACAGCCTGAATATCTAGTTTGTGCTGCTTCAGCCAAAAGCAATATGTAATAATAATTTTGCCATCCTCTCTGGACTGGCTTCTCATTCTGTCTGTTCTGGGTTTATTCTGACAGTGGGAGCTAAAATAGCTCAATATGTTTCATTTCTTTCTTTCCAAGACATTTTCAAGACAAGCATTGCTTACTGTTTCTGGTGGTTGAGAACCAACCTTGTGAGAGATACTGGGGAGGATGTGGGCCTGAGCCTGCTCTCACCTAGGCTTTCACCTAGGAAAAGGACAGCAGGAACAAGCACTGGAAAGGGTCGAGGAAGGTCTGAAGGACAGGACCTAAGAGAGTAACATGACAAGTAATTCCAGGTGAAGGAAATAGATAAAGGAACAATTAAGAATTCAGAGACAATTCTGAACACTTTTACAACTGTGTGCTTTCCTGGAAAAGGTAATTAATTTTGTTAAAAGGATTTGCATCCTGCAGCAGTGGCATGTTTGGTCAGATTGTGAATAACCTGAGGATTGTCTAACAGTCTCATCTGATTATTACTTTCAGACTATTCAAAGAGTAGCTACATAAGTCTTGACTAACATGTTTCAAAGCTCTAGGATGAAGTCACTGGGGCTATGTGTGCATCACTCTTCCCTCTTCTTGGGATGAGGCTTTCTATGCTTGATCACTGTATGCTCTGGTATAGTTCTGGCCAGAGAGATCACAGCCTGAGGGCTCCATGGTTGTCCTTGGGTTCTGTGTCCCTCCCATGAGGGCAAATGGCCTTCACAGTGCCCTGCTTTCTCTGTGCAGACAAAATCATGACTCTGACTCCATTGGTGACCAGTTTCCTTCAAGGACATCTTATCTCTTTTATGTTTCCCTTCATCATCCCCCACCTTCTCCTGGGAACCATCAGATCAACTGTTTCTGAACAGACACACTGCTTATCTTGATGTTTATGATAAACCAGAAATGGTTTTGATGTTGTGTAATATGCTATTCTGTGCTTTGTCGATGTGAGCAGCTGACAGGAGCAATGAGGCAGGGAAAAAGACCTCTCCAGTTCCCCCAAGAAAATCTCTGCCAGAACCAGAATTCTTGGTCTACAGGTGGTCTTCTGGACTCTTGAAGGTGGTGTTCCACAGTGTTGGTGTAGATGTTAATAGACGATTCATGAGTAGTTTGCCATAAATAAAAGAGAGAAATTCACTCTAGATGGTCTGAAACATCCATTACAATAACATCTTGGTTTAGCACTAGCATTTGCTGAGAAAAAGCCTACTAGGCTGATAAAAGTTTCAGAAATGTCACCAGCCTTTCATTAAAAAAAAGATTAGATCACACATGGAACAATTATTTCCACAGAATTCAACAAGCTGTCCAATGCTTTATGAAACTCTTTTGTAACAGACTGACAGCGAGTAGCGTAATTCATAGTTTTAAGAAATGCACAGGAAATTTTTTCACAATACTTATTTTGAAAAAGATAATATCACTTTTTCTTTGAAAAAAAAAACAAACCAACAATAAAGCACTAATTTTCCTTTTCTGGACAACTTAAATTAAAAGTCATTAATTGATGAATTCAGTTTTGTTTTGTTTTGTTTTGTTTTTTGGTTTTTCACCTTTTATTCAGCCTGTGTGGCCTCTGTTTTGAGCAAATGAATTGGTCACCTGGTGTTATCCACAAACATGACGATGAGACCTCCTCTACCTCACTGACAAAGATGTCAAACAGGATAGACGTAAGGATAGAACCCTCTGGTACCCCAATTGTCATGGGTATTTACTCTTTTAAAACCCATACTGACTGCTCCCAGTAATGTCCTTATTGTGCCCAGAAATGTGCTCCAACAGGACTCCCATCGTGACAGTCCAAGCTGTCAGGCCTGTGGTTCCCTGGGATAATCTTCAGAACTTTTTCCAAAGATGAGGACAGTACTTGCCTTTCTCCAGTCAATAAAGACCTCCTTGGTCTCCACAACTTTGAAGATGCTACAGAATGGATTGGCCAGGTCTCATCACCCTTGAGTTCTTGTGAGAACTGTATAGATCTGAGTTTCCACATTTAATACCTTCTTTGGACACACAATGTTATTTGTTCCTTTTCTTCTTGCACCCTTTTGATTTGAGGAGCTGGTCTCCTGGTAAGTCTATATATTTCCTTAAGTGTTACAGTGGCTATTCTCAGACTGGGGCTCATATGTAATGGCAGATTTTATGTGTTCACCTAAATTTAAGGTTTAATGAAATACATCTGGCAAAATTACATGGCAGTTGGTCTTGGTGCAATAAAACTGTCCTGGGAATATTTAATCTGATAATCAAACATACAGCATTGTAAAAAGAAAAAAAAAAAAAGTCTAATAATGAAGTAACTATATTGGGATGTCTGAAATTTCATTCCAAGCTTTTGTCTCAAAATAAAAAGCAGTTCTACACATAAACTTGACCTAACCATGGTTCCTCATTTATGAAAAACATTGTGAAGTCCTCAAAACATGAACCTCCAAGGCCAAAAGAAGCAGCAAGGTATGTGAGCTGTCAAAATCAATGAGACTACCTCAGAGGATAAAGTTCTTTTTATTGTGAATGAAAGTACTCAAGGGTTAATTCTGTTAAGGGGAGAAATGCCTGACCATTTTCTGTTTGAATATCAACATCACCTTAGAAGTCATGGTGAGTTTCCAGCATAACATTCTCAGGTAGGAATGGTTGGATGGCTTACTTTCCAACCATCCAATCTGGGTAGACAGATGACAAGACTATCTGATATAACTCCAGCTCCAGAATGAGCTTTGTATGGAATTAATTAGGCTTTAACTGAAAGGGAAATCTTTGTGCTCTGCTGCCACATAACTATACATAAGGATGCACTGGTGATTTTTTTTCTACCCTGACCAAAGAGCCTTGTCTGCAAACCTGTCTGTCAGCCACTCACTAGGATACATGGATTTAGTTTGTTCCAGGTACAGGTCTTTGCAGTTGCCTTTGTTGACCTTCATGAGGTTTCCATCAACCCATTTCGTCAGCATGTCAGGGTCCCCCTGAATAGTTGGCCTGCCCTCTCAGTGTACTCAGTATTGAAAAGATGATAAAAAATAAAAATGTTATTTTTTCCTTAAACAAATTGAAATGTAACTGAAACTTCTTGACCAAAATATTTAAATCATATTCACAGAATGGAAGACCCAATAAGGACAATTACCCAAACACTAAAGAAAGATGAAATTAAAAGAAAATACAAAGGCATTTCAAAAACTTACACATAAATAATCTTATCTTTTGGCTGCAATGCTTATGCAATTTAATCCCTGACTTTCTTAAGAGCTAAATTACCCAAAAAGTACTAAAAAGTGTGCTTTCAGGTTCCTCATTTGTTTCTACTATTTTACTACTTCAGCAACTACTGTAATTTGTTCAGTTTCAGATGTTACTGACTGCATTTTGCACTCCATCATCTGAAAGGAAAATTAAAACTTATGTTAGTTTTATACACATGGCTAAGTTAACTTCACTTATGCATGTATAATTCTGAGAATATTTCAACTTTTTTTGCAGATTTCAAGGAAGTATTTCACTTTTTTGTTTTACATATGTACATGTCTCACTGGCAAAGTTCATCCTGCCTACATGGAGAGAAGCAGTCAAACAGGACTATTTGTGGCTCTGTGTATGGGACTGATGTTGGTGACAGTGTGATGTTGGTAACGGCATCCATGCTGCTCTGTGTGACTGGCTGTCTCAGTCTCCTCTCTTCATGTTGGTACATTTGTGCGCCTTGTAGTGGACCTCCCAATGGAAGCATTAACCCCTGTGCCCATTAGACTGGAACAGGAGAAACCTCCTGGGGTAGAAGGGTATTGTGTTTGACTTCCCTTAACAAATTCCCTGCTGATTTTCTTTTGTAGTTCCTCAATATACAGCAAAAGAAAGAGTTTTTCTTTCTTTTGTGTTCCTTATAATTTAAACATTACTTTTAAACGTGCAGTAGAGTTTGCATTTTATGCATTTAATATAAAATGGAAAGAAAACTTACCTGTGGATTTATATCAGGCTGTCCATTAAATGGATTTTTTGGCTTTGGGACTTGTGGAAATGCTGCTTTCCAATAACCAGTTCTGTAAATCAAATGGGACAGAGTAAAACAGAAAAATAAAGTATCCAGCATGTTTCAAAACCAACGCACCCTTGGACAAGCTCTTATCTTCCTCCTCCACAGTATAAGAGAAATGAAAATTGTACATCATCACAGCACAGAATGAATACATATGAAGAAAACACTAACAGTTTCGATGGTAATGATTTTCTTTTTGGTTAGATTCAAAATATTTATTTTCTTCTTTGAAAGAAAAAGGGACTCACTACTGTAATCATATCTAAGTCACTGCAGCCAGTATAAAGTGAATATAAACATTTAAACAAGAAGGAATAACAGACTTTTCTGAATTACCGTATATTTCTATACAAAGTGCATGATAAGGTAGACTATCCTTTTTCTTTCCATTTCTCTTGCACAGTTTATTTCAGGAAGAAATACATACTTCTTATGCATTCTCAGATTAATTTAGCTTGCTAGGACAATTCTAACACATGTTACAAGATCTGTACTGGTAAGTACAACCAGCCTGTGTGTTTGCAGTAAGTACATTTCAAGAAATCAAATTTTTTTGGCAGACAATCTATATGTTGGTAAGCAAGGCTTGAAAAGGTTGGAATCAGGAGAGGCTGTGGAAACTTAGGTTGTCTAATTTGCAGGGAAGGCTAAGAGGTGACCTCACTGTTCCACGCAGCACTCTGAGGAGAGCAAGCAGAAGGAGGTGCCACGCTCTGCTCCTGAGAACCAATTGTTATGGAACAGATGATCTTGAGTGAGATCACAGGACATGTGCAAGAGAACCAGGAGATCAGAACCAGCCAGCGTGGGTTCATGAAAGGCAGGTTGTGGTGAGGTGGGGGTCGGCCTCTTCTCCCGTATAACCAGAAATAGGACAAGAGGGAATGGCCTAAAGTTGAGTGAGGGGATGTCAATTTTGGATGGAAGTTTCTTTTCCAAAAGAGTGCTGAGGTGCTGGAACAGGATGCCCTGGGAGGTGGTTGAGTCACATTTCTTAGAGATGTTCAAGAAACATGTAGATGTGGTACTAAGGGACTTGGTTTAGTGGAGAAATATTGGTGGTAGATAGACAGGTGGACTAGATGATCTTAGAGATCTTTTCTCAACCTTAATGACTCTACAACTCTGTGGTAAGTGATGGAACATAATTAACCTTCTTGCAATGTTAACAGTAGAGGCTCTTAAAAAATGTATGTGAGTCATCCAAAGAGAGACTTTAGGTATCACAGTTATAATGTCTGCCTTGAGAACAACTTTTTGGTTTGGCTTCTATTAGACTGTGAGTGAAAATGTGTTCAGAAGAACCTCTGCATAATTTATTTTCACACAAAATAAAATAGATATAAATCCTATATACCTTTTGCAGAAGCAAACTGTAAAGATAGCTATTGAGAGTGTTGCAACTGCCAGTACAGGTAAAATCCATACTGAAGAAGAAATTTCTTCGTTTCCTGAAAGAGCAACAGTCACGAATCATTGTTAACAAAAAGCAATAGATGCACGGCTGTGTCTAACACATACTTCATACTTGTGAATGTCAGCCAAAAAGGTTTCATCCTGGAACAAAATGCAACTCTTTTTTCTTTTAGCATTTTAGCTGTACATTTTTCCAGGAGAGATTAACACCAAACCTGCTTGTTAGTCCTCAGTGCTAAGCAGGTATGATGCGCTACAGTTTCAAATGTACACATTTTTTTACTGATTTCAAAAGTGAGAATGTTGAGATGAACTAATTATCTCTCTCCTTCTCAGTAATGTGGAATGAAACAAAATGCTTACATACACTTCATATTTTAATTTGTAAGTGCACAGCCATGCGTGAGGTAGATAGCAGGGTAAAGGATGTGTCAGGGTAAAGATTTGTTATTCTTACCAAACTCCACAGCTGCACTCCATTCCCCCCAGTCTTTGTTCACTTTACACATACGGCCAGCTGCTCTTATTTTCACCAGGTTCTTCTTTCTCATGTTGGGATTTTGAACTATGTGGCTTGTAACCATTTCCTAAGCAAACAGACAACATCATGATTGGACTGAGTTTTCGTTGCTGAATGCCTATATGTTGACAATGTGCAAGCTGTGTCTACCAGTGACAGTTTGCAAGGTATGGGAGAACTGCTTGTTAGATCAGACTTCTGCTTTGGAGCAAAAAGTATATTCTTGTTTTTTAAGTATGTAGTATGTATGCATCTATGTGTATACAGCCTATCACTCCATACATTTTGCTGCCTAGAACTTTCAACTTTTCAGCTTTTACATGTTAACCTGTAATTTCTCAAAAATTACATGATCAGTAAGTCTGATTTATTTACTACTTCCCTTCCTCCGCTTACAAAGCAGAAAAATATCTTTAATTGCCTTGTATTAACACTGCTAGAATTCTATAATGCAAAGAATAAACCATAGGCATGTAGCTCATATTCCTATCTTTGTAATAGGGCTCCTTAGGACAAACAGAAGTCCCAGTACAACCTTGTAAAATAAGGAGACTGTGGTACTTAGCTGTACCAGAACTTCACAAAACTTACTGTCTCTTGGATACTTTCAGAACAGGGGTATGATGTGCAGGCTACACTGAGTAGAAGGTGAAGTGTACCTACAGAACAGGCCCCATTCCAACGGGCTTTTTTTGGTCGTTGTGTTTATGTAAGTTAAATTAAATTCCCAGGAGGAGTTTCCTTGGTGCCTCCTTTCCCTTCTGTCACTAATGTGGATCTTCAAATTCTGACCCAAACATTTAAGAGGAAGAAGGAATAGTGTAATATAAAACAGAAGGTTCCACAAAATAGTTGTAGAACAATAACTTTGAATGGAATATCACACATTTCTTCGAATGTGTGATAAGTGACACAAATATCATAATTATTTAGCAGTTAGGTGCATTTAAGAAACTCATAAATAAGAATATTGTAAAGCATAGAACTAATGATAAATACAATTATGTGCTTGACTTTTTACAGCTGACTATGAAACTCACACTGCTGATAAATAGAAAAAGCAAACTTACTTTTGTGTAACTTTGATTGGTCCACTCTGCAGAGCTGCCCTGTAAATCAAGACAAAACTTTTATGATTGCTTTTTATTTGTATTGTTTTGTTAAGATAATCATTTTAATCAACCATCTATCACCTTTCTCTGCATTACTGTCTCATCTACTTCACAGCTTGCTTTGAAGAACTAGTAATTTACCTAATACTTAATTTCTGATATGCCATTCAACTGCAATGCCAAGTTTATACAGAAACTAATTTGTGTATAAAAAAAGTATTTGTATTCCTTAGCACTAGAGCTGAGAAATAAAATGAAATCTTATTTCAGGTTGGTGATTCAATTGAAACACAACCAAAAAAACCCTGGTCTGAATGCAAACAGTAACTTTATTTTTACATACAACAGAAAAAGCCTTTAATATCATAGAATCATAGAATGGTTTGGGTTGGAAGGGACCTTTCTGATCATCTAGTTTTAACCCCTGCTATTGGCAGGGACACCTCCCTCTAGACCAGGTTGCTCAAAACTCATCCAGCCTGGCCTTGAACGCTTCCAGGAAGCATTTTACTGATGCCATGTATGAGAAAGAGACAATCACAGAATTAAAGAAGTACAGGGATTGGAAGGGACCTCTGGAGGCCATCCAGTCCAGCCTCCCTGCTAAGCAGGTTCCCTAATTAAGGTAACACAGGTAGGCATCCAGGTGGGTTTTGGATATCTTCAGAGAAGGAGAATTCACAACTCCTGTGGGCAGCCTTTTCATGGTCACTGTGTTACCCTTTTTGTTTTCTTTCAATGCAAGTAATTTCCAGTTGTAAAAATAAAGCTTAAAAGTTGACTGTAACACAAATATATGTTGGTTGCAGTATATCGCAATGCAAGTAATATTTCTCTATAAAACAATATAAGCAAAATCTCGCTCTCGCTTTATACCTCACAATTGGAAAGCAGTATATTTTGCAGTGCAGTAATTAATGGACTGGATGAAATTAGGAATGTGAAAACTGCTAATAATTACTTATGGAAATATTAGGCAATTTGGACAGCATATAGATTGAAAATTCTTTGCAACCATGTTAAAAAATAAAGAATTCTTTATTGCTTTACTGTGATCTTTCTTTAAGTAAAGTCACACAGAGCTCAGTATGAAGATTTCTTTGCAACAAAGACAAAGGGATTCGAAGAAGCCATGAAGTTTTATAGCAGCAGTCATCTGGGATCAACTGTGAATTAGCAAACCGCCTCCAGCTCTGAACAGTGACTCCAGAGAAGGGCAGCGCAAGCCGCCCAGTGGCCGCCTGGATGCAGTACAGGCAGACTGTTCCCAGTCGCCATCGGCTGCCTGTTGATCGCCTGCCGATAGCGCACCTACTCTCCTTCTAGCAGGAGCCCTCAGTCTCTCACTCCATCCTCACTCCTTTTTTTTTCTCCCAAAGACTTGTCGAGTCTTTCTCCTTTCTCTGTCATTTGTTTTCTTTTACTTAACATTATACATTATATCTTCAGCTGCTATAGAATCATAGAACCATAGAACCACGAAGGCTTGAAAAGACCCATGGGATCACCCAGTCCAACTATCCACCCATCACCAATAGTTCTCACTAAACCATGTCCCTCAACACAACATGCAAACGTTCCTTGAACACCTCTAGATCTGGTGACTCCACCACCTCCCTGAGCAGCCCAAAGCTAGTTACACTTTGAATGTACAGAAATTTCAGCCTCTCTGTCCATTCATATTGCTTAACCAAATTACCATTTCTTTGCTTCATATTTGCAGCCCAGCTCTGTCCTATCACAGAGATGCAGTCAGCACTGGAAAGAAGCAAGCCTCAGCAAATGAAAGAACTTTTTCTGAGTTTTGTCACAGCCAAATCTGTAATATGTTCAAGCTGTGATTAAACATCCTTCTCCTCTTAGTCCCATGTACTCATAGACCCCGAGTGTATCTTCAGCAATAGGTTACCCAGAAGAAGAAGGATAAAATGGGGCAGTACAGCTTCACAAGGTGTAAGAAAGGCATGACAATGAAAAATAATGCTGCATATGAGGAAGTCTACACAATATGAAAGATTTTCTTTTTACCCATGTGTATTAGAAAATTCTAAAATGTTTGTCAGTGTTTGACATAGGTATAGAAATTCCTCTTACCTTGGATGTTATTTCGATTTCATATTTAAAACATCTGTCTTTGTTAGAGTGATTTATTTGGGGCTGTTGCCACTGAATAGTGCAAGAATCTGAACTTTCGTTACAACTGACAGTGACATTCGATGGAGGCATAAGTTTTTCTGAAATGATAAATTCAAGCATTCAAATATTTAAAATCACTTAGTAGTTTTTGATTTGATTAAATCTTCTGTTAAAAGACCAGAGTTCCCTATATCCTGTCTCCAGGAAAAGAAGCATGGACAAAGCCAGGGAATGTGGTTCAGAGGGAACTATCTGAGCTTTGCCAATTGTAAAAATAATTTCATCATATATGAAAACTTGGGATGTTTTGTACACATATTCATTTCTTTAGTTAAGGGTATGTTTTCCACATATAGTATCTCCACTGGCAAAGCAGAAGAGCAATTGCTCAAATAGGCTTATCCCAAAGGATCTCTCTAGTTGAAATGTCTTTGGCCATCACTGAAAAAGACAGTGGTGTGAAACGCCATCTCCAAAATTCCATTGATGTCTATGTAATTCAAGTAGATTGCTAAAAAAAGCTGAGAAGGGCTACAGCTGTGAAGCAAACTTGAATGGAAGAACTGCTGATGCACACCATGTATTTCTCCCAGCGCAATGTTTATGCTGTATGATACATGTCAAATAATGGAGTTATTCCATATAAGAAAGGATGAAAAAGCAGTGGCTACAAAGAAAACCACCTTTAGTATAATAATCAGCTAAATGAGTTGACAGACTGGGTAACACATTTCACTTTAGCTGCACAAGTGAAGATGAAACTAGGGATTTCAGTGAGAATTTTGGAACTCTGGTACCAACATCCAATGGACTCGAATACCTGCACAGTGTTTAGGTAAATGACACTCATGCCATAAAATCCTCACTCTCAATGTAAGAATTGTTAGGGTGGTCAGACTTCTCTTAACAATTATTTCAGAATGTTACTACTTCCTCTTGTGGTCTATTTTCAAACTATATTTTTGCCAGCCTTGAGGATAAGACCAAATCTTTTCAGAAAACAGGAAGAACTGTCATGTGGGGAGACGGTTCTGTCTGAGTGCAGGTTCTGTCTCAGGGATAAATGCTCTATAACCAAAAACAGAAATAAAGACAGAGATACATTATTTACTCACCGATTGTATATAGTTCAATATCTGTGTCATAGAACTGGATCAGGGTATTTTTGCTAGACCCATTCACCAAAAAGTAGGATCTCTCTATCTTCACGTTTTTGAATCTACATCCCACATGTCTACCATTTTCATCTTTAATGTAAAGCTCACATTCCATTACGTCACCATATCTATAGATAACATAACATATATACACATATCAAGGAGCTTTGGTTAAACACGGGCACTGTGATGTGTAAAGTGAGAATTCAAGATTCAATAAGACCTACTCACCTTGAGTTCTGCCAGTAGAGATAATACTGGGTATCTCCTGGAGCATTCCTGCCTGCCTGCCAAGTGCAGTTCATGAGGGAAATGTCATAAATCACACAGGAGAAGTTCTCAATGGCTGACCCATTAATGCCTGAAAACATAGCAATGTCTGTTATGAGGAAAAAATGTGTGGATAGCTCCAGGCTGGAGAATATTAGCACATGCTTAGGTACAGAAGATACCTGCAACTCCAGATAATTATTGTTTTAATTAGGAATGATAAACTTCATTTTACATAGCTGCACTGGAAGGTATTTAGACTGATAGATATTGTGAAGAATCTTATGTAGTTATATCCTCCAAAGATATGACTGAAGTTGTATAATATAGGATTAGGCTCCATGAAAACAAGTCTGCCACGATGCAAGCTGACAACTTAAGTGGCCACCTTTATTCCTTGAATTACTCTGATTTTGGAGTTTAACATCACTTCACTATATCACAAACACTACAAAGAACTCTTTAACTCCTAGCCCCAACAAAGGCTAATAAGAAGAAATGTGTCTTTTTAAAAGAAAGGATGACTTAGCCCTCCTTTTATAAGGAAACAGCAATTTCTTTGAGATTGATGAGACAAGAAGTAGAGTCACTTTGTATATTCACATTCCATGTTACTTAAATGGGCAAATAGTGCACCCCATTATCTTAACACTCTTGTATCTGTTCTCCCTGTCATATAAAAAAGGGCAAATTCAGACATTTTCTTCTCATAGATTGGACACTACAAAGTGACACCATGAGTTATGCTGTTATGGAATTCAAGGTGTCACACACAACTTGAAGAATTTATAAACAACAGCCACAAACCTGTTTCAACTCAATTTTGAATAATATAGGAAAATTAAGCTAATAAAACATTCAGAAGAGAATTCGCAATTAAGAAAATGTCATCAAGCAAGACATTAACCATGGGCAAGACATTTACTGACTTTCCTACAAGTTGTAGGAAAATACTTTACTTGTCCAACAAACATTGTCATAAGGATGTAGACAAGAAACTGTCCATTTACAGGAAATAGAAGTAAGGAAGAGGGCATTTCATGCTTTTTTTTTACACTTGGGCCCATTAGAAGTGTGCAAATCCTTACCCAAAGTCTTCTGCATTACCTTGAGGAATATACTTGCATGTGACTGAGTATGTACTGTTTGTGCTCTCTGCTATTACCGAAAAGTTTGCCCCATTGTGCAGAGGAAATACTAGGTTTCTTACAAAGATGCAATTTGTCTTCTTTCCCTGAAAAATGACGTTCAAGAGGTTAATTTTCACTTTTTCAACTAATGGTTTATGTAACACTCCCTGTAGAATGCCTGTGCTTTCTTTCTAACAGTGGGCCCACTACTAGAGTGAAGTAAGTACTGCTGTCTCCCTGAGACAAAGAGCTCCCTTCCTAGAAATTTTGGATAATGAACATTTATCAGCATGAGGTGAGGACTCTGATGCTTCCCTTTGGAAAATCACATGACAGAGTAGTGCGAACAGTAGGAACTCCTCCTCTCTTTCCATCCATGGCATAGAAAATCTTCTGAACTTCCTAAAAATGGAGTGTATGTTCTTTCATAAAAATCAACAGATGGCTGCAATGTACTTTATTCTCCTTTCAAAGTCAAAAGGAGATAGCTCACAAATGACTGCTTGGGTAAGGAGATGGCTTGAGGTTAATCTCCAGTATTATTAGATTTCTTAATGTTAGCAGCCAATTTGAACAAATCATATAAGTGCCTCATCTATTTAGTAGCAAAGGACACAGATGTTTGCATCTAAGATGCATGGGGTACAGCAGGAGCTGTACCTCTCTATTGGCTTCTATCAGAGTTTTGAATGCTAAGGTTTCCATGCTTAGATGCTTGAAATGAGGTGACAACTCTATTCTAATCTGTGATCATTGCTAGATGCTAGAACTACATGGAGTTTTAAAGGATTCTCCAAAAGACAGACTTCTGGAAACTGATTACAGAAACAGTAAATGTGGTATATATTTTGCATATTGACACAGCAGCATAGTAAAAAATGCTTATTCCTTATTTGCGCAAAAATGGGTGTCAAAACCAATATTTCCTGATACAGTTCCTGTTCCTGAACTGCACTTTTGAGATAACCTTCTCAGTCTGATGCACAAGAGATACTGACCAAATAGACTGTGACATTACTGCAGCTTTGGTGTCTAGAGGAAGAGAATTTGGTGAATACTGGAGTAATGTATGCATTCAGAAAAAAATAATAATCCTAAGAGAGCAACTTTATGACTTGCTTTGAAGAACCTGTCTGTTTTCAAAAGAAATCCTATTTTGGTTATTACACGTAATTACAAGATGGGAAAAGGTTTAGCTTGCTATCCTCTCTGTGTAAGAGCTGAAAACAGACCAAACTAGACAACCTTTCTATAAATTCAGAACATTGTCCATGTAATCCATTCCGAGTTCCATGTCTCCTGTCAGCTATCAAAAGTGTATCAAAAAGTGTAGTGGTTTATCTCTGTTGATACTTTACATAGAAAATTTACCTGTATTTTGACCGTATTATTGTCTACTGTCATAAAACAATTGTATTTAGTGAAATTCATGGTGCTGATCCAACTCAGTTCTGTTTTCCACCAATTCAGCGTCAAATTTTGGATGGGTGAATCTGACATTTCCCCTGAAATTATCACATAATAGGATTGGTTAAGTTCAGATTTTTGGGGTACAGAGGTTACTACTTACCAGATCTAAGACAAAGCGCAACAGGAGGACAAATATGTCTAAAGAGAAATGTCTTACACTTCACCTAAGAGGATATCTGCAGGAAGTGTTCTACTCACAGTTTGTGCACTGCCAGTCATCATACATCTGGGCAACCAGCAGCATCCAGTGTGTCATGAAGATGAGTCCAAGACAAGCAAGCATTTTTTCTTCCTTGGAGACAGAAAGCAGCAAAAGTTGTCTGGTGTGACAGATGTCAGAGAGAACTGCTCTCCTCTGAATTGGTCTGGTCTGGTCTGCTCATTTTACTTGCTTCCAAGCTATCTGCCTGTCTCAAAAGAAAAATTAGGTACGAAGAGGGGTGGGGATGTAAATCAGGTCACTAGAACAGAGCCTGTATGTAATGTCCCAGTGCTTGTAGGAGACTGATGTGCTAGTTAGAACCCACAGTCTTGTGTTTTGGTGAAGGAGGATGACTCACCCTTTTGTATGCAGTACACCAGGGTTGGTGTGATGTTGGTGGCTATGGAAACACCTGAGTATGGCCACGAGGGTATTAGATATACTGCCACTCAAAAGGAGTCCCAGCTCAGGTGCCTTTACACTAATGTATGTAGCATGGGTAATAAACAGGAGGAGCTGGAGGCCATTGTGCCGTTGGAAAGCTATTATATAGTCACCATCACAAAAACATGATCCTTGAGGTCCCTTCCAACCCGGGTAATTCTGTGATTCTGTGTGATTCTGTGTGACCCACACAGCTGGAGTGCTGAGCTACTGGCTACCAACTTTTCAAAAGAGGTAGGCAAGACAGGAAAGGCAGTGGTGTAGCCCTCTGTGTTAAGAAAGACTGTGAATGTATTGAAATTAATGATGGTAATGATAGGGTGAAGAGCTTATGGGTCAGAATAAAAGCAAAGGCTAATAAGACTGATATTACTGTGGGAGCCTGCTATAGACCACTCAGCCAGGATGAAGAGGTGGACAAGGCACTTTATAGATAGTTGAATGAGGTCTCAAGGTCACTCCCCCTTGTTCTTGTGGGGAACTTCAACTTCCCAGACATCTGCTGGGATTTATAATACAGCAGGTAAGGAACAGTCCCAAAGGTTCCTAGAATGCATGGGAGATAACTTCCTGTCATGGCTGGTGCAGGAGCCAGTGGGGGGAAGCAAAACCCTGGACCTGCTGTTTGTTAACAGAGAAGGTCTTGTGGGGGATGTAAAGGCTGGAAGCCATCTGGGGCAGTGATCATGAGATGCTAGATTTCTCAGTCCTTGTTGAAGCATAGAGGGGAGTCAGCACAACTGCCACCTTGGACTTCCAGAGGGCAGACTTTACCCTCTTTAGGACCATGGTTGAGAGGATCCATTGGGAGGTAGTTTTGGAGAGCATGGGAGCCCAGGAAAGCTGGGAATACTTTAAGGAAGTTATTTTAAAGGTGCAGTAACTGACCATCACCAAGTCACAGATGATGAACTGACAGGCAAAGAGGATGCACTGGCTAAACAGAGACCTTTGGCCGGAACACAAGAACAAAAGGAAGTTTATGGTTTCTGGAAGAGTGGGCAAGCTACTTATGAGGATTACAGGTATGCAGTGAAGCTGTGCAGGAGAAAATTAGAAAAGCCAAAGCCCAGATAGAACTGAACTTGGCCACTAAGGTAAAGGATAAATAAATATTTTTATAAATGCATCAACAGCAAGAGAAGGCTAGGGAGAATCTCCATCTCATGTTGGATGCTGAGGGCAACTTAGTGACCAAGGATCAGGATAAGGCTGAGGTACTTAATGCTTTCTTTGCCTCAGTCTTTAACAGTAAGACTTGTTACTCCCTGGGAAAACAGCCCCCTGCGCTGGTTGATAGGGATGGGGAACAGAATAAGCCCTGCATGATCCATGATGAGATGGTTTTGGACCTGCTCTGGAAGCTGGATGCTCACAAGTCCATGGGGCTGGATGGACTGCACCCTAAATTGCTGAGGGATTTGGCGGATGTGGTTGCCAAGCCACTCCATCATTTTTTGGCAGTCCTGGCTAACTGGGGATGTCCCAGTGGATTGGAGACTGGTGAACGTGACACCCATCTTCAAAAAGGCTGGAAAGATGATCCTGGTAGCTACAGGCCATCAGTCTCACCTTGATGCCCAGGAACCTATGGAATCTTGGAGCCATCATGGACCAGTTAAAGGTAAATGAGGGGATCAGGCCCAGCCAGCACGGGTTTACAAATGGTAGATCCTGTCTGACAAACCTGATTTCATTTTATGACAAGATGATCTGCTTAGTGGATGAAGGTAAGGCTGTCAATGTGGTCTACCTGGGCTTCAGTAAGGTCTTTCACACTGTCCTCCTCAACATCCTCATGGAGAAGCTGGCTGCCCATGATTAGAATGGGTGTACGCTCTACTGGGTGAAACAATGGTTGGATGGCAGGAATCAAAGAGTTGTGGACAAGGAGTTAAATCTATTTGGCAGCCAGTCACAAGTGGTGTCCCGCAGGGCTTGGTACTGGGGCCACTTCTATTTGACATCTATATTACTGATCTTGATGAGGGGATTGAGTGCACCCTTAGTAAGTTTGCAAATGACACCAAGTTGGGAGGGAGTGTTGATCTGCCCAAAGAGAGAAAGGCACTACATAGGGACCTGGATAGATGGGCGAAGGTAAACTGTATGAGTTTCAATAGGGCCAAGCGTCAGGCCCTGCATTTTGGTTGCAACAACCCCAGGCAACTTGACAGGCTTGGGGAGGAGTGGCTGGAAAGCTGCCTGATGGAAAGGGACCTTAGTGTACTGAAGGACAGTTGGCTGAATATGAGCCAGCAGTGTGCCCTGGCAGCCAAGAAGGCCAATGGCATCCTGGCTTGTATCAGGAATAGTGTGGTGAGCAGGACTAGGGAAGTAATTCTGCCCATGTACTCGGTGAGGCCACTGGTGAGGCCTCACCTTGAGTACTGTTTTGGGCACCTCAGTACAGAAAAAATACTGAAGTGCTGGATCAGGTCCAAAGAAGGGCAACAAGGCTTGTGAAAGGTTTGCAGAATATACCCTGTGAGGAGAGGCTGAGAGAACTGGAGCTGTTTAGTCTGAGGAAAAGGAGGCTGAGGGGAAACCTTATTCCAGTATCTGGAATATATATATATATATAATATATATATATATATATATATATAATATATATATAATATATATAATACCAGATATTCCAGTATCTGAAAGGTGCTTACAGCGCGAGCAGAGTTGGTCTCTTTTCACTGGTGACATGTGACAGGACAAGGGGAAATGGCCTCAAGTTGCACCAGGGTAAGTTTAGGTTGGATATCAGGAAAAACTTCTTTACAGAAAGGTTTGTTAAGCACTGGAATAGGCTCCTCAGGGAGGTGTTTGAGTCACCATCCCTGGACGTGTTTAAAAATCATTTGGATGTGGTGTTCAGGGACATGATTTAGTGGAGAGTTGTTAGCTGTGGTAGTGTGGTTTGGTTGTAGTTGGACTCAATGACCTTAAGGTCCTTTCCAATCTGTATGATTCTATGATTCTATTCTATGATTCTAATTCTTGAGCAAGAAAAGATTGTATGGACATTTCAAGCAGCCAGAGTATCTTTAAAATGGATGGTAACAAAATCAACAAAGTTGTTTTTCACTGCAGCAAAATAATTTATGTGATGTTTTATAATGCTGTTGATTTGGGAACCGTTCCAGAAATTCTACGTACATTCACCCGATGACTGCTGTCTTAATGTCTAAAGATTATCTATCAGGATAAGTAGACCTCAAGCATGTGAACAAACAGCCGCAAACAGAAAACATCTGAATTCTTCACCACAAAATCAATTTGCTCTAGATACTCAGTGATCAGTATGTTAAGTTTGGTTAAGGAACTTTCTTAGCAGGCAGTAGATATCTCACTTGTAAAAATCTTTATTCCACTCAGCTCATGTATTTCTGTCAGCTTTTGAGATTATGCCTGGGTCATCGTCCCTCCAGCCCCTGGCTTCCTATATTTATTTTAGAGCATTACCAGATAACCCCATAAACAGAACAGAAAGGCAAAACCAGACCTACCTTGTATTTGAAAACTTCTTTGTTTCATTTATCCTTGTATCATAGTCTTGAGGCTCAGAGAAGATGGAAAGACTTCCAATTGCAATGGTTATACAGCTACAAATAGGGCTGCCTCCTTGTCTCTTACGTTTTAGGGAACACTCATATCATCGGAAATGTTGCAAGATGTGATGCTCATCACTTCCCTTCCGACTGTTACAAAATCAAGAATCTTGACAATTTTAAAACCCACATTTCATGCAACATGAACAAGTAGTTAGCCGGTTAAATTTTCTTTGGTGTTGTATAGAATCCGCTAATACTTTGGAATCCAATGAATATGTAAAACCATTTCCTCTTACAGAGATTTCTCTCTGGCTGTAAATAATTCTTAGTAGTACAAAGCAGAACTCAATACAAAGCATATCTTCCCATAGACCAAGCATGCTTCCCCTGGTGCTCAAGGACCAGGTCCCATCCAACAGCATGACCAGGAGCAGGCAGCGGGGGATATGGGGGCACTCCCACTTGCCTGGACAAGAGACAATGGTGGGCTCAGTTGGGCAGGGGCCATGTCAGGGCCAGGCAGGGCTGTAGTGAGCTGGAGCTTGGCTATTCTGCAGTCTCGCCGCTGGTGGCCCCTGTGGTGATATTTTAAGGAGAATGGAGTGGAGAAAGTGCCTGGGACAATAAAATTAGAGCCATAGCAAATGCCAGGGAGAATCTAATAGGGTTTTGAAAACTGAAGGAAGACAGAGTTTTTGTGCATCTGTCTCTCTCTCCCCTTTCTCCTTGAGAGGTATCCTTTGTCTCCCTCCTTCAATAGCATAGTTCCTAGATTGTTTAGTAGTCTCCCACCCCATTCCTGCAGCAGATACCTCCAAAGCAGGAGCTCTGCACCCCTTCTGGCACCTCACACTGCAGGAGAAGAGAAGGAAAAGTGTTTAGGTGAGCCCAGAGATTAGACTGTAAAGGAAGAAGGCTGGAATAAATTCCACCGAAGTTGTATTAGTTGATCCTGCACCACTTTAAAAATGGTGTTTAAGGTCAGCTGATGCTCTGAGGGGGCTGTATCTTCAATGCCTACAGACATTTCCTGGGAGAAGCAGTGGGAGCACAAGCCCATATATGGCTGTGGCTGGATGGCTATACAGTGCCTGTATGTGACTCAGATGTTCATCACACGGGTGCAGACGTAGTGGGATGCTGGACAATTGCATTTTCTGTGTGCCTAAATTTGGTTCTGGGAAGTGCTATCAGCTTCCAGATTTCGAGCCCTCCCAATTACGGGGCTCAGAATGAGTGAATAAATAGAAACACATCCATGAAGCACTGGAGTCTTTTTCTCCAGTGCAACTCCACTCCACTAGGTGGTTACTTGAGCCTCATGCTCTGACTCTGAAGGGCTCTCAAGCCCACAGCAAAAAGCGGAGGAGCAACACACTCTGGTACTTTCTGAGATTATGCATCTAAGCAACACATTGAGGAAGTAGGGGTTTTGAGGTTTTGGGGTGCAAATACTCCTTTTTCTTTTCTTTTTCTTTTTCTTTTTTTTTCCTTTTCTTTTTTCTTTTTTTTTTCTGTAACTAGAATATACTGTAGGAGAACAAGCCAAACAACCCACAAGAACAGTGCTGTTACCGCCACAAAGGAACTCTGTTACCCAGGGGATTTCTTTGCTTATCTATATTTAGGGCAAATCCTTCCTGAGATTTAAAAACTGTAAACAAATTAAAAAAACAATAAAAATCACTAAGCAAAACTGTTGCAGTTGGTGATATTATCAAAGCCTTGAAGTCCAAGAAACCTGTGTGGAGTGGCCTCACTGTAACCCAGTAGATGAAGAATAACAGGCTCTTTCCAGAAGTAATGGAGAGCAGAGATAATGAGAGTGTTCTTTTAGTTCTATGAGGATCCTGCCACTGCCAGATCAGAATCAACCTTCCTAGAAAATCCTAAAGCTTGAAGACTATTTCATTCATCCAACAGCAATAGGAGTGCTCACATGTCTAAACAAGTGCCCACTGTCCAAACATTTTTTATGGCAATATGTTGCAGCTTTTGTATAGATTGCAACTTTAGAAATAGGAGTCAACTCTCTTCTTGGTACTTGCACTACTTCCTTTTTTTTCAGAAAATAATATATAGCAACAGGAGACCAGAATACAAGACTTCTGTCTGTGTGAACATCTGAATCACACAGTTAGGTTACACAGCCTGATCACCCTTTTCCTTACTTGATGATCATTACTTTGGGCCTTTGCCCAAGAACAGGAAACGGATGTTCTAACCCCACCTTCTCCCACCTCCACTGTCTCATGTTGTTCTGTTGGTTTCATCAGTACATTAGAAGTGAATTCCAGATTTCTGAAGGGGCTTTGCAGCCTCACCATCTTTCCTAGTGAAAGCAAAGGGGCTGTAAATAAATAGTCCACTAATGGTTGTGACTGTGAAACAGAATAGAGAGAATTCAGTAGACATGACATGTTTTCAATTCTGTAGTAAGTTTTGGGTTTAGTTGGACATTTGTGATGCAGGAGTTCTTATTGTTAATAAGTTATAATTTAAAGAGCACGTTCCTTCTCAACTTCTATTTTTAAAGTTATACAAAAGAAATTGTTGATAAAAACTTATTTAGAAACACGAAATTAGAAAAATCTGGCTTCAAAGGAAACCTCTTGATCACACGGGGCTAGTGGATGTTTATCATCATCACTGAATTTTGTCTACTAGGATGGGATTTCAGCTGCCTGAAAAGACTTTAACCATTCTGAAATCTGGTGGAAGGGCAACATGGCAGGGTATGGAGAATTAGAGAGATCATCAGGAATCACGTTTTAATACAGATGCTGAACGGGCCAAATACAGAAGGTACTCAGCTGGATTTGTAACTCATCAAAGAAGAGTTGGTCAAGGATGTGACAGTCAGTTGCAATCCTGGCTGCAAGAACTGTCATGTGGTAGACTTTAAGATACTGTGGGAACGGAGGAAGGCAAATAGCATAATATATATCATTAGGATATCAGTAGGATATCATTAAAGTAGTGCTTAGCTTGCCTGCCAGCAGCCTAGATTTATCTTCTATATCCTCTTCTTACTGTGTTTTGGATGTCATGACACAGACTACAGCTCCTCCCTTCGAGGCCCAAGTAACAGTTCTTGACATCTTTGCCCTACACAAATTCTTCCATGACAGAGCCATCCTCTCATAATTCATGGATTCAGATCTCATTGGTCTGTCCCCCCACTTGCTTCCTTCTGACACTGGGGATTTCCTATGCTGAAGAAGCTGTCTTGGTGCTTGTCTGATGGACCTGCTTTACATTGTGGCATGACTCAAGGCACATTTCCCTCCAGTCAGGGCTATACTCTAGGCAGAAGTGAAATTCCCATTGGAAGCTCCAGTTCAATGAAAAGAAACTCATGATTCTTCAGTTAAAGGTATCCATACTGAGCCTTTCTTTGTAAATATGGCATTTTTTTTTTTCTTAACATTGTCAGCACCTCTCCTGTTTCATGAGGATGCAATTTGAACATGCAAATCATTTGAGATATTCTGGTGTGCCAGGGTTTGTTTTGTGGTTCTGCTTTTGTTTGCTTGTATGCTTTATACTTGGGTTTTTGTTTTTGTTTTTTTTTTTTGTTTGTTTGTTTTTTCTTTTTCCTTTATTTATTTAATCTATTTATTTATTTATTTATTTATTTTCCTGGTATAAACACAGACAAAAAGTATCAAATTCATTTCAGAAGTAGCTGCTTTAGTAATTTCAGAAAAGGCATTGGAAAAGCCAGTCAGGAATAAAATTGAACAGAATTACTTAGTAGGCATAGGAGATCTTCAGTATTTATTCTGGAGGGAAGACTTCAGATAATGCTCCTTACTAATTAGAGTATTCTACTAGTTGGAGTATATAACTCAAAATACTTACAGAAATAATATATTATTTCCAAGCAAATTATACAGAGGTTTTTTTTAATGGCAGACTATAGAAGACTGACATGATCAGGCAATGCTGTATCTCTGCTTACAAGATGGAGGATATAAAAAACCTGTAAATAAATGCCAGCAAGTATATATATAATCATTTGCATGAAAAAACAAAACTCTCTTATCTTGCACGCCATTATGCTGCTTCTTCAACAATTGTTATTTCTTCAGTTTCGTGCTTAATGAATTGATTCTCTGTCTGATAAAAGAAAAATAAAATATTTTGTTACCATTTTATGCATGAGATTGATCACTAGTTTATAATTTGAAAATGTTATTATTCAAATTGTTATTATTTAATTATTATATAGAAGATGTAGTGGGACTCTGACAGTGAGAGGACTGCAGTAGATGAGTATATATCTTCCCTTCCTGATGAGCTCCCCAGAAAGGATCAAAGGACTTTCAGACTGAAAGGCAACTCTGGATGGGAAAGCTCATGTGACTAAGGAAATGAAAGTAGGATTTATAGAAGCTTCCAGCATGTCCTTGTAGGCATGTTTTTGCTTCCAGACCTGCTCATTGCCAGCTAAAATACTCTCTGACTTGTAGCAACTTTTGCTCAATGCTCTCCAGACTGGAAGTTCTCCCATTTTTACTTGTGATATTTTCCTTGTTCTCATGAGTCTCTTAAGCGCTCTACATAGATCAGAACATCTCAGCTTGCTGCTGTACTTTTTTTTGCTTGCTGTACCCTAGAAAATTCTCCTCCTTCAGCAGTATTGTCAAAATACATGGTCTCAACATCTGCTACGAGAGAAGTATTTTTAACCAGAAGTAAATTTCAATGTCTCTCCCTCTGCATCGCTACCAGCAGTCTGAATCTACATTATTACTGTACTGAAAAGCTTAGGCTGTGGAGAGCTGGGTGAAATTGTTTATTTAGCCAATATCAAATATCTCTGAATAGAAAAAGAGAACCAAGAGAATTATTTGCATACAAAGCTCATCTTTCGATACCCCCAACAGAAGAAAAAGAAAGAATTATATCTTGTGCTTATAAACATTTTCCTGACATTTAGTTCATACAGTTGAGACTGCAATGGATCCTCCTTTCCAGATAATTTCAGGGAAATGGAAAGAAAACATACCTGGAAATTCACTGGAGAGATATCATGGAATGGGTCTTTTGGCTGTAGTACAATAGCAGGTACTGTTTTCAAATAAATAGTTCTACAAGGTCAAAAAAAAGGTGGAGAAGAAAAGACTCAATATACACATTTATAAAAATGCATTCTATTATTACAACACCGAGGCCTTATTTTCTCTCTGAGACAAACATAATGAAAAAGTATCTAAAATTTACATGGGTCTAAGCCAGTGGCATCAGTTCATTGTTCAGAATTTGGATTATTGCAGCTTATTTTATGACTTATTAAAGAGTTACGGGAAGTTGCCATTCTTTATCCTCTAAAACAGAAATATCCTTAAGCCAAGGAAATGATTTTACTTGCCACCGTCAACATGGCAGTACCCAAAGGCAGGAACTAAAGAGGAACTGATCTAAGACCTTATACCTCAGTTGGAAGGGGTTGTGCTATATTGATCAAGTAGTTAAAAAACATTTGGAATCAGATATACTTGAGGCTCTATGGCTAGGAGGTCATGATACCTGCTATAATTCATTATCACCTTTCCCCCTGTCTCCTCTGCTTAAAAGATATCATAACATTTCTGCTGGGAAGAAAAGAAGTTATTTCACAGTAGAATGCAGTATACAAGTTTTGCACAAGAAAGAAGACTTACATGATGCACATGAAAAGTACGAGACTTGCTGCTATTGCTGATATCAGAAGTAATGTGTATGATGAAGTAGATGTCAGTTGTTCTCTTCCTGAAAGACAATAATCATCAAAGTGTTTAGTATCACAAAATAGAAAGGAATATAAAGCATTTACTCTGATGCATGATGGTGTTTCACAGCATCATCCCATCACTTCTTCCTTGGCCTGGCTTCTCATTGCCTTGTAATATGTGAAGGAATGGGATGGCAGAGAGAATTTCTTTAGCAACTCGACACTTTACCAATTATTTTCTGAGGATCAGAGGTCTACATATTATTCCAAACTCAAAGTTGACAGAGAATAACAAGGAAAATGATAAGTCTGTAAAAACAGAAGGAAAACAGATGGCAACACAGACTTGAAAAAGATGTGCTTTATCCATTGTTTTCTTGCAGGAAGCACTGTCACTGCAGAACAGTTGGATGCCTCCCTCATATTGAGAGGTATGACAGTTCTTTGCTCTTCTTCATTCCAGCAAACTGAAGAGATGTGCAAATTTTAAAATGTTTCTACCTGGGAAGTAATAAGTGAGGCAGACAAATAACAATTGAGGGAAAATTATGTCAAGAAAATGATTTTCATTCTTACCAAACTCTACAGGTGTACTCCACTCCCCCCAGTTTTCGCTCACTAAGCAGTCATTGTTAGTAGCTCTGATTTTGACGGTGTACCTTTTATTTGCATTGAAGCTGTCAAATATATAGGAATTTCCTGTGATGATTCTTTCCTAAATATAAAACAACTAGACTGAGAGCTTTGCCTTCACTAGATGTACAGATGTTAATATATGTATCTGCTTCATTTAATAATGTAAACTATTACAGAAGAACAATTTTTACATAATTCTGTGGACAGCTGAATGATATTTTTTTCTTCCTCCTCTGTACTGACTTAATCTTTCAGCTGGTAGTTTCCCGTTTCCTTCATCTTAACCCCATCCTGAGAAGTCATTCATTTATGAAGTAAAATTCTTCTCAGTTATCCGAATTTTGTGTCTCCAATCGTAATGTGAAATTCTGATACATATTTCTACATATACATGAATTTGCTAGGAAGTACAATGAGCTGTAAAATGGAGGATGTGCGATTTGCGTAGGTGTAAGTTCCATGTGTGCAGGTATTGTTTGTACCATGTCTCATAAACAAAAATTTAAAACTGTACTGAGGAAATTTGTCAATAATAAGCATACATAATATATTATACACTGCTATGCTGAAGCGAAAGCAATATGATCGCAGGATGTTCTTATACAGTAGGCTTTTCAACCCAGCATAAATTTGAGATTAATTTAGTAATAAAGACTTACCATCTTAGATGTGTCTTTCATTCTCTCCTCAGGATCAGCCTAGCAACAAAAATGAACTTCAATTTTTATGATTGTTCCTTTTGTTACTATATAATAAGATGTCCTACTTTAGAAATAGTTGATTTTTAGGAAGAAAAAGAGTACATTTGATATTTTGAATGCTTTTCTTTATACACTGTGAAGTTAAGCTGTTCTTCCACTGGAACATTTTTCCTTATCACCTGTGCTCTGAAATAATGAACCCTTTAAATGTGATTGCAGAGCCAAGAATCAAATAATTGAAAAACAATAACAAAATAAGCTTTTTCTTCACATGCCCTATGTGTGAATGATGTATGTCTTATTTGTACTGAAAAATATCTTGAAAAATACGAGCAAACAGTGTCATTTTTTTCCCCCCTTGAAACTGTGTATGTGTAACTTCTGCATTCTTAATCATTTAAATCAGCTGTGTTACGTCTCCCCATTTATTTATTTATTTATTTATTTATTTATTTATTTGCAGTTGGAACAAAGAACTCATGACTGATTCCACAAATATTTCAAACAGTATTCTTGATGGATATTATACTACTGTCCTTATTCATCCAAATCTTCAAAATAGTTGCAGTTAATGAACAGTCAGTCCACATCAAGACCTGGAAAACCTGGATATTCTGTTTCAGTGTTATGATAGAATATTTCTTTTGTATTCAAAAACATAGCTGGCTATTTCCACTTGAAATTAAAAAGAAATGACAATGAACTTAAAGAAAACAAAGACAAAACCACACACATATAATAAAGCCAACAATACAAAGAACTGATGTGTATTGCTACCCATTAACATGTTTGTGATATCTGCAGCGCAATTCACGACAATCCTGACTGTATATAAGGTGCAGACTTACTTTAGCTAAGCCTTGGAACTGGATGAGATACAAACTTCAAGGTCAATCAAGTGGTTAGTGCAATCTGGCAGAGATGTTTGTTTATACAAAAACTGCATCCAAAAGAAATACACAGCTCCAGTTAACAGCAAAACTAGAAACACGGAACAATGAAACAAAGAACAACAAAAAACTAAGGAGTGCTTTGCTCAGACAGTACTATGTGTGCTAATTGATGCTGTCCGCGTTATCATCTGCTTTTCTTTGCACTCTTTTTCTCTGGTGCTCCACAAATGAGTTTAACTTCATATATTTCCAGTCCTTAAACCAGCTACCTATGTTGAAATTCAGCCTTTTGGCAATTTTGAGCACTCACAGCAATGTAAGAATAACCAATGTACACTGAATTCACTATCTAATTCATGTTACTGCCCAACTTAGTCTTTAACAGACATATTTTCACCATTATTCGGACAGTCAACTTCCATATGCAGCAAACTCAAGAAGGTCAAACTAATGTGTCTTTTGGAAGAATGGACAATGGTGAGGGGGAAAGTCATGTTCTGTGTTTGTGCTAGAATAACTGTTCACCCTTGGTATGGAGAATTCTTGACCAGTTCCTTTAACGGCCAGCCAAAAATTGGACTGAAAGTAGTCCTGCAAATTGCTGAATCTATCTGTAAATGGCAGGTGTTCTCAGCTCAATTGCAAAGGTACTACATAGAAAAACAGAGAGGTAACTCAAGAAGAGAAAGAACGAACAGGGCATTTGTTGTATGATAGTGCAGGTTGAAATGAAGGCATGTGAAATAAAGTTAGGCGTTACAATCCATTCTCCTTACCTTGTTTTCTATGACAATTTCATATTTGAAACAAATGTCTCTGTCCACATGACTTGTATGAGGCCGTTGCCACTGAATTTCACAACTGTGATAAACTCCTGTACAGTTCACAGTTACGTTTAATGGAGGGGTGAGCTTCTCTGAAATAATTTAATCAGAAATACAATTATTATAGGAATATGGCTGATTAAAAATCTAGTCTGTTTGCTCTGTCTTATAAAAAAAAACCCTGCATCTTTATGAGAATTACCAGATTCACCCTGTATTCAGAAACAGGACTTCCTGATTTAGTACTTAGTTCAAGAGTCTGGAGTATCAGACATCACTGTAGGTTAAACAAAACAGAACAAACTCATCGCTATATTTTACTGAATTCTGAAATATAATCTGTGCATTTGTTTTGTTTTGTATAGTTTTTGTTCACTGTTTTAAGGCATTTGGTTTTTTTGAGGATTATTTATTTATTTATTTATTTTCTGTGCTTCAACAGAATTCAGAATCATGAGATAAAGACATAAACCCAACATCGAGATATTCCCACTCAGGGCATCCATAATCCATGGCTACTTTTTCCCAAAAGATGACTTTGTTCTTTCATAGTATATATGTGACGTCCGTCTTCAGAATTCTCCAATCTATAATATCAGGGTTGTCTCTGCATTCCTTTTTTTTTCACTCTTTTGACTTTTCAGTCACAAAGGCTGGGAAAAAAAGAAGTCTGAGGAACAACATTTCAAAAACTTATGCTTGTTTTCTTTTTCTTTTTCTTTCTTCCCCCCCCGCACAATGCTGGAAATAAAAGAAAAAATATATATATAGTCCTTACCAATTTTGTACAGATAAATTACTGTTATGTAGGGCAAAATATTTTGTCCATTTCTAGACTCATTCACCAGAAAATAAGCTTTCCTACTCCCTTTTATTGTCACATTTTGGAATCTGCATCCTGTGTGTCTTCCACAATTATCTTCAATGTAATTTTGGCATCTGACGTAATCTTCTTTCCTTTATATGACAAATTTCTTCAGTTTAATATTGATAATGTTACATGTCAGATGAGATTTCAAATTTTCCAAGGCAAGAAGACCTACTCACCTTGAGGTCTTCCAGTAGAGGAAATACTGAGCATCTCCTGAAGCGTTCCTGTCCACATGCCAAGTGCAGTTCATGAAGGAAATATTATATATCACACAGACAAAATTTTCAATGGCTGCGACACTCATGCCTGCAAACATAGGAAGAATATCTCCTGTCCCCTCTGTGGAAAGACTGTATAACTTCTTAAATAGTGTAGAAATCTGCATGCACATTTAGTGATTTTTAGGCACCTGATTAACAAGCACAATTGCATACTGTTTGGGTCTTTCAGTTGCACATTTGCATCAATACAGCAATGATTTTAACCGTGTTGAGTCTGAAGATTGTCTGCCACTGTTACAGATGCTGAAGATATGGCTATGATTTAATTTGTTCAGGCACAATGACATAGTGGAAACTACTAACAAAGTCAGACACTGGTGTGACTCCCACCTCCCTTTAGATATCTATAAACATTGGATCTGATAAATGTTTATAAATATCTGAAGGGAAGTGGGAGTCAGATGGATGAGGTTAGGCTCTTCTTGGTGGTGTGTAGTGATAGAACAAGGAATAATAGCCTAAAACTTAAAGAGAAGAAGTTCTGTACTAATGTGTGGAAGAACATCTTTACGATACGGGTGACGGAACACTGGAGCAGGCTGCCCAGAGATGTTGTGGAGCCTCCTTCTATGGAGATACTCAGCAAGTGGCTGGACACCTACCTGTGCAACCTATTGTGGGGTGCCTGCTTTAGCAGAAGAGTTAGACTTGATCTCTTGAGGGCCCTTCCAACCCCTGTGATTCTCTGATGTTGTGATTCTGTGATGTGTCCTTTGCTTACATCCTCAGTTTATCAAAGGTCTAGTCTACAGTGGAATATAAATTCTCCAACTATGAGCCAGGGAAGTTATCTCTCCTGTGTATGTGTTAAGTGCTCTAAACTTATGAGGGTGAATTTACAAAGGACTAAGAATTTAATATAAGCTGCCCACTACTATTTTTTTCTGTGTTAAAACTAGATGATTACAACCTAACCCTATGTCTGTTTTCTGAAGGTAGGCCCTACAGAATTGTCATGATTTTGATGAGAGAATAGCATATTTTGGATCTTTAATTTAGAGCCATTGCTAACCCATTCAAGACTGATACAGTTTGGATTTAATTGTTTGCATGTAACTTTGATAATATCCGTATTATTAATGGAGAAAGGTGTATCTTTCTTTTCTCTCCTCAACAGTGATGTATGAAAAAATAATTCTCCAGAATAAAAAGGAGCTTAAATGCATTCTTGTACCTAATATTTATATATTTGGTGGCTCCAGGAAGTTGCTCAGCTGTATGAAGGTATTTGGATCTTCTTTGCAGAATGTTTATTTCATTTGAATATATAATGAATGTAAGAACTTAATACATGTCCTGACTCAAAATTTCCCGAGGCAAAGGCTGATATTTAGGAGAACTAATACAACTTTCTATACCTTAGCTACAAATACATATAAATGAATAACTTCCCATCACTCAGAACACCTCAGGGGAAACATCCTCTCAGGGGAAACATCCTCTTCACACCCAGCACACTGGTAATCAGGATCCACTAGGGGAATTATTATCAAGGACAAGATATTTCAATGGAGACCCAAGCAACTATCTTATTTCTTAAACATCTGAAAATAAAGATGAGTAATTCAGGAGACAAAAAATATTGCCAAAATACTCCTGTTGATAGAGACATGTAAGCATTCAATATAGAGTTGTTTATATCTGTCTTACATATGTGTATCTATAAGCATATTACAACACACTCTTTACAGTCCAGTGAGTATATCATGGTACTAAGATGACCAAGAGCATCACTCATTTCTCTGTTATTTTACAGATTAACCCAGGGTCAATCAAATCTATGCACTTAATTTCCCCATTTACAAATGGGGAATACTTCTGGATTGGAAATAAGGAAGTCAAAGAAGTGCAACAGCCTGAAGTATGGTCATAGGCACTGTGCAAGGATCTTAGAGGTTTAGGGTTTGTAAAGCCTTTGGTGATGCTGTAAACCTAAATGAAAAAGGGTTATTCTGACGTCAAATTCAAAAACAACCTGGTTTGGGTATGTACCAACAAACAGGTTGACTGAGGACATAATAGGGTAAAGGGAACTCCTAGGATGGCACTGTGGCATTGTGGTTGAAGAAAAGGCAAATGAAACCAGTTCCTTGACCTCTTCTGTTGTAACTTCAGCTTTTTATAACTAAGAGGAGCATATAAAAACACCCAAGTGTTCTTTAAACTTATGAGCCTGTGTTCTGCAGCCACGATTTTATTATGCCTACAAACAGACATGATCAGCTGCAGAATTATTTATGAGTCACTTTATTCCCTTTATGGATAGAAATTTCTATCCAAACTCTGGGAATTTTTAATTTCTTCTTTATTTCCCTTTCCACAGTATGCAATACTTTGACTACCTTTTTTTTTTTAGGGAGCTGTTTATTTTTGAGTCTATCCTATTCAGTATAGTGTTACAATTTTGCCTTCATTTTTAATAACAGCTAAGTTCCTGAGATATTTCTCCCACTATCTTCAATTAGATATATTTCAATTAGATATTTAAATTTTTCTCCCTCCAGTTTATACTTGAGAGCTTGCCAGATTTTCTTAGTGCTTTCTTGCTCTACAATTTCTCTTTTAAAAACCCTTTATTCATCAGTTCTCTATCATCATTTCATTAAAGGTAGGTAGAACCATGCTGCCACGTTTCTCCTCTTTAGAAAAACAATTACAGTAGAAGAACAATACTTTTCTCCTTAGAGGCGGGAAGCACTATCTTTTACATCTCATGCAATTGCTGTGAAGATTATTGGCCAAAATCATAAGGAAACACAAATTATTTCCTTGCAGAGCTACTTCCACTATGCACCCATCATGCACTGTTGTGTTTGGGTTTGTGTTGCAGAAGAACCCATCTTCTATTTCTTCTTTGAAAAATGCTCAGCCCTGACACATGTCCACAGGAGATGTCCATTTTAGACATTTGGAAATATCAGCTAGATTGAAATCCTTCTACATTATCTGTTCTCCGGACTGATTAGCATTCATAAGACGAGAAAGAACTGCCTAATAACATCCTGGTTGTAAGTAACATCTGACCCTGTAGCTTATTGCAGCTTATCAGAGCTTATATCATGTTGGATACTACAGTGAATTTTATAAGCAAAGAAAATAAATATTGTTGAAAATAAAATAATAATTAAAAAAAAGTAAAAGATTTTTCTTTTGTCTTTTTTTTTAAAAAATATTTTTAAAAATTATTTTATTTTAAACTGTATGCCTTAGTTTGCCTTTTAGGCATATTCATTTTATGCCTTCCTTCTTTTGTCATTTTCAGTTAACTCTGCATATATGGAATATTCTACTTAAGTATTAATATTGGAATAAGAGAAAAGACACTTAAACAGTTCCATTTAACTGATGCTTAAAGGCATAATTATTACATCATTAGTACTCCTAAAAGGAACTCACTGTTACAGAGATTTTGTTCTTTGAATGTGAAAATCTGAACACTTCCAGTCAGACTGGGCTTTCTTCAAGAATATACTTGGATGAGCCCAGTAATACTGGAAACATGGTCACTCCTCATTTTCAAATATTTATACATAATACATAAGCTGTAGAAAAAAATATGCGCATATGCCATCCAAAAGTTTTGGCTACATCTGTCTTTGGAGACAAAAGCAAGCATTCTGCAGATAGTACCTATCCATCCCTCAAAGAGTTATTTTAAGAACATTAAAATTAACACAAATGCCAAAAACACAGTGTTTCTTTGCCTACCTTCTTTGTGGTAAAACTGTACAACAGATAAAGTCAAAAGCAAACATACCTTCTCCTTGCAAACCTGTTTCCCTTTGGCGGTTATAGCAATGGGGCACAGAAAAAAACAGAAGCTGTGAATACAACTCAGTGGCATATTTTTGTGTGCTTTGACAGTGTTACTTCATTATTAAGTTCTTCTAAGCCTCACGTAAGAGGGTGTGAAATCCCGCCTACATCTGTTTCTTACTCATTTCCCTTACAGTGCACTTCCGTAAGGCAACGGGCAAACACAGACCATGTATTGCTATAGGGAGGCAAAAATAAAAGTGGTCTGACAGCTTCTTCACCACTTCATTCACATAACTTTCTTCTTTTTCCTGTTGCATGAGTTTCATGTGGTCTTCTGTATAGAGCACAGCCTCAGTGGCAGATGAAGATGTGAGATAAATTTCTGGGTTAGATACAGGTCGGCACCATTGTTTCAAACCACTATTTTCATCTTATTGCTGAGGGTCACCTTTGCATTATGCCTGATGCTGTGAACTTTGTAACAGCAGTTTCCATCTCTGCTCTATTCAACCTCAAATGCAGTTCCTATGGAAGCGCAGCAAACCAATGTTTCTAGCTCCCACAACTTCTTTGTCAGTCTTCCACTTGACAAGGTCTTTCTTGTGAACACACTTTTTTTCTTGGTACATCCAATGGACAGTCAAGTTAAAGTTTCTTTTGTCATTTAAAAGCCCTGAGGGTACCAAAGCAACACTATGGCACCTGTCTGTGTTAGTGCAGTGGTCCTCGGAGGTGTGCAGCATCACTTGCATGAACTTCAGTGTCCTCATTCAAAATGCATACAGTAATATGAGCACAGACCTGAGCTATCACACACTGCCCATTAATGGAGATAAGGAACTGCACAGATTAATAGGCTCTGAAGTGAGTAGCAGAAGGCCTTCTGCTATCTTGACTGATTTTGAGACCAAAGAATGTGCTTGGGTTCTGGAAGACATTTACCCAAGCAAAGCAGCTTTCTGAGAACTGAGAAACATAGCATCTGCCTTTCAATGTACTACATAGTACCTGAAGGGCACATTTTTGACTGCTTAGGGCATTAGTGCTTTGGGTTTCTTGGGTAAATACCCCCGGAGGTACAAGAACAAATGAGAGCTGGGAGATACTTAAATACTTTTGTATTTGGGCGTAAGTGCTCTCAACTCAGACATGCAAAGTGCCAGGCAAATGAACCAGGGAGTGAACCTGACTAAGTGAAGACCTCTTACCCAAAGTAAGGCACAAAACCAAAATGGATAGGCAGTGGAGGCAGGGATATAAACTCTGGGAAGATTAGAGGTATGTGGTCCAGGGGATCAGGAAATTCAAGGCAAAGCTGTGCCTGAGCTTTGCTAGAGATGAAAAACAAAACCAAACAAGCAAACAAAAACAAACAAGAAGGACTTATTAAAACAAATAGAACAACAAAGGAACATAAAAGAAATTGTACTGTTCCTGGTGAGTGAAATGGAAGATATTCTAGACACACTGTCCAGTTCACAGAATCCAAGGGACTGTGAGAATGAAGATCACTGCCAGAGAATATCACATTTGAGACTGTTTGAGGAATCTGAATGTGCACAAGTCCATGGGACCCAACTGAGATCCAACATATATGAATGTCTGTCAGCCTCATGAAGTTCCTGTGGCTGGAAAAGGGGAAACACAAACTCTGTTTCTAAAGAAAAAGACCCACATTAAATAGAGAAAAAAGTTCTAGAGAACTACAGGCCAGTCAGTCTCCCATCTGTGCCCATCAAGATCATTGAACAGATCCTCCTGGAAACTGTGGTTGGACACAAGGAAGACTGAGAGGTGATGGGTGACAACAATCATGGATTCTCTAAAGGCAAATTGTGCATGTCAAATTTGGTAGAACTCTGCCATGGGGTTACAGTGTTCATTGGTGGGGGAAGTGACTGACATTATCTGCCAGGACTTGTGTAGAGCATTTGATGCTGTCCCACACAACATCTTTGTCTCAAAATTGGAGACATCTGGATTTGATAGATGGGCCACTAATGGTGGATAAGAAATTGGCAGGATGGATGCACTGAAAGTGTTGCAGTAAATTGCTCAGTATCCAGGTGGATACTAGCAATGGGTTGTGCCCTTCAGAAGTCTGTACTGGAGCTGATGCTGTTTAACATCTTTGTCAGTGATATGGGAACTGAGTGCACCCTCAGTAAGTCTGTGGACTACATCAAGCTCAGTGGTGTGACTGACATGTGCTAGAAGGACTTCGGCAGTTTTTAGAGGTTGCCCTTGTGAACAACATGCATTTCAGCAAGGCCAGGTACAAGGTCCTGCACCTTGGTTGTGGCAGTCCCAAACATGAATACAGATTGGGTGATGAGTGGATTGAGAACATCCCTGTAGAGATGGACTTAGGGGTATGTATTGGATGAAAAACTGAATATGAGATGACAGTGCGCACGTGCAGTCCTGAAAGCGAATTGTGTCCTAACCTGCATGAAAAGTACAGTACAGTGGACAGCAGGATGAGGGAGGCAATTTTCCTCTCTACTTCACTCTTTTGATATCCCACCTGGAAAAAGGCATTCAGTTCTGAGGTTCCCAGCAGGTCCAGAGAAGGGCCACAGAGTAAATAGGTTGGGCTGGAGCACCTATCCTCTGAAGAGAGGCCAAGTGTTGGGGTAGTTTAGTCTGGAAAAGAGAAGTTTCTGAGGAGATCTTATAGAAGCTTTCCACAAGAAAAGTGAGCTTAAAGGAAAGAGAGATTCTTTACCAAAGGGTAATATCTTTAAGCTAAATTAGGATAGATTTAGATTAGATAGTAGAAAGAGATTATTTACTATGAGGGTGGTGATGCACAGAAACAGGCTGCCCAGAGAAGTTGTGGTGCCCCATCCCTGGAGGTGCTCAAGGCCAGGTTGAATAGGGCTGTGGGCAGCCTGAGCTGGTGGGGAACTCGAAATTACATGGGCTTTAAGGTCCCTTTCTCATCATTTAATTACTTGAACAGAAAGTTATTAAACAGCACTCATATAACATACAATGTTCAGTGAGTGCACCAGTCTTGTTACACAGATCTGTTACATTTCACTGAAGGAGTTAGAAATAATTTCAGATTTGTCCTGATTCTGTTTTCTTGTATTCTGAACAGCTTCACTTCTACCAGCCTTCTTTGTTGTGGTGTTTTGTTTTGTTTTGTTTTGTTTTTTTTCAATTTTATTTTCTCCTAATCAGAGGAGGAATTGGGAGTTGCTTGAGAAGATGTTTCATCTTCCTGAGGTTTCAATTCCCCAGTTTTATTCATAGATCAGAGAGCAGACAGTAGGCTGTTGCCTGCTATGGCACTTCATTTCAGGAGCTGCAGAAGTAAGACCTTCTGTTCTCTTTCTCACTTTCTATTGTACACACATTGTAAAACTCGAGTGTGTGTGGTTTCAGGATCAATTTTTATCAGCCAGCCTGAAATCTCATTTTCAACAGGGTATGTTTAACCCATCCAGATATGTGATAATAGTGCTGGGAAGGTTGGAAACTAAACAGTTGACTTTCAGATTCATCTGCAAATTTTGCAGCATGAAATAGGTCTTCTGTTGAAAGGATGTAATGAATGTAATTAAAATCTGTATCACAACAAATAGACACACATTATAAAAGAAATAGGGTTATATAAACAAACGTAACTGAGGATGAATAATCTTCCTATACTTGCATGTCTTTTATTTAAATTGTGTTTTCTAAAATATTTTACAGTTTTTTATGCTATCACATGGTTAATGGGCAGTTTATTTTGTTGTATGGGAAACTACTGAAATTCTTTAGTTCAGAACTCTATATGTGACTTTTTAAAGGGAAGATTTGTTTAACCTTTGAGATAAGGACATGCTTGCCCATGACATGATGCTTCCACATCATGTAATCATTTGGGATGGCACTGAACCACCTATATTTTCTTTTTTAAGATAGTACTGAGTAATTGATTGGCATAAGTGTAAGGAGTTTACTCACAATTAATCTCCTTGCAGTGATTCAGGTGTATTTTCAGGTAGATGTGAGATTCACAGCTGGACATCTGACCAAATGACTTCTGACATTTGGGATCCTATGAAAATGTCAAGGATTTGGGACTTATCTGATGAAACTACACTAGTCTCAGCCACCTAAAGCTGCTCATACTATGAGTGCAAATCTTTTTGAATGTGAGAGCTGTTTTTTAACTACTGACCAGTAGTTAAAAAGGGGAAGAAGGAGGAGCCGGGTAACTATAGACTGGTCAGACACCTCCATCCCTGGAAAGGTGATGGAACAACTTGGTGCTGTCTCTAGGTATATCAAAGATAAAAGGGTCATTAGGGGCAGTCAGCATGGCTTCACCAAGGGGAAGTCATGCTTAATCAACTTGATAGTCTTTCATGAAGACATAACCAGGTGGATAGATGATGGGAAAGCAGTGAGTGTGGTCTAACTTTACTTTAGAAAAGCATTTGGCATTGTCTCCCACAGCATCCTCTCAGCAACCCCAGGTACCAGTGTAGGTAGGGGACTGACCTGTTAGAGAGCAGCACAAGTGAAAGGGACCTGGGGGTCCTGGTGGACAGCAGGATGACCATGAGCCAGCACTGTGCCTTGTGGCCAAGAAGGCCAATGGCATCCTGGAGTGTATTAGAAGGGGTATGGTTAGTAGGTCAGGAGAGGGTCTGCTCCCCCCTACTCTGCCCTGCTGAGGCTGAAACTGAATATTGTGACCAGTTCTGGGCCCGTCTGTTCAAGAAGGACAGACAGGAAAATACTTGAGAGAGTTCAGAGCAGAGCCACAAAGATGATTAAAAGAGTGAAGCATCACCCTTACAAACAAAGTCTGAGGGAGTGTATCTTTAGTTCGGAGAAGAGGAGACTGAGGGTTGGCATCCTTAATGTTTATAAAAATATGTGAAGGGTGAGTGTTGGAAGGATGGAGCCAGGCTCTTATCAGTGATATCCAATGGTAGGACAAGGGGCGATGTGTACAATCTGGAACACAGGAGGTTTCATATAAATATAAGAAAAAACTTTTTCATGGTGAGGGTAACAGATGAGTTCCGGAACACTGGAATTGGTTGCCCAGAGAAGTTGTGGGGTCTCCTTCTCTGGAGACATTCAAAGCCTCCCTGGACACGATCCTTTGTGACTCGATCTAGGTTTTCCTGATCTGGCAGGGGGATTGAAGTCCCTTCCAATCCCTGACATTCTGTGATTCTGTGATTCTGTAAGACAGTTTGCTTACCTCAGAAGGGAGCCAGTTTTCAAGCTCCATCTATGTTTGCAATTATTTCCATGTGTAATACTGAATTTTTTTCCTTGGCACACTTCCAAGTTGTGAAAATATTTTAAAACATACTTTTCTATTGTCATAAATTTGCCCTTGCTGGAGGACTTTCACTGCAATAATGAATAGTATGAAGATTGAAATTCATTATAAAGGTGCACTGTATAGAAGCTACTTGGTTGACTAATCAGATCCCAAAGTTTAGAACAGGAAGTGGGATATAAGGATATGGAGTAAATTGTATAATTAGTGGCTATTGTAATGCAGTTACAGAGGAATTAAGACTTATATTGTGAAGGTGTGAAGAACTGCAGAATGGCAGTTCTGACTGATTTTAGATTTCCCCTGAAAACAAGTGCTATATTACCAGTGGTGAGGTTGGTATGAGGAGGTGGGAATTCTATGGCTTAGGCTTTGTTTCTCCTTCTCTGGTGAGACATTTCACACAGAGATAAACACATGTAAGGATAATGTTGTGGTTTCACAGAAAAAAATCAAGAGATTCTTTGAACCTGGAGTGAGTAAACTAGACAGGTCGTGATAAGGAAGCTAAGAATTGCCAGCAGGAACACTTGCTTATTCTTCCCAACCTGATGATACTGCTGAAGTCTTCTCAGCAAGGGAGACATATTCCTGAAGCAGTGAGGTACAGAAGCGCACATATGCCAGAGCATGGGGAACAGACACCAGGCATGTCCACAAACATATGCTATATATAAGGCTGCAATTTTACCACAAGTTTGTTTTGAAACATTTCGCTATAGAAATGTAAGTATGGTTGGGAGTTCTTGTGAATTATAAGCCAGCACATTTATTCGGTACTACTGCTCTTATGAAAAAGGAAATGAGAGAGCAAAAAAACTAACTGTAACTGATCTGTTCAGAACTGACTTGTTCTGATTGCTGCTCTGTAGAGGAACTGAAAGACTCCTACTATAGGATAAAGTCTGTCCTGTGACTTTTGTGTCTACTCAGCTTCTGTAATTCTTGAAACTGGGCCCTGTACACTGTCAGAAACCAGGTTGCTCTCAGAAGTACAAGTTCCTACACTGTTAGTTAGGTTGTGATGTAATAGTTACAGCAAATTTGGATACAAGATATTGGGCTAGTATAAAAGCCTTAATTTATTGTTGTGTAAACATCTTTAATTGTGAAAGAAGTGATTATAGATTAGGAAAGCTTTAAACCTCATTAATTATATAGAGTAAGCTGTGCTCTATCAATGTCAGTGTAGGTATTTAAAATAGATAGTGGGAAAGTATAACTTGACAGAAAGACACAAAATGCAACAACAACAAAAGGCAACTCTGCAGTGTTTGAAACCCAGTTTTGTCACTGGCAGCCTCATTGTCAGTGCTTGAGCTAGACATGGATATTTTCACTCAATCAGTTAACTCGAAAACTTCCTCTTAGCTACTGTGTCAGCCTGGAGAGTGATTTGATCTGCTTATGGAAGGGAGGGGAGCTGCATGCCAGAGTAGAGTATAGGCAACCTTTACTAGTCCTGCAGGTTATACCACAGATTCCCTGGGTCAGTATGTCAGTATTTTCAAAATCAGAACCATTGCAATGGCTTCACGTGACTATCTTTGACCTTTAATTTAAAGCATAACAACTTAATTTAAAGAATTCTGTGCACGAGAAAGAGCATTGCTGCTATTGTCCTGAAGAAGCTGATAATCAAAAGACAATCTTTCTTTCTCCTTTTTTTGTTTCTGAATGTATTTTAAATTTTCCACCTTTAATAGGAGGTCCAAGAAACGGAAAGAAAACAATATTAGAATCATAGAATTGTAGAATGGCCTGAAAAATGAGGTGAAAAGCACCTCAAAGATCATCTAGTCTCAACCCCCTGCTATGTGCAGGATTGCCAACCACCAGACCAGGCTGCCTTGAATGCCTCCAGGGATGGGCCATCCACAACCTCCTTGGGCAACCTGTTCCAGGGTGTCACTACCCTCTGAGTAAAAAACTCCTCCTAATATCTAACGGAAACCTGACGTGTCTCAGTTTAAAGCCATTTCCCCTTGTCCTATCACTACCCGCCCTCTTGAACAGCTGTTCCCCCTCCACAATGAGGTCTCCCGGGAGCCTTCTCCTCTTCAAGCTAAACAAGCCCAGTTCTCTCATAGGAGAGGTGCACCTGCCCTCTGATCATCTTAGTGGCCCTCCTTTGGACCCATTCCAAGAACTTTCTAGTGCTGGCGGCCCCAGGCCTGGATGCAGTTTCTGAGTAGAGGGGGACAATCACCTCCCTCTCCCTGCTGTCCACCCCTTTTTAAATGCAGCCCAGAACACAGCTGGCCTTACAGGCTGCAAGCACACTGCTGGCTCATGTCCACCTTCTCGTCCACCAGGATCCCCAAGTCTTTCTCTGCAGGGCTGCTCTCAAGGTGGTCTTCCCCCAGTTTGTATACATATCTGGGATTACCCCAGCCCAAGTGTAACACCTCTGGGAATGCTAAATTATGATCTGAATTCATTTCAAATATGTAGATGCTGCTAGGTCTCTCCAGCCTGCAAAGGGGATTCTGTCCTAAAAAAGCCCTCACTTTCCTTCATTTCACACATACAGCCAAAGCTATTCCTACAGTGAGTAAGCTACTGAGTGCTCAGCAGCAGGCTTGTTCAGCTTTTTACTCTTGTTTTGTACTTTAAAAGAGGAAACTGTAGTCAGCTGCAGCTGATACTATGCTGACCTCACGTGTAAGTGAAGTATAAGGACTGGGTATGAATTTGTCTGTAATGGCACACTTATCTAGATGTAAGGCTATCCACTTAGGTACAGTAGAGCCCTGTTGTGAAAATTACATTTACTTGGTAGCCAAACTAGTGCTTAAATTCTCCACATGTAGCAGTGACAAGTTCCAGAGTTTCCTTTGATTTCTGTTTACTAGAAGAAATTCTTCACCTTCTTTTCTTATGTGAAAGCAATGGTTGATGCTTGCATGTCTCCGATGCTAGACTACCATCATGTGGCCAATTTGAGAATCTTCCTGAATAACAGAAACGAAGGCTGTTTCCTCAGCCCGCAAAACATCACTGCCTGTGTGCAGTAATGAGTCTGCAGGTGGCTTTCAGAGGCCTTAATTTTGCTTCTCAATTGCAATCCATAATTTCTTTATTTTCATTACTCTTCCTATTGGCTCCTGTATGTTTTGTTATCAGAGGAACAGAGATCTTCCGGTGCAGTGCAAGCCTATATTTTGGACTAGTACCTTGTATCAAATATAAACTGTTTTACTGCACTAATACTTCTTTACGTTACAGTGCAATTAATATTTTAAATGTGTATATTATCATGGTATTTATTGCAGGATAGTCCTTTTTGCTGAGTATCTTGATCAAGAAATAACCCAAATTAAATGTTTAACGAGGCTAATTTGCCTTATCTCTTTTTACCCGTATACACCAAATTGCTTAAAAAGTGGAAAATTGGATATATTTTAAACAAATCTCATTAGCTATAGACATTGCTGACTCTTGTTACTGGATGTTATTTACTTTACATTATTTACTTTATATTTTATATAATTTTATTTCAAGCAAAATTAGAGGTTTTTTAAAAAAAAAATCAAAATAAAAGTTCTGCTGGCAGATTTTCTATACTGCTGACGAGACTAATGCTGCATTTGCAGGTAGGCTGACTGACAAGAGGAAACCATGCTTTTGCTTATAGTCATTTTGCACTTCAAATGTAAAGTGAAAATTAAAAAAGACAACGGAAAAGGGATTAATTTCTGAATTATAAATTAAAGTTTCATATTGTTGCCATGTACATTTTAATTACACCATGGGATAATTTCAGGATTAAAAATGAACCAGGTGAGTGGAAAGCCTTCTTGCTAGAGTATAGCTTTTTCATTGGCAGTAATAATAACTGGGCAAGATTTGCTAAGATATATATATATATCTACTCAAAAAAAAAACTTGTCATTTAAAAATTAATTTGTCCTTGATCTTGCAATGAAATCATGAATATTACCTGCAAGGATGTCTCACTTGCCTCCACATTAGAGTAAGCCCTCTGGTTTTTGGGCACTCTCATTTTGTTTGATGTATAATATTCAATTCTAATTTTTGTTGTATTATAGTGTATTACAGTGTGATATCTTGCATTCCAATATCTTATCTATTTTCCCTTTCCTGGGGCATGGGCCCATGGGTCACCCTGTCCCACTAGTCACAGGACCAGCCGAACCAGCCCATAAACAGCTGACAACCACACAATGATCTGTGGAACCTGTGAGATGTGAGAGTGCCACAGTCCCTCTTTTATTCACTTTACTGTATCAGCAATTAGATGCTATTTCAATGAGGCAGAAATGGGTACAATGCAGATAATGAGTACTTGAAGGAGATCTTGTTTGTTTCTATGGAACTTCAGTTTGGGGAGCTGTTGAGACATCTTTTTGTAACTCAATATATAATAATCTCTAAGATTATACATGTTGATGATGCTACAGCTGGTAGTACCTGGAAACCTCTATTGCTCCTCAGGAGGTAATTGCCTGTGATTCTCCCGTGCTTCCAGCTCTGACAGTACTCTGACCATAAAGATGTGTTGTGGTGATAAAATTTATTTAGCCCAAATCACATTCGGAGATCAACTGAAAAAATTCTAGATTGTCAAGTCTAGCCATCCTGACCTCTACACTACAGAATTTGTATCTGAACATAATATTTGTACAACAGAGCTGAAAGTTTCTAGTTACCATTTTGGACAAAAGAGCCTCAACTTTATGAAAATTAACTTACAGTTAAAATACTTGTGGGTCATGGGAAACAAAAGGTAAATATTGGAACAGCATCTTTCCTCTCCCTGCTTACAAGCTCAGACTTTAGAATCTTAGATAGACACCAAAATTAACAGTAAATTCTCATCCTGATGTGGAGATACATCTCTGTACAGTGCCACAGATGTCTCATCTGACACCAGTACTGGTGCTTTCAGTGGTGAGGTTGCCTGCAACAAGTATTATCTAACTCAGTCTTGTTTGCACAGTGTTTACTACATCTCTTCTGATTCTTTTTTTTTTTTTTTCTTTTTTTTTTTTTTTTTTTTTTTAATATTATTTATTTTTCCAAGTATTGGAACAGTTACTGTGATTCCTCAGAAATAAACTTTTGACAAAATAATGAACAGCTGCTTAAAAGGGGAAAAAAAAAATAAAAATGCTTAGCCACGTACTTGTGTCAGATAAAGCAAAATGGAAATGATGAATGAATATGACTCAGCTGAAAGCAGGAAGTTGTTTAAGAGTGAAGGCATCCCTTACTCATCTAAGTTTTCTTGAGTCAAGAGAGTTAATACTGCTTGTATGATCAAGTGCAATAGAAAGAGCTGTAAAAGGAAGTAGTGTCCAGTTCTGTGTAGAGATCTGATTCTTTTTTAACAGTTAGGTTATCTGGTCACACAAAGAGAAGTGAACAAATGAATCTATAATGAGAGGGAAAGTAACACTGAACTGAGTGCAGGAAGGGGTTTAGAAGTAAGGAAATACTGGATGAGCTCTACCTGGGAGAATGTACTCAGAAACAGGAATGGAGCAAAGCTGTCAGCTCTTAAGGACACCCTCCTGAGAGCACAAGAGCTCCCATCTCCCAGCAGAAGAAATCAAGCTGCAGAGGTGGGAAATTGACGGAGCAAGGACCTGCTGGTCTAACTGAGGGAAAAGAGGGACATGTACAGGCAGTGGTAGTCCCTTCCAGCCCCAACCCATTCTATGATTCTGTGAGGCTATGATTCTACAATTATGTAATAGTGGAAGCTACAGCCTTACCAAATATGTAGAAGTAGAAGGATAATCATGTTTCATTGGGAATCTCCAACATGCTAAATGGGGAATTACCAAAGCTTGCAAATAGCACTGTAGAATGCTGTACATTTTTATCTTCTCCATCAGAAGCATGTGTGTCCTCATTGTAAGACTGAAAGAGTGAATTGTGTGTGGACTGCAACAGCTGTGAAGATCTGCTAAAGGTAAGGGCTAACATTACTTTTCCAAACTTCATGCAAGGATCATTCCTCTCTTCCTGGAAGCCAAACCTTTCTTCTCCTCCTCTGCTGAGGAAGTCAGAACTGTGCTAGAGCAGCCTTCCTCCAACAGATTTTAACCTAACTTTTCCTTGCCACCTTATTTATTTATGTATTTTGTATCCAGTGACACCTGAGTAAAAAACTTTAATATTTAATCTGGGAAATAAAGTATGCAAGTATTGTCTAATGGGAACCTGCAGACTTTTCTGCCCCTGACTCAAAACAAAAAATAAAACAGCAAAATGAACACCTAAACAAATCACGATTGCTTTCAAAGCAAATGTGTAGATTTTAGAAGGCTCTTCTTCCAGACTCTTCAAAAATTTAGAATAAACCTGCTTTGTTGAATGTCTAACGCATGAAGTTTATGTATATATATATACATATATATTAACTTGTGGCAAATGTCAGTGCCCATAGGTCATTCTTTTGATTGAGAACAGAATTGCTTCAAAGAGCACATGCAATGGTTAATCCAGATCTATGCTCGGTTGCTTCAAAGCATCTGGAGTGTTGTGACTGATCAATGCAGCTTGATGACTTTCAGTGTGATTTCTCTTCTTCTTATATTCTCACTCAAACGAGATTGAAGGTCCACAAGAATTTAGAGGAATATTTTTTTTTGTTGATGAGCTCCAGGAGATTAATAAAGATATAAGAGTTTAAAGAATCAGATATTGAACAGTATATTATAGTATGAACAGGTGATCTAGGAACCTCTCTTTCAGAATACAGAATTCTAATACAGAATTAGTTTCTAAAAATCTGCCTAGATGAAGTCAATGCCAGTGATTTTATCAGTCTGTACAGTTGCAAAGAAGTTGACTATTTTGGAAATTAGATTAGCAGATCTGTTTCACCAACAAACAATTCATCTGCTTGCGATTGCTGGGTTGGTGAATTTCATATCATCAGCTTTCTTGGCAACAAGTCAGTTTTCTTTCAAGTGAGTGATAAAAGCTGCTCTTCTGTAGCTACTGTTTTGAACTTGGGCAGGTAGGGTTTAGTGGGGAAGGATTATCATGAGGATGAGAAAGTCTTTTCAGAAATGATGATTCTTGCTTAAATGTTCTGGACTGCATAGAAAACTTCAAAATACTGATCAGAATCTGATGTCTGATTGCCCATACAGTTTCTCTCTGGGATGATGATCAGGTCAGTGATGAATCGCAGTAACTGTGGTGAGACAACGGCTTGAAACAGATAACTTTCAGTGTGAAAACAGTAGATATATATCTTGAACATTTATAGGAAGAAAGACTGCTGAGGTAAGCTATTTTTCATTACTGTTACTCAGCTTTCAAGGAAACTGGAGAAAATTCCTAGATTCTTGAGAATATGTTACATATTCCTTATATAAGCAAGTGATTACTAATTTCTATAACAATTTCTGAACAGATATTCAAGCACTTACAACAGAGTCTGTACTATTTATACGCTATATGTGCATATATTAACATCCTATATACTATATATACTTTAACTGCTGTCAACATGTGGAATCAAATAAGATAGAGACTCATCTCATCTTAGGCTAAACTCATGCAGTCTATCAGGTGAAGCATACTTGGATTTGTCCAGATCACTGTTAATTATCATTGAATTTCAAATCCTTACAATTACTACATATGCAATCCCTCCCCCACCTCCCCCGTAGAGACAAACCTTTTAAAAACTGTCAGATTTAGAAAAAAAAGGAAGATTCTAGATAAAGAACATTTTATTTCATTCCTTTAATAATGAAGCACTCTTAATACTTCTCCACACTTCTTTAAACAATAAGTTTAAGAATGTTCTTTGCCATGGTTCATTCTATGTTTCTCCCCAGTCAGAATGTAGAAAATGCTTCAGATATTCAGAAACAATCTTTGTTGTTATAATATCTTTATACTTCAAGTTTTAATACTTCAGATGGTCTCCTGCAAAGCTTCATTTGATTTGCAAATTGTTGTCAAAAACTGCTTCCTATTTGAATTCCTGAAGATTTTGTAAAGACTCCTGTGTCCTGCAACTAATTGCTTCAGCTCAGAAACCAGTCTTCAATAAGGAGTAATTTTGTGCTACCCCATGACTCTCTTTGGCCAGCTAACAAAGACAATGCACTTGTGCAGGTAATACAAAGACAAGAGTATTAGTAACTTTTATGCAGCCAAACCTGAAAGGGAAAAAAGCCTCAATTCTCACTCAGAAAAGATGGGAACTTTGTTTGTTTTTGTTTTTTTCCCCCCGTCTTTCTCTCCCTTATCTGTCCCCATGCTAGGCTGTGAATATTCTATTAGAGGTACAAAGTGGGTCCAATTTATTCTAATGCATCTATAATGACGATACTGTCAGTGCTATCAGCACTGTCTTCTAATTCAAATCTTCCACTGATTCTTTGTAATTAGCTAAGAACAGGCATGTTTGTACAGTATTGCGCTATTTTAAAGGGCTCATTCCCACCTCAGTGCAGTCATCTTATCTTAGATTGTTCCCCAAACTTGCACATTGGTCTCTGATAAACCTTTACATTTAGGTTTTGACTGTAATTTATATGAACTTTTAGAGATTTAGAAAAACAGATAAACAAAAGCATTCCAAAGTTAACTTGTCTGGTCAACAGACATTGCTGTAGCAATGTAGCAATGATAGCCATTCACTGTAGTTGGCAATTTTTGGAAAGAAGAGAATATCTCTCAAAGAAATGACTTCCTCTGGCTAACCTTGTTTTGCTATACATACATGTGCATCTATCCACTTTGAAAAGCACTAGCGAAGTTATCCATAAGAAAATAAATGTTACGTATTGAGACTTTAGGTTCAGAGTAGAAGGCCACGTGGACAGCTACCACACCTATTTTGTGAAACAGAAATGTTGAGTTCAGCTTCAAAACAGAATTAAAAGATCCAAATGGTGGTTGATCAGTCACTGCAGTAGAAAACTGTGATACCAGAATTTCTTTCTGATAACAAGAACACATGATTTCAGGTCACTCCCTTAATGTTACCGATGCCCTTTCATTTTGCCTCATTATTCCCCTGCAGTATGGATGGCTTATATCTTTGAAATACCAAAAAATGAGTTTTTCTCTTCCTCTGTTGATGTAAACAGAGGTGGATTTAAAGAGCAACTCAAATGCCACCGGCACATAGTTACAAGCATGAGTTGCTCTAACTCAACACAAAACAATTCAGGGGAATGAGAGAAGGGAAAATCCATGTCATGTAGTCACATGTATGAGACTTCAGTGGAACTATGTTTTAGCACGATGCTTGGATGACCACAAAACAAGTGATTGCTCGTTACTGAATTTTGCATAGATTATTGGCTTTCTGGAAATTTATCAGCAATTCCTTTTCACAGGAAGCTAACTCTGGGTGAAGTAATGCTAACTGCTTTGCTTTTATGGATACTTTTACGTATAAAACATGCTGTTTTTATAAACACAAATCTACATGCAGTTCCAATGAAGAACCTCTGTGTAGCTTGGTGTAAGAATCTACTAATGATAGAAAGAAGTGTTGAACCCCTATCATTTGTACTTTTCTGAATAAGGTTAAAAATGTCTGTGGGCATTAAAAAAAGGAAAATCTTCACAATATACTTTTCTTCAATTTCATCTTTAATTACTTTAAATTATAAGAAAACTCCAAATAACATACTTCTAGGTAGTGAGTGGATTTTCTCTGAAGTCAACATTGGTAGGGTTTTATTAATGTAGGAAGAAATATGCTGCAATTGCTAACATGCATTCATCAATTCAGTCTACAAACAATATTTAAACCAGATAAAATAGTTTGCTACTAAGCAGGAGGCATATGAAAATAAGTTTTTAATATATTAAAAACAAAGTACTGAGCCTGTGGCCAGGTTTGCTACTTATACCACTGGATTTGAGACTTAAAGTCACATTCTTCTCATTTAAGTGGAGTGCACCTATAAACTTAGTTGAAGTTGTTAAGAAACACCTCCCCTTGTCTAAGCCATTGCTAGAGAGGCAGTACTTCTTGTATACACTCACTTTTAAGCCTAGGTCTGATAAACACCAAAACAAGGGAGCAGTAAGAGGTAAAAACGTTCTTTTGGCTTTATGTTGTATAACTATATTGTCTGGTGTTAAAAATAAATTTACATGTGAACCTAAATGCATTATTTTCTAATCTAAACCCAAGATTAAATTATTGAATCTATGAATCAGAGAAATACGGGCATAAAGTAGTCACATTAATCACAGCAGAAATAAACAACACACATATTATTAAAAGAATGAGATATATTTTACATAACCAAGGTACAAAGCAGAAGTTTTGGAGACTTCAGTGGTAAGAATTGGGAACACTTCATTGAGCTTTTGTAAGCCATTTCTTTTTGTTTGTTTGCTTGTATTAATTTTATTTTAACTTCTGTATTTTTAATATGGATGATAAAGAACAAAAAACATTTCCATAGTTTCTTTTTATAACCTCTGCATAGGACTAAATGGAAGACATTTTGCAATTAAAGCTGGGGCGGGGGGGGGGGGTGGGGAGGGCCATGGAATCCTTACTCTGTTATCACCTGTCCACTGTGTCTGGTAGCTAAAGAAGGGGAAAACTGAAGTAGAAGAGCCAGTTTCTATGCTCTGGAGTGGAGCCTAGCAGCATATACATAACATACAACAGGAAAAAGACTATTTGATTTATTCAACTGTTTGTGGCACTGCATGTTAAATGATGCTTTTGAGAAGATAAAGAGCTTGTCCAATTCAGTGAATTTTAAAAAGGCAGTTAATAATACATTCTTGACACTTTAGATACATTTCAAGTCTTTGCACCAAAACCTGGAAAGTTTTAAATGCTCAACAAATTACTTTTAACTGGAACAAAGAGGCATGTGAGTTCCAAGCCATATTCCTAGAAAGACAGGAGTGAATTATCCAAAATTCTCCCATCAAACTCATTAAGGGGAAAACTAGAATACAAAACATCAGCTTGTACAAATAAAATGATACATTAATAATAAGTCCATGAATTAGATGTCAAGTTGGGCAAAGCTTCTGGGAGTAAAACAGATAACAGTGCCTGTTCAAGGGGTAGGAGTTGTTTGTTCTTTTACCTCCATGAGATTTCTCCATTTAGTATTCTGTCATTGCAGTTATCACTAATTAATTTACTTTGATTTGCTGCACCTTGAAGCATGTATATTAATCACCAGAAAACCAGGAGAACAGTGGCAAGGTATGTGGGTATGATCTTCCTTGGATTTTGATTTCATATCTACCACTTGCACTACATAGTTTAATTTATTCAGAAATATGAAATATTTTTCTTAAAAGATAAAAACTCACTGCACTACGTAAAATGTTTGGAAATCTTTCTCATTAAGGTTACTCATTAAGGTGTGTCGCTTTTCAAGGTGTTCTGAAGAATCTGACTAATGTTCCAGTTGATGTTCATGGTGTGTTTTTGTTCCATGGGAGGAAATGACAGCAGCAGTGGGCTTTCCTGAGATGGTATCTCGAGAAAAAGGGAAGTCTCCTGAATCATTTCTCGCTATAGTCTTTGAGACATTCTCCCATGTTTATCTCTACAGCTTCTCAGCCCAAGTAATGCTGCATGCAATTAACATGGATTAAAAAGAAGGTAAGGCTTGGAAAAACAAAGGTGAATAGTCTGCTATTTTAACTATATACACTTAAAATGTATTTATTTGACCTATGTTTTTTATTTCATTATTCCTTAGTCAATACCAGTGTTATGTACTATACATATGGGGGCCTCAGAAGATATGAATCTGTAGCCTTAAATTATGTGTTAATTTTAGATATTTCTTCATGATTCAACCAGTTCTCGTGCTGCTTTTAGATTTGCATTTCAGCTTAAGAATGAAAATTTTATTGCTTAATGATTGAATTTTTCCTCTAAATTATACACAGTGTATTTTTCAGGAACACCTGAGATGGCCTTTCTGAATGATTTAACAATTTCTTTCAAAGAAAATATAAAAAAATATGTTCTTAGATTTTATCTTTTCTATTTAGAAGTAGTCAAATAATCAGACTCACAAACGTTTCAAAAATGTCTTTCTTTATACGTATAGCCAGTGCAACCATCTGTGCTTCAGGGAAATCTTCATTCTCTTGAACTTTTAAAATTAAACAATTATTTTTTCACACATTCATATCAGCTTGTCTAAGTTTTGCTCAGACGTGTTTTGCTACTTTCATTTTCTTGCCCTAACTATCTACTTCCCAGATTCACCAGGTGTGTTTTGCATATTCCCTGCAGTCTCACAGCTGTTCTGGTGCGAGGCAGGCAGATTGCCATGCGTTACTTCCTCTGTACATAACTCTAGCAACCCACTATTGCAGAACAAAGACGTTGCTGGGCAGCAACCATCTGGCATTGGTTATACCTGGAATAAAAGCAAGGAGTTAAGCAAATGACAATAAGAACAAAAGGTGCTAATTATAAGAATAGTACTTTTAAAATTATTAAGAATACTTTAATCTTCCAGCCAACAAACAGGGCTCGAGGAAATGGACACAAGTTGCACTAGTTGCACTAGGGGAGGTTTAGGTTAGACATAAGGAAACACTTTTCCTCTCAGAGAGTGGTCAGGAACTGGAAATGGCTGCCCAGGGACGTGGTGGAGTCACTGTCCCTGGCAGGGTTCAAGAGATGTCTGGATGAGGAGCTATGAGATATGGTTTAGTGGCTTGTGGTAGCAATGGTGATGGGAGGACAGCTGGACTAGATGATCTTTCAGGTCCTTTCCAACCCTGTGATTCTATGATTCAAGAGGCTTGTTGTGTGATTTTTTGACAAATAACTGTTTGGAAAACAATCTGACTGTTGATTTTTGCTTATTTTTTATATAATTTACATTGTTTACATAGTTTTTATCCCATTAAAACAGCTGAACTGTCTGCTATTATATTTGACTAGAATCTATTTTTCCGGAGTTGACCTTTAAAACACAAAAAGTCAGGCTGTGAATATTATTTTGCACCTCATGAACTGAATTTTGGCACCATAAGCCAACATAAAGCTGTTGGTAATTAAAACAACACTCTCTGCTCATGTTTGAGAAAAAATGTTCTGTGACCCTGCTCATCTGAATGGACATAATGAAAGTATGCTTGCTTTGACAAGTAGTGGATCTAAAAGCCTTTTACATATGGATGCCTTTTCATTCCCCTTTGATCACCTTTAGTGTTTCCCTTTGCTGTATTCTGGGGACTGATTCACTGACTGTTTCATGAGAATGCATTCATACAAGTCCATGGAGCCATACAACATGCATCCCAGGGTCATGAAGGAACTGACTGACCTGGTTGCCAAGCTGCTCTCCATTATATTTGAAAAATTGTGTCTGTCAGGCAAAGTTTCTGGTGAGTGGAAAAAAGGAAATATTGATTTAATATTCAAAGAAGGGAGAACTAAAGACCTGAGGAACTCAGACCTGTGAGCCTCACCTGTGTACCTGGGAAAGGTACCATGGAGCTGATTCTCCACATGTGAGATGTGGAGGTGATATGAGACAGCTAGTATGGCTTTACCAAGCATAGATTAACGTGCCAGATCAACCTGATGGCCTTCAATGATGGAGTGATGGTATAGGTGGACAAAGGACATCATCTACCTGGACTTGTGCACAGCCTTTGACATGAACACGCACCTCATCCTTATCTCTAAAGTGGCGACATATTAATTTGAAGCCTGGACTATTAGGTAGACAAATAATTGATTGGATGGTCTCAGCTATAAGGTTGTGGCCAGTGGCACTATGTCCAAGTCGGGGGCGGTCACAAGTGGTGTCCCCAAGGGATTTGTCTTGGGATGAGTGCTCTTGAACATCTTTATCAACAATACAGATAGTAGGATAGAGTGCATCCTCAGCAAGTTTGCTGACGACAGTAAACTGAGTGGTGCAATTGACACAATAGAAGGGAGGAATGCTGTCCAGAGGGATCTGGATATGCTAATAAAGTGGGCACAAAAGAACATAAGGAGGTTTAAAAAGGCCAACTGCAAGGTGTTGCACTTGGTTTGAGGCAGTCCCAGATATGACAACAGACTGGGGAAAGAACTCATTGAAAGCAGCCCTGTGGAGAAGAACTTGGGAAGCCTGGTGGATACAAAGCTGGACATGAGCCAGTAGTGTGTGTTTGCAGCCCAAAAGGCCAACAGTATCCTGGGCTGCATCAAAAGAAGGGCAGCCAGCACCCCTCCATTCTGCCCTTGTGAGGCCCTATCTGGAGTACTGTGTCCAAACCTGAGAGCCACAAGTACAGGAAGGATATAGACCTATTGAAGTTGGTCTGGAGGAGGGCCATGAAGAGATGATGCACCTCTTCTATGAAGAAAGGTTGAGGGAACTGGGCTTGTTTAGCGTGGAGAAGGCTCCCATGAGACCTCATTGTGGCCTTCCAGTACATGAGGATAGTTTATAAACCAGGAGGACCAACTTCTTACACAGTTGGATAGTGATGGAACAAGGAGGAATGGTTTTGAAATAAGAAAGGGGAAATTTAGGTTGGATGTCAGGAAGAAATTTTTTGCTCAGAGAGATGTGAAGCACTGGAACAGGTTGCCCAGAGAGGTTCTGGATACATCATCTCTGGAGGTATTCAGGGCCAAATTGGTTGAGATCCTTGGCAGCTTGATCTGCTGGTTGAAAACCCTGTCAATGGCAGGGGGTTGGAGCTTGATGATCTTTAAGGTCCCCTGAAACCTAAGCCATTGTATGATACATTGAATGTGTGTTAACATAAGACATGACCTGTGGGGTCATCTCAGCAGCAGCAGCACTTCTGCTATTGGTCTGCAGCAATGGCAATAGGGGGTATCATTTGGATATAATCCACAATTGTGGCCAACTTCTGCACCCACAGTTGCTGAATTAGAGATGTTAGAGCTTATCTTCCTATCAAACTTTTCAGTCCCTTTCCACATATCTGCTGTTCACAAGTTTACTTTGCCCTGTTCTCAGCCTGCTGATATTGTCTTCCGTGACACCTCACATGGCAATAGATTGCCAGAGTTCATTATGCTCTGAGTGGAGGATTGCCTTCACTGTTGTACAAAAGGTACTCCTAGGAGCAAGTTGCCTCTGGGAAACAGCAGTGCTTTTTCCTGAAATGCTCTTTTTTTACTCAAACTGGTGTTTGCCTGTAAAAATATTATGCAGTCTTGGAAACCTTCCTTTTCTACCACTGTTTCCTCTGTCCCTCTGAATTCAGTCAGTTATATTGCCTCACAGATTATTTCTATTTTTGTTCCTAACATTGACAACATTTCCTTCTTTATGATTTATTTTGTTCCTTTTCCTATTTTAAGTCTTTTCACTTAAATTTTCCGCAAATGTCATGGTACTAACAGCTACAAATATTTCATATTTAACTTTTTTATGTTTTTCACCCCATTTTTTTTTTCTTTCTACAGACTTAGGTAAAGTACATAAATATTCCTAGGAATACTTTCAATTGCTTTATTGTGGGATAGAGTATAAACAAAAGTGAGAACCCAAGAACAATACAATTCATTAAATGACCTCTTGCTGCACTGTACCAAAATAGCATTATAAATGCACCTATATGTGCATGTGCATGTGTCTGAGCAATTTATATATCTTTCTGAAACCAACTTTAAACAGTGCACAATCTGTTCGCTTTCTGCATCCCAAAGTTAGCAAAGGTGGTACGATCTTCCCGATACTCACAAATGTCATGATTAATCTCTCCTTTCTTCAGATACTTGCAGTTACTTGGAACAAGTAATCTGAATTACAACCCCAAAGTGACAGTTGGCCTGCTGCTGTTAGAGACTAGGTCACTCACACAAATAGAGCTTCTGATTTTGTATCTATCCAAAGTTACGTCAGGCGATTCCCACTCAAACTGTCTGCCATCAGGCACTATCGATATTGTAATTTATGCGATCTTACTGTACAATCAGTGCAACATCCCAATTTAAAGCCAGATCAAAGTGATAAATATCCTCTTTGACTATGGTACACAGCCCAAGTACAGGTTTAAATACAAACATACTGGTAACAGAAGACACTGAACAACAAGACTCATTAACCATGTGTCATTTCATGTTTACTTCCTAGACTTCTGACATCACTTCAGTGGTTAAGTGACTGTTTCATGTTATTTCACAGATGAAAAATGAAAACATCATGTTCTAAGTGAGCCAAACTTGGAACTAAATTCTCAGTTTCTACAAATCTGTGACCCTAAGCATTTGATATGACACATGTTTCATATGTTCCTGTTGTGCTGGTGTTAAGCTTTTTCCAACATAAGACACTATTTTCCACTGGTTTGGCAAGGAGACAACCAGATGTAGTGGGTAAGTAAAAAATTAAGTAATGTTTCATCCCATGCTAGTCATCCCAGTTGTCTGATCAGATCTTTTTGTCAAGTCTCTTCTACAACCAATAGGAAAATTGCCCAAGGCAGATAAAAGGGAATTACCTGACATTTCAGGAGATGTAGATGGGTAAACATGAATCTCACTATTAAAGTCGCTTGTATTATTGAATGTAACCACCTATTCTATGTGAGAACAGAACTCCCAGGGGGAGCTGATGAGTGTGTAGGCCTTACTGGGAGACAAATCCTTTGTGTATATAGTGGGGGATCACTTTTCCTCTCTGTAATGTCATTCTAACTGCAGATGAACTACGGCTATGGAATGATCTGCAGGTTACCAAGAAAGAGTCACAAGTTATTCTGTACTGGAACAACAACCTAACAAAAGAAGAGACACAGAAATACACTGTGAAGTATATTCTGAGTTACACGTTTTTTGATACATCTCAGGAAAGGAAAGTAAGTTGTTCAATGGTTACATGTAGTTTAAAGTGAAATCATACATTACTTCATTTGATGGATGAAGTTGTGTAATTTGTCTTCCAGTTGTTACTACTGTCTGTTTTAATTCCTTCTTCCTCATTTTAGGAAAGACTACAGGAAAAGAAAAAAAGAATACGTCTTGAGCTACATACTGGTTTTAAAGCTAAAGTTAAAACACAGATTTTTATGAAAGAAACAGAAGACCTAGTTAAGGAGAGCAGCTGGACAGAATATACTTACAGGTCTCCTCCAGGTCAGCTATTTCCTGAATGTCATTAAGACACATAAGAATTCCTTGTAATGTTCTGTCTTTCTTGGAGACATATAGTTTCTAAAAGCTAATTATTATCTTATGCCTTTAAAAAAATATACTCATTTAAGAGAATGATATTTGGCATCTTGGAATACTGGTAATTATTTAAGACATGTTCAGATTCAGCTCAGCTGAGTGAGATATCAGAACATTATTCCAAGTCTCCATCTTCCCTAACTCCTAACTCTGTTGAAGATTGCCTTTTGTATTACCTGGTTTCAGGAAATCTTAGAACAGTAGAGTTCTTCAGCTAGTATTCCAGACATTTTTTTTCTCTTTAACTGTGTTATTAAGGTTTTTTGTTGTAGTGCCAGAAGTGCTTCTCAGTTATTGTTGCCCCAAAAGTCCGTTTGTTCTCACCCAGTACTTATCCGCCCCCTCTAGAAATAAGGATACAGGACAGGTTTTAAAGGTATCCATTGTGTTCCTAGAATATCTATGTAACATAAACGTCACACTTTCTTTTTTTTTTTCTCCTTTCTTTGTTGCAGTATATATCCAGAATCTTTCATGCATTATATATAATATTTCTTTTTTAAATTGCTCCTGGCATATTAAAGCAGAAGATCCTGCAGATGTCCAGTATTTTTTTTCATACAGGTAAGGATCTTGCACAAAATTAGTAAATTAGTATGAAACTATAGTTTGTTTGTTTTAAAATACTAAATCTGTCATACCTTGTCCAAGATCTACTATACCTTGATCTGAAAGAGTCATATTATTTTCCCACAGACACACAGAAAAAGATTTTGAATGCCAGCAATATATAAAAAATGCAAGGAATAAAAATATTGGATGCCACATGAAAGATATATCTTTCAAACCACTAAGAAAAATAATTTTAAACATATCTGTAGTAGATCTGAGAAATAATTCAAGAAGACTGTCTTATTATAAAGGTTTTACACCTCAAAAAATAGGTAAGTATTGTCTATTACTGCCTATTATGAAAAACTCATTTATTGGTTATTTCACTGACCTGAAATCAAGGAAACAGAGAACTGTGACAAAGTCAGAATATTATTTCCAACTTGCCATACGTTTATATCTCTGGGAATTTTACACAAAGATAAAAAGCAAAAAGAGATTGTGACTCAAAGGCCTTTAGTTTTATTCTTTGAAGCAATATCATTATTTAACTATAATTGCCTTTTAGAAAATAATAGAATATTGTGAGAAAATGTTTTAAAGATTTAATTCCATGTAATTTGAAAAGCATTATGCAATTCTTTCCTCTAATTTTTCTCTTTGCTGTCATTTCTTTCTCTTACTGTCCTGAGGAAAACAAGTTAACGTGGATTATAAACACACATCCATCATTAATAACTGTATTTGAGAATATGAGTGTTATGAAACATTAAAAACATCTCTATTTATTTATGAAGCCATTTTTAGTTAAAAATATTTTGACAGTGATTTTTAACTACAGTCGAGTGATAAGATACATTTATTTTTCCTAACTTCTCTGTGATGCTTGAATTAATCACATTAGTAAGAAATTCTCCCGAGCTTTAGCACAGATTGTAGACTCAAATACATTTCAAATTATGAATGTATTGATCATATTTAAGACATGTAACACAGGAATCAGGGTAACTCAACTGAAAGCAAAAACTCAGTCAAATGAATGAAAATCACTTCTGAGCTAGATTTGATTTACTGTGTTTTCATACATTAGAATTATTGGCTTTACCTTAGTGTTTACACTGCAGTCAGACATAGTTAAAAGCAGTATGTTCTGTTTTAGCAAAATAAATTATCTTCAAGATAATAAATAATCTTCAAGAAAATTGAGGAGGGAAGAACTAATCTGCAGGAACACTGTGCTAGGTGTTCCATAGCCAACCTGGAGGAGTTCACTGCTGGTTAAGCCAGCAGCTTCCCCTCCTTCCCCAGTGCCAAGCAGGAACCCATCTTACCCCTAAAATACATTGCAAAAGTTTCATGGCATGTAGCAAACTTACCTTCAGCTTACAGGGCAGCTGTCTGAATCATAGAGTGTTTAAGGTTGGAAAAGACATCTAAGATCATCCTGTCCAAACCTCAGCGAACTCACAACAGGATGATCTCCTCTGGGGAAAATGTCTCAGAGGTGAAAAGTATGTCCTTATCACTTTGGAGGCTGAACACAAAGAAGATGTTGCTTATCTTCCTCACCTTTCATGGCTTCTGGTGCACTTTGAGCCATAAGATGAGCTCTGGTCACTGCCAGTAGGGTCAGATTTGGGAGCAGGCAGAACACAACAACTTTACAAGGCTAAGATTGGTATAGATGCTTTTGTTGATTTTGTGGAGTCCTCTCATTGCTCCAAGATGAGATTCCTCTAGATGGGAGAGGAAAAATAAAAGCCCAAAAGGGAACCTCAGCACGACATACTTTCCTTCAGAGAATGACAGGGCCATGTAGCCACAGCCGCAGGAAAACACACAGCACCACAGTTCAGCCGTGCAAACAGCCCAGTCCCACAGCTTTGTGATGAACATGTCTCTGCTGGCAGGGCTGATTAGAGAACTGCAACTGTAGTTCATCCCTTTGTGGCAGTGCAACATCAGCTGGGAAGGGCTCTTGCTGCTTGAACATCCTGATCACACCTGTACCCAGATCAGCACCTCAGCAGATTCCATGCAAGAAAGTGGCTGTGGACGTGCATATACACACCAAATGCTAAAACCCTTTGAACAAAAATGTCCCTTGGTTCCAAAACAGTTTACCTCCCCTCTCTGAAAAAAAAAAACGCATGGCCACTGCACAGCTTGCACTTCATGATGGGAACACAGTGGAGGTAGTGGTAGAATTGTTTGAGTTGGAAGGGACCCTTAAATGTCACCCAGTCTAACCCTCCTGCAATGAACGGGGAAATCTATGGCTACATCAGGGTGCTCAGAGCCCTGCCCAGTCTAATTTTGAATGTCCCCCGGAATGGGGACATGTACCATCTCTCTTGGCAACCTGTGCCATTGCCTCACCACAGTTACTATAAAAACTTCTTCCTTATATTTAGCACTATTTTTTCCTCTTTTAGTTTGAAACCATTTCTCCTTGCCCTGCCACAACACAGACTGCTAAAAAGTCTGTCCTCTAGTTTCTTATAGACCCTCTTTAGATAATGAAAGAATGAAAGATACTCTCAGGTCCCCCTGGAACCTTCTTTTCTCCAGGCTGAACAGCCCCCGTTCTCTCAGCCTGTCCTTATAAAGGAAGTGTTCTGTCCCTTGGATCATTTTTGTGGTCCTCCTCTGGACACATTCCAAGAGGTCCATGTCCATTTTTCATCTCCTAAGCTTGCACAGTTCCAAATGAAAAACATCCCTCTATAGCAAGTTTTCTTCAATTCATTTGCAAGAAGAAATAGGTGTTATAGGCATGTGTAATGAACCTGGCAATGTGAGTAAGACCTGCCACTAGTTGCCACATCTTCAGTATCCCATCAGAGAGAGCTCTCACTCCATTATTTTCAAAATTATATCACTGGGCTCATAGGCAGACTTGTGATATCCCATAAGATGCAGTGGAAATGCCAAGAAAAAATATTTTCCTTTATTTTGAGTGACACTCATTCAGTGTCACTGCCATTCAGTGAGTGACACTTCTAAAGAAAATGTCTCATTCTCTGAGTGTTTACTTTACAAGTGGCAACTCCGTAATAGTCAGTTGTCTGTTTCAAGGGCTGATGCACATAAATAGGAGAAACAACACAAAGTGCACAAACCTCTCTGTACTCATTTTCAGAGAAACTGAACCCACCGATCAACGTCTCTGTTTCCCTTGAAAACAGAAGTATTAAAATTTACTGGAAACCCCCGCCTACCATTGGGTCAGGAGAAAAAAAGTGCTTTAAGTATCAAGTGAAAATTACAAACAGTAAGGTAATCTTTTTTTTTTTTTTTTTTTTTTAATATTCTGCATAGCAGATTTTATATAAAAAACAGGCATCCCTTGTGTTTAAAGGAATTAAAATTCAAACGAACTTTGAAGAAATCTGAAGTTCTTTCATAAGTAGTCCAAAATCTTTTCTCTTTCTCAGCAAATAACCAACACTTTTTTATGACTTTTTCAGATTTATGCTCATGCTCAAGTGGGCTTTTTTGTCTTGTTGTCTTGTCTTTGTTATGTTTTTCATTAATTTGACTACTACATTAACAGCACTTAGATTTCTGACCTTTTATAAAAGATGCTTGTGAATACTGAGAAACAAAATTAATGGTAGAAACCTTTTTTTTTTTTTTTTTTTTTTTTTAAGAGAGGTAATGTTCAACCAGGAGAATATGTTATTAAAAAGCATTCAATTGGGCAGATTTCAGCTGACCATGTTTGATCTGAAATTGAAGTTGTCTTCTTCTCTACAGAAACAATATACAGATTTATTTACCCTTTTACTTGTATAAATATGCTTAACTATTTTCAAAGTTTTTCTGAAGGAAGCAAAAGATGTTAAATGTTATTATACCTGTACTTTTTGTTTGATTAAGAAAGTTATTCCAACTAAAGAACATATTTCTTTTGTTAAGTGTTTGCTGTGATGATTCTACTGAAACAAGAAAAATTTTTAAATCATATACTGATTCAAACCAAAAGACATTCGAAGTAAAAAGAGAAAAACATTTACGTGAATTAAAGATAGTGATTAGGGATGGATTGGAGCACCTTACTTATGAGGTACAACTCAGAGAGCTGGAACTTTTCCTCCTGGAGATGAGAAGGCTGAGAGAGATCTCATCAATGTGTATAAATACCTGAAAGGAGTGTGCAAAGAGGACACATCCCAGATTCTTCTCTGTGGTGCCCAGGCCAAGAGGCCTTGGACACAAACTGGCATGTAGGAGCTCCCTCTGAATGCCAGGAGCACCCTCTGAATGCCAGGAGCACTCCAGTGATAGAGCAGTGGCACAGGCTGCCCAGAGGCTGTGGGCTCTTCTTCTTTGGGATCTCCAGCAGCTCTCTGGACATGGCCCTGGGCACCTTGCTCTGGGTGGCCCTGCTGGAGCAGGGTCTTGGCCTGAGAGACCCAGAGGGCCCTGCCCACCTAATCCTATGACTCTTTGAAATTAAATTTTTTGTTTGTTTTGTTTGTTTGTTTAAAACTTAATGTAAATATATCATGCACAGAGCATTTTGAATCTTTTTTTGCCTGGATAGCATCTCTTCCTTTTTGATGTCCCACATAAATGTTGAGATAACATGTAAAAGCATCTTGTTAGAAAAATGCCTGTAGATATATTAAAGCATTCTCTTTTCTAGACAGAAACTTAAAAAAAGCTTGATTTGAAGTGTAGCTGCATAACCCTGCATTTTAGCTGGAAATTAATTAATTGTGGAAAGACAGTATTGATTAAAGCATGTGGTTTTCTGCCATAGAAATATAACTCTGTCAGCTCTCAATGTACTCCTCAAAACTAAAATATATTTGCTAATTTAGTTTGCAATATTAATTTGTTCCTGAAATTTGTAATCAGGCTTTAGCCTTGCAAAGATTTCCTCTCATACTTAATTCATGTCTTATTCAGTGAATAATTCATGTGAAATGCATGTGAATCCTTGCAGGACTGTGCTTACAATTTACATGTCAATATTGTTATTTCTACATTCAGAACTAAAATAATCATTCCTGTTATTTGCATATATTATATATATTTAATAATCTTTCACAGTGTACCAGCAGCTTCTTTTAACAATAAAAAATAGAACAGGGTTGTAGCTTAGGTTGTGAAGCATGGTGGAATGTAGTGGCAGTACCAGCTGGCAGTTTAAAATTATAGAGTAGCAAGAGTTGAAATGTTTTCACACAGCTTCTTATTTATACTCCCAAAGAGTAGAAAGCCAAGAACTTGACTGAACATATGATACTGAGAAGTTCAGATGCTTATTTGAATGTGAATTTTCTGAGACTTTGGTTTTTTTTATTCAAGATATCTTTTAAGCTGTGTTTTCCTTGAAGCACCTATATCTTTGCTAACATACCTGACTACTCTATTATAACAATAAAGAGCTATGCAATAAGGTAGACACATTACTGGTCACATAATATCTTCAAAAATTACAACAGATTTTATCAGTTCAGATGCAGTGATAAAGCTGATAGACAACCGCCAAAGTTACATGGGCACATCTCATATCCCCCCATTGCAGCACATGGAAAAAGAACTTGGGTCTCTCTGTGGATGTGTCAAGGCTCCTCAGTCCTCCATTTTTATTTTTGTTTTTCCAGAAGAAAGACAGATAGTTCCTTTCTAGGCCACCTCTGCAAATAGGTATCTTCTTAACCAACCACAAGTCTAACATTTCAAAACCTTTGCTGGTTACATCCATGGATTTGATGTCCAGCATCTTTACTGGCCTGGAATAAACTTCATCTGTTTTTCTTCTCCTACGCAGCTGCTCCTTTGTTTTGTACACAGCTGCAGGATATAAATGTAGGAAAGGAAAATCTTTGGGGGCATAGAAGTGATTTTTCACAGATGGGATGGATGGAGAGATGGGGGAAGAGTTGACTAACAATTCAAAACAGACATGTGAGGGCATTTGCTAAGTGAGGGGAGCTTAAGTAAGTTTGAGGAGAATCAGCATTGAAGCTAGTAACAATTGAAAGAGTTGTTATGTAGCCAAGGAGTACAAAATGAGGAGACAAAGGTAAGGAAAAAAACACAGTGATGTTACAGGAGGAATAGGAGGGAGGAGAATGGAGCATGATTGAGGTTGTTAGTTGTTAATAGGGTATCCACAAGCAGGGTTATAGATATTTCTTGGCAGACATTTATGAGGATAATGACCAAAATATGCAAGTCTATGTTTTTTTCTTATGAATACCAAAGGAGGTAACTTCATGGGTACTTATGGGTGCAGATAATAATACTGTAATACAAAGTGCTTAAAAGTAGGGAGTAAAGTCTACAGATGCCCGAAAGTCAGGAAGGGTTAGAAAATAGTACAGAAAGTAGGGTTTGAATCTGAAATAATGACATCTGAAATCAAAAAGTCAAAATTGAGCAATAAGGAAAATACTGTTGTTAGGAAGTATAGGTCAAACGTGCAAAATCCAAATGGGGAATTAATGCGTAGGCAGAAATGCAGAAGAAGAAAGGTCTGTGGATTACAGTGAGCCACAAACTGAGTCAGTAATTCCATGTCATTGCATAAAGGTCAAAAGTTGTAGAAGTGTATGAAAGGCATGTCATATGTATGATGTAGGTTGTGACTAATTCACTCTTCTAGATACTGAATTTGGCTCCAGTTTTTGTAGATGGTCTGAACTATCTGTTGTGAACACACTTGTGTATTTTTTATCTTTTGAAGTGGCATACTTTGATTTATAGGCACAATTAAATATGCTTGAATGTGGTAAACTAATAGACAACCCTCAGCATTAGACAGCTGAAAACTCGATTTTTCTACCTGAAAACCAAAGGCAACACACTACCCCCCACAAAAACCTTAGAACTTGTTATTGTATTCACCGTACACTTGGTGTGAGAAAAAAAAATTAAAGGGGAATCAGTGCTTTCAGATACTTACCATTTGACCAAAGCTGATACACCCTTATATCTTATCAGTTCCGTCCTCTTCTTGATTTTCGAAGTTTTAATATGTGCTATCAAAAAGACAGATTGTGCCTGAATATAAACAATTTTTCTGAAAATCTTTTTTTTCCTACTAGATTTGAGGTATAAATAATAGTTTTTGACATTCCTAGACTTGTATCTGCTTAGACTGCAAAATGAAATCACAAAAAATAACCCCTGAAAATTACCTTTATAGATTGTAGATGTCACTGAAGAGAAATACGAGTATCCACTTCTTAGGCCAACAAAAAAATGTACTGCACAAGTGAGGGCCAAGAAAGAGGTATGCATAACAAACAAGATTTGGAGTGATTGGAGTGAACCGGTGATTATTTATGATGGTAAGTTATCACATATTTAGCACTTGTAACTCTTGTCACTATATATGTTAGTATCACTCAGCATATTTAATTTCTGTTCTCCTCTTTGCTGCATCACTGTACTGCAGCATACAAAAAGATCCATGGTCTCACAGCTTTACATGCTGTGGGGAAACAGAGTCCTTGAATAAATGGGTTGTATTTCCTTTGTCCTTAGTTTAGCACTGGGCTGTTCTCGTGACAGCCTCTATAAGGCAAAAAAATGGCACACAATACCTCCCTGCCTTTTCTTCAATGAACAGATTTATAAATTATTTTAGCTGGGGTTTGTAAGCCAAGAAGCTCATGAATGTCATAATATTCATTAAGTCACAGTCATAAGGAATTAAATCTAACATTTCTATTACTGTATCAAGCAAATATAATCTGGACTATTGTGTCCAGCTCTGGACCCCTCAGTTCAAGGACACGGAACTACCTGAGAGGGTCCAGCACAAAGCTACAAAGATAATGAAGGGAGCAGAGCATATCCTTTACAAGGAAAGGCTGAGGGAGCTGAGTATCTTTAGTTTGAAGGAGACTGAGGGGTGACCTTATTAATGTTTATAAAAATAAATACGTGAGTGTCAGGAGGATGGATCCTGGCTCTTCTCAGTGATGTCCACTGGTAGGACAAGGGGCAATGGGTGCAAGCTGGAATACAGGAGGTTCCATATAAATATAAGACTAAACTTCACAGTGATGGGAACAGAACACTGGAACAGGCTGCCCAGAGAGGTTGTGGGGTCTCCTTCTCTGGAGACATTCAAAACCTGTCTGGATGCATTCCTGAGTGTATTAATCTAGGCATTCCTGCTCTGGCAGGGGGATTGGACTAGATGATCTTTCAATGTTCCTTCCAATCCCTGACACTCTGTGGTTTGGTGAAATATTTCTCATCTGACAGAGATGAGAAGTTGTTAATCTCTAATTCAAGTACATGTGCTTTGACTCCCACTGTTTGTGTTAGTACAAATTAAACAAAAGCCATGTTTTTTCCTTCACCTCCTATGTCAAGATTTTAACATTTGTATGCTAACAAGGGAAGCTGGTACTTTCCATGGTTAATAAAATGCCTCCAGATACTGTAGCTTCATGATGTCAAGTTGGGTAAAAGGGAAGTAGTAGAGTGGAATGTATAACACTCAATATTTAGGTAGAGAAAGTGGTGCACAGACTTGTCCCTGAACAATGGCATGTAAAAATGTTCAATACTACTATTAATAAAACAACATTATATAAATATTTAATGCAACAGACTATGTATTTTGCAATATGCCTTTCTGATCCATTAAGATTCAGATATGTGCTTATCTGAAGAGACAGGAAACATAAGGGCAGGCATTACTATTTTTGCAATGGATTGAATGTAAATTCAGTTGTAGATTTTTCAGAATGTTGCCTGCCTACTCTGTCAGATGCCTCACCACATACTGCTGTTCTGTTGGTACCTCTCAGCTACCATCTCTGTTGGACTAGAGTCGCTCTCTCCATTTCAGAAGCACTTCACTTCTGATATGGTTGGAGAGAGGAGGTCCATCTGCTCACTGTGATGAAAGAGAGGATGCACTTCCACCCATCAGAGATTTGAATTGTCTGTCAGAAATTCTTATTTCTTCGCACTGAAGAGAAAATGAGCCTTGGTCAGTAGCGTGGCCAGCAGAAAGGTCAGCCTGGTGCCTTAGCTTGAGCTGAAGTATAGACAGTGGAGGGAGGGGAAATTTTAAGGGCTTTCCCTTGTGGGGAGATGTAGATTTACCCAGTCCCTGCCAGCCTCTCATCAGAAGAAGGAAATGGACCTAGGCAGTCACTCCTCCCAGTTCCAGCCTATAAAACCTTGCTTTCAGCAGCTGCAGCTGTCCTTCAACTGTTTTCAACACCACTGCTTTCCCAACTTCCTCAACAGCTGTTGTTGGGGTTAACCATCACAACTTGTTTTCTGTACTGCAGAAAAGATCATGGTAGACAGGACTGCCATTGCTTATAAGATGTCATATCTGCATGTGTTTGGTGCAGCAAGTTGATTTGCCTCTGGAGCATGTAACTCTACACAAGTTCATGTAATATTTCATGCAATTTTCCTTCTTCCTTCCTGTATTTGGAGAGGAGCAGTGGCTTTTGTAATATGAATCTATGGAGTATATTACACTAAGGGATCACAGACTCGGGCAACCTTTTTAAACAACTCCTTTGATACTTAGAGTTTTCTGTCTGTTTTATTTTGTATTCAGCTGAAATGATTTTGGCTGTTTTTAACTGGGAAAATATATAATAAATGGATGTTATGAAGTGTATTTTAATAGTGCCTAGACTTTTTTTAAAGACTGTCATTAGTAGTATAATTCATGGTAATTTCATGGAAGCCCCATACCTAATTTTTTAGGCACAGTGATTTTAAAAGACTGAGTGAAGTAAATTGAAAGGGGGAAAAAACAACAAAAAGAGAACCCAAAAAGCAACAACAACAACAACAATAAAAAACATCAAAAAACAACTTCCATTGGGCATTTTTATTTCAGAACGTGTCAGTTTTTCTGCTGAAAGTCTTGATGCAAAGTGAGCTGACCTGTTTTTTTTTTTTTATTCTTATTTTTTGATTTCACATTTGATTAATCTAAAAAATCCATTTCTTTAAGAATGCATTTTTCAGAGACATTTCGTTCTCCATTTTAAAAAGCTGATACATCAAAATGAAATAACATAATTCAAAACATAACTAAAATATTTGTTCTGAAATGTTCCTTTGACATGAAAAGAATTTGTTAATTTTCTCATGGGAAACATATTAATTTTCCACCAGAATTAGCATATGCCCTTGAAAAATAAGACAGTTTAAACTGAACTGTTTGGTATAGAAACTTTCTGCTAAAAGAGAAATGTTTGATCAGCTTTATTCATATATAGAAACTTGAAATAATTGGTCTAATTTTTGGAGCTTCTGAGCATTCATAGATCACTTTGAAGTTAATAGCAATTCAGAGGTGTTCTGAATTCTGCAGACGAAGCCAATTGTTTTGGTTCAATTTACTGTTGCATGTGACTGAGTTTAAGCATTTGCATCTGAAAAACAAGCAAATGAAGAAAAAAGCCCACTCAAAACAAAACCCCAAAGTATAAAATAACCTAACTAAAAGAACATGTGCCTTTTGTCTTCCACCTTTCTGAAACAAAGAAAGAAAGGAAGAGGATCAAACCTCTTTGTGGTTTGGCTGAGACAGAGAACACTGCTTCCTCTTGTCTTGAGTGTGTATGTGATATAGAATTACCAGCAGAAAGATGCAGATCACCTCCAAAATGACGTATTATTACTGCATTATCCAGAAGTTGTTTTGAACATATTTTCTGAACACTCAACCTGAAAGATGAAGGAAATACTTCCTTTTCAGCTTAAAGTCAATGGATAATAGCTTTGTATTTTAGTAGAGCATAAAGGTTTGAGAGCTTTTTTTGTTTTCACATTAATTTTTTGGAATTTTGTGGTTTTGTTTAAAACACAAATGGCTTCAAACTATTTTGTTCTATGAATTTTATTGATATTGGCCATAAAACCATTCTGACCTAGGACTACTAACATTTTAAGAGCTGCTGCTTCCTGTTTTCCTTCAAAGTGCTTAGTTCAAAGTCATGGTTCTAAAGCCAGGTATTAAACAAAAACACAATTTGAAAAAAAACAACACATTTCTGGGTTATTGTGGAGGAAGGAATACAAAGTGCAAAAATGGTAGCATTTTCTGAATAATATAGATTTGTATTTCAGAATGTTTGCTTGCATTTCTTTAGGTAAGTGAAAAAAATACGTTGCTTCTTGATTCAAAGACAACGTGGGTTTTTTTTGTTTTTTTTTTTTTTTGTTTTTGTTTTTGAAAAAAAGATTTTGTTTTCATTTTGCTATAAAACAGTTACAGATGTGAAGGCATGAGCAGACAGCAGCAGAGGGCTGGTGGTGTGTGGAGATGAGATGTTGTTACAGCAGTAATCTAGAAGCAGCTTGGGCAGCAGGAAGAGTGTCAGCAACCGAAAGACAGACAGAAGAGCCTGATTTCCAGGCTGGATGGAAGTATGCAGTGAAAGGGCTGGCCATGCTCAGCACAGGAGAGCAGAAATCCAGGGAAAGGAGCTAATGTAATACACTGGTGCAGGGGAAGATGAGGAAAGTGTGGGATCAAGGTAGCAGCAAGGCTGAGGGCTAAGAGGAGAAGGAAAGAACAATGCTGAAGTCAGAAGCCCAAATTTCCTCTAAAAACCTTGGTGAAAATATTCTTTAAATCTGTAGCAGCTCATGAATGGTGAAATATTTATGAGTCATTAATATATAATTCATCAATTTATGAACTACCCTTTCCCATATTATTAACATTATCATTTCTTCTTTTTAAGAAAAAACGGTGGACAGCACGCTGCTAAGCTTCACATTGTTCGGCCTTCTGATTTTCCTTGGAAGTTTGCTGATATGTGCATGTAGAAGGTAATACACATCTCTGACAGACAATACTTTTTTTTTACTTTGGTTAGAGAGCTCTTTTCAAATGATTTAGTGCTTACAAAAACAGTTAATTATGCAGTAACAGCTACTGCTTTATCAGAGGTGTGCAGTAATACACTGCTGCTGAGCACCTCAGATTCCATCACTGTCCCTGGAGTTCCAGTCTCATAAGATGCTCTTAGCTGTATCTCTGCCACTACCCTGACTGCTCCTCTCAGTGTGATTTTGCCCCATGGTTTTATGAATTCTACATTCTGAGCTACCAACACTAATCACACCAAAGATGAATTGCATTTCCCATGTTGCCCAACTTCATTTCATAATTCATGGGTATTGCCTAGGGCATTCCTTTTGTCTAACTCAGACAGCTTACAAGAAATAAGTAAAAAAATGAAAGTCAGGCTGACAGAAATAATTTGCTTTGCTGTACCATTAGTGTCCTTACACCCACCATAAATTAATGCAGCCAAAAGACTGCACACCATATCTTTTCTGCTCAGCTACAGATATAGCAGAGAAGGCTTACTTGAACTGGAAAAAAAATAGATTAGGTTAAGCTGAAAACTCAAGATGTCTTAGTGTTTGAAGGTGTGATACAAAATGGAAGCAGTGTTAAAAGTAAATTAATTAATTGATTGAAAACCAAGTAGAGCTCCTCGTTAGGTTAGAAGAAGTTACTATACACTTTATCTCAGCAAACAAGATCTCAAGGATCTCTGGATATGGAACTGTTAAAATACAGTTATAATAAATAAATAAATAAATATGAATAAAATGCTTCCATTGGCACAAGGAAAGCAATTAGAACCACCTACATCTAAACATAAAACAATATTCTGGTCAAATAATAAGGAGTGCCTCTGGTCTCAAGAGATCAGTTCCGCTGGTAGATTTATTCTGTAGTAAATTTACATAGTACTGAAAACCAACATAAAACCTTTGTTATAGCGCAGAATGTTTTCATGGTTCTGTGCAGACCTCATTCTCTTCCAACTTGAATTGTGCTAGATTTCAGTAGAGGAATCAAAATACATTTCTGACACTACATCTGCCCCTGTCCTCTATGTTTCTTCCTTTGATTATCATGTCTTATAGGTAGTATTTTTACTTATGAAAACAGGAGCATTTTTTCCAGCTATAAGCATGGTAGCATGCCACAGGCTCTAGTTTTTGTTGGAATTCAAATGCAGGTGCATATCCACATGATCCTTTTAAAACTCTAGCAAGTCAAAACTGGTGAGGTGAAGAAGAGCTAGGAAAAATACTGAGCAAAATGTCTGTGATGAAACAAAAAGGAGTAGAATAGCTTTAGAAATGGAAGATGTCTGCCTCATACAAACATCTAACTCATTGTTTTTTTGGCCCCTACAATCTTCACTTAAGTGTTCAAGATGCCTTTCTAGTCAATGGAAAAAGCTCAGTATCTATGGAGGCTATTAGGCAGCTCCTGAGCACCTAACTTTAGATGTATTTGTTACATTCACACTGAATCTTTCACTTAGACCACAGACTGTGCTCCATTTTGAGTGGATATTTTCTCTCTATGCTTCTTACTCATTTAAATTGCTATCCAGTATCTGTTTCAGATGAATCTATTGCAAAGTATTATTGAATAATTTTTTCCTGCAGATATTCTAGAGCTGTGTGTCTGTCACTCTCTTGTAGGTATGGATTCCTGGAAGTTTTAACCATGCCCTTTCCAGGTCCTACAGATAAAGTTACAACTTGGTTAGCTGAAGATGAGCCTCACCACCAGGTACGGTGTCTTTTTTCTCTTGCTACAATGATATGCATAATATTACCTGTGATCAAAGTATCATAACATTGCATATGTTTTGAAGTTTCACCTGGAGTTCATTCTACAAGCCTTGGGCTGGCTCCCAGGAATGTTCTGTGCTCCTCTTACTTTATAGTCATCTTCTCAGAAAAGAAAAACCCAAGAGTGCACCAGAATTGTACTAAAGTTATCTTCTGTTCCTAAGATTTGATCATTTCTATCATTTCTGTCCAAAAATACCTGACTGAATTTGACCTAAAGGTGCCATATTTGCTGCCTATTCTATGCAAATATCCTTTGGTACCCTTTTCACCAGTAAGTAACTGATAATTACTCCTGTGGCTTTTGAGTACAGCCTATTGGAATGTAAAAACAAAATTATCATTAAACATACATAAACTCTGTATCTCCTCGCAACCTAGAACTGCATTCATTACTATTCAGGTGTCCGTTTTTATTCACTGTGCAACTCGAAAATTGCAGCAATCAATGACCACAAAAAATATATTTAAATATCACTAACAGAGGAAGAAGACAGTTCTGTTCCCTATTACAGAACACCTCACACACTTTTGACAGGAAAATCTCAGCATAACTGTAATTATTGTCTGGACAATTACTATAAGTGACTAAGATGACTGTTGATAACACTTCTAGGAAAGAGAAAATGAATAAAACATATGGAATTGATTAGTATCTCTAATATCGCTGACACCTGAAATAGCAGAGATTTTGACTTTGGACATTCCATAGGAGTTAAGAAGATTGGGAAGAATGGTGCTGCAATAAGCTGTTTTATCCAGAATATAAATATAATGTTTGAAAGTTGGACTGTTATTTTGACATAAACTTTTGGTCGATATTCTGCAAGGCAACAAGCAAAAAATGACAGGGTTCATACCAATGAAGTAAATCTGCTTACGAACACCTTTTAGAGAGAGAGAGTAACTAATGTGATCTTTGTATCACAGTTATTATTATGGAGGAAATAATCAGTACTAATCCCAGGCGCATCAAAAAGATATCATACTTTTGATAAAATTCAGACAGAATTTGTAATAACATAGAATGTAGATGCACATAATGCAATTTTTATTTTTATTTTTATTTTTTAACAGAAACAAAATTCAGTGCAAATGGAGATGCAGTCAGAGATCATACTGAGAATATCAGAAGGTAATGGAGATGAGGACATTCAACAACATACCCATCTGAAAGAATCTGAAGACCTGTAGAAGTGTTATGCTTTTGCTTTAATTTTTATCTTCATGTAAGAGCTAACTTTCTGTTAAGTGGATTCTCACTGATCTAAGAAAGGCTGATACTGGAGTTTGTCTGGTCAGGATGTTTTGAGTTCTGACATTGTGCAACTCTTTAAATGTGCTTTGGATCAAAGAGGTATACTATACTGCAGTCTTTCTCTAACTACTACTCATGTTCAGCCCAGTAAAAGCACAGAAGTTCAGACAGTATGACTAAATAATTGAACCCGCTTTGGTCAAGGTGGAGCTAGAGTTAGTGCTGCATTAGCTTCCAAAAAACATCCAGTAGGTCAATAACTTTAAGACAGGCTCTTTATACAAATACCAGAGTACATATTCAATATCAGATTAAAGAAATAAGAAGCAATGGAAGCAACAAACATTTCTGGAAACTGAAGCAGAAACTCACAATTGTTCTCTAGAGCTTCTAAAAATATTGTACACTGTGTAAGTAGATATTAACTAGAAAAAGTTACATGTGAAAACAGTTATTTAATATGATAGACCTATCCTTTTGCATTTAGCAAAAGGAGAAAACATTAAACAAGGTAAAAAATACAATGTATTTAACTTAATGTAATTGTTTAAATAAGTATAACTCAGAGAAGGTATAGCTTTGAACTGAACAACTACTGTTACTTAATTTTCCCTATCTTTGTGAAGAAATATGCCTCTATATGTCCATGATGTAGCAATCCATATAAGTTCATACATAAAAGTTCATTTATAGGGTAGAAAAGATGATCCAGGGAATTACTGTCCTGTTAGCCTCATCCATGTGCCAGGGATGATTGTGGAACTGATCTTCTTGGAACCTATGCTAAGGCACATGAAAGAGAGGGAGGTGATATGGGGACAACCAGCATGGCTGGTTGAATGAACAAATATACCTTCTATATTGGTGTATCTGCATTGGTGGACAAGGAGAAAGCCAGTGATGTCCTCTATCTGGACTTCAGTAATGCCTTGGACATGGTCTGCCATAATGTCCTTCTCTCCAAACTGGAAAGATATGGATTTGATGGGTGGAATGTCTGATAAACAAGAAACTGGTTGCAAGACTGTACTCAGAGAGTGATGGTCAATGTCTCAATGTATGGATGGAAAATGGTGACAAGTGGTGTCCCTCAGGGGTCAGTACCGGGACCAGTACCTTTATCAACAACATTGATATGGGGATCAAGTGCATCCTCAGCAAGTTTACAGATGACAAGAAGCTGTGTGGAGAAGTCTGCATGTCTCAGGGATGGGATGCCAGCCAAAAACCTAGAAAGGCTTGAGCAGTGGGCCCAGGTGCATTTCATAAGTTTCAGTAAATTCAAGTGCAAAGTCTTGCACCTGCATTGTGGCAACCCCTGTTCTCAATACAAGCTGGGAGATGTAAGGATGGAACACAACCCTGCTGAAAAGAATGTGGGACTGCTGGTGGATGGCAAGCTGGACACAAACCAGCAATGTGCTATCTGGGCTGCATCAAGAGAAGTGTGGCCAGAAGATCAAGGGAGGTGACCCTGCCCCTCCGCTCTCTGGTGAGGCATCACCTGGAGTACAGTGTTCAAATATGGAGTCCTCTGCACAGGAGAGATGTGGACCTGTTAGAGCATGTCCAGAGGAGGGCCACAGAAATGATCCAACGGATGGAACACCTCCACTACAAGGACAGGCTGAGAGAGCTTGGGCTGATCAGCCTGGAGAAGAGAAGGCTCTTTGGAGACCTTTCAATATCTAAAGGAGAGCTATGAGAAAGAAGGGGACAGACCCTTTAGCAAGGTCTGTTGTGATAAGACAAGAAGAAATGGCTTCAAACTAAATGAGAGGAGATTTAGATTGGATTCTTCCTACAGAATAATTTTTTTATGACACAGGTAGTGAGGCACTGGACCATGCTGCCCAGAGAAGTGGATGCCCTGTCCTTGGAGATGTTCAAGACTGGGCTTGACAGGTTTCTGCAGAACCTGGTCTACCTGTAGATATCCCTGTTCATTGTAGGGGAGTGGGACTAGACAAAGTTTAGGTATCTCTTCCAACTTAAACAGTTCTAGGATTCTGTTTTGAGGTATGCAGCCAGGGTAGAGTGTTTGAACTGTTAGCTGAGGCAAGAGGTGCAATACAGGGCCTTGATTTTGAAAGGAAGATATATTTCAGTAGATTTCTATTATAGGAGAGCAGTACAAATTAAAGATTCATTTAATTCTATAGAGGGCTAGGGAGAAACCTAAAAAATCCTTGGTTTCTGTCTTGTCCCACTCAGTATTTCAAAAGAAGTGAATCTTTTTCTGCATCCTGAGTCATGTCTTTCCTAATCAGCAGAGCTCACTACCATGACAGAATCATCCAAGACTCAGAGAAATAGTACAAATAAATTTATTGAGATCTTTCTTATAACAACTGATATTCTACTTGGAGGTAAAATTGGTGAATTTGCTAGTAACAATTTATAAGCATTATAAGTAAGAGTATTTGGTGCAGAAGTTATCTCTATGCTAAAAGTTCTAAGACAATATTAGAAAACAGCTGCTACGAGAAATGAAAAATAAAAGACTATAAAGAGAAAATATAGAAAATGGGGAGAGACAGGTGGGCAGACATAGACATACAGATACACAAACACAGCAAGGCAAAAATGGTTTACCACTCCTCAGTCCAGCAATGTCTTAGCGTCAGGGGATGCTGATCTTTAGTAGTGGTAGGTTATTCAAGGTGTGATGGTCAGTTGATGACAACAATAAACACACATGTTCTCTTACCTATAGTCCAGAGCTGTTGAGAGGGCTCTTTGGAGTGACAGCATCTGGCTTCCAGGCTTTCCAGCAGGAACTCTTTTGTTCCTGTCTTGTCCAGGCCTTGCAAGTTTAAATCAGTGGAGACAAGAGAAAGCAATGAGATGCCAGCTTGTATCTTGCCTTCACAGAACACACTGGTATCATCTAATAACTTCTTGCATCAAGCTAAAAATATCTGCTCCCAGGCCAAGTCTTCAGCCAGAAAGCATTCTTGGAACTACCCATATAAAAGCAAATATCTTCTGACTCTGTCCAAAGGAATGCTTTTAAATGTTAAATTGTCCACAAAGTGTTACTGGGTGTCATGTTGATTTGAGAAAATGTGTTCTGTACCAGTCTTGCATAGCTTCCTTTCTGGTCAAAAATAATTGTGATTGAATAAAATATTTAATTCCACCTGAAATATCAACTTTCATTTTATTGCTGGGAACAACATAGAAATTTTGTTTGCAATTTTTTATATTTTTTTTAAACATTCAGTAAATAAGTTTTGGTTTGTTTGAATACTCCTTTTATAGCCAAGATGTCTCTCTTCAAGGAAGAATACTGCACTCTTTCTCCTTTCCTATTAAGAATGGTAAGATTCAGGGCTTTGAGCAGCCTTGCCTAGAAGAAGATATCCCTGCCTATAGCAGGGAGGTTGGAACTAGATGATCTTAAAGGTACCTTCCAACTCAAACCATTCTATATTTTTATGATCTCAAGAGCCCAAGATGGAATTGCTTAATGAAGAAATGTTATTGACAGTGTATGATGTAAGACCAGGTTCATAAGTACAGGATTAAAAGAATCAACTTTACTTGGTAGCATTACTTTAGCTGTCTGAGTGGGGTTTTTGTGTGTATTTTTCATTTTATAGGAGGGGAGGGAGGGAGGAGGAGTTTTTGTTTTTGTTTTTGTTTTTAAGTGAAGGGAAAGGCCACCTTACCTATGAACATTAGTGCTCTTCCCCCTGTACATATTAGACAGATAACTATGGAAATCAGCAGGGAGAAGATGAATTGTAGATTTGAGGTACTGAACCAGATTTCAGTAATGACTACTCCTATAATGACAATTCCTTCTCTTCCTGGAGTGCATTTTCAGCAGTCGGCATATTTCTTTCTCTCCTGGACAATCTGACATCTTCTCTGTGAGCAGTCAAGGCAGTTTATCTCATCAGCTGTTGCACAATATGGCGATGAACACTAAAGTATACAAAATCTCACTTAGCTGGACTGCTTTGTGAATGAATTGGTTACCTTCATAAGATTTCACATTCTGTACTTAAGTAGTGTGATGAGACACCAGAAAGTGCATTGCTCACAGAGACTATCCACTTTCTCTCCACTCTACATATGTAGAAGGATCTGGAGAAAAAAAGTATGCATATACACATACATATATTTATCTATTTTGACTTATAAACCCCTGTGATATATGAGTGGTTATTTTTATGTTTTCCACTTCAGCCAAGAGCATATAGCACACAGAGATTTAGAGCTAAACTTATCATCTTGCATTTATGGTTTTTTTGGACATAAGAGACTTTGTTGATATATTATTTTTTAGTTTCTGGAAGCTCTTCTCTTTGTTTTGAAAGAAAGATAATTGCAAGAGGGAAAGGTAAATAAACAAAGCAACCTTTAGATCAGAGACTTTGCGTAAGGACTGGTCATGTTGTCCACTGCTGCCATCTACAGTGCACGTAACCAACTTTTAATGAGAAATATTCCTAGTTTTCAAACCAGTTTAACTCAGTGCAGGTCTGCTGATTTAATTGCACTGATATTAATGAAGTCATCCTCTCTCTGTACCCTGAAGACTTCACTTTCATTACACACAAAATCCATCTCCCCTAATTTTAGCTCCCTCATATTTAGGCATCTAAAAGCATCTAATCAAACATTAGGTGTAGGGACCTCGGGTACTCCTCCAGGGAGCACTTCATTCCAACCTTAAACATGTGTGCAAGAGTAGGATGAATAATTTCTTTGGAAATGTCTGTCTCTTTCTCATTAGAACCCAAATGATCAGATTCAGATTAGATGCCTATGTCAAAAAACATGCATATTTTATTTTATTTTATTTTATTTTATTTTATTTTATTTTATTTTATTTTATTTTATTTTATTTTATTTTATTTTATTTTATTTTATTTTATTTTATTTATTTTATTTTATCTCTCTATCTACATGAAAGGAGAGGCTTTGGCCAAAGCTCGTCTTGTCAGGTACAGATTTGCCTTTGGGAGGTTTTCCAGCACAATTGAGGAAGTCACAGTTTGTATATAAGCATGTTTCAGGACATCCTTATTATGCCATCAGCAGAAATTTTGATCAGAAACAGCTTTGATCAGTATGAAAGGAAACACTGAGCTGCTAAATTTGGGCCAAATCTAAGGCTACATTTTATTCTTCTCTCTAGCGGAAAAGTTTGAGGACACATGTATCTAACTTACAAATAACTGTATCCCATTATAAGTTTCACCAAAAATGCAATGTATTGATTAGATAAAGTGTGCATAGAATCATAGAATTACCAAGGTTGGAAATGACCTCCAAGATGATTCAGTCCAACTGCCCACCTACCACCAATATTGCTCCACTAAACCATGTCCCTCAGTACAACATCTAAGCTTTTCTTGAACACCTCCAGGGGTGGTGACTCAACAACTGCCCTTGGCTTTCAGCACCTGACCACTCATGAGAAGAGCGTGTATTGTGTGTATATGTATCCTTACAGAAGAAACGCAGAAAGGGAAATGTTCCCTGTTTCGAAAAACACATCAATTACATCTGGATCAAAAGTATGGTGCATACTGTATTCTTTGCATACTGCCTCTATTTCTCAATTCCTACTGTATACATTATCTTGCTGGCATTTGAATGGCCAGTTCTAACTATCTGATACAATTGGATATATCAGAAGGAACCAGATGGCATCTTCAAGTTAAGTAACAGTAAAGATAAAGATGACATCGAGAAGATAAAAATGCTTTGGTGCCTGATGCAGCACTGGATTGTACTAAGAGTGGTATCACATCATCTTATCAAGATTTAGTCCTGCCAACATCTTCTTGTTCATCTCCTCAGAATAACCCAGGTCAAAAATTAAGTTTTGAGTGCAAATTGCTTATAAAACCTATATCCGTGCTTCTGGTTCTCCTGACAGCCGGCAGGTGATCACTAACAAACTCCAGCCATTGGACAAATAATCAAATAATGTGTGTTTTGATATTTAGTTCAGGAGATTAATTAGAATTTTATAGACACAGAGAATCATTGCACATCTGTGAATCTAACATGACTTTATTCTTACTACCCACCTCAAGGTTTCAAAAAGCTTTGAAAAAACACAGTGACACATATCTAGCTATGGTAAATTCGAAAGACCTAAGCTAAAAAACCACAAATGTAATACATAAGCAAATCAAAACTTTAACGAAGTAGGAAAGAAGAGATAGAAGTAGAGAGAAAAAGGAAAGAGTTCGTATTCCGTGCCATACAACAATATTTTTTATGTTTTCAGTAGCTCTAGCAAGCTGCCACTTTACATTCATATAGATGGAAAAGAATTGCATTTTATACAGTGATTATGTAAATATTCTATTCTAGTCCAATTCTATTATAGTTCCATTCCATACATTCCATTCTGTAAATATTCTAGACCATGCTAGCCAACTGATAGTTCTTTTATCCTTGATTTTGTTCAAGAGTCCACTATGTGGGGAAATCGTTTTCTACATTTTAAGATATACGACTGCTTACCAGAGGATGATGAAATTGTTCATGGGTTCAAAAAGAACCTGGACCAACTGATGAAAAAAATATCTACCAAAAGTCAATTAGATATGAAAACAACTCAGTTTTGGGCACCTCTCTACAAGAAAGACATTGAGGCTCTGGGGCTTGTCACAGTTGGTGAGGGGCCTGGAGCACAGGTCTTTTAAGAAGCAGCTGAGGGATTGTTCAGTCTGGAGAAGAGGAGGCTCAGGGGAGACCTTATGACTCACAACAATGACCATAAGAAGATAGTGTTGAGGTGGGGATTGGCGTCTTCTCCCACCTAACTAGTGAGAGGATGAGAGGGAGTAGCCTCAAGTTGAGCCAGGGGAGATTCCGATTGCACATTATGAAGTTTTTTCTCTGAAAGAGTGGTGAGACTACCCAGGGAGATGGTGGAGTCACCATCCCTAGAGGTGCTCAAGAAAATTTGGTGTTTTACTGAGGGATATGGTTTTGTGGGGTATTGGTGGTAGGTGGGCATTTGGACTAGATGATCTTGGAGGTCTTTCCCAACCTTTCTGATTCTATGATTCTATTTAATGTGGTCCTCTAATCATAAACTGCAAGGTACAGGGACAATCTGACTTTGCTGATCACCTGTTGCTGCTGCTATTAAAGCCAAAGTTATGCCACTGGACTATGTCAGCCTTTGGACTGATTTGTTACAACTGTTACTTAGAGAGCAGCTGGAGAAACTGCTGAGGTACTATTTACCAAATAATGTTTTCACTATTGATGTTGAAACCAACTGCATGAACTCTTGCGTTCAGAAAAACAGGAATTCATGCTATTCAGCTAACATGTAAACCCCATTATATTTGGATAATGAGAGGAAGCTTTGAAAACATTTCATAAACTCACCCAGTTCATCTTCACTGTGTTAATATGGGGAAATTTTATCAAACCTGGACTTCCAGTGATAGTACGAACAGGGATTTGTCCACATACATAGTTTCAGTAGCTTCTTGATCCAGAGGATGTTCTTTATGGAACAAAATATTTCATTTAAAATATACTGCATGGGAAAGCTTTATCCTTAATCCATTCTGGACATGTAATAAAAAGAAATAGTGATGCATACACCATGGACTGTTCCAACATCTGGGAACAATAGAAAGCGGTGGATATAAGCAAGATTTTGCTCACTTTCAACAGGCTGAGAAGAATTTACAGTAATATATATTCACTATATTGTGAATGAAGTCAGCTTTGATGCACTGTAAAGCTGTCCTACTTGACTGAAGAGTCTGTGAAGTTTCAGGTATTCAGAACTATATAAAAACTGTAAATTATCCTTACATTTCTCAATTTATTTCTTTATGAAAACCAATAAAAAATAAAATAACAGAACACCTGTTCCATATGTAGAATATATATTCTGGATTCTTTAGACAGTAAACTGTTATGTTAAAGGGAAAGGTGCTTCTATTCTTGGTGGGCAGTTGATCTTAATAATTTGGAATTAAGAAACTTCTGTTAATTTTAAATTAAACTACTTGGGGATATTATGCTGTTTATCTCCTGCTGAATATCTAGCATGCGTACTCACACTAAATGTGGTGAAGAATCACTTTGCTAACATTGGGAACTTGGGCACTGTACTCCATGTGTGACCTGGGGATCTCCTCAGCATGGAAGTGCCAGAGACACCACACTAAGAGTGGTTTATCAATTCCTTCTCAGCTCTAGAGCCATAGTTTAGTCTTAATGGCACAGGAAGGTCTGAGGTGGACGCAGTTCTCTTCAGAGGATGAAGTTAGGAAAAGCATGGTGGTTATCAAGCCTTATTTTTTGGTAATACAGTTTATCTCATTAAATTCAGCTTTTGTTGGGCACCTCGGCACTGGGGTGATATTTTGAAATTACTGAGAGCTCTTTCTTCTCACTAAAAATACCTTCTTTGTTTGTTTGATTGTTTTTGTATGCACTCGTTTGTGTTTTTTTCATGTTTAAACACTAGATGTCAGTCAGTCACTTCACAAAAGCATATTCTCAAGGCATAGTATGTTTATCTCTGGCAGCAAAAACATTTATAGGGAGTATTAAATATAATGAGACATCCAATAGAAACTGCAGAATTGCCAAACACAGTCATAGCAATTATCCTACAGGGCTTTTTATCAGCCACAGCCACTGAGATCCCAGAGACAGGGAGTATAAAGAAAATCTGTTTGCACACACAGCAGTGAGTGCTCACACTGTCCTCGTGAAATTTTCATTAATCTGTTGTCTAAAACTACAGATGACTAACAAATTACCAGAGTAAACCATCCATTCTATTTGAGCTTCTGGAGCATTTGCAGAACTTAAGGTTCAAAAGAAAGAACACTTATCAGCTAGGATGGAGAACCAAGAAGCATTCTTCTCTTCTGCATTTCCTGCTACCTAAGTTAAAACACTGGCAAGGAGGCACACAACTGTATATCAAGAAGTTATGGGCCCCTCTTATTCTGATCTTGGGAGGTTGCTTGTCTCCATATCTGCACTATCATGCAGAGGCTTACATCTACAGTCAAGCTACATCAGTTATGGCTTTGGTAACTGAGGACTGCTTAAGCAAAATGCTTGCATTGACAATAGAAATCTTTTGCCAGATCTCCAATGGAGAAGCAGTGCATTTAGTTGGTGGTGAAGCATTGCAGCGTGTCACTGGACTTTGTGGACCACGTCTTTCAGATAGCTCAGTGCTTTGTGGCTCTGGCTGTTAGTGCTTTCGTACAACAAGAGACACAAAAAAACTCAATCAGTCCTCATGGTATAATGATACACAAGAGGACCTGCTGGCTTAAGCACTGTGGTATGACTAGAGATGGGGTCCACCACCACAGGACCCAAATTGCTATGTCCTCACTGAACTCTCAGAAGGAATTTGTGTGGTGGGATCCTGTCACCACTCTGCTAGGTGACCCAGCACCTAGCTTTCCTTTCAGACTATGTCATGGACCTGATTCAACTGCTTACCGTTCCAGTAGATGTCAGAGCACATGCATCCTCTGAGATACCTAACCAGTGCCTTTAGCTGGGTTTTATATCTACAGAGTGTTTTGTTTTTCTTTTTATCTACCTTTTAATTCAATAATCTTAGTAGGCCTCCAAAAATCGCTCATGCATTCTTGGAACACATTCAGACTGCCTTTCTGTCATGGAATAATATATATGTATGATTTTGTACACTCAGCTACTCTTTAAGACAATGACATTGTGAATACTGAATGGAAATCTACTCCAGAGTGCACAGAAATCCATATTCTACAGTTCTGATCTCTATGCTTTTATACATATATTTCAAATTGCAGCATTTCAGTTGCAGGACAGAGGAGATATGTCACATACTGACTGCAAAGCAGACGGTTTTTTCAGCCTATCTATAAGGTTGCTGAATCCTGAGGTTATGATACTTTTAACTATGCTCTCCTAAAGTACCATAGGTTGGATTAGTTCATCTGTCTCCATGTCAGTCCATGGGAGGAAGGACCTCCTAGGACACGTCATCAGAGGAGTCAGGTAACAACTTTCAAGCTAAATAACAGAGTTGTTATTGTTGCTCTGTACTTAGTGAGACAGAATACATGTGTGTGCAGGAGTTCTCTGTGAGAACAATATTTCCACCCACTCTGAACTCATCTTGCCTGAGCATAGGTCACCGCAGAAGGTGAGGGGAACTGGAGAGTCAGTCCTTTTGATCCTGAGATGATCATTGTGTTTGGGTCTCTTTAATATTATTTAGTTTGTTTGATCTCACATCAAAACTTTAGTAATTATTTTTCCTGGTGCTGGGAAGAAACAGCAGTAAATTAGTTCCTCATCTTTGTGCCTGTATCTCTGCTGTGATCACTTGTCCATCCTCTCTTCCCTTTACTTCAGGATAGTTTTACACCTGCACATCATCGAGGCCATGACAGACCCATGAAAAAATATAAACAAGACATATTTATATGGCAAACAATGTCCTTACTGAGACAAAGGCTGCACTGTGTGGGACAATACCTCGAATACCTGAAACAATAACTGTATCTGAATTCAACCCACTTAAGTGAGATGTCTCTGCTAAAAAATCCAGAACCCTTCTGCAGCCCATGTAGAAAGGCAAGTATCTTGCACTGAGGGCTCATTCTACCTTTTTCCTTTGGTTTTAGAGGGATCCTTTTACCACTGAGCTCTAGCTCAGTACATAAAGTGATATAGGAAAAGGTATTAATGATATCAAATATGTAAAATGTTGTTATAAGGAGGAAAGTAGTGCAGTGGTGAAGGAAAAAATGGCTCTCAGATGTAATGTTTCCTCAGAACTGTCATCAGAAGATAGCCCATCTTGGACATATATATCTGATATTTTTAAACTTCTGTCATTTACATCATTCTTCATTTAAGAGGATGCAAGACTGTTTCAAGATTCAACCATTATTGAAAATGTCTTCCAAACTGCATGAAATATTCATTTCTAACTCCATCTACAGCCACCTCAGAAAAGTGGGATGGATACTGGATTAATCTGCCTGAAACCTAAGATTGACCCGGGACCATAACAATTGTCTTTGCCTTACTCAGAAACTGAGGTCAGAACATGATGCATGTGATACTAAGTTGATTTGAACTGTGATATATAGCCAGAAGAAAAACTATTGTTCCAAGTTATCGTGTGGGTCTTTTGTTGTAAAGTAACTGTATGAAGAAGCTGAATTTGGTGTTTTAGTGCTGAAGTAAAACAAATGAGCAAGTAACTAAAGAAGTCCATGTTCTTCATCTACGAGAATCCTTTGATGGCTCTAAAATTTGTATGAGCAGATCTGACAAACTCTGCTCTCTCCCTTGACAACAACTTCCTTATGAGCTGTGAAAATGGAATACTTATAAGTCCTTTTACCCTTGGTCAAACTCTGAATCTGGCTAACAGAATTAAAAGGAAAATGCAGGTGACCAACAGACATAGCTCCATATACGTGCAGAGTATGATCAGCCAAACCTTGTTTTCCTAGTAAATCAGGCTCAAAGTTCTTGAAGGCACACTAGTATTCTGAACAATTAGATTGTCAAATTACAAAAATACAAGAACTCATGGACTCAAAATACTGAAGATTTTTTCTAGTCAAAATAAGATATTTTCTTAAGTGAAACTGAGTAAAAGGGTTGTTTGAAAAACACAGTTATTCTGCAGTGCTATATGATGAAACTCTGCCAGTGAAACCAAGTGAGATAAACACCAATCTCTTTGGAAATAATATGGGTTTATTAAATATTTTCCCTGGCTTAAAGAACCAGTATATAAATGCAAGCAATACAAACGGCATAACAAATTTGAGGATCCTGAATCAAATACAATTTCAATATTGTAAACATCACACAGGAGTCAAGATTAAAACAAAATATATTTTTTGTTTATCTGTTTAGTTGGTTGGTTGGGGTTTTTCTTTGTTTTAGTTTTGTTCCATATTTCTGTCAAAGCTAGATGATACTTGATATAAAGTTGCAACTTGATATGTTGAATCACATCACAAACATCCTGTCGAGACAGACTGATGGTTTATCTATTTTTTTTTTCCTGTGTATTGTGTGGGTGTGCTTTTTATCTATTTCTTGATTGATTTTAAGAATGTTTGGAATACATAGGAAGGGCACTGTAAAAATTCAGCATGTTTCAGTGGCTGTACATGCAATGTTGTACCATCAAAAAATAACACAATAAATCTAAAGTCAACAACAATAGAAGTCATTATGGCTTGTATCTGAGAAGGAACGAGGTGGACTAGGATCCTTCAGACTGGAACCAAAATAGCCAAGAGAAATGATATTAGGTTATAAACATAACAAGTCTGAATCTCCCCTGGGAATGGTTTTAATCTGTGCCAGGGGAGATTCAGGCTGGACATTAGGAAGTATTACTTCTCAGAAAGGGTAGTCAGGCATTGGAATGCACTGCCCAGGGAGGTGGTGGAGTCATCGACCATGGGAGTGTTCAAGAAACATTTGGATGCTGTGTTGAGGAATATGATATAGCTGGGAAGTATTGGTAATGGTTGGACTAGATGATCTTCTAGGTCTTTTCCAACCTTGATGATTCTGTGATTCTGTGAAGTCAGATAAACCTCTTCCAACTAAACTGCTGAAATGCAAAATCTTTGCCAAAGTGTGCTATGGATGCTGAAGTCAATATGACTGCAAAAAGTAATTTAGAAACCTCACACAACATTCATGGATTCATCAAGAACCACTGAGCACACTTTTCTAACTCAGGAAGACCCTGAGCTACAGACAGTCAGATGAGGGAAGGTTGCCTTCTGTGTTTGCCCTCTTCTTACATCCCTCCCTTGGCATCTTGCTGGACATTTTGATGGTGCACTGTGCTCTCCTCACCTGCCCTGGGATGTTATCCTTGGCATGGACAATTTCAGGCTGGACTCCTGACTACTTAGGGACTGTCTCTCTGCATGGAGAGGATCAGGCTTTGGGGGGAACATGCCATACCCTCCCTCCCTCCCCTGGAGGGAGTACAGAGTAGATTTTGAGCTAAGCTTACATATCTTATTTCTTGTGCACCTTTTGGTAGTGGAAAGAAAATAGGTCTTTGAAGTATAGATTAGCTGATAACTGTTGATAAAAACATGAGCAGATATAATCCTTATCTTTTTTCCTGGAATCTGTTTATTAAAGGCCTATAGAAATTTTCTAAAAATAGTTAACAAGCTCACAGTATATAAGCAGACACGCTAACAATAAGCTACTGAATAAGAGCCCTAAGACTTTGGTCAGGGGCTTACGACTGCTGGGGCTGTACTATTAGTGTGGGTTGTAGGTATAATCACACTCCAGCTACAGAAGCTTACATGAAGACACATGCAATGCAAATGTGTCTCATCTATAACTGGTGGGTGTATTTTATATTTTGGCTCATTTTTCCACCTTCTTCCCTCCCCCTTCCCTTGCCCACCCCTCCTTCTACTGCAAAGAAATATATTTACTCAAACGTACTTCCTTAACATGGACGTGAGGCAGAGATTATCCATTTTGTTCAAAGAAAAAAAAAAAACTTTCTTAGTTTAACTTGCTCTACTATCTCTGCTTTGCTGTTTGATAAAGAAGATAATGAATTTGGAGATAACAGAAAAAGGAAAAAGTGGCCTTTCTTGATCTATTTTTTTTCCTTGTTAGTACTCTGTGTAAGGTGCCACTATATTTTTAATCCCATTTAATGTGAAGATGTTTCTAGTTTCTCTTGTCATCTATTCAGTTTGTCACCCACACTAATCAGAATGTATTCTTTCCTAATATAAGTTTGCATTTCAGTGCAGAGCTGGGAAAGAGTGCAAGTTTGACAAATGCTTAATTTGCTTCCTGTGGCAAGAGATGACATGAGTTGGCTCTGCAGGCACAGCTGTGGACCTGCAGCTCTTCTAGCAAGAGGTGGGTTTGTCCCTTAGCAAAGGTGAGAGGGAAAACCCACATTTCACAAACTCATTGTTGATAATGGATTGGTGGAGAAAAAGTCTGAAAACTTACATTACAGGTATGTACTCAAGACACCAATTTGCAACAGTGAATAATGTGATAAAATCAGGTCATTCTTGTAGCGCTGTTGTACATTCAAGCAGAAGAGCTGTGAATCAATACATTACATGACACTCAGCACTCCGGCTGACCCTCTCTTAGCTGAGAGTAGTGGTGTCCTGGTTTGGTTCTCTTGTCAAATAAGTGAACTTCTGCCCTAAAAGCTATGGAGATCAAATTACATAAATGAGTTTGTATGGGAGTGGGCCAGTGAGAAGAGGGAGCAGTAAAGGTGGGTGTCTTGTGGATATTATTCCTTAATCATTTTAAAATAGAATTTTTCCCTGTAGAAGCCAAGTAGTACAAACTGATAGACATCACAGACCAACCTGTTGTGTGATCTCAGGAAGCACTTTGTACTTAGGTTCTCCAAGACTAGATTTTGTGACTTATCTGTGTCGTGGAAGCACTCTATAGTCTAACGATGTAATTGAGGTTGAACAAGTCTTTGGCGCAGACATTATTTTTCTGTATTAATCCATCAGCTGCTGAAGTTCCATGTAGCTAAATGAATTCTGGGGGCAGGGAGGGAAGAGGAAAAAAAAAACCAACACATAATGTAAATAGCTTTTAAATATCAATGTAGCATAAAAACTATTTTGCTTACATTCATATGCACTGTCATATCCACACATTTAGTTAAAGAAGAATATTTTCAGGAAAACCAGATATAATTTTTTCAACATGACTTTCCATATCAGTATCATATTTAAAATTGAAATAAGGAGAAAAGGACATCTTGAAGATACGTTTTTTTTTAACAAAATCAGAGTTCTCCTTTTCAACTCAAAAGCATTACTATCTTTCCATGAGCCATCCCAGCCTTTACTTGCCCTTTCCAGCCTGTTTTATGGAAAACACTACTAAAAAAAGATCCTAAATACATATTCTTTCCCTTTAGATCTAATTTGATAAGTGCTACTACCCTTAATTCCCCAAATACCTGCTGGTCATGGCCATCACAAAGTTAATACTGTTACCAGAAATGAGCTTAGCTTAACTGAAAACATGTGTTTGCCTGTACAATGGCATTTCAGAAAGCATGCTTCTATTTCACCATCCTCAACTTTTCTATGGATTGTTTGTTTGAAAACAACATTTGAAATTCAATTATGTTTGCTACAATTTTCAGAAGGGCCCCTGTTTCCTTTTAAAAACAATAAACAGGAGAAAAAAAAATAGGGAATATCAAGAAAGAGATCAAACTGTTGTTGGTGCAAGAGACAGTCTCATTGACTGGCTTTCTTCCCTTTGTCTTTTAAACCCTTTAAACAGACTTATTTCATATTTAAATGCATTGTCTATGCATATCTCATTTCCAGTTAGCCGTATACTGAAAGATCATCTCAGCAGTCAGTAAAGATTACAGATATGTTGTAAGGAAGAAGGCACCCTGAATGAAGTTTCCCCCCAAACAAGTATTAACTGCAGATAGACTAACAGTAGAACTGGAGTTGGCAGCTGGGTTCTGGATTCTAACACCTTGAGACCTTGTCTGAAGATCAGCTTCAAAGATAGAATTAACCTCATTAAGTTGGGCAAAGACATTCATGCTAGGAAGGGGGAGGAAGGTAAATGATAACCAGCAGCTCTGTGAAGGAGTGAGACATAAGGCTCCTGAGAAAGGGATGTGGAGTGGTGTACTAGGGAGAGTCCACTTCCAACACTTGCAGATTAGCAAAACAATGATTACAAGACAGCAGTACAGAGAAATCCCCCAAACTCTAGAAACAGAAAACCTTCCCCTTTAAAGTATTTGTACACCTACACATGTTCTATGGGTAAAGAATCAGATGTGCTAAAGATATTTATACTTCTACAGGGCTAAAATCTCAATAACATCATCACAGAACTGTGGTAGGGTGCTTCCTGTGTCTGGACTGTTGCAATGGAAGGAAATAGGCTGTTTGGGAAGGACAAGCTAGGGAGATAATGAGGGATTGACACTCTATGTTCATTATTGTCTGGAGTGTGTGGAACAGTCCCTGAGGATGGATAAGGAGCTGACTGAGAGCTTATGGTGTAGGATTAAATGGAAAACAGGTCCAGATGACAGTAAGTGGGAATGTGCTATGGGTCACTTGATCAAGGAAACAAAACAGATGAGATCCTCTACACACATTTAGGAGCAGCTTCAAGTTCCCAAGCTCTGGTCCTTACAGGCAACTTAAACTACTCCACTATCTGCCAGAGGGACAACACAGAAGGTCATAAGTAATTCAGGTGGTGTCTTGAACGTGTTGATGATAAATTCCATTTCAAAGTGATAGAGGAGATAGCAAGGAGAGGCTTGTTGGAAACATGAACATCAAATACATTTTTGGATGTAGTGACCATGATGGTGGAGTTCAAAATCCTTAGGGCAACAAAGAGGGCACACAGAAAGCTCACTGCCTTGGACTTAAAAAGATAAGACTTTGGGCTTTTCGAGGGTTTGCTTGATACAGTGCCATGGAATAAAACCCTGGAAGGAAAATGGACCCAAGAATGCTTGCTAATATTCAAAGATCACTGCCCCCAAGCTCAAGTACGATCCATCTCAACAAAGAAAAAAGGAAGCAAAAGCACCATCGAGCCTGTATAAATGAATTAGGAGCTCTTAGTCAAGCCTAAACACAGTAACAGAAGCCTAGAAATGATGGAAGCAATGACAGGAAGAATACAGAAACATTCTCTGAGCAAGTAGAAATCAAATACAGAGAGATAACTTGCCCAAATAGAACTGAACATGGTATCCAGCGCTGTCTATGGAGTGTTGAGACAGAATTGCTCATACTGAGACCCCAGAATTTTGGATGGTTAAACGTGGCGTGGAAATTCTTAGTAAGGAATGGCTAATCAAACTGAGGATTTTCCACTATTCTATAAAGTAAGATAAAGATATCAAATCTTTATAAGTAAGTATTTGAAAAAATGTTTTAAAATATTTAAATTTCATGCATAAAATACAAATATTTAGATCCAGTATAGACTTTTAAAAAAAATATCACTTTTGTTATATAATAGAAGGAAAAAAGTGTGTATAAGAAAATTATTTTGGTGATGGATTTTTATCACATTTTTCTTATAAAAATCTCAACTTTGCTATCACGTACTAAACAAATAAGCAAATTGTTAGGTTAATATTAGTCTCTTTTGTTGTTCAAAATTTCAACCAGATTAATTTTCTGCATGCAATTTTGTTTCCATTATTTTTTGCATATATATGCCCACTTGAGAATAGATGAAAGAAGTAAAGCATCACTAGACCAACATAAAACACAAATTTATTATCATTGGGTAGTACGCAGAAGAGATGTCTGGGATTTGCAAAACTTCAGGACACTGAAAAACTTTTTTTTAAGCATTTCAAATAGTACTTTAAAACAATTCAGAGCTAAATAAAATATGTGCCTATAAAATAGAAACACAAACCAAAACTCTTCAGCGCATGACAGCTTGCTGTTTATGCGTTATCCTTGCAAATTATTATGAAAGTAGCACAGTTGGTTAAACTTCTCCCCCCAAAAACGACAATCTGGAAAAGATTTCAAATGACAAAGCCAAAAACATTATGTATTGATGCAGTGAAGTGGGACTTTACAAGTGTTGATTAAAATTATCTGTAATTAGAAGTTTCACATTTAAAAAAAAATCTCTTGTTGCTGTTGTTGAAAAATACACTGTCAGTTATTTTTAAAAAATAAGAAAAAAAACATTTCGTTTTCATTTTTTCATTATTCTTCTACAGGAAAAGCAAGCAAAACGGCAGTTACTTGTGAAGAAATTCTACCATCATCCTATTTTTAATAGGGACATTTTACTATTAGAAGTGCTTAGTAAAGTGGCAAAAAAGTATGTCAGGAAATGTGTTTTAGGAAACCAATTCACACATCAGGAAAAAAAACCCCACAAAACAAAACAGAGAATCTTTTAAGCACACAGATCTTTTGTGAGTCTGAAGTGGACACAGCAATCCTACAGCTGTGCAGCGGTTGTGAGTAACTGCTATGGTTTTAAAGAAGTATGTTCGTCAGAAAGTTACAGTGAGAAGTGGTCCATACACAAAATAAAAGTGTCTCATTAGGAAGTGATAAGATCTTCAGCCTTGTCATAAAGAGAACTGATGTCAAATGTGTGCTTCAACAGATAAAACAGGCTGACCATTGAAGGAACTCAAAATGTGTTCAGTTGTTTCCTTTAATTTGCATATGGATGAAATCATTGAGATAATGAGACCCATCATGTTTTTCTTGGGGGAGTGGGAAGTGAAGAAGAAAAAAGAAAAAAGCTAAGTTATATTCTGAAGGGGCAACTGTTTTGTTTTGCCTTTAAATATAGAACTGGAATGTTACCACATCTTTGGGAGCCCACCAGTGTTCCAAATATAGTTAAACAATTTGAAAACAATGCTTCAGCTTTCATTTCTCAAGTGAAGACTTGGTGAAGCATATGCTGTCCATACCTGGGGCAAAACGGAAGACATCTAGAAGATATGCTTCAGTTCTCTTCTGTCCATGGTATGTGAGTGTGTGTGTCTTAGTTCTTACCAATATGTACTCTTGTTTTTATCAACACAAAAAATTACTTTTAATAATTCTTAAATTGTAACGGGGACCTTCAGATTTCCTAAAGATGTGACTTATCATGTTCACATTGCCTTACATGTGTAAGCAGTTTCCATTGAAATTAATGTTCATGAAGTGGGAAAAAAGAATTGCTGATACCTAATTAGCATTGGGATTTGGGATAAAGCTGCCATCATGAAGTCCTAACTACAAACTTTTACTTTTAAAGTTGACCAAACTGTATTATAGCTTCATTTACAGCAAACACTATAAACAAATTTAGATCTTACACATCCATGCCAATCTGAGACTCAGAAATCACTGATAAAGTTCTCCAGAGCAGTTGGCATTCAGAGCACTCTGGAAGATTCTGAGTTATCTAGGAGTTATCGGTACATTACAACACTGGTTCTGTGGCACCAGCTGACATCATTTCTCAGATCAGATTTAAAAATGCAGTCTATATATCCGAGGATGTTGAACATCTGAAATTAAAAGGCATCAGCCATCACGCTGACTAAAATGTAAGTTTCACATGTTGACTCTAACCAACTTCCTTCTGAAGTTTATCCAAGTACGGCATTACTCACTGCTTCCTCTGCTGTGCAATATTTGGGACTGCATACCCTGACAGCGGGGCAAATAAATTTCAGTTGAAAATGAAGAAATGTGCACAGATAACTCTGTTTCTGCAGGATTTGCACACAGATCTTGAAGAGCTACAAAGAAATCCAAATGACCTTTTATATATTTAGCTTGCGCGTGCCTTGAGTTACTGAGCTTACATTATTTTCTAAATCACTTTGGGGCATAAGCTGATATAAATGCAAGAAATTCATATAATGAAACAAGAATTTTATGCCTTGGAAAAATGCCAAGATCCATAACCATCCCCCCAGCTAACTTCTACATTGCTTGGTTTTTCTGAAGTAAATGGTGGTAATTATGTGCCTAATATACACTCCTAGTTAACATGCTTGTCTCTGTGAGTTCAATAATTGCTTATTCAAACAATACAACAGGCATGTAATAAATAATTGCCATGCACAATTACCTAATTTGCATCAGCAGTTGCTGTAATTTCATGTCATACTTATTATGCATGAAATCATGTTTATTTCTAAAATCTCTTAAACAGAAATGAAAAACACAGACCCAACATAATCTCCTTATTTATTTTTTTTTCTCTCCCTCTAAAAATATTTTATTTTCACCACTCAGTTCATTTTTGTGGTTTTATTTCAGCTCATTTATTTATTCTTTCCTTAGCACACTGTCCTCTAACCAGGTCTGTAGAACTCTGTGAACAAATATCCTGTGAGAGGGTCATCTTTGTCAGCTTAAGTGTCCACTTGTGTCTGCTTGAGTAGTGCTTAAATTATTTCATGAGTGCTCATAGAGGCCTTGAATTTTCAGTAAGCAAAGTCTGAAAATTTTTCATTCAGGCATGGTTATCTTCTGAAAAGATAGATAATCCAAATTACAAATCCTTATCCATAGGTTTATATTATTATATTATATAGGTTTATTATTTATTATATTTCTTATATAGGTTATTATTATATTATATAGGTTTATATTATCTATAGATAATCCAAATACAAATCCTTATCTATTTAGAGAATATGGTCACCTGATGCCCATCTTTGCTTATACGAACTACTGCAAGGTAATAGATTTGCTAGCAGATCAAATCTTAAAACTCAAAAAACAAGCTGGGCAGTGACATCAATCAAAATAAAAAAAACACTATCATTTCTTGCTGAACTGTGCTATACCACCACAGGACACAAACTCCATTATTCTTTGCATCAGCAGTTGAAAAACTGCCTTGTCCTCAACACATTATCAAATTTTGTGTATGCAGTTTGGGAAATCTTAAAACGTTCTGATTTTTAACATATGGGGGACGCAGATTATAGGGATATGTTATACAAATACATCATTTCACATGTTTATTTTGTGAAAATTAAATATTCTCTTAGTTATTTTAGCTCAAACCTGGTTGGCTTGTGAGTTAAGCTTTCAGGAGATCTCATTTCTTAAAAACCCTTTGAGATCCTTCAGAACTGAAACAATGCTTCAATTTAGCATGACAAATACTAGAAGCTCTTCTTGGTTATTAGTTATCAGGAAGATAGAATTTCTCTTGATCCCTGCAATGTCAGCTCTCATACCAGCTTGCTCTCATAAACGAGCACTGTTCTCCTCCATGAACAATCTTAAACAGTGCCTCAGAGAGCTGGACACTTGCTCGGCGGGGAGAAAAATCATAGAACCATAGAATCATAGAATGGCTTGAACTGGAGGGACTCTTTAAGATCATCTAGTTCCAATCCTCCACTATAGGCAGGGACACGTCTCACTAGACCAGGTTGCTCAAAGTCCCTGTCCACCGGGCCTGGGTCCCTAGGGTGGGAACATCCAACCTTGCTGGGCAACCTGTTCCAGTGTCTCACCACCCTCACAATAAAGAATTTGTCCCTTTTATCTAGTATAAATCAACACTCTTCCAGTTTACAGTCCTTAACCTTCATCCGATCATGATATGCCCTTGTAAAAAGTCCCTCCTCAGCTTTCCTGTAAGCCCCCTTCCGGTACTGGAGAACTTGTTAACTAGGAGAAATAAAGAAAATAAACAATATGAACTTTTTGGAGCAAGCATAAAACTCGAAGTCTGTTTCTCTCTTTTCAGGTGTCGTGCTGCAGGTGCCTTCTTGGTCTGTGAGATCAGGTATCTATGTTTAGTGCAGGTGCTACCTACACTAAAGAATCTGTTTATATTTCCTTGGCACTGTGAAATATACAAATCGACTGAGATGTTCTTTTTTCCTGGTAGTAGCATCACCACAAGGAGATTCGGCTCACTGTATGTCTCCCTTTCACAATGTCCCAATCTCATGTGCTGTACTGGAGCTGACCTAAATTTGTTGTTTACTTAAAACTTCTTTTAAATGAATACAATACTTGGCTTTAAGGCCACAGAAAAGCTGTTCAAAGTATCTTTGATGTTATCAGATTTTCCGCAAAATTTGAACTTGAGAGAACTGAAGTACATTAAAACAACAGCTGCATTATGGAATACTCCTAGGAAAGTGTCAGAAGCAATGGTGGTATGTGGGACTTTTCAGAAACAGCAAATTCAGTTAGTTAATGAGAGATTTAAATAGTTATGATAACTTCAACGAGCAGTTCAGAGAACAGGTTCACCAAGCTGAATTTCAGGTACTGGTGCTGCAGATCTTCCTGTGATTTGCTCTTAGCAGTTTTGCACAACTATAAGCATGGATACAAGTCATCCTGTTTCAATACCTCATCCACCAGGAAGCTGCCAAAATTACTGATTTTGTTATTTCTTCAATTTGTGCCGTTGCAGTCACATTTATGTGACATGTACAGTTCAAAAGACTGTAAATAACAAAACAGATCAATTTCATTAACATAATTTGACTCAGAACATTACCTCTGGCATTCTTCAGTAGAAAAATCCATTAACTAAATCTTGTCATAACAGATGAAAGAAACAGAATTCTCAAGAAGTTGAAAGCAGCGTGGAAAAAATCATTCTTAAGTTCTTATCTTTGTTTCAGTATCTCCTGTACAACTGCATATGCAGATGCCTCTCCGGAAGAGCACTTAAACTGTGTCCTTATCTCGTCTCCATCGGTGTCTGTAGCAGTGGAGTGGGGGGGAGGGAAGCCTGCTAAAAATTTCAGGATGCATTTCTTGTATTTTCCCAGACCCAGTGGATGTACCAGTACACACCAAAACCTGCAGAACCTTATGAAGATAGCATAAGACCAGCTCCTGCACAAATCCTGTTTTCTTTCTCCCTACTAGCAATCTGAATTTAGCAGCCAAAATGCTCCTGACTGCCAACCCACCTTTCTCACAGGTTCCTCCCTTACTCATCACCTCTGTGGATGAGGGTCCTCTAGAAATGCAGAAGCAAATCAATAGCAAACCTTTTTCTTTCTCTCCCTTATCCTTTTAAAAGCTTGTTAATGTTCCTTCTCACATAGATGAATAAGAACTGAAAATCATTATCATAGAATCATTAAGGTTGGAAATAACCTCTAAGATCATCTAGTCCATCTGTCCACCTTTCATTGATATTGCTCACTAGCTGTGTCCCTAAGTACCACATCTAAATGTTTCTTTCAGGCACTGTGACGCAATCACAGCCTGTTCCAGGGCCTCGCCACTCTTTCAGAGAATAAATTGTTTCTAATATCCAATCTGAACCTCCATAGCACAACCAGGAACCATTACCTCTCACACTATTACTGTTACCTGGGAGAAGAGGCTGACCCCCATCTCACCACAACCTCGTTTCAGGCAGCTGTAGAGAGCAATAGGGTCTCCCCTGAGCCTCTTCTGCACACTCAACAATCCCAGTTCCTTCAGCCGCTCCCCATAAGACTTGTTTTCCAGACCCTTCACAGCTCCATTGCCCTTCTCTGATCACACTCCAGGCCTTAGTGTCTTTCTGGTAATAAGACATAGTACTCCAGGTCTGGCCTCACAGAAGGTGAAACTGTGACAGTGACAGTTATGAATCTCTGCCTCAAGAGCATTGCTGCACAGTTTCTACATACACGGGACAGAACATTTTGTATTCAGAGACAGTGTTATTTCTGTCACAACTTAAAAGGCAAGTCAGGTTTTTGTACGCAGCCCCAGATACTGAGTGATTTACATGAGAACTTATGAACTAGCAAGACCTCACTTACCTGGAAACAGCTATTTAGCTCCTCTCATTTCATCCTGACTTCAAACTGGTGTTTCACCACTGTGCCTTTCAGGTATTGCTGGTTGTATCTCAACATAGTTCAGCCCTTAGAAGATAAAGTAATGCTCTAACCTGTCCCAGTGTGGTCTCCTGCCTTGTCTAGGAAGATGCGTGGGATGAAATAGCTTTTCAGTGGGTAAAGGTTACTGGTCTTGTATTGGATCTTCTTTTTGCACTGGAATCACTGGTGGCTATCTTTAGACTGCTTATTATCATACATAATTAAATAAATAAATTATAAATTAAATAAAGGTACACAATTATTCTGCCATATTCTACAGATTTTTAATTGACCATATGATAAAACTCACATTGTCATCCTTATTCTCTGGATGTGGAACTAGGACAATATGACAATATTTTAGCATGTAGTTGAAGGATCCCACAGATGATATTAATGTAAGTAGATAAAAGAAAGAAAATAAAAAAGTAACTGATGGTCAAATGTGCACTAGGTGCAAAATACTTCAAAAATCTAAGATATTCCCGAAAAGCAACTTTTGCATTTATAAGTCTATCCTTCTCTTTCCTGGAAAATAGAAACCTATTAATAAATTAAGCAACAACAACAACAAAACAACACATGTTACTCATTACACATATTATTAAGAATGCACATGGCAAACATGAAACGTAACAAAATGATATGGTAAAAAGTTTAGAATTCATGACTGAAGTGACTCATTAAAATTATATATATATATATATATATATATTTAATTAAACTGGTAACCCTGTCTAAGATGCTAATTGTTCAGTACTTCCTATTTTATTTTGCTTACAGTGTTTTACCACTTCACCACTTTGTAACTTGTATGGGTCACTCTTATTTAATTTATGTCAAGTGATCCTTTATGTCTGATTTATTCTTAAAGCTTCTTAACTTCAGTCGTGGTGGCCATTTAAGTCAGTACAGAGCCTTATTAAATTTATGAACTTCAGAATATAGCATGTACCAAGGCACTCTTTTCCTTAATTCCATACCACTCAAATTCATTCTGTGGACACCTTCTGTGTTCTTTAGCATATAAAATGATGTCTTAAACATGGATCCAGGTGTGATTCATTCCAAAAGCTTTTTGGAGACCTTTTGGACTCATATCTCTGTGATCAATTTCTTTAGCAGATGCACAGAAAAGGAGACAAATAAAGGGTTCAAATTATGCATCACTCTTCATTTGGATGCTTACAAAATACTACGGGAAACTTCACTTTTCAAAACTAACAGTGACCTTAAATAATTTTTATGGTATGACTTTATCTACTTCCGCAGTACCTACGTACTTTTTCAGTGTTGTTACATTTCTCTCAGTGTAGGCATTGTCACCAGAAGTAATTAAGTATGTGACATGTACAGGACAGTGCTGAATGAGAATGGTTCTGGTAGAAATGACTTTTTTTATGTGTGGCTCTCTGAAGTGTTTTTGGCAAGTTCAAAGTTTGAGCATTCTTACTGTTGCTACTATTAGCTCAACAGGTAGTGCATGAGAGTGAATGAAAGCTCAAAGTTTCCAGTAAGTTCAGAAGGTAAGTGCTGTTCAGCAGATTGCAATGATATCATTTAAATGAGGGCAAAGCAGCAGGAAACCTTCAGTGCTCATCAGAGATGCATCTCTGTAGAACAATCATGCATAGAATCTATAGTAATGCTTGCTTGCATTTAAAGTTAGAAAGACAATTTCCTTCTCACACATACACACCTTAATCTTTGCTTCATCTAGAACAACCTTACTTCTTCAGAGTGAATTCCTGCAACAGAGAGATCAGCTTGACTGTCTAAGAGAAATGTATTTGACTCGCTATGCTAAGTTCCTGGAGGTAGCTATTGCATATCTTCCCAGAGAAAGAACTAAGGAAAAGTTAGTTCAGTTTTTCTGATTGAATACGCCCACATTGTCAGCGTGGGATTTATGAGATAAAATTTACTGCTATATTCACACGTGAAAAATCAGATTACTTGATCACATTCTGATATTCTATCTGTAGGTCACATTTCATGCAATTCATTTTTCTTTCCTATCCAAAATGAGAAAAACCTCAGGTTCCTGATCATTTCTCTTTTGATCATACCAGGTCTTATTCCTAATAAACTGAAAAGGTATTTTTCTCTCCTTTCTCATTCACCATCTACCTACTCTTATTTCCTGCTTACTTTTGTTAGCTGTATCAACATTCCTAGAACTGCCAAAAATGTAACATTATTTGCAAAACTGCAACTTGCTCCCTGTGTAGCACAGTCCATTTCTTAAAGATATATTTTCAGAAATAGTATTACATGATACTTCTTGGTGCCTCATAACTGTATTTTTTAGGAAACCACAAGTAGTGAGAAAAGGCAAAGTCACTCCCTTTTCATTATTTATGAACTTCTAGACCATTATAATTCCCCACCCTGTTGCCCTTTCTTTAAGTTGCAAAGCATCAGACTCTACAGTTTTACCTCCAGCAAATACTGCTCACTCCCTTTGCTTTACTTTGTATCTCTTCTCTCTCTTCTCTAGCGGTACAACATCCTTGGGAATTGCTCTAGAATTTCAGAATATGCAGATCCAGAGGCGTGATGTTGCCTGTTTTGTGTGTGTATGTGTTTGTTTGTTTGTTTATAACAGCATGGAATTGATTGAGGTTAGAAATTAATCCCTCAAAAACATTTAGTATAACCCTCTGCAAAAAGACTGTGTCCAACTGAATTTTCAACAACTCTGAAGATGGAGTCTCTAAAACCTCTTCAGTCAATTTATTCCTGTTTTTTGACCACCTTCCCAGTACAAAGTATTTTCTTCAGATTTAATTTAGTTTTTGTTTGTTTGTTTGTTTGTTTTTTCCAGTTTGTATCCAATGCCTCTTGTTCTGTCACTGGTCGCTGCTGAGAAGTTTGGCTCCATGTTCTTTACTCCCTCAGCTATTTTACCCACATGGCTATGATCTCCTTGAGCTCTCTCTACAATAAATAGTCCCATATCTAGGCCTTTTCTTGAATGAAAGATATTCCTATCCCTTGATCATATTTTTGTGCTTGCACTGAACTTGATCCATTAAGTTTCTTGTATCGGTGAGTTTAGAACTGGACCCATCACTCCTGAGGTATCTCACCAGATCTGAGACAAGAAGCAAGATCACCTTTCTCAACCTGATGGAAATACTCTGCCTAGTATAGCATAGGAGATTGCTGATCTTTGCATTACTGGCTCATTTTCATCTTCTTGTCTATCAGTACCCTCAGCTTCACTCTCTGAAGAATGACAAACAAGTTGACCTCAACATGAACTGATTCTTAGCACTGTGCATTCTCAGATACAGGACTTTGTATTTCATTTTCCTGAGGTTCATAAAGTTCTCTGCTCAATTCTCCAGCTTCTCCAGCTCCCTCTGAATGGCTTCACTATCTGGTTTATCAGCCACTTTTACCAGTTTTTCATGGTCTGAATACTCGCTGAGGATGCACCCTGTCCTAGCATCAAGGTCATAAATAAGGATGTTAATCTTTATTGGTCACACTATTGACTCCTACACTACAGTACTAGTTACTTGCCTCCACCTGGACTTCATGCCATTAATCACGACCCAATGGCCCTTCTAGTTCAGCCAGTTTTCAGTCCACCTAACTTTCATCTAACCTGCGTAGTGTCAATTTTTTTATGATGATGTTATGAGAGATAGTGTCAAAGGCCTTACTAAAATAAGTACCCACTTCTTTCCCCTTATTCACCCTATGAAGTAGAATGTCATAAAGATTGTTGGACATGATTTCACATATTTGGAAATATTTGCAGCATTAGTGGTTCTATCATATTTCCTGGCTGTATTTTCCCAAATGTTTATGTTTCAAGATAACATAAGTATCTTTGAAAGTAATGCCTCTTATTTACTTCCACAGAAACTAAAACAGATATGAAGAGCACAATAACACTGTTTCATAGAGTAATACTCGTCTGCAAAACACTATTTGTTAACATAGTCACCACAATTAATAATGCATTTTCATCAGCGATGAACAAGAGCTTGCATGCTGCACTCATACAAAGCTTCACCAGCAGAGGTGATCCACCGTTTCATAGCTGCTATGATGGCATCATTGCTGGTTCTTAAGTGACTGTACAAGAGCATGAATTTGTAGAGGGCCAGAGAACTTTGACTTTAAATTCCCTAAGCTTTCTATGGGTGGAAGATGCACCCAAAAATGCGCAGTGGAGATTTCTACATGCACTTCAGTTTTCAGCAGATTACCAAAGGGAACCTGATCCTGCTATGAGAATAATAGGCTGATCTGACTCCTGTGGACTGAGCTGATTTGCTATGGTGTGATAGGATTCTTTGTTCTTTATTCCACATACTCTAGGCACACTGGCATTATCTCCTAATGTTAAAAATCAAAAGTGATCATCGTTGTAAAAATGAGATTATCTGTGTATTTGTAGTGTGTCATCTTGTGGATCAAGGCCAAGAGTAAATATTGAATGAAAGTTGATCACAGGATATTGTTTGTTTAGGTTCTAGGTGAAGGAAGAAATAAACTCCAGACAATTTGCTTTGCTGAACAATCAAAGCTCAAAGATCAAAGACCTGTTTCACACTGCTGATTACAGAAGAACTGAAAAACCAAAAGGTATAAAAAGGAAAGAAGCATATCCGAGAGCAGCTATCATGGGTAAAGGACTCAGCAGAGGGCCAAACAGTACTTGTGCAGTATATAATACAATATAAAGTCCAATATGAAGACAAAAGCACTTCTTTTGTTTGGCTTGCAGAAGTTCTAGGTCAGGTCATAAATAAAAAAGCTCTATCCTTCTCAGAGTATCTTCTTTACAGTTTTCTCTACTGGCAGTCAAAATCACAAACACTGACTGCAAATTGTAAATTCTCAGCTCATTCTCACTCTTCTTCCACTGTCACTGACTGAAGTTGCAGCGTTAGTATTTTTTCAGGCCAGTGCTGTATTGTGTAAGAGATACGAGGAAAGTGCAGTTTTGTACACTTTGGCCTTGTCCTCACAGGAGCAGTGACCCTGAGGATGTGGGCAAGTTAATCAATTACACATTTAAAGACACAAACTAAGGGAGAATAGATTCTTTGGCTCACAGACAACTTTTCAGTTCATGGATTGGGATTATCCATATTTGGAGAAAAATCACACCAGGTAATCAGAGATTTATTCAAGAAAACAGAATCTTTTTGGGCAAGTGGTTGGGCTCCTGGCATGAGAGATAGTTCTGAGGTACACAGATCTTGCTAGATTTGGCCATCGAGTTCCAAATCTTCTACTTGTCATTAGCTGCAAAAATAACTGAACCCAGTTCAGTATTTCAATTATCTATTTCTTGTCATTTTCATTACAGGAATTAATGCCTCCTTAGAGGAACGTGGTGAAAGCAGGGTCTAGACAGGCGAAAGAGTAATGTATGTGTTTCCAAGACTTGTTGAAATTTGAACAGATCTTCCTGGCATGTGTAATGGATAAATTAGTGAAAGAAGCTAGCTCAAGAAAAGTAAACAGACAGATCACAACTGGTACCACACCATCTAGCTGAGGACTTTGCTGATGTGAGAAAACTGGTAAGAGTCTATAGCAGCATATAGATGTCCTGGTAATACAGGAAGAAATGCCTTCTAGTGCTACCTCTTGTGCAACCTTCTCACCCCTGGCATTCCACCTTTCCCTGCCACAGAAGGCCCACTACTTCTGCCTTCTGATCTGTAGACAGAGATGGCTTATGCCATGTGAAATGTGCCAAGCACGTGGAGTGACAGGAGCAAATCTTATTAGTAAGTGGGAAGGAGGCAGGCTGCTTGGCCCTCAACTACCCTATGGTCGCTGGGCATGCTGAGATCACTGTCTTCATGTGTATGGTATGGTTGCTGCTACTCACAACTACATAGTCCTTGTTTGGATCATGGTTGACATCACCTGTAGTATGGTGACAAGATAAAGCAAAGCAAGTATTGATAAGTTTGAAAATTTATTTCTGTGAACTTATTCTATTATTATTATTACATAGTGCAAAGAAAGTATGCATTCTGAAGTCCTACACTTCTGACTTGTTTGTTGCTAGAGATAGTCATTTTTTAATTTCCTGTAGTCATTTCCTCTAGTTCCCTCCCATCTCTTGTAAGAAGTGATCAAATAGTAAAGACCAAGGACTGTAATTATTCATCTCTTTACAGTCCGTTGCATAATTCAAATCATGAGACTCACCTGTCAAGAATGCTCAGTGATCTTCACACTGGTCAGCCTGGTGGGTGCTCTATCACAATCGTTTGGTAAGTTCAAATCCATTTTTGCTTAAGAAATTGATATATTAACTTTTTGTTTGTTTGTTTGTTTGTTTTTGCCAAAAATAATCAACAAAACAGAAATTGAGATCCAAATGAGGTAAATGTGGATTCTTAGAAAGAACAAACAACAAGAGTAATGATGAGAGTAAGAGAAATCTACTCATTTTTCTAAATTAAAATAAAGAACTATGTAAGCTTATGTCTACTGTTAAAGAGAGAAATAATAACATTTTTAAGCAGGACTACTTTCTATCCAAGAAATGCATACGTTCTGGTAGAGTGGACTGAATCTGAAACAGACTACAGTTTTCTTACTGAAAAAAGTTGGATAAAATGGATTCCAGGTAAGATTTCATCACTTACTATTCAGGAAGAATGAAAGGCTGGGAAATACCCAGCAATATTTTGTGCCTGTAAAAGCAACAAGGTGCAAAATAATTTTAAAAAGCAAAATTAATAAAAGCTTTGAAGTCTTGTTGTCTGCCTACATGCAAGGACATCTCTGTTTCACGTGTTTGCCTGCAGTGCCGTTATTCATAGCTCACTAAAGTTAAAGAGAATCTTGAAGAAAACATTAAAAATCCTCAAACATAGTCTGATAATTTAATATTCATTCATTATTTTATCACAAAGACCCCATCATTCAAGAAATCTACAGCTATCCCTTCCTCCTGTATGTATAAGTAATGCAACACTGCTTAATTCTTCAGAGTTTTTGTTTTGTTTTGTTTTGTTTTTTTGTGGGTTTTTTGTGTGTGTGTGTGTGTGTGTGAGGGGACTTGATTCTGACCTGAGATGTTATGACTTTGTGAGATAAAAGCTGAAAATTACCATTCTGGCTCTAATTTAATGCAAAATATGGTGATGTCCATAGTTTGTCAAGCTTCTACTGAAAACAAGCATACAAATAAACAAAGTCAAATACCCAAACCACAAAGCCAACGCAAAAACAACAACTTCAAACCCCAACCAAACAAAAGATCCCTGCACCAATCAATTTGATGAATTACTAGAATTATAATATATGGAGTATGCTTTGCTTCAAAAGGTCTATAAAAAGTTCTGTTGCTGTCCTATTAGTTCTACTGAAAATAGATTTTCTACTCAGTCAGTCCTGAGCACACATTTCAGCAGCTTTGTGTTCAAGGAGTTGCACTTTCACTTACATGTGTTCCAGTTAACGAAATGAAACTGTTCTCATGTATGAGTAACTAGGGTGTAGGTTCAGTTTTGGGTATTTCTCTCCGTTTGTTTCTATACAGAGTACTACTGCAATATGCGTAAGTTCAACATGTGGTTACTTATCAGATTTCATCAGTGTGAGGAAATCAAAAGTGATTTTTCTTTTTTGTTTGCTTTCAATGAGATTGCAACTGTTCCTGTACGTGTACATTCCACTGTTATCTTTGCAAACTGATATTCTTTTTTTTTTTTTTTTTTTTTTTTTTTTATCTGTTCCATCACATTTGGGCTTTTTACAAAGTTCCCCTTCAATAGTAAATTTTCTTAGCAATGAAGTTCGAAAAGTGTTTTGGAGGAGGAATATAATTGCTCATGTGATTTCTGCATAATGTATTGCTCTAGGTAATTTCCCTTTATTTCATCTGTAATAGTACTTTCTGTACATGCAGCAGTATCTTCCATTCTTCTCTGTCCCAAGAAGAGCTAAGTGTCCAATAGCATATGTGAAGTTAAATCTAGTGTAAAGCCCTACCATTTCCTCTCTGATTTTACTGAAGAGTTAGACTATGATTATTCCTTCTGACTATGATGCTCAAGAGTTCTGGTATGCATTCTATACTTCTGCAACATCCTGTCATCTAGTCTCCTAAACAGACTGAAAATTCATTCTTGGACAGAAAGTTTCTGCCATCTTTCTTTAGACCAGGATAATCCTTTCATTATATTTTTTATTTTTTATCTAAGAATTACCATAACACAAGAAATAATTATATGTGCTGCTCTACTCCCTTTAGGGAATGAAAGATCTGGCACACTGGCTGAGAACAATCCAGGTTATTACAGCTGAAGGAAGGAAGATGAGATGAGTAGTCCTCTCTGCTCTTTGTATCTCTTACCACTACCAAAAGACAGGAGTGATTCTGCCTCCTTAAGTGTAGGTGATTAAGAATAACATAAAATAATAAAAATAGTAAAATGAAATAAAGAAAGAAATTAAAAACCTTTCCTTTTGAAGGCAAAGGAAAGATCATCAGTAGGAGACATTATTTCATATAACCTACCCATACCCTCAGTGTTTGATGCCACCTTAAACCAAACATTAAAAACCTTAGTCAGGATTTGCATCTTTTCAAGTTGAAATAGCAAGGAAATATAAATAATGCATCACTTATATGCTATGTTTTGAAAAGATGCACATAAATTTTTATTGTTCACTGACACAAAAGGCAGATTGTGCCACAATAATATGACTACAAATCCCTCTAAATTAGAAAGCATAGTAGAAAAATTGCACTAACTAGAGATGTGGAAGTACAACTTTCAATAATAACAGTTTTTTTTCAAAAACTTTTCTGCACTATACAGCTGAATGCATTTCAGAGTTATAAATTATGTTAAGACCTACTTCTGTTGAAGTCATTTAAAGACAGAACATAAGAAAAATATGTGTATATCACTAAGTGTGCACTACATCGTGAGTTCCATTTCTACTACATAATTGTATTTATTGTGAAGGTATTCAATAATGTATTCTCTTCCATTTTAGTTACTGGAGTTTACATTTAAATGTTAAATTCTCAGAATTCCAAATCATAATATGCAACTTTTTTGTTTGGTTTGGTTTTGTATTTGTTTTGAACTGAAAAAGGATCTGATTTATATAGAATGTTAATCTGGTGTGCTCTGAGTAATACTGTGGACGTCAAGTGGACTACTCAGAAAGTTCAGTTTGCTCATAAATCACTGCTGGACTGGAGTCATAATGATATTCTTCTCTGTCATGCAAAAACATGCATTGCAAAATCCAAAAGTTACTGTTCCATATAGAAATTAGTACCATACACTAACATTTCTATTTTTTTATAGAACTACTTTAGTCTAATGAAGTGTATGTAATTATATATTCAAATATGCTAAATATACATTTTGCTATTTTTATAGAAACACTGCATACCAGTCATGGATTTATACTACACTAATCATAACATTATATACTACATATCACACACATGCTAAAATTTAGTTCATAAAAATTAAAACTTGCTCCTGTATTTGTAGACTAATAATCCACTGTCAAACATTTTGCCATCATATTTGTTGAGTTAAAGACGAGATGATCTCCAAGACTTGCTGAGGGGCTTGAAGAGTAAAAGGAAACAAAGGCTAGTTTCCTGTACAGAGGTAAAATTGTCTGGATAAAATCCATGTTGTGACAGCTTTTGAAGTTTTAAAGTTCTGTTTTGTTTCAGTGCATTGACTTCTCCATTCTTCAGAAAAACATGGAAATTTTAGTTTGAGAAAGCAATGTAGAAGAAGTCTGCAGCCACCAGTTATGAAACAGATGACTTATGTTCAAGACTTTCTCTTGCATAAGAGTAGCATCTCTTTTTCTTAGAACTCTATAGTGTAGTAGGGATCTGCATCTACGTCTGTACATTTGCTCTTGGATTTCTGTCACACCTGTTTCAAGAGAGATTTTGAGAGAATGATGTTAGAATACAATGACACCTATGCAGAAATGTCTTGATAAGCTCTAATTGCAGAATTCTTAAGCAGAAATGTAGCCTTGAAAACAGTTAGACAACACAATTATTTGAACCCAAGTGTTACCACATGCCTTTTTCACATTCTTAGCATTGATTACTGAGCAAAAGTATAGCAAACTGGAAAATATGTAGGCCTGATTACCATGAATATTCAGAATCATTAAGTGTAATAAACAGGTCATCAGAAATGTTTAAACATTTTTGTACTTTAAAAAACATCAAAAGCATAAAATGTAAATAGAAATCAGAGTCAGAATCCTCTGTTTTCCTCTAGGCAGGAATGTTTGTTCCTCCAGAAGTTTTTAGTGGCAGACATTCCGTGTCTTGAGACAAGTCTGCAAATTTTAGCCTCAGAAGGTTTTATGCAATATTCATTATATATTTTCACAGAATCATAGAATCATTTGAGTTTGAAGGGCCCCTTAAAAGTCATCTAGTTCATCTCCTCTGCAATAAACAGGGACATCTACAGCTACATCACGTTGCTCAGAGCCCTGTCCAGCCTGATCTTGTATGTCTCTGGACACTAGGCATCCTACACCTCACTGGACAGTTTGTGCCAGTGCCTCACCACCCTTATTGTAAAAAGCTACTTTATGTCCAGTGTAAGTCTCTCCTCTTTTAGTCTGAAATCATTTCCGCTTTCCTATCACAACAGACACTGCTAAAGGGTCTATCCCCTTCCTTCTTATAGTCTCTCCTTAGATACTAATATTTCTCTGTTTTTTGTGTTTGTTTGTTTGTCGTATAACAAAATATAATTTCACATGTTATAGAACTGAAAATAAATAATTTGTCTTCTCAAAAGATTTCTGTTGTGGTTCTCTACTGTTTCTACCTTCTCATTTTTCAAGGTCAGAGTATCTTCAGTGTTTACTTGTGGAATCCTGATGGACACAACATTAAAACACCTGTGTCACAGTGAGAGTTATAACAAGGCGGAGGTCAGGAGAAGAAAAAAAAATCCATGTACAGCCAGAGGACATAAAATGATTTTGCTTTGAGAAAGGCTACAATCTGGAATTGGCCAAGACCACGAAGACTAAGCGTACAGTTCACCAATTTTTGCTAATCTACCCTGGGATCCTGTGTGTGTCTACCTTATCCATCTGCTGTTAATCTAGGGTGTTAGTGCTTGTTTCTTGTAGTAAAGATCAGAGTTTATACAGAGAATCGTTCTTGCACTGGTTCCCAAATAGTTCTCTTCAGCAGGAAACTGTTGTCAGGTACCATGGAGTAAAGCTGGCTTTGTTATTCAGGCGCTATGCACTCCACATCTGTGAACCAGCCTACACCTTTTGGCCCAGCAACCACTGGGTTCTTTCTGATGTTTCTGCACATGCTTTCATTTTGTTTTGAAATTCTAGTTTCAGCTTCTCTAGGGTATTATGTTCTGTCTCCTTGCATTTTAGGAATGTTCATGTCACATATATAATAAGAGTTACATAAACATATATACTGCATATATTCTTATATTTATATTTTATGATTATCTGAGCCTATGGCATAAGCATTTTTTGAAATACCAATTGCCTACAAATATGGAATATTTCACAGTCAGTGCTGAATTCATACTCTCTGTAAATGTACTGGACAGGTCAGAAAGATGCTGTCAACATCACAATAATCAATTTCAATAATGAGAAAATGCAGATCACATGGGCAACGAGCAAACTATTCCCTGGCAAGAATGTGTCATTTCATTATATGTGAGTATTGATAACACCTATCCTTCTCTTCCTAAAGAATTCACTTTGGGAAGCTAAAATATCAAAGTGATTTCAGTAATCTCTGAACTACATATATTAAAATTTTTACACTCATTCAAGATGTAGCTTGTTTATATTCCTATCCTGCTACAAAGTTGTATAAACTTGTAAACCTGCTGAATAATCAGATGTAGAATCATAGAACGGTTTGGGTTGGAGGGAATCATTGAGCTTTAACCCCCTGCCATTGGCAGGGCTGCCCCTTGCCTGCTCAGGATGCCCAGGGCCCCATCCAACCTGGCCTTGAACACCTCCAGGGATGGGACATCCACAGCTTCTCTTGGCAGCCTGTACCACCTGTACCACCAGAAGGTCTCATCACCTTCTGAGTAAATAATTTCTCCTTAACATCTAACGTAAACTCCCCCCCTTTTAGTTTGGAGCCATTCTCCTCTGTCCTATCCTATTAGACTGTGATATAGATATGAAACCTTCATCTCTCTCTCTTTTTTTTCCTAAATGTTGATGTTAATTACACTGTTGAAAGTGTTCTTCTGCATATATTTTAGTATGTATATTATGCATATTAAGTCATTAAGTATATATATTATGTATATACAAAAATGATGCCATTTACGTAACAGAAACTCAGTGTTTTGGATGAAGGTAGTCGTAAAGCTTCATATCTCATTTCCTTTCTGGTTGATATACATGAAAGAACTAACAACACAGTCTTGAAAAAAGGCTTATGAAAACATCTGTTTGAATAAGCTCTTTTCTTTTTAGAGAAAAACAAAACAAACTAACAAAAAGGCAACTTGGTAGTTTCAGACTGCACCAGATCCAAGGACTGGAAAGTCAGTGAGGTCATGCAAATGAATTGCCTCAAACCATAATGAAATTTCCTACTTCAAGTTCTGTATGTGGATTTGTCTTTGTAGGACCACTGAAAATAAAACAAAGAAAAATATAATTGCAAATATGAATTAGCTTTTTTGTCCTGATGTGAGTATTTCTATTCATTGACATTTTTTAATTTCTAGATTTGAAGAAGGCAAACAGAAAACATGTCCCACATATCTATTGACGCAAGGTTATAATTCAGGATGTCTTTTTGAGACAGAGGGACGCACCCTTTCTTTCTCAATCATGAACAGCAATGGAAGTGAAGAGCTTTTTAATAAAAGACTGAAATCTGATTTCTATAGTAAGTATGTAAAATCAAAACTATATATTTTGGCAGTCCTGGTCTCCCCATTCATTCTCAGTTTGTGCTTAGTATGAGAAGAAATCATTTATCTGTCACAATGAAATGCTTATAGTGTATACAATAAGCAAACTATCAGTATTTGGAATTATGGATGCTGATTTTCATCCCTTTCTGTCAATGGATAGTTATACAGGATCATGTGCAGCTGCAGCTCAGTGGGATTACTTTGGACAGTAAGATTTGTCCCAAAATGCAGTTTCAAGTTTGGAATTAAAATAAAATATATGGATATACTTGGCATGTTGTAGGCCTACTCAGTGTTCATGTCAGAAAACAAATGCAACTTGTTAATTTCAAGTGTTACTAGAAGAGATTTTATATTCCTGTTTTTACATTTCCTGGTATTACACATAAATAGAGTGCTTAAAGTGAAGGATGTTTTTTTTATTATTATTTTTCCTAAGAAGTACCAAGCAGAAAATAAGGCAGAAAGAAAGAATCTGGAGAAGTCATTATCTTCCAAATATACATTTAGAACTAATTATTGTTTTAGGAAAAAAGATGAATCTAAAACCTGTTAAAATATTTAACTTTGAGAATACTTTTTGTATCTCATCTGTGAACTATAGAAAATTGTAGCCTGGTCCCTGAATTTTGGCTATTAAACTCTCTCTGACACCAAAATTAATTTCAAAGTGTCAGATAACAAAGCAGAAATAATGAAAGTCTGATATCAGTTTTGCAATTAGGAAGTCAAGGCTTCATACCATGAAAAGGAACTGAGGACTGAGAAAGCAAATAACACTCTTCTCAACACTTAATTTCCCACTTTAAATACTACACAGTTACATGAGTCAAACCATTGCATTCTCTTGGACCATCTGAAAATAGCAAGGGATGGATTCAGTTGCACAGGTAGTACCCCAGTATTTTTGCCATATGTCTCAGAATATCCCACGCTCCCTCCAGAGGATGAACATATGTCTTGTAAGTTTAGTGGTACTGAATTTGTCAGTCCCTTTCCAATACAGAAGAATATTCCTTGCTCTAGACCAAAGGAAATGAAAGATCAGAGTAGTTTCAGTATTTTCCTGAACTGGGATGGCATCTACCATTAAACATGGCACCTCCAATGACAAGTAGTGTCATAGTGGTACATTTGATATTTAGTAAGAAGGTCAGCTGAGAAAGTGCATCACTTTCCACCTTACTACTCAAGGAAATGTGGAGAGATGGAAGGAATTAATTTTAAAATACTCATTTTTAAGAGGCTATTGCATGTTTTCTTTCTCTTTTCCTTAGTAAAGCCCAATCGACCAAAAAATGTGACCTTCTTCTGGAAGGATGACACTGTTACTATTACATGTAATAAACCAGAAAGAGGTGTGAAGTGCTTGAGACTTGAGCTTCAGTACAAAAGCAAATATGACAAAGGATGGCAAGTGAGTTGAACATGACATGTTCAATTAGTATTGAAAGGAGCCGGAAATATCATCTCCATAGAATATAAACTAGGGTTGTTATCTAATTCTTCTCCTCTCCTTACATTCAAAACAGTCTGTAGGAGAGCCCTGTTGGATTTTTTTTCTGATCATAAAAACCTACCATACCAGAAGTCATTTACTTTTTGAGTTTTATCTACTTGCTACACAAAGAACTGGGGACAACGTAAAGGAAAGTTCATAGTTTCAGAACAGAACAGCCTTGGAAGATAAAAGCAGAAAGCTGAATAGAATTAAGAGAAACTGCATAAGATAAAATGAAAGAAAAAAGAGAACACAGGATTTTTATTTATTCTGTCTAGCTGTTATTGAAGTATTATTCGATAGGCTTCATCTTTTCTTTAATCTTTCCAGGCACATGTAAACGTTGTAAATATATTGTGCATTAAAGTCTACTTTTTGTATACTGTAAGCAGCAACTGTAACATAGTACTCAGTATGATGACTGTTAGACCCTTTAGCTCATCATTAAATAATGCACAATGGGGATGAATGGGAAAGAATAGGTCAAAAAGAAGAAATCCTCAAAATTCAGAGAAACAAAATTTTATTTCTGAGGTTTAGGTTTGGTCTACTCCTTGTCCTAGTCATGTTCATAATGGAGTGTAGCATTCTGAAGCTCTGTCTTGAAAACTGGAATTAACGATTATACACCTTCCTTCTCAGTCCAGAACTTCTAAGTGTTGCAGAGTTGGAGAGCAAGGATTTGATCCAAGGAAATGCTATTCTTTCCGGGTCAGACTGAAGAGGATAGTACCCTATTGCAATGTAGTTGATTACAGCAGTGACTGGGAAGCAGAAACATTTTGGATGAATAGAACATTACTAGGTAACAGCTGTGTTATATTCATATATTGTTTAAGTGCAAACTGGTAAGAGGTGATTGCGAAAGAAATGAGAATGTGCAATCAGTTTTATGTTGCACTATGTTCCATCTTCTGTTATCAAAGAAACTTTGTTCCTGATGACTCATAACACTACAAATTTTTGCATTTATCTATAAAGTTAAAAGTGCCCTTATTATTTGTGTTACAGTAATGTATAGGATCCCCCAGTGACAGCGATCTGATGCACATTGTGCATATATTTTGTATATATACATTTATATACACAAATATATGTGGATTTACATATTTATGTAAAACATAAACATACACAGGCACTCTGGTGACAGATGATGCATTAACATCAAACCTAACTCTAAGAAAAATGTTTATGCTCAACCCTTTTAGACCAATTGCTTTAAAATACATCTAGTAAAGTTACAGGACCAGATGTCGTAAGTGTCTGGTGCTCATATTTGCTGAAAATGGGGGAAACATGAAATGAGAACTAAGTCATTATCAACATTGCTTTCCCACCAGGAAGACCCACTTAACTGTATATAATTGCTTTCAATTAGACCTTTGATGTAAACTATTTCTATTGGTTACCAAAACAAAAAGACAGATTTCTTGTAGAACAGAATGTACACTATCCCAAGGCAATAGACTGACCAGGGAGGTGGTGGAGTCCTTATTCCTAGAGGTGTTCAAGCAATATGCAGATGTGACAACTGAGGAAATGGTTTCTGGACATGATGGGATGATGGCTGGACTAGATTGTCTCAGAGGCCTTTTACAACCTTCATAATTCTATGATTCATATCAACTAACCACAGAGTCACCCACTAGACTTTTTTGGAATTATGAGACACCCAAATGTCCATTCTACCCAGATCTGACTTTTCCATAACACAACTAACTCACCCAAAGAAAATAAGTATACATACAGCCAGGCTGAAAACCTGGAGCATAAGAAGGTGCTACTTGTGCACTTGTGGTAAGATCAGTGCTGATCTCCAGAGAAATCTACTGCACCATGCAGATTGTGAACCTGCTGACCTCTGCTGTGGAGGACAATGTCTTTCAGAAACACAAAAGACAATGTGTACCTTTGAGAAGTGAAAACATGGCAGCCCTACCCACACCATTAGACCAGGAGATATCAGCAGGCATGTATGTGGATGGAAAGTGCAGAAGAGACAAACAGTTCAGTAGTTTTGAGTGGAGCAAGCATTTCATTTCAGAACTTCAAAGAGTTGTTGCCTCCGTATTACAGACAGACATGACGAAAGCTGTTCTCAAGAAATTTCATAGCCTCTGAAAACCTCACTGGATGTTCACAATTTTTCTTGTGGCTTTTTGTCAGGCTAAACAAAGCGAGCAAGTGAAACGGGCTGACATGGGAAAGGAGTGACTATGGAGTGCGATTTAGAGAATCATTGGTCCTTCATGAATAATTAACCTAAATTTCCATAGTATTTATCTGAAGAGCAGAAGTTCAGTACAGGGAAGTACATTTTTGTGGTGCCTTTACAAAAGCTGCAAGAAAAACACTGAGAATGCCAAAAGCTACAAAAATTCATTGGTTCAGATACATACCTGTTGAATCCTGTCACTAGTTACTTTCTGGTTGTTAGCACTTGCATTTTGTGGGCTATTTTGGTATTGGGGCGGTGGGGGTGGGGGTGGGTTGTTGGGAATTAGTTGCAGCTCTGGAGTCTGTAGGTTTGTGTATGTAAGACAGGCCTTAGCAAAGAACTGCTGTATGACCCTTAGTGCAGTGGGAGAACATGAGAATCATCATTCTGAATGCTTCTACTCTTTGCACAAATGCATCTTCCTTTTTAATATTACAGGACAAAGGTCAATTTAAATAAATAGAGCATGATTTTATTTTTTTGCAGGGTTTGATTTGCAGGTTTGCAGGTTTTTCTTTTCTCTTTCAAGAGATAATAGATTCTTTTTTCTTATTTGTTCCTAAATTTTTTATTTTTTTTTATTTTATTTTATTAATAAAATAAATCAGTGTTCTAGCATGGTTAGGAATATTTGCTGTTAGAGCAAACAATAAATTTTTCACTTGCTTTCTTCTGATTATTCCTAGATTCATGTGATGATGAAATAGAAACCCAGTCAAACACAGTAATTCTTTTAAGTTGTTTGATGGCATTACTTCTAATGGTATTTATCCTCTTGATTCTTCTGTGTAAATGGCAGAGGTAACTATGATTTCACTGCTTACTACTACTATAAAATGCATACCTTTCCAAATTATATATATATATATATATATATATATATATATATATATTTCCCTCCATGTTTCCGTGTTTACATTTGTATTCACTAACACAGCAAACACATCTGGTTGATTCAACACCTTCTCCATCCTGGAGAATGTACACAAGAGAATGTACAGCTTTGACTACTACACAGAGCAGAACACAGCTTGCTGCCCAGCTGCAAGTTTTCAGGAATTCCAGATGTTACTAGGCTTATCATTCTGTTATACTGCATAAATCTCATCATCATTGTTATATGGTAGTAGTGTAGCAATACTACTTTTTGCCATTGTCACATATTTAAAAGAAACTAAGCTGACGGTATTGACATGCAGATCTTATTTGTGACTTCAGCAATGTGTTGAAGTAGATGTTCATATGAATGACAATGCCATAACAGAACAGTTTCTTGCATTTTTCTTTTCTCTTTGCAGACTTCAAAAATCTGTCATGCCTACTATACCAGATCCAAAATACGTATTTACTGATCTCTTCAACAATCATAATGGAAACTTCCAGGTAAGCATTCCCTTCCTAGCAAACAAATCTATGAACTTTGCAATGCTGTGAGTAATCTGAAAGCAGCTACCAACACTTGTTCTGGGTTGATGTTGCTGCAGATTCTTGTCTTTCTTGGTTCCTTGCATTATATTTTCTGCTTCTGTATGTTACTCCCTTTTCACCTTCTCCACTGTGTCTGTCCCTAGAAAGATGCCATTGCTTTAAGGAAAATCCAGGTCTATACAGACAGATTTCCTTTGATTGACCACTTAGAACCTGCCACTATCAACCTTTTCATTCTCGTAGGAATGGATAGATAAAACTGATCATGCGGTGGTGCAAACCAAATTAGAATATGAAGAGCTAGAATGCATCACTGAGGAAGAATATCAGCAAATAGACAAGAAGAAAAGTGTCAAACAGGAACCTAGGGAAAAAGTCTTCAGCTTTTCAGGAGCAACTGGAAATAACAGTCCCAAAGCAGCTCAGAATGCCTGCCCGATGCCAACATTCAATAATATGGTTTCCTTTTCTGGCCTCCAGAATGTAGTGAATGATGACACATATGTGATGCTATAAAACCTGCATAATTCAGAAGGTATGAGAAAATGATATGTAAGACCCTGATGAGTTTAGTGGAGAGGATGAATAGAAAATGCTATCACAAGACACACAAAAAGAAAGATACAAGTCTGTGTTCTCTGGTTCCAGATTGGTTCTTTCCAAGAACTTATGATCTTATGAGCAGGCTCAATATTTGTCTATGTCTAATGCTTTATAGAGTTAAGATTTGGGATTCTACTTGGTTCTAGTTGGTTTTTATATGTAGGAATTAACTAGGCACCATTTTCATGTTATGATGAGGAGAGATCAGGAGCTGTTCCATGGTACAGTTTCAACAGCTGAGACTCAGTCCTTCCTCTTATGTACTGCAAACCACATCATTATTCTTCTCAAATGAAGAAAGAAAATCAAGATATTTGTCTCCTAATGTACTTTGTTTCACAAAAGCCAGACTGCACACTGTTCATTTGCATAGGGATAATGTACTGTTTTACTGTATCTCCTTATGTTATGAGTGCTTGCTTTTGTAGGCTGCTTCTGCAGTTGTGAAATAGTTCCAGATATTTACATGAACATTGATCAGTCATTGAATGATTTTATCAGTTGAATAAATTTTGCCTGCTGCATACTTTTAAGAACTAATTCATACTGTAACTTGCAGATGACACATATCAGAAAATTACAGAAATTAATAAAGTATCTTTCCACTTAAAAAACTTTAATTGTATACAGGGAATTGTATATAAATTGGGAATTGTATGCAGTAATGTAGATATATTAGTTTCCAGAACTGGTTTCTGATGACACAGTTTGCCAAAGGCAAATCCAGTAACTGCATGATAATAACTGCCAAACTTAACTGGGAAGACAAATTTCTCTAGTTTCTCTTGACACTACCTTAGACTTAGTTGCACCATAACAAGAAAACCAAGCTAACAGAGGATTTCCTGAAATCTTGACAATCTTTCTGCCTTTTCTTATCAAAATCAGAATTGTGCAACCTTTTGAGGTCTTTTGTACACTTTTAGTGCATCTTTTCAAATTGATTTTTAAATAAAAATAATGATGCAGTATTTAAATAGTATACTAAGAATGCAATGATTTTAAATGAATACAAACTTTATATAATTTGAACTGCAGAGTGTACCTTAGCTCAGGTGTTCTTAGACAATATAAACTGGTGTTGCATGAGAATCAAAGAACTTACACCAAATTACACTTGATATAAATGTGTTCCTGAATGAAGCAATAAAGTGGGAAGTAAAGCTTTGAATGCATTGCTTATCTCCTTCATGTCTGAACTACACATACATACGATTGTCTAAAGAGCTAGCTAGATGCCTTAACCATTTTCTGTTAACAAATATTTTTCTATCTGAATTAAAAATGTTTCACATTGTTGTGAAATTTTACTTTGGAAGAAAAAGAAGAAAGATATGTGCAAATTTGTTGTTTCAGTAGTGTTCATGAAATGAAAATTTACAGTCATTTAAGTTTTCAGTAAGAACCATAGCTTGTATTATATTTTACAGTTATAAAGTTTATTTTTGCATATGTATGCCACCATATTTACATAGTATGTAACAGACAAAAAATTAAAAATATAAAACTTGCAAATATCTAAACATTTATTTTGAAAATATTATGCATACATACACACACACACACATATACATAATGCAACATAGGGAATTAATGAAATAATAAAATTCTCCTCTCCTCATCCTGATTGTCAGTTCTCTGATGGTTACACAGCCATGCACCCTGTCTCAAATCAGGTTTTCAGAGACTCATGCAAACCAAGCTATAAAAGAGCAACTTAGACATCTAGAAAAAGGCCTGTTCAACTCCACACAGTGAGAGGAAGGGTATATGGCACCTTTAACAAGTTCCCTTTTTGTTTATTCAGAGTTGTTATGTTCTTCAAAGGCAGATGTCCCTCAGATACTACAGTTTGTTCCTAATTATATCCTGCAGAAAGGCACAGACAGCATATCGTATTGTAGTCCAGACTAACCGAACTGCATTTATCAACAGCAGAATAAAAAGGATGTATATTTATACCTCGTGTGATTTATGTACCCACTGTATCAGTGCTGAGCCAAGTTGCAATGATACACTGAACATCTATACTGTTTGTTTGGCTTTTTATATGATTTTCAATTAGGGGAAGACTAAAAGGAAATCACATTGTTCATTTTAAAAACAAATAACAGAACTTATTGAAACCAGTCTTGCAACTTCTGATAATTTCCCTTTTTGTTGTTGTTGTTTATTTTTATCATATTAGTGTTTATCAGTCTTTTGGGAAATAAACTTCGTGCAACTACGAGCAGAAAATGGTTGCTTCCTTTTCAAGGAATGTAAAAGTTTCTTACAGTACTGTCATAAAATATTTCAAAACCATCTTTGCTTTTTGTTATTGGCTTATCTTTTTACAACAACACAGTCTATAATTTCACCCTTGTCTTGAAAACAACAGGATAATGATGGGAGGGCCACAGTGAGCTCCTGAAAGACAGAGATAGATGCAGTAATTTTCTATGGAAAAACCATACAGGTCTATATTTGCCCAAATACTGAAAAAAAATAGTCATTTTTCATGTAGGAAAAGAAAACATGGCCACAAAATTCTATCACTGAACCACTAAGTAGAGATCCATCACGAATAAGTCTAGTTCTCAGCACTCAGATACCACAGCAGTCATGGAGCAGGAGCAGTGGGAGGCAGCAGCAGAGCCAGCATACCCACACAGTCCTCTCCCCGAAACCTGCTAGTGTGCTCTCATTTCTCCATCATGGGCTGCAGCATCATGAGCCTGCATCTGCTTCCTAGTGCAGTAATGTAATTTCTTAAACTGAAATCTCTTGCATTAATGATAGGGTTTATTTCTTTGACCGGAACTTCTGGTTTTCTGGTCTTAAAGATGTGTGAAAAAGAGAAGGAGATAACATGCAACATATTAAACAAATCTCTCTGTATATACCTAAGCAGCCTGAAAATGAAAACTACAACTTTTTTGATAAATGGTTTCTTGATCGATACTGGTCTGTGAAAGATATCTGTTAAAAAGTAGCCTCTAAGACTGTGCTCTTAGTTGTTAAACGGAAGACTATAGTCATGTTCAGCATTAATAAGAAATCAATATGGGTTTATAAGTTGTGCGCAACAGGCCTTGTAAGGAGAAAGAGAGGGAGACTGATCCAAGCATTAACTGTCTGTACTACTAGGCAATTACAGAAGTTTCCAAAGGAAGCATTTCAGCACAATCCCCACATAAGGTGAGGAATCCTGAATATCTGCCAATTACATAAGCTTGCTTATACATATAAGTCATATGACTCCTTTAGAAAGACCATTAGACTCCCATATGACTCATTTTAAAAGCTCAAGAAGAGCTTAAACTTGCTAGTAGTGAGATGGACAGGGGTATGTATTATCCACACTTTTTTTTTTTTTTTATCTTGGCATAGACAGATGTTTTATCCAGCAACTCTTTAGTGTGATGTAGTACCTGAAAAAAGGGTCATTCCTAATTTTGGTAGGCCATCTGTGGGCTGCAGAGCCACATACCCTCCTCCTTCTCTGAGTCAGCCAGTCTGAAAGAGCTTAATTTTTGTGAAAGGGTTGAATTTCAAAAGAAGGATGAAGACAGCACACATGAAAACAGTGGTTCTTAATGAATATGAGAGGTCCTTCTCACTAAAACACAGAGAAACTGACTTCTTTGCAGCCATGTGAGTCCTCTAGCTGCTGAACTGTGAGGTAGAGAATCAATTCCTACATACCCGATTTCTGATGATGGGAAATCTTTAGGGCTTGAGAACTCTGTAAAAAGTGCTCAGTGAAGCACAGTGTTCTCTAAAATGCTTTCAATTATACAAGTCACGGGGGGCGGGAGAGGCAGGACACACACACGCTTCTGTATATGAGAAAAGGGAAGCATACCTCCAGTATGCAAACTCTCTCAATTATGGTGTTAGTGTTGTTGCCTGATCATAAACTCAGATGTTGCTCATGCACTTTAGTCACTGAGAAATTTTGTCTGTGCAAGAGGCCTAAACACTAAAGAAATGTTTTGTCAACAATAACAGAAAATGATGTTTTTTTAATCTGAAATTCTTAAAGGATAAATGCATTCATAGGGGCATTGAACACCAGCTATTTACCATAGCACAGAAATGTTACCCAGCATTTGATAGCTTTGTAGGGAGAAATAGAAAGTAGGCCAGAAGAACTGGCATACAGGTTTGCTAGGTAAATAATCATATCTCCAGTGTATTACATTGCCATAGACTAGATTAAACTAATAGGTACATTCAAAAGTTTGTTCTGACTTTGCAACAAAATTTGTTGTGAAAATTTGTGTAGCTACTGGAAAATTGAAATGTTTTGTGATTTCTGTCTCGTTAGGTATCCAAGACTGCAATCTTAATTTCAACCCAAAAATTCTTCATCCAGGAGCAGTGAAGTTGAAAAGTTTTCTATAGTTCAGTCTACCGATACTTGTTCCACTTCGTTGTACCTTACCTCTGCTTATGAAGTTAGCCCAGGGCTTTCCTTGTAGTAAAAAAGGAGAGAACTTCCTAAAGAGCCCGACTTCAGGTTTTTATGAGTCTCTAGAAAGGCTCATAATGGCAAAGCCACTGGAAACAGATGTTTTTGTTTTGTATTATGTTCCGCAGATGTTGTTCATAAAAGGAGTAAGGCTGAGATGGGGGCCTTCTTGTGCATTTTTTCCCCCATTAATTTTCATTCCAAAATATTTGAACTTCAGTACAAAGAACATCAGTAAACAAAGGGTCTATAATACAATAGAGAGCAAAGTTATCGCTCATGGTATCGCGGTGCGTGCAAATGTTTCATGTCACTGGCATACTGTTTTGCTGTTTTGCAGAAGATGTTAGATCACAATCAACAGCATAAATGAATTGAACACCCAGGTACTGGAGAAGATCTCCACATCAGAGAAGTATCAAAGAGTTACACCCTTCTGGACTAAAACAGGTAGCAGCATTAATGTGGTATAGATTGAAAACAAGAAGTAATAGAAGCAAAAAAGAGTCTGCAGATCCTCTTAATTTTGATTAAACTCACAACTGTGTGGTCACACCATCTCTTGTGTTGAAACTGGTCAAATCAGAGTTGTTTTCAAAACTTACACCCTGAATGCAATGCTGCTTTTGCTAATATGGTACTGCTGGGAATTAGGGAAATATTGGGAAGACAGTCATCAGCAATGAATTCAAGGAAATGCAGAGAAAATGGGCAAATAAAGCACTATATCTTAAAGAAGCAAAGTTCAGAGAACAGAGTGATGTGTTTCAAACAATAAGACTTAACCTCAAATACTGTGTATCATCCTCTTACAGAACTGTTTGGTTTGATGCAAAAGCAAGCAAAGAAATATTGTAACCATAAAGCTCCCTCAGTACTGGGGAATCTTGAATGTCAAAGAAAACAGCAATGGGCAGAATGTGGTATCTGTTGAATGCTGAAAGAATATCCAGTTATTTGTTCTGTTGGAAGTTGCTTTGTTGTGACACTTTGAAACTGTGAAACCAGAGGAGTAGAAAGGCAGAGAACTTACATGACCTTTTATTCCAATGCTGCTTATATAGTTACAGGGAATTTCTTAGAAATAATTGAAATGACTCTTTTAAGAAAAGAAAGAGTGATCTGATTGAAAAGAGATTTTTAGAAATGATGCCTAAAAATCTCACCTATATGAAGTTCTGTGATTTTTTATTTTTTTTTTACCGCAAGTACTGTACCACTGTAGCACAGTGAGAAAATCTATAATCAGTACAATACTGATACCTTCCATTAGCTGATATAATTTTCCTTTTATTCTAGACTTCCAGAGTTGTTTAGACAAGACACGTAGGCAATCACTGCTAGAAAATAACAGAACCTGAAAAAAAGGTCAAAGATTACGTTCCTCTTCCTTTATTTCTCCTTCAGTAAATAGGCAATACATATTTTGTTTTCAGACTTATGGCCTTGTTTAACTACAGGAACAATCACAGTTCCACACAGTCAAAGAGTGGCTGAGCTGGGAAAGCACCTCTGAAAGTCATTTAATCCTATCCAGGGCAGGGTCATCAACAGCAGGTTGCCCAGGACCAAATCCTGTCTGATTCTCAGCACCTACAAAGATCCTCCACAGCTTCTCTGGGCAACGTCTCTGTGTTTGATCACCTGCCATGACAGATATGTTCCCAATGGAATTGTTTTAACTGGAATTTCCTGTGTTTCAGTACATAGCCATTGCCTCTTTTCCTGTCACTGGGCTACAATGAGCAGAGCGTAGTTCCATCTTCTTTATTTCTTCCCTTCAGGTATTTATACACAAGGACAAGATTTCCCTGACTCTTCAAGATGAATAGTCCCAGCTCTTTCAGACTATTTCTGTATGAAAGGTTCTTCAGCCCCTTGATCATCTTCATGACCTTTCACTGTCTCCAGTATGTCCATGCCTATCTTGCAGTGGGAAGCCCTGCACTGATCTCAGCACTACTACTTTGCACTTCCCTTTGCTCAACTTCTTGAGTTTCTGCTGCTTCATTTCTTTGGCCTGTCAAAGTCTTGTATATTTCTTGTATAAAGAAATTATTTTTGCACAGACATCACTTCTGTGTAAATGCAAGACTTATGTTTCATCCATTCTTTTGACCTGTACTCATGCAAGAAATGGTACGTTGTGAAGAGTGACAGCTGATAAACACCTATTGCTATAAAAAGACCATAATAAATTATTTTCTATCATGTTTACCAAGACAGTATTTAACATACAGAAGTGTGGAAAACTGGTGTGCTCAAGACCATGAAGAGTGCACAGAATTATAGGCATTATATTTTATAGAAGTCAAAATTCTGAACTAAAATAGAAGCAAGGAAATAGGTGAGACGAGAAGGTGATAGCACACAAGCTATAGCAAACCTAACTTTCATATAGTAGAAAAAAATACTTTCTGATTTCTCGATTTGATTTTACTCTCAGGGTTCTAAGAGAAGCAAGATTTGAGGATGAAATACAAATACACTGATGCCTTTCACTCTGTTAGCATTTGCAGGGGAGTTTGCAATTCCATCTTTGAAGACAAAGAAGAAACTTTACAAACAAAGTCAGCCTGAAGGGCAAAATTATTTAGAAAATCTAATAGAAATACGTCCTCTAAGATGCAGATAAGCTATTGGGCCACACAAGAGCACAGGAGGCATCTTAGTAGTATCAGATGGGTTTCTGTCATTGAAGTTGACAGTAGAATCAACTGCCTTTGGGTATTTTGGAAAAATACATCATCACAACATCCTATGTTCTTTCACATATAATTTCAGTTGATTATGTCAGCAGATTAATTGTATAAGTGTAAGAATCCTTAAAGGATCATATAGACTAGAGGATAGGAGCATACATGTCATACTGTGGAGGGATGTAAAATATTGGATAGCTGAGGACAAAAGGTAATATTCATACTGAGCAGAACTGACACTGCAAATTGCAGAGTTTGATGTAAGTAAATCTGTGCATGAATTAGACCCTAAAATTTAATACCTGAAGAAGCTGCCCCCACCCCCCTCACATCCCCCGAACTGGACAAATACAGTAATCTCTGCTTTTGTACGGAGCTGATACAATAACTTTTAGCTACAGCAAGAATGCAGCTGTGGTAACTTTCCTTCTCCCCTTTCATGACTAGTGACGCCACTGTAAAGTAGGCTGTTTCAGGAACCCTTTGCATAGTGCTGCAGAGTGGGTGCTGGTCAGAGCAGGTGTCATTCATGCTTTCAGTTGTGGCCATCTGCAGTGCAGATATTACTCTGTATTTAGTCACTCAGTCACTTTTCCACCCTTCTTTAGAGTCAATACAGAGAAACCAGCACTCTAGGGAACTACCCACTTCATTCTTAAGAAAACAACAAAAGTAGGCCTGGTGAATTGTACCCAGAGATCTTCCTTTCTCAAATGACATTAACGTGGACTCAGGACAATTAATTAAGCAGTGAGCACGGTGAGCATGCATGCTGTAAAATTAGATAATATTGGTGCTACCTGAAGCCCCCTTTTTATGTTGAATTCTTTCTCAGATACCCTTAGGTCTTTGAAAGGATCTATACACTTCTATAATCAACATTAATATGATGGACAATGGACATTTATTCCTCATGTTCCTTGAGGTCCCTTCCAAGCTGGGTCATTCTGTGATTGTAATGCCAGGTTGTGGTACAGGTCAGGTTCAGCCTCTAACTGCAGGTATCTAAATGCAGTTATTGAATGTTGGGACTGGTTTCAGCGCTTCAATTGTCCACATGGATTTCTGGCATCACTGGAGATGCCCACAGTGTAGTACCTGGTCTCTAGCTCTCGGGCCAGACTTCAGTGTTCTCCCACATATCCTGGATCATATTTGACTACCATTTGTGGATGTCTGTGATACCAGAAGGTATCTCAAATGGCATGTAGCTGAAGTGTGTCTGACCTTATATTTCAAAGGGGAATTGAGTCTCCAAGTTCTTTCTACAGTCAATGGATATCTGGGGAAGCAACTTAGAGCACTTAGGGGACTCAATTTAGATGCTTACTTCAGTGTGAGTTGAACAACCCTCCAGACTCTACTGACTTTATCAGCCAGACTAGATCTATTATCAGGTTTGTTCATTAGAAACAAACTGCTTCCCATCAGCCATTTGGAAGAAGTTCTTAAGTTATCATTTATACATACTGCATGTTTTGCCTTTATCCCATCTTCAAAGCTTCTTCTGGTGGTTCATTTATAGGTATGAGTCTTTTTCAACTCCCACCACATGAAAGTCATCCCTGAATCTCAACCAGTATTTTCCATGTGAACATGGAAGATCTACTGAGAAATGTACTAGCAGAAATCTAAAACAAAATTTGATGTTCCAAGGAGATAATATAAGACCACACAGACAATTGTCCCTGTTAAATATTAAATGCAGATTATTTTGATCTCAGGAAGTAATACACTATTATAATTTAATACAATTCTCTGAAAGAAGAAAACAAAAAATAGTAAATGAAAGCATACCAAATACGAATATTTTTAATGTGGGTTGAGGCATTCCATATTATTTTTACTTGTGATCTTTTGAGGCAGAACTGCTTTAGTTTAAAAAACAAAACAAAACAAAAACAAAAACATTTTTTTTACCTTTCAAAGCTTTTAAAACCATTCAGAAATTTTAAAATCTCAGCATCTACCTTTTTTGAGTATTCATCCATTTTTGACTATCTAAAACTAGATCCATGACTTAAGAGCTGGAATACTTTTCAAATATTAAAAGAAGTTTCTGGTCAAAAATAAAAGTAATGAGTGCATAAAGTACTCAGGGTTATTTGAGCGTTAGGTCTTGTTCTTACTAGAAGTGTATCCTGTTTGTAAGTGCCATATTCACATTGATTGTGTTAATTAACATATTTTATCATATTACTGTGTCACATGAAGCAACAAACAATTTATTATTATATTTTTGTGATATTGCAAGTATTTGAGAGTGTGAAGGAGGCATAAGTACATAAAGCATTTTGCTAAACCCAACTTTAAGCGTAAGAATTAAGAGCATGTCATCAGTAGACAAATCACTGAGTACTTATATAAGGAAACAAGTGTCAATAATGTTACTTCATGTCTTGCTTTAACTACACAAAGTATGATTGAATTTTATTATCTAGATTCTACTGGAGCTCTGCTAATGCTTTGAGAGGGTTTATAGTGCAGTAGGTAAAAAAAAAAAATAAAAAAAAAATGATGTTAGCTAAAATTCAAATCACTACGCAGTCCAAGTCCAAAGTTATAAATGTATTAAAAAAAATGTATAACTCACACCTATCAAAAACCTCAAGTATGCTCTGCAAGGTTTTGTAAGTCTCCTGATCAAATAAGATCCTTCCTGCCCACATTGCTACCACTCCTTGAGCATCCATCACAAGCCCAGAATTTTGTGCTCTGCCTGTGATTCCCACGGTTCTTGTCAGCTCCCACTCTGAGTGCACTCTTCACTGTCCCTCCAGCATGCTGATGGAGAGTGGCACTTGGAAGTGGAGCAGGAAATGAGAAGAGGGGTTGGAAGGTGGGATGAAGGAGTGTTTGAAAGATGTGGTGAAAAAGAAGGTGACGAGAGTTAGAAAAGTTAGATGTTGGACTGGATATACTAAGACCATCAAGTCCTACTGCCTGACCTCTTTGGGCTTAACAGAATGTTAAAACATATTACTAATGGCATTATCTAAATGCCTCTTGAATACTGGCAGCCATAAAGCATCAATTACCTCTCTAGGAAGTCTATTCCAGTGTTTGACCACCCTCATGGTAGATAAATGTCTCCTAATGCCCAGCCTGACTCTTCCCTGGCACAGATTTTGTGCCATTCTCCTCCCACCACTGGTTCCCAGGAGCAGAGCCTGGCATCTGTCTCTGCTTCCCCTCCTCAAGGCTCTGCAAGGAGCAGTGGGCTCCACTCTTGTTCTCCTCCTCTCCAGACTGGGCAGCTCAGCACTCTCAGCCTCTCCTCACAGGACATGCCTGCAGCCCTGTTACCAGCTTTGATGCCCTCCTCTGGGGGCTTTCAAGCACCTTAATGTCCTTTTATATGGCAGATCCCAGAACTGCAGGAAATATTTGAGATGAGACCACATCAGTATTAAATACAGATGGAGAATCACCTATTTTGATCAGCTGGCCATTATGTGTTTAATGCACTTGACAATACAGTTTGCTCTCTAATACACTGCTGAGCTGCTGTCACCAGCACACCCAAGTCCCTTCCTGCTGAGATGCTCTCCAGCCACTCCTCTCCCAGTATGTGCCTGTGTCCAGACCTGAATGCTGAAGAGACTGTGAAAGTGTTAAAGAGGAACTTTAAAAGCAGGTGATAATTAGCAAGAAATGGGGAAAGGATGGAAAAATAAAGAAAGACCTGGAGCTAGGGATTAGCAGGAATATAGAATATATTGGAGCCTTTAGATATATTTCCCTTATGACTGTGGATAGAGTGAAGCTGAGTACAGCTGAATGAAGGGAAGATATGGCTACTGTACAGCTGCACATTGATCAGGTATATGTAATTCATGTCACAGAAAAGGGGGAAAATAAGAGTTTCACAACTTCCCTGATATTTTTCCAATACATCCACACCTCCTTATTATTACACCTATATAAATCAGTTTTTTAACCTCAATATCCTCTCTGTAACGTGGCTTCAAAGTTACTGGTCAAATGTGTACCTCCATCCCCCTCTAGTGGAGGTTCACATAAGATTTCCTCATTCCACTTTCCACTGTACTTCAAATTTAAAAACAAACAAATAAACAAAACAACTGCTCTGCACAACCCCCAACCTCAATTCTGCTTCATTGAGTTTGTTTGTGTGGGCAAATGTGCATGTATGGGCTCTGTTCAAGTTAGAAAATGTTCAAATTCAGCTAAACTGAATTAATCAGTATATGAAAATGTGTCATGTCTGAGTGCTGAAATGAAAGATCACAAGACTCTCTCTTCATTAAAAGTACAGGACTAACAGTATAGAAGTGGATGAGTTTTGTGTCAAGCCTGAAGATAACTAGATCCTTTGGCAGTTTGCATTGCATGAGAAAAATTAACAAAAAGGACTGTCATAAAAGTATTTGTATATGGAAAACCAGCATCCATCTTCCCTGTCATAGATTTCCTAGGAAAATCATACAAATTCTGTTTTCCTGTGTTTTGGGTATATAATTTGAGATCCTGCAATCTTTCTTGAAGAATGGCTGAGATTTCACTGCAGCCACTAAGATAAATAGAACACTACTCTCAGCACACATACTGATACATATTCTGAGAAATCAGACCTCAGGCATCTCAAATTACTACCCCAAATTAGCCGGCACTTTTGACAATTCCCTATCTGTAAAATGGGGAGAATGATACTACAGGGACATTATGAAGATAAATTCATTAATTTCTGTTAATAACTAGGATACTATGAAAAAAAAAAAAGCCACACCAGGGAAAAGCCCATTAGAAAATGAATAATTATGTATTCAGTGCAAGGTTTGGATGGTGTGCAGAAAATTAGGCATGGGGCCATATATTAAATGATGAGAAGAAAATGAAATACTGTATGACTGCTCATTTTGTGAGCACAGTCTGTCTTGTGCACTGAATGTGTCAGTGGTCCTGGGGGTAGACTTGGCTGTATAATTAAAGACAGCATCATAATCTATGCACAAAGACCCCTGAAATTCTCTTCTGTATCCCATTGTATTGTGAATTTCTAATCCTAGCATTTCTTTGCTAAGTATCTTTTCAGATGCTAAATGTACGTTTAGAATATGAAACAAACTGCTGAATGTTATAATGTTATGGGTAGGAGATTACTAGGTCCCAGCTTCAGAAATGATGGAGCTCCCCTTTTTTTTTTTTTTTTTTTTTTTTAATCCAGTATAATATGTTAAGTAAAAGAAGCAAAAGGATGCTCATTTCTACACCATTGAGAATGCTATGAACTTTCATGAACATTACGCCTTTCCTTGTACTGGTATTGACTGCTTTGTGAATGAAATGAAGCACAGGTCAGCCATGTGAATTGCATGGATCCATAGAATCCAAGAAATCTTTGTATTTCTCAGAAGTTGAGCAAGGTGAGCAGAGCTTCTGTGAGCCTTGAGCATATTTCATGGAATATGAAGGTAGAGAGTTCTTTGAAGCTGAGTTTGTATGAAAATAGCCCCTTCAGAATTTCAAACCATTTTCATAGACTAGGGGTGGTAAAGATTTTCTTATTTTCATTTCAATCATTTGAATAAAACGCTTAATTTTACAGTGATTCTTTTCATCAGACTTGCCCAAAATTTGGACTGAAGAGGTGTGAAAACCTGTACAACACACATCATGAAATAGGCTAGCAGGCCTCAAAGTCACTGAAAATACAAGCTTCCAGATAAGGTGGTAGAAGCCTGCAATTGTGTTACTGACAGCTCAACCTGAGACATGGACTGTTGTGAAACAGCGCAAAAGCCTTGAGGTACACTGCATACCATATATGAGGTAGATCCAAGGCCTTGCAAGTACATGTTGCTATTCTGCCTATGTCTCAGTAGCTGATTGCTTTGCCAAACTTCCTTATGATTACATCTCTACTACACTAACTGTATTTCAAAATCTGCCTTAAAGTTAGTTCAAAGCTCATTATAATCGCTAAAAAGAAATTGCCACTGACTTCACCAAAGATATCATCAGTTGGCTCTGATCCACTCCACCATAGGGTCTGAGGGAGCTGTCAGCCCTTTCTCCAGCATCAGTGTCTGGGTGGCATTTGGCCATTTACTAGTTGGAATGACGGGACTAAGGTCAAAAAGTCACCTTATCTTTCACTGAATAAGGGCTAGATTACATTTCCAGAGTTATCATTGTATTTCTCGTATGAATAAAAAATTTCAGGTAGATGAGAAAGCACAAGAGGGTCTTTGTACAAGTGGATGGTAGAATTTCAGCACTGGATGCTGTGGGCAAATCATTACTATCACTTGTTTGCTTTGTACTTTCTAAGGTTCTCCCCACACTGTTAAGTCTGCATTATATTAGCTCTACAATGTTGTAGAAACAAATTTATAGTCACAAATACATATCTACAGGTAATGTACTAACCTCCTGGGTGTAACAAAAACTGAAGACTGAAGCTGCTTCAACATTTCTGAAAGTCCTCTGGCACCTTCCTCCCTCCAGTACCCCAAACAACTGAGAAACTGAGTTGATAAAATATTCCTTGTAAGTATGTTCTTGTGGAGTTGCTTATACTTGGAGCATTTTGTAGTCTATAGTACTGCTGAAAATGCAACCAATTTCTCTGCTAAATGAATTTAACAATTTCTAGAAAAATAATTTGTCATGAGTCCTACTTTTCCTTTGGAGGAAATGAATATACTGTTGTCTGCAAACAAAAGTGTGCACGAATGTATGTTTGAATATATGTATGTGAATATGCATTATATATACAGAGTTTAATTTTACCAAGTAACACATTGGTTAGTCATCAAGTTTAATAAAGATCATACACTCTTTGCTGAAGAACAGCCTTTATTACTTTGGGTATTAGTAGCCAAGTTAAGTACCCCTGGTGGTTTGGACAACATTAGAATTTGTCAAAATAAATTCAGTACTATATGAGTCTGACAAAGGCCAGTGCTGGCTGAAATGTGGAAAGGTTGCAACATGGAATGACAGACACACTTTTCCAGCATAAAATGAATATTTCCTTATTGACCTTCCTGATTAAGTAAGTTACTGCCAAAGCAAGATTCCAAGTAGTATACAGGAGGGGAACTTTTTAGTTTAGCATACTTTTTGTCACTGTTTTATATTTTTTAAATAGGTACTTCTGCTGTATATTAAATTTCACACCATAAAGAAGATCATTCAGCAATTCTATGGCGTATTTCTTGAATGATCTCCATTTCTAATGGGAAATAGTGTAAATGGTAGCTTTCCTTCTTGTCAGGAGGCCATATAGCGATGGTCATTGGTGCTTACTCATAAAACTTTAATTCGGTAAACAACTAGCGAGACAAAACTTTTGCTGTGTACAAGACCATCTAATTAGCTAAACTTCTCTAAAGACTAAAACCAATAGTTGTGATGAATGATGTGACAAAAGAGTCTAACTAAATAAGGGGACTGTTCAGGAAAAATTAGGCTCCAGTACTACCATTGTTTATTAGGCTCAGAATGGTGTTTCTGATCTCACTAAAAACAACTGCTATGCAAGAGGGAAGATATATTAAAATGGGTCCTTTTATTTTACACTGAGGGAAACTGAGTTGGAAGTCATCATGGATACAGATGTCAGAATCAGAACTGTGAGCTAATTGGGAAAGAGTGAGAAGATGCATGGGATCTTGCTGTGCTTTCAAACATAGTGACATAAACTGATTCTGAAAAATAAAAACGAGTGGTAACTTTCTGTTTCTGCACCATGTAGAAAAACTGCTATGAGATGCTCTAAATACCACCCAATAACTTCCTTGCTGCATGTTGTATTGAAGATGGATTATAAAAGAGAAGGGAAGAAAAAAATAAAGGGGAAAGGAGGAGAGGAGAGGAGAGGAGAGGAGAGGAGAGGAGAGGAGAGGAGAGGAGAGGAGAGGAGAGGAGAGGAGAGGAGAGGAGAGGAGAGGAGAGGAGAGGAGAGGAGAGGAGAGGAGAGGAGAGGAGAGGAGAGGAGAGGAGAGGAGAGGAGAGGAGAGGAGAGGAGAGGAGAGGAGAGGAGAGGAGAGGAGAGGAGAGGAGAGGAGAGGAGAGGAGAGGAGAGGAGAGTATCCCTTAAGAACCAGTGGCTACCAGATCACAAGGCTACCTTCAGCTGTTTGTAGAAGGTCCTGATCAGATGGCTTGTAGTACACACCCACGATGCTGTCATTCATATTAACTTGCCCCTTACTTTTCACCCATAAATTCTCCACTTGTTCATCTTTCAACCCCAGGTGGAGATCCATACATTCTGGATGCTCTGTTAGATGAAGAGCAACTCCACCATCTCACCTCATCAAATTGTCTCTCTTAAAGAGTCATCCATGACAACATTCCAGTCATTTAAGCTGTCCCCCTATGTTTCCATGATCTCAATGAGATCATGGCCCCATGACTGCCCACAGAGCTCTAGTTCTTCCTGATTGTTTTCCACCCTGTGAGCACTGGTAGCAATTTAGCAGCAATTTAGGGAAGCAGAGTACAGATACATTTAGATGGATGCAAGATGGTTTCCTTCCTAGCTCATCCCTTGTGAAGAGTTTGTAGCCACCCTTTGCAGCACTCCAGTTGTGTGAGTGAATCCACCATATTTCAGTAATGACAACTAAGTCATAGTTTGCCTGTCACACAATGGCTTCCAGTTCCTTCTGCTAATTGTCCACGCTGCATGCATTGTCAAAGATGTTGAGCCATTGTCCTCACCACCAGAATAAACAATCACTGAGGGATAGTAATCAGAGGGGTGAATCAGAATAGGGAGTCTCCTAGTAATGTCCCTGACCCAGACTGCAGGGAGGCAGCAGTTTTCCCTACAGGTATGATCTGGCAGACATCGGGCCCTTTACAACAGTTACCTTTCTTTTCATCTTGGTGGAGGCAGTCTTGAGGTGCAGTTGACCACACTGCTCTAGACAACCTTCTGGGTGGACTTTGTATTCCATCCTTACTTACCTGTCCCTCAAGTTTTCAGAGCCTCAAACCTATTCCTTAAGGGCACCTAGGAAGGTGAGCTAGGAAGGGAGGGTGTTTTCCTGTGATGCCAAATAGAAAACTGTTTCCATTCCTCCCCATCTCTTAGGTCCCCTCACTCTGCTTGACAGAGGCCATTTTTCCCTGCTTACCTCTCTGGGATAAAAATTTTAGTCCACCTTAAATTAAAAGTGTATACACAATAGTAAGTATTTATTCCTGTTTCTAAAACAGAATTAAAGGTTTTCTTTCTGCCCACAGTTTTCTCCTTACTCAAAAATGTACTGCCTGATTACTTTATGGCCCTCTTTGTTAAACAACATAGCCCAGTATTCAATGCCCTGAAAATCACTTCATATTTTCAAACTTAGGGGGAAAATAAGATTGTTCAGGGTTTAGAGTTACTCTATTTTTGGTACTTCATATGTATTCTACTATACTGTGGAACTGCTTTTGTTTTGTCTTTTTATTGTAGTGCTAAATTTGGCATTAGGTTTTAATAATTGTGCAGTGCTTTGAGACTATGCTGAAAGGTATTTTATCAATTTAAGTTACTATTCTATTATTGCTTTGCCCCAAGGCTCACCTCATTTTCAGCAAAGCCCAGTCACTTTTTTGTGGAGTCATCACTTTTTCCCCCTATTCATCCTTCCCTCCCCTTTCCCCAGCCTTTTCTTTCTCTTTGAGAATGGTCAAACATATTTTTCTCTCTTTAAAGGATGACTCCATTATTATCCACTGTAACTCCTGCAGTGCCACTGTACTTAGAAGCCAAAGGTATCAAGTATCACATCTGAATCTATCCTATCTCTAGAAAATTATAGAATCACAGAATGTATTGGGTTGGAAGGGACCCCATGGATCCAACCCCCTGCAACAGGCAGGGTCACCAACGTCCAGATCTGGCACTAGACCTGATTGTTGAGGGCCCCATCCAACCTGGTCTTGAACATCTCCAGGGATGGAGCATCGACAGCCTCTTTGGGCAGCCTGTGCCAAACTCTCTCTGTGAAAAACTTCCTCCTGATATCCAATCTTAAACTTCCCTCCTTGAGCTTAAAACCATTCCCCCGTGTTCTACCACTATCTACCCAAGTAAAAAAAGTTGTTTCCCTTCCTTTTTATAATCCTCTTTTAAATACTGGAAGGCTACAACGAGGTCCTCCTTGCAGCCTTGAGTCCTTCAAGTGACTCAGGCACTCCTCCTAGCTTTGGAGATACATACTGAGAAGGCACTCTGCTTCACCACCCTCAACATTAGTGGTGATGTTAAACAGGACAAGTCTCAGTGTTCACTCCTGGCATACTCTGTTCATTACTGGCCTCTAACTAAAACTTGCTACTAATCACCACTCTCTGGACCTCGTAGTTTAGCCAGTTTCCAATTAACTTGACTGCATGGTCATCCAGACCATACTTAATCTGCTTCTATATGACGATATTATGGGAGACAGTGCCAAAAGCCTAACTAAGTTTAAGGAGATAACATCCACTGCTATTCTTCCATATACCAAGGGGAGAGAAAAAATTGCAAAAAATAAACATCTTTTTTGGGGGCTTTCAGAAAGTTTTTGTCCAAGTCTCTGATGGAAACCTATCCATCAAATAAGCTACCTTACGATGTGGATTGATAATAATAATAAAAAAATAATCCAAAATAGCCTGTGCATACTGCCAAGAGAATTGTTTCGCAGAGAGAGAAAGGTAGTCTGTTCCAAGTCAGACTGTTTATAGAGTAGGACACTTAGCTGGATGTGTTCTCTTTCTAGAAGTGTTTTTATCTCTACAGTAATTACAAAGACAGCCTAAAGTGTACTTAAACTTTTGGGCCTTAGCTAATTTCCTAAAAGTAGTCTGCCTGAATCCAGGCTTAAATTAAAAGTCCGTTTTTCATCACTGCATACCTTAGCATTTTGCTACCACAAAGCATTCAAGTAAAACTGTTTAACACATACATACCAGTCGTTTATGTCAGATGCCGTGCTCTGAAATGGTAATAGTTGTAGAGGATACAATTGCTTAAGTGACCAGGACTGAAGTATCTGTCTCCAGCCTTCTTGGAATCAAAACACGAGCTATATAGATTGCAAGTCTGACTTGGCATTGCCTGTACAGCACTCTCAGTCCCTGATGTCTATACTGATCTTTCAATTTCTTTCTATCACTATTGACTAAAATTCACACAAAACACCTGCAACAGCAGCAGAAAATTCTTCAGTGGATTTCATGCATTGCTCTGTTTCACAGAATCAAAGTCCTGCTGAAGAGGATGAAGAAATATGGAATAATTGTGGACAGTTAGGGTTTGAGAATGCTTTATGAACACAACTTCTGGTCAATTGATTTTTGTGTGTGTTTTGTTTGTTTTTCTTTTTTCCAAGAGAAAACTTTTGAGAAGTTTCCTGATCTTTTTTGGAACATTACAGCAAATCCTCTTAACTGCAACCTCTGAGCCAGGAAAGCTTTATTCTCAGTTTTCACACATTTTGCTCTGAATTCTCTGCTTAGAGACAAAAAGACAAGGAAACTTATTTCCTAAATCTGGTGTGGGGAAGAAAGATGGCAAAATCCTTCTATGGCATCTCTACACTCACATACTCAGCATGAGCCAGAAAGCAGAAGACATTTAAAAATCTATTTTTTTAATTTTTTTTTAACTTTAAACTTGATCAAATATTTTCAATCCTTGTATTTTATCCACATCAGATTTCAAATCTCAGAACAAAATTAGCTGTCAAGTAAGAGCTATGAAAGTGCTGATTATTTTTTCTTTACTACAAGTCCAAAGCACAGTGGAATGAAACTAAGAGAATACCTCTTACTTATTCTCTGCAGCGTAAAGACAGCTCTATCTTTGGCATGGAACAAGCATGGAGAAACTTTAATAACAACGCAAGACGTAGTGCTGTAACCCAGGTTCATAAGTTTCTTTTTCGTTGCCTTCAACAAAACCACCACTTAAATCAAACTCTCCATAAGAAATGCTGATCTGCAGAATATTACCAGATGGGTCTCCTGCCTTCTGAAGAAAGGGGGAAATGAGAGAGCCTCATGTTTAACGGCATATGAAAGAAGAAATACAATGTGTAAACTTTCCACTGACGGATATAATAGTGTTCTCACTTTTAAAGAAAAACAGTACTTCCTAGCAGGAGGCCTGCAAGAAATTTAACAATTACTCAAGATTTAGTTGTACAGCATGGCATTTTCGAACATGTGCAGAGTCTGTTATTTTTTGTAATTAAATTAATTTAAATAATAAATAATGTAATTAAAATACATTTGGACTGTGCAGTCCCTAGGGCTGGAACTGAGCATGGAGAAGTGATGCATATTCAATGTGAAGTTTAATGAGTAAGAAAATGCAGAATCCTGGAAATCTGGTAATGTGCAATATAGTTTTGGCACCCTCCCCCCTTCTTCCTCGTTCCTTTTCAGAGCAAAGGAGGGCCCAATTTACAGAATCAGGCTTTAAATCATTCACAAGTCTCTCTTCCTAAAAAGGAAATGTTGCTAGTGCTCAGTTTTTTTCTTTTTTTCCTAGCACAACATGTGGTTACCCAAATGTTTCCCTACAATAGTTCTAGTGAAAAGTGATAGGAAATTGACTCTGTAACCCTGTAATAGCAATGTTTACTTTACCCTCATCAGTATTTTACAGACTATAGGAAATCATTACTTGTCTATTCGTTACAAGGCTGACCCTGATTAAAAACTTCTGCTGAGTTATATATATATATATATATATATGTATATATATATATATTTTTTTTTTTTTTTTCAGAAGAGATTTATCCTGTCAGAGCTCTACTTTTAGGGATCATCACAGTCCTGATTTGCTCTGCATTTTCTGAATGTCAAGATCTGTTATACTTTGCATCAAAAATCCAGAGACCCCTGGATCATGCCTTGGGGTAGCTCATGCCTTCCTTTTTGAGAACCTTGGCATTGCTCTCAAGAAAAAGAGGACTTGTCTCCCTTGTTATTTTCCCCCAGTACTGTTAATGTGTGTGCAATGGCCTCAGCAGTACCCTACTCCCTTCCAGACAGTAATGCCATTCAGGAAAGAGTACACCAGGAGAGTACCCAGGGTCACAAAAGAGCAAGGAGCCCCTCTCACATCAGGGGAGCAAGGGCTTGATGCTTAGAAAGGGGGAGGAAAGGGACTTTGGAACATTGTATGTGGTTTCTTGCTTCTTGGGTGGACAGTTCAGGATGACAAGTGAGCCTGAACTGTCAGCGTGAGCTAGGGCTGCTGTCATCCTCATAATAGAATGCTGCTAAATGACATCTTAGAGGCTCTGTAATTTTCTAATTTGTGTGGACTGCAAATGGCTTACACTTCTGACTCTTTGATTTCACAGGAATGCAATACTTACAGTTTTGTGGGGTTATTTATTCTTCTCTCCGTCCCCTCCAAACCCAGATCATGCAACCAGGTAATCATAGGAAAACCTGAGTTGCTGCAGAAAACCTTCTGCTAAGGTGATTGTCAAAAGCACAAAGCACAGACTTGTAAAGATTCAAAAAGCAGATGAAAATACTAAAAAAAAAGAGAGAAAGAACTACATCTTTACTGTTGTCTTAAGCTCTGTTGATTGTATGGCTCGTCTAATGGTTTCAGGAGGTGTGAGTCAGGGAGTGAAATCATTAGCAATATTGATGCCTCTGAGAAGCAAATTCTTAATACCATCATTATTGTGGCTGGCCAGAACTACTGTTCAGCCTTCAACTTTGCTCGGAGACAAAAGAGCCTTTATTTCAAGTGGCAAAGGTCAGGTTTTTGGTGTTGAAGATCCAGAAAAACATTCTAGCAAATGTCTGTGGAATACATGTGTATGTGGCTACTTTCTGTTATATTTAAGTCTTATCTATATATACATACCAGACTAATTCAAAGTTTGAATCAGCAATAACAGAGAAGTTGGGTTAGCCTACCATGTGTCTTAAATCTCCATCTGCAGAACTTTGCCATTCGCTTACGTCCTGAGCTGTCCCTGCCATGATAATTAGGAACTAGAGAAGTGACAGGTTCTTAACAAATGAAGGTAGCAAGAGGCGTCAAGTTTTTGTGATTCTTCAGAAAAAAAAAAAAAAGCTGGTTTCTATGTCAGTTTCCAGTCTGGGGCAAAATACACAAAACTAGTTAGACTTCTAACTCTGACAGAGATCACTGTGTGCATCTTCACTGGAGTTTAGTATGCAGTGCTTTTGTAGATGCCGTACGTACAGAAGTGGGACCCCTTTTCTGAATATTGCACTCAATACTGGATTCACTCTGAAGCTCTCTCTGCATTTTTTCAATCCAACCAATGCCGTGTGCAGATGTAGATCACAGTGCAATATTTTACCTTTCCGTGAGGTGTAGCCCCTTCCCTGGCACGGCGCTGTTTCTGCGCTGGGGACAGGGAAGGATTTCCATGTGAGCAGAAGGTGGCAGCAGATCTCTGCCTCATTTCTCCTGAGGTGATTTAATCTTCAGTGGCAACTGAAGAAGAGAGAAAGAAGAATGGAAAGAGGGAAGAAAGAAACTTTAACTTAATGAGGAAAAAGCCTATATCCATTCTAATTTCACAGGTAACTACGAGAGGACCTCTGAGATCTGCTGATCATAGTGCACTAATGAAAAGGCAGCCCTGTCACAAGGTACCTTGAGGATTCAGCAGAGATGGGAGCACATCCCTATCAGGCCAAGTGGCAGCCTGGGAAGCTCACATATGCACCCCTGTGCATTTGTGAGATAAATGTGTCAGCAGTACAGCCTTCACTTCTAGTGAACCAGTGAGAGCACTTAATTTAACCTGGTGTGTCAGTAACTGAGCTGCTGTTGAGTGATGCAGGCTTTACCCCTTTCCAGAGCCGAATCCCCCATGCCCACCCACACTTTCCAGCCCATGGAGCCATATAGCCGTGCCCAGGCCATAGCATAGCATAGCAGAGCCAGTGCCACTGGTCGCCTGTCATCATGCTGTAGGTGCTTGCCTGCTGGAGAGGTGCCTGTAGCTTTCTCCCCCAGCCTAAGGAGATGAAGTCTTGCATGGTTTCAACTTCTACATTACAACAAACACCCATGCCTTCCTTATGGAGTCACCCTCTAGCCATTGTGGCTAACAACAGCAACAAAGAAAGAGGAGTCAGTGCTTTGCCTGTTCATGTACTCCTCCTGTCCTGGCTGTGTTTCCTCTTTCCAGCAAACCTCTTTTCCCCGCTTTGATCTGTGGATGCTACTTACATGTTACGACTGCTGCAGCCCATGAGCCACTGACACAGAAGGTTCACTGTTAGAAAAGAATTTGAAGGAAAAGAAGGTAACTGCTTAATAACAACACTAAAAAGGTCATAATTAATGATTTGGTTGTAAAAGTGAAAAGCTGAAGCTCAAAATGTACTAAATAGTTTATTGTTAAAAAGGGAAACTTCATCTGTGGCAACAATTTTTAAGCAGGTGAGGTGGAGCTTACCAATGAAAGGGAAGCTTTCTTTCTTCAGTGTTCAGCTTAGGTGTCAAAACATGTTTTAAGCGAATTTACTTCCACTGGTAAAGGCAGCCAATTTTGTTTGTTTGTGAGCTGTCTCTGATTGTTTTACTTAGTTTCTCTGGAAATAAACCAAAGCATTGGTTTTGATTCACAGATCCTTACACTCAAAGAGGAGTGACACAAACATTGGCTCTGAGCTGCAGCACAACGCAAGCCACACTCTTTCACTGCTCCAAGTTAAGTGGTGTGTGTGGTTAAGATAGAATAAATGTTTTAGAAAAATAATCAAAGTTGTCTTAAATAGTCCGTGTGATGTAATGAAGTGGTCTTGATGATTTACCAGCACAGTTAGAAGACATATCTTATTTCCAGGATCTTATTCCAGGATCTTTCTAACACATACAGGAATGACAAGAGATACAGAATCACAAGAACAGGTACTAAACACTGGAAATTATGCAGAGCACAAGATCTAGAAGAAAAGGGAGGCAAAGGAAAATCTTGCCACTCCATCTGATGAGACGTTGCTTGTTACAGTACACAGTGCACTCCAGAAGTTCCTTTGTGCCTATTTGCCTCCTACAGAACCCCCACCAAGGTATCCCCAAGTCCCCACTTTGCTGATATTCAGAAATAATATTATTTTATTTCATTATTTTAGAGATATTAATATATTTGGCTGGAGAATGTTAGAGAAATAAATCATAATGGGCAGTGACAAGGCACATCAGCAAGTTAAGAGTTGTCTTTTCCTTGAAGGACTTCCAGCTTGTCATATTGAGGGATCACTGCCTCCCCTCATTCTCCTTTGAAATCCAGTTGGTATCTTTGAGATCATCACCAGTACAGCTGGTGAAGTTATGCTGCACAGCCCTCCACTCCTGTAACCAGAAGCAGACACTTCTGTTTTGTGGTACTAAGGGACGTGGTTTAGTGGGGAAATACTGGTGGTAGGTGGACAGTTGGACTAGATGATCTTGGTGGTCTTATCCAACCTTGGTGATTCTATTGATTCTATGATTCTCAATCCTTTCATTCAATTTAATTGCAATGTCAAGTTTTTTAATGGTTATTTTGATTTACTCTGGCATAATAATAAAGAAGAACACACTTTGTAGCTATTGATATAAAAATCGGTTTGCCTTTTTCCTAGGATAGAGAGAGATAGTTCAGAAAGACATTTTCTAACGTCATCTGAGTTGAAATGAAGGAAAATACAAAAAGCCCAATCATTGGCAAGGGAAAAAAAAAAAAAAAGAAAAAAAAAAAAAGAAAGAAAGAAAAAGAAAAAAGAAAAAAAAAGAGGAATATAATGAAATGAGTGATTTTTTTGCAAAGGTTTCAAAGAATAATGTTTAGAGGAGCTATGCCAGAATAATATTACAAACCCTTTTAGAACAATTTGCAGGAAGAAGATGATTTTGTAGGAAGGGGATGTCACTAGTGGAAACAGTGCCAGCATTGTAAAAAACTGGTTTGGAAAGGAGATTGGAGTCTAATCACTTAGATCCATGAAGCAGGAAGAATAAAGGGAAGAAATTTGGAATATCCTTGTGCCAAACTAGTCAACAGATGGCTGAGGGCCAGGACTCAACCTATTAGGACATTTTTTTGGCTTCAGGAGAATACTGGCCCATCAGCAATTGGCCTGTTCCTATATCACGTTGTAAGATGGAAATGGTGCAGATCTAGATTTGATCTGTCCAGTTGGAGCAGCACTGTAACAATATGTCTATATTTGTTTGGCCCCATAACATCTGGCTGGGAATAAAAATAGGTTTTAGGATATGAAAGTTCACCGTCCATACTTTGGAGGATGAAAGAAACCACAAGCAGGTGTGAAGGACAGACTCTGTGAGATACTGTCAACTCAAAACTGATGGGAACTTTGCCCCTCTTAGTAAGAACAATGGCCAGTTTTTCCTGCGCGCCTTTTTTCCAAGATGTTTCATAGTTCCAAAGGATTCTGATTTCCCTTGCATTATTATTATGGCATGAAAGCATTTCTGTTTACATTTCTGAACTGGTCATGACCTGAGCCGACTGTTGGTATTATCTGTAGATAAATACAGCATTATCTAGACCTAAATATTTGCTTACTAAGTTTGACTAAACTCTGCTTGGCCGCTTTTGTGATTTCAGTTGTTAAAAAACCTATTCACCACAGTGCATCTTACAAGTGACAAGAGAAATATACTTGTGCTTATATCACCATTGAGTAACTAAGACAATCACAAAGAACAAAATAAAAGAAAAACTCAAATTAGTCATGAGAGAAAGCATCATAGTTTACATTGGTGGAAATACCTTGTAGGTCAACCTCATGCTTGCTCATGTTATGAAGTTTTTAAACATGCATCGTTATACTGACTCCAGTCCCATTTTTCCTGATCTAGATTTACAGTAGAGAATAATTGAAGTTAAAATGATTAAACTTTTCAAGTTCTTGATCTCAGTTAATATAATTGTCTCTGGTGTTTTTGGCAGGTAAAATGTACTAGAAATACTCTGAAATGCATGGAATGACATCTACTATACAAATCTTAAACACCACAGACTAAAGATAGCTCTGATACAACCAACTCTGAAAAACAGAAGATTTGAGGCTTCAAATGTCAGGAAAGCATTACTATCAAATATTCTCTTGAAATGGGATGATTTAATGGTCCAACAACAGTTCAAATATTATTTATTTCTAAATTGTGGAAAACCCAGAAAGTCCTGACTGCTTACCTCTTCCAAACTGTGATAGTTGAGCTACAGCCTCATGCCGAAGTGTCAAGTGACAAAAGATAGATTTCACCAGATGGCCCAACTGAGTGATCTGTTTCCTGTCTTAGTTCACACAGTTCTGTGTGCATCCACCTTTGAAACACACAGCTAAGTCCGCTGATTCTGAAGCACATTTTCTGGAGGGGAAAGACTACACAGAACAACAATGGTAGGAAGAGCTTTGTTATTGCATTTCAATAAGAAATTTTCAATAGCAAATAACTTTGCTATTACTACTGCTGTTTGTACCTCAGCACTAGGTTATTTAGAAGCAAAACACTGTGCAGCTGAGCATGTCACAAAACTGTTGGGCTTGGTAAGATGAGCTGTACATCAGTGAGGGCTGGACAGACAAAGAAAAACACCACAAACTAAGAACGTCTGAGCACATCAGATCGAATGTCCAATCAGTCCAATATCTTCTAAAAGATCATAAAATGGAAAAAAGAAAAAAAAAAAAGGATAACTGTATATTGGGCAATAAATTCACAGCTTTTACTGATTTATGGTTCAAGAGCTCTGAGCTCCTGTGCATGTGATAGCTTACAACCTGTACAGCCATACAGCCTGTAGTGGATTGAGTGGGAAGGCACTTAGGAAAAAGTTTGGCTGAAGACATATACATGGAATAGGAGCAGGAGGAGATGGTGCATTTCCTGATTTCAGTTAAATGGAGACACTGACTTCAGGCAAAGGAAGATCCACCTGTGAAGTACTGCAGACTCATATTAGTTTTCTTATTAATGCTGCTACCCCTGTATAAACTCTTGCTAAATTCAGGAAACTATCTACAGTTCACAGTATTGTCTAAGAATTATAATAGGTTCAGAAGCTGTCCTAAACAACCAGAAGACATAACTAAGACTTTTTCTGATGATCACCTGAGATGACATTAGCTACAGTAAAAAAATTTTATATATGCATTTTTGTACTACTAGGAGCAATACTTACAGCAGGAGAGAACTAGCGGTGCCAAGAATGTTTTACTTCACAGTAAAAAAGGAAATATTTTGAGAGTACTTTATATGGTAGTAAAGCAGAGACTAAACATGACATCCACATTCATAATGAGAGCACTTTGATCTGCAAACAGTCCTTAAAAATGAAGTAAGAATGTTGCTTTAAATAGTGCAGTTGTTAGTCCTGATCTACAAGTGTGCGCAAGGAGAGAATGTTTCCTATTGCAGTCAACTGACTTCCCCTGATTTACAGCATTTTCAACAGAGGTTCGAGTTCTGTTGACTATTTGGACCCGATTTAGATTTATTTTATTTTATTCTCCAAGTAGTCCAGGAAGCAAGATAAGGATTACTTTCACACATGACTCTGTTTGCATAACACTTTTTTCCACTTGGTAAGAAATACGTGGTAAGTTATATTTCCTTTGAAAAACAATGGTTTAAATTGAGGTGTGAAGTGTTCCCTTGTACTCCATTGTACTTTTTCATATGGAAGTTTAAGTAAAATCTAAAGGACTGAATCGGGTTTTATACCTACTGCTGTTTGTAAATTTGTTGTTTCTTATGAAGTCTTCAGTCATTTTTAGAGACTGCTTCATTTAAAATTCAGTAGGTGTGTGACAGGTCCATGCATCAGTGCTGGGTGCACCCCCAGGGAGTTCACAGATGTGATGTCCTCTGTATTGGATGGTTAGGAGGAAGGATGTTTGTCTATGTAATCAGGGAACAAAAGGAAATGCGAAAGTAAAGGAAATCCACCTCACTGGCTGTCTACAGCAATGCCTTGTGGGCACAGTAGGCAACTTTCTCTACCTCCTCACTTCTGTTAAATGCTATTAAATTTACTCTTTTATGCTCCTGCAAGAAGAATTTATGGAAAATCCCTCAAGGTAAACTTCGAAAATGGCTCATCGTAGCACATATTTTTCTGGGAGGAGATATGACTGTGCTCTTGCTAAAGAACATCAGCGTACAAGAATTACTCCACAGCCCCCAAGCTAGCAACATCTTCCCAACAAAGCAACTGACAGCCTACTGCCTGCAGAAAGTCCCATCTCTAAATTTGTAATCCAAACGTCTGAATAAGAGGATCCAAAGTAGTAACTCTGAACTAACTTCAAACCAGATTATTCCATTACCAGTAGCTGTCTAACTGTGACAGAAGGGAGTTCAGCATACTCTCTATAAGGCTCTCCAGAGTGTTCTTAAGTCCTCAGCTGATTAAACCTGTGTGAATATAGATGTAGTACTACCGTTAGCAGAGGGTTCAGTAAATATGGCTCTTGAAATTTCATAAGAAAGGACATATTTTTTAAGCACTTTCACTGGATCAGCAATGGAGTCAATAAATATATAAGTGACCTCATCTTTATAATGGAGTCAGAATCACAGAATGGCTTAGGTTGGAAAAGGATCTTAAAGACCATCTAGTTCCTGCCTTCTGATATGGGCAGGGTTGCCAACCACTAAATCAGGCACTAGATGAGGTTGCCCAGGGCCAAAACTACATAAACCCACATAAAATATAAAATAGCAGGCATTCCATCTTTGCTTTTCATAACAAATCTTTCAAGAAGTTAAAACTGAATTTCACCTATGGGAAACTCCATCCAACCTTTTGTATCAGTAACAAGAAAGGAAAAGAGAGCGAAAAAGTCTTGGACTCCAGTCTGAGCACCTAAAACTACTTATTTACATTTTGATCAGTGATTGCTTGATATAAAGGACTACTTGTGTGCTTTTACCCGAATCTGTTGTTAGCTAAAATACTTAAAGAGGGCAACCTTTTCATGCAGTCAATATGGAGAAGTAAACCAAAATTGAATCTGTACCTTCCACGTAATAATAAAATGCTTTTATGTAACTCTTGCTATATGACGAATACAAACCATCTCCCGTTATGGCCACTCTGTGATCTGTGATGAATTTTTTCCAGGTGATTTCATTGTGCTCCCTGTTAACATTCTTACTTGCCTGCTGCAGGTGCCTTCAGCAAAAGCAAACTACCCCCTGAATCCTGCTCAGACTTTGGTGAGAGATGGAGCTAAGCTGGGCTGTCAAGACCAAGGTGCTTCCTGTTTTTTCTTCAGTAAGAAGAATCTGAAGTATTTTCAGAGCTCAAGTGGCTGAGTTAACATCTTTAATCATTTTTAAATTAACTTTAATTGGCTAGCATTTCATTTTGGAAGCTGGGTCTTCCACCCTTCCAAAGAAAAAGGAAGGAAAACATGTTGAGATATATCCACGCATACAAGAGTCATGACTTCTAGAAGCAAATGGAGAAATAAAATAGAAATAGACTGTCTAGTAAATACAGAGCTAATTACATAACATCAGATACATTTCAGCTCATAAATTTAGGCTTAACTATCTCGTATTAACCATCAGGTTGAAATATTCTTTTGGACAAGTTATGGTTGAAGCAAAAAACTCTTAAACTGCACAGACTACTAAATTGCATCTGTTAGTGCCATTTCCAACTGCAACTAGAAAGGAACAAGTAAAATCATAGGATGTGTGGTTTTTTTTTTCAATACAATCCACACACAGCTGTTAGCTATTCCTTTTGCAGCTTTGACAGAACATCAACTACAGCCATTCTGTAGCGTTAGGATGATAAATCAGAGGGGCCTATGGAAGGAATGGACATTGGTAAGATGCAGAAAATAACAAATGAATTCTTTTATGTTGAAAGCTGCAGAATAAGGAAAACAATCACGTCTCTGCCAGAGTTTTCAAAGTTTGTGAGGTGCACCTTTGCATATCCCAAATGAGTGAGGCAGCTAAAAGTGCTGGAGAACACATCATTGACTAACAAAGGCAAACTGATTAAACGTTTGGAAAACTTGTCTCCTGACAGAGTATTGAGGCACATAAAGTAGGCACTACAGATTCCTCAGCAGCATGTTACTAGAAGGAACAATTTTTGTCATAGAAACTTAAGAATCAGAATCAGAAAAGGTTTACTTGCAGAGTTATCTTCTGTCAAGCACTGCTAGCACTACTTTTTAAATAGGGTAATGTCTCTCAGTCAGGTAGAATCACTGTCAGTTCTACAGATTATATTTTTCAAATGTCCAAGAAGAGCCTCATAGCTGACACCCGTATTACCACTGTATAAGGAAACATACATCAGATGATTTTGTTATACTTTCAGCCTTTTACCAGTAGAGAAGATGTTCTTTACTATTCAAAATATAAAATCCATTATGTCTTCAGGTATTCATAGTCTCAGGTGACTGCTTGCCCTTCTATTCTTGTGTCTTTCAAGAATCTCAAACAGTGCTGTTCTACTTTATAGTCCATTAAGCATATCAATAAACATCTTCCCTATAAAAGTATGTCATCAAATGAAAAAGAAGTCATTAAAATGTGCTCAGAAGTAGTATGGAAAGCTACTCCATGACGGAATACCTTCTGAATACAGACTTCCACTACAATAATTTTCCCCACTTGTATCAGTTTTCTTAAACTGATCCTCAGCTTATTTTCTCCTGTCTATACGATTATCTCCATCTTTATTATTTTCCTAATGCTTGCAATTTCTTTCCAATATAATGTCAACCGTGAATTTAATTAAACTGTGGTCATTAACATTCAATTTATATGCCTCACTAACAGAATCCCTCTCCTAGTTCTTAATGACACTTAAATAAATAAACCCTAATAGAGATCCCTGTGGTACCTCACTAGACACCTTAACCTAGTTTGATACTTGCTACTTAACTGTTTACTATGCTCCTTTGAACACTTGGCAAACCACAGAAGAGCATGTAGATTCAAACCAAACTGAATTAATATTTTACTCCAACTTTCATGAGACTCCATCTTGAATGCTTTAGCTGAATGCAAATAACTTACATGTTTCACTTTTCTTTTTATCTGTAGAGGCCTTGATTCTTCCAGCACTAATGATCATGTTTAATTTTTAGCATGTGTTTAAAGTAAGCACAAGTAAACACTACTTGCAGTTAAATGAGTTACGCATGTGCTTGCAAGCTGCTAGCTTAAATACCTGGCTCAAAAATGGTTACCTTAAATCTGGGGTCTTATGGTGCTTCAGTTCTTTATCTCCAAAAATAGTACTCCTCAAAAGTTCAATTCAAACAGCCGTATATTGTACTGAAATCCTTGGTGATAGGCAGGTTTTAATTTTTCTTAGAAGTACATTCAAAGAAAAAAACAGACCAAAAAGAATGCAGCATTAAAAGAGATAGAGATAATCTGACATTTCAGTAATCAAGTATTTTGAAAATCCTGGAAAATAAACATTGGGCTGAGAAAACAAACAAACAAACAAACAACAACAACGAAAAAAACCCAACAATTTGAAAGTCCTATGCAATTATTTCCAGCTCAATTACTTGAAAAACTGGTGTTGTTTTATCAGAACATATGGCAGCATTCTTGCCAACACTGCTTTTAAACTTATCAAAAGGGAGACCAACACACTAAAAGATATATGTCTGCGGCTGGCTGAATTATTGTTTTCTAGAGACTTCAACAAACATATTTTCAACTTCCTTAGTACTGATCTCTCAGTCCTTCATATTTAAGATCTCAGAGTAAGTGGAATTGTTGAGGCTGATAAACTTAGAGTGTCTTACAAAGGCAAAATACTAATGATAAAAAAAGAGTGAGAGAAAGAGAGAGAAAAAAAAATACAGAGGAGACAGAAACAACAGGAGAGGAGAGGAGAGGAGAGGAGAGGAGAGGAGAGGAGAGGAGAGGAGAGGAGAGGAGAGGAGAGGAGAGGAGAGGAGAGGAGAGGAGAGGAGAGGAGAGGAGAGGAGAGGAGAGGAGAGGAGAGGAGAGGAGAGGAGAGGAGAGGAGAGGAGAGGAGAGGAGAGGAGAGGAGAGGAGAGGAGAGGAGAGGAGAGGAGAGGAGAGGAGAGGAGAGGAGAGAGAGAGAGGAGAGGAGAGGAGAGGAGAGGAGAGGAGAGGAGAGGAGAGGAGAGGAGAGGAGAGGAGAGGAGAGGAGAGGAGAGGAGAGGAGAGGAGAGGAGAGGAGAGGAGAGGAGAGGAGAGGAGAGGAGAGGAGAGGAGAGGAGAGGAGAGGAGAGGAGAGGAGAGGAGAGGAGAGGAGAGGAGAGGAGAGGAGAGGAGAGGAGAGGAGAGGAGAGGAGAGGAGAGGAGAGGAGAGGAGAGGAGAGGAGAGGAGAGGAGAGGAGAGGAGAGGAGAGGAGAGGAGAGGAGAGGAGAGGAGAGGAGAGGAGAGAGAAGAGAAGAGAAGAGAAGAGAAGAGAAGAGAAGAGAAGAGAAGAGAAGAGAAGAGAAGAGAAGAGAAGAGAAGAGAAGAGAAGAGAAGAGAAGAGAAGAGAAGAGAAGAGAAGAGAAGAGAAGAGAAGAGAAGAGAAGAGAAGAGAAGAGAAGAGAAGAGAAGAGAAGAGAAGAGAGAGCAAAAGGAAAAGAAAGGGGAAAAGAAAAAGGAAAAGAGAATAGAAAATAAAAAAGAAAAGAAAGGAAAAGAAAGAGAAAAAAGAAGGGGGGGGAGGGATAGAGAAAGAAGTCCAAAATTTATATTTATATAAAAAGAAGTAGAAAATTGTCAATTGTCATCCAATTTACAGGTGATTTTTTTTCACAGCCCCTGCCACTTTTCCATTTCAAAAAGCTAAATCCAAATTATCCTTGTTCTCCATCAGCAGATCTGACATCTTTTGCACTGGGACTGACTGTTGATGAGCCATGTCGTTAACACAGTGCCTTTTGTTGTGATAAATGGCTCATGGCAGGGAAGCTAGCTGAGATGACGGATCCTCTTGCAACCTATACAACAAGAAGACTGGTACAAAGCTTTTGAAATTGTATCTGAGTGGAACTGTTATGAAAATTGTATGAAGTTGTTATAAAAATGTGTAAATAAATATGTTTAGATATGGTCAGAGAAAAGAAAGAACAGCACAATGCCCATCTGACTGGGAATATAAAATAATGTCCACAAAGAGATTAGGTTGTCTGTATAAAAATACTGTGCAGGTTATACATTCATACTCACAACTTGGGCAGATTTTACTGCAGTAAAAAACTCTTAGGATAGAAATATGAGGAAGGAAATGCTCTAAGAAGAACCCTTCCAGTACTTAAAGGAGGGGGAATGACTGTTTACATGTGTTGATAGTGATAGGACAAGTGGGAATGGTTTAAATTTTAATCTGGTACCTTTTGCTCAAGAACTCTGCTGCTCAGTTCCAACAATACCAAATGTAGAAGTGAGGAAAGATCACAAGGAAGATCCTTATTAAAACCACAACAAATAAATTATAGTTCTCTATTATAGAAACTTGGTCACAGGCCCTTTGTGAGGATTCTGTTTCCACTGAAGCCAAATAGCTTTGGCTAAATTTTTCACTGGCTAAGACACATTACAATTTACATGTGAATTAATGTAAACCATATTAGTTTCAGCAAGTAAACTATAGTTTTCAATTTGATCTTCATTTCTGTCTCTGATGCTGTAAGCTGAAATTTATTTTGTCATTTCAGAAGAGTGTTTTCCCGGGGATATAGAATAAGGACCCCAGTAGAAAATTATGCAAATAAATAGTTCATCTGGCCTGGACTCAGTTCATAATTGGGCCAACATTCTTCATATGAAAGACAGTGCATTAGTTCAACTGACTGAGAAGCTGTTTCACTTTTACGGCAGTGTTGTACAATCCCCATATTGGCTACTCATTCAACAGTTTTCTCCAGTACATTTCCTCAGTTGCACGAGGGAACCACTGTGAACAATATAAAACAACAAATTATATTATTTTATGGATACAGATGTTTCTAAGCTCATTTCATCTATAAAAATTGAACATTCTTTCTATTCTTAAAAAAATAAATAAATAGTTTACTGCTTGTGCATGGAATTGGACATTTTTTCAGGCTTTAGGATATCTGATAAAAAGAGATATAATCTGTCTTCTGTTAATAATATTGAGTTTGATCAAATTTTACATGAAGACATATTTAGTTTAGGGTTTATTTTTGAAATTCTAATGGGTTTTGAATTTTATTTCAAAATAGTTTTCGTTTTACATTTTCTGGTGGGAAATTACATTTTCTTCACTCCTTACTGGTTGTTTGTTTTTGTTTTTGTTTTTAATTAATTTAATTAATTATTATTTGTTTTTTTAATTGTGCACTTATTTTCAACATCATAAGAAGTCTAATGATGTCTTATTTGAACTCCTTAAGTCTGTCTCATAAGATTTCTTATACATCATGCTGGATTATCAATTGTTATTCATTCAGACACCAGTCTACAGCAATGAAGACTGCATATGTTGCAGACCAAACCCTATATACTATATTTCATTTACTGCACAAACTCAGTTAACTGGACTGCTCTATTTTAGAAGGTGCCCCAAAAGACCAATTTCCTATGTCTTTCACATATTTATAGAAATGAAATTGAAAACTTTCTACTTGTTATACTCTAATACTAATTACTTAGTGTTTGACTGGTTAAGCAAATCACTTACTCTGTGTTGACAGTAAGACTAATAAACATCATTCATAAATTCCTTTCCTAAAGTATGCTTAAATGTTATAAATGACAAGGGAATATATCCAAAGCTCTCTTCTCCTAGCAGACAGAACTGACTATATGCTGTCAACCACAACTATACTGACATTTGCCTAATCTTTAAAAGAGAACTTAACGTGTTTTCCGTAACAGAAAAGACTTTGTTTTGATACACTAATTCTACTATTTCTTGCTAGGTGCCATAGAACAGAGACATCCTTAAGAAACCCAGATCTTAATACGCAAAAGTAGTACACAGCTATCCAAATTCTGGATGTATAACACACTCAGATAATAACTACACTGACCAGTAATAAAGTCATTGAAATATTTAATGTAATAAATTCTAAGTATGACACACGTTAAACACTATGACAGTATTCTCATATAGTAGCATAATCTGTTCTGCATGCATCTGCATTTTTATCACAGTAAAAACATGTATTTTAAATTGTCTGAATTTTTCCTGAGATTTAGCAAAAGCATTTTCTATTTCTTACTACATCAGGTGTAGTAATTAGAATCAAATACTAAGAAGGGAGACATTGGGATTAAAACATTCTCTCTTGTAGGTACATATTACTAACACAAGATTCAAAATAACAGTTTGCGAACAAATTTTGCTTGAAAGCAACATGGAAATTAGTGTTTTTTAATAGCTTCCCCCACTTAAATAATTAACTGGGCAGAATCGAAGGATAGTTATTTCTGGTACTCCAAATCATACAGCCATTCTCTCCCTGTTCAGTTGAAATTCTTCTTTATGTTCAGAAGCAAAATAAACGTTCTGTTCCTTTCAAAGCATTTACAAATACTGAATTAACCTCCTGCAAGCTGTCCAGCCCTGCTGCAACACTCAGTTGGGCAGCCATCATAACATCTCTTTCGTACGTAAGAGAGAACAGCCCAATTCTCACAAGCAATTTCCACTGTCTGCAACCCTTCCAGCATTTCTCTACCCTTGTACCTCACCCTCACACGTGATACATGGCTTTGGAAGTGCTCTCTGTGAAACCATGAAGTCCTTATATTCTTACTAACACAAGTCCTGACCTACCAAGATTCTTATTTCTCTCAAATCTTCTGCAAGATGAGTGAAAAGAGGCACCAGAAGAAACCATTTTAAAAACATACTCATGAAATTCAAAAGCTTCTAATCCTTTTATTTCCTGCTTTTCAATTTATACATTCTTTATCTTTAATTTATGTTTGCTTTAGCAAGACATTCAGTAAACTAGCTGTGCTCAAAACATTAGCATACCCATAAGAAGTCAGTACATGAAATAAGAATACATTATTTTTCCTTATTTCAGAAACCAGTTAATACATACTGACTTCTTTTTAGACATCAGTATAATCCAAAAACACTTTACCTGGGTTTACTCATTTAGGCAAGAGAGCATCATGGCTTCCCTTTGAATGACATGCCTGTTCCAGATCCTGTGAGCTGCACTAAAGCGTAGAATGGAAGTCCTGGTTACTAGCTGATTCAGATGAAACATCATGCCTCTTTCTCACCTCCACAAACAAACAAAATACCCAACAAATCAAAGCAAAACCACAACAAAACCAAAGCAAGTCAAAATGTTCAGTAAAAGATTATGTGTATCTGGGAGTCATTCTAAACAAATTGCAGGTCAGAGTGTTTTAAGGAGAAGCAGCAGAGAAAGCAGTTTAGGCCTATGCAGTTTAGGCATAGCCTTTAAGGTTTCTTCTGACTTGTTATTATGCCAAATGACACTGTGAGATGCTAATGCTAATGCTAACATCCCGAAATGAACTCACACTTGGCAATAAACTAATGTCATCTAAAGTCACTAGAACCTAGAAATAGAAAGCAAATTAAATATGAATACCAGGAAAGGAGTTCAGAAAACTACTTCTAATCCAAAGCTGAAGTGTGCTAACCCTCTTGGACTGGGTAGGTCCTCCAACTCGATTTTGTGATTGTTGTTTTGGGGCTGTTCTTTAGCATAAGAGAAATCTAGTATCTTGTCAGGGCAGTATATGAGACTGTGTTTTGGTATTATGAAAAGTTAATTGTTTTATTAGAACATACGGAGTCTTCTTTCCATCATGTTTTCTGCACAGGAATAGTTTTTCCACCACTGCCAGGACTGTTGAGCTGATGTTTCCTGAAGTTCTAACCCCTCTAACAAGCAAAAACTGCAAATACCAGACAGTAAAACTGATCCTAATATAATGGAACGAGCATCTGTTGCATTGTCTACCACACAGACAGTCAAGCTAAAGTCCTGTGTCATGTGCAGCTCTTGAAAGGTTATAGGATGACTGGTTACACCATCTGATGGATTTAAGGACCTTCTCATCTCAGATGAACACCCAGAAGGCTACAGATATTTGAGTTCCCCTATGCAGTCAAATTTCAGTATTAGGTAGCTTCTCTTCATTGTTTTTTATAAATTTTATGTTAAACCGAGGATTCACAAAGAAGAGACATATTCAACAACTTGCCAAAGCAATTTTCCTATTACATATCTTTCAATCAGGCCATTGATGAACTCAGATCAGCAGGAAGAAACACATTTTATATTGTAGTCATAGTGCAAAAAAAAAAAAAAAAAGAGTTTATTTTTTTACTGTATTTGTTTTGATTGCAGTACTGACAAGTAGTTTCAGTTGGGAGTAGGAGACCAATGTGTTAAAGCTGTGTAGATGCATAGGAAGAGACAGCTATTGCTGAAGAATGGATAGTCTAGGGCAAAACTAATCATGGATCTGAAAAACAGACCTGGCAAATTGTCTAAGGATAGGTAATAAGGTCTGCAAGATGCCACAGGTTGACTGTATCTCTTAGAAAAAAAACACAATGGCTGCCAGTTCACATATCCCACTTGTTTTGCTCTACAACCTGCACACTGTTGCCTTATAAAAGTTATGCTAAAAAATTGCCCCTAGACACTGCATGAAGCATGCTGAATGGATCTGAAGTTTATTGGAAAGAATGCACCTTCTACTTCATTTACCTCTCAGCTGTGAAAGAATATAATTGAACATGCTTTGCTCTTTAGTGCAATTTGTTCATGAACATTGTTACACTGAGAGCAAGCAGGAATAAAAAGCACTCCTTCCTCAACCATGGAAAGAATGTGTGCACATTCTTACACGGGCTGTGTACAGGAAATCGTTCACAAACCTTCAAAGGTATTGATGGGGGAAGGGAGGAGGGTGGAATGGCATTCCTTGGGTAAGAGCACATGAAAGTCTGGTCAGATTAGTGTAATATATTACACAAATGTGACACAAAAATGTTCATGGATTACACTTCCTTTGCTGTATCATATTAGCACCTCATCACCTCAGCCTACCACTAACAGATGCTAACAAGATATGAGAAGAGGGCTAGAATACACTGAGGTTTCTGTCTCACATTAGCAAGTGTGCACTGTGATGCTGCTTGCCAGCATGTGATGCACAAATTACCAATGCATATTCTGTGAAACTAAACAAAACAAGACATTGCCATGAAAAGTGTGTTTACAGTGTGCTGCAAAGTGAAGAAGTGTGCTCTATAGTGGGGAAAATCTAACCCAACTCCTGCAAGATCACTGAGATAAGGAGTACTTTGAAGCTCCTTACTTGCACTCCCTAGAAATACACTGTTTCTGTTCAGAGAATTTCTATTCTTAAGAAAGTCCTAAGGCATAAATTTACTCAAATTATGTAATTACAGCAGGCTTCTTATGGATTTTATTCAACTGGATCTTTTTCTTTGCAAGTATAGTTAGCCTTGGTGTTGAATCAAAAGAAATAGAAAAGCATTAGCCATGTGCCAGTCCAAGCTCTAGTAACGCCTCTGGGAGATTTTGACTCAATAGAGATTCTTCCTTATATCCAGCCCTATGATTCACTAAATATGATAATATTATACATACATAGCAGCCTTATTATACTGTGTAATTAAATTTTAAAGGGACAGAAGACTGCAGATACACATGCTCACATTTGCAGAATAAAACCCACTTTTGCTCCATACAGCCTTCCTTGCCACACAGAGACATTCAGGGAAAAAAATGTGTGTGCTTATCTGAAGATACATTTCCTTTCCACAAGGAACAGATGAAATTTGAAGTTGCAGAAAAAGAAGACATACAGTTTTCTGTCTCATGTTTTACTGTACGTGAACATTAATAACTGTAGTAAAGACTGAAATAACTACTATGTACACAGGGTTAAACTCTGAGCAAAATAAAAGTTTGTTTTTGTTTTGTTTTAATACATTTAGATGAGGGAAATACATATGACAGGTACAATCTCTTTGGCTTTCACTCTCTCAGTGGTTCTTATGCCAAGGCCTTTAGTGTAGTAAGGTTGTGATTATGTTGTTTCTTGTTCTGTCTAGACATATGTGCAATATATACATTGCACACAAATGGGCTTGAGCTAATTATTTTTAAATATTGTGTATGCTTTTAAAAATAGCAAGCAGAAATGGAACTGCCTAAATAGACTGTGGGTCACGTTCTGTTTTTCCCCAGGCATTAAAAAACTGTCTGATCTTTTCTTGAAAACGTTGTTGAGGGGGGCAAAGTAGAGGGAAGATTTCCTCCTCTGCTGTTCTGTGTTCATCACAGTTACAGAGCTCCAGGTTGAACAGAACCTCATCTGCTGAACATGAAGTTGTAGCCCCAAAGGATTTATTTTTTTTACTTGTGATGTTTGGACACAGACTTGTATTTATTACCGTGGAACAATGTGCTTGCCAAACAGCTGACATATAAGTTTATGAAAACTGATTATTTATAAAGCAAAACATAACACATATTGTTTCACAAGGATTTAGCAGGAGGAAAACTGTAGCTGCTGGTGGCATTGCAGCAAAGACAGCATTTCAGGTCCCAAAAGGTACCTTCCTTCAGGGACTGAAGGCACCAGCAAGGACAAAGTCACTTCAATCACATGGAAGTGTTGGAGGAGGCATAAAGCACCAAGATCTCAGTGCTGCTGTCACTTGGCCATAGGAGGCTGACAGTCTCTGCTGCTTCAAGGAGAGGCTGGGCTCCTTCCATTACTTTTGTCATTACATTACTGCAGTGCACCTGCTTTTTCCTCAAATAGTTTCACTGTTGAAAGCATCCTACAGCAACAAGAGAATTTCAAAGATCAGAACAAGAGCAACATGCTGAATCACAAGGAGCTGACAAGCCCAGTGTAATGAATTTTGCACATCTAACCACTCTGGATGAGTAGGTGCCCCAGGATCAGATTGCAGAAGAGTGGCAGAGGTTGGATGAGGAGCCAGAAACCCTAATTTCCAGTTCTCTGCCCATCCCAGAGATGAAAACACTTCACACATTCAATTTTGTAGCTCATTCCTATTGCCAGTGTAACATATTCAAAAGAAAAAAAAAAAAAGATGGAAAAAAAGTATAAACATTTGTGGATTTTAATTGAAAGGCATGAATATTAAATAAAAAATGAGAGTGTTTGTCACTACAGTTCAGATTCCATTTTCTCTGTCACCCAAAAAAGGCACTAAGTGAGGATCCCAAGACATGCTGCCAAGTGTGTTCGCTCTCCAAGGCTTTTTCCTATGGAAAGCTGGAATGGAGAGGTTTGAGTTTTCCTCACATGTTATTTGTTTATTTGACTATCCACAATTGACATCGTGTCAGATGGTTAATGAATGAATCTGGTTTTATGGCTTTTGCACGTGTTCCTAGAGGTCACTGTAGGCATATTTTCACAAATTAGAAAAATAAATAAATTAATTAAACTTATTTTCTACTGGGAACCTGAGCACCTGAAATAACAACTATTTTCTCTATGTATGTAGCTGTGCTCTGCCACATTTTTCCTTGCTTTTTGGCTGGGAAACTGTTCTAGCCATTAGGCTGCAGTCAAGTGCTGCTGTGTGACAATAACTTTATTAGCTCTCATGTACAAAGATAGTCAGAAAGCTACCAGGTACTTCCAAACGGCACTTTTTAATTCATAGAATCATCGAATTATAAAATGGCTAGAGCTGGGAGGGATACCAAAGCCTGTCCAGTCAGTGGGGCTGGGTGATTTATTTATTTGTGGAGAAGGAGACAGACACATTTTCAATGTTTATTTTTCTTTAAAGAAGACAAAAAGAAAAACAAGTGAAACACTTCAATCTCCTTGTGGAGATAAATAAAAAAAAAAATATTAACAAACATGTATTTGCTACAAATGAGAAACCTTCAAAATGTTTAATTAAAGAAACTTGGCTGTTGGGTGTCACCAGAGACCTCATAGGTTTGCCACTGAATAAGCACCTTGGAGAGCTGATGGCTTCATCACATAGCTCCAGTGCCACAGCCAGGCCCGGGTGGGTGCCATGATATACTGATCTTACATGGTGAGGTTCTGGTAGCAGAAGAGCTGCAGGGGAATCCTCTGGTGAGCGGAGGATGGGAGCAGTGGGGCAGTGCTGGGAGGGCTGAAAACTGTGGGAAGCCCACAGGGAGTCGAGAAGGATGGTGTTGTGGGAAGGACCCATGTGGAGTTGGGGCTGAGAGTGGACAGAGTGGTGCCAGAGATGGAAGATTATGGACTGACCACAGAACTCTCCTCTTTGGCTTTCTTCTCTTTGGCTATATCATTCTCCAACAGGTGTGTATGAGATGACACTGCAAAACAAAAACAAACAAACAACAACAACAAAAAAAACAACAACCAAACAAACAAACAAAAAAAACCCTTTCTTATATAGTAAAACAACAACTCTTGTGACTTTTGTTCACATTAGCACATCCCAAAATTAAACCACGTTTTTTTCCCTTCAGCTCATACCCATTTTTGTAACTCTCTGGTCACATTTTATAGACAACTACATAAAACATTCACACGCTGTAAAATACTGGCATGGTGCATCTTGTTTTCTACATCATTAGAAGCCAGATATTTGTTAAAACTGAGATTTTAGCATATATTATGTGTATACACAGCTACATCTTGGGTGAAAGAATTGCAAGAAACCCCTCTTCTCCCCTCTACTATTTCTTTATCATCATCATCTGCCTTTTGTGTTCTTCCTCATAGATTTAAATTAACTGTGCATTCTCTAAACATGTAGGTCTTCCTGGGAGGGCAGAGGATCTATAGCGCATTCCTGAGGTGAACAGTTATCTGGGCTGGAACAGGAATCCCCATAATCATTATCACACCAAAGACTTGTAATTTAGGAAAATGAATTGTTCCAAACTTCAGATCTGCTCATTAAAATAATAATAATAATGAATATAAATTCAAAAAGTAGCTTTGAAAATTTCAGCCCTTCTGCAGTCTTACATAATCTGAAATGTTCCATAAAAGAAATTAAAAAGAAAAGCGTAACACTAATACAAACTAAATTAGTAATCTTTCTTATAGGTGGAGATAGAAGTGTCTTTTCTGCCTATTTTTCAAATCATCGGGAAAACTTCATTGTGGCTTTTACCACTATATTTATTCAACCTCTCTCTGAATAATTGTTCAACAGAAAAATTTCATGAAACTTTAGATTAGATCCAGATGAGAAATTGCATTTATTTAATGTTGATTTTTTTTTTTGTAAAATTCACTTAGAAGTCACTCCTTCATAATTTTTTTTTTCCTTCTTTTCAAAATACTTAAAAAACTATGCTAGTATATCTATTAACATCATGGGAATTTTATGGTTAATAAATACTATTCATATTCCTCGAACACAGATTTGACTAATACACTCTGTTCTTACTGACATCACATTCATAAATGCACATTAACTGAATGCAATTTAAAAGAAAAATATTCTTAATTGTTTCAATAAAATAACTGGAAGAAACTGCAGTATTTGGTACATTTCCCTCTCTTTTTTTTTTTTTTTTCCCTACAGAGTTTGTTGTTTGTGATATAAGTTACATAATTTTCCTATATTCGATCCACAACATAGTGTAATTCATTTGCACTGTGGCATATTTGAACAATGTCATTAGTGATTATTGGTCTGTCCCATTACATTATTTTGGTCCTGTTGCCACATAACTCTTGAGCTCACAGAAGAAAAACCCATCTTCAATCATATTGAAACATATTAGCTTTTTTTCTTGCTTTTTCATAAGCAATAAGATTGTGCAAATTTTCCTGTAAAGCTAAGGCAATGGGGGTATAAAAGCAGATGAAGACAATTCATTTGAAAATCAAAGCAACGCTTACAGAAATATGTTGGCAGAATTCACCGGGCTCCATTTCAGAGTTGTTTAAACACCATATAGAGCAGAAGAGGAACAGGACTAATGGTTTCTCCTGGAACCAGTTCAATCAATTAATCTGTCTCTTTTTCCTTGCTCGTTTAATTACCACTGTGAAAAAGCAGGGGGAATTAAATCACAAAATAACCATTCAGATAACATGATGGATCTAATTGAAGTCTTTGTAAGTGATCGGATCCTGGGGTAAAGCTGGAGCAGCCTCATCCCACCCAGTTGTGTGCTGGCAGTACTCACTGTACTGGCTGCTGACTTTGGAAGAGCATTCCTTCAAGAAGACCAACATTTTTTTTTGCCTATGTGGCTCAAAAGTAGACTGCTTACACAACTGGAGAAACCTGGCAGCAGGGGACGTAGGGGCACTGCTACGTGCAAGCAGGGCAGCCATGGCCAAGATGGTCTCTTAGGGCAAGAGGGGAAGCTGGGATAATGGACACATCCTCATCAAGCAGTGTTGAATGAAAACACTGATTTTTTTTTTTACCCCTTATTTCTCATATTTCTCATTGCACCAGTACACTGCCCATCCTGCCCTGCAGAAGACCTCAGGCCGCCCTGCTCTGGCAAGAGGTGCTCTCTGCATGTACCTTGAGAACAGCCTCCTAGTCTGGGCCTGGTTTGAGGCTAGAACCACTACACCTTCAGAATCCAGCAGCTCTGCCTTCCCTGAATACCCATCTGGGATGTGGTGATGGAATAGGAAGTTCCATCACCCTGAGCAGCTGACCAGGGCAGGGCAGACCCAGCACGGACACAGTGGGCAGCTCCACACTGCTCTCCCGTCACCATTTTTGTCACTCTTCATAGCCTGTTCAAGGAGAAATCAAACTTCCCTTCCCTTCCCTTCCCTTCCCTTCCCTTCCCTTCCCTTCCCTTCCCTTCCCTTCCCTTCCCTTCCCTTCCCTTCCCTTCCCTTCCCTTCCCTTCCCTTCCCTTCCCTTCCCTTCCCTTCCCTTCCCTTCCCTTCCCTTCCCTTCCCTTCCCTTCCCTTCCCTTCCCTTCCCTTCCCCTTCCCCTTCCCTTCCTTCTTTTCTCCTCCCCTCCCTTCCTTTCCTGAGAGTCAAACTCAGGGATGTTATTAAACTCAGAGATCCCAGCACAGAGCTCCCTCACACACCTCTGTGTGACCTGGTGCTGGGACGTGTGTCTGGGACAAAACAGCAAAACATGGCAGAGCATCCAGGGGCAACACCAGGAGCAGTGCTGGGGGCACTGTCAGGGCCATAAAGGATGAAGACAAGCCTGTCATGCTTTCCCACCTTTCCTCTCAGAAGCATCAGAGCTGCGAAGAGCACCACTGATTTCCTTCCCACTGCTCCCTCCTGAAAGAACGTCGGCATTATTTAGAGTTTAGCTTTTTTTTTCCCCCCCCCTTACCCCTCATTGTGTTTTGATGCAAAGACAACGCAGGTGACGCAGGTGGCACCCACCCCTAGCCCTCCTTGCTCACGGATGGTGCGGCCGTGGGTAACCCCCGGGTTCCCCCGGTAGAGGGCATTCAGCCCACGCCGATCCGTCAGACCCCGTTACGGCACCAGGCGGCGGCATGCACGGTCCGAGTATGATCTGCGGACATGGACGAGTGTACGTATATTGTATGAATTTCAAAGGAGTTTACTCAGAACATTTCTTTTTATATATGTGCTTTTTTATTCCTTTCTTTTTCTTTTTCTGTTTTCCTCAGCCGTAGGTATCAACCACCCCCATCACCCCTCCCGGGGTAATCAATTTCCTGAAATTCTTCAAGACTTCCTAAGCCCTAACAATGAAAATCATAACCAGCAAGCCGTTTAATTTCCTTATTGTGTTATTTAAGGAATAAGACATGACAAGGTTTGTGTTATGCTGGGATATCACCATGCCTCAGGTGAGTTGTGTTAGGCACGAGGCCGAAAACCAAGAGCAAGAGCCACCTGAAGGTGGGAGCTGTCCCAGAACACGGTGTTTTTTAACATTATTCTGTGGAACTGAACGAAAAGAAAGAATTAAGGCAGAAACACAGAAAGTTAAAAATATCTGCCATTTTGTCATACAAGAAGCAATACATCTCATGTTTAATCTTCATTTAAATTTTCCCTCTACAGGCTTAAAAGTTTTATATTTATATATATAGAAATTATATATATTTTGATTTATATATATAAATTTAGAATGAGCAGTCTCTTAATATCCTATTTTCACTATTTTCACAAATATTTACATTTATATTTTGGAAATAGTTTACAATTTCTACCTAAATTTCTAAACTAAACTCACAAAAGATAGAATTAAAATTACCAACATTTCAGTTTCAAGTTCACCTAAATACAATTCTGCATTTTTTTTTATTTCTTTCCTGTATTTCTTTTTTAGCTTAAGAAAATGTATGGCTCTTAAAAATAAAGCTTTCATCCTAGCTACAGAGCACTTTACTTAGTAAAAGGAAGTTGTTTCATGTTTCTCTTGTCAGATATGTTATTATTTTTCTTACTGTCTGTTTTCTGTCTTTTGTCACCTGACCATAAGCAATGTGTATCCCACGTTTGTCTCTGAAACATTCCTCCTGGTTCAATTTCTACAGCAACAGTAAAATCAGTTAAATATCCTGGAAGAGAAACAAAATGAGTCATTCCTATTTGCATTAGGAGAGGTGCACTGCAAGTGCATTCAGTGGAAGGAATCTCCTTTTTAGGCAGAATTCATGTTTAAAGCCAACCTTTGTAGCCTATGGAGATGGTGGTATATCTCAACAGTTATACCGGGACAAAGGAATTCTTGGTGCTGCAAAGCAGTCGAGAGGTATTTCACAAAGCTGTGCCTCAGCTTCAGCCTTTCCAACTCACGCTTTAACAGCCACAACTCACATGGAGCTATACATGTGAAACCGTTTGCAAAATAAGGTGCTTGGCTTTATTTATTTATTTCATCCATTAGCCATAAACTCCTTAAGGGCCTTAGGGAAGGAGAGACAGAATTCTGAGGCAGTCACTGACTCAGAATAGTGACTTCATTGAGCTGAATGTACAGGAACCTCCGAATTAAGCCCCACTAGAAAAAGCCAGACACATATACAAAGTATGAGGGGAAAGAAACAGATGGGAAAAGGAGCCCTACAGTGTGAGATGAGGGTAAAGAGAGACAGAAGAGCAGTAATGTGCACTGGGAGAAGAGAGAAACAGGAAAAAGAGGTGGGAGAGAAAACCAACCAACAAGGTGACTTAACAGACAAAAGCTAAGAGTGTCATGAAATATATAAATACGCCTCTTTTTTTCCTAGAAATGTAACAGAAGGGTTGGAAAAAGAAACACGAAGTCTTGTCGGAAAAGTTTAATTACATAGCACCTATTCAATAACGTATTATTAAATATAAAAGTCACCACAAAAACAAGAAGCCACAGCAGTATCCAGCAATTTAAAGGTACCTCAGCATCAAAGGCTTGGTCTAGTTGGAGGATATTATCTTCATACTCCAGTGGAAACCCACTGATCACCCACCTAATGAAGTGAAGCAGGAAAAGAAGCAATTTAGTTCCATAGGACAGAGTCAAGATATGATCTCTTAGAACAGCTGGAGCTCTTGGTGCCACTTGACAGCAACATGTGAGGGTGTTTGGTTGCTATTTGTAGACAAATCCAGTGACTCTATAATTTTAGATAATTTGTCTCTACTCACCATAATAAGGAATTACTTCCATTGTGCTGGAGTCAAAATAACATGGAGAGCTCTATTGGAGTCCATCCTGACAACTATTTATGTTAGTCAAAGGCAAAGTACACTATGTACTTTTGATTATAGCTGTGCCATTCTCATTGTGATAGTTAAAGTTGTGTCAGCACTTCCATTACAATACCCTATTTTTAGGGGTTTATAACTCAGCTGTTAAATTTCGCTTTAGGCTGAAACTTGGCATGCAAAGTCTCAGCCTGCAAGCACTTTTTTATAAATATGAAGAAAAAAAAAACCAACAAAAAAACCATTTTGGTCACTTTTTATTTTGTTGGAAAGAAGATTTTAACACTCCCTCATTTCTACCTCAGAAAAAATAAAAAATAAAATTCATTATTTAAATTTTACAGGCTTGTCCATTATGTGTCACGATGCATTTTTAAAAACAGAGTTGCTTTTATTCATGTTGGCAAATTGGCTACTGTCCATGAGCAGTAACTATTTTTAATCATGTTTTTAAGCATATATCCATATTTATATTGTTATGATCCATACTCCGGACTCTGTAAGGAATAGTAAATGACAGGCCATGCAGGCTTGAGCAAAGAGAAAGAACTGCAACAGCTGTTAGTTTACAACAAGCGCACAACTTGGAGTGTAGTCTTCAACACATTAGCATAATTAATTTTTAATAATGACAACATTCATTTGTTGCCTGAAAAGTAGACCACAGGTCCTTCTATCTCCAGTTCTTAATTAGAAAGAGCCTGTCTTAGACAAAGTTAAGTCAGTGTTGTCCTGTCAGTGGGAAAGGGCTCACATCCTTCACTTCTAACTTGTGAAGAAAATCATTCTCTCTTACAGTCTGTGCAGCTTCCCCTGACTTTTGCACTGGCCCAGAGGATAAAGATGTTTCAGTGGGTCTGGATGCCTCCTTGAGACCTGTTTGTTTTGCAGTGTATGCCAACAGAGATACTAATGGTATTTCAAAATGGACTTCTAGAGGGAGATGACTCTTCCAGTCTCAGTTCACCACATGAATTATAAGCTACGTCCTCTTATAAGATTATTATGCTTCAGAAACACTGTACATGACCAAGGAAATAAGAATACTAAATAGCTTTTACAGTTCACCTTTAATGGTGCCTTTGTATATTTCTAAGCAATTAGCTAAAATTTATTTATGATAAAGAATGAAGGTTTGTGCTCTAATCTGTAAGAGATTATTTGCAACCAGTTTGATACCACTTTTACTCAGGTCCAGTCATAAGATTAAGCTCTGTGTGCTGTTCTATGCTACAACCATCATTCCTCTTTAGAAAGTAACATGGGTGCTTGCAGAATTTGCCTTGTGTTATGTAAAAATGATTTAACCTCTTTTTTAAAAAAGGAATGACATCTAACCTAAGCAACACCTAACACCTATGTTTACATATATTCAACAGCACAGATTCTACTCATGTTCTGCCCTTGCCTTTGTTATTTTAATTAGGCTGAATGGCCATTGACTCTCTCTTAAGAAATGCAGTGAAAAATAAATAAATAAATGAAACAAAGGTCCACCAAATAGCAATATGTTTACTGACTTGTAAACGCGATCAGCTTGATCTTTGAGTATCTATCAAGACAGAGCTCACATGGACTTCAGAGTGGTTCTAGCTTTATGGCTGCCTGCAAATCTAGCCCTTTGATGGAGCTCCGAGCTACAGCAGTCCTTTCCATCTGAAAGTTAATACATCTGCACTCTGACTGACCACTGTTGTTTTTACTCTTCGCAGCAACAGGATGTGCAGTTTCTGTCAACCATCTCCTCTCTTTTACCATCCTAGAGAGGGAAGCAGCAGTGAACTCCCATGAGCACCTCCAGCACTAACAGCACAAACTGGCGCCTCTATAGATGATGTTATGGGCAGCAAGGACAGGTGACCAGGCAATCAGTCCTGGTACCTACAGGCAGTGTGGTCAGCTCACAGCATTGCACTCATCTTCTGAATAGCATGGCTATATCCAAAATGAAAAGCAAGATGGAGTTAGATTTTTTTTTTTAACTGAGGATACACTCTCCCTCTCCGCTGCAGACAGGAAGGGGTGGGGTCTGGTTATTGTTGCAGATTTTTCCCCCCTCTTTCTCCGGGTCTTTAATCCCAGACTTGGCTTGTTGCGCTTCAAATTGAAATATCCTGAACAGATGTAAAAACACATGTGAGCCACTGCTCACAAGCTGTGCAAAGCTTTGTTTCATCTGCTGATGATGTGAGCCTAAAGGAGATCTTTTTAAAATTTCATCACTATTCAAAAGGATAATTAATACGTACCCCCAGGCTTTGATTATGCTATACCCAGTGTGTACTGCTGGTACAAAAATAATGAGGCTCTCATCAGGCCGAATGAATACTTGCAGCAAACATTCAGTTTCCATAAGAAATTTAAGATTCAGCGGCGGTACCATGTAGGTGGCTTAATCTAATTTTAATTTGTAACACAATACAATAGATAAGATCATTTGTTTGTAACCAGCACAGGCATTTTGTTTACATGAAACCCCAGTCAGCATTCAGCAGATGGTCTTTTTAAAGGCTTAATTGAAGTTTTCTAATCTAACCTTTTTTCCTTCCATTACGAAGGGGAAAATAAGACAGGGAGAAAAAAAAAAAGGAAAAAAAAAAAAAAAAAAAAGGAAAAGAAACTACAAGGAAGCAGAAAAATAACTGTAAAACCCTTTTGCAGGGATAGCACAGAAGAGCAGCTATGCTTGCTGTCAGGTACAGCTTCAGTCAGAAATGAGAAGACACTGAGGTCAGAGTTTTTAAGCAACTATGGAGGTGTCAGGATAGGTGCCTTTTCCCCTTCCTCTAATGTTAGTGTGAAGGTCAGGAACAAATCTCTGCTCAGGCCACAGCAACTGCTCTGTCTCCATCAAGTGTCTGAAATTAGTTACCTGAGCCTTTCCAGTGATCAAGCATCTCCTCTTCACACCTGCCTTGTCATAGGCTCATCATTAGATTATGCACTTTCCACATTCAGCTGCTATGGTTTCAGTCTCCTTGTCTGACCCTGCTGTCCTCTATCTTACCACACTGACCACAATAAACACTTGTCTCCTCACTGGCTCCAGGCTGCTCCTGGCAGCTTTCCAGTGATATGCATTGGAACACACCCTTTCCCAAACATTAAACTCTTCCTTACATCTTGAATATGCGAAGAGTTTGCCTCATCAACATTTCTTACTAAATTAATTAATTGATTAAAAATATAGGTGAAGTATTTATTTTTTCTTCCATAGGTCATAGAGAGCAGAATAGGTACAAGGCTTTGGGTTCATTTGTAGTGATGTGCTACCAAAACACTGTTGCTGAGAAGAACTCATGCAGTTGAGTTGTAGAAGGGGTAAGAAATAAGATCATATGATAAAGAAAAATGTTTTTTTCACTCACAGTAAATGATTTGAGAGCAGTGGCTTTGTTTTTTTTAAAACCGTGTAACTCTTTACTACTGAGAAATAAACATGCATTAGATGCTATGCTTATGGTGTCATCATAAAAGATTGGTGTGAGTTAGATTTCTACATTGTACCTCACAGTCACAGAAGATATGAAAGAGGAATGTGATCAAAATTGAAATAAGCTTAAATTGGTAATTCCACTGGCTTCTTTGTCTGTAGGTTCAGCTCATGCCTAGACAGCTGTCTGTGGAGAGACATTCATGCATATTCTTGTGCTCCAAGCCAGTGGGAGAAGAGCCATCTTCAGTTCAAAGTTGTAATACTGAATAACAGAGAAGAGGCCAAGCTAATAACACTATACATTATGATAATATAATGACCATCAGTGTAAGTAAGGACTGCACATGGAGAGATTTATATACTGAAAGAAAACAAATATCAGTGTTAGGATAAAAATATCCTCCAAGGAACCCACAAGCCAGCTGGGCCTGTAAGGTCAAGCTCAGCACTGCATTCATGCAGTTATGTGGCTTTTGGCAGCGGATGGCTTGAGTTGTGCTGACTCAGAATCTACCACATGGAGTGGAGACTAACAGATGTGCCCACACAAAAGTTGGAAAGCTTCATAGGTTCTCATAGTAACAAAAACCCTCATGGGCTGTCAATCTATATTCTACATCAATGTTGTTCGAAATCCTTATTATTTTCCTGCAGATAATGGAATTGCTGAGGAAATGTTGCTGTTAACGTAAATTTAGCTGGGCTAGTCATTCAGGAAAAAGGTAAAAATGTCAGCAGTGCTCACACCTAGAACCTGGCATCAATACCTATTGCTTCTGCACCATGGAATTATATTTCTTAAGAAACTACATTGATTTACAGCAGAATAGATCTTTTTGATGGTCATCAGAGGCTCTTCTCCAAAAGACACCTGCAAAACCTGAAGTAATGGAAAATATCCCATTAGCTGCCAATCATGTCCAAAGTGAGTTTATATCTTCTTTTCAGAAAGTTCTTACAATTTAAGGTTCTCATGCATACTCCAGTAAGCCTCATACCAGGAGATGGTACTGACAAATGCACATACAAGATGCTGTGGATTATGAGTCCAGCAGAAGGATGAAGAGAGAGAGTGAGAGATACACTGTAATTTCCCATTACATATAGGAAAGCCCCTGTATACAGGGTAATTCATGCTCTGGAAGAAAATTAATACCAGTTTAGGATTGGGATTCCTTCCAAGGAGAACATAAACTAGGAAACATTTCTTGAACTATGTTTTCTGAAGTGAAACACAGCAAAACCTGTAACCACAAAATATCAAACCTATATGGAGCTCTTACTGTTTTTGTTTGTTTTTTTTCCTTTATTATTATTAGTTTTTTCCCTAACAGAATTATTTCAGTATGGTATAAGGGCATTCAAGCAGAGATCTTGATGGAAGATGTTCTATTCAAGAACAAAGAAACATCTCCAGATAAAAGTTTTCACTTTGTTAATTTCACCATGTTTCAGCAGTTTAACTTTCAAAGACCCTTGGCTGTGCAATACTTCAGTAATGCATTTGCTTTAAACTTGTATTTTCAAGGTGGTGTGTGGGGTATTGTCCTCATCGCAGTGATTCACACAACTCAAGCTTCCTGTAAGTTAATAGACATAGAAATCCAATGCTTACTGCTCCTGTAATTCCACAAGAATGTAGAAGATAAAGGTATGGAATGCAAATGTTCACTGACTGAAAAAGATATATCAGAGATGAGATAAGCAGTGCCACATTGCTTTCCATTAGCAGACTAGAAGGAAGGAGAATGGAAAGGACAAAAATGGGATTATTCTTTTATTTGTATAATACAACTTCTTTATTTTTATGGCTGCTTGGTGGGAGAACAGAAGTAGCCCCAACAAAATCATAAGTGCCACTGTTTTTTCCAAACCAGCTATCAAAATGGAGTACAGTCACAAAATACTTCTATGGCAATGCTCTGATTTAACTTCAGGGAGCATGCTTTCCTCTTTTTTTTTTTCTTTCTTTCTTTCTTTTTTTTTTTTTTTTCTTTTTCCATGTGTCTTAAACCTACAGTTTAAGACAAATTACCTGGACTTCAAACTGGTGTCACTCCTTTTAGCCTTTTGCATCTTTGGCTAGGCAGCACCCCTCCAGAAGAGCTGGAGGCACAGAGTTCCTTTGAAGATACTCATTTAAGGGCCTTATTCTCTGAAAATATCTGGCCCACAGATTAAATCGGTCTGACACATCAAAGAGGCATGTCACCCTAGTTGTTTTATACAAACCACTGGATGCATGATCAGAAGAACTCTGCTGTGTACTGTTTCTTGCAGTATAAAGAATGGCAGTCGTTCATATTCCAAATCCCTTGTGAAGTACCAGATCTGCTCACTAAGAAGGAACAGTTCATAAAATTTGGAAAATACAGATGCACTGTCAGACGTAATATCCCCATTTTCATTGGTTGTGCATATATTACATATATAAGTATCTAAACTTAGATTGAAAATCATGTTTCTTGACTAATATGTCCATCTAGTTGAAGGACATCAGTTCTTTTTGGGACTGGTTTAATAAGAGACTATGGCTTTTTGCATGTGCAAAATTCATTTAATGTAACTTTCTTGGTTATGAATCTCAGAAAACTCATCATTTTTACAAAGCTGCTTTCCCCAGGTTGCATATGAATGCAAACCCATTGCCAGACTGGGATTCTATAACTTGACATCTATTCACATTAATTTGGTGCACTGAAGATACAGGATGCAATGTTCAAAATCTCAGTAAAAAGGGAAATGTATTCCCCTCTAATCTAATTGAGATGTAATTGTCACATGAACTAAAGGAGACTGCAGTATCTGAGGGATCCTGTATCTCCTAAGCAGTTCCTTTCAAGTCATTCAGCATTTGATGTGAACTTGCCCAAACCAGAAGGACATAGGGGATTTTTTTATTTTTTTTTTTTAAGATGGAGGTTTTTACAGGTCAGTTTATTGTAAAATATTTATCTCCAAGCTAGCATGTCTAGTTATTACTTATTCTAAATGCTTCACATCCATATACTCTGATACTGCTGCTGCTAAGGTCACGACTAATCCACTAAGGGAGCAACTAGGAATGTGACATTGCCTTCACCATGCAGAGTAAGATGACAAACCAGGTTTGTCTTCAGGGTGTAGTGGAAACAATAACCTAATAAAGTTCAGAGTTGATATTCCCTGGGGGAGGGGGGTGGGAAAAAAAAAATGAAATAAAAACACAAAACTCCAAACTCTCTATGGACAGTAAAAAAATTGAATGCATTCCTTGTGGTTTGTAGGTGGGAAATAGCACCATGGCTGAGTACAGATCCTTCCAAATGATGAATCAGTCCCCCAGTTCTAAGGACTGTTTGATTCATTCCCTAAAATTGTACATGGGCAAGCAAAATTTACTGTGCATGCAAACCAGGCAAGTGAGGATGTGCAAACAAAGCCTGAGCAGAAGAGTTAGATCCGCTTCATTTCCAGCGCTGCAGAGTAATTCAAGTGAAGACATTCTTTTTGTCTTTTCAGGATCCATACACTATCTCTCTTTGATGAGCCTCAATGGATACTGTTCATCAGATGCTTGGGATGAGCACTGAAAGGGGGAATATGATTAAGTTACAATGGCTGGCTTTGTTTTCCAACAACTGCTAATTACCCTTGATTTATTATTATTACCTTGATAACCAATATACCATTCTGTTCTTATTTTGTGTTATGTTTTTCTTGTTGATACATTATATGCACATGACTATGCAGAAATGCTTGCCACAAGACTCTCTTTTGAGGTTCCCATGAACTAAAACTCGCTAGAGCCACCACTGGCAACACAGCAACAGTTGGAAAATTAGACTTCAAGACTTGTATGCCTTCCATTGCAGAGTTTATAACACAAAAGGATTTGAAGAGAACAGCTTTGATGAGACTAGAGTCATAAAACAGAGAGAGCTTTCTGCTAGTAATGCACATATGCATGCAGAGTGAAGTCAGGGCTGAGGTGAAAATTTGGGTCAGCCATTTCCAGAAACATAGACAGGTGTTGAAGATCATACAGGATCTCCCTAAAGCAGTCATCTAAATACCATACTATCGACTTAGTCACTGCCCTGTGCTTCTCCCTGAACCGGCACTGGCAGTGTGATATGCATACATTTCTTGTAATATAGAAAAAAAATGATAGTGTTTATGTATTTGTCAGGAGGTTTTGAAGGGTCATATAAATAATCAGCAGACACTAGGAAACAAAACTGCGAAGCCTGTACCCAAAACAGTGGTGAACACCTCCTGCAAAAGCGCGCTTTTCACCGTAGAATTCAGAATTTAGTCTTCCTGACCTCTCACATATTTTCTCCCCCTTTCTTTATAGTATAACCCAGCAATGTAAGTTCAGGACACCAGTCACCAAGGATATATTTAACACAGTGAACAAAATATGCAAACGTTGGTATCTATCAGGGAAAAAATTCCAAAGAGATGTTTCTACTTGAAGGAAAGCATTCAAATCACCTGATAGTGCATGTTATTTGGTCTGTTTGAGTGAAGACTGACATGGTTTCAGGCTTGACATTCAGATACCCATTCTGTGATTGATTTCATTTGTTTCTTCCAAACAAAAGAACATTTTGCAGTCCTCTCCTTTTTTTACCCCCACACATTCTTCTACTAAGGTAAATGATCAAATCCAAATCCCGGGTTAATGAATGCCAATCATAGCTTCAGCCCCTTTTTCAGGCTTGGCAACAAGTTCCCCGAGCCTTAGCAAACAATTATCATTCAGCTACTGTAGAAATTGATTCTTGGGTTGACGAGAGCAGTCCTCCCTCGGCTGGTAAGGTCCTGCCATGGGAAGCAATTACTGCAAGATGCCAGCTGACAGACTCATTCCGTGGAAAGTCAGGTTGTCTTGATCCTCAGGCACTCTCTAGGCAAATTGTATCCTTACACTCATCTCAAACCTCTTACGAACTGTTGGCTTCTATCAGGAAAAATGGATTGTTCCCTTTGTTTCTGTGGCATTTGATAGAATAAAACTGGACACCCTGCCTGCACAATAAGGAGATTTAATTTTAAAATTCTCACACCAAAATGCTGCAGTATGATGAAGAAAAAGAGAATCATAAAGCAATGAAGATTGTTACTTGCCTAGGGAACAGTAACATGGTGCAGATAGCATGACATTTTTCATGCATAAAAAGACTTAAATTCTATTAGCAGTGGCCTGCCTCTACTGATGATAATTTTTTTCCTTCTAAATTTCAGAATTGTTTGTAGTAACACTTTCACATCATTTGGCCTGACATTTTACATTTATTAGTTATTGGTTTTTTAATATTCGATATTCCAAGGTGGGAAATTGAGAAACGGCAAAGATTTTCTGCACAATTAGCTTTTGAGACAATATTTGAGCTCTGATTGAGATTTTGCCAAATGCTGCTAAGACAAAGACACATAGTCAGTATTAGCCAACAAAAGATGGCGGCATTTATAGACAGCTGAAAATGATTAGTCTTTAAATTTATCATTAGGTAATTGAAATGTAAGACCGACGAAATAAACCAACAGTAACACATGTGATCTGCTTCAAACACCATCAATGAGAAGCAACATTAATTTTCAGGAATTTGTAAAATAATTCCTTTACTAGCACATTTATTGTTCGTTGTGCCAGAAGTTCATGGAAGGATTATCCCTAACTTTAATGACTGAAAAGCCCTAAGATGTATAAAAATCTGTACAAAGATGTATAAGGAATGTTAATAGGAAGAAAACACAATATGTAATGACTTGTTAAACTCTCCTGGGTTCTAAGTTTTACCCTGCAGTACCTGGACATGTGCTGGAAGCAGCAGAGGTGGTATGAACCTTTATGGAGATATACAAAACTGCATCTTAAATGGACATTTGCAGTTACAGATACCAGAGAAAAGAGGGAACCCAGGATGGCTGATTTAAAATGTATTCCCATTGAAAGGTGCCAGATCTGCAAGAAGAGACTATAGTGTCTCCAGAAGGTCAAAAAAGTTCACTCAAATTAATATCAGTATTTGTTGCTACAGTTTCTGTAACTATTAATCCATGAATTCTGCTAAAATTCTTAGGACTTAAGAAAATTTTAAAAATATATTTCAAGACAAAATCTTATCCTTATGTTATCAACCATTGCCTGTGTTCAGTAGGGCTGAGTAAGCTTGTAAAAACTGAGAATCAGGCTAAGCTGTTCCTCAAATTCTGATGAAACATTTGTCAAAATTCCTCCTAATTAATTTTCAGTCTTTCTAGACTTTTTATTTCCCTGAAAACCTGTTACAATATTTTTTTTCACCTTTTTTTTTCGCCTTTTTTTTTTTTTTTTTTTTTTTTCTTTTTTCAGATTGACTGTATTCCAGATTCAGTGAGTGCCCGTAGAAAGCCTTTTAACCTGGCTGGTAAGTTAAAACTCTCTAAATCTCACATGCCCACAGGGTTTCCCACCTTAATTAATTAATAACCCCCTCCTTGTCCTTTTAACTGGGTCATGAATTAATTTAAAAAGTTAATTATGCAGCTCTTTCCTCTCCCTTTACTTATGCCTTTCATCCCTGTGTCCATTGGCTATAAACAATGTAGAAATACAGCCACATAAGCAGGGATGAATTTTGTAAGCTTTGGAATGAGGGTAAGAGAGAGAAACAAAGCAAAACTACCACATCGTGTCTCTATTTTTAATTTGTCCCATTTTTGTTGTTGTTGTTTTTCTATTTTCTATAGTAGGCTTTAATAGGCTTTGTGGAGGGTAGCAAATCCTACCAATCTCTTGAGCAATAACATATGATTAAAAAAGAGAAAAAGAAAAAAGGAAAATGAAGGAACTCTAGCTATAAGTATGTTGGCCTCCGAGGAAGCAGAGACCACCTGGTAGGTATTGAAAGAAAAAAAAAAAAAAGAAAAAAAAAAGAAAAAGGCAGGAACAAATGACTTTGTTATTCCCTCCATCTGATTTATTCACCACATTATTTAGGGTGGAAAAGGGGTTACAAAAAAAAATAAAATACCCAGACTCCTCTGTGTAGAACATGTAGGTATAGGACATGTCTGTTTGGTGTGTTCCTTTCTAAGAATGTAGAAATTCAGAGGATAACAGCACAGCACATAAAAGCTTTTCATTCCCTCTGTGTCTGGTGTGAAGAACAAAACCACCTGTTGAATATCTTTTACCATCTCTAAAAATTCCACTCTGAATTTTAACTATCAATGGACCTAAAGAAAAGGTGTACCCATTGCCTGATCTCTGTTGCTGCCCATGCTGCCCAGAAGATGAAAACAAATTGTAAGACTTCAGCCCCACAATGCCTGACAAACACATCCTTAAGGTTGTACCATCAAAGTAAAATGCACTGAAGAACCCTGAGCAATAACTGCAATAACTTTGCAGGTATTGCCAGTAATATCAGAAAGTACATCTTAGGTCAGGATGTTCGAGCCTAACTACTACTGTCAGCCAACAAAATAACATGACACACTGTCTAGTATTAATTCTGGTATGTATAATCAGAAAGCTTTACCATCCAGTCCCATATGGGACCTCAATGTGTTTTACCAACTTATCTATGTAAGGTGCAGAAAACCCCCTAGGACTTAGTTAACGATAATGTTTCCTCCTTGACAAGTGAGGGAGCTAAAATACAGAAAAAAGTACCCACTGAGACTACCGTGCAGACAGCAATAGGATCCGACATCTGAATCCCTGTCTGCAGCTGTAGCCACCAGATATACTGCAGAATGCTTCTTTTTAGCATTACTGTTTCAGAGATTAATATTTCATACAATCATCAAGACAAAGGACAAAGGTTGCCATAAGGCTGCAATATTCTGTACAGGAAGTAGTATCTACACAAAGAACACTTGCATCAAATCTAACATGCACAGCAGGGACCATTTATCTTGGCACATTGCCCATTAAAACCATCACTTGCTTTTTCTTTTCCTCCTTCTTCTGGAGCAAGTGACAAATTTCAAACAGTAAGAACATCTTAACTTTGTAAGCAGATAACAGGAAATATGACTATGAATGAACCTGCTCTGAGGATTAGCCGAGGTGAATGCCCATTGAAAATGCATAAAGGTTTCAAATGTTACTCATGTCACTAAGGGGACACTGCATATTCATTAAGGTATCACAAGGAGTTCATTTTATATTAATGGAGAGGTCAGACATCCTTCCAGAGGAATTCCAGTGCAAAGTAGCACAAATCAATGTGCTATGTGTTTTAAATGTTACCAATTGGAAACTCTGCAAATTCAAAGAGAAACCTGAATTTGCAAAATATTTTAGTCACTAGGAAAAATGCTAGTGACTTTTCATTTAGAGAAGCTATAGCAGAAATGCAGTAACTGTATGTATGGGAACTCAATTGAAACTGTACGTTAGATTTTCTTTTGATGCTCTGGAAAGCTTTAAACATTGTTCAGTTGTACGTATGGTATCAGCATTTTGAAGCTACTATTTTAACTCCGATATAAGAATTTGGAATTTTGGACTTTTTTTTTAACAAAGTTCACCATTTTAATCCTTTTCATGTTTATACCCATCAATTCCATTCTGCTTTCATAACAGAAACAGCCAAAAGCTTCACACATACATACCACAGAAGGATATTTATATCGTACTATTTTGAGAATTGGAAGCATAGAAATATATAATGCATTTTGTGTTGTCTGTGTGCTAAAGCAATTCATGCTCCCTGGGTTAAATGTTGGGATGATACAGCCATGCTGGCTGTGATACAGATCTAAAACTTTCACCCTTTTGTAGAATAAAGTATCCCAGTAGTTTTTCTTACTAAAATGTGTTATTTGTGGAGCTGATTGAAAACTAACCAAGCAGTCCAACAGTAGTAAGAAAATAACACATTCCTGAGCAAGCAGTGCTTTGCATTTGAGGAAGAGGCCCTTTTGGTAACAGTGCAAGGCATCCACAGCTTTGTGGCATGTTCACCAAGGCACAGACTTCTGTGTGCCACCCATCCTCATGGAGTGGTGGTTGTGAAGGGACCTGCTGGCTCTCGTGACAGGAGTTTTGTAATTTCCAAAAGCCAAGCTGATCATATCCCCAGAAGTGTCTCTACACCCTAGCCATACCTTATTGCTCTACAATAACCATGCTTCATAACACAGGTATGATGCAGAACTGACTGTACCACGAATAGGTGTATGAACATTGACAGTACTGCTTTAGCTTCTAGAATAGGGAACAGCACTGATATGTCTGTGATAGTCTAGAAGTAAACAGATATCACAGTGAGGACTGATAACGTTTGTTGGGCTTTGTTTTCTGAAATCCTTCCTGAACAGCTGCTGAGGCAGACCTGGGTGTGATGGCTACTCGGTGTGAAGGGATCATCTGCCCTGTGATTCAGGCACGTAGGCAGCCAGACATTTTGGAAGTCCATATGCCTGGAGAATCAGAGGAATATGAAGGAAATTGTCCCAGTCCTAAATTCTACAATCCTAAGTCCTTGGCAGCTGCCAAGGAAAGTGACACAAACTTGTCAGTATCTTCCAGCCTTCTGCTGAAGAACATTTATGAAGCTGACTAGAATCAAGTCAAGTGCATGGAAAGGTAAAAGTGATGAACACACTTAATTTAAAAACAATACTCACATGGGATTCCTTCATGAAATTTTTCAGAATTTCCACTTGTGACGTGCTCCAGACAGTTAGGCATTGTTCTAAATGAGAGGAAAAAGAAAAAGAAAAAAGAAAACAACAACAACAACAAAAACCCAACCAAAGTTGTCCTTGCTAAAACTTCCTGTGAAAGATAAAATTTCATGTTTCAGTCAGCTGCAATTTCAAGTACATGTTCCTGAGCAAAGAAACTTTTGCAACACTTTTTTATATAAGAGAGAGAAAAACAGTCACAGATTAGTGATGAAGTCTGAGATCTGCCATGATACTTCAGGAACATTCCTGTCCAAGGTAATTCTTAGTCTAATTGCACACGGTACTTCCTCAAATTCAGTCTGTTTTGACTTTTACTCCATCCCCACATCTCCTTTTCCATTCTCTCCCCTCTGCCTCCTTCCATTCTGTCTTCTGGGTTTTTTAGCTTGTTGGGAAAGGAGACCCTCCCACACAATAGTTATACAGTTAGGAATATATTTGAATACACATTTAGGAAATAGTCTGTGTGGTGCTGCTATGATACCCAATTCAGATTGTTTAGATTAATGACAGCTACATGCCTAATTTATTACTGTAATTATTGTGATAATTTAGAGGAGATAAATTGAAATCTATTAGAATTTAATGTAAAAAGCTGTAATTAGTCTGCTTTGGAGAGGGGAGAAATCCAATGCACATAACTGAAAATCCATTAAGCCAATTATAATGTTACTGAGGCAGAAAATTTGCAGCCATCTAAAATATACCCGTGACTTTAGCATAACTGTACCCTAAGCATACAAGCCCATGTGTCAGATTCCTTCATTAATTTAATAAACACATCAAGGCAAAAAATGAGAGAATTCCTTAATCATGATAATTAATGCACATAATTCAGGCCGAGAGTTAGGGTGGGGAGATGGGGGAGAATAAAATTTTGTTTCCATTGAGCAATTATGTAAATAAAACAGCAGTAAAAGCTTTGGAAGGGGGTTACAGGAGAGGGGGGTACACTGCTAATCATGGCATAGGCTTTTTGAGCTATTCCCAGAAGTGCTAAAAGCTGTCCTGGTGCAATTAAAAAAATAATAAAAATAATAAAAAAAGGGAGAAGACAGCGATTGCTATCACCTATTTACTGTCAAATTAATTCAGCTGCTCCTGAGATGCCATCTGTATCAGGAGAGCGAGAGTGTCACTAGCTTTACGATCCATCAGGAGAAGTGAGAGCGCTGTTCTGTTTGATGGCTCTGATAATGGAAAGAAGCTAAGCAATTGCAACAGATACATCATAGATTTTCTCATAATTACCTGACCTGTTACACTGTGTCACTCTGCCGCCAAACACACTGTTTTTATGTCAGAAGCTGTATGGGCATTCTTTACTTTGATCATCCTGTATTCTGCAGATGTCAGCATTACTGTATTTTAATTGACTCTGGGGTAGCATTAAAAAGCACCTTCTATTTCGGTTGCTTAGACCTGATGAGACTGACAACCTGGCATTTATGAACATTAGGCCTTCATGGTAACTGTGTCAGGAACTGTGTTTTCCTAAATCCCCTAGGTATGAATAGCAAAATGATGTTAGTAAACCCGTTGCAAAACGGTGTCTTATGCAAAGAGCACCTCTGACATTCTCTAGCCAAAAAAGACAGCAAACCTTTTCATTAAATTAGACTCTAGAGTCAAAAGTGCACGTTGTATCCCAATATGCAATTAGGAATTGACCGCTATGTTGAAAGAGAGCTACAGCTGGCAAGGACTGGAGCTGTGGGTAGAAGCGTTGGTAACCTCAAAACAAGAATTTCTTGACAACTTCCATATTCCCAGCATGCCCCATTTGCCGGGATCATCTTTTCCTCCTCCTGTAGGAAGAGACAGCTAGCATTTTCAGTACTTAGCTTTCTTGTAGCATTCATTGTAATCCTCAAAATATGACAGTTAAAACAGTAGAAAAAAAAAAGTGGATTTTTTTTTTTTTTTAATAATTTCTTTTTAAAGAAATATTCTTGGTTGAATTAAAATAAACAAGACTGAATGTCAGTTGTCCATATTTCCCACAGGGCTTCAGCAACAATTTATTTCCTAAGATATTCACCAACTGCACGGGTACCACCAAGGCTTTGAGTTTGCTCCTTGACTTGCTGTCAATACCTACCAATAATAATAAGAGATGTGCAAATCTAGCTAGGACCCTCGGAGTTCAGTTCTTGTCTCCTTCACTAGTGCTGCTTTAATAAATGTTGAACAGATTGTAAGACAACTCTTGCTTCACTGTTAACATACAAGCACAGCACTCCTTTACCCCACCCCTCAGACCGGTAGGGATATTCTCATTTCTCCTCACCCAATGAACTTGATTTGAAATTATGCTCACTGTGAAGGTCCTTCCACACAGACAACATATTCGATAGTTGTTCCTTTTTGTGTCTCAGCAGTATTGCTGCACTATTCAGTTGCTGAAAAATTAAATAGTGTTAGAGTACTTATGAGTTAGGGTAAATGAGTCTGCCCTGAGACATTAAAGAGACTTGTGTCTTGTTGTGCATAAATTGATCTGCAACATCAGGTAGGTTTATGAGATTCCAAATTAGCACATCTATTCTAAGTGTTAGAAAAAGTCCTACTAAGGCTTTCCATCAAGTCAGTGGAGAGACATAGGTAACTGTAGAAGTTAGAAAAGAAAGATCACAGTTCAGCTAATATATACACTTCACCATGTTTCTCTTCCAAAAATATTGGAAACCATGTACTATTTCCCATTAAATTTATGCCCTTCTGTCAGGCAGATGTACAAACTAGTGTCCTAAAATGAATGTGTGAACTGGATGTCTAAATTAGTCATATTGGCATCTAAGTTTCTACAGTAATTTTACCATGGCTAGCTCTTGCATGCATCAAGATTGCTGGATTCTGTTTTTGAAGACTGCCATATTTTTGAGGTAGCATTTATAAAATGCTTGTATGCTAATGAACAGTCCCAGCTGATCTAGAGAGATGACTTTGACACAACAACAAAGTATCAGTACTCTCTAATTTTTATAAATTATCAAATTTCTGTTCGTATTATATACCTGTAGTTGTACAATCTGTTGTTGTAAGATGAACCAAAATCAACTTTATGTCCTAGAGATCAGAATGAGTGAACAATGAAATACAAAAATCTTTCTATTCAGTACTGTAATACGAAAGAGTATTCCCATTCCACTCTGGAAAGGTTGCTTTACAATTAGGGTGAAGATGCAGCTCACATTTAAGAGAGAACTGAAAAACCCTCATGTGAGAGCCACATAAATTCACTGAGGCTGCACAAACATTTAACAATGAAAAAAAGAAGAGCAGGTAGGAGAGTTTATCAAAACGAAGACTGAGATATAATTTGGTTGCAATATGCAACTATTACAGGTTGTGCATATCACAGTATCACACAGTATCACAGTCTCGTGCGGGTTGGAAGGGACCTTAGAGATCATTGAGTCCAACCCCCAGGATTCGAGCCTCCTGTGTAGCAGAGCGGCACTTCTACCACTGCGCCACCGGGGCACACATATAGCAGCTCCTACCACACCAAACAGTCTTACTAACATAACACGTCTTACAGCAACCACTGAGTGGAATTTGAGGGCAAAAATATTACGGCAAATTTTTGGGTTTTTGTTTGTTTGCTTGTTTGTTTGTTTGTTTAACACGAAGTGTGATTAGCCACTGGAATAATCCAACTCAATATGAATAGTTAATCTTTTAGAGTATTTAACTCATGTTTATTTGTGATGGAGTCTTAAGTTCTTGGCTGACACTTTCTGGCCTCAAACTCTTTCTGTTCCTCCTTTCTCCTGCCAGCTGCCCCAAGCATGAGAGGAAATCCTTGCGGAATCATTCTCTGGGCTCTCCCATAGGCTCACATAAACCTAATTGAGCATCCTGGAGACCTGCAGACAAAAAAATTCCTTGCCTATGGTGATGAGACTAATTCAACCTTTGAGTTTAAAAGGAAAAGAGAGCATATTTCAGGGAACATATTTCAGTTCATAGTCAGTTACAATATCTCACATAAAACATATAAAAATGTCTGGACTAGGTCTGATCATCCAGTTATATATCCTGTCTCTGGCAGTGAGTGATATCAGCTATCCAGGCAAGATAATGAAAAACGCAACAAACGCAATGATTCTTCCCCAGTACAGACTTCTAGAAAACAGCTGACTGAAGACTGAGATTTTCATAGACAAGAAGTGGTATCTTTTATTTGCAAAACCCTGTAATTTTTATTACTATTATTAGTATTAGCTGCTGTTCTGCAGTTATTTGGATAGCTTTCAGCATCCTTATTTTCTGTGACAAAAACAAACAAATAAAACAAAACCCCTCTACTCTTTGTGCAAATTACCCTTACATTTCTTTGGGACATTTCAGAATCAAGATGGTTCTTCTTACCTTACGTACTAGAGAAGGCAGTGAACAAATTCTCCAAACTTTCAGATTTCTCTGTGCTTTCAGTTATGTCATTTTCAGTTCTAGAGCATATTCCCATGTATTATCTAGTCTTCTATCTGGAACAAAGATCTTTTAATAGATAGGGAGGCTTCATCACAAATCCCGTAGATTATTCTGGCAGAACTCATTCCAAGTAGTTGCCATGATAGAACAGGAATGCAGATCATAGAGTCAAAGAATTGTTTGAGTTGTAAGGAACCTTTAAAGGTCAGCTACTCCAATTGTCCTGCAGTGAACAGGAACACCTACAGCTGGATCATCTAGATGTATTGCTGCCTTCCTGCTGGTAACTTCCTACTATTGTTTAGCTTGGATTACTAGAAAATAAATATCATTAGAAAAAAAACAACAAACAGTACCAACTGCTTGCTGCATTTCCATTGTGATAAAGCTAATATACTTGATATATAGTCTTTGCAGGATTTCTACATAGATATTCAGATGATTTCCTTTATTATTTTTAGATTTTGTGTTCTTAAGCTGGGTTTCTTAGTTGTGAATACTTTGATTTTTACTTTTTCCCCATTACAGAAAATTACAATTTACATTTCTGAGCTCCTTCCCACAACGTCTTAAAAGCAAGATTTACAGGGTATGAACAAATTCAATACATATAAAAGGCATGTACTGTATTATTGGATTGGCTCTGCCCATAAATTAATAGAAGATTATGCCACCTAGGACTTCCAGCTCCAAGAACGTAAAGCAGGCAGGCAAAGTTGAAAACAGTTCTGAGAGAAAGATGGATCCTGTGGTATTTGAAGCCCCGAGGTAACCAGCTGGTCTGAAAATCTAGTGGGAGGGGAAAAGTAATTAGATGTTCCAAGCAAATTGCCCCAGACTTATTGATATTGATTTAAAATCCAGAAAGTCCTCTGTAAGATTTCCAAAGGAATTGAGCAACTGTCTGATAAAGCAGCACTATTTGCTGACATTATCTACTGAACACAGACAACCACTGGAATATTTTTCTTTGGAGAAATAATGATACCATCTTCACAGACAGTTAGAATTACTGATTTTTGTTGAAGGCAAGCAGACTTGTAGTAAATTTCACATTATAGTTATGCAGCCTTAAGTAAAATTTAAACAAACTAACTAACTAACTAACAAAAACAACAAAAAAGGACTGCATCAAAAGTAATGCCTCCTTTTAATGATGCTGGCTTGCAACATAAGAGGCAGATATTAGTATGGCAGTAGAGGTTGAACCTTCCCACAAATATTCTTACATTTTGTTGTCATGCAACAGATGGCGGCAGAGGAGCCATTTGACAAAATGGCATCGGACCTGGAAGGGTGTATGTGTGTGATTGAATTCCTCCATGTGGAAAAAATGGCACCCACTGACACTCATCAACATTTGCTGGACATTTATGGAGACCAACCAGTGGATGTGAGCACAATGAGGCAGTAGGTGTTGTGTTTCAGTAGCAATAACATGCCATATGGGATGTCAACATGAAAGACAAGACACATTTGAATGACTGTGCTCAGAAGTTGCACCACAAAGTGGAACTCAACCAGCTCATTTATGCGAATTGGTGGATAGCAAACAGAAAGCTGTGTACAGAGCTGAATATCAGCTTCAGTACATTGGAAACAATGGTGGCAGCACTGCAATACTGAAAATTTTCACCAGGTGAATCTCACAAATACTCATACAAGAGCAGAAAAAACACTGTATGCAAGTTTGCCAAGACCTACTGAATCAATACAAGGCTGAAGATGACAGTTTTCTGGGTCACATTATTACCAGTGACAAGACACGGTGTCACTTACTATGAGCCAGAGTGAAAATGGCATTCTGTGTAGTGACAACATGTAAATTTCCCATCAAAGAAAAAGTTCATGATGGAGCCCTCAGCAAGTAAAGTGATGTTCACTTTTCTTGGGGATAGGAAAGGGGTTGTGCTTATGGATTTCCTGGAACCCAGACAGAATATCAACTTTGACAGCTGTACTGTGATGATGTCAAGACTGAAGGCTTGAACTTCCAGAGTCAGGCCAGAGAAGAAGTCAATCTTTATCTTGCAAAACAATAACACCAGAAAACATAATAGTTTGAAGACTGTGGAGGATATTGACAGTCTTGGCTGGATTGTCCTTCAACACTCACCATAGTCTGGAATTGGCACCTTCTGGCTTCCATCTGTTCAGGCCAATGAAAGAGGAAATGCGTGGTCAATGTATTCATGGCAGTGATGCCGTCATAGCACCTGTGATGCAGTGGGTGACCTCAGCTGTGCAGATTTTTATGAGTGCAGCAAGCAGGTTCTTGTTCATCAGTGGTGAATGTTGAATTTCCTCCATCAAACAGTGTTATTGTGCTCTTTGCATCTATTGAAGTTTCCATGGAATTTAATAGGAGGCATTACTTTTGGACTGACCTTTGTATATACACATTCTAGAATTCCATTTGTCTTTTTTGTAGTGGTGACTTTATTTATTTATTTTTGAAACCCGCATTTAATATTTTGTTTAATAATTTTTTAATAGTTGTTTTTCTTTGCATCAGGCTGAATGCATATTTTGCTCCTAAGTAAAAAAACAAACAAACAAACAAAAAAAACAGAAAGCTATCAACTGGATTTCCCTACATGCTTAAATTGAATCATAAGCTTAAGAGTTTTCATGAATATCTGATCCACTGATGATCCAGAATTAGAGAATTTACCCTTTATGTTTCCTTTTTCTTTTCATACCTTTCTAAAAAATCAGCATTTGTATTTTCACTGCTTCTTTATTACTGTAAAGTTCCTTCAGGAAGGACCTCGTTGCCTTTGTTTTACTTTCAGATACTACAAAACAGACATGATTTATCACTGAAACTCTCTTGACTTTTAAGCTTCCCTGCTAAACTCATGAGAGCCTTTATTGTATCACAGTATTTACTTTTTCTCATCTTCAGTCATGACTTTGAATGTGAACAGGTTAAATTCAGCAATGGTTTTCCTGTGGATCAACAGTGAAACTTGTGAACTGCTCTGTAGTGCTGGAGGTCTTAAGAGAACTGAAAAATTCCATGTGACAATCTTGGATCTAGAGCAGCTGCTGAGGTCAGGGAGAAAACTCCTAACAGGCTTCAGTGGAAACTGGAAACTGGAGTTTAGTCAGGAAGAGAAAAAATTCCTTGCCTGACATGTATCACAGAAAAGTGTGGATCATATAAAAGTGATAGAGAAATCTAACATCCATACTATTTCAGTGGCAGTGTTACAGAGAACACTGCCAATTACTGAGTCACTGGCCTGATTTAGACCCAAGGAATTACTGGAGAATTAGAAGATAATAAATAATGGGAGTGGTGAAGGAAGATGAGAAGGTTTGAGCCAACAAGTCACTCTTCTTAGGAGTATGGAAAACATATTGCTCAGTCTAGCAGTGAGTAGCCAATTAGCACTGCTCATATCTCAGTAAAACTGGGGATAATGCAAGTGTATTTCCTTATTGCACTTGCAGTGTCTAAAGGATACCCAGATGGATGGATGTGGTGTTGATGAAGAGGTCCATAAGACCCAAACATAATTATGGGAGTGTGGTCTGATGCTGAGAGCTCACAAGGCTCTTCTGGAGTCTGGTGTCTCACATAGACACCTTCCCCACTCTATTCTGCAAGCACTTGCACTAGCTTGCTCAGCTCCACAGTAAGGGCATGGTCCTGGAGGGAGCAAGAGGCAACCATCCTTGGGCTGGCTGACTGGGACTGTTGGCTAAGAGAAAAAGAAGAATGCTTCAAGAGAAATTTTTCTCTGAGAACTGCATTAAAGTCCAGAGTCTAGCAACAGGTTACTAAGATGCTGCTTATTATTCTTATTACATATGTATCCTTTCCCACAGTGTCACAGGTCACATAGTTTTATATCAAAGTACAAGCACAGAGCATAGTGACACCTCTACTACTATGACCACTTCTACTTGTGCTACCCTGCAACAGTATACGTTTGCATTGCAGAGAAGTGCTGGGGAGGAGGGCTACAGCCAGATGCTGGCACTCAGTAAGGTCATGGAGGGAGGGAAGGGAGAGCACAAGGGATGGATGCACCTGCTTCTGACACCTGCTCTCTTAAGACTTTGAAGACTCATTCACCTGGTGTGTTTTCCAGAAGTTGGTAGTGCACCTGACTGGATGCACAAAGATTTCTGATACTAACAGCAGGCTGTGGAACTTCTTCAATGAAGATGAATACTTAAATTCTCAAGGAACATATATCTCAAACAGATATACATTATGTAATCTTTAGCCAAACTGCTTTATAAAGAATATTGCTCTGGCTGAGCATGTAAAGAAAAAATATCCTAAGTGTAATATTAATATTTTAAATCTCTCATTTTCTACTTACATCTCACCATTAACTGCCTGCACTTATTTATTCTTTAACAAGAGGTATGGATGGCTTCAGTAAACCTGTTTCCTGGGATCTGGTAGGTTACAACACCAGGTAAAATACGTAGATGTATTAAAGAGATCTTTTTGAAAATAAAATAATTTCAGCATACATACTTCTCGGCAGTGTGAGAAAGGGAAAGTAATATGTGTGATGAATGCAGTGAGCATTGATTCTGCAGCCTAGTGAGTTACCAACACAATTTCACTGTGAAATCTGGAACTCTTGATATATGTAATAGATCTATGAATGACAGGCACGAGCAGAGTCTGTCATGTACTCCTCTTCCATTATAGCGACGGAATGGCTATGTGATAGAGCATCAAAGCCCTTCAAATGTATGCTTTTCACAGCTGTTCTGAGGTTAGGCTTTGTGTAGATTCAACTCTGATGATAAGCCCTTCAAAATGCACAGGCATTTTGATCACAGAAAAGCAAAATGCTGTCTGTGAATCTAAACTGCAGTGAACTGGATCTTCCATAATGCTAGTGAACTAGGTAAGTGTTTCAAAGGCTGTCTAACTCCACTTCAACATCAATTGCCCAACACTGTCTAAGAAGTTTTTACATGGGAACAGAGAGCAAATATTTTAAATCCTTTTTCTTTTTCTTTTTTTCTTTTTTTTTTTCTTTCTTTTTTTTTTTTTTTTTTCTTTTTCCCTCACAAAGACATGCCAGAATGCCCATTTTTTAATAATAAAGAATGAGTACTTCCATTTGAAGCTCCCCTTTCAATCAAGGCCACAGGCTAGAAACCTAAAAGACAATAGTAGCAGGTGCCTCCTGGGAGCTTGGACTGCTGCATTATTCCATCGCAGATATGCAAGCCTAAGACATAACAAGAGTTAAAAAGGCTGTGTCAGGAATATCAACTCTGACATTTCTCTTTGTAACTAATTTTGTGCAGTTATGTTACTGAACTCCACAAAACCAGTTCATTTATTCCTTGGAAAAAGAGGGAAGGGAAAATAAACATCACGTGTAGCACTAATGCAGGAGGCAGCAAAATTTGTAACAACTCTTCTATAATATATGGACATGGGTCTATGTTATTGTTTCACAGAAAAGTTGATTAAGTAAAGCTTAAAAAACTAAGCATACTACTGTACAGATATAGCTTTACTTGCCTACCTTCAGCTTTTCTCTAAGGGCCATTTCTACAGTATTTAAGTGCCTTACCATAAATTAGATTATATTTAGACAAACACACAGAATCATTTGCTTCCTCCTCTTTGGGCGACCTTGTAAGCACATCTTACTGGAACATGCAGAGTATATACATACGACTGCATTTATTTTCATAATGTTTAATGAGAAGGAGTGTTAAGATTTTATTCCCCACCATACTTAAGCCAGCAATTTTGAGGTAAACAAACTAATAGAAATAGATTTGTAAATTCATATTTTGACCACTGTTGTACCCATACCTGTAGAAATGTTTACATTTATGAAAGAAATCCAGGATCTAGATTAATTTAAAATATATCTTAATATCTTAAAAAACTTAATATCTTAAGTTTAAGTTAAACTTAATAGAGTATGGGAAATCTATCTGTATTTTCCAGTATCTGTCAAACACGGTCTTAAAAGCTGCTGGAACAGAAAAATGCTGAACAGGAATTGCCTGATGAGGAGCCACTGTGGCACAGCTCTGATGCTGTGTGTGCAGTTGGCACCAAACAGATGCTTGCTTTCCTGGAGGAGATAAGGTGTCTTAGACCTGCTTCCTTCTGCAGGAAAAGTACCCAGAGAGCATAAAGAGGAGCTGACTTAAGCCTGGTGAAGTTGCTGCTGCACCCTTTAGAATCCAGATAAGATGTACAAAAGGCACTACAAAGGCTGCCCGTATGCCCTGTGCTTTCATTCTGGAGTAGCTTAGCTATGTGGCCTTAACAGGACAGACAGCATAACCTACATGGCACAGCTTTTTCAACCAGTTCTGAGCATTGATTGTACTTTATTTATTCAGCACTTGAGCTATCAAAGGGAAAAAGTGCCCGTGGCAAGCTAGGTTGCAGTAACAATCTGTGCATTTTAAACTGCCTGCATCTACTTAGTTACTGTAACTACTCCCAACTGTGTGATTAAATACAAATGATGTTTCCATAGATTTACCACAAGCTTATTTCCAATATGTGCTGAACATGATACTTAAAACATAGGATTCTTGAATGGAATAATAACATTTATGGGGGCAGTTTCCCAAATATGTACGATTATTGCTTGCAAGATGTATATATGTTAAAATTCACAGTGTGGTGAGAAATTATTTCCAATCTTCAGTGAATGGAAACAGAGATTTAAAGTGTTTCTTTTTTTGCAAAGATCTACTTCACATAAATCAGATCCCTGTTGGTCACTCAAACATTAATAGTGCACTCAAACTTGTATGTTCTCTATGCTATTTATGTGTAAACATTGCCAATTTTGCAGTATAAATATCCCTTGGAAACAGTTTTGATACAAATAGAGTATAAATAGTTACAAAAAAAAAACAAAAAAAAAACCCACAAGCAATAGAAAGCCGTCATTCAGAGAATGGAGGAGGGAGAAGAAAAGTGAAATGCACAACTTCGTTCCAGTCTTGGCCGGAAGACTGATGTCTAAGTGATCTACCAACCCTTAAGTTGACTATTTTTGGTCTCCCCTCATTTGCTCTCACAGAAAGAGAAGCTGCTGGTCTCCAAGACCACAAGACAGATTCAGGTACACCTAAGGGGCTTCTGTGGCTGAAATGTACATCTTGACTCTAGGACATTTTGAATGACTGAGCTCTCCATGCACCCTATTCAGAAGCGTTGGAGATAACTTGGAGCTGAAAAATAATAAAGGGGTGAGGGAATCTTTTATCTTATGGTTAGGGCTCTGACAGGGAAGAACCTGTTTCCAAGGCTTTATGCCAGTGTGAAAAGAAGAAAAAATAAATTTCCTATTTGTAAGATAAGGAAAAAACTAAATTTCCTTCAGTTTCTATATGGTAGAGAGGACTGAAGTTAACACTGATTTCTGCTTCTGGGCTCCATTTGCATGTGCTGCAGAGAATTACAGCTTTCCTGTCTTCTGGCAGGTACTACTGATCACTTGCTTCTTTTAGTAAACAGTGAACGTCTATATTAATGCCTCCTGTGCAAATTCAGCCACCTGCATCATGACTCATCAGCTGGGAGGACTGTTTGGTCACTGCAAATAATGCAGTGCTTCTAGACAATAGTGAACTACCTAAGATAGAAAGATAGAAGTTTTATCTCAATTTTGCAAAAGATGTAAGGCCATTCTTTTTTACCTATGTAATGTGTTTGGAAAATTAAGGCACTCAAATGCAAATGATCAGTGAAAAATATCATATCCATGTGCTGGAATAGCCTTAAGAAATGTGAGATAGTCTGAGAGTTTTGTGCCTCAAAGTAACCATTATTTATATACATGAACAATGAGGGGAGATTTTTTAATCTTAAAATTATTCCTTAGGCAAACCTGAAACAAAATGGACTCAGAAAGAAAACAAACAAACAAACAAACAAAAAACAACCCAACAAACAAAGCAAAACAAAATTAAAAATTAAAAAAAAAAAACTGATATAATTGGTAACTAGCATACATTTATCTATCAAAACTTAGGTAGACCAACTTACACATTGCCTCCTATTATTCTCTGAAATATAGGTCACATTGATCATGTCAAAGTCTGCAAGTTCTGCTTACTTTTGTTTATTGCTCTTTCTTTTCCTTCTCTCTCTTTCTCTTTTTTCCCCTTTCCTGGCTGAATAACAAATGTTGCACCTAACATTTCATATTTAAAAAATATGAGCTGTTCTCATAATGATCACAGCATTCAGAGAAAGGCAAAACATTGAATCAGATGGATTTGTATAAGATAGGAGTTTTGTAGCTTAATGTTTTGTGTTTCTTCATCTCTGTACTTACAATATACGTTATATTTTTATTTGAGTTCTAAAAATATAACCTTTTTGGATTCGGCACTTAATGAAAACAGAGTATTATACTATGAAAGGTGACCTATTGAAGGCAAAGTGCTAATGAATAGCAGATTGTTCAACATGACCTAAACCCTTTTTTTTATTGAAAAATGAGATCTACAAAGGTACTTTGTAATATGTTTCATAAGGACTTAATTTTGCCCAGCACTAACAGGGCCATTAAATCCACTTAGAATCTGGATTACAAGAAAACAGGGGTATTTGTATTCTCTTTTACCGCTTTTGGTCTGTTGAAGTTTTTGGGTATTTTTTTTTGAAAGTAAAGATGCGTGCCTCTTACAGTCCCTTAAGATGTTTTCTAAAGAAACAAAAGAAACCAACCAAAATATCCTTTCTAGGTGCAGCGTTAGAAAATTGTGGAGCAGGGGAAGAGAGGCCATGTTGTGGAAAGATTATTTGTTTTTAACCCTTAATTATGAATGATTGTGCAACTCATAAGAGACCTAATGAGCATTCTCCTTACGTGGCCATGTGGTTTGGAGCTGATGAAACAGTCTTACACCCCTGAGTCCCTGCCCAACTATGAAGGCAATTGTTTTTCATAGACACATTCACATCACATGTGGAGGTAGTGGCTGAGCTGTAAGCATCTGTAAGCATGCTCTGACTATTGCTAACTGTTTGGTTTTTTTTTGCTGTTGTGCCATTGCTACATGGTCAGGCTAATTTTCTGTCCTGAAGCTTACTTCTCATTTTCATTCATTGCTGTTGGTCCTATACACAAACTGTAAACTCTTTGAAGAGAAGGTAGTGCTAGAGTACCGTGGCTCTGAAATGTCACCACAAGAGAATTCAGTTTTTCACATTAGAGATTTAGATATAGCTGGAATATCCATCTGACCAGGATTTACAGTTCTTCCCAATCAGAGAATGCCCTTCTGTTCAGATGGTGTCCTGCTGGGGTTAGACTACCCCTCTGTTGCCATCTATCACAAAATGTAATGGAATACTGACAAAAAGGTTCAGCCTTTACTGCCATACCAACATCAGCCTCTGATGTTGCGGGTCAACTTCATAAAGTGTGAAGCACTACTTTTGGAGTAGCCCTCATATTTTGACTCACCAATATAGTCTTAAAATGGGATAAAAATTCTTCCTTTATCTGTTTTAAGGTGAAGTACATATTTAGATTTGAAGAGGAACTGCAGAAACATGCAGATGCTCCAAGAAGCAGGAAAGAAGATGTAAACATTCTGACACATCTTTCTTGGAGGAGTTTCTCTTTACTGCAGGTACCAGCCAGATACTCTGAAGCCTTGGAGCCAATAATGGTTTCCTTGCCCTTTTCCTACTTTTATTCAGTATGCCTGGTCTTGGGCTCCCACTCATTAAAGCTCATGATCCTAAGACTAAGCTCTTCATGCAGGCTACATATGTCAGTAGGATCATTTGTATGGAGGTAAAGAATGAAGTGTTCAAGGGAAGAATGTATGTAAATGGGTAAACTCTTATATTATGTGGATTTCAAACAAGAGCTTACCTGCTTGGTACCTACCTTAGACAGGTCCAGCCAAGCACCTGATTGTCAGCTGACTTGAGGGAAGGCATGAGGTCAAGCTGGGAAACTCAGCAGCTCTCCTGACTGCCAGTCCCCTGCTGTAACCTACAGAGCACACTTCACAAATGCTTGAATCTTTAATAGAATCTTCTGTGTGTCTGCTTCCTGCAACACTAACTCTTTTAAAGTATTTATGGGTTATTTGTTTATGACTCTTAAACAAATCTATTAAGCACTTTGTGTTATTTTTAGATAAATTTTGTTGTTTTTTTGGTTTTTTTTCCTTTCCTTTTAATAATTCATATTGTTTTGGATACATAAATATGTCCTAAGAGTATTTGTCATTTCCTAATGTTTACAGTAGGGATTTTTTTTTTTCTAGAAAACTGTGTGTTTTTTTCTTCCATACAGAGTAAGCTTTTCTGATAAATGCACATTTCAGAAATAGTCACAGACAATATGTCTAGTAATGACATGTGGATTTGCAGGAATTGTAGTTAATGCTGCTTGGAAAACCTCATGTTTTCATTTCTCACTCATCATGTGGTTGCAGAGAACACGGATATCCCTTGTATATAATATATGAGGATTCTTTAAACAATAGATAAAAATTGCTGGAATTATGGTACCTATTTTCAACCACTACTAAGTTAGTACTTTATATTAGGAAGGTACAACAAAGGGCAAAAAAGTACAAATGAACATGAGAGCCTCTTAGATGATGGGCCTATTTCATGCCACTCAGAGCTGATAGTGGTTTAATGCAATCCAAAGGCACTTCAGGTTGGATTTTAGGAAAAATTTCTTAGAATGAGCAGCGAGGTGGTGGCACAAGGAGGTGGTGGAGTCACCATCCCTGAAGGTGTTCAGGAACTGTGTGGATGTGGCACTGAGGAACGTGGTCAGAGGTCATGGTGGGGGTGGACTGATGGTTGGACTGTGTGATCTCAGAGGTCTTTTTCCAGCCTTAATGATTCTATGGTTCTAAGTAAAAAGTGGATGTAAATCCTGAGCTTCTCTGTGCATACAATTTGCAGATGAAAATAGAAAACCCAGAAGTGAGATCAAACAGTCCTTATGAGCTAGTAATGTCTGTTATTAACAGTTAGATTAACTTCCTGTTTAAACTCGGAAAAGCTGAGTGAAAAAAACAAACAAACAAAAAAACACTCTTCCATCTTTTTGTACTCAAATCAAAATTTTGGTGATCATACTCAATGAGTCTGTGTTTAGGCCCATATCTGCAATGACCGAGTGAAGGCAATATTTTCCAGACTAAACTCAGAAGATAGCAGTGCTATATACAGTCTGCAGGTGCAAGGGACTCTTAAAGAAAGGTCACCTTGCTGCCATGGAAAAAAAGGGCAGCACAAGGAACAGTGGAAGGGGAAAGAATGGTTTTAAACTAAAAGAGGAGTGATTTAAATTAGATGTCAGAGAGAAATTTGTCACTCAGAGGGAAGTGGGGTGCTGGCCCATCTGTGGGGTCCCATCCCTGGAGAGTGGTGCCCCATCCCTGGAGAGGCTCAAGGCCAGTTTGGATGGGGTTCTGGACAGCCTGAGCTGGTGGGAGGTAGCCCTGCCCATGGCAGGGAGCTGAGACTGAGTAGAATTTAATGTCCCTTCCAACTCAAGAGATTCTGTGATTCTAAGAAAAAAAGAAAAAAAAAAAAAAGAATAGAATTTGGATGCTGGAAGGCCAGAGATGTCAGCAAGAGTCTGGTCTGCTTTCATTTGTTGGTGGCCTTGCAGTGGGGACAAGTGGAAGTCTGCTAGGCTGCCAGCCAGGGGGACACAGGGAGGAATTTGTTGTCACAGATGAGATGTATCAGTCTCCCTGGTTGTCTTGAACTGCGCCTATGGCAGAGGGGTGGGGAAGAAGTTGGTAATGAAAATGGAGATTCAACTAGTAAGAGCACAGATGACTTCTTGTGGTTGCACAGCACCTAGCCTGCTGGAAACAGAGAACCTGAACTAATGCAGTATACAGTCCGATGTGGCTATTGTCCAATGCATCTTTGAAAAAGCTAAGAAGGAAATAAAATCATAGCTTCAATAAATAAGGAAAGTAAATTAGACCACTTGCAAAGCCATCTGACTTGCCCAGGCAATATTAAGCAACTGAACAAAAATCACAATTGCTTTTACACTTCAGTGCTAAAATATAAGATAGTTGATAAATTTCCTGGAGACAATTGCTGGCACTTCCTGGAACAAACAGCCTCAGAAAACACAAGAAAAGAGGTAATGTTGGATAAAGCCTGGAGCAATGCACTGAACCTGCTTCAGCTAGAGTCTCTCTGGTAGTGACCACGGTCCTCATTTTCTATTCTATTCTATTCTATTCTATTCTATTCTATTCTATTCTATTCTATTCTATTCTATTCTATTCTATTCTATTCTATTCTATTCTATTTGACAGAGAACAGTGAAAAAAAAATGAGGAAAATGGTCAAAAATGAATAAACAAACAATATAACCTTTAAAAGCAGCTGTCCAAAATCAAAGAAGCCTAGGAGCAGCCTGGAGGCTGCTGAAAAGTAAAGTGCTAGGAGCCAGGTAAAATGTGTGCCACAATTCAAAAAGAAAACAAAGCAGTCTGTAAAATCCCTTTAAGGCTTATTTGAAAAGTTATGCAGGCTATAGCATGGGAAAAGAATTTTTAAATGGATACTTACCCCAAAAAGAAATAACAGGAAAGCCCATCCACATAACACCTTGAAAATAAATAAAAAAAATAATAATAATGAGAAAGGCTAAAAGGAATGTGAAGAATGAGTATGACAAGTTCTCCAAAGGCCACTAAGGCAGGAAGTAGGCAAGGGAATTAGGACTGTGTGGCCAATGAAGTGTGGAAGGGGCACACAGGCCAGGGTGATTTGCATGTGTGATAGGGCTCTGGAGAACCACAGGCCTGTGACTTTGTATCCCATTCAGTACATCAAGCACCCATGCCAGTGCTGGCTGTTTTCAGCACCTTCAGTAACCAGCTGAGAAAGGCAGTGCACAGAGAAATCTCCAAAAATGGTGCACATGAGCTCCAGTATCAGTAAATGAGAGACAGCACACGTAGAGAACAGTAATCTAAACATATTTGCATGATGCTGAAACCTGATCTGTAAATTCCAGCTATAATGGAGGTGCAGGTGCCAGAAGAGACCTTAGAGTTATCACTGGGTTTTCAGATACTCAAGATGCAGCAGCAGATATAAAATGGACAGTCTTGGGCATCATAAGGACAAAACATCGGCAAAGTATCACCACTAAGAACAAGACTGAATTATTTTGCAGCCTTATAAAACCAGGACGTACTATGCCTCAAGTTCTGTGTGTGCAATCCTGGTTGTGTCTCACAGAAAAGAGTAAGAGGAGCTGGAAGTGATGTGGGAGAGGAGAAATGAAAAGGATTTGGAGGATGAAGCAGTTACCTTTCAAGATGAGATTACAAAGGTTGGGACCCTTCCTACCAGAGACGGAAAATCTTGAAGCAGAAAAAGAGTAAGGGTAGGAAAGAAGACTGCAGAGCTCTTATTGACCACATCCTTGAACTTGTTGAAACAAAAGGCAGACTGATTTAAAGGCATATCACAGAATTTTCCTTTACTGAGTGCATTGTGAACTCTTATGCCTTGCTTCCACAGACAGTGTACAGCCAGACAGGACGAGCAGGCTGAGAAAGGAGGAGACAAATCCATTGACAACCAGCTTATCAGCAGATCACAAGAGGCCTGTAGAGGAAAATACCCTCTAACAACCTTAATCAAATAACTGCAGAAGCTAGGGTAGTGTGAAGGTAATTGACTGCCCTAAAGAGTCTAAAATTGCATTTCATTTCTGATTTCCATTGCTTCACTGCTGGTTGGAATGGACCTGCAGTCCTGTCTAGTCTGGCATCTCGCCTTCTTACTTTCTGGTACAGTGTTGGAATCACAAAGGGGAAAATAAGGAATTCTGCAATGAATCAAGGAAACTTGCTGTCTGGCTATACCTCACCTCAAATTCCATTTGTGCTGAGCTTGTCGAAGAAATGGTTGTAGGTCCATTGATTATAACTATCCTTGCTGAAGGACCAGCTGGTGCCAGCAAGAAATTACATGATAAATACACCCAGTTTCTAGATGGAAAACTGACTGTATTTCTTCTATCAATTAACAGAAAAGTAGTTTCAGTGGAGTGGAAAAAAAGCAAATGAGCAAACAAAAGCCTTAGACTGGCAGAAATGTGCTCAGTAGCCAAAAATACCTGGAGAGTGAGCTCAAGCCCTTGGATTTGAGGTCAACTTGCGGTGGAATTTTGCAACTTCAGAGCTGTCTCCATTTAGAAAGAAGAGTTTTTCAGTGTTATTTTTATAGCTATTCCTAGTTAGCTGCTGTTCCAGCCTTCATCCCTTTACTGGCATTTGCTAGGATCTGTGATTATTTGCTCAGCTTTCTTCCATTTTCTCATTGACCACATCTAACCTTTTTCGTTTTGTGATCCTCTTTACTTCTGTGTACTGCACTCAGGGGCAACACAGAGACCTGGCAGAACAGGGTAGCTCAGACCACAGCTTTTATATCTTCCCAGATGAAGTGTGAGAATCACTTGAACTTGCCAGTTTCTCCTCCTTCCGTCCTTCATCCTTGCAAAAGGCAGCTGCAGACTTAAATTCCTCCCTTGCTTTTCTCAGCATTCCCCCAACTTCTCCCAAACTTTCACACTGCAGAACCGTTGCTTTCATGAAGTATGTATATATTATATACATCCTGATATATATATGGGAGTAGTCAATGAGCAGAGACATCGGGGTGTTGACTGGTAGTGGTTTTGTCCTTTACTGGTAAAAAGGCTGCTCATGAAAGAGGCTTGTGTGGTATTTCTGGGTTTTATTTCTAAGCCAGCCTAGGAATGCTAGGCAGCACAGCCCCTTGGCACCGAAGAGCTGGCTTGCCCAGCTTGGTTTCAGAGAGTGCCGTCACACAGTTCAAGTGGGGTGATGGCCCTGTGGTATAAAGCCGTACTGCCCTTTCATGTCAGGGCAGCTGGCTTGTGTCCTCACCTTCCCCAGTGTCTGTCTGTGTGCATGTCAGTAAGTTACTTGATCCATGCTCGTGTGCCAGTCTCTTGAGCATAACTGCCCAAGAAAATCTGGAAGCATGAATGCAGTCAATCTTAGTGGTCTGTTTAAAGTCTCTTTCTATCAGGAAATCTCAGTGTTTGCACAGCAAGAAGCAGGGGAGAGAGAATGAAAGGAGAACATGAAAGAGCTACAAATTATGTTAACACAAAAGTCATGAGTAAAAAATTGCCACGATATATTAAAATTATTTCTCCCTACAAGCATTTCTACTTCCTCCTCAGTTTTCCAACCCATAAAACACATGAACATTGAAGGGAAAACTGTTTGTGCAAAATCCACAGGATTCTCATTTACTACCAACAGCAATAGCTGCAGATGCTACAGCACAGCATCAGACTGACCACAGCCCCAAAACACATGCAGCTCAGAAGTTGTCAGCAAATTCATTTCATACATTCACAGCCAGATCTTGAGGCTGGTTTCCTAAAGGCAGAAACCATCCACTCACTCTTGATAGCTCTGGTCCATGTTCCTGAGGTTCATGGTACAGTGACATGATTGCCACCATGTTCTTGCTAACGTGTCTGCTCTACCAGAGTTTTAAGCTGAGCTTCAGATTTCCCTGCTGCCTTTGTTCAGGGTAGAATAGACAGCACTTTTAGAGTGATATACTTACTTTAATACCGTCATAAATGGATTTTATGACAGCAGAATTATTTCCAGCCAAACCTTTGGCAAAACATAAAAAATCCACAGTGAGCTTATGACTTCTTCTATGGTGTCTCAGACATAAAAAGGGAGTCTATATTTTTTTTTTCCTTTTTGTCTCATATTGACTGCCTTTCTGAGATTTTCATGCACATGCTGCTTTCCAGCTTAATCCTAAATTATTTCTTAGCCTCCATCCATTCACTCTGCCTTTAAATTCTGTGCTGTGGCATTTTTAATAGCAACTCTTTTGGCTCATAGCAATAGACTGTGCTTTGCCCTTTTTCTTTCTGTCGTTCCTCACTTCTTTTTTCCCAGAGCAAAGTTTATTCAGGAAATTATATGCTACTGTTTATGTGTCTTACATCTTTTCTACTAGAAAAATTATGAAGTGGAGGAATTCCAAATTGAGTGTCTTCCCTGAGGGGGTGCTTTTCTATTTTTTGTCCTTAAGGATGGGGCTGAGAGAAGAAGAAATGGTCAAGGAAGGAGCACAAGAAGAAAGTTGGATGCTAAGAAATGATTTCCTGTGGGTAGCTTAAATCTTGCAATCTGTCCTGTACAGCTAGATCATGGCTCGCAGAAACATTGCTACATCTTCTGAGAAAATTAACACTTCTTAGAGAATAAGTCCATTTTATTGTTGTATATGTATAGCCTTTTTAGCTAGTTTTACTCTTGTGCTTGAGAAGCAGTTGTTTTTACTAAATTGTCAGTGCTGACCATTTAGATCATGTCAGGTGTGAAGACAGGCTCTTTACTGTTGGTATTCCTCTTACATTTCCTGCTGTTTAAAATACTCATGAATACTCTCTGGAAAACAGGGTGTAAAGACATGAAAAAATGTCATGAAATGTGGAAGAACTCACATGTTTCTCTATGCTCCTTCTGAAAAAGAAGTATTAGGAAATACTGAGCTGTGAATTCCAGGGGCACAGAGAAGCTATAAAGTGGGAAGACCAGAAATATAACAAAAATGTGAGTGCCTTTTACAAGAAATATTTGTAATTTGAAAGGCAGCAAGGAAAAGAAGTCTGTGGATAAAGTTTGCCAAAAATTAGAGCATTTCACTGGCTGGTTGAGCAACAGAGCAATATAAAATGGAATAAAAGCTGATGAATCACTGTCATTTCTATTGGTAAAAAAGCAATACAAGATCCTTCAATGTCAGCATTAGATATGAAATGTGTTCCTTGCTGTATTAAATTGCATTTTATTGAAACAGCCAAGGTAAATTTTAACTCTTGACTACTCAGAGTGCTTACTTTTATGCTGCTGGAAGGTCCACATGAAACCAGTTGGTTTACATGCTGGCATCTAGGACTGCAGGGAACGGGGCTTATTGAAGTAAGCATGAGGGGCAAAGTCACAGAATTGGTAAACATTATTTAGCATTTGTTCTTGGAATTCTTTAAGGAAACTCCCTAGGAAACCCTGAATAATGTGTGAGGCTGAACAGATATCAAGGAAAAGATGCACGTGAAAAGTAGCCTTAGAACTGTGCCTGGTAAGACTTGTGAGTACAGAGTTGATGGGATGAAAGATATATTTTAGAGAAGATAAGGAGTTACACACTGTTTTACCAGGAGCAGAAGATATTTTATGGAGTCATTAAAATTACTGACCTGGAGAACTAGTATCTCTGCACATACAGTTCTGGTGATCAGGTCTGTAGAGGTATTCCTACACTGTGAACATTATCCATATGCTGTTATTAACTAGTATCAACAGGGGCTGAGAATCATGAAATATAATTTTTAAGAATCTTTAAAAGAAATAAATATATTCAAGCAATTAAAAATATATTTTCAGTAATTTTGAAATTTTCAGAGTATGATGATTTTCATAAAATCACAGTCTTGGGAGTTGGAAGGAATGTCTGAAGATCATCAGGTCCATCCTCCTGCTAAAGCAGTTTCCCTACAATAGGTTGAACACAAAAGCATCCAGGCAGATTTTGAATATCTCCAGAGAAGAAGACTCCACAACTTCTCTAGGCACCTGCTTCAGTGCTATCACTCTCACAGTGAAGTTTTCCCTCATGTTCAGATGGAACTTCCTGTTTACTATTTTATGTCCTTTGCCCCTTGTTCTGATGCTGGACATCACCAAAAAAACCCCTTGGCTCTTGCTCTTCAGGTGCAAGAGATAAAATCTCTCTCAGCTTTCTCTCCTCCAGGCTGAACAGCCCCAGCTCTCTCAGCCCTTCCTTGTAAGGGAGATGCTTCAGGCCCCTCATCAACTTTATAGCCTTTTGTGGACACTCTCTAGAAGTTTCCTGTTTTGTTTGGTTTTTTTTTTTGAGCCAAGGAGCCCCAAACTGAACAGTACTCCAGCTGTGGCCTCACCAGGGCAGAGTAGAGGGGGAGGATCATCTCCCCCACCCTGCTGGCCATGCTCGTTTTAATTCACCCCAGGATACCAATGACCTCTGCTACAAGAGTATACTTCTGGCTCATGGCCAAACCCTTGTTCACCAGTAGTGTTTGGAGACAACATCCTGGATTTTAAATAACCATTCCTATTTTGATCAGAAATACAAACAAGTGATGCCATGAGCATGCAGATAACACATATTGGTTAATCACTGAGAGGCAGATTCAAAATATGTTGAAAGGGATAACACGTCTGCCTAATTCAGTAGGTTCTTAGTCATCTCTTATACTTCCCATCCCCTTCCTTCCCACGCATAAGCATTCATTTTTGTTTGCATGCTGAATTCTTCGCCCACTGAATACATTTATTTCTCTACCTATTAGCAGTGTATACTTATTGGCTTTTTTGCATGACTCAGGCTTTTTTAAAGACATAAAATGATACTCTGTCTTTGGAAAGGGTCCTTGACTGATGTTCATTACAAAATTCACATACACATCACCTCCCTATCTACATCATCTTATTTTCCTGAAAGTAATATAATTACATTTATATACCATCTATTTCATCTGTATTTCATGCTAGTTAAATCAGTTTCTTGTTCATTTGTTTCATGCATTCACCACAAATTGATATGTAGAACCTATGCATATATTCATCTTGTCAAGTATTCATGTTCTGGGTTCCTGTGTTCATTATTGACAGAAATTATTCATCCTAATGAATCCATGGGAACACCAGAAAGAGCACATAACACAAATATAACCAAAATTAAAAAAATGTGCTAGGAAAATTTATATGTGTGTATGTATGTTTAAAAGTAACTTAGATTAAAAAGAAGCAAAGCAAAAAACAAACAAATGCACCTGTATATGTTGGCTGGATATGTAGATTTGTAGAGTCCTTTTACCTCTTTTATAGTCTGATCAGAAGAACACAAGTGCCAGGTGTCTTTCAGAAAAATAAATAAAAAACACTTTAAATAGCCATTTTTGCTAGGGACATCTTAAATATGGATAAGGATACCCACAACCATGAACCCATGAACCCCATTTAGCTCTTCAAGTGCATTTAGTGATTAAAAAAAAATATAATAATGCTAGGAAATGTATGACTGATAAAGGACCTGTTAGGAGTTTTCTTTAAAAATGATGGCTGTAGGCTGTCTGTTGTTTGGGTTTTGTCTTGTTGTTGTTGTTGTCATTGTTTTTGTTGTTTTTGCAAGAAAGGCTGAGTGTTCAGTTTCAGCAGCTCCTCAATTCATCAGCAAACAGCTAAAAAAGAAGTCAGCCTTTTTTGCTGAACTGGCTGCCACGACAGCACTGGTACTGGGACACACTGTCTTGCAATGGAGAACAGATGTGCACAAAGTTAGGAGATGACATGTTATGATCACCTTCATGAGGCTGGTCCACTTTGTGACAACTTGCAGCACCTGCAGGATGTGTGGAAGGTATTTTTTCTTACATTCTTGCTACCTAAAGTGGAGGAAGATACCATTACAACAAGACGACCTAGTCTCTGCAGTAAGACTGTTCACAGAATCACAGAATCACAGAATCACCCGGGTTGGAAGGGACCTCAAGGATCATGTAGCTCCAACCCCCCTGCCTAGCAGGGCCACCAAACATACACATTTACTAGATCAGGTTGCCCAGGGCCCCGTCCAACCTGGTCTTGAACACCTCCAAGGACGGGGCATCCACAACCTCACTGGGCAGCCTGTTCCAGGACCTAACCACCCTTCTAGTAAAGAACTTTCCCCTAACATCCAACCTAAATCTTCCCCCCCTCAACTTAAAACCATTTCCTCTAGTCCTGCTATTATCAGCCCTTTCGAAGAGTTTACTCCCCTCCTGGGAGTAAGTTCCCTTCAGGTATTGAAAGGCTGCAATGAGGTCACCTCGCAACCTTCTCTTCTCCAGGCTGAACAAACCCAACTCCCTCAGCCTGTCCTCGTAGGGGAGGTGCTCCAGCCCCCTGATCATCTTCGTGGCCCTCCTCTGGACCCTTTCCAAAATCTCCATATCTTTTTTGTACTGAGGACTCCACACCTGGACACAGTACTCCAGATGGGGCCTCACAAGAGCAGAGTAGAGAGGGACGATCACCTCCCTATCCCTGCTGACCACCCCTCTCCTGATGGAGCCCAGGATCCCGTTTGCTTTCCTGGCTGCCAGAGCGCACTGCTGGCTCATGTTAAGTTTCTCATCTATCAGGACCCCTAGGTCTTTTTCAGCCGAGCTGCTCTCAAGGACAACTCCTCCCAGCCTGTACAGGTGCCTGGGGTTCTTCCGGCCCAAGTGCAAAACCTTGCACTTTGCCGTGTTGAACCTCATTAGGTTCACCCGAGCCCAGCTTTCCAGCCTGTCAAGGTCCCTCTGAATGGCATCTGTTCCCTCCACCGTATCGACTGCACCACTCAGCTTGGTGTCATCAAGCTGTTCTCAGTTAATTCACAAGCATTTGGAGGGAGGGCTACCTAAGCAGACAGTGCTCTATACAATGGGAATTTGACATTTGAGTGGATTGGCCATGTATTGCTGATTGCCTCTTTTTACTGCTTTGATTCCAGGATCTCAAAGTACTTTATAAATATTAATGAAAAAAAGACTCAGAAATGTACCGTTATTGTGTCTATGTTGTTGGTCATGTCACAGATGGGGGCAAACATTAAGGGTACAATTTATTCCATGTAGCTTTACATTTCTGTATGTGAGTGAGTTATTGCAGCTCTCTTTCATATTCAGAGGGAGAAATGAGAATGTGACTCACTTAATCAATTTTATACATTTATATATAAGGAAAGGGATCGTGTTCTAAAAGTATCTGTTTTTCTCTCCATCAACTGTAAAAGGACCTTTACGGTAATTCACTTTGATTTAGACATCTGCATTTATTAATGTTTTTGCTAAGAGTGATACCATAGCTCAGCTTTAACTGAGTCCAAATTTCCTTGTATCTACTATCAAGATTTAACCACAAGGCAAATAATGCATGTAATAGACAAAGATGATGAAGTCATCTTGTATTATATCAGAGTTAGAAAGCAGATGACATGAAAATTAAGAAGATGGCAGATTTTCTGTCAATACTTGAAAAACAAGCTTATACTGTTAAATGTGAAGGTTTATAGACCAGCATCACTCTCTGAAAAAGTGGAAAATATTTCATTCATTGAAATTTTTGAAGAATTAAAATACATGATTATATGAACTGTTACACGGCAACAAAACATAATAGAATATTGTCAGGAAGGTTGTAATGCTACTGTCATACCACCAACAATCATCTCTGACATTCTAGGTCAATGTAATAGAATAGGAGGCATTACTTTAGGAGCAGCACTCTTAATAGGCTTTGGATTTTACAACTCTGTTAAAAAAAATAAAATAAAAAGATAAAATATTGCAGTTAAATTAATTTTGTTTTTAAAAGTTTGACATAATTAGTTAAGAATTTGTCAGTCGTTGAGTGTTTGGCTGAGAAATTTAATGACATTTGTACACTCGAGTGAACATAATGGTATTCAAAAAGATTGTTGGCAGTGTTGGTGCTATTCAGAATTTTTTTAAGGAGCTGAGAGAAAATGGAGGCCATACTATTGAGACTGTCAGGATGGGAAATAGAAACAGTACCACAAACTCTAAGAGTAGCCTGAATCACTTCATAATTACAGTCATTCAAGCAAAATGTATCAGCACAATCATACACACATATTTTAAAAACAAACAAGCAAAAAACAAAACAAACAAAAAAAAAACCAAAAAAACCAGAAAACTCAATTAAAAATAACAAAAAAAAAGTAATACATCTCTTTTCATTGTTATGCAAAGATGCTTACTTGTCACTAGAAATATGTTGACTGGAAAATATATAGAGATCTTAGTGAAAAAGCAAGTTGCTAGATTCTCTAGTAAATGAGCAAAGGATACCATCAGAGCAGTGAGTAGGTATTGGGCAACTGATTTCATGTCTGTGATAAAGTACAGATTAAAATAACCACACAAAATAACAATACTGAACTATGATATCCAGACCTCTTGTGTCTAAATGGGCATTGATAATTTCCAAATGAAAAACTGAGGAGAGGGAAAAACAAGACACAAAATATATTAGAATCTCAGTTCTAACCTTAAATATTTTGAGACCACTGACAGTGTTTCTAGATTATTGTAAGAAGCAGTATAAGTTGCTTCTAGGTGCTAGAGCCAATTGCTTCCTCTTGGATGCAGTGTGCTCATGTGCATTGTTGGTGTGCAAAAAATGACTTATTTCTATAATTTATAGGAATAAATTATTAGGAATTCCAATTTTTTGTTGATGGTCCTTTTTCAGAAAGTTTGAAAAGAATTCATCTATGAAATGAAGGGAATAGAACTGTCCAATCTAATGGTAGCAGAAAGAGAAGAGGATGATAAGACTGCTTGTTTTCAGTTCTACATATTCAGTGAGCTCATGGGTAACACAGAAAGTCTGGATTAAGTGCCTAATTGATTTATGCAACAAAGACAGATTTCAGGTTTTAGCTGCAGACAAAATAAAGCTCTATCTTGCTGTTATTATCATGAATTATCTTTGTCTATAGCTGATTCTTGAGTTAAAGCAAAGCATGTGCTTATCAAAAGTAGTTAACTGCCAAACATATTACACTGGTATTGCTGAGCTTAAAAATTATTATTAGGAATACAATAAAACATCTGTTATGATGGGAAGATATTAATTATGAGAGGAAAATGTGAAAGATATAGAATAATGAAAGAAATGCAGAAAGGAAAAAAAGGAAAGACTGTGATTACATCTGCTGAAAGAAAGCATTACTGGTTTCAGTTAAGGTTCCTACTAAGAGTCATGAAGGTCTAATCTTAGTAATTGTTCCATTTAGTATTTAACATTCATCATTTAACATTTAGTCTTTAGCATTTTCTCTAATGAAAACTCTGAAGCCAGGATGTTGTTATTCTCATCATGGAGAACCATTGGAATAATATGCAGGAAGAATGGGATGATCAGGAGACCAAAACAATTAGATGGAGGCAGAAATGGATTAATACTAAGGTCAAGGAAAGTGGTAGCTAGCAACAAAAACTTTAATTAGCACATGTAAACTACATGAGCCAGAACACACATACATTAAGACAAACTTTGGATGAATGTGAGCTGAGAAAATAGATATTAATGTGAAAAGAGAGATAGCAGTTGTCCCACGTATGCGTATGACAAAATATTTTCAGTAAAGAAGAGCAAAACTGCACTTATGATAGCTATTCAAGAATCTTAACATACATCTATTGTAGAATGAAGTTTCATTGCCTCCAGAGTTGCTTGCTGCTTTACAACATCAGTTGAGGCAAAAAAATTGTGTACAGCAGCATTCTCATTGTCCACTGCTACCAGCCTTCTTCTGCTGCCCACTAAGGAATTGTATGACTTCTTGGACTTAACTTTTCTGGTTGATGTACCTGTAGAAGTCATTCTTCTTTGTGCCCCTTGTCAAATTCAGTACCAGTTGGGCCTTGGCCTTCCTGATCATATCCCTGTACCGCCTAGCAGGATCCCTATACTCCTCCCAGGGTAACTGTCCCTGTTTCCAGTGCTTATGCATTTTCTTCTTGCTCTTCAGTTTGGCCAGCAAGTCTGTGTTCAGCCATGCCTGTCTTTTGCCTTCCTTTCCTGACTTCCTGCACCTGAAGATGGAAAGCTCTTGTGCACTGAGGAAAGCTTGCTTAAAGATCTGCCAGCTCTGGTCTGTTCTCTTGTCCCTGAGGACAGTTTCACAGGGGATTTTGTTAGCTAACTACCTGAAGAGATGGAAGTTATATTTCTTCAAATTTAGCATCCTAATTTTACTCTCTGTCTATTCCATATCCCTTAAGTAAATATAGCTGCTGAGGCTTGGAGATCTCTTGGACATCACTTGGAACAATTTATATTATGTTGTATTATGTTTTGTGTGATTATTAGAAATCTGTTGCTTGGTCTTTAGCTCTAACTGTAAGGCATGCCAGGACACCTCTGTATGACAACATGCTTTAATTCAAACAGAACAGAAGTTTATTTTGCTGCACAGTACTTTTGAATTTTGCTAGAAATTTTAGTAGTGCAGATTACTGAAATGCCTTGTACAGGAGGAAAAAGACAGAATTTGCAGGTCAGCACTGAGCACTGATTACAGAAGGTGCTTCATTCTTAATATTTAGTTCTGGAAAGTGTTGTTAACCGTGTCTGTGAATTACTACTAGTTTTAACTCTAGAAGAAAATCCCTGAATAGCTTTTCCAGCCTAAGAAAAATTTCAAGGTCAATTAGGATGATGTAATACAAATGTTGCCAGATGACTACAGAGTGGATGAATAAGGCCAGTAGAACACCTCATGTTCCAGAATACCTTAGTAGAATAAAAGGAAATAAAAAACAGGATGGAAATCACTTTTTAACAGTTTTTTCTTGGATCCTACTATTACTGTGATAAGAAGAAATGCCATCATGATAGCTGCCATAGAGTAACTACACAGGGAGATTAACAGGCTCATTGTGCCTTGCAGGCTTCAATTTAAACAGTAAGATGCTTCATTTTCTAACCTAGCACATTTAAACACTGATCAGGATATACTTTCTGAATAAAAGATTAAGACTTCATATATCAAAAAGACTTGCCCATTCTTCATACTGCCACAGTGAGATAGCACAGCTGATGGAAGAGAAAATGCCCTTTCTGAGGTGTACCTATAACATCTGATTATTACATTTTGGTATCTGATATTTTTTGATGAATGCCTGAACACACAGCAGAGAGATTTTTATTATTTTTTTTTCCCCTACGCAACAGCTGTGCCTTTTGAATCACACAGATTGGCTGAGAGGAGGTGATACTCCATAGGCCAAATATCATTCAGCTCTGGGTGAGCTCACTAGAATGCAAATGTGTCATCTTGATAGTCTTGCTTGAAAGACATCTGTATTCACTTCATAGATATAGAGAGCAAAGGCAGAGCATGACAGATTGCAGTTGTAGGTGAGGAAGAGATAACTCCAGGAAATATTTAAGTCTATTACAGAAGCAACCACCAGCACACATGTGCAAAAGAAAAACAAACAAATAAAAACTGAAAACAATTTTTAAAAATTGCACTGGAACATAAAGAAGTAGGCTCAAGGACATTTACAGAAAATCTTGACAACTAATTGCAGTTATAATGCAAATTGCTTACATTGCTTTCTTTATGGTCACAAACATAAATATCAGAATTGGCATGTCTACTTAGTGATTTGTACTTCTACAACCAGCTATGAAGATGACACAGAAGATTTATGTCTGGGGATGCTTTTCAAAAAGTAATCCTGTTTAATAATTAATGGATCACTAATTCTATCTCTATATCTCATCGTTTTCCATAGCACCAAGCAGTCTAATGCTGAAAGCTGCCTGGGCAAATTCCTGTTACAGGTTTTTTTCTGATTTGCAGAAATATGTTTCCCTCCTTCAGCAGTGGTATATGTGAACATCTTATTCCCTTATTGACTCCACTGCAAGCATAAAAGCAGTTTAAGAAAAGGAAAAGAACTATCTTAATTATTAAGCTGATAGCCATAAAGATGTATCTATTGTATTATAGCCAGGTAGGTTTTCTTACCTACACATTACTAAATTATCTTCCTGCAGAATAGGGTTATTTTGTACATATTGTCTACTGAGAATAATCTTTAGTTTACACTGTCCCTCTGTGTCCACAATTATTCCCCACAGAATTGCAGATACTCAGGAAAGGGCTATTTGAAATACGTCAGAACTCTGTCAGGGTCTGTGCTAGCAATTTGACACATATGGACGTTTGTAGATCAGCACTCAAATCTCTGTGTAGGATCTGCAAAGTTTGCTAGGGCAGGTTTGTTGCTGACGAGGGTCTCAGAACACAGAAGCAACTTCTATCTTCATTAAGACTTTTTTATTTTTAAGAGTGGCTGCAGAGAGCTACTGCAAAGCAACGTGGCAATGCAGACTTTGCCAGGTACAAAACTTGCAATAACAAAAAAGAGGTTGTATGCTTTATTCCCTTTTCATCTTTGAAATTGGACTTGTGGGTGCAGGTGAAACCTATTAAACCCCTGTGGCTAAGGCATTCATGTCTCTGGCACATGCTCACCAGAAATGGGATGCATATGGACAAGGAATTCCATTAACTCTCTTTCTTCTTATTCACTGCCTTCCACTCTAATAGGAATCACTGATTAAAAGGGAAAGGATACCCTGAAATGTGCCCCACACAGAGTTAATCTACTCTTCAGTGGGAACTTCACCATCCCACCAGCAACTTCCCATAAACTTCTGCACCTATCAATAGCAACACTGCCCAAAGAGGACTGGTTAAAATTTAAATCAGGTAGAAGACTTGAAGAGACTACAATGTAGTAGATTTAGTAGTAGCAGGAAGTAATGGTTGCTTTCTTAGAAACATAGTAGAGCTGACCTAGACTTTCTGGTGCTTTTCTTCTGCATCACTTCACATATACATGCCTGTCTATCAAAAGAAAGTCAATTCTCTCAATTTCATGTTATGTTCCTATATGATTCATATGTAGAATGATCTATAGAAAGAAAATTATACTTTTGTATACTCCACTGAATTGACACTCTTTGTCCTAGTGATCACAGAATCATAGAATCATAGAATGGCCTGGGTTGAAAAGGACCATAATGGTCATCTAGTCCCTTCACCATGGAAAGGAATTTATATCTTTGCTTCCCCCTTCCAATCTGGTATTCACACACATGGATAAGGTCCCACCTGAAACTTCTCCAAACTGAATAGTACCATCTGTCATCGTCTCTTCTCATATGACAGATAGTCTAACCCCATAGTCTTCTTCATGACCCTTTACTTCATTAGCTCTAGTATGTTCCTGTCTTTCTTTTACAAATCCACTGCAGCACCCAGTTGTGTGTACTACTTCACTATATTTACATGGTCCCATTTAGTTAATAACCTTGCAGTAGTTTGTAAACATCTAATTCTGCCTGTTTTTTCCCCATGCTACTGGCATTCACATACAGCACTTCAGGGAGGTACTCAGTTCTGCTGATTTCCCAGGAAAATATACAGTTTTACCCAACATACCGGCCTTTCAGTACTTCTTTATTTGTGCCTTGTTTAGTTTATTGCAGGGTCTCCCCTGTCAACATTGACCTGCACCTTATCCTTTTTCATCCCATCCACACTGTTTCAGTGCCCTCAAGTTTTGTAAATTAACATGATTTTGGAGAGATCTGTTTGGATTTTATTCATTTTGAAGAGTTCTCAAAGATTCTCCAGCAAATGGAAATCCTTCCCAGATCAGCCATTCTTTTATTAGAAGCTTTTTCTGTAATACAGTCTAAAGGTCTGCAAAGCAGTGAGAGATATCAGAAGTTGTCATATGAGCACACTCAGAAAGAGTGCAGGCAGATGGAAGAGGTTTTCAGAGTGTTAGGACACATGTTCTAAAGGTTAAAAAACCTCTGGAAATACAGAGATCTTACCTTTTGTCATGCATTTTATACTTTTTTTTTTTTTTTTTTTCCACAGAAAATGTTTTGGGGAAACAAATTAAGATACCTAAGAGATAATATCTCATTTTCAGAGTGATTTTTTGCTGTTTCATTGATTATATGATGGCAATAGTTGAGTCCACTCTCTTTCAACATAAGCACCAGCCTGTAAATTACTCATTAGTTGGAAACACTTTTTTAAATTCAACCCTTATGTAAGCCTCTATTAATTCGCTCCCGTTCCCCTCCCCCTTCCCCTTTCTCTTCCCCTTTCCCCTTCCCCTTCCCTCAAACACACACATACCCTGTAGGGCATTGTACCCCTCTGTTCATATACTATAATAAGATTATTTATTCTATAGGAAAGCTATGTCATGTTTATTAGACAAATTATGTCTACAGCAGTTATGTTGACCTGCCAGTAAAGAGAGAAAGTGACTTTAAGCTAGCTAAGGCTTTTGGAGTTTGCTAAATAGTTAAGACTGCAGCCAAGGTAGGCTCATGAACTCATAGTCACCTTTCATCTTATTGGCAGACAGAGATCCTCTGGAGTGCAATAATAAGAAAAAGCCTCTCTGACTCTGTTGTGGCTGCTTTGCTGAGGGTGGTAGTGACAAGATCAAATGCCATTTTGGCACTAGTATTAAGTACTCTGAGTCTCACTAAGTTGTATAAATATACTAGTGGTCTTATGCTACTGGCCTCCAGATCAGTACAAAATACTGAACAAGATCAAAGAGAAAAAAATATCTACTGAAATAATAGGAATGGATGACAGTAATGACCCACTGCCCACAAAGATCCTGGTTGAGTATCACAACAGAAAAAGCTCGAGGAAAAAATTCTTAGCACTTTAAATGAGCATCTTCAGGAACAACTACATCATCCTGTGGTATCGGAAAAATGCTTGATATAAGTAAGTGATTGTGTAAAAATTACATTCAGAATCATTGAAATCTATTACTTTGCATTAAAGGTTTAGAAAGGAGTGATTGCATAGCGATAAGAAGTTATTTTGAAAGTGAGGAAATTAAAACCTTTCAACTTGACCCGTATAACATAAGCAAAACTTATGTACTGTGTTGTATGCTGTAAGGTTATGAGCTCACATGGAGTGTGAGAGTTGTGTGTAACTATGTATACACCTAATAATCACGTCTGTCAGCAACTGTTTTCAAACACATTTTGTCAGCAGGAAAACCTTTTGAATTTATCTAGGTACTTTATATTTTCAATTAATTAAATACTTTCTGTTTCCATTGGATAGGCCTATTATATAACTTGCTAAGTACCAGTCAGAGCTGGCACTGAGTTAACCATGCTATCCAGGAACTGCTTTTGCTTTGGTCATACTAATTCCAAGCAGTAGCTCAATCCATTTATTACCTTTAAACTGCCAGAAATCCTTCAGATTACAGCACTTCTGCATAGTAGGAGAGATAATTCCAGTGTCTCGGTAATTTCCAGGCCCACCATGCAAAATATTTAGAATAACACATGCACACAGAAAGACAAGCGCAAGAAGGGAAATCATAAAACTTGGTCTGAAATACTTAGGAAATGCTCTCACTAAACTCCATATCCAGGTAGTTTCACAAAACTATTGAAAACACATCTTATAACAGGTATCACAATTTTATCTAACAAAACTATTGATTACTAGCACAAGTTCCAGACCCTACATTTCTAAATGATTATTCAAATATCGTTTGTCTGTTTTCTGGTGTGAACAATGAAATATCTACAGTAAGCCAGTGGGGCACAATTACATGTTAGATTGATATTGTTAACTTGCATGTGTATAGGGGCATATATAGGGAACAGAAATTCTTCATGTGTGTAATAGATGATGGTTGAATGCCAGTGCAGTTAACAGTTCCTCGAATACATATGTACTGTAACAACAGAGAAGTCAAATTAACTTGCCAAAGGTATTAACACACCAGGTCAATATAATCAAGTATTTGACCACAGAAGAACATAGTTGAGGTGTCTGTTGATGTGATCTCATTACAGACATGATGTTTGTGTGTTTCTATCATGTTTCCAACATTGTCTCACTGGAAGTAAAGTATTATTTTTTGATAACGGAATGATATTAGTTTCTTTCTCTACTTGTTGTTTGCATCTTGCATACAAAGGTCATAACTCACTTCCTGATCAATAGAAATATTTTATTGATATTGGTGAAAGCAGTTACTAAAACTGTTTAAATGCAAAAAATAATTTAACAGTTGGCACTACCAATGCTTGGTTAACTGCTCCAAGAAGATGGTCCATCAAAAGTCCTAAAGGAACATGTTTATCCAAGCGGCTTTTTTTATGATTTTACATTGTTTGTTTGTTTTTTTTGTCTGTGATAGTTCTGATGCATTCATGGCGCTGTTGGTTCTTCTTTTGGTGTCTAATTTAACACATGAACATTCCAGTCTGTTTTTACTAACTGCTATGTACAGTCTTGTGGCTTACATGCTTGGCTTTATTTCAAGAATTTGTGAATATAAACCCTGTCAAGTAAGTGATTTCATTCAAAGTTCTATTGCATATTTCTTTTTTTCTTGTGAGCACTGAAATGAATGAATATATTCTTGTTATTTAATTATGTTGTTATCAATTCCACACTCAAAAGAAACCAGGGTGTTTGATGATAAAAATATTTGACATTGATTAAAAAAAAACAAACAAAAAACCAAAACAAGCAAGCAAACAAAAAAAAACCCTTTTCAGTCATACAAAAGGTGTGATAGCTTGAAAAAGAGCCAACTTACAAAAGGGTTAGCAATTCACTGAGCCAAGTTAAACAAGACACAATTGGGGCTAATTGACTTCCCTTCTTCAACCTCCCAAGTATGAGTTTATGAAAACCTGGAAAGCTAAATTAACCCCAATTGTATTTTGTTTATCTTGGCTATTTTAGTTAAACGGATAAATCTTTTGTGACTTGGCTCTTTTTGTAGATATCACACCCTTGGATAATTAGCATTTCCTCTTCCCACCTTTCTAAATCAGTTTTTACTATAGTTTGAATGTCTTCACTTGCAGTGGAAAAAGAAGCAGAACTAGATTTTTGAGCAGATAAGCTTCTCATCAAACAAAGCAAAATGAGAAACAGGGAAGTACAATACGAATAATTAAATGTAACTATGCACATTGCTCTTGGATTCAAGAATCCTGTGGGGACTGCAGAAAGAAACTGCTACAGCAGGCAACAGATAAGATATAACTCTAATATATAAGGAGAAATCCTACCTTTTATATTTTTATTAAATAGGTAACAACATCAAGCCTCCAAATCTGCATACTAGTACCTAATTTCAAATTTTACCCGTAAACATATGAGTATGAGGTAATTTCCTCTGGCTTCAGAAGTTGCTAGGCACTCAAAGTATATAAAAATCAGATTAGAATTAAAATGCTGAAATGTGGGCTAAGGAGTCATCCATAGTCTTAAATTTTCAGAAACTTGGTTTCTTTACATTGCAGTACTGTCTTTGGAGGGCTCAGTACTGTGACTTCATATGAACTGAAAATAGTTATGTAAACAAAAACAGATGCTGTCATGAGCATTTGGTAGAATTAGAGGGCAACTCCTGTCAAGCTTATGGTACAGAAATACGGAAATTCAATTTAATTAAAAAAAGTTCATAAAGTTTCGTAGATTCTCACTGTAGAGTTTTCTCTGTATCAGCATCTGAAAAGCTGCTGTGTTCTCTGACCTGGCAAGACATCTGCATGAACAACATGCATGTGGCAGCAGCAGCATCTGGAGATGGCTGGCTGGGAAAGGTAGTGAAGCAAATTGTTGTCTGGAGGTGCTTCTCACGCTCCTGTGACTACAAAGGGAGACTAGAGGACTAGCTTCTATCAGCTTATCAAAATAAACCACACATTATGTGCCCAGTATTGGCCACACATCAGCATCCCTGAAATTACACCTGCCTGATAGAATCAGATCCATAGATTTTAAAGAAAATAGATATTTGAAACAAATATACGATGTGATAGTGGAATACTCCTTTGAAATGTATTTAATGATAACCACGATCTCTGTGACACACATCTTTGTAAAACCTGAGAGTGCTGAATTATAAGACCTCAAAGCTGACTGTTGACCTTTGTTATTATTCAGGCATTGCATAGGAGTTTTTGTTTGTTTGTTTGTTTGTTTTTTGTTTTGTTTTTAAAGGAGTTTTATGAGTCACTAATTTGTGAATTTGCAAGACTTAATAACTAGTATCTTGTTGCTAACTGGTAATAGAGAGGTCTATGTTTTCAAAAAATAACATTATGTTACTTTACCTTTAAAGTAAAGCAGACACACATAGCTGTATCAGGGCATCTTTGCATTAATAGTAAATAACCTCTGAGACCTTAGTCATTCTACCTGATAGTCATGGCAGATATCCTTAAGAAGGCAAAGTATACTGTTATATTATTATAAAAATTATTTGTAATTTTGGGTGTACTTTAATTTTGTTTATTTATTACTTTCCCCAAGCAGGAAATTTCTTTCCCCAAGTTGTTCCTTCCTTGCTATCTGTTAAAAATTCAGTCTATAGTGCTAGTAGTAAACATATTATATTTAGCTAATACAGATAATAAACATACTAATGCTAAGTACTAGACATCACAGAAAGAGTAACAAAAGAAATGTGAATCTGGAAAAAGGGAAATGAGTTCAGAAGAGTTTATCAGTGTGCAGAGATTCAGAGTGGGGTCTGTTTGTGTTCTTGCCTGGTTTTGTAATCATCAAACAGTTAACTTTCTAAGAATATCCAGTTCCTGATAAGGAAATGATTATCTCAGCTTTCTTTAGTTCAAGAACCAATATTACAGTGGTGAGACTGCATTATGCTCATGAAGGGATGAGTCGCTCCCACCAGTTCTCTTTCTTGACCAGCTCAGATCTGGGTACATACACAGTAAAAATCCACATTTGATCAGGTGATTTTCATGATTTTCAGAACCCTTGAGGAATAAAACTAGTCTTAAGGTAGATTACAATGAGTTCCTAAGTTAAAGAAATTCATTAGTTCGTTTCATGCTTGGGTTTTTAAATTGCTTTTATATTTGCTTAGCAAAGTAGTGTGGTATTAACTAAAACCCATAGCATCCCAGCTCAGCCTAAATGACACTGATCCATTAGTGAGAAATGCATTCCTTCAGTGACCTTTATGGTACTGAAAATTCTGTACTGATTAAAACTTAACTCATCATACTTTTTGGCTCATGATATTCTGTACCTCAAGAGGGAAAAAAAACATTGAGTCCAACCAGTTTTGATTTCAGAATGGGCAAAGTCCAAAATTCTGTCTGGAGCTCACTATTAAGTAGCTTTTATATACATGGAAGAACTCTAAATTCCTTTCTTAGACTCTAGAGCATTCAAAGTAGGAAAATTCAGTTCAGCGGTTACAGTATGAAGCCATCTCAATTTAAATGGAAAGCTTTCCTGAACTAACAGAAGATTAAAAAAACAGAGCAAATAATTAATTTGGAAAGTAAAGGCTACCTCGATATCTCATGTTATCCCACTCCTTTTGAGCAGAAGATATGCTGAAAGCAGATGCAAGTTTCACTTGGAGAACTTGCTCTGGAAGTCTGTTTGCCAAATGTCCCACTGTCCCACATATATATGCGTCCACAGTGAAAATGAAGGCAGAGGTTGAGTTAGAAAAGATGATTCTTATTTTGAACATCCTCCAACAGTTGCTTTAATTTTTAGGAAGTCTTATATTAAAAAGAACTCAGTGAAAAATTATTATTTTTAATGGGCTTTTCAAATTTAACTTCCCTAGAGCCTCTCAGTTCAGGAGGCCTCCCCCTCCCACCCCATCCCATTCCAGTTACCGAGCCCTGTCCTCTGGTGAATATAGTGATTATCAACTTATTTTTAACTTGAGGGGGGGAAGAGGAGGGGGAATTTAAGCTGCCTTCTTGACAATGCTTTCAAATGGTGATGAAATGTCTTCTTCATATCTGAAGAGTACATGATTATTAGCACTGAATCTGACAGACACGATTTCTGAATATTTTTGTGGCATTAATTTAAATCAGTGTAATGTTTGAAAACATTTCAGCCCCTCAAACAGCTGATGCAGCTTAGATTCAATTATAACAAATTGCAACACACTGTCAAGTCTTTTTACCAAGTCATTAGTCAGGGATTTTGAATGTGCGGCCTCCGAATGGAGTTCGGCTGGCTGACAGCTCTAATTGTTGGGAACTGCTAACGGATTGCTAATGAACTGGGGGATCTGTTGGGCCTGTAGCTTTCTTCAAGGATGAAATTTTTGAAAACTTTCACAAGATCAAAGCAGCATAACACGGACCATTTGCTAAATTGTCAGCAGTAGAGTGAAGCAGTCTGAGTCCTAGCTTTAAAGCTGAAGCTTCACTAGAAAGCACCATGCGACTCCTGCCCCTGTGCTTTTTTTCATGTGTCAGTAAAACCATACTGAGAAACAATGACTGGAAGAAAGAGCCCCAAAGCTGCAGTGGCCACTGCGGCTTAATTAGGAGAAGCAGAAAGGGAGACAAAAATTCCTTCTGCTGTTACGGTACAAGAGGAATTAATTGTCCAGCACCAGCACAAGCAGCCCTGCATTTTGCAGCTTCCAAACTTATTAATGGTCAGAGATGCATATGACAGTACAGAAGCATCAGGAAGGTTTCTCTTCTCTCTCCCCTAAAGGTCTTGCAGTGGAGTTCCCAGGCATGTATTCAGGCCCCAGAATCTACTCACTGCAGGCTATGGAGCTTTGCCGTTGACTTCAGTAGGACGAGGCCTCCCTTCAGCACCTGTTCCACTGCCCGCATAAGGTAGTGGAAACTTTCACATTAATTTTGTTGGATGCTGGATCTAGCCCTGATTTAGCTGGCCAGCAATACCAATGGATAGTTCCCAACTGCTTCTGCATCATGTTACTAAGAGGCAGAAAGCCAGTGCAGTGAAGGGAAACTTTTAAAACAATCTTAAAAGAAAATGATATGAAAATGTGTCTCCATCGTTACCATCTGGTTTATATTTTCCTTTCATATTCAAGTCTTGTTTAGGTCTGTTCTTTTTTTTTTTCTTCTCCCCATTCCCCATCCCCATTCCTTCTCATTGAAATTTACTGTAGTATCCTTTTACCAAAAGAAAATAATGCCTGCTGAGCTATAGCAACATCAGTCCATTACCCAAATTTCTTAATATAGAAGTCTGCCAGGGGGGAAGAATGTCTGAAATAAGATTTACATTATTACTTCTTTAAATTAACACTTCAACAGGACTCTAGGAAAAACAAACTCTTTCCTCCACACACTGTGTGAGGTAGAGTGCCAATCTGATGTTATCCTCCCCAGGACAACCATTATGTTTGAAAAAAAAAACAACACTGAAACAATATTGAAAAATGTTTGGAGTGCTTGAAATTATGACAGTGATTCTCAGAATCACTGAAGTGTGTTTCGTCTCAGATACGAATTTTGCTTCACACCTTCCTCTAAAACATAAGTCACGTCTCTGTGTCCTTCTATGAGAAGGATGCATCAACCATATGAGTCTTCTAAAGTAGATATTGCTTAGTCTTGCTATATGGCTTCTATTGGTTCTGGTCAGCAGATGTGGAACATATTTCCTTGGTAAAACATGTCTGGGAGATATGAGCAATTTATACCTGTCCACTGCTGTATCTTTTATTTATAGACAAATATTCAACCTTGATTTTGGGGAATTTTTTCTTGTTGTTGCTGTTTGTTTATTTGTTTGTTTTATAGAACTAATAAACCAGATATTTATGTTATATGATCAACCTGAAAGAGATTTGAAGAGATTTGCAGTAGCATAATTATTTCTATCAATTGTCAACAGGCAAGCAAAGAAGGGAAGAATCACATACAATTGCTGAGGTGCATTGGTTCATACACTCAATCTATCACTGCATTTATAGCAGCAGAAAATTCACAGAAAGATCTAGGAGCGTCCGAATTCATATAAAATATCTCAATAGCTGTAGACACAGTGTTGTTTTCCAGCTGCTCACTTAAATAATCAAAACAGCTTAAAAACTTCCTCAGTTTTCACTAGGGAAAGCAATATGGGTGGTTTCTATTTCTTTTAGTTTTAAGTATCTAGACTGAGTCAATAATCAGGATTCTCTCTATGCTTTGTGGATGAGTCACCTTATTTGTCTTGGACATGTCCTGTGACTGAAGAAAGTATATGGTAGAATGTCTGCCTCCGTTGTCTCTAGAGGGAGCCCAAATGACAAAATTGGACTACACAACCAATTTTTAGAAAGGTAAAGTTAGGGCAGCAAGAATCCAGTTCACACTGCCTAATGACCTGCTTATGGACAAGCCTCAAATTGATGAAATCCTAACAGTGATGAGCTGCTTATTGCCATCCTTGGATGAGATGAGTAGAGAGCTCACTCACACTTCAGGTCTCATCTCATACTTGCTGGTGGCAGTTTGCACAGTAGTCCTGAAATGCATATCATCTATTAGTTATTTTGCACAGTAGTCCTGAAATGCATATCATCTATTAGTTATGATGTATCCCATCTCTGTATTCACTGAGAAGTTATTTCAGTGTCAGCAACACATGGTTAGTGTGTACAGTAAAACAGTAAATTAAAACAAATCAAAATAGTTACACTTCCCACTCCCACCTCCCACTGCCTTCAAAAGAGAAATTATGATACTCACAGCCTTTTTTAGCTTATGTCTGAGTCCCATGAGGACATAAACTGCATGCTCTTAGGTTATTCGTGCCAGTCCAGAGTAGGTATTGCCAAAATGAAGTGTTAAGTGCTGCAGCAAACATAGGCCTAAGCAGCATTACCCAACTACTTTGCTTTTGGAGCATTGAACCAGACTGTAGGAATGTTTGTCTACTTGAGGGTAAATGAAAGCTCTGCCTCCCAAGAGAAGAGCATCTCACTCTCATGGATTCTTCTATTACATCAAATGGTTTCTTTCATCCAGTTTGCATAGATGATAGACAGATGGAAAGAAAATAGTGATTTTTGTCCATGTGATATAGCACAGCCTAGAAACTGGAATTGGGACACTTTTACTTCTGAACAGCCAAATACTAAATGCTTACAATGTAATATGTAAAGTAGGAACAGTTTTAGCATCTTTTGGAAGAGTTCATGTCTGTGAATTCCAAATTAAGCCTAGACTTTGGTCTTTAACTGCCAGAGAGATGTTTCTTTTAAAATATACTTCTCAGCTATCCTGCTGAGTAGCTTGGGTAGCTCTTGGTAGGCTGTATTACACAGATCCCTTTCAGGGATGCCTGTCTCCATAGAGACTCCATATGCCTAACCTAGGACTCCAAATTGCTCAGGGAAGAGAAGGCCTTGCACTATCACTGAAGTGCAAGTGCTATAGCACCTGATGTGTTTTATGAATGTAGTCTCCCTAGGTACAATTATTTCCCTGTGTGAGAGCTACTAAGATCCGGGGGCAAACCATCTCCTCCTTGATTGCTTGGGATGTTCCCCATAGTTCTCTGATGAAAAAAAACAGGCAGTGTTTGGAGGACAGCTTACTCCATAAGACAGCAAGATAGACAGGCTGGCAGCTTGTTCTCTCTCTTCCAGGCCAAAACATCCTCCAATTCAGTTTCAGGGGAATCTGAGTTCTCCCATCAACCACATGCCTTTTGGTTGCACCTAGGACATAAAACACTTGCCTTCAGTCCCAACCTGCAAAATCATAATTCTGTCAAGCCATAGCATTGTTACTGATTAGTTCAGACACTGTAAACTGAATAATCACACAAAATAAAGTAATCATATCTTGGGACTTATGGGACTGAAACTCTGAGGAAACACAGAATAAAGTACTATGTAATACCAGTGCACGTCTACAGAAGAATGATCCTGAGAAGCCTGGACACAAACCATTTTAAGCTACATGGCCTCAGGCCCTTCTTTCTTTACTGGTCTGGTTAAATCTTTTTGCTCTTTTTGGAATGTACAGTCTGCACAGATCATAACATCTGTGAGCTGCCCTTCTTTATCTGAAAAATACAGATTGCAGTACCTCATTAGATCCCATACAGATGTGGTAAAGTTCCAAGTTCTTTAATAAGTATTCAGTTAGGCACTGAAACAGGCTCACCAAGGAAATACTCATGATACCAAGCCTGCTGGAGTTAGCAAAGCATTTAGACAGTGCTTTCAGAAGTATGGTTTGATTTTTGGGTAACTGTTGTATGAGCCAGGAGTTGGACTTGATGATCCTCATTGGTCCCTTCTAACTCAGGATATTCTGTGATTCTAAGTATAAAGAGTCTACACCATTAAAGAATTCAGACACTTGCTTGGGCCAGTACTAGCTGATGTTAGCCTGAAAGTAAGGGGGAGGTAGCAAAAGCATTTGATGCCTACTCAAGCGTTTTTGCTTTTAACGAAGTGCACAGCTCCAGTGGCTCATGCAACAAAGTTGTGGTTTAACCCCAACAGTTATATAAATACTGCACAGCCACTTGCTCACTGAAACTGGACTCCAGTGGTCAGAACAATGTTCACTAATGACTTCCTTATTTTTGCTGTTCCTCTTGTACTTTCTCAGAGAGGAATTTAGGCCTAAATTTCAATTTACAGAAACTAGATTTTATCAATGATTGTGAAGTCTCATCTTCTGTATTAAATTCCAATTTACCAATAGAAATATCCTTTCTGGCAGGAAAAAGCAATTTTCTTCTATCTGTGTCTCAAAACATAAAAAAACAAAACAGATGCTTGTTGCATTTAATAAAGAACATGCATATGCATTGAAATAACTTCTAGCTTATTTTTGTGTGATGCCAATATTTAATTATGTTCATTTTGCATTTGTAATTAGAGGGCAGAACAGATGGTGAAGGCGCAAAGTAAAGGAAAGTGTCCATTCATATAACCTGCTGTGTGATGCCAAAATCTCTTGTGCTCAGAGTGTGATCCAAACTCAACTGAATTCAATATGAGCTTATCAAGGAGGCCACAGAGCAGGGCTTTGCTGTAACTTGTTTTCCTGATGCTTATATGATGAATAAATATACCTCAGGGTTGATTCTTATTTTATGATTTTAAGAAAATTTCAATTCAGTTTAATGTGGGGCACCGTCTTGATTTCATGCAGACAAAATAATAATAATAATGATAATTAAAATAAATTAAAATTAATTTTAATTCCAAACATTTGTGCGTGCTGAATGTATGTATCTTACTGTATGCTGAATTCTAACAATAAAATTCTAACAATCTATGCAATTTACAGCAAAAGTCACATTAAGAGCCAGATAAAAATCATTTATCTTTCAAATTAGCACATTTGATTTTAAATATAACATTTTTTAAGTAAGAATTTTAAAATAGATCAAGTAGACATAAATAAAATTTAAAATGACACTTTCAGTCAACTGTAACATTTTCACTGGCCAAAAATGAAGTTTTATGTTTTTATATGTGTGTAACTGAAACTTTTTCTAAGATTCATCGTTTGTCTGGGAACAGTCACGATTATATTCCTCCAGATCTCTGAGCAGAAAATTGATATTCTTAACCAATATGCCATGATATGTATCTGTATAAATGGCACTTCTGAGACTGGCAGTAGAATATTAAAGCATGTCAACAAATTCAGGACAGCGCTCGGAAGAAACTATAATTTGAGGGCTTAAAAACAAGCTTACAGTAAACAACTCAAGAAACTCAATCTGTTTAGCTCATCAAAAAGATCAAAAGGTGACTTGATTGTGATGTATAAGTGCTTTCACAGGGAGTGCTAGCATAGGAGGTTGTTAATACGAGCAGATAATGGGAAATTAAAGCTTGACAAATTCATATTACAAGTAAGAAATATTTCTAACACAGAGGGTAATTATTGGAACAACACAGTAATAGCAGTCCTTGTCCTCTGCCTCTTGAAGTCATCCAATCAAGAGTGAATACGAGATAGATATCATTTAATCCAATAGATTTTGGTCATCTTTGGTTCATAAGCTTCTATGTTTTCCAGTGCAAGAATGAATCAATTCTCATATAGTGAATTTAATGTATATTGAAAGTATGCATCCTTTTCTTAATAATCTTTTGCAGATTCTCTTAAAAGGAGTCTGTCACTTTGAGCCACGCACAAATTATTAGACTCAGCTCAGAGGAAAGGGACTTCACAGATGTTCCTTGTAGGTGGTCTCCTTGTGCTTCCTGACCTTTAAAAACCATGAATTAGGAATTTTTCATATATATGTATTTATTTATAAAATATAATTATATATAGATCTGACTGCATTGATTGATTACATATGCTTTTCAGTGATAGGAAAAGACTACCAGCACAGTGCAAACAGCAAATTACTAACATTCTAAGAAAAGAAAAAAAATCAGTGGTCTTTAGACACAGAATTACTCAGTGAAATGTGCATAATTTAGCAATAACTAATAAGGCCAATAATTCTGAAGTCTATTTGAGAACAATTTGCAATGAGAAAACAAAGCAAAATTCTTTAGATAAATTATTCATTTGAATTAGTCATTTAGCTCTAGTAAGGGGTTGTAGACTTTTTGAAAATATGTGGCAAGGGGATACAGTTTTAAAGAGGTTGAAGCAGAAATGCTCTCTTCTCTTCTAGAAATTGTTTCATCACATGTTCTCAAGGCACTTAATCATTAATTATGCTGAATATTAATTAAAACCATTTTAAATTTGAATAAACTAAGGCACAATGCCTTGTCTTTGGTCATATAGCAAGTGGAGATAAAAATAGGGAAAAAAAGACTGTCTCACTAACCATTAAATATGATTTCTGTCACTATTCTCCTAGGCTTTGCTACTGTACTATATTATTAAGCTTGATAGTTGGGGAATATGAATTGAAGTGACCACACTGCCAACTTGAATGCTAACTATAATAATGAAATTATAAATTCTATAAGTAAAATAGTGCAGATATAATAATAATGCATGAAAAGAGTCTTAAAAAATTATTTTCTAAACACTTCAGAAAATTACTCAAATGATCAAAATATTATTATATATTATTAGATTTTTTTATTCTTGACCAAGTTGAATACAGCTGAGGAAAAGATAGTGATCTCATATTTGTGAGAGGGGTTTGGATCACATGTCAAGGTTTTCAATTCAGGTGTTTGTATCTGAATTTATTGCTAGAAAATCAGTGGCAAGGAGTAGGCATATGTAGTTACAATTCACCTCACCCTGGAGTTGATGCCTATATTTTTAATGTTCTCTTCTCACCTACAAATGCCCATTTTCTTGCTCCTTGAGCAGGCCAAAATAGCCTGTTCAGATGTAGACAGAATTATAGAATTTTGCAGGTAGGAGAGGGTCTCTGAGGTGATCATCTGGTCCAGTCTCCAGCTCAAAGCATCACCAACCTAAATAAAGTTGCTCAGGACCTCATCCATTCAGAGTAGAATACAATAGAATAGATGAATTTATTTATTTGAGGTTGTATTGAAAGTTAGATGCAGTGAACATAAAACGTGGCAACCTGACACAGATGGTATGCTGCCCAGATGGTAGCAGTTTAAGGTTCAGATATTTAGACACATCTAAGTGTGAGCTAGATGGTTAATCTTTAATTGTCACTGATGGATATTATGACTGTCTGCAGAGTTTGAAGGTCTGATTCACTCTGGTTAAGATAGGCATGTTACTTTGATTAACTGAATAGTTTTCTGTGTTTACTGTGTAATAAATCTAATACCAGTGCACGAATGTGGAGCTGGATTAGTTTTTTTTATGTCCCAAATTCACCAAGCTGCCATTATAATAGCAGTATTATATTTTTGTGGGATATATTTCAAGATTCTTATTGGGCACGTTATGAAGCAGTTAATACTGATTGTGTACGTCTACTTCTGATTAAAAAGCCAAGTATGTTAATTGTTATGACTTCACAAAATATTTAATAGTCTTATCATGAACTGTTGTTTATAAAGTGTCACTTTCAGCTCATGCTTAACACTTCAGTTCTAAATGTGTGAGAGATCAAGGAATGCCATTCAGACCTTCACCAAACTGCCAGCTTGAGCACTTCCTTGATTTAGAGAGCTTCTTATCAAGTTCCTAGAGGTTCAAAGTAATATGTTTTCTAGATGGGTTAAGTTAAAAAAATTTTAATTCAAAGTGTTGCCTCAGATGCTTCTTATGACAGACAGTTTGTTCCAAATACTTTTGTTCCAAGCATAGACATGAAGTACCTTGTGACCACTTCCACCTCTTCTATGTCACCAATTCAAACTTCATTGTCTATGTGCACAAACAGTTTTATTCTTAATCTGTGGATTTGTTAGCTACTGTGTTTCAAGTCTTATTCCTGTCTTCAAGCTCACAGGACAAAGCTAACCAGACAATTCTTTACCTATTTTGTATTGAGTGAATAAAAATCTGAAAAGTTGTTATTTTTAAAAAAATGTTTTACCTGTATATTTTCATACTGTTTCCATTCTGTACTGCTACTTCAGAATCTCCTCTAACCTTGAGTGGCTCCCTGCCTATCATTGCTGATTTATTGTCTACAGGACTTTGACATTTAGGCCATTTTGCAGGCTGTTCACAAGTGTTTCTAAGTTAGTTAAATGTTTAGCTGAAATACATTTCCAAATATTTCCTCCACAGCTACTTTAGAATGATAGTTACATGAAAGAGCATCTATTAAAATAAAATTAAATAAAATACCTTGTACATCTTATTTTCTCTGTTTCTTTCATATGTTTCTGCAAAGCCTGCTTTGATCAACACAATACATTTTCAAGTCATATGAAACTGTATAACACCACAATTTATGAAAAAGCACATATATACCTTAATATATAAGCAGCATAGAAAGACACTTTTTCCAGTTTGGTAATAGATTACTATAAGATTTCAGTCATGAAGTTGTACATCATGGAGTAGTTAAACAGGAATTTTACCCCAAAGCAAGTGTAAGAATTGTGAGAATATTACAAAGCCAGATGACATGCACAGACACTAACTGAAGTCTGGATAAATCAATGACCTCTATCAGCTCTGTTTTTAAAGTAGAAAGCATTGAAGAAAAAAAGAATTATATGTTAGGAAATTATTATTCACAAGAAAAATCGGATCCAGCGCTTGTAATGTCTTTTCTCTATTATTACTTGAATAATATTATCTGATAATATTTTTCTTAAAGTAAATGTAGTACAAGTACTATTAGTGTAAGGAAGATTTCAGTGCAACACAATAAAAACAAGTGATGTTTTATGGCTTGTCTAGTCACCTTAGCAAAATTTAACTGATGATATATGTGTTATAACAGGGTAAAATACCTGCTAAAATAACATAAGGGATATGTTTCTTTTTGTGTTTGTTCGGTTTTTTTTTTTCTTGTTATTTAAAAAAAAAATTAATCAATAATTTAAAAAAAAAAAGATATTCAGCATCTCCTTTTCCATTTCCTGTTATTTAAAAGAAAAATCAATGAGAATATAAGGAGCATTAACATTTTGAAAGAATGTGGTATCATCTGTAACTTCTTTTAGTCTCAAAAATTCACTGATGAATTTTCCGTGACAGTTTCACCTCAGATATTTCCCCAGCAGTTATCCAGGAGAGATATTTATGGCAAATGTTGTCTTTAGTAATTGAGACAGAATTTTAGAATTTGGAAGTTAAGCCAGACATTAACATTAGAAACCTGGTTAGAGTGATTAGATATTTAGCAACATGAGATAAACACAAAGTAGAAGTATACAAGTCTCATTTGCAATTCATCTGGCATAGCAGATGAGCAGCAAGAAATTATTCATTAATGAATAATAATAATAATGAGACTTGGTTCTTCACTGCACCAAGTGTGGTTATTTTTGACTGTGTTTCTATTAACTAGTAGTGAACAAATATTGAACAGTTAATGTCTTCCATACAGAGGAGACAGAAACAACAGGAGAGGAGAGGAGAGGAGAGGAGAGGAGAGGAGAGGAGAGGAGAGGAGAGGAGAGGAGAGGAGAGGAGAGGAGAGGAGAGGAGAGGAGAGGAGAGGAGAGGAGAGGAGAGGAGAGGAGAGGAGAGGAGAGGAGAGGAGAGGAGAGGAGAGGAGAGGAGAGGAGAGGAGAGGAGAGGAGAGGAGAGGAGAGGAGAGGAGAGGAGAGGAGAGGCTATAATCACAGATGCCTCTGATTTAAAAACAATAGATCAACTGTCTGAAGGAAAATCTTACCTCCCTCCATTCATTCTTCACTATTATCTTATTTGTGATTTATTTAGCAAGATTACTTCTCTGCAACAGCATTCTACTTTCACCACATTTCCTTTCCATAGTTGATCTTCAAGATGAATTGTGCTGTTCTTCTGGATCTTGTTAATTTTTAAGGGGAGAAAATGTCACACTTTGAACTGTGATGTGAGAAAGACAAGATTTTAAAAAAAAAACAACAAAAAACAAACTGCGAATCCCACGTTAGTCTGTGCAGGCAAATTCAGGAGCTCTCAAGCCTTACTAGCAATCTAAACAGGTTTTATATCATCTCAGAAATCTATTTGCTTTTCTCTTATTCCCAGACAATTTAATAATATGCATATCAAAACTCATAATCTATTGTGAAGAGTAGATCTAGGGGAATTATGATGACACTAGTCCGCTCTTACCAAATTAAAAAGACCAAATTCACTTAGGAGATAACTTAAAGTTCTTTCCTCAGCTTTATAGACGAGTTCCTTCCATCCATTTCTTCTTTATCACATGTTTATGTTTTGCTATTTAATTCAGGCAGCACAAAATCATTTTTTAATTTCAGGATAAATTTCACAGATGAGACAATTTCCCTAATGTGATATTTTCAATTGTTAGTTGCAACAGTATGTGAGTAAGCTGGATACAACACAATAAGTTTGCCTTGGTTTCTTGTTTTAAGGTAGAAGACCAATATTTTGCAAGTAAATGGAAACTGATTCGAAAACAAAAATCAACTCATAGGAGAAAAAAAAATACTGGTATTAATTTGTTGAGTCAATTCATGATTTTCTCAGATAACATTCACAGCAACAACTGATAGATTCTAAAACTGAAAAAGCACATTCAATGTCCCTTCATTGTTGCTCCATCACTTCTCTGGGGACAGAGCTGGTTGGCCTGTAGTTTCCCAGCTCCTCCTTCTTCCCCTTTTAGAAGACTGGAGAAACTCTGTCTTTCCTCCAGTCCTCTGGCATCTCTCACGGTCTCCATGACCTTTCAAAGATGATAGAGGTGTTTTGTTTTTTTCACCCTTTGTATTAAATGACAATGGAAAACAAGCAAATCAAGCAATTTCCATTTTGGAGAAAAAGACTGAGAATTACTGCACATCCACATCATTATCTGTTCATACCAGTCCATAATTCATCTCTTTGAAGAAATTATGGAAGGCAGCACAGAAAGCCTTACTGAAATAAAGGCAGAAAATATTGACTGGTTCCTATCATTTGGTTCCTCATCCATCCTCAGGCAGAGCTCAATGCATTACAGCTGTTCAGACAGAAATGACAATTCCACTTTTCATCTTCCTGGCCTGTTCTTCCTAAAGACTCTGTACCTCTTCATGTCCCCCCACTTCTCCATGATCCCAACAAGATAGCAGCACTACAGCTGTGCACAGATATTTAATTCCTGTTTCCCTGTGCAGAGTGCAATACAGTACAGATTCTTATCTAATTAACTATAGAAAAACTAGTATATCACTCCAATGCCTTCTATCACCAGACAGCAGTGCTATGAAGAAAAACAAGTTTCCAAAGAAATTAGGCAAAATGGAAAGTCTTACATTAGGATGAATATGCAAAGTGAAACAGAATAGGCAAGGCTATTATTGCAGACTGTGGAAAAGAGATCTTGAGGGAACTGGTCTTTTTTAGCTTTGAGAAGAGAAGGCTCCAGGGAGATCCCAGTGTGCCCCTGAAGGAAGAGTATAAACAGGAGGGGGGGTGACTGCTTACATGCGTTGAAAGTGATAGAACAAGGGGGAATGGTTTAAAACTGTGACAGGGGAGGTTTAGGTTAGATATAAGGAGGAAAATTTTCACACAGAGGGTGGTGAAACACTGGAACAGGTTGTGGATGCCCCATCCCTGGAGGCATTCAAGGCCAGGCTGGATGGGGCTCTGGGCAGCCTGGTCTGGTGGCTGGTGGCCCTGCACATAGCAGGGGGATTGAAACTAGATTATCTATCATCTTTGAAGTCCTTTTCAACCCAGGCCATTCAATGTTTTTATGATTAAACGCATTTTTGAAAGGAAATATCCTCTATTCATGACATACGAAATTACAAGAAAGCTTTCCAGACTATTATTATATCATAGATTATTCCATCACTGACTGAAAATCTGGATTTTGGCACGGAAAATGAAAGGATGTGGTATCAAATTCCATGGTATCAATTTTTGAATATCTATCAGAACGTAGAAATTTTTAATGGAATTTATTTATTTATTTATTTTTATTACAGTTAGGTAACAACTCAGGATGTCAGACTAAAACTTCCATAGACAAAACAGTAGTTCAACAGAGTGACTGTATATGCTTATGGAAATAAATTCCAGGTACTCAAAGTACTTCCAAATGACACAGAAATTGCAGTTAAAATCCATACGGCATACGTATGTTTTGTGACAGCTTTATATACTGTAAAGAGCAAAAGTGTTATCCTTATTTTGACTGGATTTTTTGTAAAGATCATTATAAAATGTTAGCAAACATACCAGACATAGTTTCTCTCAGCATTCTCACTGACACTTAATGCATACAGCACCCTTTTTATTTTGTAAGGCCAGGTAGACTTCCATATGTCATAGATGTAAATGTGGGGAACAAAATTATGTTTGCATAAAGCAAATTCTTGTGTGTACTGTATGAGAATTATAGCAAATATATCATTACTTCTGCAATTACAGAGAGGCAATTACTTAAAGCCTTCATATTTACTAGGAAAAATTAACTGGATTGCATTATTATTACTATGTGTGAATAAAATGTACCAGCCATTAGTTTTTGAAATCCTGGAAATTTTTTTCAGCTATGTTGATTCTTTCTTTTCTCTGCTTATAAGGCCATGGAGGAAGAGTATGCTTAAACATACATAAATTTATCCATCACATAAAACACATCAGACCTGAAAGACAATGTTCCTTTATATTTCAGCCAAAAGATTTGTGATCAGTGGGACAAGCAATAGGAATGTTTATGCCTATTACCTGTGTAATACATTTATTTTATTTGTAACTATTCTGTGAGTGTTAGAATGGGATTTCACTGACTGTGTGTCCAAATCTATGGCATAGATAGCATAAATTTCTACATCTCTGTTAATCACTGTGGATCTATTTATAATTAATGTAAAGAAACAGACATTTCTAGAATTTGATTCATTTCTTCTCAAAGTAAAAATCTATGTATAGTTGGGAAAAATAAATAAAAACTTTTTTTTTCCTGTCATATACATTTTTTTACTTTTCTCAAAATGTTGAGTCAGTGAAAGCTGAAAACTCAGTAACCTGTCTGCTTAAATAAATGAGAAATAACTTAGCATTTCTTCAATTCAAATATATATCACTGTCCCTGGAGGTGTCCTAGAAGAGCTGAGAGAGAGGTTATCCTTTTCAGCCTTGATTACTCCTGCTTTAGTGTTTGTTTAGTTTTGGTTTTTTTCCATTTTGTCCTGCTTTTTGTTTATTTGTTTGTTTTTCTTGAGAGGTGGATCACGTGCATAATTTAGGCGAGAGGCCTGATGTGCTCCAGCTTAGTACACAGCTGAGACATCTGACTAAGTTTTCGAGATGCCTCACAACATAGGTCATCTGGACCTTGTTTCAGGAAAGGCTGATGCCAAGATTAAAAGCTAGAGCAGGCTGTGGTGGGAAGAGTCATTTCAATGACCTCCCAGAATAGAATTCAACTGTCTTGCTCATTTTGAGAAATGATACACAAAACAAGTCCAGCTCAGAGTCTAGAGCAAGGAGTGGAGAAGTATGCATCACTGAATCATCACTGCAGAGACACCTGGCTAGGCAGAGCTCAGTTACTCAAATTACTGCTGGCCAAGGCTAACACCTAGGGCTCCTCAGGAGAAATTGTCAGGTAAGAAAGAAAATACTGGCATGATTCTCAATTGTTTCTTATTTGTTAGTGGTCACTCTAACTCAGTGTGACAAGAGAATGACTGCAAGTAGGTGTGACTGAATCCTGTCTGACTGAGAGAGAATATGTTTGCACAACTGCATAAGAATGAATACCATTACCAAAAGCCTGCAGAACATGTATAAAAGTAATCAGGACATTGACCTATGGGAAAAATTACAGACCCAATGTCAAATGGCCCCAGATCTTGTGTATGTTTCATTTTGAACCTGTGTTTAAAAATAACTGGAGATTGTATACTGGAAACATATTTTATTCCATCTCCTAGAAAAGCCCTAAGGAACTGTGCATGTTTACGAAATTCCATTAGTTATATGGTGACATTTCCACCTTAAATAGTACAAGAAGGTACTGGTTATATATATGGCTATATATATCTATACTTTTTTTTTTTATTAGTAAGAATATTTTTTAAAAGTAATTCATTAGCTCAGCTGGTAGAGCTCAATTTTCAAATATAGCAACATCAAAACTTTCCTGCTTTTCCATTAATTAATCTGTAGACATTTACAGTACATCCACATACAAGCAGCGACAAACTTCTGAAGCTGTTACATGTTGTAGAATATTTGCGCATTTTGTGTGGTAAGGAATATTGACAAGTGCCAATGGGTCCAGTGAAATAAATTGACAGTATAAAGCAAGCCTTTCTTCCTCACTGTCTGCAGGGATTAGAGAAACAAGGTACTGAACACAAGAGAGGATTTCATCTTTTTCCTGATGTAATAACTCTATGTAAATCATGCTTCAGGTAACCTGGTAAAATTGGCTTCTTAAACCAAAAGGAGGTAATTTAAAATCTGGATGTGAATACATTCTTAGCATCTGATACAGAACACTGTGATTAAGTGTTTAACTTTCAAATAACTGGCAATTTTATGCAAAGGTTTTAAATTAAATGAATACAATTTGGTGAACATTGTGGGTTACAGGATTTGCAGGTCCCGCCCCAAAAAACAGCCATTAGAATCCAAGCTCCCAATTAATGGTGAGCTGCATGCAGTACAGCAGTATCTTAACGATTCTGAACAGAAAGGTTTGAAACTAGATAACAACCTGTGGGCTGTAAACAGAGTAGGCTTAAGTCTTGCTGATTTTAATGTGGTATGATCAAGCAGACTGTAAATGAAAGACTATGCACTAGCTTGCCCACTCATTTGAATTGTGCTCATTTGGCTGGTCTGCAATACAAGCATTATTACCTAAACATTTACAGTACCATAAATGAAGAATAAAAAAATATATATCCTGAAAGATGTATGGTGGGGTTTTTTTTCTTAAACTAAATATGCATGAAAAGAATATTCCTGGAGATGAAACAGAAACTTATGTAGAAAAAAATAGGCTGCTTTCTAGCACATTTCCCTTATTGTTTATGAAACTTCCCACTAATTGCCTATTCAACAAACCTTTCCCTGACCTCTTCCTTTCTTTATTTTTTTTTTTCCACCACATATACAGCATTACTGGTCAGATGTATTGTGCTTAATGGGAGCACAGGGACATGCAAAGTTTGGATGGAAGAAAACTGAAAATTAAAAAAAAAACACTACACTTTAAAAATATTTCAGTGCCCAGGAGGTACTGTGCTGATAGAGACTTCTGAGTGGGGAAAGTTTCTACAGACTGCAATCATCAGCTGGATTTGTTCAGATGTACTCCCAGCAAATAGTTGCTACACTATTACTGTGAACTCCTTGCAATATTTCCTCAGAAAGCCCTTCTTCCTCCATAGGATGAAAGTTTCTTTCTCAGGTTGAGCTGCATTATCATAGGACATTCAGTGAAACTGAGGTGGATTACTATGTTCTCGCTACCAAAGTCTGACTTCCTGGGTTACCAAATCCTTAACTCCGAGGAGAACATGGAGTTGCAAGCAGCGGGGGAATGCAAACGGTTACCTACTATAGTAAACAAAAAAGCTCTAGGGTCTATGACACATCAGACTAACTTTGAGGTGCCAATTTGCCACTTTGAACAGCTTTTCCTTCCACATTTCCACTGTCATTTCATTGCCATGGATATACTCTCTAAAAAAAGAACACTTCCAAGGGGAAAAATTCCGAGTGGTCTAATGGAGATCTCAGGAGGATGGCAGTGCAAGGCAAACTTCTGTCTGAAAGAAGGAGGCCAGCTTTCTGAGGGAATGGGTATCCAAAAGTGCTGTCCTGAGCATTTCTCCCAGTGTGGTTCTAGAGTCAGCTTCCCATGATCACAAGGGTGATGGAAAGCAGAGGTCAAGGTCTTCGGAGGCTTACTGTAAGACTGCACAGCTAGATGGGCAAGGATCTTTGTGCAAAGAATGAATTTTGAGGGTATGGATCTTGCAAAAGCATTTTTCAGGAGCACACGTTTATTGAAATTATGATGATAAAATAAGATGAATTTAGCAATAAACAAAAAATTCCCTGCCCAGACTTTCTCTGCAAAACAGATACTGAAATGAAGCCAAATTTAAAGTCAGCATTCCCAGCAAGTAGAACATATTTGCCATTTTGACATCTGTTTTGATGTGGAAGGCACGGCATATTATGAAATAACATATGAACAACAGAGACAATATAAAATCAAATAAAAATCAATGTATAAATTTGATTTTGAACTTCTTATATGGCTTAGAAAAATTTTCTGAAACAAAGACAGATTTTGATATATTTTCCTTCTATATAAAAAGTAAAGTTACTCTGCGATCAGTAGAATTAATGAAGCCTGTTTTCCATGGATTTTAGTACATTGCCCAGCCACCCGATTAAAATAGCTTCCGTTCCCTTCTGTGTACTCTCTCAAAGGAAAATGTGAGATGGCTAGCTTGGAGATAACCCTGAACAGTCCTTATGTGCCAGCTGCCTACCTTCCTCTTGAATAAAACTGAAAGCCTTTAAGTCATATCTGGCAGTGAAGATACTGCTCTGGATGTATCTCTTCTGACAGGACACTGCTATGCCTGAAAGTTATAGGATGTAATTAACTTTGAGACATCTAGTCTTTTCTTTTTTTTTTTCTTTTTTTTTTTTTTTTTCCAAATTTAATAAAAATTGAACACAATTCTGAGAAATTATTTAGGAACACTGACAAGTGAGGTAGATAAACAACACAGCCCCTATATTTACAGCTTAGCAGACTAGAAATTCAATTGTGGCATGATTTATTTTCTTTATTAAAAATATATTTCTGTTTAAATTTTTCTGCTGTATCTGATACTGAGAGTCTCCGCTATAAACAAACAAATGAATAAATACACCCCCATGCACCTCTAAAAGCAAAATGACTAAACTAATTGCCTAAATTAGTCAATGCAGATAATTAATTTCATCAGCATAACTGCAGTTCCAACTGAATCTTTGGCAAGGACAGTAGTGCCATTATGTTTATGCTTGCCAGGTATGCAACAGGATACAGTCATTGCAAGGGGAGGACACTGGCTTTCACTCCAGAACAAGCCTGCATGTCTGTCTACAGGCTAATGTAACAGACAAGGTTCTGTTTCATATCTGGGTCAGGCAAAATTAAAAGCCGCCCTATTGCCTTGGGACCATGACAACTTCCTGCTACATCCTTAGCTTTCTTGTTTTCTTCCTTTACAACTCATCCTAATCCTGACCCCATTTAACTTGTGAGAGCTGACTAAGGATTGTGCAATCACAATACATGGCAGAGTTTCAGTTTAAAGGATTTACATAAGTCCTGACTGAAGAATGCTTGTCTGTTTTGTTAAAAACAAATAAATAAATAAATAAATAATCCACAATCAAACATACATCCCTCATTGGAGATATTTGGCTCAATGTCTACAAGGTTTCTGTCTCATTTGCAGAACTTAGAAATTCCATTTCACCTTATTCTGGCATTTCATCATTTAATCTTTCTGTGCTTTAGAATGAAAATCAGTCCTAAGAAATAGGAGTTATAAAAACACAATATGTTCTTTCCAGAATGTTAAGTGTATTTTGTAACGTACAGCTTGCATTATTTGCTGCATCATATTTTACACTGGATTAGTGACATCTCAGAAAGCAAATTTGAAATAAGTCGATGTCTACTAACTTAAGTTTTTTCGAACATATTTATGGTTGTTTAGCTTGTTCTTCCTAGCTTCCCCCTCCTCCCCCTTTTTTTCCCTTTTTTTTTTTCCCTACAACAAAATTGTATTAGCAGACTAGCTAATATTATTAACTGTTTAGTGAATATTTGCTAAATACATTGAATATTTGTGTTAGTACCTATAAACCTGATTACAATATATTCCCAAACATTTTTAAACTGATTTGTAAGATAGTTTGTACTTTTTCAATTGTCACAAATGCAGAGAGTATCCCTGATTTTTCTTGGGATAAAGACGTAGAATTTCAAAGAAAAAATCTTGAGTATTTAAAAGAATTGTGAAAAATTGTGATTACCTGAATTATGAAATATTAGGTGCAATCCCAGCTACTAAATGAGAAGAGTTCTTAGACAAAACATCATTTTTGTCTACCTTTGGACTACTACTGCTATAACAGCACATTGAGTAGAACATGAAATAATGAAAGTAATCAACTTTTAATTTTATTATCTGATAGAATGTACTTCACCTCCAAGGTTTTAGTGCAAGTATTAACTTCTCAGATATCAAAGAATGAGCAGTAATTCAAGGTGTCTTAAACTTCTACTGCAAACTAAACCTTTGATTGTGAATACCTCCATACCATCCATGTGCATGAAACTCTGTGTGGTATTTCTGTTTCACTGTGGGCAAACATTTTTTGACCCACATTCTTAGCAGTTTACAGACTAGACCTTTATACCACTACCATGAAACCTACATCCAGAACAGGAACTTTCACACACATTTCTCTGTTTAGAGTGTGGCAGCCATAATAGTTTCGTTATTCTCTGATGCTGTGTGCAGTGGCTGGTCCTTACAGGAAAGGATTGAGTTTGTTTCTTTGAATGTTCCAGATGACTGTAATTGCTAAATACTCACAAATATATCTTAAGCTTGTGGGCTTACTTTCATAGTAGATCTCCATTTTTCTACCACATCAGGAAGTCAAATCAAGTTTCTTGTAATTGGTTCATTTCCTTTGGGGTGAATTACAGTTTCTACATTTTAAAGCACAAGGGGACAGCTAGAAGCCTTGACTTTTAGTTGTGAAGAAGGAGGTGTTATGACTGGAAAATGTTACTATAGGAAGTGGACTTCAAAGTGCATAGGAGGAGCAAGTGCCAAACACCCCTTTGACAGGCAGATTAACCATCACATAAACAGACCTCCGACTCAGCTAAACTCATAATAACAATGAATAATATCAAGGGAAGACTGTGCCCTCTTTAGCTATGCAACTGTATATTGCTTTTCCAGTTTGCTATATATATATTTGTGTATTTATTTACATTCTTGGAGACTTGCCTATATGTGGAGCTGGCAGCTACCTCAGTTGCAATATAAACCTGATGGAGTACACATAGTTATGCGAATAGATATGAACCTTTCATGAAAAATCACTTTGTTTTTGCTGATTGTCCTTAGAAAAAAAGTATAGTAAGAATGCATACATTTACATTTGTTTAAATTCTTCACATGAACAGTGTAAAATGAGCTAAGCCAAGAATCTAAGCACTTCTGCCTTTTGTATGAATGCTATCTTATTTATTAAGACTATTTTATTTTCATGTGTTTCAGGTAAGAGCTTAATCTGTATTCTAAACCATTAACATTTCTGTACTCTGTTGTTTGTTTGCTGGATTTTTTTAGATATTCCGTTTCATTGAGAAATTATTTCACAACAAATAACATTTTCCTTTTAAAAATTCTATTATGGGAAAACGCAGATTTGTTTATAAATTATTTTAAAGTTTTTTGTTTTGTTTTGTTTTTTTTTTAGCTCCAGCATTCTCTTTTGAGAAGCCAAAAGTAGAAAAGAATTATGTTCTTTTTTATTTTTAAAACAGTTAGAATGTATGAGAAAAAGAGAAAATTACTCTCAGGCACAGGAAGTGTCCATTCTTATTTATTTGGTGGTTGTTGTTTTTTTAGTTTGTTTGTTTGTTTTTTGGCTGAGAAATTTACTCAATTTTTAAAAGACTTTTCTGGATATCTGTAAATGATATTTTATGCAAATAAAACATGACTAACTGCCCCACTTGTGCTGATTACAGAGGGACAATCACTTCCTGCTGACAACACTATTTCTAATACAAGTCAGGATGTCAAAGGCCTTCTTAGTCACCTGGGCATACTGCTGACTCATGTTCATCTGAGTGTCAACCAGTACCCCCTGTCCTCTAAACAGTCTCCCAGCCACTCTGCCTCAAGCCTGTAGCGTTGCCTGGAGTGTAGGACCCAACACTTGGTTTTGTTGAACGTCATCCTATTGACCACAGAAAAGTAGTTGTTCTTTTAAACACACAGAATACTTTTTGTCATTTTTGGATTACCCAACAAAAACAACATTACTGCTTATCTTGAAACTACTTAAAGTTAATTCTGTCCTTATGTATTTATTCAGTATATTTTTCCTGACTGTTACATTTTTCCTTTCTCACTTTGTTGTAGTTGGAGAGAATAAACAAAAGACTTTACCAAAGTGAAAGAGTTCAGGTATCTGTGACTGCATTAATTTTTTTTTATTTCTCCATCCATAGAAAAATCTTTTTTACACTTCTGAAAGGGTATAATTACCTGTTGAACATCAGCTGAAGCAAAATACTATACACTACATGCTTCACAAACTACTGCCGCTGAAGACATGAAAGGAGAACTGTGAGAAAAGTGCTCTGAACAACTCAAAGTTTGGAAAAGGAACAGGAATATATGCTTCTGCAAAATGTGTGTTTACCCCAGGGACACTGAATAGTAATGTTATTAAGCACTGAGAGATTTTTATTTGTGGATGATTTGTATCCCCAAGTCACCTGACCACTCTCCAGCACAGTCCCAGCCCTAAAAGTATACAGGAAATATCATGACTAACTGTCAACAATCGTATAAGAAGTTGTTTGCACAACTATCTGTGATCTTGACTGCAAGCCTCTAGCTATAATCACAACTAGGGAAAATAACCTCCATGATGCTTCTGGGAGCTGAGATTCTTCTCTCTAACTGGACAGAATATCATCACTCATTCAAATCCCAGAACTAATTTTACAGGTTGCCTTTCTACCAAGTATTATCTCAACTATTATCTCAAGCTTCCATCAGAAGCCTCCTCTCACAAAACTTTGCCAGCAGGTTACACTGCCCAGCCTGCCATTCACATTCTGCCATGCTTCGTCATGCTGCCCCCAATGGGAAGCAATGCCCCAGAATGTGGAAAGATTTCTCTCCAAGAAAAGAATGAGCAACTGGTTAGCACGAGTCAAACTGTTAAAATTCACTAGATAGTGCCAATGGAAGTCCTTTAACTGTATGACAGCACAAAGTCGTGAGGATAACGAATGCCTTGTTTATGAGCCACTTTTCAGAGAAAGAAAGAACAATAATTTTGAGCACAGACTTTCAGGCAACAATGGTGGCTATGACTCCAGCCTTGTCTCATGCCTCTCCTTTATACCTGCTGCTGTTCTTCACCCAAATCCAGAAGATGTAGAAAGATTTTATTTCCCTCAGATTAGTCTACAATCCTACAAACAATTTTGTATATCACTTGTGTACTGACTGAAAGCACAAGGGCCTGGTTGCAAAGTCAAAATTCTGATTTCTGCAAGTTCATAATATGATCACAGATTCAGGGTCTGTGCTGGCAATACTTTTTTCTCCTCTGGTATTTGGCATAGTGATGATTTTATTCTCACAAATAGATTTACTACAGTAAATCATTTACAGTTCACAATGTTTGTGTAGAGTGTTGTTCATTTTACTGCCTGGATACTTAGGGTTGTTAGGATCTGGAAAATTACTTATTTAATGGGATGGTATTGGACATATTTATTCAGAAAGAAAGTTGTTAGCAGATTGTTCGTATAGATTGAACAGCTGCATGTTTACATTTTGGCATCAACAGAGATATTTGCAATATTCTATAAAGCTCCATGCAATTTGCACCATATTAGTGGAATGAGGAATTTATTTGTTTGTCTGTTTGTTTATTTTTCAGAAATAAACAAAACTGGGGGTCTGCTATTAGGCACAGACTAAAGCTGATGTGCCTTTTTTATCCACAAATATTTCAACTCTAATAGGAATTCCTGCTGCATGTACCACGGCAATTAGAATATCAGACTTTGGTACCTTCCTTCTACCTTCAATACTTGTCTATTGTCTCTACTGGTGATGCAGCATTATTGCCCCTAAAACCATGAAGTGTACTTATTTTTTATAAAACATTCATTTGTTTAAATAGGACTGCAGAAGGATTAAGCATTCACAGTCTCCTTGTGTCCAGAAGAGACTCAAGATTTGTGCCTGATCTTAGAGGATAGCTTCTGCTCCTTTACAAAGAAAATGGGAACATTAGAAGTAATTACAGAATTCCCGCAGCTCCCACTGACAGCAGGATCGTGTTGTGCCCTCACTTGGTAAACACAGAACACAAAAGTTCCTTGCAGAGCTCCCAGTCAAAAGAGACAGGCAGACTGAAAGCAAGATAACGCTTTTTTGCTTTGTCATATTTGCCATTTTACTCACAGAAGGATAATACTAAGTAAATATATGTAAGTATACCATAATCATTATTACCACAGGAAAGAAAACATGCAGAAAAAATACTTGGAAAGGCAAATGTAGGCTTACAGTAAATTATGTATTTTCATTTCAACACTTTACCATTAGTACTTTACAGAAAAATAAATATTTGTTCAAAGGATTACAGCAAGTAGAGAATTTGTCTTTCTATTCCTTCTTATTAATAAAATCAGAATGAAAAGCAACAATAACTCAGTGACAGGAACTTAGAAAGATCTTGGCTCAAAATGCCTAAATTGATTTGTTTAAGTGGGCGGAAAATTAGCTATTAGAGCTCCCTGTGCTTTCACACCAGAACTCATGTTAGGAGTGTAGCAATTTATTCCCTGATAACTGGCTCTAGTTAACAAAAGCCTAGCAGCAAATGCATGTCTCTAATCTGGCTGCTAAATAGATGCACTTTTTTTTTGAAAGCACATTTTCTTACTCTTTCAGAGTGAAACTTCAGTCTTCTTTCTGAACATTACGAGTTACATCTTTTCCTTCTTTATATGACTACTTCTAGACACTGAATGAAAGCTTCCAGCTTGATTTATCATATAACTCACTGTAAGAAAGTAGGAAACATTATAATAATATTTTAAATTGCTCACTACAGAGATGTTTGGTTTTTGTTTGTTTGTTTTTGTTGTTGTTTCTTTCATTTATTTTTATTTATTCATTTTATCATCACCTATATCTTATCTAAATGGAAAAGAAAATGCCTTGCAGAGTTTTCATTCCCTTATTAGCTTCCAGTGCTTTCATTTTTCTCCGTTCTTTTGAATTTGTTTGCCATGCTTCTGTCCCAGTGAAATATATACAAACATATAAATTCAAGAAAAATTAGATGAACTGAAGTTCCCTTACTTTTGAATATTTTCATATAAGCAAGGATCCAGTGCTAGGGATAAAATTATTTGCCAGTGCCTCTGATTGCAGTCAATTCTGGGTTTAGGATCCTTTCCCTTGTAGAAATAATCTTCACTCTGTTTGTTGGGAAAATAACTCCTCAGCTTCCCAACCCACAAGAAAACATATCTCAACAGCCACTTAATATCATTCCTTACTCATGGAGTTTTCTGCACTTTCCAGCTTTCTAAAGGAGAAAGCTGGCAAGGAGACATGAGAGTATTCTCTATTCTACTATATCTAGAACTCTGTTTCATGTGTGGCGTAGATTCACCTGGGACTTGTGGACATGTGGCAGACTGTCAGACCTATTGCAGATGTTCAATCGCACCTAATTTGACTGTTCTAACAGAAATTCTGTCATTCTTGAGGGGAAAAAAAAATAAAGAAGACAACATGGTGGAAATTGTGCTGAGGTGAATGTCTTTTCATACAATTTCTGGTCATGTCATCTTGTGCCTTCCCTGCTCTCTTTTCCTTCACTGATAATCTCCAGTTTAAGTTAATCAAAAGGTTGTGATTCCTATTTTAAACATTAGCAGAGTGATTTCTGCTCAAAGAAAGGTTGCTTCAAATCATAGGGATAGAAGAGATGGCAGTGGGAGGCCCTGATAGGATGCAATGAGCCAGCTGGCAGATTTTATTGTAGCTGAGGCAAACACTGGTTTCAATATAGTCAACCGGGAAACTGGAATAGCCCTTGAAAACTCAGGGCATTCCCAGAAATAGTAACATCTGGTCATCATAAAGATTACACTGGTAGATTCCATTTATATTTGAGATAGGAGTTCTGTAAGGCAAGCACTTACAGTGATTGTTTCATTTCTTTTTTTTTTTCTTTTTTTTTCTTCCCGCAGTACTTCTTGAACAGCTTAAATAGGAAACTTGATCTTCTCTGGGTACTTTGCCATTGTCTGCTTCACAGCAAATTTCCTCTGAAGCTCTAACTTGGGTTTATTTGCTGGAGTTTCATTTCCCTGTAAAACCTGCCCTGCAACATGGAGAGGAAATTAAGGTACTGGTCCTTCCACTTTTCCTCTTCATCACTTTCCCTTGTGGTAAGAAACACTGATTAAAAAGAAAAAGTTTATTTAGGTAAAGTGAAAATCAATAGCATCAGTCAGGTATCTGTTAAAAATAAATAAATTATACCTCTCTTTGGCTTCTATCAGCTATCTTTTCTTTGCAGACAAGACTTAGTAACAACTCTCTCTGGCCTACCTGCTCTCTCCAGCCCTAATAACTTTCTGGTAATAAATTAAGCCTAGGATTTATTTATTTACTCTAGAATTGCTGCTAACTAAATTGCTTTTGCAGTATAAGACAGCGCTTGTTCATAACTAAGTAGCACTTTGTGCCTGACAACGGGTTAATAGGCCAAAACAACTCATTTTGAGAGCGTCAGCTGTTTTGGTCCAGCAAACTGGTTCCAGGATCTCACATATCCCACATTCCCTTTGCACATCTGGACTTTACGGGGACAAAGTTTTCTTTCATATAAACTGTTTATTGTTCTGAGAGATTGATGTCGTTAATATTGGCTTTCAGAATGACAGATTAGCATCACCAGTTAATCAGGGCTATTAGCAGATAAATATCTGTAATTTAATCACTACAGTAATTTCTTTTCCAATAATAAGATTTACAAATGCAAGTGATTAAGTAATTAGCTTACATCTCCATAGATTACAATTCCTCTGAGCCTTCTGCTCTCACTTTTTTTCCAAAAGATTTCAGCATTTAATTAAAGTAACTACTCCCTCCTTCACGTACTTGTTTTAAACGTGTGAGAAGTGGTGGGGATTTTTTTGTTTTTTTTTTTCAAATTGATCTCCACATTTTGTATGCAGTCCCATAAGGAATACTCGGTTCCCATCCCCTTCCACCTCTCTCCAGCAGTCAGTACCCACCCTACCAGTGCTCAGGAGCTATAATCATTCCCAGTACCTCTCCCAGTCCAGGCAGCAATTGGGGTGCACAAGGGGAAAGAATAACTTACAGGAAGGAGGAGTGGGTGGAAATCTCCAATGGAGAAATTGTGTGTACTTGATAAAATAAGAGCCTGGTTTGCTAAAACAGTCTGTCCAAACACTTCTCAAGGATCCCTTTGTTGCTCTTCTACTGACTTGGCCCTAGGGCAAAAGGCAAGTTCTACTCCTTCCAAACTTATATTCTCCTATTTGCAGAGTAATTTGACAGTTACTCTTAATTTCCTAAATGCAACATGAAAGCTGTAGAAGGAAGCCTGAAAAAATGGGTGGGGAGGGGGAAGGAGAAGGAGAAATTCATAAAAAGCAGCGGAGAATATGGGCAAAATTGCTTCCATGTGTGGTGTGCAGGCAAGTCTTGGGCAGAGATCTGGGGCCTTCCCAGAGTTTGACCTCTTGAGGCTGTGCCAGTTAGGTGGAGAAAAGGCATTGCTCTTTAATGAAGGCCTAATTTTTATTGCCACTCCATCGACTTCAAAGTACTTCAGGTTGCCAAACATAATTTCACTGGAGGTATTTTCAGGTGCAGAGCAAATACTTCATAAATAATTTCCTCATTAGATTACAAATTCCATTTAAAAAGGGGAAAGTGGGGGGGGATAGCTTTTCTAAGGCTTTTTTGAAGCTGATTAAAAAATCTTTCAGAGGAGTTCTTTATTACTTTTATTCCAAAAGAAAATAATTAAACAGTTTTAATTTTTTATTTATATTTTTAAATGAATGAGTGGCTTGGTGAGATGACCAAGTGTGATGGAGATAATTTTAATATGTTCTCAATTAAAACATATAATCTGAGGCTCCAAATGCCTATTCCTTTTCCCTTTCCTCATCCTCAGACTGCCACCGAGCACAGGGGCTGTCAGCAATCCAGTAGCTTCCTAGTTCAGGCCTCAATTAATTATGTAGATCTGTCATACTTCTACATTTTTCATCTGTTTACTCCCCTCCTTGAGTAAAAATACCTGCAATTAAAATCCACTTCCATACATCCTCTTTATCACACCCCCTGTGAAGTGAGCGCAGGGAGCTGCTGAGGCTGACAAAGTGCCGCTGTCATTCAGAGGGACTGGGGATGATTTGAATGGTGTTTATGTTTAATGTACTTTGTGAGCAGGGGTGAGCCTGCAGTCGAGACAGACGGGAGGCTGGCAGAGAGGAAATGGCAGCCTGGAGCAGTGAGTCCGTCTGAGCTCTCCTGATAAACTCCAGCACCAGTGGTCCATGCTCATGCCTCACTGCTTGCCAGACACCACACTGTCCTTGTCATCATCTCTGGTGTGACATCACTGAAGTTTAACACCTCAGCATTTGTAAGCCACCCTTAGACCTGTAATTCTGAAAGTTCTGCAGGTTTTCATGCTTTCATGTTCTGAAGGCTTAATTACCCTGGAACATGAGAAACAATTGCAAACCATTTAAAAGAACAAAGTAGACAATTACCTATAGTATTTATCATGTTCAATTCATTTTCTCTTTCTTTTTCTTTTTCTTTTTTTTTTTTTTCCCTAGGGAGCACTAGATGGAAGATGAAACCATAAATATTTCAGAAAATGTTTACTTCTATTGTCACCTTGAACATTAGATGGATTTGATTAGATTATGGATTTTTGAAGCTGAGTTTTATGTACTGCAGCTGTTTACTTGCGATAGGGCTTGCTGGATATTTTTTATCTCTAAACCATACCTCTAAACCTCTAAACCAGCACCAAACAGGATCCAACCCCAAAACCTTGTGTCTGAACCTTCACTTGACACAGCAGCCACCTGAGAAAAAGTATTCACAAGTTGTGTCGAGAGTGGTGATTTCATTGCTTCACAAAGAGTGCAATGAGAACAAGGAGTTGCTTTGGTCCTTACTTTCTTACCGATCAGGGGCAATTGTACACAGTTAGTCATTTCACACCTCTAAGGCACGGAGCCCATTAGCATCCTGTACTTACTGTATAAAATAAGGCAGCTGTGTTGTTGCTTTTCTGGTGGATGTAATGCAGCCTGTATCTTCTGCTCAGGATGAATGTATCAAATAAGTGTACGTACTTGACTGTACTCTACAGCAAAGATGCCACACAAATAAAGCTGAGATTCATGGTTTTTAATGTTCCTTTGACAAGTAACAAAGGCTTTGTGTAAGGCACTGAGAAAGAAGTTATAACTCAGAGATAGAAGCAGCTTTCTGTTTTCGCCAGTTATTGCTTTAGCTTAAATTATAGAGGTATGTGTGATGGATCTAAAAAGATCTCTGAATCAGACAGCTGGGAAACTATATTGTCCTTCAACCTAAAGCAGTTTTGATGGAAAAAAAAAAAAGAAAAAACAAAACAAAAAACCACACACAACAAAATAAGAAAACATTAAAGAAACAGTGAAGATGAAACAAAGCTTAAAAATGAAGAGACACTGGAGTTAGGAGAGAGAAGAAATGCATTGCTTTAGTTGTTGTGAGCACAAGATACACTGTTCAAATATACCATCATCCATGTCACTATTACTGAGAAAAAGGGACATCAAAAAGGATGGATGAATGCACGAAGTAAGAGCATGTCTTGGTGGGCTTTACCGCTGACTTTTTAAAAGTTAGGGTTACATTATATCAGCTCAGATCAGGAATCTGTCTTTCAACAAAAATCTCCCAGGTTGCCCCACTTCCTATGCTTTGGTTTGCATCATGGAGTGCCTCAGAGTGCACAAACAACATCACATGAAGCTAAACTAAGGATGTAGTCCAGGAAAATCTCTAATGTGGTCTGACCATTGAATTTATACCGCTAACTTACTCAATTACCAGACTGTTCAATTTAAATATCCAAACTTTGTGCAACGTTGACCTCAGTCCTTTAGCACCAATGTCTTTTCTTCGTGAGTCTGCTGCTTTTCATCTTTACTATCTGTTGGCTGAGTGATTCCATGTAGCATTGTGAGCCCACAAAAGACAGGACTTGTCACATCTTTAATTAATTCCAAACTTCTCTTCAGAATAAGTGTATACTTTCAGCCTACTTTCTTGAAAGTTGTTTACACTTCTGTGCTTTGTCAAAGGGAAAAGAAAGACAAAGGTGTTAAGAAATTGGAGAGAAGGTCTAATATCAAGTAAAATCTAGGCTGCACTCATGGAATGAGGGGAAGATGGGACACACTGATGGAGAACTCGCACATGACATTTGTATTGCTACTGGTCATCCAAAGCTAGGAAGATAAATGAAGTTGCAATGGAAACTGAGTATGGGGCCATTTTTCTCTAGGGAGGTAGCTGAAAAGGTTTTTTCCATTTCTCTTCTCTTTTAAGCCTAATCTAAACCCTAATGACTGATGTTTTACTTAAGAGGAGTTCCTGCTAGATCCATAAAAATACTGGAATTTTTTGCTACTTGCTCTATTACACAGTACGTTGCTATATTAGTCAAATGTTGCTGTGATACTGCTGGGTTCTGATCATATTATATATAACAGAGAATGTCTGCAATTTTTCTTGTTTCCCTGGTAACAACTGTAAATGTACTAACTCCCTGGACTGCTCCACCCCTCCTGCTGCTGATGTCAGGCACAGGAGAGGCACATGTGCAACTCAGCTCCACACCTGTCAAACCAGGCGGACGCTCTGTTTGATCACCCACATTTTGGTCCCACAAAGACCATTCGTTTGGTGATCAGAGGGCAGTGTTAATTTAGTCAGCTATCAGGATACTGGGGGGAGAGAAAATTTCCCGTACTTATGCTTTGGTTTTAATCAACAAAGAGAATGGGGAGGCTAAAAGAGCGATCACGTGGCTAGAGCAAAAGCAACACATTCTGGCTGAAAAAGCCAGGATTAGAGACGTTTCTGTTAATGTTAATAATTTCCAATAATTGGGTGCTGCTCAATGCCAAAGTATTCTCAAATTCCATACTGTCACTCGCATGCCAGCAGGGTTTGGAATGAATAATGTTAATACAATGAAGAGGGGAGGAATGAATGGGTATTTTCCATGTGTTAGCTGACAGGATCACTTTGAAACAAATAAGCAATCCTTATTAATGCAGCCATTATTTTGATAAACCAACAAGAATAAATACGGTATTTATGAAAATGTGATATGCACCATCATAGGAATTCTACTGTAATTTTATAATTAATTACAGTACCTGTAGCTACTATTGGAAAGCATTATGATCTGTCCTTAGTATCCATGTACTAAGCTGGCACATTGCCTGATTTCACCTCAGCATTAATGAAGATAAACATTTATATGCAAGTCTGCCTCTTATAGTCATTTTGTTCAGTGTGAGTTCATTTAGATATTTCAGCATTCAGCTCAGTAATTACAAGTCAGCACACAGCTACAATGAGTTTCAGAGTGCTGAGGTATATTGTTCATCATCACCTGTGGGAGTACACATCTTCACCAATATAATGCAGAACCTTACTTAGTGACTAAAAAAAATTAAAACAGAAATCCCTTTTTTCTACAATAGTCATCCTTCCTGAGCTCCCTTTTTATTGAAAATATACATTACCACAGATGATAAATTTCATTTCAAGTATTTTTAAAGGGGAAAGATAAAATTCCTTTGTAAGACAGCACATTTCAAACAGTGTTCTATGACATCTGGCAATTCCATATTTTGGGGTTGTTCTGTAATTAATCTTTTTATTGATTTGGCATAGAAAAAAATGTAACTCAGACTATCAGTATCAGTTTTAAATAGCAGCAGCAGAAATTTTAATAGTGCTATTATTAATAATTTTCATTAATAATCAGAATTTGTTCAGAAACTCCTTGGGCAGGTAAATACAAATGTTTGACCAATGAAAACCTTTTTTGCCTTTCTTAAAGAGATAACAAACCTTGATATAAAGAAGTAGGATACATATTATTTTCCAGTTCCCTCTCTTTTGCAAAGTTTCATTGCTGTCGTGCTAAGTAAACAATATTTTATCATAAGGTTGTTCAGTTGTTATATTCACCTCTAATGATATAATTACAAAGGGGCGAGCTGCAGTCACACTGCTTCTATGCATACACATACCTTTTACTGGCAAATGCAAGATTTCTCTGCCTAGACTCTAGGCTACAAGGATGCAAATTAATTCCAGATAGAAACTAAATAGCTGCAGTTAATGTTGTGCTGTGTTACAGGCAAAAAGCCCAATCAGTTGAACTCTCAGATCTTATTAGTTAGAGAAAATGGGCATATTAAACTAGCCATTTTGTAGCTAATTTGTATTTCACTCACAAGTAAACAACATGGATTATTGTACTGTACAGCCACAAAAAAACAACCAAACCCCCATATTTTTGAATCGGCAGCTAATACTACTTCCTCAAAATAGGACTGCAATCATTATCATTTTGTAGTATTTCATGGGCACCATAGTTCTATGATGGTTTTGGGTTTGGTTTGCTGGTTGTTTTTTTTTTTTTTTGGCAAATTTGGAATGGAATCCAGCTTCAAAATAAACATGGAAATCATAAAATCGTAGAATCATATTTACCATAAAACTATTTAGGTGGGAAAAGATCTTCAAGATAACCAAGTCCAATCATCATCCTCACTTATTATCTCCCTAAGTACTGCACCCACTTATCTTTTATAAACTTCCAGGGAAAGAGACTCCACTACTTCCCTGGGTAGGCCATTCCAATATTTGACCACCCTCTCTGTCAATAAATTCTGCCTGATATCCAGCCTGAACTTCTAGTCCTACTTGAGATCTTGTGTCTTATCTGTTGTGACCAGAGAAAAGAGAGTCCTTGCTGAAACCTCCTTTCAGGCAGTTGAAGAGAGAAAGGAGGTCTCCCCCCAGTCTCCTCCTCTCCAGACTAAATAGCCTCAGTTTCCTCGTTCACTCTTTATGAGTCTCATTTTCCAGTCCCTTCATTGGCTTCATTGTTTCTCTCTGTACACTCAAGAAACTCTGTGTCCTCACACTGAGGGGCTGAAAAACGAACACATTTTATTTGAGGTTCAGTCTCACCAGTGCCACATAGAAGGGGACGATCACTACCCTAGTCCTGAGATGTCCCAGAGTTCTCTCATTGATCATGCTTGCAGTTGCCAAGTATCAATGGCCTCTATGCCCTAGGGAATCTCCACTGGTATCTCTAATCTTTGGTGGTGTTTAGGTAACAAAACTGATGTTCTAGATTCCTCACAATTTGGATACAGTGTTGAATAAAGAATGTCAAGGTCTCAGTACAGAACCTATTACAACCAGGAGCTAATGTACACAAAAAGATTTGACACTCATAATTTGATTTTTAAGAAATGCCACACAATGGCACAGAAATAAACACCAAACAATTACAGCTAATCGTTTCTTATAGAAATTTAGTTGATTAGATAGCATTTTCATACAGGCAGTAAATTTTTCAAAGGCATATAAACATTCCAAAATGGGTCCACATAGCTCTGTAGCTCTGCCAATCATGAGAACTTGATCTACACACCAATTATTTCCCTTACTAAATTCCTCTTTTTTTCTTTCTTTTCTTTTCTTTTCTTTTCTTTTCTTTTCTTTTCTTTTCTTTTCTTTTCTTTTCTTTTCTTTTCTTTTCTTTTCTTTTCTTTTCTTTTCTTTTCTTTTCTTTTTTTTCTTTTTTTCTTTTCTTTTCTTTTCTTTTCTTTTCTTTTCTTTTCTTTTCTTTTCTTTTCTTTTCTTTTCTTTTCTTTTCTTTTCTTTTCTTTTCTTTTCTTTTCTTTTTTTTCTTCTTTTCTTTTCTTTTCTTTTCTTTTCTTTTCTTTTCTTTTCTTTTCTTTTCTTTTCTTTTCTTTTCTTTTTTTTCTTTTTTTCTTTTCTTTTCTTTTCTTTTCTTTTCTTTTCTTTTCTTTTCTTTTCTTTTCTTTTCTTTTCTTTTCTTTTCTTTTCTTTTCTTTTCTTTTTTTTCTTTTTTTCTTTTCTTTTCTTTTCTTTTCTTTTCTTTTCTTTTCTTTTCTTTTCTTTTCTTTTCTTTTCTTTTCTTTTCTTTTCTTTTCTTTTCTTTTCTTTTCTTTTCTTTTCTTTTCTTTTCTTTTCTACTTTTCTTTTCTTTTTTTTTTTCCCCCAATCAACTGAGATTCAGAAGTTGCCATAGAACTATCCAACTTCTAATATTAAAAATTCTGTCTCATAAAAAGTGGATCTAAGAGGCATCAAAGACTTGCATTCCACTGCGATTTGGATGGTAAAAAATGTAAAAGTGCAGATCTACTCACCTTAATATTCTCAATAAGACTTTCCATCTTGCATTTTTTTATTTTTTTATCCTCTAACTGGATGTGACTGCCAATTGTGCACAGGCTAAAAAGCAATAAATTTGCACTGGACATAGCATATTTTTATAGGTAGCTTCATATAATTGAGTACAAGTAACATCTTGATTAAAATATAAGTCTAGTAGACACATTATTAGCATTATTATTTTTTCTAGTAGCTATATTAATGATTTAACATTTACCTTTTTTCTACCTCACCCAATTACCTACTCTTCTACTAAGAGCTTGATGAAGCTGAAATTCTGTGACAGTCTCTTCTACAATGCTGTTGCTTAACAAATGCTGTTTATTGATCTCATGACAGGCACTGTCCTCAAGATCCAATTTATTTGAACAAATTCCCTTTTTATTGTGGCTTCTCTTACAACTCATAAACATAATTATCTATTTTATATCTTTGATTTAAAGCAAGAGCAAACATCTATCCATGGCTCTGGACAACTTTAGAATAAATGAAAAATTTTCACATCCAACACATGTAAAAAAAAATAATAATTAATCAAATAGACATCATCTAACACTCATCATAAAGCATAAAGATTAGATTTTTCAGCCATTTCCCAGACCACTTACACCAGGAAGAAACATTTCTATATGCACCCACATGATTAGCAAATACATCCTGGTGTAAGGAGGAAGGAAAATTATTTGATTTGACTGCTGTTCTGTGAGCTACAGCATATCTAACTTGAGTATTTGCACCGTTTCTGATTGACATAAATCTTGCCAAAATGTATTCTAAACAATTTAGAGAATAAAACTTATTTGGACACTACCACAGGAGGGTTACATTACTTGATATATGTACATTATATGATATTAATATAAGTACTTATATATGTACATTATATATAATTCTGGCTTTATTTATACATTTATCTGCATTTCTAAGGGCAAAGATGATGCTTTTTATTTCTGCTTTAATTCCCACAGCATATCCTACACAAATTTTATTTTTGTTCCCCTGTGAGCCTTTGTTTATTCCTTCTCTCTCATGAACCAGCATACCCTGCAACACTAGGAGATGGGACATGAAAAATGTTGGAACCATAATGTCATAGGTATGAATATTTGTATGCCACATCAAACGTTGGAGCAGATTTGTAACACTGCATAGTGCCTTACCAGAAAGTTTGTGCCTGTTAGGTTATTTTGACTGTTCTCTCAAAAAATGTTGGTTTTGTGGGGTTTTTTTTCCCTGCCCTTTTCCAGAACCTACAACATCTCCAGTCCTGGTGGAAGAACCTTCCTCTGAAATAAGTACTAGTACAAGATACTAATTTGTAATACTTAATGCTCTTTCATGTTAAGACTTTTTTTTTCTCTTTCTAGATATATTGTAAAGCAGATTTTGTGGACTTTTAGTTTTTAAATTACTCCAGTCATTTTTTATATATTACGTTACCAATTTTCAGTTAATCATAAGAATGCTATATTCTCATATCATCCCTCTATTTAAATTCAGTAAACTATGACTTTAATTGTTTCCATTTGTATTACCTCAAAGCAATCCACAGTCCAGAAATCATGTCATCCTTGGTAAAGCCACTTCTTCTCTTCCAATCCCTCCAAATGTTTATTGACAAATCTGAAATTACTATGTAGAATCAGGTAGGCCAGGGTTTTGCTCTCTGAGCAAACAAATAAATAATCAAAAAACAAAACCACAAGCCAACCAATCAGTGATCCAAACAAAAAAACCACAGGAAATAAGCAAACAAAAAAATGCCTTTTCAGGACAAAAATGCAGGACAAAGATCATTTCTATATAAAGTGAAGCTCAGCCCTTTTAGGTGTTTTGAAGCTGAATGAAGGTAATTGCAAAAATTTTCCCTTCTCATACCCAGAAAGTCCAGATTGGAGTTTAATAATAATGATATTTTCTTTGAAAGAGAATGTAAGAAAGTTATTCTACCAGTGTCATGAAAGCTGACATGAAATGAACGGGGAGCAGATTCTAAGCAAAATCATACCTCCATCATGGGGCTAGACACCATCCTGCCTTTAGTATTCATGGGTATAAAACTACTGAGGTTTGTCCTTCTTTATTTTTCCTCCTATGTACACTTCTAAATATTTTCTCTCTCTCCTTTTCAGTAAAAATATCAGTCTAGACTTAGTCCAGTATTCTTTTAGAAACAATTTTTTATGAGAATGTCTACTATGAAAAGAAGACCAAAATAATTTATTTTCAAATAATGATGAATATTTATATTCTAACCTTGTTTTAGATCTAGTAGTTAAAAATAACTTTCTGATTAATATCCTTATTTGTCCTGCAAGTATTTTAACAGTGATCTTCAGACTTTGAGTTACTTGGGAGTCTAATACTATGTCAAGTTGAAGCACGCTGACACAAGTGGACAACCAAAGAAAGGTACACAATCTCTGTTACTCAAAATTAAAAGCTGAAGGGAAATTTCCTCAGTCTGAAGATTAGCAGTTCTAGAGGACTCACAGACCAGTTCAATGAGTGTTTAGCTACTTGAGCATAGATTTACTTTGTCAGCAGAACATAACTAAGATATTCACTGTTCATTGTAAAATCATTTTTATAGGTTTTGTAAGACCTTATAGAAAAATACTTTATTATGATACTATATCTGATTTTTTGATACCTCTCTGATTTAATCAATGAGGACAAAATCAGTACTATGAATTACAATAAACTATGAATTACAATAAATGCTATGGAGGAAATTCTTTTCTTCTAAGAGGACAACAGTCACATTCACAAATCAATATGGACACAGCACACACTTCTGAAAATTAATCTGACTTTCATAGTTGTGGTGTAGAAGTTAGGAAATCTTAATTATTTTTCTACCTCAGGTTTGGGGTTCCTCCAATTTCTCTCTTCCTCAGAGTGCCTTAATTGCAGTTATAGAGAGACTAGTCTGCTTTTCTTCCTTCCTGTTCAAAGCTCACCAGTGCATTGTACATGTGACTGAGAGCAGATCAAAGAAAAATGGCTTGACTCTTAGTGGCTGAGACACATTCTGAGATGTGAACGTTCCCCACAGCTTTTATTACGTCTGAGGACAAAATGGGTAAGGTGAGGTTAAATCCATAATTATTCCGTAGAGTAGGAGACAGTTTTGCCCAATGCATTCACATATCGTATCTGTGAGAGAGTCAGCCTTGCTCTTACTCAGTTTGTGGTTTTATGATTCTTTCCTTTCTCCAGATAATTGTTTAGTTTCAGCTGGAGGATACAAGCCCATGTCTCCCAAGTTTTTGTTGAGTACTTGAAATGTTTGGTCAATACATAAAAGACAGGCAGCCCCTCCTTTTGTGTTTTTAAAATAAAAAGTCCCTTCTGCTATTCTTAGTAGTGGTCTCAGTACTGGCAGTATGGTTTAGGGGTGTTTAGCATACACCTGATGTATCAGATCACTCCAGAGACTTGGGCAAAGTTTCAGATTTCTACCTAGTTTTGACAGTTGACGGACCCTCAAGATAGTGAAATTTGTACTTCCCAAGTCAAAGTACTTCTGTTCTGGGTAAGATGTCCAAACTAGAGAAGCTAGGAGCCTAAAAAGTAGGTGGTAATTGGGGATTTTGATCTCTCTAGAGAAAAATCAAACCAAAAGTGAAGAAAACTGCCATAGGGTAAGGCTTGAGATCTCTCTGACGTTTCAAGCATTGAATGGTGTCTCTTCTGATAAAAGACTTTTTCTCTCTGCAGACTTCTTGTTTACATTTTAGAACTTGCATGGAATTTAATGGGTCTGTCCCACTAGAAAAAGAAGGAAGAAAATTCTCAAGAAATTGTTTTCTAATTTCTCACACCACAAAAACACAGGAGATGAAGATGACTACAGGATGTATATCAGTTACAAGGGGGAAAAATATAAATCTGGTCTATTTCTTGTGGCTACTATGATTCCTCTCATTTATTTCAAAATACCTGAAGAACATTTGAAAAACAATCAAGAGATCTTTCCCCCCAGCCCCCCACCAGCCCCTGAGACATCACAGATAGTGATCCCCACTTCCCCACTGAACTACAAATTCAGAATGAAAGTCAAAACTAGTGCAGGCATTTGGGGATTTTAAAGTCAATATAAAAGCATAGCTTGTTTTTACCCCAAGTTCCTCCTTTTCTCAACAAAATTTAAGGAGATTTTTGGAGGATGACCCTTTTTCTTGGGTGATGGCCAAGTTTTTGAACAATAGAATTTAACAATAATTAGAAAGTAGTTTGAGTGCATTAATGAGCTATGATCCATTGAGTCATAGATTTCAGAGCAGGTGTCTGACTGCAAGCCAAAAGTGAGGGCTGTTGTTTCTAGTCACATCTAGGTATGTTGCATCATCTAGGTCTCGCTTGGAAGCAGATGTGATATTATTTTTAGGTTACTTCTGTTCAAGTTCTGTATTTTCAATTTAACTGTCTGCTTCCACCCCTTCCCCCCAACACAAACAAACAAACAACTAAATTATTTGTATTTCTTTACTTTTAAGTGAATTAATTATTTCTGTATCTAGGTTGGTTAAAAAAAGATGATTTGGGGGTGAAATGGATATAAGAAAGATCTCCTAAATGTAAAACAGAAAACTATAAAAAGAAAATTTGATCTCTGTTAGAATATCTCATCACAGGAAGCCACAGGAAAGAAAATTATGTGCCCCATATAATATCAGAAAAGAGATGCCATGAAGCAGTAAATTTGGAGAGCACTCATGAATGTCTTTCATAGGAAAGAACATGTTTCTCAGGGACTTTGGGATCTACATATAAGACAAGCATCTGAGCCATTTATGCTGTGAATGCCAAAGTCAACCCAAGCAAGGATATTTATAAGTGGAACAGGACTGTGAACAAGACTTCACATGTACTTCCAGCAGTCTATACTGGTGTGCATGGGCCAGATCTGAGCTACAAAAACAACCTCAGAAAATGCCTAGAATGTGAAATGTGGTAGGACAGAAGGACTGCACTGTCCATCCCATACACCCTGAAGCTCACATCATGTGTGTACTAACAGGTTCTCAAATGATATATTCAGCCATTCCACAGCTTCTCCCGTGCTCCATTCAGAGTTCGTGAATCACCTAATGCTGAAATGTATTTTAGTAAGGGTAGTGCACAATCGTTGCACCAGGCCACATGAGACTGCTCCACCCACTGCTCCAAACAGAGCACTGGACTACTGTTTGCGCCTAAGAAATGCCATAAGTAGCATTAGAACTGCTTACACACATTCTTATACTTTGTCCTGTTCTGCAGCAACTTACTCCTTACATATCAATAGGATAGCTCTTCAGTAACAGTCTGAGTTTTGTACAATCAAGTTCTGAAAGGCAAATGTTTCTGAAACCCAAGATTTCATTTGATTTCATATTCAAACCAGACCACATGATGATCTGTGTCTGATTTCTGCACAAAAACATGAAATGTTTCTCTCCAGCAAGGCATGATTCACGTGGCTTATACTTTTGTTTTGAACTTTTGCAGAACTCTGCTCTGTATCTCATTACTAGTCCCCAGGAGAGACCCCGTCTCTAGCCCTTAAATGGGGATTTTGTCAGGAAGAGTCTCATATACCATAAAAGAAGGTTTCAGTTTTGGCAAATCAGATATCTCAAGAAAAGTGGATAAATGGTGTCGGAGATGAGCTTTCATAAACAATTTATGTGTGTGCATTTCTCACAAAGAAACAATGAGGAAATAATTTGAAACAACACAAGAGAAGATCTCTAAATGTGTTTTGCAAGATCATAAAGGTACAAGCATTAACCCATGTTAGGCTAGACAGCAGTCTCGTGCATTCATTTATTTAGTCATTGTTTGGCTCTTGCCATAGGAGTGGGTGTTTTCTTTTTTTGCTAAGCTAATCAGATGCCAACACGATCTTCATTTTCTAATGGTGAAGTCTCTAAGTTTTTAATCTTGAAAACAGCATGCTATGCATTAGGCTAACACTGCCTCAAACTGTAAAGACAAGCTGCCTAAAATCTCACCTCTGAAAAATCTGACTGCAGTTTGTAATTGGAGCTGCATATGAAATTTCTCTGTGGGAAAGTAATGGGGAAAATAATAAACACACACTGTGTTCCAGCCTATCAGAATTATATCTTACAAAGTTGAAACAAATGCAATTAAAAAAAAATAAAAATCCTATGTTCTGTAGTCTTAAATGCTTCCAGGTCTATGGGCTTAAATTGAATACCCTTTTTTCACTTAAAGGGATCCACTGTTTTCCCCCTCCCCCTATCTTTTCCCAGGTTCAGAGAAAATCTGAACTCATTACAGTCTTCAATCAGCTGTTTGAGCTGGGTATGGTGACATTCTCCAAGCATCTTTTGCATTTTTCTCCCATATTGCTCTATTTTTTTTCATCTTAGTTCCATTTTTCCTATTACTTCATAGCATGAAATCAGTAACAGCAGATTAGATTTTTATATGCACTCCTGCTCTGAGCTCACTAGGGAAACCTCAAATCCCTGGATGCAGCTCAAGCTCAACGTAGTGTTCTTAGTTGAATGGACTGTATTAACAAGATAGTTTTATTGAGAATCTAATGTACAAAACATAATAGATCCAGATTTTCTGTGGATATATATAAATTCTACAGTTGGGAGTCAAATTGAGAATTGTGGTCTTTATTTTAGAACTGAACAAAAGCAACACTTAAACTGGGTTGAAATTTTACCATTCTAGGAGTGCAATATGGACTAATTCACTACTATTTCTAGAGTGTGTCTTCATGGTATTTCTCACACAACAGAAGATCCTACAGATCTACGTGTGTTACATATGCCTTTGTGCAACTAAGTTTTGCAGCATGAATTTAAGCTATGATGATCACATAAGAACACTGTCTTTTAAGTAGATTCTCACAGGTTCAGTTTTCAAGGTTTCTTTCTTTCTGGACTTCTAGTGCAGAACATTTGATGATTGTACTTTCTCTTGTTCCTTCTTCCCTGGGGAAATTCTCTTTTGATTTATTATTACATATTGTACCCCAGCAATATCTGCCCTAAGTGGAACTGTCCGATGGTCTTATCTTCCATTGCCTGTCAGCTCTCTGAAAGCTTCATTGACCTTCATTTTAAACACTGCTTCTTGTAACAGCAATAGTGCATATATTCAAATATAATGATTTCAAATATACCCGATCGAACAGGACAAAGTCATATCTTATCCAAAATGCTTTCTGATTTATTGTTACTGCTTGAAAACTACATTTATCAACTTGATTGGGTTAGCAGAGCAGCTAATAAACCAACGTGCTTACTCTTTGACAGCCTCGGGTAAATATGTATGGGTGAGAACTAAGATTAAAAACCTATGTAGCAAAGGCTGAAACTAGTTCCAAGCAAACATTTAAGAAAAAAAGAATTACAATTATGATAAGGTACAGCAGGTAGCCTAGCAATTATTTAATAATTTCTTCCACAGAGCCTGCACAGTAATATTTTCTGTCCTGGAGTGATTAAAAAGCTCTATATCCTACATCCACCACTAAATTGTTTTCTGATATTCAATCACTTCTTAACTGCCGAAAATAATACTTTTCAATAGGTTAGGGGAAAGAAAGTAAGAAAAAAAGAGAGAGTTATAATATTTCTAGCTGGCATTTCAGAAACTGACAAAATTTAGAGCAATGGCTTTGGTTAAGATGCCAATAGACAAAGTTCAAAATTATATGATTTCAACTATGCTGGAAGTTTTCATACTCACAAATGGATAGTGTACAGTTTTCACATATTATCTCCAACTCTGTCTAGCATATCTATGTCTCTTTCATAGAAATTTAGATGAATTATAAGCGTGGAGTTGTAATACATCTCATCTAACTTTACATGGTAGTTTATGTATGTACATTTGAGCTATCTATTTGTAGATCCTTTAGAGTTTCCTTGGAAATGTGCACTTCTGGAATGCCATTCATCAGATTTATGTCTAGTTAGATATCTTCCAGGCATTTCCTCTTTATGTGTTATTTACACAAAAGTGGCCAAGTCTAATACAGGGTTGTAATTAACTGAATAAAGGATGATATTTTTGAATACTGCTGTATAGAATAATTTCAAAGGCTATATATAGAGACAAGGTCTTACAGCACACATCATATGTAAAATTGGACTGGTTTTAGATAAGCTTTTGTTTTTCAGCCAACGTTTTTTATTTTTGTTGCTTAAGTGCAATTTCCATATATTTTGATTAGAAGTATTTCAAAAGTCTGGAAATGATTGTTCTCTATTCTTTCTTCCTTAATTATTTCCTCCTCTTTAAACATTATACCAATTTCAAATCATGACATTTGCAAATGTATTGTCATGCTTGGAAAATCTGCCTTACAAACATCAAAATAGCATGTGTTCACAGTTGCATGAGGCTCCTTCTATACTTAGACACGAACAATCCCTCTAATGCACAGGTGGACATGGGAATTCTTTCAGCTTGATGGAAATCTTATGCCTGTAATCTTCCATATCCATCAGAATGTCTATAATTTAGTCAATTGTGGGTGAAAGATTAAAATTACTTCAGACACTTTGATCCTGCTGAGTAAAAAAGAGTCAAGGATCAAAATACTCTCAGAGATCAGTCTATTACTCACATTTCACATCACTTATTTGCTAGGTCACTCTCTGACAGGCAAAGAGTAACACGTGATTCTCCAATGACTGCAGAGATAATTCCCATTAGCTAGAGTTCCCCAAAATAAATACTGGTTAAATCACAACTGTTTGATTCCCCCATCCAGACTTGTTCATTCACACTATTTTAGGGTGCATTTTACTTGCATTCACCCACACTTCACAATGCAACACCAAAAATACATAAAACATATAATGCTAATAAAAAATGTCATATAATCATATACTGGAATCATGGAATCACCAAGGTTGTAAAACACCTGTAATATCATCTACTGTCCACCTGTTCAACTGTCCACCTACCACCAGTATTTCCACACTAAACCATGTTTCTTAGTACATCTACATGTTTCTTGAAAAGCCACAGGGTCAGTGACTCAACCACCTCCCTAGGCAGCCAATTCTAGCACCTGACCATACCACTTCAGAGAAGAAATTTTTCCTGGAAGCACTGAAAAGAAAAGCTCTTGCATATGTTTGAGTTGCTCGTGACCTGAGATAATATAAAGTAGATTTATTCATGAATCATAGAATCATAGAATTAACCAGGTTGGAAAAGACCTCGAAGATCATCAAGTCCAACCACAGCCTAACCATAGTACCCTAACTCTAACAACCCTCTGCTAAATCATATCCCTGAGCACTGCATCCAAACAGTTCTTAAATGCATCCATGGAGGGTGACTCAACCACCTCCCTGGCAAGGCCACCTCCTGGGGGAGGGATGCAGAGGGATGAATGCAGTCTATCTTTCTGAAGTAATGGCCTCCATAAAGAAAATGCACATTAAGTGTCTACCCTGGGCTCTTATACCCCTGTTTTCTAAATACTTGCTAAGTTATTTCCTGGAATGGGCAAAGAGGACCTAGGATGCACAGGAACAGTTGATTCAATAAACTCCACAAATCAATCTCAAAAGAACCTCAGCTCTTTCTCAGGGTTTCTATTTGAGCCTGCTGATTTTCTGAATTAGAACATACAAGTCTGGTGACCGGCAGCAAGAAAAGGCTCTCTCGGAATAGCACATATACCTTTCTAGGCAAAGCAAAGCCATTCACTACATGCAGAATGATATCCCACATCAATTCTGTTTTTCAACCTGCTCTATGGTTACACCACCCCCATCTCCCTTGTTCCAGTAATGTTTCATTTCTTGTCAGACCAGGGACTGAAATTCTGAGGCTGGAGTTAATATTGCATCGTCAGTTCTGACTCTGAGCAAAGCTGCCAAGAAATGAGAGCAATCTTCTCATTAGCAGAGTGGCCCATCAGGGTAAGGATTCATTCACTGAGAGCCAGCTGCACTCAAGTGTGAGACAGCTACTGGTGTTCAGGATAACTCGTGTATCTGTGCACAGTGCTGCACTCTGCTATTTAGGCCTTCCATTATGCTTGATGAGCTCTGGCCAGCCTGCATTACCAAGCTGCTTTTATGAACAGTCTTGACACATTTTGCAGAAACAACACCACAGAATATAAGTACCCAGCCAGCAGACAGAGTTAATATTTTTCTCTGTGGTTTCAACCACTTCACCAGCAAGTTCATGAGCTGGGAAATGCCAGATTAGAAGGTGTCGTGAGACCTCCCATTCCTGCGTATTTCAAGGTGCTAAAGGCTATTTTGTTTTCACACTAGCACCATACCTTTTCGGAGCATCACAGAAGCATTTCCTATTTACCTTATGACAATTGTGTATGCACCATTACAGCTACCCAGAAGCAGATAGAAAATGATCTTTGGAAATCCTAGCACTGTGGTCATTGACATTCAAATCTCTGTTCAACAGACCAGTGACTGCTGGGAAGGACACCTTGTTCTTGCTTGCTGGATAGCTTTTGAAACGGTGTCTTAGAGATAATTGAGAATTCTTATACTCTTTCGTTTTTAACTGATGTATTTTTTTCCACTAATTTTACTCATCTTCTTTTTATTTCCACAGGAAAAAATGCACTTAGAACTCAAAGATCCTCCTTTCTTGCTAGCTATTTTTTTTTCTCCTGATTTCCTCTTCTCCTATTAATTCGTTTTCCTCAACAATCTCCACCCCTTTTATCTGCCTATGCATAGTATTACCCAAGTTAGTATTAATTTACATGGGTTATCCAAATGTACTTCATATTTTAAATGGATTAGAACTCTATTCCTTTGAACTAGTCATAATATTTGACAAGAAGCTTCCTCTTCTCCCCCCACTCCCATACACAAATGAATGCAATGCTTTTAGAAAGGGCTGGGTTCTCCAGTGTGGTCTAGGGGGAAGAAGGAAAACATCTGTACATATATGTAGGTGCACTAATAGATTTGCATTTACATTTATGTGCACACATAGATAGCCATTCTTTAAAGACAAATGATCCAGGGTGTTAAAGCAGCACAGGTCTCCTCCTGTACTGCCTCAGCCCTGACCTGCAGAGATCTCCTCTTGCAGAAACAAAACATTTGTATCTTATTAAAAAAGCAGATATAAGCTACTTTCCTAGAACTGTAAAGTTTGTGCAGCTTTAAAGGGTAACTAATTTGTGAGCAGGAAAAGAGTACAACCACATCTCTGTCAAGAAAGAGGGGCAGAGAAAGTACTGCATATTATTAAGCTACTTGATCACATATGTCTTTTCAAAGGAAAGTAGGAGACATTAGCAGCAAACAGAGGAACATTGTCATCTGCAAACATAAATATTTCAGATTTCAGGTACACTGGGAATGTCATTAATGTAAAAACTGACAAGAAGGGGCCCTGGAGTCAGCATTGACCGTGGGAGGCACTTCAAGAGACAGAAGAAGGGGCTCTGACAACAAGCACTGTAATAATAATAAACTCCTTTGAAAGTCATGCAAGAGATTGGTAGAGAATCGGGACAAAGAAAATGTATCACTGCATTTTAGTTGGAGTTTGGAGGGGCAGAGGATAGAGGAAGGAGGCCCTGCCTCCATACCCTGCTCCATTAAGTGTTCTTGGTGCTGGGGGTTAAGTAAGTTAGTGCCTGTGGTACGCCCTTTAACCTACAGCTGAAATTAATACATTCAAATACAGCCATGCCAGAAAGCTGGTGAAATTAAGAGGAGATATAAAGGGAGAAACAATTTAGAATTAGGGTGGAGACAAATGATACCTCTTGTCAACAGAGTCAACATGTAGAGATTAAATGGGATCTTCAGCAATGAGATGTGTTATTTCCCTGTGAGCCATAATATTGTCCTGGAAGGCCAGAGAGGCAACAGAGAGTGAAAGGTGTAGAGGGGTCAACAATTGCTGTGGAGAAGATAGGCTAATTCTCTATTAAATGAACATTTAAGTAGGATGATCAAGGTCTTTTTTCTTGATCTCATTTCACATCAAAAGTGCTCATTATAATGAACTAAACAGACATTAAACTGCTTCGCAAAAAAAAAAAAAGAAAGAAAAAATTGACTGTGTAATAAATTTCAAATCCATATATGAATGCAGGTTCTTCATAAATTAACTTGGAATATGAATGTTCAGTACTGGAAAAATCTCCATATCATTGAACACTGGTGATAATTATTTATTTAAATAAGTAAGTGTTAGCTTATTTATTTCATACCTATGGTATAGAATTGCACAGAAATCCCTTTGTAGTGACTGAAGGTTTTAGAGTTATAATTTAAATATATATATATTTATATGACCATAATAAAAATATTTTTGACAGCTGTCATTAATTTTTTCATTATTTATGATGAAATTATATCACATATTAGTAAATACAGTTTAGTATATTTTTAATGAAGTCTTAATGATTCTTAATCTCGGTATGACACCAAACTACTATATCTTTAAGGAGGAATAGGAAGAGACAAATGAAAACGTTACAGATGCCAATTACTTCATGTCAGAGAGTGAGGACCTCCTGCATAGTTATTGCCATTTCTTCTAGCAAGAAATTAATCCATTTCCAGAGTATAAAAGAAAGAAAGCTTGTTGATCTTTTGAATTCTTCCTGATCCAAAGCAGGAGCCCTAATGAACATCCCTTGTCTAAATTTCTAGACTGGAACCAATCGATTGACCTTTGGCCTTTTATAGCTAAATGCCTTGGAAGCTCTAAGTATTAAAGGAAATATATTTTAAAAGCATGTCTTCATTTGTTTTAATGTTTTGAAATTTACCATGTTAATCAGCAATTTAGAATAATCTTGAAATATTAACTGGCCATTTGTAATCTTTTTATCAACTACAAAGAACACATAAATGGATCCCAGGTTTCCTCCCTGGGGAAGATAAGGGTTTTTTCAGCTGATACCTCCATGGCTGGGAAGCCTGGGATCACTCTACAACACGTGGAGACTTCCAGACATTATTACATTCACTGAATGAAGAATGTTTATCTTTATTAATGTCCCCTCTGGACAGAAGTTACCCAAATGTAAGGAACTATACTTGAAAATACAGTAAATATTCAAGACAAAAATGTGAGCCAGACAGAAAAGACAGCATTATATAGTTGATCTTGATTCTTGCAAGAGTGGTTTATATAGGCATATAGGTATCTGCATAGCTGAAATGAAAACTAATGGCAACAGTCTGATATGATGGGTGCCTGGTGTCTTCTGTGGACTGATTAATCTCAAATGTTCCTAATCCAAATAAAAACTGTATAAGGAGCCAAAAGTAGAAGAATAACAGAAGCAGCACCTTCTTTAAGTTCTTGCATTTAAAAAGAAAACAAATACAATATACAAAACAATAAGTTGAAACTCCGAGAAGCCAATTTCAGTGAAAAGTTCAGCTGTACATCTCAAAACAGTACATCAAGGAGAGGGGCAAAGGTAAGAGAGATTTACTTCTTCAATAAGTAGTACATAACATGATTTCGTTCAGCATTTGAGGAGATTAACACCACCATTTTTGTTCATATATAAAGGCTACCAATCAAAACATTAAAAGGAAGGAGTATGTGATCTGCTGCTGTTCTCTGCCAGTATTCTCTGACCTGGGGTAGTTATCTGTTCACAGCGTTCTAACTACGAGTGATGATCTTTGTCATGTGTACTGTTGGCATAGAAGGAAAAGATGGTGCTTGTTTCAAATGCCAAGTGCTCCTGGAAAACAAGAAGCAAACATCATCTCTTTGATGGTGTGTAAAGGCAGAATATCTACAATTGGACAAATGCATATGTTAGTGTAACTCTCTTATTCAGCAAGTGTCCTATTTGAATAATGATAACAGAATATACATATTAGTGACAAATGGCCCGAAATTTAGGAAATTCTACAGATGGCCACATAGGTGCTAACACCGTTGAGGGCAAGAACTGAATAAATGAAACCATTATGAAGCTCTTATCAACACCAACAGCATCTGAAAAGTACAAGCATTTTAAAAGTTATTCTTCTAGAGCTGCAATACATGGAACAGTATAATATGGAAGCTCTATCCATGAGAAGACATCCTTCCTCTGTGTGCACACAGTGCTTCTAAAAACTTCATTGGGAAACGAAAGGCAGGCTAATTCACTAAACAGCTTTTACGTCTAAATAGTAATGACATCATAGTTCTCATACTGAGAAAAACAAAAAACAAACAAAACAAAAACTTAGAGAGAAGTGGTGGTGATGTTTGGTTTTTTTTTTTGTTTTGTTTTTGTGTGTGTGTGTGTGTGTGCTGTTTTTGTTGTTTTTGTTGCTGTTGTTGTTTTTACTGTTCTTCTTTTCTGCTTGACCTAGCTATGAGATCTCCTGGTACATTGCTAGATACTAGGAAGCCCAACTTCAAGGCATTTATTCTTTTAAAAAATTGAACAAACCAAAGAAAAAAAGCACCACAACTTCAGAATGAATAGTTTGAGATTTGTATCCAGGAGTAGATAATTGTATATACAGGGGTAGTTTCTAAGCTTTTTTGGCAGTCAATGAAGGACTAATCTATGTTTTCTGTAATCTGGAGATTTATGCAGTTGACCTCCACTGGTGTCTCCTTTAGACTGAGCTGAGCACATCTTATTGGTTTGGCTTTATCGACAATACTTTCATAGGCTATAACGGACATGGTCTGCAGTGGCATCAGACAGATGTATTTAGGCAACTGAACTCAGCCCTGAAACCTATCTTACATTTTATTCATTTCTTTGAAACTGCAAGCATTTCTATACTCCCTTAACATTATTCATCCTGTTATTTTACTGCTGTCATTCTTCCATGATCAAATTAATTCAACAAGAACATCTCTCCATGCCATCTTTCTGGGTTGTCATCCCTACATATTTATTTATTTATTTATTTATTCATATTCTTCTATTTTTACTTGCCCCATTTTCTTGCACAGTCATGCACACATGATAGCCACACACATCCTTGAGTATGTACCACAGAAAAGATATAGAGCTTTAGAATGCATGTGAATAAGATTACATTTAACAAGATCCTACTGTAGCCAGAGGGATTGTTAAGAAAAATACATGTGTGGAATTTCATAATCATTATGAAACTGCAAAGTGTATTTCATATATCTAGGATTTTTACTTTTACCATGCACTATTGCTTTGCTCATTCTTGAATGCCTTTAATGTAGTCATGTGCATCTATTCATATCAGTACTCTTATAAAAACTTCACTGCAGTTTTCATCAGATTCTCTTGAAGATTTTTAATGACCATCTTCCATAACAAAGATGTAGGGAAAATACTATCTCAACATTTATTTTTTCCAGTATACTCATATAGATAGCAAGAACACAGTTTAAACAGTGAGCTCTGAAAAAATGCAAATTGTATTTGAAATAAAACCCCTTAGTTTATAAATATTTTAAAATCAAGTTCCCTGCTTGAAGTTCCCCGAATGAAGATTGTAGGAGCTGACAAAGTACCTATCTCAAGTGCTCAAGTGGGGGAACTTTGGGGTCTTGAGAGTACCAATCTACCAAGAGCAAATTACATAATAAAAGGGTTTCCCTACTTCAACGAGGACATTTCTTTCACATGGCTCTTAGTGATTGTATGCCTTGTGAGAAGTTTTAAAGTGAAGATGAGCCTCTCTCTCTGGTATTACAAAGGATTTGGGATTTACAAGGGTAAAGCAGCAGTGTCCCTAATGATGGCTTTCAAAGATGTGAAGATGTAGCTGTGCAGAAAAAGATGGTGATTCCTGGGATAGTAACAGGAATTCACATTTGTGTGCATGCCATGGTTTGAACTGTGTGTACAGTGGGACAGGGCAATTAAGCAAAACCAAAAGCTGTATTATTAGAAGTTATATTGTCCAGCTACAGGCTAGCAGGATTAATCCTTTTTCCGTATCCACCTTCAACCCTTACACAATTCATCTACCCAAATCCTGTTTGTTTGGGCTTTATGCCAAGATGAGAGGAAGTATTAATGATAGGTAGACTACAGATTTCACATATTTATAAACAGAGAGAAAGAAAAGAATCTGAAAGATCCTTCAGACTGCTCACATAACTATTAAATTCACGTGGAACATAATGTCACCCCCTGAATGCACTTAGAAAAGGAAGCATTCAATGAGGAAAATTTAATAAAAACAAACATATTCTGATAGGATTACAGCATCAAAAGTGCATATGTTCCACATGTTTTTATTTCTCTTTAAAATTAGAAAAAGTATCTTCAGTTGATGTATCCTGTAGGGCACTAAGCCAGAAAACACTATTATACTATTTCTTGCTTCATAAAGAATTTCATTTAAACTATGAACCTTGTGATAGGTAATTATATGCAGGAAGCAGAGCACATATGAATTTTATATTTATGGTCTACACTGAGGTCACAATTTAAATTCTAAAAACTGCCTTCAGAAATATCAGTTAGTGTGTCGTTTTTATTTTAATTGCATTTCCTCCCCTCTGGTACAGCATGATCAACTGAAAATCAGAACACATGTTTTATGTAACGTATTTAGAATCTAGCAATAAACTATTACCATCCATATAAACATTAAACCCATTTGGAATGCTGCTAACAGAGAAGGGGGGAGGTCATGGGAGGTGCTAGTAGATCCTTTTGCCCAGAAGAAGAAAAGAACATTAAAATTTTTTTCACATGATCCTAACAACTGGTGCTAATGAATGCTCCTCTGCAGCTAAAGGATTATATCTTTATTTCAAACTAGATATATCTATTTTCAAGAATATGTACTTGTTTATATATTTATTTTAATTTTTTATGTCAGCAAAGTAGAAATATTTCAGTTCCCTTAACTGCAGAAAGTAATGGCACCAAAGTTACATAATAATTTCTGCCCACAGAGGATCTAGCTCCATATCCCATATGACCAGGAATATCCCAGCATGGTACTATTTATGCCTGAGACCAGGACAGTGTGGGTTGTTGGGTTTTTTTTCTGCCCCAAGAATCTGTTCCTCATGATCTAATACAGAATGTACTCCCAAGCCAAAATCAAACTTTACAGTAGCCCTTGACATGGCACTATTATTCTCTGTAGTGCAGCTGTGTTCTTTGCTCACTGATCTGTACACCTGAGCAGTGGCCATGGTCATTCTTCACAAGCTTGTCAGTGATTGGCCTCTCCCAGGATGACTGTGTGGTTGTAGCACTCTTGTGGCAAGGAGGTGTGTTCTATCCTTTACGGTGATGAGCCTTGCTTAAAAACCCATCTGCTAAAAGCAGATTTTAAACACCTATTACATAAAAAGTGGCTGAGCAAGCTATGGCATTATACGTCTTCTGTACTCAAGGAGAAAGACAAAATCCACTAGAGGGAGATTCATCCCATCCTAAAAACTGGTCACACCTCAGGCAGTTGTGATAAACAGCTGTAAAGCAGGTTGCCTGTTCACTGAATGCACAGGACAAAAACCTAAGAGATAAAAGATAGCACTCAGGTGGGATGAATACCATGAATCCCATGCAAAACAGTTTATTAGCCAAACAAAATCATTTTAACTCAGATTTGGAAGAACAGGCTCTACAGATGAATGGTCTAGCTTCTGTGATCTATTAAGACCTAAGTCTCTTTACAGGGAGTGATGACAGGACTAGACATTGCAGTGACAATTTGATGTGACAGCATTTTCATTTTAAATGTATTAAGCTATCACTTCCTTGTGACAGTTCAGGTAGGCAATCAAACAGTGTACAGATGGCCAGCCAGTTTCAGATTATTTTAATTAAAAAAATAATAATAATAAAAATCCATTTTTATCTATTTTTTTATCATTTTTTCCATGAAAATGTCTGGATGTTCAAAATTCTATCACCATGATTTGAACAGAATACACACCTTTGACCTTGAATTTTAAAAGATTCAATATAACACAACTCCCTGACATCCAGTTCCTATCATGCCTTCATCGTTTGTCATAGAAATTTTTTTTATTGACTTAACATAGATACTTTCATATGCTGGAGCTGAAAGAGCCAGTTCTTCAACTGGTGCAAGTCAGACTAGTTATATTAACGTAAATTGAAGTTGACTGATTTATACCAGCTGACAAAAGAGTCCAGTACCTAAGAAAAATCAGAGAGGCCTTTACATTTTACTTGACACTTACAGGGGTTTTAATCAAATTCTACATTTCCTTGTTTGATTTTTGGCCTGAGAGAAATTTTTCCTAGTATTTGTTGTGCTTCAAGATTCAGATGTGTGGCAAAGTCTTACAATTCCAGAATAAGTTATCCACAGGATAACTGAAAACAAAAAACTGTGAGAAAAAGCCAAATCAAACACCAAGCTGACATGCATCTAAAAGTAGTAATAACTTATTATAAAGAGGGCTTCTGTATTCATTCTCACCTCAGTAGAATGCTATTCATTAAATGGAGATAGCTATATATGTATAGAATAGAAATCTTTACCTAAATGAAAAAAATGGTCTCTCGTAGATAAGTAAATAAATAAATAAATTTTTAAAGATACTGTTATCTGTATGAAATACAGGAAGTACTGAAAAACAATGCCCTGATTATTATTTTTTAATTTATTTTTTAGCTTTCACTATATAATTATTCATATCCATAGATTTCTGTGTTAACACTGTATTGAAAGTTGGAGATATCGGTTCAGATATGAAGACTCTACCTCTGGTTAGGGAAGTCCCAGAGCCATAAATCACTAAGGAAGGATGAGAACATATTTTGAAAAACAATAATGATATTACTATATTTGTTACTAGCTTAGAGTTGATAAGAACTGTAGGCTCAATGGACTTTGACCTGATCCAGAAGTTACTTCCGCACTATTCTGTCTTCTTTTTTGCATTTTTAAATCCTTTCAACTCAACATTGTGTGATCCCACAGGCTGAAAAGAAAGAAAAATGAAATGCCATTTTAAATTGATTGAAAAGTTTTATCCCAAAGTATTTCAGTATTTTTTTCTTTTCACATTTGCCAATCTTCACAAGTTTCATTTTAAATTCTTTGATATTTTCAATGGAATATTCAAAAAGTTCCAAATAAATGAAAGATAAGAAATTAAGGAAATAATGCAGTTGGAAGCACTAGCAATTTATTTCATTTCCAAAGGCATGGAAAAATAGTTTTTTTTCCCATTGTATATTTTGAAAAGATACTCTAAATTGTGAAGAACTGGCCATTTTCAAGAGTGAAAGAAGCAGAATCTGAAATACACTTTTTCCCACACAATTATAGCATTTGCATGACAGCTGGCAATATTGGCACTTTCAATCTGTAAAGTGACTGGATCTTTGGGAGTCTCTTATGAGTCTCATAAATCTTCTTAGACAATAGGATAACATTAGTTTTTCTTCCTCACTCTCTACCCAACATAATATTAGTGCTATATCAAAGTATGACATCTATACTCCAGAAACCATGCTTAGTAATTTGTGCAAATACATAGATGCAAACAATAGAAAAGAGGGAATCCCATGAGGCAGAGTAAAGACTATTTAGAGGAATGGCATTTAATTCAAATATAGTGCAATTTCTTTTATAGCCAAACTGTAAATAACTTCTTGTTGTAATATGTCATGAGGCACAAGAACATATGCTGTGCTGAATTCCAAACATATGACCTCTGTTGCATTCCTTTCATCTACTCATTATATAATTCTGTCAGCAAGAACAATCAAGTTTGATGTGCATAAGTGTTCACAGGATTGAGTTTAGATACTCTGAGAGTTCATTCCCTTAATACTGGTTCCATTGTTTTGCATAGGAAAGTAATTAATCTCATGAAGTAGTAAGTAGCGGGATCTTAACTCTCTCTCTCTCTCTATGTATATATTTATAATTATTGTAATAGTTCAATTACTTAATTTTAATCATTATTTTTCCCCAGAAAATAAATGACTAACGATACTAAATTTTGTAAGTTAATTTCCATAGTAATTCAGGATAGAAATTTGTTGGCCGAACTGACAGATATAGAATGTCAGTTCTTGTAGCATTCCAAAAGCCAAAAGAAGTTGGTTAATATACCTCTGAAGAAGAACTGTTTCTTTAAGATCAAATCTTTCCACAGCTCCCTTCTTGCAAACCAATAACAAACATCTTTCACAGAAGTAATCTTAATGGATTCAAGTTGAGCATGAAAAAAACATCTAAAGAAAATTCCGTAGTGATCAGAACATCACATTACAGAAATCAGTGTTTTAAGTGAATTACTCTGTCCCTTCTGTATTTTCTAACACATCTGAATTGTAAGAGAATAATAAACACTTAGCTAAAACACTTTAGGTTTATCTGTATAAGGAAAAACAATATAGATATCTAAATCTCATTTACTTACTCCAGGCTCCTGTTATAGCTAATAGAAAGATGTGGGCACTTCATTCTTTTCCAAACAATGCCTAAAATAGGTCAAATAAACAATGACCTCACAGTATTTATTCCTTTCCATGTTTCTATGTGGCATAAAAAAATCATCTCTCTGAGAGTATCACTGTTCTTATTGCATTCCTCAGAGCTCAAATTTCATCCATATTTTGATCCATTTATATGAATAAAAGTAAGATAACCTTCCTCAGACACTGTCATTCATTCCTGATCCAGTGGAAGCTGTGTCTTCCAACCCAAACTTTCCTACGACTCTGATTCAAAACCTTTAATGACTATTACCAAACAATTTTTCTCCCAGCATCTGACACTATGCATTTTCTTTTCAAATAGACCATCCTACAGAATAGCTTTCTTTCTACTTCTCCTTTAGAAGAATAATCATTTGTGTGAAGATAGTTAATAACTCACAACTTTGAAATAATTTGTAAATATTTGAGTTTATAAAGTATAGTCTGTATTTTAGGGTAGGTGGAACTAAAGACAGAGACCCTGAAACATATATAACATATATGCATGTTTATTGCCCTGTAGTTAATACATTTGCACTGTCAAGAAAGAGAAGAGAATCAGGCCCAAGCTGCCTGTGCTCTGGTCTCTGACATTTCCTGTTACCTGCTAGTATATAGTATATATAAGTATATATAAGTATATAGTATATACTTAGTATATATGTATTAAGTAAACATACAATTAAGTACTTGCTTTTTAGCAGATTTTTCTTTATACAATGTAGTGGCATTACATCCTGGTTTGAGAATTACATGTAAGAACAGTAAGAACTATTTAGGTCTTGAAGATGTTTCACTCTCTTAAATAATGAACTATTGATAGAACTATGAAGAAAGAGAAGTACAAACTAGAGAACCCATCCAAGGTTTGCACAGATGAGTTAGGTTTAAAGCCAGTTTTAGACATGTTTCGCTATACAACAGATGCAACACAAAGAATAATGGTTGCTAATCAGGAATAGGAGCTAATACAGAAGGTCTCCCTCTAAATTACCTGAATTGTTCTCCCTTTTTTTTTTTTTTTATGTAGAGATTTTAAAAAATAATAACAAATAAATAAAATAAATTTTTGTTTGTTTGTTTGTTTTTAATGGAAACAGGAATTGTCTTAAAGTCTTGGAATTTTTATTTGAGGAGAAAATTATTTTCTCTTTGGTATTATGAATAAGCTGCATTTACTTTTAATTTTTACTTGTAGATTTATAGTTGATAGAAGAAAGTAGAGTAAGATAAATTGAATACTTGATGAATTAAGGAGCAGCAACTGTGAAAGAAAAGTTCACTTTGTTACAGTCAAACGTAGAAAGTTAATAAGTAAAATGTTCTTTCATTCTGAGATTCATTCAAATGAATCTGAAATATCAAAGTGAAAGTAAACGTACTTACAAACCAAAATACAGACAACACTAGAACTGATGTACAGAAGGACTGCTGGCAAAAAGTTTGACATTTTCATCAGAGTGTGTGTATCCCAAACAGTTATGGTTATGTGGGAAATCCTCTCTGTATTAAAATGAATCCAAACACTCAGATTTGATACACTGCTAAAGAGGAAAAGTCTGCAATTTACTTAAAATTTTAACACAGGATGGTGGTAGTGTCCAGTAGTGTCTTAGGCTGGAAGCAACTTTACTTCATAAATGTAGTTCCAAGCACCTCCTAATTTTCATCTGCTGAGTATGAAATTTGTTATGTACAGAATTCCATCCACACAAGGCAGTCCTTCTGCATAGCATATTGCATTGCTGTAGTGTGGGCTGGCTGCTCTGTATCTGTTTGGCCTTGACTACAGTGTAGTAATCCGGTTCAGCAATTTCTGCAAGCATCATTCCTCTGCTTTCATATCAGTGTCACCTACCCACTGTAGCAACTGTGAATTGACAGCTTTCCTGTGTACATCTTAGCTCCCTTTTTTCTCCTCAGAAAACTGCCATTCCTTTTCTGGCATGGGGAAAGGGCTGCAGTATTCAGTCATGTATCAGAAACTATTTCTTAAAACTGAAGGTTAAAGAGCTCCTCCAGCACATATACCATCCAAGGTTTTCCAGCAAAGTGGGAAGAATGGGACTCCCAAGAAACCACCTCTGCCCACTTGTCTGGTACTACTGCCAGGCAGATGACTGCAGACAGGTAGTGCAGCAGTCTTTCAGAGAGGCACACCTGATAATCACTTAGATAAACTACATACAAAAGAAGACTCTTCTGGACTGTCAGGAAGCTGTGTGTCAGGACAGAGTTGGAAGCAGTCCCTTCACACAGCCATGCTTCTGAGCAGCAGCATCGAACAGACCAACATCGCCTCAGAGTGGAACTCCCTTCCTTACACCCCAGTTCATGGCACAGTGTAACAGCAAACACAGACTCATTTTTCACACCTTCTAGATACACACCACCATTGGGGCAGAAGCAGGAATGTCCCTGTGTTTTCTGTCTCTTCCATGGTACTCCAAAAACATTGTCTGCTCAGGACACCTCATGAAAGGCAGATTGCATCTTCCTGGCAGGGCTGAAAAATCAAGCGCTTTGCACAGCAGGCACACTGACTGTAACAGCAGGTAGAGAAACAGATAAGAGAAGGGAAATAAGGTTGTAGTCACATAGCTGTAAGAACATACCAAATTGCAGGCAGAAGTAAATACTGCAAGGTAATTAATCAGAATCCATTTGAAGACATGTTCCAAAATGCCTACAGGCTTCAAAATGTTTTTAATAATTTCCTTCAGATCCTTAACATTTTGTGTTCAAACAAATCATTATCATTGTTTATTTGTTTTCCTGTGGTCTAACAATATCACGCAGAAAACAAGTGTGGAAGATCATGTCCTCATAAATTGCACAACAGCCCAAATTTCCTTCACCCAAACCTATCTCACCTCCACTAGAGAAACCTCTTTAATATACATTTCAGAATTTGCAAGTACTTACTATCTCAGGAGAATGCCAGATTTTATCAGATGTTTTGACTAAAAAAGGTTTAGTGAAGTCTGGATAAACAAGCAGTGTTTTAGATGCTTTACTAAACCATGTTTTCAAAGTTCACCCATCACTAATCATAGTCTGATAGCTTGTCAGAGATCATTGCAAAGAATTCCCCGTAGTAAATAAAAGCTGTATGAACACAACTAGTTATAATACTTCAGATTTAAATGGAAGTATTTTTGGCAAGAGAGTTCTGTCAACATTTATCAGGGAGATGGGCATACATTTTGTGTTGTTTCCATTCCACAGCTAATTTGGACAGCAAAATGAGATTTCCTTGTAATGAGTACAAAGCCACCTGCTTTGTCTCTTTGGAGGACTTTAAAATATTTAGCATATGAGGTATAAGTAAACCAGAAGAGTTCTCATAAATATCAGCAGGAAAGCTGTCTAGGCATAGAGATCTCCTGAGTAAAAGAATCAGTATTTAATAGCTCCCTTAATCTCACTTAATGTTAATGGACAATTGGAGGAAACTACTCATCTGGAAATTACTTTAGCAAATTAAACATGGCCCAACATCTTTGCTTAAGTGAATCTGAAAGCAAGTCATCCATCTTGCCCAGGATTTTAGAGAAGTCTCCAAACTCTGAAGTCTGTGTGTCAGTTTAGTAAATGAAATTCACTTATGAGCTCTCATCAACATATTGCATATTCAATCTTTGTCTAGATTGAGCTCAACAACCAGTCTTTTAGCCAACTAATTATGCTTATAAGCACTGCATCTCAAAAAATTATGACAAACAAAAGCTTTTCAACATTTTAGTATCTCTATACAGGCATGATTCACAGTTTTAAAATTATTTTTTCCTGATAAGACTTCCTCAAGTTCATTTACAAGGCTCTGTACAATGCTTAGAATATGAAGTGCAAATTATTATGTATGTAGTTTGCGCTGAAGTAAAAGCACAATAACACAAATGAGAGCAAATTCTCAGCTACAAAAAGCTATTTTTCAACTTAGCCACCACCGTACGCTATGCATTTTCATCTGCAGTAAAGAGTCTGCATGTTGTGCTTCATAATCATCCAGAAAATAACTTATCTCTCACTTCACCATCACCACCGCTGAAACACACAACACACCACCTCCATGTTATGGAGACCAAGCAAGTGAGGACAGTGCTCACATCCAGTGTTCTACGTAACATGCAACAAGCATAAAAGAATGTCAATGGATGCCATTTTTTTCCATATGGAGGAGTTCAGTGACATGCCTATGTTTTATACACACTTCCTCATCTGATGACATTTTGTCAGACTGCCCCTCTGCTCCCATCTATCTCACAGAAACAAAATGTAATGGTATAATGATGGGAAGGTTCAGCCTCTATTGACTCTATTGCCATACTACCAACACCAGCCTCTGATGTAATGGGTCAACATAATAAAATAGGAGGCATTACTTTGAGAACACTCTCATGTACTGTACCATCTTTCACTTCCACAGGGATCTCGTGAGTTTCACACACTTTCATCCTTTGGGTAATAACATAGTGTTACTATACAGCGTTCTATTATAGTAATAACCACCTTCCTTACTACTCAGTATGTTTCAGAATGTTTTTGCATGGTGAGTAAATACCAGCCGGTAACATTTTACTAAAAAAGAAGCTGAGATGCAATGCAACATTCTGTTTTGTTGAAGGTATCTACAAGTATTGTCCTGAGTCTATGGTCTGTCTTTACAAATAGCATGTAGCATTTTCAGTCACACTGGACAAATAAGAGGATCATTTAATGATCACATAACAGATTTCTAGTGTTTTGAAGCCCATAGTTTGCCTTAAGAAGGAGTATGACTCTCTCAGGCAAGGAATTGCTGCAGGACACTACAGAGACCAAATATACGCAGGTCCAAAAGTTACACAGGTATTTGGAAGTTATATTCATTAGTGGCTATCAACACCATGGAGATGGTGTGATCTCTTTCACAGGAAGTATCTTAATTGTTGTTTTCCCCTTATAAAAATTAATTTAAAAATATCTATCAGGGAGAGATAACTGTATGGGTGGTCTCATTGAACATCTTTGACAAGAGTATGGCAGCTACTGCTGGCTCTGTCCAGAAAAGATATGCAAAATTCCTCTAGGAAACCAAGCAGATCAGTGGAAATATTGCAGTTGGAGAACATGTAATGTTGAGAAAGTGTAGACCTCATTTATTTCACACTAATCCTTTCTTCCTGCACAACTACTTTTTGTGGTGTAATTCTTTCATGTCAATTATATGCACAATTTGTGTAAATACAAGCCAGGCATATTAATTTGTTGTTTTTGTGAGTTAAATGAGCTGCTTATATAACCCTCTATTTCATCACTTGATTTAGCCCATGAACTTCTTTCTGTGTGAAGATTTGATCAATGACTCAAATTTAGCTCACAAAGGAAGTCAGAGAACAGTTTTGACAGTAGGAGACCATGTTCATGCTTAGCAATTCCCAATAATTTTCAGTTAAATTACACACAGCGTGAATTTTGACTGGAGTGTTTATTTACTTTTAAATGAGTAAAAAAAAAATTAAGTGCCTACTAACAACTCCACTTAAGTATCTGATCATAAATTAATACTTCATGCAACTCTGTTGAAACCAAAGGGGATGAATTTCATCAACTTGAATTCTGTTTCATAGGAAGGATTGTGAACCATAATGCACATTCATTTCCAAGCATGCTCCCTCTATATTTTAGCACTACATTAAAAAAATAACATGGATATGTTGATTGCATAGCAGAAGATAAGGATTATGTAAGCTATACACACTACATTGAAGGAGACCTGCGCAATCATGGATCTACACAAATTAGGAAGAAAGAAATGAAAATTCCCTTTTTTTTCAGAATAGGTTCCAAATGTTAGCATGGATACGTTCTTCAAAATTTCCCTAACATGCTAAAAGAATTATTGCAGTTCTAAAAGTAGGAGAAGATCAGTTATCACAGCTGAGTTTTAAAAGGCCAAGTTCAGCCCTAACATAAGAAGTCTAATTCTACCACAAGCCAACAAAATTAGATATATTTTATAAAATGGCCTAATGTAGATTATTGACTCCCAGCTTCTCAAACAGATTGCACACTTAAAGGAAATGCTTGTCTTGCAAAAGTTAAAAATATACTCAACTTCTAAAATAATGATTTCCTAGCATTATTGTTGTGTATATATAACTTCAAACACATTTTAAAAATGTCATAGTTGAGTGTATATACAATATTTTATGTTTTCTTAGCCAATAATTCTAATATTAAAGTACATGTGTTTCTAGGTTTCATTATTGCCCTCCTCTTGCAAGGAATCTAGAAAATAAAACTAGGAATGTAAACAATAAATTAAGCTTGAACTTCTCATTTTTCCAGAATTCATCAGATAAATTTTAAATCAGATTAGTATCATATCTTTGGACATTTGGTTCACGTTCTTTGCAGTTCTTGTGTATTTTTCAGCTTTTCATTGAAAAAGTCTCTTGTGTATTTTTAATCTCTTTTCAGTTCATATTTTTTCAATTTTCAGCTGATATGAAAGATAGATACTTAAACACAGTTTGCAGTTCAATTTAGAGAAGCTGTTTCTCTTACCCAGATTAAACTCATGTATACATAAACCATTGTTCTTCAAATTAGGAACAGAAGTTCTTAAGTAGAAAAAAACAAATGAAACCTAGAGTATGTGTCGAAGAAAGAAAGGTAAACAAGTTAAAATTATTGCTCTGACTCATGTAAAAACATCTCACATCAGAGTTTTAGTTTTCACTTACTGCTTAGCAATCTTATTGTTTATTATATATTCTTCACTATGAAATGAAGAGTATTTGACGTGCAAGAAAAAGAAATGTATGCATCATACTGAGAAGTTTCTGATGTAATCAGGAAAATCTTAGTCAATGTAGAATCATGCTTGGCTGAGTAATTCATAATCTAATCATATTCAAAAAAAAGCACAGTCTTCCTTTTTGACAGTAAATAATTCAATGTGAGAAGTGAAACGAGCAAGTGCAAGCTGTTAAAATCAGGCAAGTATTGCAGGGGGACCTCATCTGGCTTCACCCTAACATGACCACAGTTTTTCACGGCAGTGCAACGCCAACAAAAATAAGTAATTCACTCAATAAACCTTGAGTAAAGTTTTTGATGAATCAAGTCCAAACATCCTTTTGTGTGGTAAGAAAATTCGTGATAGTGTTTGCTCTCTCAAAAAATTATTGCATTTAGAGGTGTATCTAGGATGAAGCATTATTTTTCTTGCACAGAATGTGTCCTACTGTATCAATACATTAACAGGACTTATTCCCTATAATTTCCTTCCCCCCTAATCAGGAGGAAAAAAAAAAAAAAAAAAAAAAAAAAGGAAAAAATTAAAAAAAAAATAGGGTTATTAAATATATTTTTATCTATATGAACTCTGAACACTGTACTTCATCTGTGGCCTTTTTACTGTTTTACTACTAGAAAATACAGCACATAGTCATGGTTCAGTTACTTCTTTCTTGCTTCTCTTCAGGGGAAAGTTAATCAAATTTCCTGGCACAATTTCTTTCCCTGGCTCCCCTCAGCTGTATTGACAACTGTTGTGGCACAGCAATGGAAATATTGGCTAGACTCAATCTGTTTCCTTTTTTACATTGTGGTCTGATACATACATATGCTTTGCAATGCAAAAAGCATTTCCTACCTTTAAAATCACTTCTGAATACCTAATGGCCTCAGTCTATATCATGAAGTAATGGACAGTGCATACAGAGATTTTGGCATGAGTCTAGACTAAGCATGCAGACACGTTTGTATGTTCTCTGGGTTAGCAGAATGTTGTTACCTGGCCAACACACCCGCTGTTTCCCCTTGCTGTCTGAAAATCATAATGACATGTGAGACATACCAAATAGTTCAAGAAACCTCAAAGCAACATAGCAGGCACCACCTCACCTGTGGCACCTGCTACAGAGTGCATGTTCTCCTCCATCAAGAAATGTCACTATCGGTTGTGTTAGCAACTTGATGACAGCAGCAGACCCAAATCTTCCTTGCATCATGCATAGACAAGTGGCATTTAACTCATCTTGAGTTGTAGCTCACACACAAATTTCAGGGAGCTCATGTCTGAGCCCTCACACATTAAGAACCAATTACACAGACAAAAGCTCTCTTCTTAAAAAGGTACTAAATATTACACCAACCCAATTCCACCTTTGAAAAGAGCAGTGAAGAATGTACACATGTAATAGGCCTAGATGGAAATTGCTATTCAGTCTAATATAATTATAAACAGGCAAATGATGCAGAAAAGTATTGTAATTCTAAATGCTGTTGTGAATGGGCTATTGGCAAATCCATGTGATATCTCTCCTCTACTGTCATGCTTGGTCTGACAGCTGCCATTGCCTGACAGTCATTTCAATAAACATGATTATTATTTTTTTCTCCTACAGGTAACAATGTTTTACACTTGCAGTGTATACATTCCCTTTTCCATTTATAACAAGCAAAACATACCCTTGAAGAAATATCACCCATATTTTAAAACGGAATAAGGGAAAAGGCATTTAAAACACTGACATCTTCATGACCAATGAAAAGATAAAAGAAACAAAACAGTGCTTATTACAAAATGTGAGTGGTTGATTTTTTTACAAGTTCTAAATTTTTACAGAAAAAAAAAATGAATTATCACTCCAAATGCAGCAGATGCTTAAATGTTTTGAACAGCTAGACTGTAATCTATTCTAGCTAATTTTAATACGTATAACATACCTACATTGTTCTACAAAATGAACAGCCCTCATGCTCAACGTCTCTAGATCTGCAGTGGAAAGAGCCAGATGTCTCTAGAGGCTATGCTATGAGCCTAAATAAGATGGACTGGATTTCATCACTAGGTTCTTCATTGTATTATCCCATTAGCACAGTTGCCCTTCTGTGATCTTGGAAGCAGTCTAGGTCATGTTTCAGAAATTATTTGGGAGTTAGAAGGCCATGATTTTTTAATAAATAATAACTAAAAATCCTTTAATCTAAATATCCTGCTCAGCTTGTATTTAGGAATGGGACAGCCAGTATTTATGTATTAGGTGTTTAGCCCTGATTTTTCAGTCTTTCACTGGGAAATGGGCAGGACAGAAAATGGGCCACATATATCCTGGGAGGGATAAATTCTCAAAGGGAAGTTGCCATGTTGTTCCTGGATCAGTGCTGGCCACCTTTGTCTTTGGGTATGCAAGAGTCATTTACAAGAATGTGTACAGACACTTTTAGCTTCCTCCTGAAAAATCCATTCCTATGGGAATCTGACTCACTTGATACCAAAAATGATACAGTGGTTCAAAACATATGTTCTCACACATAGTTAAAGGAAGTGTGGTGCTGTTTTGGGGGGCTTTTTTTGTTGTTGTTGTTTGGTTGTTGTTGTGTGTTTGCATTTTAAAATAAAAATTATTACTGATTGAATGATTGATTGATTTTTTATGTTGTTCTTCATGACATGAAAGGGTAACTGTAAATCACAGTAATGTTGCCTGAGGAATGGGCAGTATTTGAAGCCAACCAAATGAAAGCAAATGTATCCTGCCACACAGCACCAAGCAGCACGTGTTCTTAACTCTAGGAAATCCTGTTTCAGTGGATCAGAAATGTAAAAGACATGCATAAGCCCTATTAAGAGTTGGTTCCTCAGCTGATTAAAAGAAAGGAGACATTTCACTGAAGTCTGTGCAGCTGCAATAATTTATATTAGCTCAGAACCCAGCCCTAAGCTTCTTTAATGCATGTGGTTTTATTTCTTAATAATTTATTAAGCAAGGTTTAAAAGACAAATCATTGACGGTGATTCCTGTCAGAGAGAAAGCTTTCATGCTTGCTGCATTGTGTCTGACAAGACAACACATACGGTGGTCCAGCCTCTGCTGTACACAAAGAATGGGATTCAATTGCTTAAACATTGGCATCTGTTGCCACTTGAGAAATCTCAGACTACCCCACCTGGTCTCCAGCTGCTTGTCTAGGTGGACACAGGTCTCTTGTAAGTCGTGTGACATACCTGTCAGCCCCATGCAGATGCCTGGGGTATCCTGGGGCATATTAAACAGCACTAGACACTTAGGCTCAAGCTACTGAATCCCTCCCATTGTCTACAACAATAGCCAAAATAATATGCACAGCTCCTCTTTATTTTTTCTCTGCCATGTTTCAATTTTAAAGCATTTTTCTATCAGGTTTGAATTTGGAAGAATATTTATTACGATACATTTATAAAGCAAAGAGGATTTTTTCCTTTGTTCTGGGGACTTATTTCTGTCTCAGTTTGTTTATTTGGGTTGTTTTGTTTTGTTTTGGTGTTCCTAATGTTTGTTTTGTGTTTTATCTGTGCTGGGAGCTATGCAGAATATTAAATATTATACAACTCTGTATGCTAAATATAAATCAAACAGGTAGCTCAGCTTCCTAACCCTGTGGCAGACTATCACCTGTAAAACAAGACCCTGGTGAAAATTATTATTATATATTTACTAGGAGTGGAATTAATTTGAACTTTGGGAAAAGTACGCAGCACTAGACAGCAGCTATTTAAGAATCAAGTGTAGTAAAAAGTGTCCAAATCTGAGAAAGACATGAAAGTTACGAGAGTAGTGAATAGGATCACCCAGTATGAAGCAGCATATTCCACTTCCTGCCAAGGAATTCACATCTTCTGCTGTTACAACTGATGGCCTATGAGTGATCCTATGAACTTCAAGACATTCCTGATTGCAGTAGATACTTGTGTTAAAACAATTGTAACATGCCTAGACTGTAGAGTATTGAGTCTAGAGAATGATGTGCTCATCCTAAAGTAGATCCCTAAGGTTGGATTCACTCACAGGAAGTCAGTAATATTTCATCTGTTTTACAGTTACTCAGATATCTACAGGAGCTGGAAGACATAAAACAAAACTTTTAGACTAGTCCATGTTTGGAGGTCATCTTGTATATTTTTGGTCAGCTTAAGTCATTAGACATAATGTTGAGTGAAAAAATGATTAAACACAGGGTAGTGAATCTGGACTTCCTTTATTACCAGTGGACAAAAGGATTTTTAGAATTCGATTAATCAGATGTGCAAGACATGTACATTACAGTAAAGGTAAATCATGACATTACAATGCACACTTTATTACAAGAGAAGTTTAAAGTGACTAATGAAGATAGAGATGCTCAGAGTACAAGTTGAACATGGTTTAAAAAAAAAAAATCATAATTTTTGAATTACAAAAAAAAATGCAGATCTAGAAAACTTTATTTTTCGTATAATCTTGAATTACATTATGAGAAATAGTTGCTAACAATTTTGTGACAGATCTGACTAAATGTTTATTAGCATTTTAACTGTGAAGATTATAAATTGTTGCATTTGTATTTATGGAAAAAATTTAAATAGACTTTTGAAATCAGGATTTATATTACAGGTTTAATGCATCATTAATTTACAGTTTATCCCCTGATAAACACTGCTCTTATTTGGTAGATTACATTAGCAAAAGGAAAGTTCATACTGTGCACTGTGAAGACCTACTAATCCTTGAAAAAAAAGGCACTGTACAAGTGTTTGAAAGATCTGCTACAGTACACTCAACTGTGCTTCATTGTCTGCTGGTATTTTATAAGTTTTATAAACATAAGCTATTATTCTGATTTCTTGCTTTTCTTTTCTTGCTTGCCTTGAATGTAAGACTTTCATAGCTCATTAGGTAGAAGAAAAATGTTAAAATCAATGAGGTAGTACCTCCATGATCACCTAATCATCCTACACACCTAATCACAACTATAAAACTCTAAACAGTTAATGGTTTGGGTTATTTGAGTATTTAAATTGTCTTCCTGTGAAACTTTTTGTTGAGCCCAAACTTTGAATGGAGTAATTTGTATCTCTCAGAACAGCAAAATCAAGTTCAAGTTATTGTCTTAATAAGCAAGTCAGTACAGTTCTGAAAAAAAATTAAGGAATTCCTGTGGGTTTGCTGTGGAAAGGATTTTGGATTTAAATATTAAAGACTCAACAGTACTAAGGGCTACAAAACAACAATATCATTGAATTGAATCGATTCTAGGGAGCATTTTGATATATAATTTATATATGTAAATTATTTATTACTTATGCAAATCAGTCTATTATGAAGAACCCCTGTGCTGTGAATGGCATTTCAGCCCATGAACCCATCAACTGGTAATAAAATAAATATTGAGTTTATCATTTAAATTTGTCTATACTGATGACAGAAAGCTGCAGATAAAGTTTGAGAATATGTCGCTTACTTTTGTACAGAAGATTTAAGAAAAAATATCATCTTTGCATTTATAATGCATAATAATGTGAATGTTCTGAAATACATCTCAGAATTAAAATTTATGTAATTATAAGCCTTAAATGAACTCTGAGGACTTTTTTTGTAGTTAGTATTGTCCCTATTAATTTCTAGCTTTTGCCCTAAGAAATCTTGGCACCTAAGTGGATAAAATGTATTAGAAAATTCTAGCCTGCACTTAATCACAGGTAAAGACTCTCCGAATTCTAGACATAATCAGAAAAAAATACCAAAAACATTATATCCTTCTCTTTAAAACAGCAAGGAACAATGTTAGTTTGCCTAATTAAAGGACTGGAAGAAAAGGTAGAACTTGTCAACACAAGACTGTCATGATTACCACATGATTACAATAGATTTAGCTGTGCACTCTCTTGGTTCACTGTTTTAAAACAGCACGACATTACCAGTATAACTTAAACTTCTTGATGGAAATTACCTCCTGCTCATTAGGAGGACATTTCAAGGAGCTGTGAACACCTGTGCCTAGGCAAAAAATTCAAGTACATATAACTTTCTGAAAGAAACTCAAGCATTATATGTCTTGTCAGACACTGATTTCTATTTAAAAAAAAAAAAAAAAAAAAAAAAAAAAGATGGAACAAAACAGATTTTCCCCTTGGAATGATTTAGTTCAAGTCTGATATGTTGAAGATAATGTTATTAATCTGTACAAAAACATGATTTTACTACACATGAACGAAACAAAGGTCAAATATCATCTCTTAAGCTATTTTCTTATCCTGGCATGACAAGGTGATGACTAGGTAAAATGTCCCCCAAAATGGTCTTAAACTGCAACTATTTTAGACATAATGCTTTCAAAAAGCACAAGAGTAGTGCAACAGAAGATACTCCTGCTCCCATGCTGTCTAATTATGGTTTTGTTGTTTTTTTTTTTGTTTCCTGTTTTTGTCTAGTGGAAAAACCTTTCAAAGATAGGAGAGGAGAGGAGAGGAGAGGAGAGGAGAGGAGAGGAGAGGAGAGGAGAGGAGAGGAGAGGAGAGGAGAGGAGAGGAGAGGAGAGGAGAGGAGAGGAGAGGAGAGGAGAGGAGAGGAGAGGAGAGGAGAGGAGAGGAGAGGAGAGGAGAGGAGAGGAGAGGAGAGGAGAGGAGAGGAGAGGAGAGGAGAGGAGAGGAGAGGAGAGGAGAGGAGAGGAGAGGAGAGGAGAGGAGAGGAGAGAGGAAAGGATTTGTGGCCGTAGCTGTATACAGTAATTATTTAATCTAATTCCCAAAGCTGTTCACAGGACAAATGGAACTGAGCCTGGAATCTCTGCCGTTACTGGTAACAAAACAGCATTGCAATCCTTTCAGATTTCTGTAAAATGGCTGTTGGAGATTTTGATGTATGAACACCCAGAATCACTGGCAACACTAGATTTGCATATCAAGAAAGTGGGAAAACAAAACAAAAAACAAAACAAAAAACCCAAGAAGAATACCTCCTTGAAAAAACTTTAAGTTCCAACCTAAGGGAAACTTATATAGATAAACTTCATGAAAGAGGTTACTCCAAACTTTATATATAATTTTATTCCTTCTTTTACAAAATGAATATCCTAATTGTGCTTCTTTTTTCTTTCAGTCACAGTCTGCAGCCAATGAGTGAAACAGAAGTGCTAACCTAAAATGAAAATCCCACTTTGACAAGACAGAACAAAACAAGGACCAGATGGAAATCCTGTTACAAAGACACTACTTTTGCATCTTTCACTTTCCTTTAGATGATGATGTTTGTCGGCAAGAGGTGGAGAAGCATTCAAAAAATTGTCTAAAAAGTGAGAAAGTTCTAACAAAACAAGCAAGGCCAGAACACCCATAGGTTTCCACAGAAGGGAAGTATCTTTCACCGTTTGATATTCAATGAGTCAAACATTAAAAAATCTAAAAATAAAATTATTCCCGACTACAAAAACCTAAGAACTACTCAAGTTTAGAAGGTGGCCAAACACACTTTCTCAGTGATACTTTCATATTCCATCATCTCAGTATGAAAGAAAAAATACCATGGGTTGACTTTCTCTTCTATACTGATCTCTGTTCAGAGCTTTGACGTTTGTCACACTAACTCAGAAAGATGGTTTTTTCTCACATCTTTAGAAGGGTACCACTGCGTGACAAACAGTGCAGAAAATTAAACTCTGTAAAAAAACTGAAGTCCCAGAAATCAATGATCAAATTTAGTGGAAGTATATTTGAGGTAAAAAAAAAAAAAAAAAGGGGGGGTGGGGGCAGGAAGAAAGTGATTTCCAACCACTGTAATATTCACAGTAAAATTGGTCTCCAAAAATCTCACCAAACTGTAATCATTCAGCCAAGAGAAGAAATAACTCGTATATTACAAGGGAATATGGAGCTTATTGCCATCATTTTCACTGTGTTATCTGCTCATTCTTCAGACAGCCAGACACTGGTAGCAGCTTTAGGAGTGAGAGTTTTTCCTTACAGACAAATTTAATGCTTAGCTGCAAACTGTTTTTCCTCCAAGAAAAATATTAGTTCTGAAGAACTAAAATAACACCCCATTTTATTAGGAGTTTATTGTTTTGGTATTAGAGAGAGAGGAAGAGGGAAAGTGATGTGTCTTTAAGCTTGATATCTGAGCCAATACTTTTCCTGGCATGAACTTAAAGCCAAATTTAAAAGTTTTCTTGAGATCCAGAAGCTATAGAAAAATAACACCAGTCAGGAAATGCACTTGGAGCCAACTGGAAATCTTTACAAACTCACTGTATACTTCAGCCTGTGTTAGTTCTTCTAAAATGATGGAACTAGATGAAAGGCATGCAGGAATGGAAACCGCTATGAGAGGGTATAACAACTCCTGTGTGGCTATTTATAAGAAATTACTATTTACAATGTATGTGTTTAGTTAAAACAACAGACCAGTGTGAAATGTTATTCTTCTCATTCTCTTATTATCCTTCTCTTCTCTGCCATGCATTCTATTCTTTCTATTTCTGTCTCTCATTCTTCTCCCCTTTTCAAATAATTTTGGTGCTAATACTTAAACTTTTTAAAGTTTAAGTTTAAAGTTTTTTAAATTCTCATTTGGCAAAATTATGAAAGAGAGTGAAGAGAGGAACTGAAAACAGGCTAGTAATCTGACATTGTCCTTAAATCACTAGGAAAGAAGAGGATCCATTGTCATATGTCTCAGGTATATGCCTACTATAAAGAAGGTTGGAGAAAGAAAATGTATCAATAGGATAAGTTACAAACATTTATATTGTTAATGTGGAACATTAAGACACCATTTTAAATTCTGACATTTTAATGTCAGAATCTGAGACAAGAATTCATAAGACCCTATTATTCTCCTGTCACCTAGACTGGATAAGGCTCAAAAGTTTGAGTGGGATTCAGAGGTATCAGGAATGAGACGAAGTAATTTATTCAATGACTAAAAGATGTTAAGGAGAGAGGAATCATTTTAATTTTAAGATTTACCCTTATTCGCCAAAATTGGTGTTACTGTGAAATGAGGACCTGAATTCCCAACTTCTGTCTGGAGCAGGATAAAAATCAATTTTTACAGTGCTAGTGGATATCCAACACAGGAGCCGAAGTTCAGGTGAGACCATCAGATCAGAGAATGACACTAAATTCCCATATTCGGAGTAACCAAATCCTGCTATTGTTATGCACTGAAAACCAAATGTAGCTTATAAATTTGAAGCCTTTAAGTCATAACATGATCTATTAAAAATTCAACTAGGCGCTGCTGTGCTCAGCACCACGTGACCACTCTCTCACTTCCCCCCATCACTGGGAGGAGGGAGAGAATCAGAAACAAAATAGAACCCATGGGTTGAGATAACAACTATTTACTAAGGCAGAAAAGGGATAAAAAGAAAACAAAACAATGCAATTACAACTATATATACACTACACTTTTAAAGCCTTCCATATGATGTCACATGGTATGCAACAACACTGGGCCTAATTCATACCAGCTGTCCTGGCTCCACCCCTGCCACTGTGTCATCATTATGGCAGGGGTTCTTTCCCGGATGAGCAGCCTGGACTGACTCCAGGAGCACTCACATCACTCAGCAACAACCAAAATATTGGTGTGCTATTAATGCTGTCTCAACTGAAACCAGGACAAGTACTCAAGAAGAATGTGACTGAACTACAGAAATTTTCAAGTGTAAAGTGTAGTTAGGTGGGATGTCTGTAGATAAAAATCCTGAATGCACATACACATTGTCTAAATTTTGTGTCAGATACTTAGTCATTTTTCTTTTATTATTCCAACATCTATTATTTTATTTGATTATCTCTATGTAACTACATCCTGCAATGTATAAGACCTTTTCTCCATTGTATCTGAAAAGTTGTGGATGTCAGAGTTCTTGCTGACTATGAAAAGGGAATCACTCTCATTGTTAAGAAAGGGAGAAAGGAATGTTTGTGGAACTACAAGCCTGTGAACCTCACTTCTGTGCCTGGGGATATCATGAAGCAAATACTCCTGGAAGAGATGTTAAGGCACAAGTAAAATTAGGAGGTAATCTGAGGCAGCCAATACAGCTTCACTAGAGGCAGATTGTACGTGATCAATCTGATAGCCTTCTATGATGGAATGACATATTTGGTGGAAAAAGGAAGGGCAACTGAAGTTATTCTTCCTAGACTTGTGCAAAGTGTTTGGCATAATCCCACACCATATACTTTCTCTCTAAATTGGAGAGAGATGGATTTGAAGGCTGGACTATCCACCTGATAAGGAGTTGGTTAAGTGGTCACAGCCAGAATTGTGGTCAATGGCTCTATGTCTAGTTGAAGACCAGTCATGGGTGATATCCCCTGAAGATCTCTCTTGGGGCCACTAGTCTTCAACATCTTTATCAGTGAGGTAGACAGTGGGATCAAGTGCACTCTCAGCAAGTTTGCTGATGATGCCAAGCTGAGTGATGCAGTTGATGCAATGTAAGGAGGGGATGCCACCTGGAGGGACCTGGAGAGGCTTGAAAAGCAGGCCCAGATGAACTGAATGAGGCTCAACAAAGCCAAGTGCAAGGTGCTGCATCTTAATCAAGGTAACCACAGATATGTGAACAGACTGGGAGAAAAACTCATTGAGAGTAGTCCTGCAGAGAAGAACCTGGGGGTTCTGATGGACAAAAAGCTGGATATGAGCCAGCAGTGCATGTTTGCAGCCCGGAAAGCGAACAGTATCTTGGGCTGCATCAGAAAAGGGGTGACCAGCAGGGCAAGGAAGGCAATTGTCCCCCTCAGTTCTGCCCTTGTGAGGTCCCATCTGGTGTACAGCATCCCAGCCTTGGGCTTCTAGCACGAGAAGGACATGGAGCTGTTTGTTTAGGTTCAGAGGGCCAGAAAAATGGTCAAAGGGCTGAAGTACCTCCCCTATGAATTAGGATGAATTAAACTATAAATTTATTATTTGTTTATAAAAATAATGATTTTATTATTATTTAATTAATGGGAATTAGATTAGAAATTAGGAATTAAAATAGAATCTTAAAATGAAATCACTTTGGTCATTTTCTCCTTGAAATAATCTTGGACCTTATCTGGAGCTCACTCAGTCTGTCAAAGCATGGGCAAGGATGAGATCCATTTGATCAAAAATACGTTTCTACATTAGATTTCCTTATAATGAAATTACTGGTTTTAAAGATTTACTTGAACATCTTCTCTGTAGGTGATTTTTTAAAATACTGTTTCTCTCCTTCTTGCCCAAGTAATAGCAGTGCTAAATAAGTCCATTGAAAACGACATTTTAGTTAAGAGAAAGGTTATTAAGAGAGCTAAAAGTGTTTATGATAAACTCTGTGCTGGCTGTTCAGAAAGCTCTCTACGAACAACATCTTATATGGACTATTACTGAAAAACAGATAAACTACTGAAGTGATGCCATCTGTTATATCTTATGCTCCAAATAACAATTCTCATTTAAATATGTTGAAAGGTAGCTGCACTGTTGACTTTTTTCCTGTGGGATTTTGTATAAATTATTCTTTTTATTAAAAAATAACATAAAGCCCAACAGAATTTAACCTGTAGGATTTTTTTTTTTTTTCTGACCCATGTTAAGGACAGCAAACAACTGACTGATTACCAGAAAATACTGTCAGACATTTCCCTTGCGTCTCTCCTTTCCTTTCTATCTGTATTTGCAATTACTTTCCTGGCTGCCTATCTGCTTGGTAGCCTAGCAGTTGTATTTCATTCAAACCATACCTGCATATTTTTTAGATGGTTACATAATGCCGAGTTCCTGATTTGCAATGCATTATGCCCTGTCTCCTGTGATAACTCTGTCCACTTAACAGGCCAGATGATGCCTATGATTGCCACGAGAAGCAAGGTAGAGCAACACTTCTTCATTTTGCCTGCATTTTTCACAGTTCTTTTAATGTTAGACTCATGAGGGAGGAAACACATGCTGCTGTTGTCACCCTGTTATATTGATGACCATTACTTTAAACCTAGGAGACAGAAAATGAGGAATAGGTCTGCAGAAACTCATTCTTCAAGAGAGATAGAAATGATATTTGAATTGAGCACTGAGTAAACATTTGTTTATACATCACACTCAGGGTCAGTGGGGGAGGCCTGTAGTTATTTAGAGACACAGAAGGATGTAACCAGTAGGAGATCTGAAAAAGTATAAGACGAAATGTGTGAGCAGTGAATATCTAAGGGCAGGAAATAAGAAAAGAGGCTTAAAGCTAAGGCTGAAGATTCTGAAGCAAAAGAAGGTATAGTCCATTAAAAGATTATTTGGAATGTGCTCTGAAGTTCTGTGACTTCTGTAGGCTGTAGTTTTTGTTATCAAAATGATCTGTTAGCTCTGATGGAAAGGATATTTTTTTAAGGATGAGATGTTTTTTGCTGCATTTTTTACCAGCCACCATGCAAATTTCAGAAGTACTTAGCTGACTAAATATATTTTACTTGACTATAATTTGTCACATTGTAGAGTTCATACGTTTGTGAGCTTCCTTTTAGTTGCAACCTGATTTCCTATAAGTTTATGCTTTGTTTCTGACTGGTCTCCTTTTAATACCTCTTGCATTTTTTAGTCAAATTTGGACAAATTCAATTCACAATGAAGATTTCAAAGCTGGCAAAATCTCATGAGAACTGGAGAATGAATAAAGGAGAAAGAGATGAAGTCTTGTACCACTACAGATCAGAGAATCACAAAATTGTAGGATTCAGAAAAGACCTCTAGATATTATCTAGTCCAATCCCCTGCTAATGTAGATTGCCTACAATAGATTGCACAGGAAAGCACCCAGGCAGGTTTTTAAAATCCCCAGAAAAACACACTTCACAACCTTTTTGGGCAGCCTGTTCCAGTGTTCTGTCACCCTCACAGTACAGTTTTTCCTCATGTTCATTTGGTACTTCTTATATCTCAGTCTGTCACCCTTTGTTCTGTCACTCAGACCAAATGAAAAGATCTTGGACCTATCCACTTGCCTCCTGCCCTTTACGTATTTCTAAGCATTGATAAGATCCCCCTTCATTCTTCTTTTCTCCAGGCTATACAGTCCCAAATGTCTCAGCCTTTCCTCATAACTAAGATGCATCAAGCTCCTGATCAATTTTTGTGCCCTTCACTGGACACTCTCCAGAAGTTCCCTGTCTTTCTCAAACTGAGGAGCTCAGAACTGGCCACAGTACACCAGGTGTGGCCTCACCAGGACAGAATAGAGGGGAAAGATCACCTCGCTCAACCTGCTGATGACATTCTTTCTAAGGTACCCCAGGATACCATTGGCCTTCTTGGACACAATGGCACACTGCTGGCTCACGATCAACCAGTCATCCACTAGGATACCTAGTTCCTTTTCTGCAGAGTTCCTCTCCATCCAGTCAGCCCCTGACCTGTACTGATATTTGCAATTATTACTCCCCAAGTGTAGAACTTCATTTGCTGTTGATGAGCCTCATTGTGTTGCTCTCCACCAAACTCTCCAGCCTGCTCAGATCTTGCACTACCTTTTGGTGTGCCAGACACTGCACCCAGCATCATATTGCCAGCAGATGTGCTGAGAGTGCACTCTATCCCTTCATCCACTGATATGTATGCTGAACAGAACCGAGACCAGTACAAACCCCTACAGGTGTCCAACTAGACTCTGTGCTGCTGATCTCAGTCTTCAGTCAGAACTCTACTAGTCAGCTATTTCTCAGTCTACCTCACCGACCACTTGTCTGTTCCACACTTCCTAACCCTATCTATGAAAGTTTAATGGGAGACAATTCCAAAAGCCTTGTTGAAATAAATGTACACAGCATCCACTGCTCTGCTCTCACCTACACAGCCAGTGATGACATCATAGAAGGCTACCAGATTAGTCAAGGATAATTTCTCCTTGGTGAATATATGTTGACTACTTCTGATAACCTATTTTTTCTTTCCCTTGCTTACAGATGACATCCAAAATAAGCTGCACCATCATCTTTCCAGGGACTGTAGTGAAGCTGACCAGCATGTTACCCAGCTCCTCCATCTTGCTCTTTTTGTTAATTGGAGTAACGCTGGCTTTCAGCCTTCAGGACCCTCTCCCATTGGTCCTTCATAGATGATAAAAAGCCATTTGGCAATTGCTTCTTCCAGCTCCTTTAGCATCCATCGGTGCATCCCATCATGGCCATGGATTTTCGTGTGTTGAATTTGCCTTGACTATCTCTGATGAGATCTTCCTCCACCAAGTGGAAGTCTTCCTTTCTTCAAACTCTCATTTGTTTCCAGGGTCTGGGATTCACAAGGGCAGTGATTAAACCTGAAGCAAAGAAGACATTCAGTAACTGCCATTTTAGTGTCCTCCATTATTGGCTCACATCATTGGAGGCACTTAAGAAACATTTGTCATTCTTCTGGTTGGCCTGGCTTAATTCCCAGTTGGCTGCATTGGAGCAGGGGAAAGCTAGCCAGCTTTGCATCATCAACAAGCTTGCTGACAGTGCAAATAGGGAATAGAGGGAATGAGAATGGAGATTCCCTCATTTAAGTCACTGTATAGTACTGCTCCCATGTCCCATGAGGGACATATAGGCCTTCAACTAGACTCTTTCCTACTGACCACAACTCTCTGGCTTTTTTCTTCAGCAAGTTCACAATCCACCTCACTACCTGATTGTTCAGACCATGCTTCCTCAGTTGAGGAACTGATCACGGTGAGGATGCTGCGGGAGACAGTGTCATATGTTTTACTAAAATCAAGATAGATCACATCCACTGCTTTACCATTACCTATCCACTTGCTTATGTCATCATAAAAGGCTATCAGGTTGGTCAAGCATGACTTCCCTTTGGTGAAGCCATGTTGACTGCCCCTTATGATCCTCTTATCCTTGATATGCCTAGAGGCAGTGCCAAATATAAGCTGTTCCATCACCTTTCCAGGGATGGAGGTGAGGCTGACTGGCCTATAGTTATCTGGGTCCTCCTCCTTGCCCTTTCTGAAGACCAGTTCCCTGCTATCACATCATCATGGAGGCAGGTCATCCATCACCCAGCAAAAACTAAAAAATTGGCCCCAAACAATTGCTCTTTATACAGTACAAGCAAGCCTAAGTGTTCAACATCCATGCCCTTGATGATGGGCTACTTGCAGCACTATCATTATCATAACAGGATGAACAAAAAAGCACTAGGATTAGTTTCCTCATTTACCACAATTAAAGTAATGACGTTTAATAGTGTGGTACAAAAGATTTCTGTACTGTTCCATAGCGCTCCTCAGCAACACTGATCCCATATCATGGGTTTAGATATGAACAGAATAATCCCTCCTACCTTTGGATCCTGCTTTTGAAAACATGATCATTCAAGCAGAAGAACAGATGAAACAGTTCAGAATAAACAAGACTAAAACTAGTCTGATTTTGTTCAGTTTGTGTCAGTTCAGCTGTGACAGCTGCCCAAGGTGCCAGTTAGTATTAACTATGCCACTGATACTGTGCTAGGGCTCTATTTTGCAGACTGGAACTCTGAGCTGACAAACAGGTTTTGCTGTTTGCCATGTGCTCTTGCATTTGCTCATCCATCTGGATTGATATGCCTAGCAAGAGATTAGCTCTTTGGGCCCTTGATCCTTTGCAAAGGCCTCTAGGCAGTTCCGTCTCACACATGATAAATAATAAATAACATTAATGGAATGCCAAGAATGTCATTAATAATTTTCAGATATGTAATTCATATTTAGAAGCATTTCAGGCATTGTAAAATGCTCAACTACCAATGATACCAAAATGTGTGTCTGACTATGTAACAAAGAAGAAACTATGGCCACTAAGAATGTGTCAATTTTGAGGGGGGTTTTCATTGTTGTTATGTCTTTTTTTTTTTTTTTTTTAAACCTGAGACTCTAATTAGAATTGACTGAAAACTTGACAGTTGAACATTGGCAAGAACTGATCTTATAACTTAAAAGCTCATGGCCATCAACGGGACTGTTGGGGTTGTTCAAGGCTAATGATATTGATACAAGTAGCCCATGCAAAAAAGAATACTTTAGAGCTAATAAATAAGTCATTACGTATAGTCTGAATGTGAAATCAGTTGACAGCAAATGGGTACAGAGTAAAATACATAAATACTACAGAAAATATATATGGAGGACAGTCACTAACAAATGACCAGGGAAAAAATCCCCACAGAGGAAGCTGTTAATACTGTTCCATACCATCACAGCATGAAATAAGATTGGAAGTTGCATGTATAAAGAGATGAACAACTGAATTATGCTTCTCACTGTGATGGATGCAATTTAGTAAACTATTTCAGCTGCTGAAGCTGGAAAATAAGATTTCTCAAATCAAGACCCAGCTCTTCTTAATCACTGGGCCATCTCAGCCGGTGCAAAAAAGATTTTCTTCTATTTCTTCTATGTGATATCACAAATAAACACGGCACTTTGCAAATGAAAGAAGACAAAATAAAACATTTACAGTCTAATTCAAACAAAGTGATGAAAAATTCTAGCAATTTCAGACACTTAAAGCTAAGTCCATAACTGAATTATCTTTGTGATCATGTCCAGAGTGCCAGTATTTTTCTGTACTGAACCTCATGACAAAACTTGTACAACATAAATACCAGTAAATTGCTTTAACTGGAAAGAAACTGCTGATAGAGGGGAATGAGGGCAAAATTCTATTTGAAACAATATGTAATTTATGTGGGCTTCATGATGGAAGGTTTGTGTCTGCATTCACATTGTTGTCAACCCCCTCTGCCATGGTTGTTTTCAATATATAGAGGGTATCCCACCTGATATCCACACTTGTTGCCACTTCAGTAGTACCTGGGTCTCCTAGTGATCCTCTGCCACCTGTCATCTCTAGATGTTTTGAACACTACAAGACATCTGAGGTGGCACAAGACATCTAAGCTTAGGTACAAAGAAATCTAGAGGGCTTCTCAGCTGATGAAAATAGAAGTCTGCTCTGAGGTGGATCCTAGTACTGCACAAGAAAGTTTCAAAAGAAATTCCCTTCCAGAAGGCCAAACTTTATTTTTATTTTTAATAAATTTAACACCACTAATCCTTGGAACATTTCCAGAGGACAAGATTTGGATGCTCAAATGTTTTTGCTGGCCACCTTATGAGACACGCTAGAATATTCAAGATATCTGCTTGGAATTTACAGATGTGACACAGAGTTTTTGGAAGACTTCCACCCTTTCAAACTAGGTTAGTTTCAGTTGTTAAAATATAGATTTCTTTTTACTGTCCCTTGAAATGCCCCAGCTTACTACATCTGACCTCCATTTGCAGATTCATGGTGCACAGGTCTCCCCAAGCTCCTGTGATATATCTGCCGAGCGTGTGGATTTTTGGCACTTGAATCTGAAAAAATAACACCAAACACTTATATTTAATCAACTGAACCAGTGAGACAAAAGGCACATTGCACGGAGCCTTAAGCAGCTGGAAAATTTCTTTCTTGGAGCACTGCATTTGGACCAGTGACTGAATGCTTCACGCTCATCCACACCTGGGCAGTTCAGTTCACTTCAAATTATTGTTAGGTGTGGTTTGAATCTTCTGTTGAAATACTGTTTTAGAAAAAAAGTCATTTCAAGATGATGACTTAAAAGAAGACAGCACAAATTTCATTCACAGTAGCTATCAGCAGCTGAAAGTGTCTTTCTCAAATCTTCAGTAAGTGCTAATGCTTTTTCACGAAAGGCATTTGGCAAGATGCAGTAATACACATCAGCAAGTAGGGAGCATTAAATTACTTTAGCAGCTTTTTTAATTATCTTAACTGGTTCTTGGAATCTTGTGATTGTAAGAAGCCTCTATTTGTAAGAAATCAGATAGCAGATGCCTAGAGCTCTGTAAGCAGTATAGATTCATCCAATTCTCCAAAGAAATTATCTTTTATTCCTATTCCATAAAAGCATGAGAAGGAATTTCTTCTTTCCTCTATGTTTTCTTGCTATCAGCACCCCAGTGCTTATTTTTTTTCCTTCCTCTACTGATACCGTTTTTCAGTCTTAATGCATCACATCATAGAAAATTCTTATTAGATTTATCAGTATAGGAAAAAATATACATATATTAGACATATATTTTGTTGGGCACTGGAGAGGCAACAAATGGAAAATACATGATCAATTAGAATACATGTATAACTTCCAACAAAAGCTGTTATTTAAACGTGCATCATGGCACTAAGGATTGTGATACATTCTTGTGTTTTATAATTTGCACTGTGCCATGAAATACTTTAAAACATAACAGAAAAGTAAAGTAATCTTACAATATTTTAAATGCATCTGCATAATATCACATGCACTTTAGCATATGTGCAGCAGATGTTTTCATATATTAAATATAGGGAAACGTTACTTTCAGAGTAGGAGAGTAGGCAATAAACAGAGGGATTTGCTGGGTTCAGTGCCTGAAATACGACAAATATATCAAAATAGTGCTAACTTACAATAGGTAGATCTGATCTTTAAAAATAAAATATTGGAGGGCCACTTGTCCTTTATTACAAAAAAGAAAACAAGCAAAATAATAATAATAATTGTTGCCATGTGCTTCTATGGTTCAACCACCCTCCTGCACTAAATCTGGCGCTGTCCCCTCGCCAGGACCATCAGCCACTCTCACACCAGTGCGATGGATGGCAAAATGGTATTTAATGGCAGGGGGTGGTTGAATCATAGAAGCACATGGCAATAAATAATAATAGAAAGGATTCTGGTAATTGTCATAATCATCCACAAATAGTTTTGGGATATCATATAAAAGACTATTAAGGTTTTTCAGTTGTGTCTCTGGCCCACCTTTCATTAGAATAATTTGATGTGCAGTCATGTAGGATAATGAAGAGGTTTTTGGTTTATACGTTTGGAGAAACATAAGTTGCATGAATGAACTGGATGCCAAATTTTCAGCATTTAGTCATTGCAAACTGTCAGAGCTATTTATCAAAGCCCAGGACATTTTTCATTAATGTCCCTAATCTAAGGCCCACTTCCGTTCTTATTTAAACACAGTCATATTTAGTTAATTTCCAGGATACCAACTTGTTTCCGGTTCTGGTGTTAGCAGTCATCTGCTCAAAACTACTTAATAGCCAGTGCAGCACCAGCTAAGCATCTGACTTCATACATCTTCATAAACTTTTTCTTCAGCATGCTCATTCTGAGGGGGGGGGAAAGAACTCTTAGATCTAACTGATTCACACAAACATCCATCAGATTTATGCCACTTAGGTGAGGGGAATGATGTCCTTTTCAATGATTCAGTGCCTGCTGTAAGAAAAACGGATAACTCTTTGGGGGTGTATGCTTAAATTTTTTCAGTTTTACACATGGAGGTCGGTATGGAAATGTAATTGAAAACATAAATAATAAATGTATTGCTGGCACAGGAGGTAGATGTAGTTTCTTGAGTTGTTGGCTCACGCCTGTGGGAACAGCAGGGTGGCATATTTTTCATGTGGTTTAAAATCCTAGCTGTTTTAAATATTACTGAGAACCAAACAAATTAGTAACTGAAGTCTATTAGGCTTCCTGAAAATTTTGTTCTTGGATTATACCTGGGACTAGCCAACTAAAACCACACTAGGCTACTCATCCTTCTGGAATTACTTACTACATTTCTAGGCTTTCTGATGTGTTCATTTCCATGCTATCTGATAAATAGCAAGTATATTATTGTAAAGTAGACATCTCCCTTTAGCAAGCACAGCAGTGAGGTTCATAGGATCTTTTTTAAATTGCATAGGAAGTCAGTAGCAGGATTTGGAACAGCCTAGATCTTTGAAGGCCTAGACTTGCACTTGAACCACAAAAACTTTCTATTCACCCTTCAATGACTAATTCATTGGCAACACTTTCCCTTATATTGGCCAGTGAGACCAAAAAAAAAACATGCTTATGACTTCTCTAACTGGATTCTACTAACTAGCTGGTAAATATTTTCAGTATCAAGGGCATGAGCAAGCAAGCAGAGTCCAGCCCCACAGCAGCACAAAAGTGGCTAGCCATCTGTGTGCCTCAGAAGGTTCAGAGGTTCAATTTGGAGACCTACCAAAAAGTTCGGATTCTTACACAGAGCTTATCCAAACGATCTGAACCCTCAAGAATGCAGACATAGGCCTCCTGAGAACAGACATTTCAGTTAGATTTCCATTTCTTTCTGCTCCCTTTTATGCCAGAAATGCAACAAGAACAGCCTTTGTTTTGTTTCAAGGGGTTTTTGTTGTTGTTGTTTTTGTTTTGTTTTGTTTTTAATTTGAGAGTTCTAGATGAAGCCAGAAGCATCACACAGTAGCACAGATGTACACTGACACAAAGTGTAATAGAGGTCTAATCAAAACTCATAAAGGTTTGGTTTGAATCTGTGCGTGTGTGCTTGTTTATGTGTGTGTGTGCCCACATATGCACATAACTTACTTTTCAATCTATCCTCACTGGCCCCTTCAGAGGGGATACTGTTGCAGTTAACTTGTCTCCATATAAAATAGGTGAGAAATTCACCACTTGCTGTCCCAGTGGATTGCTCTTTGAATATTTTTCATTGACCACCAAGAATTCAACTCTTTTTTTCAACCCAAATTACATTCAAAATCTGTTTACACCTCCATATAAAGTCATCTAGCTTGAATTCAGTAAGGATTCCTAGGTTACTCACCCATATGCATGACTGGAAGGGAACGAAGATGAACAAATGCTGATGTAGTTCTCTTATTGTGGCTACCTCTAACTCATATCTTTTAAATATACAGTGAGTTGGTATCATTTTTTCCTGTTTGGGTGTCAGGACAACATATTTTGGGTTGGTCTGCACTAGATGGTAGAAGTAGGACTGATCAATTACATTTCCACTGTATTTGGTGGCTTGAAAAATGTCCTGTACTGCCCAGAGCATTAAGTGACCTACGATAATTGAATGTTTGCATGAAAAATAACAGTTTTCTTTTTCTTTACTTGCTCTTTTATTTTTTTGGCATTTATTTTCTTCTGGTACATCTTGAGTACTAATGGATGGCTTTATAGACAAGAATAGGACGAAACCCCCCCTTTGGGTACTGAGACACTTGAGAAAGCCACTCTGCCATTTGTCAAAGTGAGATCACAGATGAACATTTCCTGGTCCATTTCAGCATACAGCATAGATTCTAACCATCAATAAAAAGGGAATCAAGATATAGCATAATATCTGTAGTCCACGTAAAAAAGATAATGTAAAATGTAAAAAAGAAAGACCAAGAGATTAGTTGTAACATTTGAAAGTGTTGTCTGTGAACTCATGACCAGTAAACTGGTACTGCTGGTACTGCTGGTAAGCTGGTACCGCTTTCTTTCTCTCTTTCTTTCTTTCTTTCTTTCTCTCTCTCTCTTTCTTTCTTTCTTTCTTTCTTTCTTTCTTTCTTTCTTTCTTTCTTTCTTTCTTTCTTTCTTTCTTACTTTCTTTCTTTCTTTCTTTCTTTCTTTCTTTCTTTCTTTCTTTCTTTCTTTCTTTCTTTCTTCTTGTTTTCAATAACATTATTCAGTAAATGTAAATGAACTTTTAATTCTTTGCACCTTTAAATGGTATAAGATTGTGAAATTGAGAAATACAGGAAAAAAAGTTTTAGAAATGCATATTAACCTCCTTAGTAAATGCAGTCTTTCTCAAATTTTCTAAATATAACTGGTTTTATTCAAAAATTTGAACCTAATAGACTTAACACATTGTGCAAAAATATTTTCTCAGGTTCATTGTTCACAAGCATTTTCCTTTCACTTCTATTGCCCACAGTTTCTCTGTTTAACTAGACACATAGGAAATTAACAAAGTCTGTGACCTAACAAGTGGCAATTCATAAATTCATTAGATTAAAAAAGACTAGTAACATAGCAATTCCTTTAATAGGTTTCCTTCCAATCTCTAATTTACATTTCTGTCTGCCCTGGCAAAGATATTACTTCGTTAAGACTTTTTTTCCTAAATTAGAGAAGTTTTAATGACTTCTCTTATTTATTGCTTCCATATGAAAGTAGTTATCTTTCTTGCAAATGGAAATGAGACCCAAAATTGCAACAAATGGGGCCAAGCCGTTGAGTGCATATGTTCCTTTTTGGAGAAAGTACACATGCCTGATCGAATTAACTTTAACCTCTCTGTCCATTGAACAGACATCCTCTAATGTGGGGGCTTTTAAAACTGTTCTCGTTAAATTTATTTTGAATCGCTGAGAGCACTCTATCACGGTTTCAGCAAATAACCTCTGATAATATTAAACACCTGGTAAGCACAGTACCCAGGGGACTTCGTGCTGCTGTGTTTGACCTGTGACCTCCTACAGTGAAGTTCGGCCCTTGTGATCCACTCAGATGCAGACAAGAAAGCTATTCTGAGGGAAAACACCTGCTTGCAAAGGCTGACCCCAAGCCAGTGCATAGCTGAAAAAAGTCAGCTGGGTAGAAAGAGAACAGAGCCCTGTGCAGGTGTTTCCTACGGCACAATGCAGTGAAAAAAGTATATGTATAAATAAGAGGGAAAATAAAGGATAATATCGTTAACAGTTAGGTGCTCCCTCAGTTGTTCATTTGGGTTTACATAGCTCAAGTTTCTCCTGGTAGAAGTTGAGGAAATGATGAAGAACCTACTGGTTCAGTATTTCTACGCTTGATGGGTTTGGGCAGAGTAAAGCAGATTTGAAGTCCACTGGGCTCCAGTGGAACGCATAGCAAAGACAGAAGAAAAACAACATGGAGGATTCATCCCTTCTTGCTGCTGAATGGATGTTGAGAAAAAAAAAAAGTAAATAAATAAAAACAAAAATGAGGCAGGAATGGCTTCTTCTTCAGGAGACTATTTTTATTTCTTATTTTCCCTTTATTAAAATGTCTTCTAACCTACTCTTACTTAAGAAATGCATCATAAACAAGGAGATAAAACCAACAACAACAAAATCTCCTGTTAGGAAAGAGAAAGAGGTAAATCTTATTTATTAAGAGAGTATCATGAAATAAGATGACAGGAATGGAAACCTAACCCTTTTAAAATTCTTTAATTTCTTCATACATTTTTTCCAAGGCCATTATTGGCCTTGAATGTCACTCACACACTCATGGGTTGTCAACACACCTCTGTTCACCTGATGAGAGTGCCTTCAGCTGGCCTCAATAAAACCTTTCCATTTCCGACAGCCTCAGCTCTGGAGCTTTTAGATATTAAACAGCCAATTCTGGACCATTAAAAGAGAAGGCCAGTGCGGGGAGAGGGAAAGGAATGGCTGTTTTTGTGCAAGAAGATTTCAGCTACAACTCTTCAAAATTCATTTCTGCTCTGCATTTTATAGCCTTCAAATCAGAGTTGCTTTCCATCACTCTAGCAAAGGCTGGAAAGAGAGAGACAGAAAAGGAATAGAGAAAGAAAGAGAGAAGGAGAGAAAGGAAAGAGGAAGAAAGAGAAGAAGAGAATCATAGAATCATAGAATCACAGAATCATAGAATCATAGAATGGCCTGAGTTGAAAAGGACCACAATCTTCCAGTTTCAGCCCTCCAGCTATGTGCAGGGTCACCGATCACCAGATCAGGCTGCCCAGAGCCAGCCTGGCCTTGAATGCCTCCAGTGATGGGGCACCCACAACATCCTTGGGCAACTTGTTCCAGTGTTTCACCACCCCCTGTGTGAAAAACTTCCCCGTAATATCTAACCCAAACCACCCCTGTCCTAGTTTAAAACCATTCCCCCTTGTCCTATCTCTATCCACCCTTATAAAGAAGACAGATAGAAAGACAGAGAGAAAGAGAGAAAGAAAGAGAGGAAGAGAAAGTGTAATGAAAGGATGGAAGAAAGGGAGGGGGGGAGGAAGGAAGGGAGGAAGAGACAAAAGGGAGGGAGGAAGGGAGGGAGGGAGAAAGAATGAAAGAAAAGCAAGAAAGGAAGCAAGAAAGAAAGAAAGAAAGAAACAAAGAAAGAAAGAAAGAAAGAAAGAAAGAAAGAAAGAAAGAAAGAAAGAAAGAAAGAAAGAAAGAAAGAAAGAAAGAAAGGGATGGAGGAAAAGAAATATATGAAAGAATAATTGGCAAGCACAATCATACTAACAATTTGCCTTCATCTGTTGCCCAGTATCTTGGGCCAAAGATCAACATCTGAAAACAATCAATGGAACACATTATTTGTTTTTTTGTGCAATTTTTTTTATTTTTTTTTTTCCAAGTCATACCAAACTACAGTGTAATAACAAGACATTTATTCCATGGTACTTTAAGGTTTAAACAATTTGCAGGCTACTTCCAAGATGACTGAGATGCAATCAGGAAGAACACAAGTTCTTTAAGTAACTTCCTCACTGTTCCCTAGTCATATCCTGGGAACACTCGACACCCAATTGCATTCATCCTGCTGGAAGTAAATGCAAGTCATCACTTCACATAAGGCTGTTGGTATGATTTCTGCCAGGACAGATAACAATGTCCTGTTGTTGATGAGCCTCTGTCAGTTCCTGTTAGCAGTGAGAATGTCAAATTGTCAAGTGTTTTTAAGACCGGAAGGCGAGAGACAACCCGTACCAATTTCACTTGGAGCCAGAGGGTTGAAACCCCCCCAGATGTCTTCACTATACAGGGTAACACAATGTGATGGGAGGCTGTAGCCACTGGAAAAACAGTGAAGTTCTTTTTTTATTATTTTTATTTTTTTTTTAGGATTACACTCTTGGGAGTGCAAAAAGGACAATGTCTTAAGTTATTCTTTAGAGAATCTCCATACTGTCTCTGACAACAGCATAAAAATTACATAAAATCCAGACATTAGACCTGAAAAATTTTAGTCTATCTGTAGTTCCTTTGTTTTTGGAGGCTTCCCCCTACCTACCTACAGCAGTGCTGTTGCTTAAATTTCACTACTATTCCTCAAATAGTGGTACAGTCATTATTCCAGACAGAAGATAATCTAACTTGTAAAGAATCGTAACAGGTAATCAGGTTGCTTACTCTGTGTCCACGCATTAATGGACTGACAGTTCAAGGGGAGGTCCTAGCAAATGCCAATATTGCACTCTGTCTCTACCAAAACTCCATTGGTGGAATGAGTGTAAAGACACAGAGTTGAGTTAATCTCACCTGGATTCCACCAAGGTCCACAGAGTTTTCTACCAGTAGAGGAATCAAGGTGCCTCTGAGGAACCAGACCATTTAAACAGAGAAAGGCTCCAAAAAAAGGTATAGTTGTTTAGTGGAAATATGCTTTAGTGGAAAAATGCTACAGGCTGAGCTCTGTAGCAGTGTCAGCTCACTCTTAAGTTCCCATTTCATTGCTCTGCAGATAAAGGCACTTTGACCTTCAGGACTCTTGGCTTGACAGTTTCACTGGCACAATATTAAATAGGAAGGGGAAACAATTTAGAAAAATAACACACTAAGGAAATATTTCATCCAAGCTTTATTAATCTTTCTCTTCTGGCTTAACCTCAAGTAATCAGCTTTCAACGCTGACTGTTTTAATAGCCTATTATTATTCTCCCCGGTGTTAGCTGTCTCTTCCAAACCATTTCTGCATGAGCAGTAGTCAACTACAGCAAACAAGACAACAACATGATGCAGTCCCAGGGTTCTCCTGTTATTTCCTGCACTCAGGATACCTGTTTAGTTTCCCCATTGTTGCCTTATTCATTATATCCTGGCATTCTCCACGTGGCAGTCCCAGTTTCCGGATGAGCATTAATCTTACCAGGACCTTTTCCATAAAACTTTATTCACCATTTCACAGCCTGAAATAATTGTTATTGTCTCCCAGTTTTTAGGTTCTAATGAGATAAATGAGGAAGGGATACGAGTCATAAAACGATCGTGTTTTCCTCACAGCATCTGTCTCAAGTGCTCTGCCAATTCTTTTGAATTTAGGAAGGATTTTTACTTATTTTAAATTAATATTTTTCTTCTTGTTTTGGTATAATGAATTAACACACCAAATAAAAAAGAAAAAGAAAAAGAAAGAAAAAAAGAAAAAAAAAAAAGAACATCAGCTTTAGATAAAATCATCCCCAACAGCTGGTAATGAGACTAGTCAAATTGTTAATGAGAAAGGTAAACAGCCATTAAGAAACTTAGAAAATACATCAATTGTATCAATTGTCTTGTTCTTGGGTATTTAGCACCCTTAAAATATTAGAGGTTAGAATTTTTTTTATTAGCACCAATGGAAGATTACTTCAAAGGTTCTTAATGCAGTCATATTCCTTGTGAAGCAACAGATTCCCAAGATTGAGCAGCCAAACACTGAGATATTTGATCTGGCATGGTAAAGCTACTCTTACCTCACTAAGATTTTGTCCAAAGAAAGCCTCGGTATTAAAAAATGTATAATAAGAATAATTTTCTTACCCTGCTTCTCTGTTTGGATCACAGAATCACAGAATAATATTTCACAGAGCAGCAGGAGTTGGGAGGCACCCCTAGAGACCATGTAGTCCAACTAGAAGCAGGTTCATTGTACATTGTACAGTACATTGCACAGAAAAGTGTCCTCATAGGGTTTGAATATCTTCAGAGAAGGAGACTCCACATCCCCTCTGGGCAGCCTGTTGCATTGCTCCATCGCCCTCTGGGTAAAGATGTTTTTTCATAAAACCACAGAATGGCCTGGATTGAAAAGTACCTCAAAGATTTTTCTCATGTTTAGATGGAACTTCTTATATTCCAGTTGGTGCCCACTTCCCCTTGTTCTGTCACTGAGCACCACCAGAAAGCCTGGTCCCATCCACCTTATACCTGCTCCTCAGCCTTCTCTTTTCCAGACTGAACAACCCCAGGTCTCTCAGTCTTTCCTCATACAGGAGATGCTTCAGGTCCCTAATGTCTTTGTGGCCCTCCAGGGGCCTCTCTTTAGAAGTTCCCTGTCTTTCTTGATCTGAGGAGCTCAGAACTGGATGCACCAGCTGTAACCTCACCAGGACAGAATGGAGAGGGAATATTACCTCCCTCAACCTGCTATCAACACTCTTTAATGCACCCCGGGATACCATTGGCCTTCTTGGACACTAGGGCACACTGCTGGCTTATGGGCAACATGTTGTCTACCAGGACAACCGCTTCCCTCCCTGCAGAGTTCCCCTCTAGCCAGTCAGCCCCTAACCTGTAGTGATGATTCTGGTTATTCATCCCCAGATGTAGGAGTACATCTGCCCTTTTTGAATCTCATAATGTTCTTCTTTGCCCAACCCACCAGCCTGTCCAGGTCTCACTGAATGGAAGTACAGACTTCTTGTGTGACAGTCACCCCTCCCAGCTTAGTATCATCAGCAAACTTGTCGAGGGTGCACTTTATCCCATCATCCAAGTCACTGATAAACACATCAGACAAGACTGGACTGACCTCTGGGGAGCACCACTAGCAACAGATTTCCAGTCTCCTCTGAGCTCTGCAAGCAAGCCAATTCTCAGCCTCCTCACTGTCTCATCTATCCTACATTGTCTAAGCTTTATTAAAGGAATTTATGGGAGACAGTGCCAAAAGCTTTGCTGAAGTCAAGCTTTGTTGAAGTCAAGTCAACATCCACTCCTCTCCCCTCACCTACCCACAGTGATGACATCATAGATCGCTGCCAGATTGGTCAAGCAGGATTTCCCCTTGGTGAATCAACATTGACTACTCATGATAACCTCTTTTTTTTTTTTTTTTTTTTTTTTCTTTTTTCACTTGCCTAAAGATGACATCCAGAATAAGTTGTTCCATTGCCTTCCCAGGGATGGAGGCTGACTGGGCTGTAGTTTCCTGTGTATACTCACTGAAAAAATAGAAAACAGAACACAAAACACCATTTCAATGATAAACTAAATGAAATGATAAAAAAAAAGAAAGAACAAGAACAACACAAAATAAAACTCCACAACAAAACAAAACAAGAAAAACAGTAGAACAAACAAATGAACTATGATTTCTTGCAAATCTCGAGGGATTCACAAACAGATTTCCTTTGATTCATCATTCTGATTTTCCAACAACACTGAGCTTTCGTATCTCCTTCACTCAAAAGAAAGCTGCATTTTTGTACAAATGAAGAATGAGCTGGAACCAATCACAAACTAGATGGGACAGTCTAATCTCTATTGGTAAAACATGTTCACAATAACAGCATAACAATAACTCACTGGTATAGACCTTGAAAAGAAGAGCAGCACCTCTGCAGTTGTTCCCTTATCAGTAATGTGTACAGATTTGCTATAGATTCAGAAAGGAAGCATAATTTCTTTTCCTACTGCCTGCCAAATGCATAACCATCGCTGTTTAGGAAAGAATGTTTTCCAGCTTGCTTAAGTGGTAAATTACTCTTTCCTTAGTTTTGTGGAAAAACACAGTCTCTCTGGGAAGCAAATCTGATATCATACATACTTTGATTTTTATGCTCTTTCTATTAAACAAGTTTGGCTGAGTAAAATGTGATCTCCTTTGTTACCACACTTGAGTATAATCAAATAGTAAAGGCCTGCCACAGTTCTCCACATATCAACATGCAGTACTTTCCAATACTGCATTACTCAAACAATTACTGACGCATTCACAAAAGTTCTTACTTGCCATGCTGGAAAACTTCACTTGAGCAACTTTGAAAAGGCAAAGAAAGGAAAAGAAAAAGAAGGTGTAAGAAGGTGCATAAATTATTGTAGCCCTGGGGCAGTGTGTGAGTTTTACAGGGCTATTTATTTTGCTTTCCAATAAAAATGTATAATAGACCCACTGGACCTATTACTTGCCCACTGGACCCATTACCTCGATTGAACAAGGGTAGCACAGCTTAAAGAAAGGGCTGATTGGCAGCCTAGCCTCCTCCAGCCCAGCCTGGACTGCACCAGGGCTTGCAGCCTGCCGCTGCTCCTGCAGAGTCTGGTTCACACCTTTCCCAAAGTGAGAAAATGCAAAGGCAGATAGATAGGCTGCAGGAAGCCCTGGCGCCAGAGTGGCAGTGCAAAAGCACATTATAGCCATAAGAAAAAGCATGTGTGAGCTTTCTGTTGTTTAGCCAAGTATCTTCACAGCCAGGTTTGGTCAGGCAGAGTGTGCTGCATAGCCCAGGCTGGGATGTGGTATCCTCAAGTAGGAAGGGATTATGTGGTAATCTCTTCTGTGTAAAGCCCTAATCTAGCAAGGTGCTGAGTTCTGGCACTGCAGTACGGTCAAGCAAAGAAGTCAAGGTTTACATACTTAAAGTTAGTTATATACAAAAGTACTCTCCAGGTAGACTGTCCTCATTTTTCAAGCTCTGATTATATTCTTAGCACAGTGCTTAGTGCTTTTTAAGGTGAAGCCCATTTTACACAAATATGCAGACTTCATTAACAACTATAAATTTAAAATTTAGGAAAACATTTTTAATTTTTATAATTACAAATGCAATATTTCATATAAGTTAAGTTCCATATCTCTGATGGCTTGCTTGTGATGGTTCTTACTGTTGCTAAAGTGATAAAAATGCCTTTTGCTTTATACCCCCGGGAAGGGGAAAGAACCCAGCAGTTTTTCCATGGAAGGCCTGTAAAACTACAGAAGCAGAGTAAATGAAAGCCTATGACATTACTGGAAAAAGATCTAAAAATGATGTGGTCACAATGGCTCTGGCTCAATGAAGTCAACAGATTCACGTGGGTTTCTTCTGGAAAAAAAAAAAAAAAAAAAAAAAAAAAAAGTGGGAATAATTTTTAATAATAACACAAATTCTTAACATAGAATGAATAAATAGAAGGAAGGGGATTTTTAATTTTTTTTTTCCTATTTATTAATTTACAATACTAGCTTCAGTTCATCAAGTGTATTATATAAACATAATACCCAAATCTATCAGGGTATTCAAATGCCCTTCTATAGCCAGTACTATGAAACAAAATGCCCACACTTAGTAAGTTTTTTTCATGTGCAGACTCCAAAACTCATGCAAGGAAGGTAAGTATCATTATTTGTCTTTCAAAGTTGTTGAACCTTGTGAGAAGTAGCTTACCTGTCCAAGGAGATACCAAGAGATATAGGTTAGGTACACAAGTAATTGAAAACACTTTTCCTTCAGCACATGGAGAACGCACTTACATTGCTATTGAAAGCACCTTCAACAGAAATTTGCTTCAATCTACGTTACTGAATCCTGCTCCCTCTGATTCACTTATGTTTGAACTGGTCAAGTTTGTATGCCAGTACCTCAAGATACCTTGATACACATTGCTGTATCAGTATAAAATGCCCTCATGAGTCACTCTCCCTGCTATCCATTCCTTCCTCAAACATCACACAGTTTGCTCTGCATCAAATCAGATTTTTATAGTGTCAGACTTGGAACTATTATCCCCATTACTCCTAGTTTAAGTCCCACTAAACCAGGTCCAACATCAGTTTGGAAGCAGTGAAGGTACACTTCAGGCCTAGTTCTCACATGAAGAGAGAAACCACATACTGTCATACACTTCTATTTGGTACCTTCACCAAAATAAGGTCTACTCATCCTTACTGCATCTTTCTTTAAAGTAAAGTTAATGGTCCTGAAATACCAGAACTTGAGTATGGAGTTGCTTGGCTTCCTTCTGTAGCAACTGAGGTCACAGGAAATAAATATAGTGTTTCTACTGCTTTAATTCGTGCTCTGATTACTATATATGTATGTTATTATTACTATTGCTTTTTGTTACTACAATGGGCCATATTGGAGTTCCTTCTTATGTACGTAAGTTATAACAAAAAGCTCTTATTTAATATGGAAGCAAGTTAGAGAAAAGAATACTGTTTGCTGCTGCTCTTTGAGTACTAGTGTATATTCATGTTTCAACTGACGTTTCTATAATTTTACACAGAAAAAAAATAGAATTTTCTAGACTGTTCTTGGAAACCTCTGAACAACAACAACTAAGACACTAGAATTCAATTAGAAACTTTGTCTTATTTACTTTTTTTTTATTATTTTTTATTTTCTTAGTGTGTAAAACATTCAAAGTAGGGAGATCACTTTAAGTGCTAATTAGGCTGACAGTAGTGATTTGTAGTTTAATCTCTTTTTAAAATTTCAGGATGTATTTGTCTCTATAAAAAAGATTGTAAAGATTGAGCATAATGTGAGGATGAAGCAGAGGATAAACTAGAATGAAATTCAGCCTTTGAGCCAGAGTCTGCAGCTGTAAAACAATCCTTCCTGGCCACTGTCTTGGCCCATAAATTGGGAAGGAAGCCACTGAACTTTGTATTCCTTCTTAGGGCAGAGAGAATCGTTCACATGCAGCTGCCAAACCAAAGCTTTTTTTTTTTAAGAAAAGTTGGCTAAGTCTGAAGTAAATTAAACAGGTTTTGTTTCTTCTTGAAGAAATGAAATAAAAGAAAAGAAGTGTTTGGGCCAATTGAGAACAGAACACTTCATTTAGAGGCCCTGCATATAAAAGCAAATGAAGCAAAGAGCCAGGTCCCAGAAGGAGGGAGATCTTTCCTTTCTTTTATCCAAGAGACCAGTAGTTAAAGTGCCATATAGGCCACAGGAGACTTTCATTACATACCGCTTGTGAGAATTTAATGTATAGCCTAACTCTCAATCGAAAACTACATCTGCCATATGCTAGTCTCATTTTCTCAAGTGAAGGATGTTGTATGGAACTACATCTCCATCCAGTGATACAAGGCCACAATGTACATGGATAAAATGGTATTCAGTTACTGCATCAGGCCATCACACAACCATATAGGCTGGAAAGGATGTCAAGAGCTCTCTGAACCCACATTCTGCTCAAAGCTGTTCTATTCAGATCAGGTTGTGCAAGGCTTTGTTCAGTTTAGTTTTGAATACCTCCAAGGATGGAGATGCCTTCACCTCTACGGCTCTCTGGGTAACCTCTTCCAGTATTTGATCAACTTCTGTAAAAAAATAAATAAATTAAAATTAAAATTAAAAAAAAAAAGCCCTCTTCTGTCAAGACAGATTTACCTGTTTATCAGCCACTGTCTGCACTGTCTGCAGTTTTTTATCTTATCCCTGCACACTTCTGGGAAGATTCTGTCTTTGTCTTGTTAACATCACTGTTATGTAGCTGTAGACAGCAATTAGATCCCACTGAATCCTTCTCTTCTGCAGGGTGAACAGGCCCAGCTCTATCAGCCTTATTTCAGCTACTGCGTCCTTTGCCACTAACCAGTTTAGTGGCCACTCGTGAGACTCCCCTGAGTACAGGGGAACCCTGGTTTGGCCACAGTATTTCAGACATGGTCTCACAAGTGCTAGATAGAGGGGAAGGGTTGTCCCTTTCACCTGCTAGCTAGATAAGAATTTAGCTAGCATAGACAAGGATGCCTGTGCTCTTTATAGCCACCTGGGCACATTGGTAGCTTACAATCCTCTTATACACCAGGGTCCCCAAAGTCCCTTTCTGTGGATATGCTATAGTTCAAATAGGAAGTCAATCACTTGGTCTCTTTGAACTATTTTTACTTTTTCATGTGGTAAATTGTTATAAGTATTTAAGCAGGCAATGAACCTTACCCACCACCTTATTCCCTTGCGGTATTTTTTACCACTTAACATAATCATGGCAATAGACCAGTAAGAGCAATCTGGCAAGCAGCTAAAGGGGACATCTGACTGATGTGTAAGAGGATAGGAGTGGTGTAATATTTTGTGTTAACTGAGATTAACCAAAAATTAATACCTCTAAAATGAAAGAGCAGTATGTTATAATTTTTAAGAATATATTGTGAACTGTTATCAAAATGAGCAAAAAGCCAAACAAGTTGTGTGGCACCTAATGACATGCATTAAATGAGCATCACCTGAGGAGCTGCTGACACCACTACAAATTGCTTTGTCATTTCAGCTCAGTTACAAATACAGTCATGCAAAGATGGCTGAAAATCTCCCTTTCACTCTCTCACATACCCATACATACACATATACACACATCCCCCTGCTTTTCATACTCACACACACCTAATGTCTGATTTCTAGAATGTGCTTAGGGACATAAGAAATTGCTTTAAAAGGTTGGTTACTATCACTGCCCTTTTTATACTGTTTTACAAGCTGCAGAGACTCCTTGAAAGCTGAGTTACCATTTTGTCTTGTGATAAAACACAGAATCATGACTTAGAGACTTGCACCATGGTTTTGTCCTCATTGAAAAACATTGTGCAAAGTTACTGATTTAGAGGAGGGATGGAAAAACAAATATTGTATCAGTATCCAATGTGTTACTATAAAGATCGTATTATTGAAAAAGATATTATGAGTGATCTTAGCTTAGAAATCTCATTAATAAGAATACAGCTCATCTAAAGAAACACATATCAGATTGGCAAAGAAAAAATCATTATTTATTTTTCACTGAAATATGTTTACATCCTATTAAATTCAGAATATAAGTCAAAGCATTCAAAGAGCGGTACCTCAAAACACAACACCTTTCACTTTATGTGAGAGTTCCCACTCCAATTGGATCTATGAATACTGTGAACATAAGCAATAATGTGTGTGTGAGTGCAGTAAATATATGGAAAAATATATTTAGATGTTTATACACATAATATAATAAAACTTAGATTGGAGCATTCTACTTTAGATTAAGTGTTGATATACCTCTGGAAATAGGATTCAAAGTGTACAGGTCAGGTTTTCATAAAGCAAAGGCTAAAGCAAGCATTAAAAATGTATCTGCCTTCTATGGAGTTTCAGCAGAATCATTAACAGTAACAATGCTAAACTTCAAACAGTTTGACATTGCAGAGGTACAGTTTGTGAAGAAGACGTGTATACAGCCCCAGCAACTCCTTTTCATAAACTGGTTTCTGTGGGCATGGACTTCACATTTACACTTGTGAACAAAAGATGATATGCACTGTATTCAAGAAACAACTCTTCTAGGCCAGTTTGTGCAGAGAGGAGCTGATGGACAAAGTCATTTTCCCAGAAAACCTCACAAGACCTCTTCTTTTCACTGCTCACATCTGGTACACTGGCTTTCCTGTTGCAACCACCAGTACTGACTGTTGTATTATACAGAAGGTCGACACATACAAACCATGAGGCTGTCTCTATAGCCTGTGAGTAAAATCTTCTCTGGACATGCACACTTCAGAAGTGTATTAGGACTTGTCTGAGCACACAGGAACTGATATACCCAGGTGGTGTGTTGTAGTCACCCGACTAAACGATTTCAGCTTCTAAGTCCCTCAAAATGGTTTCTAAGCTTAATTTTTGCATCAACAGCCATGAATCCGTCCTGTCTGACAGAGAAAATGGTCTCAGAGTTTCCAAAGAAGAGTTTCCCATTCAAGGCTGGCTTGTCTTTTCTTCTTCCTAAAGAATTATCTATTCCAATTACCCTTATTTCCTTATCTCCATGCTACCAAGGAGTACAGTAGAATTTTACAATAGAATGAAATGTGCAAATCATAAATTAGTCCACAGATTCCTACTAGTCTGTCTTTAAATATTTTTCAAGGTTTAATATCTGACCACTCACTGTTCTTGATGCTCGTAACACACTGGCAACATATTCAAGATTAGACTTCTTCTTTATAGGTGTTCCATGACTGATTTTGTTGAGAAGTACAGAATATTAGGATCTGTTGAATGATCGTTAACAAGGTTCTTTGATATAATGCAAATTGGTATCTTATCTGTATAGTTTAATGGCTTTATGGTGCTTATTTCTTTTCACTATGTTCTCTATACATTTGTGTTTACTGATTTCACATACTTAACCTACAAAACTGTCTGTAGAACTGTAACATTGCTCTGTGTGTGAGTTTGTATGTATGAGTGAATTTCTATCATCTGCATAAGACAATGTGTCTATACGTATATGTATTTGTATATTATACAACTAATATTTTGTATATACAATAATAATACACATGATATACACATAATATTACACCTTGGATCATATCTCAAATTTCATTTGTTAGTTTTTTATGACTTTTGTCTCTCTTATCTAGGAGTGGTAATTTGTCACAAAATTAGAAGGACTAATTAAAGATCTTAGTTTTAACTTTGGACGTACAGGTCAAATTTTGTCTACAGTAACTTAACTGTAATGGAAAATGCAGAATCTGACCCTGCAATTTTGTTCAGAGCACTATATACTAAGATGTCAATAAAATTCTTTCCCTCCTATAAATGCACCAAAGCGAAAGTTGGATGAGACCAAGACTGCATCTAATGTCACTGCAAAGAGCAACAAGCCTGTAGAGGGCAACTGATCCTAATAATAAGCGTCTGAAATAGGAGGAATAAATTCTTTAAAATCTATGCATGTCTCCCTCTCTGCAGTGACTACAAATGGGGCCTACATAACCACTCACATTTGGATGCTACTCTGTTAGATAGCTAAAATTATGCTGAGACATGCCCCACCTATCTTACTGTCAAGACAAAATAATTCATTAATAGCACAGCATGTGTCTTTACTTACACTATCCTGAAATCTCTCCTGAAGCATCTCTGGTTCCACTGAGACTAGTTTTAAGGAACCCAAAGACTGGGCAGTAGTAACAGGGAATGTGGCTGGAAATACATTAAAAATGAACCTGTTAATGTGTTTCTCAGTCTCTCTGAGATAGCCTTAACAGGTAAAGAAAAACTAAATAATTAAAATGTTAAGTTATAATAACTCACTATCCTGAACAACTTAAGAAAGACACAGATGGAAGGCAATGTTGTCATTTTGCAACTACTCCTTAACAAAATTTTAATATTCCTATACTGCCAAAGGCTGAAATGCCAGCTGGAAAGAAACATGACAAGTAAAGGCAAGGGCAATGTGGCACACACTGCTAATACAGACAGCTGAGCTGCAGGTTTCAGGAATCCTATCTCTAGAATTAAGAAAACAGAGTCTTAAAAATACGGGACTAGAAATGACTAATTGTATTTAGTATTGTCCTTTAACTTCCCTAGGAACTACACTCACTGGGCATTCAGTTTGACCTAACTTCAAAGAATTCATCAATAGACCCCAAACTATGAGTTACAGAGGGCAAAGGGAATTAATTACAGAAGACAAACCAAGGGCATTACAGACACCCTCAATGATAAATGCTGGAGGCCGGATACTATTAAACATCTGAAGAGTAGTTAGGTAGGATAAAAGAAAAGATTATCCAGAAGCCTTATAGGCAGCAATGTGCATATATGAATGTAAATATATATGTGATGCATGTGAGAGAAGAAATTCCAAGTTTATGTCTGACTTGAATCTGAACAGAAAAATCTGATTAATTGAAGGATCTGAAATGCCTTGAAATGTTTTTGAGATGATTAATTAATACTTTGCTTTATCACTTAATTTTGAGGACACACAGATATATTGCGCCATGATTTAGCAAACCATGGCCAAGTTCAAGGAGGGTCTGGATCAGGAGTGCTACGAGCCAAGCAAGAGGTAGATTCCTAATAATATAGAGTGAGTAGAGTCCAATTAGGTTCATAGCAGGAAATTTCTAACCAAAATGAAATATCATCACATTGTTTTCAAAGACACTTTGTAAGCAGATAGGTAAGAATGTTCTAGAGTCCAGTCAGACCTCTGCTGACTTGATTTTGTACTCTGTGAGAAGTTCTGTGTCAGGTAAGGCAAGTGTGAAAAAATGTACAGGACCCAGCTAATGAGGTCTTAAAAGTCAAACAGTCCTTACTGAGTTTATTATAACAATGTTCTTCATACAGCAGGAAATTAAGTCATTTATATTTAAGTACTTATATGCAAATATCTGACAGAAGTCATATTTCAAGTTTTTTAGCTAATATCATATCTTCTGGAAATTGATCAAGGCCATACAAAAATATACTACATCATACTTCAGGATCAGATACCTGAGCAACAATGTTACTGTTTATTTTGATCCGTAATTTCCCCCAAGAATTTGGGGTCAGGAAAATCTACTTTTCATTGCTTCATTTCTACATTGTAAAAAATGGCCTGCTAATTACAACTTTGGAAAAATGCATCTTATGTCCGCTGAATGAATACATTGTCATTCATGAGTTCAGATTTTTCTTCTCGTTTTGGTAAAGGAAGACAAAATAATTGGCATGAGAGGTTATGAGGCATTAGATAAAGGTCAAATGCCAAATTATATTAATTTATACAGAAAGGTATTTCCTCTGATTTAGCGTATCCCTAAGTAAGCCATGCATATTTTACAATTTCTACTATATTCTGTGCCAACACGTCCGAAAACCCGAACAAAGAAAAAATAGAAAACATAGTTTATTACCACAAGCATGTCTTTCCACCAAGTTCATTCCAATTCCAGCTGTTTTAGCAAACTAGAGGGGCAATTGCCTAATTACACGCAATTAAAGGTTTTTCTCTATCAGAAGAGGTGACATGTGATATCTGATTTTTAATTATGAATAAATCTTCGTCTATTCATACCTGTAGTCCCCTAATTAGCTTTTAAAATATTTATGAAGGGTTTAAGAAAACAGTCCTGAATTTAATTCTGTTTTTTAAGCCATTACAGCAGTGTTATTAATATATGGATATTATATGGGAAACTATAAGATGTTTTAATTATCCAGTTGTTTGTTATAAAACAGCGCATAACTTCTCAGAAAAAAAAAGAAAGAAAGAAAAAAAAAGAATCATAAGCCGTTTTCATGTCTGAATAATATTTTTGTAGAAACTGTTAGAGGAAACTGTCACACAAACCATCGTTAGGTTTTTAATTTTTTATCACCCAAAGATTATAAAATATATATGACAAATGATAAAACATCAAAATACCATTAAGTATTATTATATGTACATATAAAAATCCAGATAAGAAGCTTTTTTAACAATTAGAAATACTTGCATATCAGCTAAAAAACAACAGCTTTTTACAGGTTTAAAAATTGTTTCACAAATTCCAGTATACTGCATTCTATCAAATTATCAGCAAACATTTTACTAATTTGCAGTAAAATATTTTGTAATCAAAAAGAGAGGACACTTCCCAATCTACAACATGTCTGTACTCTATACACATTTCTTCAAGTAGGAAAATGTGAGAGTGGATGTGATGGCAGCACGTATTCATTATTTGTGCAGACATACCATTTTCAGCAAGCTAAGTAAAAACATTCAGCAGCAGCAATGTGTGGGAAAATATTTTACATACAAGAGCTCATTTTCATATGGGTTCATTTTTACGGTAATTTTTTTGGAGACTAAGAGAAAAACGTCTGGATAAAGTTGATTTTAGCCTAGGTTACTTGCGGGGAAAAACACATAAACAGACACCAACTGCCCCTGAATAACATTGTTTGGTTTTGAACAACCAAATATGTGTGTTTTAAAAAACATCCCATAAATGTTATTTGGAGGGAAAAAATGATCAAGCAGAATACAATTGAAGGTTTTTATTTTATTCATAAAAACACTTTTCAGAAACTGCGGAGTTTTTTAGTTTGACAGTGTGTAAAGCAAATGAAACTCTGAAAGATGAATTCTCCCATTCACAGACAATCTAAGGAGGAAGTAAGGAAAAAAGATTATACTGTTTAATGTATTTGTATATAACATTATAAGGACTATGCAAGAGTGTACTCTGGTTTTAGAGAAATATATCAGAAAATGATATTGTATTCTCAGATGAATCCACCATCATAATAAAAAAAATACTTTTTTTTTCTTCCAGGGAAGTACACCTTCTACCAATTATGGAACATAAATTCATGTTACAGTTTTGAAATGCATCCAAAAGAGCTGAATCACAGTAATTTTCAGTGGAAATACCAATAAACAACATGGTTTTACATGCATATGTAAAAATTAAATACTTGTTTAAAGGCTAAAATTTGACTAAACCATTTTAAATGGCTTCTCCATTTCACAAACCGCAAGCACCTACACAAAATTAGTCAGTTAAGGTATCTAATGCTCTTAAAGGCACTGAAACAATCATCATAAAACTTTCACTTCATTCTTAACCTCATCCTACCAGGCACTTACTCTTGCTAGAGATTTACATATATTTAGTATAAATAGTTGTACTGATAGTACTCCATCGTTCTGATCTTATTTTACTATATGATAGTAGTGTAGTATTAGATCCCATTCTAAATTCCATTCACAATAACAGTGTCAAACAGTGAACATTGTTCCACAACTGTGCATCTACAAACTATGCACCAGTATTCCTGATATATACCTCCCATTCCTTGCACCATTGTTCCAGGTGCAAATTACTCAAAGCTTGACATTACTTGATATGGCTGTTTCCAGTGAACTTACCTGCAGCTGGTAATATTAGGGATGTTGCAGGTAAACATCTGAGACTTCCCAATAAAGGGAGCATGAAGCATTGAGGAATGAGTGCACGCTAGAGCTCACTTTGGAAAGCTCATGAACAGTTTACCTTCTAGACAACGTTGCAACACTATTGCTCAAAGTGGCAGAAGTCCACTGGATGCAGCAGAGGTCTGCATAGGCATACGGGTCTTGCAAACATGCAAACATGATGTTTGTGTTCTTTAACAGGCACCAGTACAAACTCGTGGCCTAATGCCAAACCACATCAACTCCTTTCACACTCTACCAGTTTTGCTTTCCAGAGTGTGTAGATGAGTCAATGTTAATGGCATGCAGAAGGGCTGATGAGAACAGGATCTCTGCTTTCAAAACTTGTAGGGAACAGGATTATGGCTAACATATACAAGAGCACTTACTTAAATGTGGGAGGAACACGCAGTTGAAAGTTCCAAGCACGCTACCAGTGCCATTCATGAATACCCACGGAACACAAAACAGAGATAAGTTAAAAAGAAATGAGAACAGAGCACTAACTCAGCATCATTAATTGCAGGATAAAGATGTTGAAACGCTCAGAGAAGCTTTGTGGTTCATGTGTAAGTAAATAAAATGGCAACTGATGTATTTTTACATGTAGATTATTAATATACTACTAGTAATAATTTTAATGTTAAATTTCACAGATGAAAAGGAATGGCCACATGCATGTATATGCACATCTGTACATGTATTTATTTTTTAAAAAGGGAAATTGTATGTCTCTCCACATGTGTGTGTACATGTACAAAGCAAAGAAAAAACTTTCAAACATTTGTCTGGGTGTGTATGTATAATTTTTGGTCACCGGTAGCTGCAGGTAAATTCAAAGTATTCCTAAGATTGTTATATTTCTAAGGATCACAAGTCTTTTTAGAACTCTGTGTCAACACGTCAATCACACTGCTGAGGTAAACCAACCATAAATGTAAACTCTTTAAAGTCTTTCTCTCCAAAGGAACTTTAATCTGTGTTTTGCCGCTCCACGTGCTTATTCCTAGACACTGAGCAATGTGGGTGCTTTTTTTTTTTCAAGGGTTTAGCCAACACTTGCAACCTAAAAATCAATTATAAGACAAACAATAAAAAAAAATCTTATTGCATGCCATTTAAAAAAAAAAAAAAAAAAAAAAAAAAAAGGATACAAAAGGTTAAGCAGAGCAGCCGGCATCTGCACACTAATGACATGATTGTTATGATAGGTGTTTGCTTTACCCTGGAGTGGTAACATTATAATTCATCCACCGCTGAATGAGCGGGGACAATTAATGCAGTCAATGCATCCCACGTGTTCCCTGCAGCATTAACAAGACAGCTCCAGGCCCCTTGGCAGACATGGGGCTGGAAATTGAGCCGGTTCCCTGGCCTAACGCAATCCTGATTGCCTCCACGGGGGCCACCTGCTGCTCAGAGCCGGCTGCCTTTGCGCCTGGGCCTGCTCCCTTGGCGGCACCCCAGGGGAGCAAGGCTTGTGACCGTAGGCAGCTGAGGTCTTTCTGCCCATTGATGTGACTGGAAGGCTGGGCATTGCTGCTGCTCTAGCTGTGGGAGACACAGCTGCTCCTGCAGGCACTGGGATCCTGGAACAGCTGGGTTTTTTCTGGCACTCAACGTGATAGGATGAAAGTTGAGGGTGCTTCACCATGCTTATCCCTGCAGTCTGTCAGTATTCCATGATAATGGAAGTACAGTTATCTTGCAGTTGTTCCACACATTAGTTGCATCTGTTTGATGGCAATGGGCACTCACCACTCGGCATGCTCAGGTGTGGGCAGGTGAGAACAGCTCACAGAAGCAGCAGAAACTCGGTGCTTCTCACACTTTCAAGCTGTGCCTGGGGAAAACAGGACGGCTTCCAAAATGGTCTGTTATCAAAGGGATTGTGTGTGGCAGCAATGGGTATCCATGCTTAGAAATAGGAGAAGGAGTAAAAAGAGAAGAGAGAGGTGAAAGAGGCAAGCAGTATCAGGCTTCGACTGTGCTGCATGGGGGAAGACATAGGATTTGTTATTCTATAGTTCAAGCTTCTTGCAGAGAAAGTGTGAGGGGGATTGTAATCTGCTTTCCCTTGTCATCCACTAAGTGAAGAGCATTTGCTTCATGCATATTCCATTATCCTGCTGTTGCCTGCAAGCCCTCAACCAGCTTAGTGGAAAATAAGGAAATACACATACTTCTCGACAACATCATGCAGGCCTAGATTTTTTTTCTCCTAAGTTGTAAAAAAATATCAGTTGGTATTTTCATGTAATTTGTAACATCTTAAATGCTTCTCACATTTAACATGAAAGTGTATCACATGTATACCCTGTATACATTCTCATGCCTAGATATTCATCTTCAGTTTACTGATTCACAGTATTTTCAAAGACTCACTTCTTAAAGTGTTCCAACAAGAACTTCTTTCAAAACTATACCACTATTTCTGAGGATCAACATTAAGTTTCTGAAATCATGACTATTGGTGTTGCCATCCAAACCAGCTGGAATATGGTCGAGTTCATTTTCTGTATTTGGAGACCACACAGCACATCTAGCACTATAAAGAGAGGAAAAATTCCACATATTATTCATATTAATTATTTGTATTCATCTGAGGCTAGACTTGCTGTGGTATATATTATAACAGACTTGTCATTGATATAAATATGAAGGAAGTGGAATTTCAGTTCTGGAGAGATACTTATTTTGCCAGACCATTTTGCTTTTCATCAAGTTGGGCACAAAATCCCTCCAAAATAACAGGCAGGAAAAAAAAAAAAAAAAAAAGAAAGAAAAATAGAACCAATGTTTCAGGGTTTTCTTTCCCTTCTGTATGCCTAAGTACACTTTAAAATCTGGCATCAAATATGTACATTATTCAGTCATTCTTCCCATGAGTTACAGTGTCTGAGTTTGAGATCCTAGACTTACTGTGTCTCATCTTCCCTGCAAGAAAATAAAGACAAGAGAGCTTGCTTGCCTCAGAGAGATTCAGAAGACAGAAATGATGCCACCATGAGAGGTGCAGATAATGGCATGTCTATGCATTGCTATGTAAATAGAAGAATATGTGGTGGAAATTCTTCAACAGAAAAAATATTATGACATTATTCAAAATCTGGAGAACAAGAGTGACAGAGAGGGGAAGATGATTCCTCTGAAAGTAGTATATGGAAACTGATAAGTGAAATACCAGCTTTCAAAGAGGAAACATTTTCCTTTTGCTGAGATTGAAATAATATTTTTGATGAAGAAAAAAAAAAAGAAAAAAAAAAGACTTTAAAGGAAACAAAATTGTACTCTGAGAATTGTCACTCATTAAAAGTATTTCTCTAATGGCTCCACAAGGCAGAAAACTCAAATGCCCTAACTCCCAGACCAGAGCCCTCCCACCGAGTCATCTGCATCCCCAGTGGAAACAGATCATTTTGATGTCATGAAAATAATATTAGTGCAAGAAATTCAGATTCCTAAGGATATTAGAGTCTTTTCACTCTTGAATTAATGATCAAATTTAGTTCAGAATAGCACTGAGCAATTTTTTACTGTGCTGTTCAAAAACCAACTAGAAATGAATGTATTAGTTTTAGTCTGGTTGCCATTAGATATGACAAGTATCATCTTTGATAAAGTCAGAGATTTTAGGGGAAAAACCTGAAAGCAGAAAACACAGAATTTTAAGCTAGAACAGGAGGGGAAATGGCTGTTTATGAGAGTGGATAGTGATAGGACAAGGGGGAATGTCTTTAAACTAAGACGGGAGGTTTAGGTTAGATATTAGGAGGAAGATTTTCACACAGAGGGTTGTGTGAACACTGGAACAGGTTGCCCAAGGAGGTTTTGGATGCCCCATCCCTGGAGGCATTCAAGGCCAGGCTGGATGTGGCTCTGGGCAGCCTGATCTGGTGCTGGGCAACCCTTGCACATAGCAGGCAGTTTTGAAACTAGATGGTCATTGTGGTCTTTGTCAACCCAAGGAATTCTGTGATTCTATGATTCTTCTCTCAAAGTTTCAGAGGGTAAAAGAGAATTAAAGGGTATATGAAATATCCCACTAATAGGAAAGGATCAATTTTATGCTATGCAGGTGAGATTTATCATGCTTTTTAAGTCCTTAGGGTCACTAGAAGGCAATATTAATCTATTGAAATATCTCTTTTATTCTCTTAAAGTTTATAAGAACAGAAATAGCAATGGCTTCAGAAAGATGTTCATTGATCTATTAAGTGCCATCCTGGGATGAGGGAAGATGTTAGCCCATTTTCTTTACTTGCTTCTAATTTGAATAAAGTTTGAATATCTAGTGTATTTTTGCTAAATCTAACCCAAAACCTGGCTTTACAAACCACTTTCCACCTTAAAAAATTCCCACAGTCTTTTAATATGTTAAAACCTGTACCTGATGCTTGTGAAGAGTACAAATTTGGAGTGTAAATATTAAATGTCAGAAACTGTCTCCATACTCTTTAGTTTCACTTCTTGGAATGATGAAATTGTAGTAATTCAGAGAATGCAGGCCATCGTGATTTCCTATGTGATTATACTAAATGCTTGTACAGAGGTAACCTCTGTCTTTCAGGAATTGTTTGTGTCTATAACGGCCATTTGATAAATTATACATGTGCTCTTTCATAAATTAGTATAGATTGTTATAGCCTTGTTTTATGGTTATGTATAATGGCATAGAAGTAAAAAATATATTGCCCAAGAAGATGACACAGACTCTAAGATGGCATTACAAATTCTGCCACTATGAAACAACAAATTTAAAGCTCTGAATGAAAAGTAGAATGCTTGGTGACAATTACATTCATTCATAGAATCATAGAATTATAGAATCATTGAATTGTTATGTTGGACGGGATGTTAAAGACTGCCATTGACAGTGTTGACAAGGATCCCATCAAATCTGGCCTAAAATGCCTCCAGGGATCCTTAACCTCTTTATACACCACCTCATAATCCTTCAAGTTAAAAAAAAATCTTCCTAACATCTAACCTAAATTTCCCCTCTTTTAGTTTTAAGACATTCCCCCTTGTCCTGTCAATATCAGACCGTGTAAAAAGTTAGTCCTCCTCCTGCTTATAATCTTCCTTCAGGTACTGGAAGACTGCCCTGAGATCTTCTCGGAGCCTTCTCTTCTCCATTCTAAACAAACCCAAGTCCCTCAATCTTTCTTCATAGGAGTGGCACTCCAGCTCTCTGATCATTTTTGTGGTCCTTCTCTGTGTGCAGTCCAAAGGCTTCACATCCTTCCTTCACTGAGGGCCTCAGGTCTGGACACAATGCTCTAGATGGGGCCTCGCAAGGGCAGAGTAGGGGGGGCAAAGACCTCCTTTACTATGTTCATCATCCCCTCTTTTTATTCAGCGCAGTTTGCTTTGGGCTGCAATAACACACTGCTGGCTAATGCCCAGGTTTTTTGTCCACCAGGAACCCCAGGTCCTTCTCTACAGGGCTGATCTCAAAAAGTTCTCCCAGTCTGTTCTCATATCTGGGACTGCCTCAACACAGGTGCAAAACATCAGTATACATAATTTAGGATGCTGCTCTCCAACATATGTCTATCCCAAGAAGGGACTGTGGGATGACATTCAGTAAGAAGTATTATGCAGTGTCAGAAGGGCTGCCAGAGCTCAGACCAAGAACCAGTTGTCTGTGTCCATCCAAGCGCAAAAATAATACACATCAAAAGGGCACAAGGAGTTACATTTAGCTTTGTCTTAAATTATCTAATGTGCCAATGATGATGGAGACAAGTATTCAAAATGTTGGCATACCTTAGGATTTTGAACTCTTCTTTGTTTAATGGATTTTTAAACTTTTAAGGAAAAAGTACATTGATCTTCATACAATTTTTCTGAAACACAATTTAAGCTATGCAGCAGAACTCTACTGTGAACTGATATGGACTTGAGGGTAGGAAATGGAAAACAAGAAAGTACCTTCCTATGTATTTTAGTGAATAGTGGACAGGTCTTTCTCTTTTTTTTTTTTTTTTTTTTTTTTTTTTCTTCTTCTTTTTCCCAATAAACTTGTACTTCTAGTGACATTTTAGATTTTTTCTTTGGGGGAAAAAAAGAAAAATAAAGGTCTTTTGTTTACAGGAGAAATTTGGAAGTTCGGAGGAAATCAACTTTTTTGAGGCTAAAACGGGGGGGAAAAAAAGGTATTTTTTTAAAGCCTATGCAAATCTCACTGTGCCAAGTCAACTGTAGGAAAAATAGGTCACCACTTTAGCCTAAATATTCATTGCTGTGTATCTAGAACTACAGTGTAAACGACACTGTGTTCAGGAAAAGGTTTGTGATAAAATGAGAAATGCCAAACATCAGAGGCTAGAAAAGATTTTACCGCCAGACACTGAAAATCCTGAGCCATTAGGTTGTTGAACAGGTTTGGGAACTTTTTGATATACTGTTTTAATTGAATACTATTTGACTGCATAATGTCCTCTAAAAAATGTGTAATTTATTGACAGTTTGTGGATGGTCTGTAGTCTTTCTTTAAGAAACCCTGTGCTTTAAAACACAGCAGCAGATCCAACCTTATATTTTGTCAGTGGAGTTCAGACTTGCATAATATGAACTTGCATATTATTTGAGTTGCCTGTATGTTAAAATGCTGCAGCAGTTAGCACTATAATCAACTAATAGCATGTATCTGTATTTAGAAAGGAAGCCTGGTTATTAGAGATTTGATGGTTACTGAGTCAATGTCATGGTAAATTTAGAAAATAATAAAGTAACAAATGATGACAGATGGCTTGATGGGAAATGTTATATCAGAAGTTTTTTGTTATTTAAGAAATAAGCAGGGATCAACTATTTCTACTCTTGTAAATGAAGATACTGAGAGTCAGGGAAAAGTGACTTGTAAAAGAGCAGGGGTGACAAACACAATGGCATTTCTTGGCTGTGGTCTTTGGATTATCCAGCAACTTGCTAACAGTCATTGTTCTGGAAAAAAAAATGATAATCAAATAATTGAAAGAGCCACAGGATCTGAATAAGTACACTGGAGATGCACATTACAACATGCTTAACAGCATGTTAAGAGCAGTGCTTTATGTGCTGGGACAACATTAAAGAACAAGTAGTCTTCTTGATATCCTTTGTCTTCTTCGTATCCTCTGCTGATATTTTGTCAGGTCTTAATGGCCTTTCTCTGAGGATGGTTATATCCTTGTTTTTCCAAGGATACAACATATATTCCATATTTTATTGCATCAGTGTCACTGAAGGGGATAGAGATGCTGTCCTGCCTGCTCTGAAGCAGCTGCCACCGAATGGGACAAAACCCAACATGGAAACGACAGGGTGCTCAGCCCATCTGGTGCTCCACCACCAGTCAAGGGAAGAGTCCCTAACATAAGGACATTCAAAACAGTGTATTTTTTCCCAAAAGTGGTAAAGTAAGCTATCACAGCTCCCACTGACTTCATCATAAGTTGCATCAGGCCAAAGCAGTTGAGAGGCAATAGTACATATCATGAGTGTTCACTATGGAACCAGAGACTAACATCAAGAGAAGGTTGTTTGACTTTCCTTTTAAAAATGGCAAGAACAGATTCCCTCACTATTTAGAGATACCCCTCATTCAATCTTAAAAAAGGCCTAAAGTGAGACTTCACAGGGATAGGGTTCTTCTAAGCAAGAAAGACAAGAGCATTATAGGAGAGTTAGACAAACTAAACCAAGTTACAAAGAGCAGACCCACAGTACCTGTAGGGCAGTTGCTTTATGTGACTGCAGTCCCTCTGCTGCTTGCTTTATCTACTTACACTTGACAGCTGATACCTCATTCTTCAGAATCTTTATATTTAGAAACAGCTATAGCTGAGCATTCAAATATTGGTAGCTTCCTCCAACTGAGTACTTGTTTCTGTCTGTGTTAACATTATGTTAACCATGTTTAATAATTTCTTACTAAAAATTCTAATTTTCCGATTAGTTGTCTTTTGTGAGTGGTCTCTCCTTGCAGTGCTATCTCATCCCCTTTTGAAGGTAGAATATCTATTACATCTTGAAGGAAGTGAAACTCATGTAACTCCATCAAACCAGCAACACATAAAGGAGCATGATCATGGCAGGATTTACAGCTTTTTCTGACCACCTTTAAGTACCAGTTCAAAATACCTAAGTTAGTGCTGCAGGTGGGAGGCAGCTAGAAGGGTTGGAAGCTGCTTGGGAAAGGCCTCACATCACCTTTTGCTGTCATGACGCTGTAATGATTCTGTAAAGATTCTGTTCACAGCATACAGGTGCAAGAGAAAACACTGGATGAACCGATAGGAAATTCAGAATAAACTGCTAGAGAACTGAAACAACACTGTATCAAACTTTCTGCTGCTTACTTACAGCTTTCTAGTATTTAAGTTTCTGAAAATTTTCAGAATTCAGTTATTTTATTTCTTAAATATGGTTCAGAGCCTTAACACATCTAATAACAGTGGATCAATAGGCTCATTGCCCTACAGAGTATTACAGCATTGGCAAATACCTACGTTATGAAACTAAGTGAATTTACTGGAGCATAAACCCCCAGTGATTGTCTGTAATCAGCCAGAAGGCCTTCAGGGCAAGAGAATTAATGTATTTTAATATTTTAGGTTACCTTCCATATGGCATAATGCTATACCCCATCTGTATGTTTGAGTAGGAGTTCTTTCTCTTTTCCTTAGTAGAAACTTACCTGCCTTCTAATGTCTTTTATTACATACTTCTTTGAACAAACTCAGAGCAAAACTTTGTCAGAATGTTATTCTGCCAATAGCATTAGTATCTGCAGTGAAATTAGATTGTGTGTCTCAGTCTTTCTCTTTACAGTGTTGGAATACCTGTTTTCTTCTATTTTAAAGGACTTGTTCGTTTAAAAAGCAAGGCATCCTTAAAAGAAACTTCCACATTTTTGTGGAACCTCTCACTGAATCACAAAACAGCCAACTATGCTGAGTGTGTTCAGGACTCCATATAATCATTATTGTGTAACGGTGCCAAGGAAGTTTATCTCTGAATTATCCCTTCGTGGAAATAATGGCACTGCAGCCACCAGCCGCAAGGTCTCTAGCTGACTTAACATACTCAGGAACATAGCTCTTAGTAGGAGCAGGTGAAGGGTGATGCCAAAAGAGAAAAGTGTATACACATTCATATTTATATAGGTATTATACTGTTACCCATGGAGCATTACAGAGAATTTTTAATAACTCTTCCAGCCCAGAGGAATAGTTGTGGGGAGGCAGCAGAGGGGAGCAAGCATCCTGTGCTGCATCCTCATCTCCTGATCAATGGTTGGGATTTCACCTATTTCACCTCCTTGTGTGCCCTGTTTTTAGCTTATGTAGACTCGGTGCGCAGCGAGTTCAGATGCAGAGGTGCCAGTGACAGCTCTGGCAGGAGATCACACAGGTTTCACATACTTGGCTGCATCAGGTTGAGTGAATTTCAAGACAGAAAATCAGAAGAAGTTTTTTTTAACATCAAATTTAAATAATTCCCGCAACTAAAAATGGTGGATTGTTAATGATTTAAATACAGACTTACCTCACGCCTCATACAGCTAGGACAGCTAAACCCTACATTTGTGCTATTAGTAAAATGTTTGGAAAAGACACACTTTTTAAGTGAATGCTATCAGCACTACCATTGATTCTGCAAGATGGACTGCATCCTCAACATCACACATCATCTGTCATGCACCATAAATAATAGAGGTATTATTTGCTACTTCAGGAAAAATAAATAGTGCTATGTGTTTGATCTGTCTCTCAGGGAAGAAAAAAAAAAACTAGAGTAAGTTAAAGACTGGTTCCAAGTATGCCTTAATAACACTGTTGGATAAATTCATTTATGAAGGAAAAAAACCCTTTAAAAACTAGTTATAAAACAGAAAGCCTTCAGTAGCGTGTTTGGTTGTTTTTTTTTCTTCTGAATTCTGGAATTAATACTGCTTTGCTAAAATTTTAATTAGCTGATTAAAGAATGGATGTTGTGAATAGAAGTATGAAATTTATGGAAGATCCCCCTTCCAAAGACAGAAGGTCTACATAAAAAACACAATTTGTTTTGATGAAACCAGTGAAAAATCTCTTAAAATTTTTTCATGCTTAAAAATTTTGGTAGCCACATAGGAAACTGAATATGAAAAATACATGGAAGAATCAAAACTGCAACATTTGCAGCTTTTACTCCCAAGCTCCTGCTACATTTAAATTTGAGCAGCTTTTAAATGTAGAAACCATAGGGAAAAAAACCCTTGCCATATCTAATGATGCAGATTATAGTTTTGACATATCTTCACAGATTGAGAAATTTAACTTTTTTTAAAATTTGATCTGAAAACTTGCTTTAAATTTTGCCTATTTCTTAGACTGTTTCTGTTGAGCTCTTTTCCCGATATATGTCAGGTAATAATCAGATTCTGATCAATCCTGCAAACTGAGGATCAGGTCATTCTTAACAGTACAAAGCATTCTAAGAAGTCTCTGTCTTGGAGCATTTATATTAACCTCAGTGTTGTAAGTTTTACTTTGAATTTATTATTAGGTGTATTAAAACAGCAATATAAATATAATATAGTGTGCCTCTGGTGGCGCAAGTGGTTAAGGACACCACTTTGCAACACTGGAGGCCCTGGGTTCGAATCCCCCTGTGGCGCAAGTGGTAGAAGTGCCGCTCTGCTACATGGAGGCTCGAATCCCGGGGGTTGGACTCGATGATCTCTAAGGTCCCTTCCAACCCGCACGAGACTATGATACTATGATGATGATAATCTTTTGTAAGAAAAACACACACCTACACCTACACCTTTAAATATATAAGTGTTTTTCATACGTAACTTCCTCTCCTTTGGAATTTCACTTCTATGGATTCACCGTGAATCAAAATGTCAAAAGCACAACATTTTATTTTTCTCTAAATAAAATCTAAATTTATTACAGGTTTGCAAACATGCAACGTCATAATAAGTGACACTGAGTGTGTATATGTATAAATATGGTGGGAACAAGCAATTCGCATAAAGAATTGAAATAAAATAGGATTGAAAATTGAGAGAGATCCATAAAGTAAAACTGAGCAATAAAATACTAATTAATAAGGATCTCCTCTGCACAGTGTGTTAATTAGTGTTCATTAATTTGTATTCACTTCTTCTCTACAGGGCGTGTACTTTATTAATAGAGAAAGGGAAGCAGTAGAAGGAGAAAAGTTCACAAGATTTAACCCAGAAAAAAAAAAAAAAAAAAAAAAAGAAGAGATGAAAGTAAAGCTCCAGCACAAATTTTAGAATTTTAGTTCAGGAGTTCCTGGCATGATAACCACAGTATCTAGGTCAGTGCAAATGAAATGAAACTGTGTTTCTGTAACACAAAAGCCATAAGAGAAGTGCTGCTACCTATCCAGATTGCTGACTTAATCAGAACGACATACTGACTACTGCCAACTGAAATGCAGAATTGGAAGTAATATGTACGACTTTCATTTCATTCCTGTTTGTATCTCTCTCCTACACAAATATCTTTTTTTTTTCTTTTTATTACTGTAAAATTAAGAACAACAATACTTTATTTTTTATTGTTAAGACTGTAAGCTTTTGAATTATATTTCTTTGGATCCAACACCAACTTCCTCAGTGACCTGGAATAAGGTAGCCAAACAGCCTCAGTGGGATTTTCAAGCATATTAGAACCATATTTTATGAAGTTATTTAGAAACCAAAAGATGCAAAAAGACATAGAATTCAACAAAACACACAAAGCATGCCAGCCCAGCTACTTATCAAAAACCTCCGAGGATGAACATTAGTTCATCCTTGAGGACCTAAGTGATAGATACTTTAGGGAGAACAGTATACCATCTAAGAAAGCAGTATTTGTCAGATTCAAAGCATTCATGTTGATATGCCAATTAAAAGCCAAGCAAATTAGCTTGATGTTCTTATCTCATTATAACAGCCAATATTTCAGTAAAGTGAAAAGTATAGCCTTACTGTTTTCTTATGTTTTATTTTGATTTATTTTTTACATGATAATTTAAAAAGATAGATGGAAAGCATATTTACATTTTAATACTAACAAAACTAAGAGAAAAATTATTTCCTGGTTTTTCCAAAGTGATATTTCAGTTTGAGGGAAAATTTTACATCTATTTCCCAATTTGGTTTGAAAAACTCCAGAGTTTCCTAAGTAAAGGAAAATCTTTTTTTAATCAGTTCTAGTAAGATCTCTGAAAATCTGGTACTTAAAGCTAGCTTAACTCAGTTGGTTTTCATGCTCCTTGCAATATTACCACTGACTTCAAAGGAATCAATTAGCCTAATGCTAAGTATTTTAAAAAATCTCATTCTCTTTCTGTTCACAATCTGTAATGGGGAAAGTGATTAGAATATCTATACTACAGAGGTGTTCTGAAGTTTTAATTAAGTTCTAGAAATTAATTTGTAATTCTGAGATGGGAGAAATGAAAAGAAATAACGTTCTTCTGTATGCTAGAGGCTTTCGCTGTAGACAGTGAAGTTGTAGCCTGTTTTACCATTATAAAATCTAGAACTTTTGACTCTTAACTACACAAACTGCAGTGGTACTTGTGTCTTTTTATGTCCTGAAATGTGCAAAATTTCTTGTGTATTTTGATGTCACTTTGCTCATGTTCTATAACATGATGTTCTCTAATCTCCATCTTCAGTCTTTAATGCTGTTCTTTACAATGATTCTATCTGTCTGTCCTGGGTTGCTCCAAAAGTAATACTTCCTATTTATTTCTGTGGAATCTACAACAGCTACAAGGAGCACAATAATGCTACTCGACAGAGCAAATTCTCAGCTACAAAACACTGTTTTTTATCACAACCACCACCATTAGCTATACATTTTTGCCAGTAATGAACAAGAGCCTGCATGCCACCCTTATAAAAATCTGCATGGTCGTCTGGCTTAAGTTTCATGTCACTGCCACCACTGCTGAAATACACTACCCACTGCTTCACTGTGCTCACATCCACTGTCTAGTCTCCATAAATGTTCAGCAAGCATCGGTGAATGTCAATTGTTGCCATTTTTGTTCCATGGAGGAATTCAGTGGCACACCTTTGCTTTATCCGCACTTCCACAACAGATGCCATTGTGTCAGTCTGCTCTTCTGCTGCCATCATAACAACATAACAACAAAACATAAAGGAATATTGTCATGAAAGTTCAATCTCTATCATTATACCACTGCTATCTACCTCTGACATCATGGCCCAAGATAATAAAATAGGAGGCATTACCTTTACAGCAGCCCTCATACATATTCTTCTAATTGCACATCATCCTTTCGAACTTAATAGACCTGATTGTTTTATTACTGACATCCCAGACACTTTTATGGCTAGTATTTCCATGTTCCCACTGATGCATTCACAAACACTATTCTAAGTGTGGTCACAACTGACCTTAATATACATTCAGGGGATGCATATGCATTCTGAGATACTCATCTCTAGAGGAAAAAAGACTGAAATATTTCCTTCAAACCACTTGAAATAAGAAGACGATGAAGCTGTGATTCTGTCAGCCTCCTTCTCTGATCCTTCTGTGCGACACACAACAGGCAGAATGCACACTCCTGTTTTTGTGAAGACATCACTTTTATGTGTTCCCCACTGGTCACACAGGTGTGATGGGAAAGGCTAGCAAATAGCTACAGCCGTGCCACAAAGCATAGGAGTGTGTGCCACCTCAGCAGGTGTTAATGGCCTATGAAGGGGCTAAAACTTCTGGTTAAAAACCTCCCTTGCTGCTTTGATAACTCTGTACTTCTATCATTTTTCTGATCAAGCAAGGTAGAAAATAGATTGACGGAACAGATTTTACCAGTCTGGGTGGAAAATGCAAGCAAGGCACAGCATCACAATCCTACAGCTGAGTATTGAACTTTAAAATGTTTTTTGGTATGTTGCATTCTAAATGAATGCCATCTAAGTCTTTTCAAGTTTAAAAGCTGAAAATCAGATAAATGTCACCCAGATATTTTTTTCTTACTCTTCCAGAACATTCTTCTCTTGTTCTCTTGTGAATATAAAACAGTATAGTTGTAAACAACAGAAGATGTAGTACCATTCTAGAAAGGCAACATCTAAAGTAAAATGTCAAGTTTCTTACGTTTCTGACAACAAAATATCTAATACAAATGCCATTTGTATGTTCTGGGCTTCCTTGGGATGGCATAAACTCAGTTTCACAAATGAACTCTCTTTAGTGATTCCTCTGTTTATGTTTCAAATATCATTTTTTTCTTTTTTTCTTCTTTTTTTTTTTTTTTTTTTTTTTTAAGAACCAAATACTTTCTTCACCTCTTTTCCTAAACCATTATGTAAAAGTTTGACATGCAATGGAGGGACAGATATAATAGCTACTACCTGCATAGCTTCTGCAGTGCTGATTGTTCTACAGGGAGACCATGTAACATTTGTTAACAAGACAAAAGCATGTCACAAATACCACATACATTCGTGACTCATGAATTTTTCTCCTAAAATGAGATCTTTGCATGATTCAGGCATACTATATAATTTAAAAAGGAGCAACAGGTTTCTTTGAGCTGTATTTCTGCGCTGTGACATAAGATGTGAACTCAGCATTGAATAGTCCTTAATCCACAGGCATCCCTTGCTTTTTTCTTTTCCATGCAGCATGTAGATACATAGAAAAATAATCAAAACCTTCACCTTAGAACATTTAAGCAACAATTCAGAATGCAAGGAGTAGACCTCTTGTCTGCGCAACATGCCTGTGAAAACTCTGAAGTTTCTCCTGTCTGTTGCCTCCCTTCTTTCTTTCCCTGACAATCTCCTAACCAAATATTTCTATTTATTCAGTTGACAGCCAATAAATAGCAAAGTGTTTGGGGGAAATCTGTAGTTTTTTTGGAAATAAACCTATAAAGGAAAGAGACAGAAAGAGAGAAGGAGAGAGAGCGTAATCTGTACACCATCTGTTGCCTAGTGCAATTCATGCTGACACAGGGCTTTTTGACATTTTATACCCTGAATCCAAGCACATAGATCATTTCTACCTTGTACTTTTCCCGTCTCATTATCGGAATTTATTCCCTTGCTTTGTTGTTGGTGGAGTCCCTATTCTAATTGTTTCTTACATGTGCTGTAAATCTGTCCTCCAATCAGTAAAGCCCTGGAACATGAAACTGAGACCTAGCAATTTCCTTTGCTTACCAGTGCATCTGCTGGAGCATAGTGTTGAAATAAAATGAAACATGTTTGCACTCTTTTTCTATCGTACTGTAATGTGCCTTTCATTTCGCTCAAGGAATTTTTAATATTCAAGCCATACCCTGCACATGAAGTCATTTCCCTTCGATATAATTGTAATGGTAATATGCATGGCCTAACTGGCAGTGGCACAGCTGGCTGCTTGCCACAGCTGAGCCTCTGACTCAAAGACTTTAATTCTGTCATGCCTCATCTGGTTTTATGTACTCTTTTGTAGTTAGTTCACAAATTTATTCTAGGGTATCCATTGAGATGGGCAGGCCATTGACTTTCCTCTAAAGATAGCACACTAAACTAATGAAGAGTATCAAATACGTGCATCGATAACCTGTATGCATACTGAAGAGAAGTTAGGCTGTAAGTCAATGTTCTTGTGTGGTCAGGACATATTGACAGATGTTTAGGCCCTGATTGTGCACATATTTAGCAGTGGCGCAAAAAGGCAAGCTCAGGGAGAAAGGTTGCCTCATCACTGCCTGTAGTATCTGCTGATCTTCTGTGACAAGTGGCAACTAGCACAGGGTCTGCACATGCTGAATTAGGAGCCTGTCAGCCTTCAGTGCTATTTAATAAGTTAATAGCGCTATTTTCTTTTGCAGATTTCAACTGAACCTTTCATCATAGATCATTATCATAGGTCATAAAATGGCTTGAGTTCTAAGGGACCTCAAAGGTCATCTAGTTCCAACTCCCTGCTGTGGGCAGGATTGCCAACCATAGGATCATACTGCCCAGAAGCCTATCAAGTCTGGCCTTGAACACCTCCAGGGATGGGGAATCCACAACTTCTCTGGACAGCCTGTGCCAGTGCCTCACCACTCTCTGAGTAAAGTATTTCTTTACTCAGAACCTAAAACCCTTCTATAAAATTATGGTGTGACTTCAGCCACGAGACTTTAAAAAGTCTCTCTTTAGATTTGTTGTCTCTTACAGGGTCTGAATAGAGCTCCTCAGCCGTATCTACATTGCCTTTCTTTTTTTATACACATGCATCTGTCACCAAGTTAAAACGTATGCCCAGAAAACCGGGTTCTCTGTTTATCTTTTTGCTTTCATCCATTCCTGCTTTCACTAAGATCCTCCATCTTTCTCTCCCAAAAAAGTGATTGTTTCAAGAAACCAGAATATCTGACCCCTGCTTCCAATTATTCACCAGGAATACACTTCAACTGATGGTTACTATCTTCATCCATCCTCACCTTTCTATGTCTGCTGTTTGTCTCCTCTCTATTTGTCCATAATAACTTAGAGAGAAGATTTGCTTTTGTCTATAAAGCTCAATGCACATCTACTGAATTACAAGAGCAATAAAGTGTTATTTACTTGGCTTATGGATCACTCACTTTCAGTCTATCGTTTAAATGTAAGCTCACTTTGAAAGTTAAAAATCAGTTGGTGTGAATCGATTTGGGCTTTGTTTTATGCTAGCTGAAATCAATGACCAAGCTTGTTTCTGTCTGTGGGGGAAAGGTCATATTAACTGCACACACTGCAGTTCTTCATTTCATGATCAAGCCATAATGCTGAAAAAAATAGTATTTGAACAAAACTCTTAATTCAAGCTGACATGAAGATTCTTGCTTAGCTTTCAGATTATTATAATCATTCTAAAACCATGAAGTGAAATTCAGAAGAAAACCATGAATCAAATTAGAGAGAAAAAAAAAAAAAAAAAAAGTACAACTTTTAGGATTCTTTTCCCTTTCCTAGTTTATATACATATATATCCCAGGTTGTTTTAGTAGGACTACGGAAACTATGGAACACTGAAGACAAAGTGTTCTCTCTACCTCATATTTATTACCATCTTCAAATAGTTGTTGAGCTAATCTGCTGGTATGTATTAACTCTGATCTGTACTTTATGAGGAAATGAGACAGTAGGAGTGAATAATGGGGTTAAACTGGTCTTGCCCTGATAAGAAGCCAAACACAGCCATATACCTAAACCAAACTTCATCATTGCCCTTGATTTAGGTGAAGCATAAGAGTTGTAAAAAACAGACCTGAGCACACTCCCAATGTATAAGCATTTAAATTGAGAAACAAAATGAATGACAAATTCAATTTGCAAGATCTATGGGTTTACTTATCCATTTGAAAAAATCGGGCAACCTTTTTCTTTGCTCCTACTAATAAGAACTTTAAACATTCAGTTTGTAAGCTCTTACTCCTCCTCTACTGTGCCAATCTTTTACCCTTCCTTCATCTTAAAAGAATCTAAATTTGGAGTGCATGCCAAATAGATTTCCTAATGTTACTGATAACGCATACAACTGACTGGGATGATAATGAGGTACGGGGACAAATTATATTTGGTGGAAGCACACACACACACACACACACAAAAAAAAAAAAAAAAAAAGTCATTTAATGCCTCCCCCGTGACTGAAATGCTATCTTGGATCATGTTGATCACACCCATGTCAAAGGTAGCCTAAGGAAAAAACACTTGTACCTCCAATACGTGCTTGAGTTTAGAATTTTCCAGCCTCTGTTTCTCTGTTCACAAGTTATTTTCTTCATATCAGCTTTAAATATAAAGTAGGTTCCCAATGTTTACTTAATTTTTTTTCAGTTTTTAAAAATAGTATTGCAAGCATATGATTCTCATAAAGCATCTTGTGCAGGGGGAAAAGTAAGCCTAGAGGCAAATCCTGTAACTCTCCAGACTGTAAAGACAGAATGATGACAAATTGTATAAATATGTGCAAATTGTCCAAATGATGTCATGAATTCAGGCTTGCAAAAGTCAGGAAGAATACTTGAGCCTAAGGTCAGCACATACTCTTGCTTTTGATAAAATTGAGCAATTACATTCAATTTGCTTAAATTTATAACCAAGAAAAATGTTTTCTTTAATCTTAATCTTCATTTGATTTTTCAAGCATTTTAGAACCTACCATATTATTACATCAGTGAAGGTCTTCAGTAAATTCAACAAACTCTGATAGGTAGCAGCATGTATTTAGTATGCTGCCTGTTGGAAAGCACTGGTGAAGTAGGGTGGCATATCTGTGACCTACTGAAAGAAACTCCTCAATGCAATTTAAATAGCAAATTTTTTAGAGCCTTGTAAAATGCACTTTTTTTTTTTTTTTTTTTTTTTTTGGCCTTGAAATAAGCTGTACATTCGATTGTTACAGAAAATTGCATATTGAAATGTTCTGTGGCTAGAGGACAGGCTTATGTTCTTCAGGCTACAACTGGTCTGTAAATGCTTATACTGAAGTCTTTTTAATTTACATTACACAGATCTTCATTCTTCTCTTCCTCTTTCTCTCTTTCTCCTTCCCCTCCCCTTTCAGTGCCAGGGTCAACCTTCTCCAATTATTCATCTGCAAACCATTTCTCTCTTCAAGTTTTCCCATTTACATTACACAGATCGGTGTCTCCTTGGGTCAAGCTGCTTTAACTTCCACTGCATCTTTTTCTCACCTTTCAATGCTTTGCTTCTTCCTTGCTCTCACCTCTCACCCCAGCACTTCCAGGTTTGGAGACCACAAATTAGTGTAAAATGCTGGAGAAAAAAATAAAAAGAGTATCATTTTTGCTTTCCTGCTAAACTTCCAGCCACAACCACAACAACGCAAGTCCAGCTGAAGGCACAGGTGTTTTTTACCAGTGTAATGAGCTGTTTGTCCTTCTTGCACATCATCAGTTGTTTTTTGGGTTGGAAGCTTTGAGGGTAGCTGTGAATACCCTTCTGGCTACTCTTAGGCCTGCTGATGTTTGTGCTCTATGGAGAACCCCATCAACTTGATGGATTGGTCATTTGAAATGAGAATTTTTATCATTGTGAAGTGATCCTTCCTGGTCGACCTCTATACCCAGTGTCAATTAAAAACTAAAAGAAACAAAATTATGTTTATTTGCTTTTACAGGTATATAAATCAAAAGAGAAAAGTGGACAAGACTGCTTGTGAGATACACCAGGTTCATTACAGTAACAGTAATGCCCACTGGCATAAGAGGTCAATGAGATCTGTTGCAAATATATACCATGCACTTGCCTCTATCTCGGGCCCAGACTGCCTGTGCACTTTTGTGAGCCCTGTGTAAAGGATTTTCTTTCTAGCCTGCCTGTTCAGGCAAGAAATTAAGAACAGATGGAAACTGTTACAAAAGAATTTCTAAAGTAGAAGCTTTAAAAATTGTGGCGCTTTTTGATTTGTCTTTAAGGAAAAGAAAAGCTCTTACAATGTTAGCGGGATGAGACATGGTGTATGGCTAATTTGGCATCATGCAATCTGATCTAACATCAAGTTAACACTAAGGCAGCTGAATGAGCCATTCTCCAAACACGTTTCAGCTGCAAATGTTAAAGCCCCTGTAATTGTTACTTTTAAGAGTGCATTAAAAAGGTTGTGAAAACTGCTCGTTGTAATGATTTCTACAACAGGATCCCTGCAAACACGCAGCTGGAGGCTGTCAAACGCACACCTCCCTAATAGACAGCACTGTGTGTACAATTAACACATTAATTTATGGAGTAAACTGATCGGGGGAGACTAGAGCTTCAAAGCTGAATGCACGCCATTAAGGAAGAAGTGTGGTTGGCTGCAGGAGTCGACTAGCTCACCACAACCCTGCCTGGCACAAAGGCTGTGCCTGTGCTGAGAGCCAGTTCTTGGTCCCTAGTGCATACCTCTGCAGCACCCTGAATCCAGATGAGAACAGGAGCAAAGCATGCTCCTCCCATTCCCTTCCTTCTCATCCTTCCCCAGCATTAGAGAAAACATCAAGACACAAAGCAGGCAGGATAAGCAGCATGCCCTTCCAGTCTGACTGGATCGAGAGGAAGTGCGTAGTGCTTACCTTCATGTCTGTGTGGTGTTTCCAGCACTAAACACTAAATCAACCAAACACACCGTGAGACATATAGCCACAATAATTAACATTAGAAACACCTAGCACACAGGCGTGTGTATGTCAGATCAGGAGACAATTTCCTCACTGGGGTTATAGCACTCTTTTACATGGAGGAGAGAGTCTGTTACAGGATGGAGTCCAAGACATTGTGTAAGTCATGGAGACACCAAAACTCAGTTCCATTCGTCATGCTGGAACAAGAATTACCCAGCAGGGAAGAAACTGGGACAGGCTAACTGCCAACACTTTTCAGTCCTGGAGATCCACGTCTGAATTTAAAACCCTGAGCCCAGGAACTCCTCATAGAGATTGATGTCTAGGCTTCCTTTTTTGAAAACGTTTTCTCTCCTTTCTTTAAAATATGATATTTTAGGTTTATTTCATATCATATTAGAGCACTCATGAGGAAATTAGTGAGCCATGCTGAAAGCTCGAACAAAGGCATTCAAATTCATCTGAACAGCAAAATATGCTCTACTCACCTCACCTAGGGCTGATTTGGAGAGCATCGCTATAACTTTATCTTTTTCCTACTCTTGATGTTCTCAGCTCCACATAATTTTCCCTGTCCTCCCCATGATGCCCTCTTCAGGTATGCTTCTGTGTACATGCAATTACCCCTGCTCTTGCAGTTGGAGACTCCTCTGGATTATCCTTGAAGGGATCTTTCATCAGAGGAAAACAGACAAAACTTTCAAGCCCAACATGAGAAGTTTTTAAAGTTCTGTTTTCTTGCTTCAGTGGCAGATCTCCTCTTTTTCTTTCTGCTGTTTACAGCTCTAGTCACTCAAAAAAGAAAGTTGGATAATTCTTGGTTCTCAGAAGGATCCTACGCTTTCTCCTCACTTCATTACAAGTAAATGCAGTGCATATGGGCAAGGTATAAAGAGCACCAAGGGCTAGCAAGATCAATGAGGCAGTGAATAAAAAACACATCCTGCTAGAAGGAAGATGATCTCAGCTTTTGGTAACCAGAGACAAAATCCTCAGTGTTACTTGCACTGCTGAAAGTATTAGCTGACTGGTCTGCTGTCACACTTTTCTATGTGTGATTGGTCATCAGATTCATTTTTTGAGATCAAAATAAGAGTAATGCAGAGGGAAATTCACGCACTTGGTAGTTAGGACTTTGGGAGCTCTGCTTTCCCATTTCCTTTCTTCTGACACAGCCACAACAGACAACAGCCCCCATTAATCCTTCTTATTTTTCTTTCTATTTCTCTCCCACCCACCAAGTAGAATGCATGCTTGCCAACTTTGACACTTCATGCCATAGATTTTCACTTTCACCCCTCTGTTTTACCATGTTACTGTTGACTTCGTGGCAGTAAAAAGGAATTTGGCCATTTGCTCAGGGTTGCTGATTCTACTGAGTTTCTGGATACCTGCAAATCTCAGAAAATTTGTGTGCCTGTGGAAACCTGCTTAACATCTCACATTCATGCTGGGTGCACTGAATTTATTGAGTATGCAGAGATACATTTAATATGTAAAAATAAGCAATCAGATGCAGGCTGGATGTGCTTGGATTCTTTATGTATAAAATCACATATAAATGCTGAATAGATAGTTGGACACACTGAGCAAGACTGCTAGTTTTGTGTTTCATACAAAATCTATAGACTCACAAGAATATTAGAGAAAAAACTTTCTACTTAAAACAAAGCAGGACATTTTTATGTGACCTTCCTCCATCTGAGAGCTGAGATCTGAAATCAATTCCACCTTCTGTCCTACTTCATATCTAGAAAAGTTTTTTTGCAAAGGCAAGCATATTTGGCACTCCATTTTGCTAAATAACTTAATAGCGGATAATAATTCCTCTTATGAACCATCTTCCTACTACTTTGGCTGGTGTTTCTATGAAGTGTACCTCATGGTGCCCGCAAAATGTGCCTGCCAGCTCTAGCCCTTTGGATCTATGTTGCCAACATGCTCCTTGATAATTGCAGAATTTCTGCTGTTGCTAAAATGACAGGCGTACAGTCTGTGAACAAAGGAATCTGACTCAGACATCAGTGATACTTTGCCTCTTTGAACAACAGCAGCTGGAGGATCCCAGTGTAGAGTGGCTGACTACCAGTCTGGATCTGGAGGAGGAGGGAGGGAGAAAAACCGGCCTGCTGAGAGGCCCAGCCAACCTTCTGGCCCTGCTGAAAGGCATGGAGAAAGGGCTCAGAAGGCTCAGCAGAAGCAGGCAGCCATAGGAACCAGACAGCCTATTTGCCAAGTCTTCTACTTTGAACATTTGAAATGTTGGCAGGTATGCAGCCAGAGCATGGTTTCAAGAGCACTTGTAACACCCTAGTCTTCTCTCACACCTCCGATGTTCACTGACAGCTCCCATTAAATTAATCCCTAAAAAGCAGTGGGGATTTGAACAATTTTGCCACTCTCTCAGAAGGTGTTACACCACTACTTCACCACCATTGAGAAGTCTGGCCACCCACTCTCTTGTCCTAGAAAAAGCAAGTATTTTAAAAAATCCCATCAACAGAATTCTAGGAAAAATAGAGGTGCCCTGGGAAGTCTAACCAACAGTTAACTCACATGGACTTAAAATAAACATTGAGACCTACAAGAAGCCATCATAAAATTAACATTTTGATAGAAAATGAGGGAGACGTTTGTATAAAATTCAAAAGAGTTGCAATTGTGGTGTATAGCAATGTCTTTAGAAAGAAAAACTTCAACATAATGATCTAAAGCTCAGTAGTTCAGTTCTTGACTTCAAATTTCTCAAAGGTGATGTTTGAATATGCTTAGCCAGATGTTCTTGGGACTGGTCCCTTAGGTTACTGGTAGGCATAAATGATGAACCATTCCTGTCTGTAGATGGAAATAAAAATCTATTCACTACTATTTTCAAGCTAAAAATGTTTAGACTCTGCTTTGACTCCAAAAATTACTTCATAAAAGTATTTTCTGCCAAGAGATCATGAGGTAATATTAATGACATTAAATTCCTTGCCTGTCTTCTCCTCTTGCCTCTGTAATGCCAAATTGTCCTTTCCTATAATATACATCATCAAAAAGAAGCTAGAGGCAAACCTGTGAGAGACCTTCTGTGATAGGCTGATGAGACACATGGGATTCTGGAGAGCATGATTCATTTGCAGTGATGGCAGAAAAGTCCTATGTTCACCTTGCCAGCATCCATTGCTGGAATTACTAACCATTTTATTTTACAGTGAGGTTCAGCCACATCTGAGAAGTGTTATTAGCCACCAGGAACAAATCAAATATAGTCTGAAAGTGTAATTCTCTGTCCAAGAACATGACCCCTTCAGACAGGTTGTCATGGAACATGGAACGTGGACAACTCACCAAATAAACTTCTGTGCTGCTGACCTCTGGAAAGCTGAGGTAATAGAGAACATATGGGTTCCCTTCTCATGGGTACTGAAGGTAATTTCCATAACTAACCAAAGAACAAAAGTCTCATTTCCAAGGATGCTTTCTACTGAGACTAAGTTCTAAGACTTAACAAATTTACTTAGGGGCTTTCTTAGTTACTTGGTTTAGATTTGATGCTTAACACAGCATGTAACATTCAGATATCTTACCTTATAGCTTTTATCTGATCTCTACCCAGAATCTGGATTAATCACTTAAATAGATAAAAATCACCTAACTTCACTGAGTTCATAACTTTGCATAGAACTTTTCCAGTTGTCAATTTCTAAAAAGTTTTCAAAACCTGAAATAACTCAGTAGTCAAATCTTTCTTCCTCACCATTGAAAGTAAAGGATAAACATTGTTATTTGAGGTCATTTTTAATATTTCAAGATCTGAAGACATTAAATGTACAATAATGTTGATTGGGAAATTAACTTGCTTAGACTACACTTAAACTGATACTGGGTTTAGGGGCTTGAGACATGAATGTTTCACACAGTAAGACCAAAACTCTTTATGAGAAATGCATGAAAACCATCTCAGCCAAACATCTAAAGCTAGTGGTGGTATATAAGTCAAAATTCCAAAATCCATAATCCAAGGATTATACGTAATAGAAAGTAATTTTTATAATTGCTCATTATCAACCAAAAGCTTCTTAAGGTGGGCATGATTCTAAATTTTGGGGTTTTTTTTATTTCATTTGCTTTTGAACCGTATTGTTTCTGCATGGAATAGCGAGTACTGAAACATATGACAGACATTAATCATGTTAACAGTAATTTCCATTTAGCTAGAAGAAAGAATGTAAAAAATTTGGTAATCTTGCACATCTGAGTACCAAGCTATGATAAAATCTTGATTGGCTTCAGTAAGTGCAAAAGCACTTTCAAAAGGCACAAGGACAAGGGCATTTGTTTTGGAATTAGTGTAAGCAACTCTGAGGTGTTCAACAAACAGACGATCACACAGGTTCTGTTTCAAATATGAAGCCTGGACTTTTTTTAAGCCTTAATCACAAAATCACTTTCATACTCATATCAGAAGCTGATACAGTATCCCTTTAACTATGTGCTTAATTGAAACTTGTCAATCTAGAAAAGTATCCGAATAAAAAGTGAAAAAATTGTGCTTTATCCCATGGATGATGGCTTCCTAGACAGGCTGAAATCACTGGTAGCAATTCAATTCTGGGGTACTTTCTTGTCATCCCTACTACAGAATATATGACACTTTTTTTTTTTTTTCGTTTTTTTTTTTTTCTTTTTCTTTTTTTCTTTTTTCTTTTTTAATTTGGAAAATATCACTCTGATAGAAGGCCTTCTATTCTCTGCTCGCTCTGCAGTATTGGCATGACATTTCAGCTGTGTGCAGCTCTTTAATCTCAACACAACCACAACTGGGAATGAAAACCCAGCAAGGCTTTTTAGGTTGATATAGTGGCAACCAGAGGAAAAATACATTTGCAGTTAAGAAGGAATTGTAGTAGTTTTTAAGCATCACCTGATACAGAGCAAGTTCCTCCTCTCAAATGGTCCCAGAGACACCTGTGCCTTCATGCATGGAGGAATTCACCATGACGCACCATGGGGTTCAGAGTAGGAAAGCTGGCTAAAGCAGGTCTTTCTCATATCCAATTTATTATTGTCTTGTCAACCTGGTACCAAAGAGGTTCTTAAATTTTTATTTTTTTTTTTCATTGCTGGCACCATCAGAACGATCAGAACAATCACAATTACTTTGACAAGCGTGCTGGAATTGGAGTAGGCAGAAAATGGACTTAATGGGAATCTTTTACAAAGCAGCTGTTAGAGTGTGGTAACAAGACTCTGAATAAATGGCAGCTACATAACTTCCCCTAATCAGATTGGAGCAATCAGCTTGAAAAATTTTCCCATATGTTGAAGAGTGGAGCCTAGGCCTAGGGTTATGGCAAGGACACAGGCCATGGTAAGGTTACAAAGTCTGGCTACAATTAAACACTCACTGCAGAAATTGTGATGATGCTTCGGGGAGCTATTGCACTTTAGCCATTTGTAATTGCACATTCGGAAATTACTCACTCCAAAATTACTCGGGGCCCAGTTACATGGTTTACAAACACATGTTCTCAGAGAGAGGGAAAAACATTATCCTTCCAATGGGCACCATTTACAGGTTTTTTTATGGTTATTAATGAAATGTAACTTTGCAAGATAGTTGTGTGTGATTTTCAGGGGTTCTATTTTTCATTAATTAAGGTATATTTCTGCCCAGCAAGGGCAAATTTGCAGTGCTTACAATCTTGTTAATGCCCAGGTTTAATGTCTCTCCTGCCAGTACTCATTTAGTAACTCAGCCAGAGCATCTCTTCTTAGTAGAGGTATTCCTTCTTAATTCTTTGCAGACCAAGTTGTGCTTCTGTGGGTCACATCAGCTGTGGCAGGATATGCTGGCTGGCACCTGATCTGTGTATCAGTGCTGCCACTTCAGATATATTTTAGAGCTGATAAAGTGTGAAAGTTATGTAGAAAATTAGCATTGCACAAGCTTTGTAATTATACAGCTTTTTATGAATTTAATGAAAAAAGACAAGGCCTTCAGGGTGTCTCTTTTTTCCAGTAGCTAATGCAAGGAAAATTTCCATTGTATTCCAAAACCTTCCTGAATCTCCCAAGCCTGGGAAGCAGACAGCAAGCCCAATGTGTTTCACAGAGCTAGAGAACAAGATGTACTGCTGACTGACAGCACTAATGACCTTTCAGTTTATTGCACGTGAAAGGAGAAGTGTTGGGTGCCAAGTATATTCATGTGTGTAAGGGGGGATTATCACTGAACCAACAGGATGAGGTAAGCATCATTTCAGAATACAACACACGTACTTTTCAAATGCACCTGGTTCGCACGCGATTTCAGACAGGCAGAGAGGTGTAGCACTTAATATGCTGTATGGAGTCTATTCTCTGTGCAGTAACCTCCACTAGCTTCCAAACAAATAACAAGTTTTGCACAAGGAATCCAGCTTGATACTCTATATCTGATACGATGCTTCTTCAGAGAGAGAGATTTTGCCAGTGTGGGGCTACTGCTAGGACAAGCAATACTATCTGATGACAGAACGCAAATGCAAAAACACTAAAAGGAACAGTTGCATCATTTTCATTTAGACAAGTAGGCACAATTTTGTGATTTTATTTTTTTAACTTCCTGCAGAGGTGCAAAGTTGTACAAAGGAATTTGCAATAATTCACTCCCACTTATGTGACTGAAGTTAAATGTCTGATCTCCCCCATCTCTCATATAGTTAGGAATCAGAAATTGGATCTTTGATTAGGTAGCTTAAGCCTACTGCTCTGAACAGGTATGATTTGGCACTGGAGTCCATTTGGACTTGGTATGACAGCTTGTAGCATAAACGCTTCCCCAAGAGCAAAGAGACACGGTATGTTTCTCCTTGTTCCATTCGTAAAATACAGTGCTCTAACCCTTGCAAGTGTTCTGAAAAATGACATAAATCAATGTCGTCTGAATTAGGAGTTGTTTCCATCTATCTTTCTGAACCAGTTCTTCAGTGAATATAATCAAATATGTTCCAGTCTGTAAATACAAATTAGTTAGATTCTTGCAGTGCATTTGAATCCACTCAACAGGCCAAACATTCTACTTCCATTCTTTTCAAGATTTGTTCAAAATGATTTCGCAATTTTTTTATTCAAAAGGAAGAAGTTCTAGCTTTCTGATTGTTTCCTAGAATGGGACTTTTTACTTACAAGGGCAGGACACTGTTAAAAAGTCTTTTTGTTAACAAGGTGCTGATGCCTATCACTACACTTTTATTGGAGGCCAATGATATTAGCTTTGTAGTTCAGCTTCATTTGGAAGAACTGTTGGATAGTAGAGGATTATTCATTCTGTTTCCTGTGGAAATCATGTTAACATACATTGCACCTTATCCTTTCATTAAAGAGAGTTCTGTCAAGGAAAGTTTTTAATTGAAAAACATTTCTTGATTAAAAATCTTAAAGAAGTAAAATACTGGTTTTGTCATCTTTTTAGTCACACTTACTTTCCTTCATGAAAAGAATATGAGGAAAAACGTAAGTCACCAAACAACTTTGCCAAAAATTGTGAGTATCGCTGGTGAGTAAAACTAAAAAACTAAAAATAAAAAATAATAATAAAAAAAGAATATTTCAACTGCACTTCCTTAATTTTTTCCCTGTTTTGACACTGACGCAAGAAAAGGGGTAGCATAAATAGTGAGCAGTTTAGCGCAGACAGCTTTCTGGCTCAGAAGCCATTTTCAGGACACGTCAAGTGCACAGAGCTCTGTGGATGGCTTTTGGAGCCAGCCAGCTGTCTGCACTAGGGCTCACTCTGCTGTTAATACCAGGCTTGTGGAATCAGTGCCTCTTCTGATTTTAATCAAACTACCTGAAATGTTGCTGAATACTGTGTGAGCTGGGGGACAGAAGGACTTAAAATGTTTTCACCACTGTTCAGCTGCAGTCATTGTTGACACCAATCATCAGCTGCAAGTACATTTTCTAGGGTACATGAGGCCATAATGTCCTTACAGCTTGAAAATCATTCGTTCCTACAACACCCACATATTCTTCTTCATGTGCTGCACTTCCTTGGGGGAAAAAGAAAGAGGGAAAGTCCAAATAAAACATACTCTTGTGTTAAATATGTATATATATATATATATATGTATATATATATGAAGATTTGAAAACTTAAAGAGACAGCTACTGCCTGTGGTTGTTAGACATATGGATTTCTCTCTCCCTCCAAGAGAAAAGAAAACGTTTATTTTCAGCTTTAGAATTATTTTTGGAACGAAGCTGCAATTATGCATATTCACTGAAAGACTGCTGAACTGGGGGTGGAAGTAAAAGAACATCCGTAAAAGAAAGTGTAGATATCCATCTGATTATCCATCACTGAAGTACTGAAGTTAAAAAATGCATCCTCCTTGGTACTCTGTCTCATATATGTGTAATGTAATGAAAGTGCAGAGCTACACCAGAATCTGATTCTCTGTTACCCACACAAAGCTTTTCAACACCCTGGCTAAATGTCAATAGTAGAAAATTGGGCTATTGCTAGCATACTGAGTGACAAAGCAGAGCCACACATGAAGGTGCATGGACTGTTTGCATACTGGAGTCATTCCTCCTCTCTAACTCTCATACCCTCTGCTTTTGCCCAGTTGCTGAGATTTCTAGCCACCTGACATATACCTTCCAAAAACTCCACCTCACTTTCCAGAGCTGTTTAGCTGACCCCTTAGGTCTGTACAGGCTTCGGGCATTTTCATAAGAAAGAAGCCAGAGCAGCGATGCATCTTGCAGATGAATTTCACACAGTGCCTGTTAAAGGGAACTTGGAAAGAAGGAAGAAAGGGAGAATGGAAGAAAGAAGGAATGAAAGAAAGAGAGGATGAATTAATTTGAATTGAAAGGAAGGAAGGAAAGGGAAGGAAGGAAAGGGAAGGAAGGAAAGGGAAGGAAGGAAAGAGAAGGAAGGAAAGGGAAGGAAGGAAAGGGAAGGAAGGAAGGAAGAAAGGAAGGAAAGGAAAGGAAGGAAGGTAGGAAGGTAGGAAGGAAGGAAGGAAGGAAGGAAGGAAGGAAGGAAGGAAGGAAGGAAGGAAGGAAGGAAGGAAGGAAGGAAGGAAGAGAGAGAGAAAGAGAGAAAGAGAGAGAGAAAGAGAGAAAGAGAGAAAGAGAGAAAGAGAGAAAGAGAGAAAGAAAGAAAGAAAGAAAGAAAGAAAGAAAGAAAGAAAGAAAGAAAGAAAGAAAGAAAGAAAGAAAGAAAGAAAGAAAGAAAGAAAGAAAGAAAGAAAGAAAGAAAGAAAGAAAGAAAGAAAGAAAGAAAGAAAGAAAGAAAGAAAGAAAGAAAGAGAAGAAAGGGAAGGGAAAGGAAAGGAAAGGAAAGGAAAGGAAAGGAAAGGAAAGGAAAGGAAAGGAAAGGAAAGGAAAGGAAAGGAAAGGAAAGGAAAGGAAAGGAAAGGAAAGGAAAGGAAAGGAAAGGAAAGGAAAGGAAAGGAAAGGAAAGGAAAGGAAAGGAAAGGAAAGGGGAAAGAAAGAAGAGAGGGAAGAAAGAATGAGAAAGAGAGAGAAGGAGTGAAAAAATAGAAAAGAAAATAAAAAATGACTGCGGAATTTCTGGCTAGTACTGAGGAAATTTACAATCGGTTTAAATTCCACAGCCTTGACTCCAGTACTGCTGAATGTGTTAAAACTAGTGGGAGCCACAACCACAGTTTTCATTAAATCAATTGGAAAAGCAAAGCAAAGCAAGATGGTGGTAAAAATAGATACATTCATAGACATCTTGTCTACCCTGTTACTCCCACCAGTGGGAATTTTTTGTTTTTTTACACACTTCCGCAAATCTAAAAGTCCTATAGGCATGGACGTGAGTTATTTTACAACCGTGTTAGGAGGGCCAACCACTTCTTAAAAGGGTAGGTTTCCATAGTTTAGACAAATCTTAAGGAATTTAACTAGCAATGAAAATGAATCCCTGGCCGACAATAATACTTTCTGTATTGTATCTAAAAGTTGTGTCTGGTCTGCCATACTCTTTACTTTTTCCTTCCATTTGGTTCAAGACAACCTCTAGCTGCAAGTTTCATACATGTTTTTTCATGTGATCCAAATGAACGTTACTCAGATTACAGTTCTACCTAAGTAAAACCTGCAGGAACGTGCAACTACTGCTATAGTGCCATCTCCTACAGTCATCACATTTGAAAACCAGAAAGATTAAATAAGCATTTTAATTTTCATTCATAAGCCGTCTTATTAGAGAACTACCTTCTGCTCTTGGTAGATTTAGATAAAACAATCAACTGTAGAAAACTGCAGTAACCATTGGTAAGGTAGTCTGTTTGTTAGTGATCATGGAACACAATAGCTTTCTCAAGCTACGTGACTACCTATGGATCTTAAAAGAAAATAGGTAGCTCTATTTGCTTAATTTGACCTTGCACAAATGCATAACAATAACACTAATAATTTGATAGCCAGGGAAGAAAACATTTATTTCAATTGCTCTAAATTTTAAGAAAAAGAAGTCGAAACATCTGTCTTTTTACAGCAATAGAAAAAGATGTTAGAAGTAGGGATTTTTCCACTAAATTGTCCAAGGTTTTTAAAAAGTCAGTGTAACCTGTTTGTTTATATAATATATTGAACAATATTTCAGTACAAATGCCAGATTAGTTCTCTGCTGTGTAACCTCAAAGGATTAAGAATAAAATCTGTCCACCGAAGAAAGCTTGTTACCTGAACCCCATGTAAATCTGCTTCCAGAACTAGAAATACCACCATATTTCTACTGCAGGGAGAAGATCACTGTTTGGATGCCCCGACCAGAGTGGGGAAAGCTGTTTATCTTTCCATGGGAAGGCTTCTCATTGTATGCTTACCTGACTACTCTTTTTTATTTTTATTTTTTGTTGTTGTTGTTGTTGCTTTTTTGTGGTGTTTTTCCTCTTATTGTTTTTATTTGTTTGGTTTGGTTTGCTTTGCTTCTGCTTTTGTTTCTTTTTTTTTTTTTTTTTTCAGCCTGGGTCAATGTTACTTTGGAAAACTTTAAGAACTTTATGAAGATGAACAATGCAGGTAATGCATTCAGCTCGAGATATTATCTCAGCTTGGCAGCACAGAAAAAAAAATTGTGGTTGGTTTTGGAAGCTGCAGTGGAGCTTTGGCACCTGGGCTATCCATAGCCATCCCTCACATGCATCCCTTCTCCTGCTCTATTTCAGACACAGGTCTCTTTTTAGCTGGGACCCCCAGCTGGCTCCCAATCTATGTCCCATATAGGAGAAGTAAGATATCTAGATCTAAATTGCCAGGGCATGCTTGATGAAGGTGAAGTGACAGTGCCTTAAGTGAGACTGGAGATCGAAAGGTATAGCCCCCCAGTTAATGGAAAGCTCTGTATCCCCACCAACATCCATGGAGCCACACACACATGCCAGTGATCAGCTCTCAAAAGTAGTCTGCTGTCCTGTGCTGTCTGCCATATAGGTTTCTAGACTGCTCCCACCTCTTCCCAGAACAGCACACATGTGCCCGTTGAATACATACTTTTTCCCCTTAAAATTCCCAGTTTCCCTCCTCACTTCAGAGCAGCACTAACTTCAAAGGATTTACACAAGAGACACCCATGATAGGCTCTGGATGAAGCTGCTGACTTCAGCAAAGACACTGAAGGTCTTAGGGCTTAAGTTGTCTGTGCTAATATATTAATGATAATTCAATATTTACAGCATGAGAGATTGAGCTTTCTTCTCTTTTTTTATAACGAAAACAACACATTGTGCTCCAAGGGCTAGCATCAAAGTCTTTCAAGGCTGATTGCAGCTACATATCATCAATATAACTCTGCAAACTTAAAATTGTGATATTTTATCACTGGTAGTAGGAAGGGCCAAATTTTGCTTGCAGAATTTTTCTTGAAGTTAGCAAACCAATTCAATTCAGCCCAGGGAGAAGGGTTTGTTCCTCAGACATGAAATCTTATAGATTATCAAAGGGATGAAACTAGGGAAAACAGCTCCTGTGTAAACTGTGTGCCTTCAGGAATGTTTGAGCTAACTGAGCACTCCAGAAAAATGTACACTGAGATGTCTGCCATTGGGAGTGCTGGGGGCACTCCCACTGTCTGCAGAGGTGGTGTGACACAGATGCAGCAATGCACATTTCACCACATCACCCACAAGTGCAGTGCAGTAGCTGTAGAGAAATAAATTTATTTCCTGTCCCTTTGGTTGACAGCCTTTCAGTCACAGCTGCCTGCAGTAACAGGAAATGTTATAGCAATTTTAGTTGTAACTCCACAGTCCAACTGAATATCAATCTGTGTGCACTCACATAATCACTTCTCACCACCACATAGTCCCCTTTTTCCAATAATAAGCAAAGACTTGACCAGTGAGGAAGGAGACTCAGAAATGAGAGCTGGAGAAGTGTTCAGAAAGTCCTTACTCCATCACAGTGTGTCTGTGTGGCTTTACCTAACCATATGTCCTGCTTAAAGTACATAGGGACATCAGGGGAGCAGCTACCCAAAGCTCTACAGAAGGGCTGTCACAGTATTAGCTTTAGTACTTACACAGGCAAATCCTGAAATAAGTGAAGTAAATTCAGACCTCAGAGAGCACTGACAATTCTCCCTCAGTCACTGTTTTTTTTCTTCATGCCTGGTATGTAAAAAATAATATTTTGCCACCTCAGAGGGGAGTTGTCTGGATACCTTTGAGAAAGATAGTGACAGCTTAGGTACTGCAGTAAGAGAAACTGCATGAAAACCCAAAACTCAGGATGATAGAGTGCTTGCCTTCAAGAAACCCCATTGCAATCAGCAGCAGAGTAGAAGAAAATCTTTTGTTTTCTTTTTCCTTTTTAATTTACATTTTAATTCAGTCTCTCTCTCTCTCTCTCTCTTTTTTTTTTTTTTTTTTTTTTTTTTTAGCTTTCTTTTTCCCTTTTCTTTCAAAGCTTCCTTAAGACAATAGGAATGTCATGGATCACACTGAGTAGAATTCAAACTGAGGTCTATGAGATGCTGTGAGCAACATTTAAACTTTGATCATCAGCTTGTCCAACTTCCTCTGTTATTCTTGATTTCACAGTGGGTGAAAGGAAAGTAGCCTGAGTAAAAAGTACTTTATGTAAAATATTTCCCCAAGTTCCAAGTGCAATTAAATTATTACTTCCCTACACTAACTCCAGTCCTGAACATGCATTGACTGCTCTGCTAATGGACAATTCCAATATTTGGCAGGATGATGTTATTTACTCAGGGCTCCTTGCAAAAGGTTCATGTTAGAATCCCATGTTTGGGAGCTAATTACTAGTCATAGGTTAATAATTAATGATAAAAATCACATTCACTGAACTTACCTATCTGTTCACAGATTGTTTCTGAGCAAAATGACTTTGTCAAATGTATTTCTAATTTTTTATTTTTTTTTTTAAACATTTCTTATTCTTCAAGTTCTTGATCAGCTTGTAGAATGTGCAGTGTTCATATATTTCTAAGTAGTGAAATTAGGGTGATATACATTCTTGTGTCCTGGTTAGCTGAGAATCATCTTAAGCAAATACTTGCAATTGCCCATTTCTTTCTCCTTCTGTAAATATTTTGTAGTCTTTACATGTGCCTCTCTCTCTATATATTTGCTAAATAACCACCACAAGCAACTACAAAGAGGCATGGGCTTACTGAACTCTCTCCAGCCCAGAAGGCTGCACTCTTTCTTATGATTACAGAGCTGAACTATGGGTTGCGAAATAAAGCCTTTCAAAAGCAGAGTGTGTCTAATCTATATAAGTTAGAGGATGAACAACAAATATTGTCTTGATCCAGTTACAAATTTCACCACAGAGAGGAAAAACGAGCAGAAAGCTGTTTTATTTTCATCTCCACTTTTTGTACCATATACAAGATTTACTCTTAGATGTGGCAAAATGAATTGTAATTCCACTTCGTTCTTTTACAATTTGATATGTAACTTTAAGATACTTGCCCTGTGTTTTTTTTTTTATAAAATTATGAGAGGAGTCATTTTCCTACATAGACATTCTATGATGTTCATATAACTACCCCAAACTTAAGTTTCTGAGTAGGAACCTGAAAATGGGGGTCCAAGTTTTTCATAGTGCAGAAACCTCTAAAATGTATTTAATTTTCAATTTTAAAGAATTATAAATCATTGACATATCATTATGGAGTAATGTGCCAATGAGTTTTTCTGAAATTGGAATTAACTATGAGACATCCCTAGTGCAAATAAGGTATTGTCCTGAAAAAATTTTACTGAAATGAAACATAAAAATGTTCTCAAATTATTAGATGTCATGAGAAAAAGAAAGTATGTTTCTGTGTTTATTATCTCTCTGATGTTGTCTGTAACAATGCACAACCTATTTTTTGCTCCCTTAAAGAGGACAGTTAGTTTTTCTCTCTGGTTCATTTATGTACCATGAATCATGTTATATTTGCTATAAAGAATTATACAGTTCAGGGAAGGGGCAGACAGTGAGACAAGTGGAGAAGGAATGGATCCAAATAATCATTAGTTAGTCCCCCAGGTGAAAAATTCAGAAATGCAGAAACTATCAATTGCATAAGCTAAAATCTAAACATTGCCAGAGAACTCCTGCAGTTTCACAAAAAGCTAGCAGACCCTGTGGACTTAGAGCTATCAGCACATATGATTGTGTTCTTTGTGAGAACTGAACCACCTACACTTCTACAGAAAAATGCTATTGGTAAGCAAGAACGTGTCTCATACAGCCCAGATGTTTTTGTCTGCAAATCCTGCTTTTCTAGAGGAAAATATACAAGTACCTTCCTGAGATATTGTTAGCCTGGAAAAGCCTAAGATATAGTAAGAAGATGTGACTGGGGGTAGGACTTGATGGTCTCTGGAGGTCCCTTCCGAGCCCTGCAATTCTGTGATTCTGTGCTTCTGTGTTCCTCATCTTCAGGGATCAGCAGTAGGCAATGTAGAAAAGACCATAGCTAAATGCTATTTAGTACTCTTCTCAGTGCAGTTATTGGAAAACTAAAAATATCTGTAGCTTAAAGCATTTGCAGCTAAATTATTTCTTCTTGAATGTCTGTCTGATTCTGAAATCCCTGTTCAGACAGTATCCAGCAGTTTTGAGTATAGGAGTGAGCAGCTTAAGTAGCAAAACCTAGAGCTTGCAGCTAACAGCTAAGCTAATCTCTGTGTACAAGGAAATTTACTTGTTGCAATCTACTGCAGTGATGAATGAGCTTTTATGAACTGGCTAAGAAGAAAGACCTTTTTTTCTCTGGCTAAAGACAGCTTGAAGGTTTCTCACAGCTTAAATCACCCAAAAAATCAAATTATCCACTTCTTTGGTTGGGCGCTCAACTGAAAAAAAAATAAAAAATGAAAAGAAGCTAGGATGACAAGTGCAATGTTTCAGTGCTACACATCACACAAAAAGAGGGATACCTAAAATAAATAAATAAATAAATAAATAAAATAAATGTTTGATGGGGGGGAGAAGAGAAGATAAAGTGTTCAGTTGTTACATTGCACACTTTGTTCACAAGCCAGGAGTCTGATGTTCTCTTTGCTGAGGAGAAATGCATTGCAAATAACAGTGATGCAAATGGAGAGGTCTGTCTTACAAACAATGTCCCTTCACTCTGAGTTATTCCCAACAGAGAAGTACAATCTTCAGGATGTGTATGGGATCACTGTCCTAAGAAAGTGCGGGAGTCTGAAGCTCTGAGGGCTTCCTGCTGACCAATAAAAGCAGAATATAGAATGAATCACTGTGCAATATGTGAAGAGAAAAAATGGACTGTTACAGGGCTTTTGAGTTTCACAGGCAGATGATGAAGGATTCTTGTAAGTGCTAGTAAAGCAATGGTAAAGTTTCCAGAAGATACTGATGATGAAGCACTGTTACAAACATTGCTTAAGCATGAAGTCATTGAATGCTGAACTGCATTACAGTGGCTAAAGGTGAACTAATCACTAAGATGAAAGTTGGTGCTCACTCAGGACTCTGAAAAAATTTCACTTCTAACTAATCTGCAAAACATTCTGAAGATTAAATAATGAAAGTTACATAATTGAATCGAGAGAAGTAATGTATGCAGTGTATGTAAATGAAAACTTAAAATGTTCAAGACCAATTTATTAGCTCACATGCACATTTGTATTCCGTCATCAAGACAGGTCAATTCTATCTTCAAGTTCACCTGGGAATGACAGTAACTTGATATTTATATATATAAACGTGTATAACATACCAAATATGTATTTGTGCATATAATTACTTTTTGTTGTATATGGAATATATGTTTTCTGTCATAGTACTTTAAATTCGTAATGAAGTGTATAAAATAAGTGGTGCAAGGTCATGTACTTGGGGACTAATAGCAAGAATTTCTGCTAAGGCCAAATCATTTTCAAATAAGAGGGATGGAAGGAGACACAGTTATGTTAATCAGGCTGCTGTAAGACCTTTTTCTTACCATTTGTTTCCCCTTTGCCTCCAGACTATTGTGTAATGCTAAACTTCAGGAGCACCACGGTGTAAGCAATTTGCTCATTCACAGAGAAAGACAGGTGTTTCCTGGTTAGAAAAGTGCAGATTGTGGTTAGTAACAGCACTGCATTCTGCTCATCCAGATGATTCCATCATGATTACTTCTTCTCCCCTTCAGTGTGTCCCTTCTCCAAAACAGAGTCCCAGTCTTTGTTGTCTTCCTTTTGAATGCAGCCATGCTATCTTCTGGATCCTCTTCATGTTTACTCTCCCCTGCCACCTCCACTAAGTCCCTTCTGGAACACACATTCAGGACCGCACACACAGCAGTGAACTGTAGCACATCCCAGCTTAATACATACCAGCATTAATACCTTAATGGCAAAATGATGTCCTTGGCCCTCCTTTGGAGCTCTTTCTTATGACACCCAGTGCTACTGCTTTTTGTCTGTCACCATACAGAGATAATAGGTTTGGAAACCAGCCAGCTGTGACTCCAAGGTCTCCTTCTTGATCTGTGACTGCCAGCTCTGAGTTCAGGACATGCAGACAAATTGTAAATTGTGTTCCCAAATTCACTACTTCAATATACTTTTTATACAAAATAACTTCTGCCATCTTTAAAACCATGTGCAACTTTGTGAAATCTTTTTGATCCCTGAGGAATAAAACCAGCACCAGCACTGATCCCTAAGGAAGCTTACCAGTGTTATTTCTAAGTCCTGAAGAATATCCATTAAGTTCCAGGCGCTGATGATATTTTAACCTATGAAATGACTTCTTGCAGTCCAAAGGTTACTCAGCTTCTTTAATGATCTTTATGTGGAATCCCGTTGACATGTTTTTGAAGATTGAATATTTTGCCTGTCCTCACTTCTTTTTATCCATGTGCTCACTGACTCCTCTGTGGAAGTGCTGAGTGTTGGCCTGGGAGGATTTCCCTTTGTGTACATTGTACTGTGTTTATCAGTTTCCTCAAGGATCTCATGAATATCTCTCTCCAGAATAGGCTGAAGAAACCTTTAGGCAAGCTACTTGGACACCACAGTGCTCCCTGTCTAATGGGATTGTATGTCTGATATTATGGGAAAGTTGCCACAATTCAGCCAGCACTCTTGGTGATTTTTATGCCACTCATTCAGGTAGATAATAGTAACACTTCCAGGAATTAACCTGAACAGGTCAAAAGTGACATAAAACTAAGGATGGAGGTTAATGATCATGTAATATTTCAGATGTAACAAACCTTAATAAATTTGGATGAGTCTTAATAAGTCTCCTAACTAAAATGGTCTCCCAGATGCAGTGAGACAAAACTAACTTCTCCTTATTAATTTAACCTGTCTGCTTCAGTTCACTTGTAGTGAAATGGGGAAAACATTAACCTGGCTCTTTAGAACAACCTGTGGTCTAATTACATAAATCTTCTGACATAACTCGATCATGAAGCTTACTTTATTTTGCCCTACTGTAGAGTGTGGTAAGCATATATGTAAACTGTAGTTATTGCTCTGCGGTCCCTTGTGGTAACTCAGTTTGAGGGCACAGCTCATTGCTGATATGCAGTGTAAATTCCTTGACTTAGTGCCTGTTTACAGTTTCTTTTAAAATATAGGCTCGTTCCTATTGTATTTTCCTACTTAGTGCACATATTTTCCTTCATTAGAAAGAAGTAGAGATTAAATGCAATTTCTTCATTGTATGTTTTGTAGTTTGTCTGAGGCTCTGAGTCTAATTTGACATACCTCTTCCACCTTGGAGTGATCTCTCAACTAAATAATAAACAGAACTTAAGATCTGAACACATGAATTAGCCACAGGGATTTAAAATAGACTTTTTGACCTATGACTGTAAAATTATATGTATTGTTATACACCTCTCTGTGGGACTGTTTGATCACTTTATTATTTATAGATTAAAGAACATTGTTGCTAATTAATACTGTTCTAATTGTTAGCAGTGTATATGCAGTTGCTTTGATGTTTTTTTGATCCTGTATTTTGGGGATTTCACTTACTAATTTTTAGGATGATTTGGGATTTTGGAACCTGTGTTTTCAAGCCCTTGTTTCATTTTCCTATTACTGTGGTCTCTTCAAACTTTGCTTCTTATCACACCATTCTCTTTCATTTTTAGTCAAGTGTTACAAAATGGGGCCCCAATTATTTCCTTAACATTATACCAGTAGATTCACTTTTTCATTGTCTTGAAAAAATAGATTAGCAAAGAGGTTGATACTGTGTTGCCCACATCACATTAGCCTTTTCTTGTTATTAAGCTCTCCATTACATGTAATACAAGGATTTTAGAATAATCATCAGGGGCAACCTAGAGGTCTGCTAACATTTAAGTTTCTCTGATGAAGACTTTCTCCTACAATCTATTGAGTTCACTTTTTTTTTTTTTTTTTTTTTTTTTGTAGCGAGTACATAGCAAGTACAGTCACAGAGTAGGAATCTCTCCCCTCAGTGTCTGCCAGATGGGTATTTATGTTGCCTAGGTCAAACCATATGATTGTACCAGTTCTTACCAGTCTGAAAATGTGTAAATCTTAAAATTCAATCCCAGTTTTTGAATGCTTAGATCAGAAAGTTTTGACTTCAGCATATTCTTAAGATAATATAGTTGCTATATGGACCTTTGTGTCACTACACTAAGTAATGTTTCACAAATCCATTATGACCAACATGGACAAACTGAATCACTTGTTGCACTTGTTGCTTTATTTCTTTATTGGTCAACACAAATTTAAGTTTTTCATCAGAAAAAATATAGCTTTATTATAAAATTCTGCACTTATCATTCAACATTTAGAATTCACGTTCATCACAAAAACTCTTAATTTATTTATAGAACATGGCACAACATTTTAAAAAGTGTAGAAATAATTGTACAGTATCTCTCACATAAGGCATTAGGCAGACAACTACAGCTAAGTTATAATTAGTTCCATTGTGAGTTTCAGCTTCAAAGAAACTCAAAACTTCTAAGAAAAAATTTAGCTGACTCTACCAGGCTTTGCCTATGTGCTATGGCCTAAATCCACTGAAAGAATTAGGGGTCTAACAGCCACTGTAAACATCTAAGTCCAAAATGTAGATCTTCAAAACCCCAGCTGAGCTAGTGCTTTACCCCAGAGGAAGGTAGTTTTCTTCCCATGGTGCCTACATTTCTGCTAATAATGTTCTCGAGATATGTAAAATCATGTGCAAAAAGAAACAAAGAAATTAGGAAAGTCTCTAGCAGGAATTAGGAAAATATGTTTTTGTCTATATGCCTAACTGTAACCCTGGAAATTGTCATTGAGCTGCCACCTGACCTGACAGACACTGATCACAACCACGCAGCATTCCTTCCTTGAAAGTTTCATCAGAAAACATGCAACTTCTCTCTCTGCAAGGGCTGTAATATACTTAAATTTTCAACTGAGACTTGGCTCCTGCTTATGCCTAACTAACTGGCATCTAGAAACTTGGATTTCACTGGTTTAATCTTCTGATGTATGTCTGCACTGCTGGCTGAGAGGATAAAGTAAGACTGTACACGGCCCTTCCTGCTTTATTAATTGCTACCTGACTCTGCCTTGGACCACTCCTTGTACATCTCTAGCAGGCCAAGTCTACACCCACTTCCAGAGTCAGCAAACAGCATTAATGACAAAATTGTATCAGATTTCTCTAGTTCCAATCCACAAAAAACTATCTCCCCTAGCATGATTTGCAGCCTTAAGCATGTTACATCCTGTTCATGACAGTGACCAGGGTATGCAGTGTAAGCCACTAAGATTTATACCATAGGTCATCTCTCTGGTAGGAAACAGGATTGGAGTCAAGGTGTATAACTGGTTTGAAGCCACAGTGGTACATGTAGGTATAACATATGAAGTCCAGTCCAAAGGCACTGCTAGAATGTTGGAAAGATGCAACTCCACACAGTGGTCTGTTCCAGTACAGTTTCAGTTCTAATGATCATAGAATCATAGAATCACCGAGGTTGGAAAAGACCTAAAAGTTCTAATGATAAATATACCTACAAGAAGATGGAGCTCACACACCCTCTTTGCTTTACAGTAGCTTAGGCTGTGGTCAGAAAGGAAAATTCAAACATGTCTCCCAAGAGTAGGTATATATTCATCCCCTCTTGTTCTCAGTGGGTCAGTGGCTTCATAGTGTCTTCTTCAAAAGGAACTTCTGCTTAAGAGCCAATGTAGATCAAGGAGAGGGTTGAAAGCTTAGGTGAGCACTTGCACAGTTTCTCTAAATGGTTATTTTATGGATCTGCCTGTTCTGGATTTCATAGAAAACTTTCATGAGTCCTCTTTCTACTCACAGTTAGGCATGTGTAGGTACATCTAGCTCATACCTGCAAATTACATTAAACAGAAGCATCTGTAGTGTTAGGCTGTGCTCTGTACAGCTATAGACTTGAGCCCTGTATTTTCTTGCTCTTCTTATCATCCTTTGAAACCCCATGCAGCTTCTGTCAAAGGTAAAAACTAAGTCAGGGACAATCTGATTCAGGGAAAAGGCATTTGATTTCAGTTTTATTGATGCATTGGTTTCAGCTGAGACAGTGTTAACAGCACACCAGTTTTTTTGTCATTGCTGAGTTATGGGTATGTGCCCAGGGCCAGACCACTCAGTGGGGATGAGCTACCACCATGGTGGTATGGAAGTAAAGAGTGGTGTGGAGGCAGGACAGGTGCCTGAATTAGGCACAGACTCATTCCATAGCACATGGCACCGTGCAGAAGGCTACAAATCTGTGGGAAGATGGCTGGGGGCTGGCCACTGCTCAAGGATTTGCAGGGCATCAGTCAGCAGATGATGAGATGATGTGCCTCTAGTGGGGCATCGGTTGGTAGGCAGTTGTTTTGTTAGCAGGACATCTACTGACAAATGGGGAGCAGTTGTACTGAGATAGATAATTTCTTCTTTTTCTCTTTGCCTTTTCTGTCTTAGTAAATAGTTTTTATCTCAAGCCATGAGTTCCATTTTGTTTCGAATTCTTTCCCTCCCTCATCCCACTAAGCCGGAAGGGAGCGGTTGTGTGGTGCTGTGATGCTGCCAAGTTATTTGTGTATATCTGCAATGATAAGCACAAGCAGAGGAGGTCATTGAATCATGGAATCATTATGGTTGGAAGAGATATTAAAAGATGATCTGCGGATCATCTAGTCCAACCATCCATCTACAACTTATAACACTACTAAATCATGTCCCTGAGTACTACATCTTCTCTTTTCTTAAACACCACCAGGGATGGTAAATCCACCACCTATCTGAGCAGCCTGTTCCAATGTATCATCACTTTTTCTGAGAAGAAATTCTTCCTAATATTCAACCTGAACTTCCCCTGGCAAAACCTGAGGCCATTCCCTCTTGTACTATCACTATTACCTGAGAGAACAACCCTCACCTAGTCACAACCTCCTTTCAGATCATTGTAGAGAGCAATAAGGTCTCAACCAAACCTCCTCTTCTCCAGATTGAGTAATTCCAGTTCTCTTAGCCCCTCTTTATAAGTCTCATGCTCTGGATCCTTCACAGCTTTATTGCCCTTCTCTGGACACACACCTGGACCTCAAGATCTTTGTAATAGTGAGGGACATAAAACACAGTATTCGAGGTGCATCCTCACCAGTGCTGAATACAGAAGGGCAATCACCTCCCTGGTCCTACTGGCTGCACTATTTCTGATAAAAACCAGGGTACAACTGGCATTCTCATCCACTGCTTGGATCACTTCTTGGACACGCTGATGACTCATGTTCAGCCAAGGACTGACCAACACCCCCAGATCCTTTTCCTCTATGCAGCTTTCCAGCCACTCAGCCCCAGGCTTTTAACACTGCAGGTCATAACATGTAGAGATCAAGGGCAAAGAGTGAAGTGTTAATCTCAGCGAAAACTGCAGCATAGAAAATTGCATCTGAAGACCCAGAATTTCATTTCTGTTCTCATGGACCTGACTCACATCCAGCCTTCAACACATTGCTCACAATCTTTTTTCAGAAATCTGTGCTCAGTTTTACTAGCCAGGTACTTCTGCAGGAAGAACTCCAATAAACTAATTTAAAAAATATTTATACAGTTCTTAAAAAGCTTTTATACAGTTTTCCTCCACTTGACATAGTCCAAAAAAGGGAACACAAAAACTTCTGTGGGAAATGGAAATATAGAACACAGCAAAGACAAAAGTCCCATAATAATGTTCAACATTAATGATTAATGGTTTTTCCTGCAATAATTTGTCCCTAATTTCCACTCCTTTCAGTCTAGAAATGCTAATCAAATGAAATTCTTATCTTTTCTTCTTAGGGTAGGAGAAAAATGCTTGCTTATATTGCAGTGGGGAACTCTGATAACTGGTTGTGCTCTAAGAAAAATGGAATTTAACTTTTTTTTAGTATTACACATTAACTTACTGACACCAGCAGTTCCTCCAAAATACAGCAAAATTTGATCCTTTTCCCAGACACTGGAGTTAATAAATGGAAGGACTCTGGCTGAACTCTATTCCCATTGAAGCTCATAAGAAAACTGTTAGAGAAGTTAACAAGAGCAAAGCTAGACTAGTGTTGAAGGCACTTGGAGATCCCCTATATGACTTTCTCATTTAGTTGATTTTACCTGTAGAAATGGAAAATGCCTTTGATATTTTGAACTTTCAGGAATAAGGCTCCAATTTCCAATATGGTAAAAATCATACAACATTTCTTCATCTCTTGTGCTTACATAAGTCTCCTACACATATTTATAGTCATTTATAATTTGGAGAAGTCTCAAAATGGCTTAAATTAAAATCTTTCACGCTTTTTTTTTTTTTTTAAGTGAAGAGGAATGCACAGGCTTTTCTAGGCTAAACCTTGTAACTAATAAAACATCAAAGAAAGATGATGAAAGAGATACAAAGATAGTATATGTAAATGCTACCAAGTGTTCATAGGTTATAAGAGGAATTTAGTATAGCAAAGATTTGGAATTGCCAATTGAGGTTTAAAAAAAAAAGATTTGCTAAAATTTTACCACTAAATTCACTAAGGAGATTTAACTATGTATTTCCCTTTAGAATCCTTGAAGGTTGCCTACATACATCTCTGTCTAACAGTCTAGATTTAGGGCTGCTGTACGTCTCATGTTTATGCTCAGTGAAAGGTGGCCCAGGCTCTCATCTGTGGCATGTTCCTCCATTGCTGGGCTCCCTAAAGCCCTTCTCTTGTGGTCATGTATAGGGCTCATTTTCTGACAGTGTCTCTGGTACTAAGAGCTGTCTGTCCTCCACCTGCCTGTGTGCTCAGAAGGAAAACTGATAGAAATCTGCTGAGGATAAACTGAGCAACTTTCAGCTCCTCTGCGTGATTGCACTGATCCAACTCTGCCATTAGGTGGTCATCAATCATTTTTCCACCTCACTTATGGCCAAATTCCACTCTCAGATGTGCATTCACAAATCCCGTTGACGTCAGCCGTTAGCGGTGTACCAAAGGAGAAGAATTTAACTCTTCATGTAGTTTTCTCCACACTCTGAATGTTCTGTCTGCTTTTTCCTGAGGTAAGGATTTTTCCTTAACGTTATCTTTAGGTTTAAGCGTCTTAAAACATTAAAAAAGAAAAAAAGCTGGCATCACCTCTCCTGGGTGTCTTCTCCCTGAGCCGTCTATTTTCAAACTTTATAAGGCTGATGGCAATCCTTTTGCATTTCTGTGCTGTTTGGTATGAGGCAACCCAATAGGACACAGGCTGTACTGGCAAAAGTAGATTTACAGAAGCCTAGGGGGAATTAAAAAAAAAAAAAAAAAAAAAAAAAAAAGATGTTATTTCATGGCTTGGGACTTACTAAAAGAGGACTAGGGAAAAGAGTTTTGTTTAAAGGGAAAAAAAAGTTACAATTATCCAGCACTTCTGGGTACCTTGCAATAAGTTCTCAAGTAATACAAAGGGATATGTCAGTAGGGAATGGTTTGGTTTATAAAAATATAAGCTTATTTAAGTGAATGCTAGATAGTCTTCGAATTGGGTGATCTTTGTATGCATTTTGTTCCTCAGTGTTTTTCTGATGGCTGGGGAAAGTCCTGCAGAGTTTTTCAGAGGTGTTTTAAGGCACATATATTCTGGTCCTGAGTTTCTAAGCGTTGTTTTATTGGAATGTCTCTCCTCAACCTAACAATGAAAATTTGTTTTTTAATTTCAAACACAGAATTTATCCCAGCTTGTTTTTACATTCAGTCTCAACAACAATTTGTTGTTAATGCAGCAATTTCAAATAAAGTTTCAAACTGACTCTGGCTTGTGTGGCTAAAGCGGGAAGATACTGTCAATCTTTAGACCTCAGCTATTCCTACCAAGTAGTGGTACTGAATGGTCCTGTAAAGCTTGGCCACCACGTTACCATGTCAGCCTATCCTCTAGATAGCATAGTCCATTTGCAGAGGTCACGAAGCATTTCATATATCATATTTAGTTTCTGGGTGGAATAAAGGAAAGGCAAGAAAAGGAAAAAAACAAAAATCAGGATTTGGTCATTCATGGCTCCCTTTGAGAATCTGGATTTCTTCTTCTCCAACACAGCTTTCTATTAGCTGAACCTGAGTCAGGGCCAACTGCTGAATCCTCACACTGTGGGCTTCAGCTCAGCTGCACAGTAGTATCTTTACATCTGTGCCAGCTAGGGTTATTACTGAGTTTTATAACTTCTGCTATAAATAAAGCCTTGTCATCTAAGCATTCAAATTAAATACCTCTCAGTTTATTTTTGAACACTGGAAGTTAATAATAAATATCATCTTTGTTTTCTAATTTTTTTACTGAGTTGATTTAAATGCTCTTGACAGCTCCAATCCAATCCTCCCATCCAAGCTGACAAGCATGACATGCATCTCTGCATACAAGCTCTCAATTATGCATAATCCAATGTTTTCTAGGGTTTTAATTGAATCACTAGTCTCAAACTTGTTATTTTTAATTTACAACATTTGATTTCTGACACCGGCCCCTCTATGTCATAAATTATGCAGGAAAGAGCCTTAGTTGTGTGGGTGATTAAAAAAAAACTAATTAGGCATGATTAAAAAAAAATAAAACAGAGACCTCTTAAATATGTGCATGTTACCATGTAAGAGAAGCTTATTTCACTGGAAATGCCTGGGTGATTTTTTTTTTTTTAAGAGATTATGTTCAGTTCAGTACAATTTGATTGATTTTGACAGAAATGAAAGAAAATGTAGGATTTTTTCTTCCTGCATATATACCAGAAATTGCATTACATGGCCCGTTGATGGGAATTTCTCCCACAGCTCATTGAATGTAATTTTGTTAAGTGGGCAGGAAAATGAATATGAAGAAAACTGAATAGAATCCAACATTTTCCTTGGCACCAGCAGCAAAGCTGAAACATGGCATATATAGATATAAATATATGTATATATATATAAATGTGATGGACAATTAGAGATATTAACCTTTTATGCTTCAGCTAACAACAACAAGAAAGAAAATGCGCAGAATGTTAAATACCAGTAAAAGATAGATAGCAGAGAAATTATGTGTCTGTAAAGGCTGTAGCTCCATAGCAGTAAATTAAAGGAAAAGAATTATTTTCCCTTTGATGAATTTAAGAAGTTACAGGTTTACTTTCTATGTGAGTTTGCAGATGTTCGCTGTCGTTATTTACCAACAGCTTAAAACTGGCTACTTTAAACACATTGTAGGGAGAAAAAAAAATAATAACATTATCTCATTTCTTTCTGACATATTCTTTTTCCAACAATATGAGGGAAAAAAATCAAGAATCACTGCTTCCCTCCAGCTGTGCTACATAATCTCTGTGCTCTGAGTCTAAAGTCTGTGCCTTACAGACATACACAGTACAGCTGCTCTATCCCCCTAAATCAGGCTGAGATGTGAATGAACTATGGAGGGGCTTCATCAGAAACTTCCAGTTCAGAAAATAACTTACATTTCTCAGTGTCGAATCTGTACATCATTCCAGCAGTGCTACTCTTCTACTTGCATATAACCGTATGCTTATACAGTTCACTGGATTAGGACCAAAGACTCAGATGGAGGTGCCTGAGGAAGAGCTGGCAGATCTGTTAGTACTAGCACCCTTAGCAGCTTTGAAAACTCATGGTGCTGATTTAAAA